>NC_133166.1:30565833-31799166 GCF_040802235.1 Manis javanica
TGATTTTTAAAGTACTTCCATGTCATTAATCTGGAAGATCCCCATGGTGTATTTTTCAGAGAAAAAGATTGTTGAGCAGCAAATATCTTGTAATTCCTTTCATGTTACATGATGTGTGTGTGTAGAGCTGTTTGGAAGAATGCTCACTGAAGTGTTAAAAGTGGTAGTAGCCCCTGGATTGTGGGATTTACATAAATTTTACTTTCTTTATTCCTGTCTTATTATTGGACTTACTACAATATATGATTCTGTACATGAATCTATGTATATGATTATATATTATTTTTATAAAATCAAAAGATACCCTTTAGGGGAAAAAATGCTATAATATAGCCAAGTTGCATTTATCTTATTTAATTTTGATGGTTTTTTTCTTACCACCTGCAAAGCATCTGATATACATATGGGAAGCTTAATGCTTGTTAAGTTGAATTTACATTTTTTAGTGGATCTTTCAAATTGCTCACATTATTACTTTGGATAATAACTCCCAATTTGGGATTTCCTTACTTTGTTCCTTTCTTGGCCCAGTAGAAGACACTGTTGTCTTTGCTATTTTTTCCTAATGGAAACATTCCTAAGTAAAGATTAACTGAGACTAAATTTGTAGGTTTTCAGGACTATAAGGAGGTTTGAGACATGGTCTCTGTTTAAAGAGGTCTTCTAGGCCCAGCAGAATATAGTACTATAGATAAATTTCCGTGTGGCAAACCTTTTGCTTAAATGTCCGAGGGTTAAGAAACTGAACAAGTAATATGATTAGAATTTAGCATAATAAAATGATAGTTACAGCCAAGCTAATATCATATATTTGATGATATATATATACTGTAGGTTGTTAGTACCTGTACCTTTAATATTTAAAATGCCAGCTATTCTTGAATAATTCTCAAGGGTTTTGGCCTATAGTAATGTATAATTTTGCTCAAGTAAAATTTTGAATTACACAACTTTGAGTCTGATCTGTGGGAATGAAGTACAGGCCTACTAAGTGTGAATATAGAAGTTATACTTAAAGCCAGTATCCTAACTACTGGTCTAGTTCTTTTTCTGATCATCTGGAGCAGAGTTCATCCTCCAAAATATGGAGAGGTCAGGAAGAAAAGGAGGTTAGTTCCAGAAGGTGACTGATTGGTTGAGAAGCTATATTTGTCCTGGTTGATACCTTTTATCATTCTGACTGATTGATCTACTGAGACTTTTTAAAGAAAACGGAACAGAATATTATGATAAACTCCCATATACTAATCACTCAGCCCTAGTAACCATCAAACAAATTGTTAGTCTTACCCCATCTACTTTTGCCTCTCCCGTATTACCTTGAAAAAATTCAAAACATTTCATTTTATCTATAAAGTGTCCCTAAAAGATAATGAATTAAAAAAAAACTTAATGCTCTTAACATCAAGGGTTCCAAGACTACCATCAGTATTATAGCTTTGGCTGGGAGGGAGTTTATCTCTCAATGTCTAAATTCTTAGTAAACTTTTGCTTGTTTGTGCTTGCATGAATTTGACTGGGAATAGTGCCCCTGGCCTTCATAGATCCTCATAGGGTTCACGATCCATGAAGGGCAAGAACTGCTGCTATATACATGTATTCAAGGAAGAGCTATCAGCTCTTATAAATAGACATTTATATCAGATTTAATCTTTTCTAGGGTTACATGATGAAAAAAGGCCATAAGCGGAAAAACTGGACTGAACGCTGGTTTGTACTAAAACCCAACATAATTTCTTATTATGTGAGTGAGGATCTGAAAGATAAGAAAGGTGACATTTTCTTGGATGGAAACTGCTGTGTAGAGGTAAGTCTGCTATTACATCTTTGTGGTGCTGCCTCCTTCTGCTAGAGTCATTTATCTCCTAGACTTTAGACTTCTAGAGTTTAAAATGGTCTTAGAATTATTTCCAAAATAATATAGGCATACAGTCACCATAATTTATGAACCAAAAATTAAAAATACTTGACAAAATCTCTTTCTAATGTGAATTTATTTTCTGTCTTATACTCATGAGCAAAATATAGTAATAAATCTCATTTATTTGTACTTTTAAGGAATCATTTATTGAGTAAAATAGAATCATAAAAAAGAAAATAAAGCAAAAATTATTCAGTAAGACACTGTTGGAAATCATGAATATACCAGAAAATCTGAGCCATTTAGAGTGCAATAAGTACAACTAAAGAAGATATGAGCATTACCTTTGAATATTTATTTGGGTGACTTTTGAGGACAATACTCAGAGCTGTCATTCTGTGAAGAAGTGAAGTCCTCCAGAACATAAATGTTTGAGGTTCTAATTTATATCTGAACTATCTCCACATCTGTATTTGTTGAAGAACATTTAAAATACCTAAGATCACACTCATAAATAATAACATATTTTGATGGTCAAAATGGTATAGTAATGTCTTAGGGTGTGACACTGAGTTTCAGCAAGACTTATATAATTAATTAAGATTGAATTTAAGTACTTTAAAGAAAATTTTCAAGAACTAATAGTGCTTTCTTTTTTAGTCGTTGCCAGACAAAGATGGAAAGAAATGCCTTTTTCTTGTAAAATGTTTTGATAAGTCTTTTGAAATCAGTGCTTCTGATAAAAAGAAGAAACAGGAGTGGATTCAGGGTAAGGCAGTTTTCATTATTTGTCATGATAAACTTGAGAGCGCTGACTTTTCTCTTTTTGACTCTCATTAAAGATATTAAGACACTGTTTCTTCATTGTCTATAGGTTTTTCTGCATGTGCATAGTAGCTGAAAGGCAAACATATCAGGAGTTTGCAAATATTTCATCAATTTAATTTGCATAATGAACTTGTGAAAAAATTGTAAAGTGGACATTTTAGGTTTTATTTACTCTTGCTATTTGAAGAGAATGGAATTTTCCCTTTTAAGGATTATGAAGAATTTTAAAGTGGCCATCTTGAGGTTTTAGTAATATGTAAAACAAAGCAGAAGTAATGCAATAGCTTTTAAATACTTTAGGTAATTTTCAAAATCTGTTATTTCCATAAGAAATCAGTAGTTTCAATTAATTATCTCAAGAACACAAACCTTAATTTAATAACTTTTAAACTAAAGTATTATTCTAAAATTAGTAAAGAATTAAATACTATATATGAGATATTTTTTAACTCATGAAAGGGCATTCTGAACATGATTTTTTTTGACATAGGTAAAATTATGTTATATTGAAAATTGTGGTCCTTTTTGATGTGGTTTAAGAGTTTGAGTACTTTACTCAAAAGAATCCTCTTTCCTGGGTCACTGCAGTTGAGTTATAAATTCCGTAGCTGCTTTCATCTTCATGGAATGGGGATAATAATAATACATACCTCTCAGGGTTGTTGTGAGGGTTAATAATGTGGATATACTTGCACATTTAAAAAATGACACATCATTGCAAAAATGTTTGTAATAGATTGCAAACAACCTAAATGTCCATTATTGGAAAATGATTGACCAAATTATGGTGCATCTACACACTGGAGTCCTGTGCAGTTCTTTATGTATAGGGCTTCATGTACTGATATGGAAAGTTCTCCAAGATTTAAGTTAAAAAACCCAGGCTCAGAAGAGTGTGTAATGCCACTATTTGTGTCAGAAGTAGGTGAAGGATGTATATATTTATTTATTTGTATATGCTTAAAATATCTCAGGAAAGATGCTGCTAGCCTTAGTCGCTAGTGGGGATGGGACCCAGTACTTGGGATTGGGAGGAGGAAGAAGACTTTTCCTGTATGCTTTTGAATTTGAACAATATAAAAGTATTAGCTATTCAAAAACTTATATTTAAATATAATGAAAAAAGAAATCAGATTTCATATAAATTGGATAATGCATATAAAGGGAATATAGCAGTATTTAATAAATGGTGGCTGCTGTTATCATTCTCAACTCCTACTATGTCTTATTCTTATTTGGACTTTTGAGAATATAGAGAAGGGAGTTGAAAGTGCTGTGAATTCTTCAAATGAGTGCAGTATTCCCGAACAAAGTATCTGTTTAAGCACAGATATGCAGTTATGGAATTTTGGAGCTGGTAGGGACTTCAGAGATCATCTCTCTCATTCTTGAGATGAGGAAACCAATGCTGCCAGAGGTTCTGTGGTTTGCTTGAGGTCCACCACTACTCAGTGGCAGGATTCGAATCCATACTGGGTTTCTGGTTTTCTTTCCAGTATACTATTTGCATGTTAGGCTTACAAAGGATAAAGAGTATTTCCCATTTTTCCTTCTATACCTTTTATAGCCATTCATTCTGCTATCCATCTTTTGAGACTGGGCAGTCCCTCACCACACAAAGAAGCCCGCCAGCGTCGGAAAGAACTGCGGAAGAAGCTGCTGGCTGAGCAGGAGGAGCTGGAGCGGCAGATGAAGGAGCTGCAGGCTGCCAATGAGAGCAGGCAGCAGGAGCTGGAGTCTGTGAGGAAGGTGGGAACAGATGCTGGGCTGGGGGAGAGCTCTTCATTTCAGTGCAGGGGACATAGCTGCTTTCCTTATAAGCTTTGGGTCTACCAAGACCAGGTTAATGTAGTTTTTAGGGAGATTTTCTTGGTGGTGAACTGTGTTCTCAGTAAGTCTGTCTAGACCACTGAGTGAGACACCCTGATTTTCCCAGCCTTGAAAGTATGAAAGTCTCAGGGCTGCAAGGCCATTATATTGACCAGAAAAGAACATTTATAAGGACACTGAGTACGGTTGTATTTTGTCAGAGGAAGATGGGAAGTTTTATTCCCCTAAGGATGTCATGATTACATTTGGTGGCTTGGGCAGTGTCTTGTTGCTTTTTTAGTTTTTTTCCCCTTAGTTTTTCCCCGTCTTCACACATGAGTACTCTGGAAGACCCTTAGTTTAGAACTGTGGGTTTTACTTACTCTTTGGAGTCAGAGATACAGACTGGGTCAGCTTCTCCTTCCATCTCAGTGCCAGGAGGTTAAGTACCATAGATCGCATAGGATAGTTGACATGTATTGGGAAACCCTGTTCCTCAGGTGTATCACAGTTCTGGGGGTGGCCGTGAGTCCTCAGTGTATGGGTGTGGTGTTTGTCTGACCCCTCTGGGGTGAGCCTCTGCCTGTCAGCACCTGCTAACCACAAGCTCAGCGCACTTATGTGTCCCCTGATCACGTTTGCCTGGGATATGGAGTTTGCACATAGTATAAGGCCCCTGATGGGGTTTTCTCCATTTGCATCCCATGGAAATGCCACACTGTGCTGACCCTCTGAGTAGACTCACAAATAAAGAATTTTTTATATTTTTGTAATCTTAGGAACCATGTGGGCATACATTCGTAGAAATAGTTGTTCCTGTCTGGCACACCTACTTCTAAAAGCATCTCCTCTCCCCCCTGAATCGTTCTTTCATCTAGCCTCTTTCTGCTTTGATATGTTTTCTTTAAAAGCTCCCTAAGTAGGCTAGGATGAGCACCTGCAGTAGGCGATCACTGCTTCCTTCAGCCATTGTGCACAAAGCAGAACTGGGGGTTATGAGTGTGAAGCAGGCATCTGGCCTTGTCCTTTTTTTATAATTTTTAAAAATTATGAAATAGGTCATATGTCAGAGGAAAGTATGAAATATGTGTATACAAATAATCATAAAATGAATACTCTTGAAACTACTACCCAGGTTAAGGTAGAATATTGCCAATATTTTTTAAGCTCTGGTGTCCATCCTGTTTTTTTAATTTTTAAAAAATTTGCAAACAGTAAATTCTTATAACCACCACAGACAGAATCAGAACAATTCCAATGCTCCCAAGAATTCCCTCACACTGCCCCATGCATTCTGATCTTCTCCTTACCCCTAATCCCTGGAAACCATTGATCTATTCTCTGCTCCTATATTTTTGCCATTTCCAAATTGTTGTATAAATGGATTCATACAGTATATAAATTTTCAAGACTGGGATTTTTCACTTAGCATCATGTATTTGAGATTCATCCATCTGGTGTCCTTTTACATTCTTAGACCTTTTAAACTGTGCCTGCCAGGAGTGTGTAGGTACTCTGTTTTGTGTTATATGACCATGTGCTTGGAGATGGCAAGGCCTAGGCCTACCTACACAGCTTCCCCACTACCAAGTTTTACAGAATGATTTAAGCAACTGATTTGGGATTTGATGGTAAGTGTTGGGAAATTATTACAGATCCCTTAATAATCTTTAATTTTCTTTTTCTTGTCAAGAAATAAAATCCTCCAATTTCTCATTAAAGGAAAACACCGTTTAGATGAATATTTTAATCACCTGGAACTAGGTAACATACTTGTGGGTTTTGTAAGACTTGGTAGGCCTCATTTAATTCAAAAGAAGGAATAAGAAATCATGGTAGTTTTCATAAATTAACAGATTTCTTTAAAGGGTTTATCCAAGTAACTTATAAAAAAACAAAAAAATTTTTAAAGCAATTTTAGGTTCACAATAAAATTTAGAGGAAGGCATAGAGATTTCCTATATACCCTGACTGACGTCATAATCACCCTAAGTCCATAGTTTACTTTAGGGTTCACTCTTGGTGTTCTATATTCTGTGGGTCTGTACACTGACATAGTATTTGTCATTACAGCATCATTCAGAGTATTTTCACTGCCCTAAAAATCCTCTGTGTTCTATCTAGTCATCTCTCCTCCCCAAATAATTTTTATTTCCACTTTAGTTTCTTGTAAAAAAAAATATAATTAGTATAGGTAATACAATCACATGGTTCAAAATTTAAAAATATAAAAAGGAATAAATCCCACTTGATCATGGTGTATGACCCTTTTAATGTACTGTTGACTTTGGTTTGCTAATATTTTGTTGAGGATTTTTTAATCTGTATTCATCAGGGATACTGGCCTGTAAAAGTTTTCTTTTCTTGTAGTGTCCTTATCTGGGCTTTCTATCAGGGTATGCTGGTCTTACAAAATGAGTTTGGTGGTGGTCCCTCTTCTGATGTTTTTCAAAGAGTTGGAGGATTAATGTTAAGTTGCCTTTAAATGTTTGGTAGAATTTACCCATGAAGCCATCTGGTATTGGAATTTTGATTATTGATTCAGTCTCTTTACTAGTAATGGGTCTATTCATATTTTGTATTTCTTCCTGATTCAGTCATGGTAGGTTTCATGTTTCTAGGAATTTATCCACTTCTTCTAGGCTGTCTAATTTGTTGGTCTAATTGTTTATAGTAGTCTCTTATAATCCTCTGTATTTCTGTGCTACAATTGTAACATCTCTTTCATTTCATACCTATTCACAAAATGCTGTTTCCTTGTGTGTGATGAATCATTTTTCTCTTGTTGCTTCCAGGGTCTTTTTGTCTTTGTCTTTCCACAGATTTCTATGACATGTGTGGGTGGGCATCTTGTTGAACTTCTTGAATGTGTAGATTCATATTTTTCATCAAACTGGGAAAATTTTCAGCTGTTATTTCTTCATACATTTTTTCTTCTCCTTTCCCTCCCTCCTCTCACAGTACTCTCCTCACATGAATGTTGGTGCCCCTAATAGGCTCTGTTCATTTCTCTTCATTACTTTTTCTCTCTGTTTTTCAGATTGCATTTCTATCAATTTATCTTTGATTGATTCTTTAGCCCAAATGTAGAGAACCTCTAATGAACTTTTCACCTAAGTTGTACTTTCCAACTTGAGAATTTTCATTTGGTTCTTTTTATAATTTCTGTCTTTTTATTGATATTCTCTATCTGATGAGATATCATCAGACCTTGTATTACTTCCATAAGCATAATTTCCTTTATTTTTTGAACATATAACTTATTTGAAATCTTTGCTAAATCTACCATCGGGCCCCTTCAAAGACAGTTTCTTTTGCCTGCTTTTTTCCCTGTGAGTCACACTTTCCTCTTTCTTCACATATCTCATAATATTTTGTTGAAAAATGGACAACATTATTGATAATGTATTGTAGCAACTCTCAAATGGATTCCTCCCTTTCCCTGAGGGCTTGTTTTTCCTGTTTGCTCTTTTATTTGTTTAGTGACTTGGCTGGGCTGTTTCAGTGGGGTCTGTCTTCCTCACCGTGTGAAGCCTCCAACCGCCCTCCTTGGGGGCACAGCTTGGGCGTGCGCACGTACCTTGGGATGACCGGGATGTTAGCAGGGTTCTCTCTGAGTGCCTCTCTCTGATTGCTCTGTTAAGCTGTCTGTCTCTGTTGATATCGTATATCTCCAACTGATTGTTCTGTTGTTTTCAATAATGCCCTGGAGCGTAGATTGCCCCGTATTCCATAATCTGATATTATTTAAATTCTCACATGTAGTCTTTGAGATTTTTCTTACTACATGAGGGCTCTTTGCTGTCTCTCCCTGGTTCTTTCTGTCAAACTTGTAGCTGATTTCTGGTTTAGTTTGTTGGTCTCCTGGAGCTATGAGCCTCCTCTTAATTCCTTACCATCAAAATCCTCATTATTTTTAAGAGTGTCTTCAGGCTTGAATTTCCTCACACTGTGTTTTAAATAAAGTCAGTTCTTTTGGCAAGAGCTTCAGAACCTGCCTTTCTCCCTGGGCAAACCTCTGTGCCAGTGCTCGGAGCCAGAGGTAGAAACAGTGGTCTGCTTCTCTTGGCAAGATACCCCTGCTTTATGAGTCTATCACTAGGTGGAGGTGGTAGCCTTTGGTCTTCTTAGCTTGCCTCTCCTGGTGTCAAAGCTCTGCCCTGCCCTGTAAGTGGTTGGGTCAGGGGTGGTTGTGCCCAGTGTGCTCAGCCTGTCAGACCTGAGGTAGAACCTCCACCCTGTGAGTGAGGGCTGGGTGGAAGAAGGGAGTCCCAGACCTCTTAGCCAGACTTGCCTGAGATAGAGTTTCTGTAACGTGATGCTGGGGAGGATGAGAAATATTGGTGACCTGCCCCTCCTTGGGAGATACCCTAGCTCTGGACTGTGAGCTGAGGTGAGAGGGAGCCCTGTGTTCTTTGTTCCTTGCCAGGAGAAGAGCTTCCTTCTCACTGACATTGTCACAGAGGAGAAAGGGGCACACTGGCTCAGATGTCATAAACTCTCTTCTTTAGACTATTCATTTGGGATTGTTCTTCCTTCTTTAAGTAGGTCTGGATTTCTACATACTTTCCTCTTAGAACTGTCTTTGCTGCGTCTCACAGAAGTTGGGGGTTTGTGCTGTTGTTGTCATTCATCTCCATATATTGCTTGATCTCTGTTTTAAATTGGTCATTGATCCATTGATTATTTAGGAGCATGTTAAGCCTCCATATGTTTGTGAGCCTTTTTGTTTTCTTTGTACAATTTATTTCTAGTTTTATGCCTTTGTAGTCTGAGAAGTTGATTGGTAGAATTTCAATCTCATAAACTCTGTTCTTACTGAGCCGTAGAGATTTTCTGGGACAAATGTTCTACATTTGCTGTATGTCCTTAAGATAATTCCAGAGACTTTAAATGGTTGTTTTTATTTTTTAAAAATAATTTTCTCCAGTTCTGGTTGTTTCACTGGTGATAGGGTCCATGGAGCTCCTCATTGCCACCCTTCTGACACTTGCACTCTGGTCAAAGTTCTAAGAAACAACATGTAACATGACAAAACTGTAAAAAGAGCTCAAGAAATACATGTCAAATGTCACGAATGCATTTGTGAGTGAATTTAACTCACTGACTGTACTAAAATTTCCTTTGCAAAATTCTGTTCAGACTATCAGTAGTCATTCATTTACTTAACTTGTTTTGTGTGTTGACTGGAAAAATTGTTGATATCCCAATGGATCTAAAAGTTCTTATTTTATCTTTATTGAACATTAAGAATGTTTGGCTTCTCCCATATGTTTAAGTGCAGCCATTTCTTTCTCCAAATGCACTTCTGCTGTAACATTTCCTTCTTTTCTTTGGGTGGGGTTTTGATTGGGTAGAAACTGGAGGAAGCAGCATCTCGTGCAGCAGAAGAAGAAAAGAAACGTCTTGAGACTCAAATGGAACTACAGGTCCGATTCAGCACAGAGTTGGAGCGAGAGAAGCTTGTGAGTACCACACGGCTGGGGAGGCTGTTAAGAGACATCCTGGGTCGGTGGAGGGCTGAGGGCCTGGGAGGCGGGAGTGAGGCTGTCTTGTCAGCTTGGCTCTGCTCCTAACTTGCAGTGGCTTTGCTGCTAACCCACAGTGGGCTACTGGGGAAGTCCTGTTCGTTCATTCATTCATTATCAGTTTGCTGAGCACCTTCTATGTGCCAGGCACCATGCCAAGGATATAAAGGAAAAAGAAAAAAAGACCTGCTTTCAAGACCCTAAAATAGAAATTTACAGAATAGGGTGGTAAGTACTGTGGCTAAGGTGACTTTGTGTCCTGGCTTGCCTGAGGCAACCCCAACATCTTGGTACACTTACTACCAGCATACCCCCTCCTCCTCACAGCATCCTGACTTGGAAAATAAATAGCTTTGGGATAAGCATAGGTTCCACGACATTTCTCTTGTGAATGAAGTGGGGGGGGGTGGTTCTGAAATCATGAGAAGGTTTGAAGTCTGCCGGTCTTGGAAGCTCTGAGTCATCTTAGAGGTTCCCATCCCCAAGAGACCGAAGATTCAGGTTGCTTGAGGGAGTTAGCTGGTTAATTGGAACACTTGTCTTCTCACGCTGAGTTGTAATGTGTGGGAGAGTGCTGAGCCCAGTGCCTGTTACACAGAGGCTCATGCCATTTCCTCTAGTAACTTTTTGTCACTTAGGTTGGAAATGGACATGTTCATCTTATGAGAGAAAAGCACCCAGAGGAAGGTAGGTGTCAGGTAAAGGAGTGTTGCACTCACAGCCAGAAGATTGCGCTTGTTTCCTCTCTGCTCCTTACTGAGCAGAGTTTTCTCTTCTTTATATTAGGGAGACTGTTGTATGATATCTCATGACTCTTACAAGGATGAAGTGAGCTAATGCAAGTGAAAATATTTTATGAACTGCAGACACAAATGCTAGTGGATGTACTATTAAATTTAGGAGGTCCTTGTCTTTTAATTTTTAATGCAGAGAGTAAAAACTCTTTGATCCAGAAGGGAGAAACCATAAATTTATTAGGGCACAAATTTAGCTGCTTGAGTTCCCCTAGGGCTGAAGGTGTCCTAGGGAGGGAGAAAGGAGGGCTGCCAGCAAGCCAGGTCACTGCTGGCTGGGGAGCTGCAGATCAGCCTTTTATTTTAAGTCTTTGGCTGTTCTGACTGGGAAAAGATTTATTCCTTTTAGAGAAGACTCTTTTGGTAAAGAGGTCATGGGTTTACAATAGAAAGGAATTTAAAGGAATAGAAAGGGAAACTTTATTTCTTGACTTGAGTTTTAAAATGTGGAGTGGAAGGGATGGAAAATATTCCGGGGCAGGGGAGCAGCACTGGGTTACAGTTTGTGTCCTGGGCCCTTCGGGTGTGGTGGTGGTGTGAGTGTGCTGCTCTTGCTGCCTCCCTGTGCCGGGCAGGGCCTTGCACAGCCTGATGGGGTGCCACCATGGGCACAGCAATTGCTCGGGATGGTGGTGGAGTGGGAGGCTTTCCCTGAGGGTGCAGTCAACCCAAGTTTAAACATGACCCTTTTCTACCATCAGATCAGACAGCAGATGGAAGAACAGGTTGCCCAGAAGTCCTCTGAACTGGAACAGTATTTGCAGCGAGTACGGGAGCTGGAAGACATGTACCTAAAGCTGCAGGAGGCACTTGAGGATGAGAGGCAGGCCCGGCAAGACGAAGAGACTGTGCGGAAGCTTCAGGCCAGGTGCCAGATCAGTTTGTACATTGTGCCTTTACGCATGGGCTAATGCAGTTTCTAGGAATGACCAACACTCTGGTAGAAAAGAGTGTCTCTGCCAGATTGGACAGACCCTGGAGGCTTGGCTGGCTCGCTTATTTATTCTCAGTCTGGGGCTAAATACAGGCCTTATATCTAGTTGAGAGCAGTCTGGTGGATGTGTTTGATGGGTACCCTTAGTCATGTTCTAGCATGTTCATGGGCCCAGGAATCAGTTCTGGTGAGACCTGACATTTTCAACAGACCAGAAAGAGCCCTTGGGTGGAGGCGGGGGCCTGCTTCAGGCCAGAGGTGTAGCAACTTTGGGAATTTAATGAGGAACTAAGCAGTTCCCATTTGGTCACTCAGGACTGGTAACATTTCTAAATAATTACTTTGAAGTCTTAGTTTTATAAATTCTTTAAACCTAGATTCTTTTTTTTCCATAGAGCTTCTTAAGTCAGGTTTACTATTTATGATAGTCAAGATCTCTGATGAAAACTCTCAGTTCTTGGCCTCGGTAGCAGGAAGACAAAGAGTGAAGACCCCAAAGGGAAAATTCAAGCTGCCCTCTTCAGTTCCTGACTTGCACCCCATTTGCTTTCTTGTCTTATCAGAGATGTAACACTAAAATATATTTCCCCCATTATTCTTGGAATACTTGGCATCTAGTTTAGGGCAGTCTGGTGGCCAAGCAGGTATGCCGTAGGCTTTGAGCTATGACCCCATTTTTGGGAGCAGCTGTTGGATGAGCTGGGGTAGATTTTCTGTGGCTGCCACATGTGGAGCAGCAAAAGATGTTTGTTTAATCTGTACGTAGACAGAGAGAAAAAAAGAGGTTCCTTTATTATATACTTTGCCAAATATAACAAAAAATAAATTAGGTTTTGAAAATTTGATTCTATTAAGAAAAAAATTATCCTCTACATAGAATATTAAATGCTTAGCACATTGTCTAGCATTTATAAATCCCACAATAGTATTCTGTACTGCGGTGTTAACCAGATTCTTGGACCTATCATCCAGTGATGTTAGCAGATCCACTGCATGAGAAGGTTTGCATCCCATGTGACTTCCAAAGGGAGGCATTCTGAGGGACACTACATGTCACTGCTGCTGCAGCTCTGCTCGCCTCGGCTGAAACTGCTGCGCAAAAGTCAGCTTTTTCTTGGTGTGCAAAGGCCATTTTATGGATTTTACTCTTCTGAATTATTTTTCATCTTAGTTCTTGGAACTCGAACACATTTGCCCCTGATAATGGTCATTTTTAAGTGAGGTTAGTTAAGCTCTTTCCCGAAGTCACACAAGTCTGGGCCTGATTCAGGGGGACATTTTATCAGATTGGCAAAGGGGGGCTTTCTCCTTGCTCCCCCTTCTCAGGATAGGCCTTTCTGGGTAGAAAATCAAGGGAAGTCATCTTGAAATTAGGTAAGACACGTCTAAGTCTGACACTAATGAATGGAAATAATGTCAGGCTAATCTCAGGTATGCTAAAGGCTTTTAGGTAACCCTCCCATCTTTTCTTTAAACAATAGCACATTATTCTTGGAATACTTGGCTTCTCGTTTTTCTTCCTATGGATGATCTTTTCTTTGTAAGCATCTTAATTTCCCTAGAGATACTTTTTGTAGTAAATTTTTTAAATATAAGAACTTTGACTTGAGCCTTCTGAATCTTAAGATTTTTTTTTCATTAAAATTGAAGTTTATTTTTTGATGTGTAATCCTCTTGGTTATCTAGCTTCTTCTGAATGGGAACCCAGAAGAAAATTGTTCATTTAACATTTGGACAACTCAATTATTGGAAAGTTCTTGAGGCTGAGCTGTAATTTGTCCCCTTATAACTCTTGCCCTTTGCTTGTTTGGAACTGTGAGGCCTAGGAGCACACTTAAGTCATGTCTGTCGGCCCGACAGCTAGTGCAGCACTGGGCACACACAGTCAATGCTCAATGGATAGTTTTTGAATGAATAAATGGTTCCAAGCTATACTTGTTGGGGCCATGTGAACAACAGTCTGTCTTCCACGTTTTCATGTATTTAAAAACAGTTAGGAACTGACCTCTGGAGTGAGGTCAGGGTTTAATTCCTAGCTCTGGTACTTTCTAGCTGTGTAATTGTAGCAAAGTCACTTCACTGCTTTGAGCCTTTAGTTCCTTTTCTGTGGAATCTGGATGATTGCCGTCCTTGCAGGGTTGTTGTGACAGTTACAGGAGATCGTGCAGGCAGAGTTGTAAGTGTGACGTGTGCCACTTGGTAGTCACTCAGATTGTGTTGGTTTTTATTCCTTTATCTCATTTGCAAGTGAGGAAGATGTGCAATGTATGGAATGTCAAAAGAAACATTCAAAAAGATACTGACAGGCTGGAATGATGGTTTTAGACCAAGAAGATAGTTTAAAATATCAGCAGCACAAGTACAGGATCCAGGAGACTTGGCTTAATAGCAATTCATTTGAAAAGATTCAGGGTTTCACTTCCCTGTGATATGATTGCCAAAACCTTATATACTCTCAGGCAGCCTTAATGAATATGCAGTAGCCTGAGCAAATTAGGCAATAGTCTCACTGTAATAATATGAGTTGATATTTATTCAGCACTTATAATGTGACAGGCAGTGTTCTAAATACCTTACATACATCGTCACAGTTAATGTACCAGCAGACCTTTGATGGTAGATATAGTTCCCATGCCTTTTTTTGTAAATGAGAAAACTGAGGCACAGAAAGGTTCCATCAGGGGTCTGATTTGGAAACCACAGAAACCAACTTAGGTTAGCTAAATAAAATAATTTATCAAAAAGTTCTTGAGTAGAAAGAACCAATTCCACAGAAAGGCAGGTGGCCAGGCCTGAAACACAAGCATGAATGAAGGGAGGTTGAGCAGCCCAAACCAGGCCATGGGAAGGGTCCAGTGAGGGTGCCACTGATGCCAACATTGGCACCATGTGTCGGTAGTCACCATTGTTCCTGCTGTCACCCAACACTGGATATTGCTGCTACCAGCAAGATAAATTCTCCACTGTCTCTAGTCCTGTGTGTCAGTTGCTTCAGAGTCAAAGTTCCAGGAGGGGCATCTACTTAGCCAAGTACAGCTTGGATGTTTACCAGGCCCTGACTGCCAAAGGGTGGGAGAGCAGGTGTCTGTCCTGTGCCTTCTGTCATGGGAAGTGGGTCCTATTTTCTATCAAGATGCCTACTGTGGCAGGTTCCCTGGACATACGAAGGGGAGTCAGATGCTGGGCAGCCTAAACACCTGCACATGTCCATTTCCCTTCCATACTTTCACCACTAGGATGAAGAAACAGAGGCCCTTCCTATCTCATTCACTACTGTAGCCCCAGTGCCTGGAAAAGCACACTGAAGGTGTGCAATACAGACATGCCCAGTGAGTGAATAAACTGCTCTGGTCAGACTACATGTGCTGTGTTGTGTTCGGTTGTGGATCGCACTCCGAGAGACACCTGAGGAGGGAGCAGACCAGTCCTTTGGGGAGGGGAACTAGGTCTGGTGGGTGGGAGAGGTCATTGTAGCTGAGGAAGAACCTTCTAAGGATGGAGACTGCGCATAAATAAACTGGCCTGATTTGTGAAGCAGTGAGTGGCCTGCCACATGTTATTTGAGCAGAGCTGGAAAACTACAGGATGCTGTAGAGGGAATTCTTACATAAGAGGGGTTAGGGATGGAGGAGGTGGGTCAGGTAAGGACTGTATAGTCTGTTAAACTTTACTTCCCTTTGCTGTTGGTTTTAGAAGAGCCATTGCTCTTTGGTAGTAGTAACTGGCCTACCTTGTGGCTCGTTTGCATCTTACTGATGGTTAAACTGCTAGATATATGCCCTGTCCTGGGCTGGCACCTAACCCCCTAATCTACACTGTGGATCCTGGCTTGGGCTGTATGTTAGTTTGTTTATTTAAATAGCTACATAGTTGGATATTCTCAGATAGGTAGCCTGTTACTAAAAGGTAATGTTTTGGAGACACAGATGTGGGCTGAAATCCACTTTGGGTTTTGATTGTGTCATCTGCAGGGCTAACATCAGCTTGCAGAATTTCTGGGGGTTAGCAGTGATGAAGGTCAAGTACCTGACATGTCCTGATTGTTCAGTGGTACCTACTTTTATTCCACCTCTTAC
The DNA here is from genome assembly GCF_040802235.1 of Manis javanica. Lineage (NCBI taxonomy): Eukaryota > Metazoa > Chordata > Mammalia > Pholidota > Manidae > Manis > Manis javanica. The sequence goes on from NC_133166.1 coordinate 30,581,664, forward strand.
TAGCTCCTTCTTCTCTCACATTCATTAGTTTGCCAACTTTTTCTTGACAGTAGGCATTTACTAGATGAAAAATATTTTAATGTAGCAACCAGGCAAATTTCAAATCCTGGCCCTTTCCATCCAGGTGAATGACCTAGGACAGGGCACTTAACCTTTATGCCTCACTTTCTTCAGCTCTAAAATAGGAATAATAATAGTACTTAAGTTTATTGTGAGGATTGAGAAAGTACACTTAGCTCTTGGCCCAGTCAGGGCACCCTCCATAAATGTTATATTTATTTATATATTTATTTTGACAAGAGTGAAACAGAGCTTAGAGCAGGACACACGGGTCCCCTTGCCAGCTTTGTGAAGATGGGCTCCTCTGGCTCCAGCTTCCTCCAGTAAAATGTGAGAGGTGGATGAGATGACCCCAGATCTCCTCTGCTGCTGAAGTGCCTCCATCATCTGCTGGGTCAGGTCTGGTGACCCAGGCAGGTTGGACCCCGAGCTCTCCACATTGCAGGTTGTTGGAGGAGGAGTCTTCCAAGAGGGCTGAACTGGAAAAGTGGCACTTGGAGCAGCAGCAGGCCATTCAGACAACCAAAGCAGAGAAGCAGGAGCTGGAGAACCAGCGCGTTATGAAAGAACAGGCCCTTCAGGTAGCCATGAAACAGCTGGAGCAGCTCGAGTTAGAGCGGAAGCAAGCGCTTGAGCAGTATGAGGTAATTAAATTTACCATTGCATACGTGTATTTAAAATTTTAAAAACATTTAAAAATAACAATATTTGCTTAGCTGTCAGAAGCTATTAGTAAGGATTTTTCTTGGCTCTAGGTAAAAAGAAGTTTTTATAGGTGATGAGGCATATTAGAGTGCAGTCAGGAGACAGAAACCACACAGTAATTTGAACAGGGAAAGTTTAATATAAACAATTATTAATTAAACAGGGGATTACCTACTAAGCAGTAAAGAAAATTCTGGGAATACAGGGAATGGCAGATGCCGGCAGCAGCCATTGTCTCTGAGTCTGAGGCAGAGTCCCCAGGGGAGGAACACATTTGGGAGGATACACTTGCTCCTTGCCCGGTAACCCCAGAGCAATGATCCAGACTTCTTTGGAGAGGGCATAGCCTTGCCCTGTTGGTTGGCAGACAAGCTCAGTGGGGTGCTGGGATTGGGAAGCCAGGCTCTGGGGCTCTGGTGCATGGACTACCCAGAGGTGCCCCTAAAACCCTCCAGGTTGAGCACTGTGGATTGTCCCTGTGCCACAGGAGCTGCTGAGAAGAGTGCAGTGGAGACTGGAAGCAAAGCTCCTTCCTTCTCCAGTGGCCCTTCAGCCCCCTCTACTGACAAAGCTTAAGCGGTGCCAGCTGGCAGAGGAGAATTATGTTAGTCACAAGTAGGACAGTGAAGCTTAGATGTGGAGCTGACAGGCAGTGAGCCATTACTGGGACACAGGACCTCAAATACGTTCATCTGTAGTGAGTGTGAATTAGATCTTCTGTGTGGCCTCAGGTAGGGTACTTACCTGCTCTGAATCCTAGTCTCCACATTTGTATAATGGGGGTAATAATAGTTCCTACTTCTTAGAGTGGCTGTGAAGATTGAATGAGATAATCCACAAGCATATAGTAAATGCCCAATCATTGTTATCAAGCTCTTAAACTACCCATGTGTTTGCATAGTCCAAAATCTGCTTTTGTTCCAGGGAGTTAAAAAGAAGCTTGAGATGGCAACTAATATGACCAAGAGCTGGAAAGACAAAGTTGCACAGCATGAAGGACTAATTCGATTAATAGAACCAGGTAACACTCTGAAATAATCAGATAACTTACTCAGTTTTTCTGTCTTAATTATGTATTTGAATTGTGCTAAAAATCCCAGATGCACAGAAACCAAGCCGGTTAGGGTTAAATGTCTCTTGAATAATTTGCTCTCTGATAAGAAGGCCCAGTTAATACCCTTTGTTATATACCTCTGGCTGTTTTGACTGGTATGATGTTATTGGATGTTCCTCAGAGAAGAAATGAAGAGGTTACTATTCTGTGGAAAAATGAGAATGTTAATTGACGAATATATATTTAATGCACGTTTGTCTCTTAGGTGCAAAAAACCCTCACCTGATCACTAACTGGGGCCCTGCAGCTTTCACCCAAGCGGAACTGGAAGAGAGAGAGAAAAACTGGAAGGAGAAAAAGAGCACAGAGTGACGGGCGCTTTCGGAGATTCCCGTGTGGCTGGAAAGGCGAAAGGACGGGCTTCACCTCTTTTAATTCTTCTTCCCTCGGCGCCTCCTGCTGGGTCTATAGATTAAGACGCCTTCTTTCTCTTCCTGTAGATAAGGGCTTACCTGGAAAGAAGAAAACAGACCAGATTGCCAAGCTCTTTATTTCCTTTTTCTTTGAATACTTCAGCTTCTGAATATTCCCTTATAGCTCTCCCAGTCCTGTTGGACGAGGCTGTGTGCAAACAGCACTGTCGTCTGCAGCGCCGGGAGAATGGGGAGTGCTCGGGATCACTGGGAAATCAGCGCCTCTGTGGACTGGGGTCCGTCAGGCCCTCCGCAGCATGCTTCCTTCTCTGGGTATAGGTTTCTGAACTGGCTCGGCCAGCCCGCTTGCTGGTGCACGCCTGCTGACGGTGGCGCACCCTTGGCTGCCGCTGCTCGGCTGGAGACCTCGCCGGCTGCACGCAGGCCTTGGCTTGACTTGGCGGGTACAGCCATGGTGTCCAGCCGCGCAGAAGGTTTCTGTTTACTTCAGTGGTACTGACTTTCGTCCTGGCCCCAGGGGCACACTCTCAAGGAGGCAAAACCCCTTTAAACAATGCTTTGGCTAAGATAGATACTTACAAATCACAGCACAGAGATTAACTAAGTAAATCCCATTTGGAGTATTTTCATACTAACTGAATTCCTCCTAATATTTAAAATGGTTTCAATGGTCAAAGTGCTGACAGACCCTTGCTTTTACTTTTGTAGTTACTGTACAGAAAATTTCAGAAGCGTGTGAATGCTTGTCAGAATCAGGCCTTTTCTTTAATAAATAAGATATGATCATTTATAGGAATTATGCATGAAAAAAGTTAAAACTGTATTTTTGTGATGTGCTATGTTGAGAGGGAACAAATATTTATAATTTTCAAATATTCTTGCCTAAATATTATATATTGTAATATGCTGAACTTTCTTAATTTTTTGATAATTTTCTAAGATGTATTAAATTTTTTTCTTTTAGTAAATTGAACTTAGTAAGAAAAAAAAAAGCCAGAACAACATGCATTTTAAGGAGTCTGATTTAATAGAACCGTAGGATAGGGTTATATGTATGTGTGTGTATTTTCCTAAAACGGGTTGGACTTGGATTTAGGGACACTTCCTGAAAACATTGGTTTGGAGTTTAGATCCCCAAACCGTGCTGGCAGTGAGGTTAGCTATGGTCTCATGTGTGGTGTTTGAGTCACTAATGTGGGAAACCATGGCAGATATGTTAGCTCACAAACAGGAACTTACAAAGATAATTTCTCCCCCATTGTGACTGTTACCTCAGATTCTCTTACCTCTGTTTTCTGGAACTTTCTTTTTATGCCTTTCAGTTTTTCAGTTTAACCAGAGTAAACATTGTTGGTTTTTTTTTGTTTTGGTTCTACATGGTTGACAAGATAAAAACTCCTATTGTGGACTAAGCAAGCCCACTCAGTCCAGCTTGACTGTGTCTTGGAAAGCTGATCTTTCTGTTCAAAAGGGTGAGAACATGCTGGTTGGTGTTTTTTAAAACTTCTTTCTCTACTGCAGTGGTTCTCAGTATGGGACAGTTTTGCCTTCCAGGGGACATTTGGCAATGTCTGGAGACATTTTTGGTTGTCACAAGTGGGAGTGTTACTGGCATTTAGTGGGTAGAGGCCAGAGATGCTGCCAAACACCCTACAATTCACAGGGCAGCCCCTGTAACAGAGAATTGTCTGGCCTAAGATTGCAAGAGTGCCTAGGTTGAGAGAACCTTCTCTACAGAAAGGCAAATTCTATTCCAGAACACAATAGGCTCTTGGAGTCGGGGTTGCCCTTTAAGAATCCCAGGAGTTGACCTCTCTGGTGTGAGTGGGGTGCACTTGCAGGAGAGCAGCTCTTTGCTCTGGCTGCTGACTGCAGAGGGTGGGAGCTTTGGCACACCTGGTGTGGGTATTGTGCTTCAGAAACTCTTCATGCCTTTTCAACATAGAGCTAGAGGGAATTGCTTTGGATGTTTTAAAGTCTTTCTGTGATACAGGATGCTGAGGCATGAAATGTTAAAATTGCCATGATCTTGATTTCTTCTCATGAGTGGCTAACATGTCAGAACCATTCAGCAGCTGGTGAGGCAGGAGTGTTCAGATTTATTGCCCATCTGGTGACGTGGAGTTTGGAGCATCAGCGCCTGTTACACTTGGCAAATCCTTGTCTTGCCCTCACAGGAGAGCCAACAAGGTGCTGCTGCCCTGGTGGAGTGATGATCTACTTAATGTCAGGCCACATGAAGTGGGGAGGAGGTGCTGCCTGGCTTTGACCAGTTCGTAGGGAGGTGCTCAAAATTTATTGAAAGAATCTGTTTTGGGAATAGTTTAAGGTATATCTGTTTCTTTCTTTCCTCTCTTTCCCCCTCTACTTCCTTCTTTATATACTCATTTTGAGATCTGTAAAAGTCACCTCTCAACTTTGGGAGCATCTACTCAAACTAAAGACCACCTACCCCATGGGCTGGTGGTTCCACTCCTGGAAGAAATGAGGCATGGGGCCACCAAAAGACCCTACAGGGAGGTTCACAACAGTTTTGTTTAGGATGGTCCCAAACTAGAAATAAACCAAATGCCCATCACTGATCTAGTCAGACAAAGGATACTGTAATTCAGTTAAGCTAACCTCACTGAGAGATGCAGCAGCAGGGATGAATCTCATAGACATCATGATGAACAGAGAGGCCCGACACAGGGAACATAGACTCTGTGATTCCATTTATATTAATTTCCAGAACCAGCAAAGCTGATCTGTGGATTTCAAAGCCAGGGTTGCCATCACCTGAGGGTGGGAGGGATGCTGTTAGTTGGAAGAAGGCATGTGAACATTCCAGGATGTTGGAAATGGGTAGTAGTGACACAAGTGAAGGAAGGTATCAACTTTATATTCAAGGTCAGTGCAGTTTACTGCTTGTGACCATAGAGCCCCAAGAAGCTAGATTGAGCGAGCCTCTCAAGGTCAGCAGTCAAAGCCCTCACTTTGCAGAGAAGGACCTGGAAGGGGACAAGCCAAATCCACACTGGAACTCCTGCCTCTCTTCTAGGATGTGCTTTATTGTACCACCCGCTTCCTCTCGGGCCTTTAAACCCACTTGTACATCAGATATGTTTATCTCGGTGTGTCTGTCCCCCATCTCCCAGCTCGTTGTACGCCCTCTCTGGAGGGGAGGGCCTGACCCCTTCTAGGCCTGTGTTCAGCTTCCATTGACCTTTCTGAGGTTGATGAGTCTTTGGCCCTGGGTAGTGGGTAAATCTGTGGTGGACACTAAATTCCAACCAGGACTAGCCTCAGATTCCTTTTCTGTCTCCACCACGTACACACAGCATACTGTTTCTTAGGGTTGTGCACCCACAGGAATGCAGGCCTTCTCCCCGTTTATGTCCACCCCCTCAACCCCTCTGGGCCCAGATGAGGGGGGTGAGGGGTGGGGAGAGGGAAGGTTTGTCTAGCTACCCCCATTCTGTTCAGCCCTGGAACCTGGCAGCCTGCCCCCTCCTTCCCAGCTGAATCCCTCATTTCCTTTCCCATGTCACCATGCCTCTTCCCCTCGGCCAACACTCTCTGACCTGCGGCCCACGCTGGATCTCCAAGGGCATGTTTTCCTGGGCCCCACTTCCTATGTTTTCCCTTTTCTGTTAGAGTATCCACACCTCCTGATGGGTTGGCCAGGACCACCCTGAGCCAGCTCCCCTGGGAAGATGCCCTGTAAGCCCACAGGCTGGTTTCGGGGGTGCCAGGACTGCTACCGCCTCTACCCTCTCCTCCCCTCGGGAACCCAGCCCCCTGCCTGTCCTGGTGTGAGCAGCTTACTGTGCAGTGCTGCCTAAGGGAGCCTCTGTTCCCGTTTGGAGGACATTTGCATCTGAAGTAGTTCACAGGGTGGCCAGAAAGGCATAGAGGTGGAAGAGTTCTTCCTTGGGTCCCCTGAACTACTCACAGCAAATTGGCTGGAAGGTGGCTAATGGGACAGAGGGAATGGCTTCTTTCTAGAGAGGCTACTCTCATAGCCTGAGACTAAGTGGTCAGCTTGGCCTTCAAAAGCACTGAGTTGGAAAGGAGCCTCAATTTCAGAGGGACACAGACCTGGGTTCTACTCATGGTACTGTGTCCCCTTGAGTTTGATTTGGAATCTGCATCCCCAGAGGGACCACCACACAGGTAAGGTCCTTCTGAGGGTGGTTGCTTCTGGAGGCACAGTGGTCATCTGTGCCCCCCAGATGAGGGAATCTCTACACCACAGAGACACGCTTCCCTCTGAGGTTTCTTCCTGGTGAATTTTCTTTGAAAAGTCATGGGTTTGGGGGGCTTTCTATCTTGGCTGGGCCAGGCCATAAATGGGAGTTTGCAGATGGACTGCCAAGTTCTGAGAAAATCCTGCAGGTGATTGAGGTAGGTCATGTGCAAGGCCCCCTGGCAGGTTTGGGAAGCACTGGGTGCTCTCCGTGCTCCCACAGGCAGGTGTCGCTTCTGAGGTGTGCTGCCGAGGCAGGTGCTTAGCCAGCGCTTGAATGGCTGAGTGAACAAATGACATCAGGGGGAAGGCAAGGTTCCCACCTCCCTGTGACACCAGCCTTTTGGAGGGTCCCCAACCAGGCTGTGAAGTGGACCTCAAAGGCCTGGCACATTGCTTTCCAGAAGATGCCCCTGATCCTCAGCCTCTGCTTTCCCTGGGAACCCGCGGCTTCCTTGGTGGCTGTGATAGCCTTTCTGCTGAGGTGGCCACAACTTTCTCTGCTCTACCTCCCTTGGCCTCACCCAGTGGCTCTGCTCCCACAGCCACAGCTAATGTTCTTGCTGATTCCATCTCAACACCAGTGCGGTGAGGCTTCGTGCTGCCACTTCAGTTCTGAGGAACTTTCCTATAGATAAGTCCAGAGCTCCTTAAGGGTAGGATGGCCTCGTGGCTGTACTGCTGGCTCACAGCACTTAGTAGGTTCTTAGTAAATGCTGGCATTTTAACTGTCCCTTTCTGAAATAAAGCCTGTCCTCAAAATATCTCCCTGAGTCAGCCCCAGGGCATAATCAGAGCTGGCAGGAGACAGTGACTGAGCCAGGATTCAACCCCCCCCCTCAAGAGTTTTTGGTACATTTGGAGCATTTACCCCACCCTATCCTGAGGTCGGAGACACCTTCCCTCCCTCCCTCCTTCCCTCCTTTCCTCCCTTCCCGTTAATTCCAGCGTATGTGAAGGAAGATCGTCACCCCAGTGCCTAGTCTCCATTTCTTTCAGAGAACCACGGAGGATTCATACAAATATAGATACTAGACCGAAAACTTCCTGAATTCCTTGATGGATAGACCCCTCCTTCCCTCGCCATGTGTTTTTGTTTTGTTTTTAAAAATGCTTCTAGTTTTTTTCTTACCACAAAATAATACATACCAGTATGGAAAATGGAGATAAAGCAGGTGTGGAAAGAGAATAAATACTTCGCTTGAATCCACGCACCAGAGACACTACCGGGATTTCTGTCGTCGCCCTCCAGGCCTACATTTCGGTTTTTTTTGCAACAGGAGCACGACCCCACCCGCTAAGGGCTAATTCCACCATCCAGGACCTCCACTCCGGCCCTGAAACAGCCCAGACCCAGGGGCAGTGAAATTTTCACACCTGCTGGGAAAACGACCTTGTGCCCATGCAGACCCGGCCCATGTCGGGCGTCCCCAGGTCGGGATGCGGGGACGCGGGGGGACGGCGGGCGGAGGCCAGCAGCCGCCGCCAGGTGGCAGGCGTGCGCCGCGGCCGCGGGTCTCCACGGCCCTGCCGTCCGGCTCGGTCGCGGCCTTTCGCTCCGCTGGAAGGGGGCCCGGTAGGAGCAGCGGGTCGCAGCCGGGTCTTGCCCAGGACTGAGGAGATACCCCAGATGCTAGGCCTACCGGGAGGCAGCTCTGCTGAGGCCTTTTTCTTAAACAACGGGACAAGGTGGCATTTTTCCCCCTATTTTACAGATGAGGACAGTGAGGCTCCAAGAGTTAGGCAATTGCCCAGTGGGACACAGGCGATGATGGTCGGGGACAAAACCCAGGTGTCCTGGCCGCAGAGCCTCTCTCGGCCACTCCCTGTGGGTACCTTGAGCCGGTGGGTGCAGGCCTGCCTGGAAGTACACGGGGGAAGAAGGTGAGGGCCCCTCTCTCCTCATTCCCTGAGAATTTCCTCTTGGGGGCCTGGGGAGAGTCCTGCTGGCATCTTGGCCATGACACTACCCCTCCACTTCAACCTTCTGTTTCTGCTGTTCCTGGGAAAGGGGCGGAGCCCTCCCCTCCTGCCTCTGGATCAGGCAGGCTTGGCTGAGGGGGAGGTGGAGCCATCAACCAGCAGGAGCCTGTTCCCTGACTGGTCTGACCCTGGCTGTCCCTGGGGAGGCCCCAGCAAAGGGAGCAAGGTCATCTAGGGCGAAATTCCAGCCCGAGCCCTGAGCAGTCACTGCAGTTTTCCTGATAAGGCTCAAGAAGGCACACGGAGTGTCCTCCCCACACCCCACCCTGTCAGCACCTCCTCTCCAGCAGACAGCCTGCCTCGGGAGGAGACAAAGATAGGCCCTGGGACAGATAAGGACAGAGACAGCCCCTGGCAGAGAGGCAAGAACACAGCAGGAGAGGATGGGGAGGGTCAAAGCCGAGGCAGTGGGTCAGAAGCCCCAGACATCAGAAATGGTCCCCAGGCTGTGCTTGCTGAGGCTACAACCAGGCCCGGATGTTGGAGAGAGATGCAGGCATGGCTGACACAGAAGGGTGTTTTGGTGTGGTAGAGAAATGGATTGGGTTGTACCTTTGGGCCTGGTTCCTGATGTGTTGAAACCTGGGACTGGTAGGTGAGGGTAACCAAGGAGCCCATGAGGGGCTGGACTTCTGGGAGGCTGGACCAGAGAGGTAGAGATAGGGGGCCTATATCTGCAGTGGGGGTTCAGGCTGGGCCCAGATTGCTAAGTACCTCCTGCTTACCAGAGGCGCCTGGCACAGGATGCCTTCCCTGCACACACTGTTTGGCTTGGCTAGTGAGCCAGGAGTAAAGTCACAGCTGGCCTGTGGACACCCAGTCACCATGTGCAGCTGAGTCAGTCACAACCACTTCCCCCCACCCCGAGCAACAAGGGTCTCTCCTCATGCCTGCACGTACAGACACGTCCACACAGACATGTCCGCATAGGTATACACAGAAGCTGTGTGCAGCTGAGTCATAGCCGCCTCCTCAGAGAGCACGTGCCTGCTCGCACACACACACAGGTGCCTGCAGATGCCATATGCACCTGATCCTGAGTCATCCTTGCTGTGGAACCCTGAGGGAGGGAACCAGGGGTATGTCCTGCCATCCCTGTTTAGGCAGACACCCACAAATATACATGGATGTGTATGTGCCCGCCATATGCCCCATTGTGACTGCCACATCATACTAGGGGATCAATAAATATTTGTGGAATGAATAATGAGTGAACAAATGAATGAACAAACAAGTGAAAATGTGACACCTACACTGCTTGGATACTCCATAAAATTGGTCGGGGCAGTGCTACACGGTGGGTCCCACCCAGGTCTGTATCTGTAGGGAGTTGTCTTGCTCCAAATATAGCCTCTGTGGGTGGCAGAGAGCCAGGGCTGCCTCCTGGATGGTGACTTCACTGGGCCTGAGGCCCAGCCACTGAGGAATTGGAGAAAATTAACAGAAAAGAGGTCCCAGGTTTCTGCAGCCAGGGCTGAGCTGTGAGACAGGACTTAATGGGTGACTGTGTATTCTGGAAATGTCAGTTGCTCAGGTGCTTGAGCTGAAGGACAGAGGGCTCTGCAGAGGGCCCAGAGAGGACTGGTTCAGGGTTGGGCTGCCTGGCAACTCCCTGTCCTGGACGTCTGGGGCAGAATGTGCAGGAGGCATGGCCCCACTTGCTAGCGGGGCAAACACAGGGCCTGGGTCCACCTGGTGGTTGTCAAACCAAGGCCAGGTCGATGGTCCCCCATCTGGGCAGGCCTGTTCCCAGGGCTGCTCCCCTGTCTGTTCTTGAAGCTTCTTTCCTCTGGCTGCTATGCCTCTGCTCCATCTCATCATCTGGAACATTTCAGTATTCCCCCAACTGGTCTTCTTGCCTTTAGATTCCTCCCTGTAACCCATCTTGTTCACAGCTGCCAGCATTAGTTTTCTAAAATTCAGATCTGATTAACTGTTCTGCTCAAAATCCTTCCATAGCTCTCCAGTGTTTAGTAGTAAAGTTGGATTGCTTTAGCCTGGTGCTCACAACTCTTCACAATCTGGCCCCACTCCCCCATGTAGGGCTGGGAAGGCTGACTGATGGACAGTGGGATAGTTGTTTGGTTACATGCTGCTGGGTGCCTGGGTGGGCTCTAGGCTGGTGGGTGCTTGTAGGGACACAGGGCCCAGTGGGCTGTGTGATTTGTAGACAGACAAATGTCTAGGCGGTCAGGAGGCTAGATGTAGGCGTGGAGACATGATGGTGGGTGGGTGGAGTGACAGTGTTCAAGTCAAGGCAATTTTGGTTGCAAGGAACAAAAACCCCACTGTCCTCAGAAAGGGTGCGGGGATGACTGAGGATACAGCGGGCCACCTGGCAGTACTCACTGACATTCAGGCCTCTTGAAGGCCGAGCTGGCATGTCAGGAAGGCGGCTCTTCTCTCCATCTCTGGGGCCCTCAGCTAGCCCCGCTTCTCTGCAGGCGCACTCTCCTCTCTCGGCCGGCAGCTGTCCCTCTGCGCCACTCACACCTTCCTCTAGCTGTTACCCAGGGCTTATCCGCGTGCCTGCTTGTACCCCAAGAAGGCTTCTATGTGCTGAAAAATAAGCTGTGAACAGCAGGCCACTGCCTTCACGAGGCATGCTGCGCATGGGAGAGAGACGGGTGGGAAGCAGACACCTCCTGCACCCAGGTGAGGAGCAAGACGGGGAGGCGGGGGAGCACCTCCAGACACAGGAGGGGCATCTCTGATCAGGTAATATTTGAGCAAAGATCTGAAAAAGTGAGGGGCCAGCCCTGACATCTCAGGGGGAAGAGGGTCTGGTGAGGGCGGCCGTGAGGCAGCTGCCCACAAACAAGGGGGCAGATGAGGTCCAAAGGGCAGCTGGGGAAGATCAAGAAGGGTTTTGCAAACACTTGTAAGGACTTAGACTGTTATTCCGAGAAAGAGCGGAAGTCCCCGGAGGGTGTTCCACCGAGAGGTGGAGCCACCTGCTGCCCAGGAGACAGCAGTTCTCACTCACGGCCAGTGCCTGCGCGGCCGCCGCTTGGCTGAGGTGCCCACTCAGACCCGCGGCGGACGCGGGCGTGCGGTGCGATGTGAACCCCGGCTCCGCCCTCCAGCAGAGGCGGCTGTGCGTTTGTCCTGTGAACGGGGGCTTTGTGCAGGGATGGGGTGGTGGGTGTCCTGCAGTGCCTGGGCTACTGAGCTGCCCGTCGCTCTGGATTCCAACAATTTCAAGGCAGAGTTGAACAACAACAGGTTAATGGAAAACTTCAGTTAATGGAAAACTTAATGGAACGCACTGGGAAAACTTCCACTGTTCGGGGTGGACTCTGTAGCTTGAAGTGACCTGATCTCTCGGTGTTACCGAACAGTCGTGCTCTCCGAGCACAGCCTCTTTTGGGCGGAGTTTTATGCCAAGCTACTCAAGTTAGAAGTTGTGTGCGCGCGCATGAATACATCACACAATCACATACACATACCTGCGTATTATGTGTATCTATATAATACCCACAGAAACATAGTTGCCTTAGCCCAGGAATCCCAGGAACCAGGCTGTGGTCTAATGAGGGCCGTCCAGGGAAGGAAGCATGACTGTTTTCATCAAACACAGGGAATATAGTCCTCAAGCTTGAAGGAGAAAGAAATGTTTGTGTCACCTCAGAACGGGGATGTGGGTGTGATAGTTACTAGAGCTTCAAATACTCTTTTCTAGGATAAATGGGTTGTAGGAATGGGCAACAGATGACTGAGTATGTATGTCCTATGAATAAAGGGATATTTAGGCTGATGAGCCATCAGCTCAGATTGGATCTGGTAGCTGGGCAAAGGCGGCTAGGTGGAATGTTAAGGTGGATGATTGGTAGCTGGTTGGACGGTTAAATTGGATACAGAAATGGGCGGTTGGATTTCGACTCTAAATTGGTGGATTGGGTTCATGGAGGGATGGCTGGTTTGATACCTTATGGCTGTGGTGCCTCTGATTGGTGGGAAGGTGTGTTAAACAGACTGCTGGATTCAGGCGCGCAGAGTTTTTGAGTCAATAGATGCATGCAGGGGGCTGAGAACTGCCCTTCTAACATGTTTCCAGGTGATGCTGACGTTCCTGGTCCAGGGATTACCCTCTCAAGGCCACTGCCCTGTGGTAAGCCTGATACCACACTGGCAGGGCTGGGTGGTATCGCCAGGCTGGCCGGGAGGGACCAGAGATGTCCCCCAGCATGTCTCTAGGCTTCCTGACACTGCAGTGGGCCTTATGTCCGTGACAGGCCACAAAGCCTGTGACTGTTCTCCCAGAGATGCTTAGCTCCTTGCCACTGTAGGCCCACCCTGTCTCTCCAGCTATTTCCAGTCCCTCCTTTCGAACAACTAGGGTTAAGCAGGGTCCATAAAATGCAAGCACTGGCCATCGAGGAAGCTGGGGACACAGAGGAGTCACAGGAACGCCCAGTCAGCACAGTGCACAGGGTAGGCGAGGTTCCCTCTGAGCCCCAAGGACCCTTGTGCCTCCGAAACTGCCTTTGGGACTTCTGGGAGACGTTCTCACATTTCCTAAGCTCAGCACCTTGGGGAAGTTTCACTCCTCAGGCTGGGGCAGAATGTGGTGACTCTTGGGGCTGCTTCCCATATCTCTGGGGAGCAGTGGGGCAGGGTAAGCTGGGAGACCATGGGCTGCACCTCCCTCTGCTCAGCCCCTGGCTTGCCGAGTGGCCCTGGAAAGGCCCCCTGCTGGGCCCAAACCATTTTTCTGCTTGTCACCCATCTTTCTCGGGTACTGCCAACCTCCTGTCCCAACAGGAGCCTCCTTGACAACAGTCAGACATGCTCTTGGGCAGTAAACCAGTCTCGCCATAAAGACGACCAGGAATCCACTCTGACACCCCCTCTGGTTCACAGTAAAATCCCCAGGGAGCTGTTACAGTTTCCCCACTTCTTGGGCACCTTCCAGTCCACTATGCCCCTCACACCACTGAAATGTGCCCCCCAAAGTAGCCAGTGACCTCCAGGGCAACAAATCCTAAGTCCACTTTTCTGTCCTCCTCTTAGTTTTCCAGCAACTTCTGGCACTCTTGATGGCTCTGGGCTCTGCTTCCCGGCCCAGCACAGCATTCCTCCGATTGTCCCGCGTCTGGGCCCCCTAGGACCATCCTCTCCTGCATGGCAGTACCAGCATCCTTGGCCGCAGGCTGCCTCTCTCCTCTCTTCTCTTACTCCAAACTCGCCTGCAGCACCTTTATCCATGTCTCAGCTTAGATTACAGACTATCTACTTGTCTTCCTCCCAAATGTGTATCTCCAGTTCATTCCTTTCTGCTTATCCAAGTGTTCATTGGATCCAAGGCACCTCAGCCTCTTGGTGTCCCAGGCCAAACTGACACCCTCTCCCACCCCCACTACAACCCCGGGCGCCCCTGTGCTCACCCTCTCCGTGTCAGGCACTGGCCGTTCTGCCACTCAGAACCACGGGGGCCTTTGGCTCTCCGCCCCCGGCCTCTATGGCCAGACTGCCACCAGCGCCTCCCACTTGTTTCCTCGGCAGCTTCGGGCTGCACAGTTCTTCACAGCTTCACTGTCCTGTCCTGCTCCAGACCACCTCACTCTTCCCTGGACAGCCACAGCCTCTTATGTGGTCTCTCCATGTCCAGTCTGCACACCTCCAACCCATTTCCATGTTGGAGCCTCTCCACACATGGGTTCTGCCTAGAGGGTCAGACATGGGGAGACCGCTGTCCCAGGATGGCAGGACCTGCTTAGGGTCACAGCAGGGGTGGGAGTCCCAGGGCCCTCTTGCCAGGGCGGGAAGGCAGACCTGTATGCAGACTGGAGGCCTGTTAGATGCAGAGTCAGCCAGGCCTCCTCAGGAACAGAGAAGAGGTTCTGAAATTTGTTGTATCAGGTTTCGAAAAACCCAGGGTCAGGGTCAGCAGAGCAGCTGGTAGTGGGGAAGGCCAGGCCCAGCTAATTTCCTGTCAGAATGGCCCAGAGGCCCCAGCCCCTCTCTGGGCTGGCCACAGGGGAGGAGATGCCGGGAATGGCTCACATTCCTCTGGCTGGGGCTGCACGGAAACCTCGGGGGACCTGTGGGGAGTGAGGAGGTGGATAGGCTGAGGCCAGAGTTGGGGGCTCTCTGCAGGGACCAGGCATCTGTTGTCCAACCCGTAGGCTGGAATGGGGCCAAGGGCTGTAGAGCAGACGTGAAAAGACCATCCCAGCTGCTGGAGCTTTAGGATACATGAGCCAGCCTCACATTTCCTTCGAGCAAACAGGCTCCAGCAGGACCTACCTCATGAGGCTCACGAGAGCGGCTCAGTTCTAAGCCCTAAACTCTGTTTCTTCTGGCCAGGCCTGCATTCCTGGAAGGCCCAGCTTTGCTGAGCCGTGTGAACAGGGGACAAGCCAGGCTAGGCTGCAGTCCTCTCGGAAGGGAGGCAGGATGGGGATGTGCACTTCTCAGGGGGTACATGGCAGCGGGCAGCCATGTAGAGAGGGTGTGAGAGCACTGAATCAGCTGCGGGCCCTCCGTCCTCTCCCTGGAGGGCCACAGCTCATTTCACCTGCACAGGGAGTTTGGTGTCCTGGTCCCGTCCCCAAAGGCCCTGGAGGTATGACCCTGGCTGGGCTGGTCACTGGTTCCCCGTACTCTTGATTCTCCATCACCAAGACTGGCCTTGAAGTGTGATGGCTGGGGAGGGTGAGGCCAGAATGCAGTCCCCCAAGCCTGGGTTTAAACCCGGCTCCATGAGACACTACTGTCTGACCTGGACAGGTCATTTCTCCTCCAAGCCATGACATCTCAGCTGCAAAGGAAGTAGCTGCTGGATTTCTCTGTCGAGCTGTCTGGTGGGTCTGTGGCTTGGCCAGGGGCTCTCCTGCCTGACACTGTGGGACACGCCACCTCCCTTGCCACCGCACCCTTGCTCTGCCCACACTCCCAGGAAGCACTTCCCCTGCTCCCAGCGTTTGACTTTGAGCCTTGGGGCCATTTTCAATGTCACAGGAATCAGCCAGACAGCCCTGACCACAGCTCCCAACCCCCACTCCTGTCTGTCCCTGTGCCACACATCAGACCCCGATCCTACAGCTGTCTTGGAAGCACCCGCATCCTTCCAGCTCCATAGCTGCAGCAGCCCCCAGCTGCCCCTTGCTCCAGCCCCCCGTGCCTCTTCACCAGGGAACTCATTCTAAACAAGTGGCACAGCCTGGCATGACTGCCTTCCCTTGCCCTCCTCCACCCCACCTTTGCCCAGCCAGCTCCTTGTTGTCCTAAGGCTCAGCCTGTCATTATGCAGGGAAGTTTTCCCTGATCCCCAGGGCTGGGCTAGGATCTCGTGTTTTTCTATAGGCCCCTAGCTGTTCCCACTTGGCCACAGCTCTGATTACTATAGATATCACACCTTACAGGTGTGTGCCATGGCTTACTTTCCTTGGGGTTCAGAGCAGTCAGGATGGGCATCAGCACACAGCCAGTGTCAGTAAGTGTATCCTGAATGAGTGACTGATAGACAGACAAGCCATGGGGAGGTTTTGGGTGACCAGCCATTCATGGTAAGGCTCCATCTTACAGAGAAGGTTGGAGGGGAACATGTGCAGGGGCAGGAGGCCCCAGGCCAAGAAATGACTTCTAGGCACCTCCCACATGAAGCGGCCATGGCAGGGACCCCAGCCCCTCCTGCTAAGCTATACTGCCCCTGTGGAAATGTGGATGCTGAGAGAGGTCACCACGCACAGGTGGAATCTGAGCAATGGGTGGGCCCATGTCCAACAGTGTCACATGTTTGAGTGCCTGTATCACTGGTATGTATACACGTGCAAGTGTGCATGCGTGCACATGCAGCCTGCATTGTGTGTTTGCGTGTGTGCGAGTGCCCCCACCAGCCCAGGGACTTGCAGTCACACGCCGCGTGGCCCAGCCCAGCCCTGCCATCCCCCAAACCAGCTTGCTCCACAGCACCTCTGCCCTCTGCTGCCCTCCCACCTCTCCCAGGGCCATGTGCCACCTGGGGCCCCAGTCCTTGTTGGGAGCCACACAAAGACAACAAGATGGCCACAGTTCATGAGGTTCCTGCTTCACTTCTTGGAGATTAGCTACGAGCCCGCGCGCGCCAACAAGGAAGCCCGCGCGCGCCAAGAGATACTCTTCTCCCCCTCCTTCCCCATTATCATATACCAATCAGAATGTAACTCGCTGTGCCACCCCTGCTATGCAGCCAATCCCCTGCCTACAAGTATCCTATGGCCCACTCTGCCCCTGAACACTGGTGTATATCTACCCCCGTCTTACAATAAAATTTGAAGGCTTGATCAGAATACTGTCTTGCCTTCGCTCTTCTCTCGCCCCCATTTTCTTTCAGGTCGGATCCCCCTCGTCCCCACAAATAACTAAGTCCCGCTGGACGGGACAAGTGGCGCCCAACGTGGGGCCAGAGGCGCGGATCCTTCGCAGGCGGACCCCCGAGTAAGATATCGTCTGGCCAGACCCCTTCTTGATGAAACAATAGGAGACGCCTTTCGCCGCTCACGGAGGTCGTCATCCCTGGTGAGTACCGGCCGCCTTATAAGAAAATGGGAACTAGATTAAGTAAAGAAGCGGTCTTCATAAGAGATCTAAAAAGTTCGCTTAGGGAGAGAGGAGTTCGAGTTAAAAAGAAAGACTTGGTAAAGTTTTTTATTTTTGTTGATGAAGTCTGTCCGTGGTTTATTGTTAATGGCCCCGAAATTCATCCTAAAAAATGGCAGAAAGTAGGTAGAGATTTAAATGATTATCTTATCAAAAACGGCCCTGACTCTGTTCCTGTTTCAGTATTTTCCTATTGGAGTCTTATCAGAGATATTGTTGAAAATACTGACCCTGATAAACGTCAACTCTTGTCAGTGGCAGAATATTGCCTCCGCCCCCTATCTCGGGCGGCCTCAAAATCGTCTCTTTCGAGTGATCCCCCTGCTCCAAAATCAGCTAAATCCCCCTCCCCTAGCCTAACACCATCTTTGCTCGGTGCCCTCCATGATACCCCTCCCAAATGTTGCATTTATCCGCCTCTCCCTCGAGATTCGGACTTTGTCGATACACAAAAGGTTTTTCCGGTCGTGACTAAGAGCCAAAATAGCGAACCTTTAGATCCGGGAGACGCGGCCGAACTAGAAGACGAGGCGGCCAGGTATCACAACCCAGATTGGCCCCTTGCCGCCCCGTCGCTTAACCCCCCTTCTTACACTCCCCCTATTCGGCCTCCCAATGTTTGCGCCTCGGCCTTTTTGCCCCCGTCGGCCCCTCCGCTACCCCCTCCGGCTCCCGGTCCTGTTAGCCCCCCTACCAGCACTGAAGACCTAATAGCACAGATAGTAGAACAAAGAATAACTTGCCATCTCCAAAAATTGGTTGTCTCCCAACCAGTTCGTCCCTCATTATCTTCGCAAAGGAGCCTCTCTAAGAAACCGCTTACAGCCACAAAACCTAAAAAACTGCTCTTTCCTGTTCTTACCCGGGCCTCCGCCCGCTCTGGCCCCACCTCCACAACACGTAGCCCGGAAGAGGGCGATCTTGAAAGCGATGGTGAAGACGCCCCTGCTGCTCAGGAATTAGAAAGTGAGGGGGAAGAGCAGGCTGAGCCAGAGCCGGCCGAGCCTGCCGATGGCCCTAGAGAATTTCACAAAATCCATTTCAAAAGCTTAAAAGAGCTGAACGCGGCCGTTAAGGCTTATGGCCCCAATGCCCCTTTTACCCTTTCTGTTCTTGATTCGCTGTCTCGAGGAGGACATTTACTCCCAGGTGAATGGCTGCGTATAGTCCAGGCTGTGCTTACCCGTGGTCAGTTTCTAACTTGGAAGGCAGATTTTGCTGACCGCTGTCAGACCATCGCTGCTGCCAATGTAAAAGACCCTCATTCCCCAACAGCGTCCTGGACGTTTGATAAGCTTACGGGACAGGGCAGATATATCTCTGAAACCAGACAGCAGCGCCTTCCCCTTGGTCTTTTATCTCAAGTGAAAGATGCCGCTTTGGGCGCTTGGATATCACTCCCTGCTTCCGGGACTGCTAACACTCCTCTAACTAAGATCACTCAAAGCTCGCAAGAAGACTATAGCGAATTTGTTAGCAGACTGTTAGAGGCCGCCGAAAGGACCCTTGGTTCCGCAGCTGCCAATGATAAGATTGTAAAACAGCTAGCCTATGAAAACGCCAATTCGGCATGTCGAGCCGTCCTCCGCGGTAAGACTCGAGACAAAACTCTTGATGAAATGCTGAGAATGTGTAGAGATGTCGATCCTTTTACATCCAAAGTCCAAGCCCTTTTAGCTGTAGGTGCCGCTGTTCAGACTCCCCCGGCTTCTTATCCTCCTTCCTTCCCCAGGGGCGCACCGCCTATGCGTAACTGCTTTAAATGTGGACAGCCAGGCCATTTCGCTCGCCAATGCCCTACCTCAGCTCCTCCTCCTAGAGTTGGGTCAGTCCCCGGTATTTGCCCTCGCTGCCATAAGGGGCGGCACTGGGCCAAAGAGTGCCGTAACAATCCAACAAATCCTTTTTATAGTACCACAAATCCTTTCACCCCCCCTTTTCAGGGAAACGGGCTGAGGGGCCAGCCCCGGGCCCCCCAGCCAATTCCATTTCAGCCGGCCTCGGGGAACAGCCTAGCTGTAGCACTCCCGCCCTCTATCGGGCCACACCCGGGAGTGCAGGACTTGACCTCTGTGCCTCCTCCTCAACAATATTAACGCCTGAAGAGGGAGTTACAATTATTTCCACAGGAATTTATGGCCCACCTCCCAAAGATACTTATTTTCTAATTTTAGGGCGAGCTTCCACCACAATAAACGGCCTTATTGTCCACCCTTCCTTAGTTGACAATGACTATACTGGAGAAATAAAAATTCTTGCTAGTGCTCCCCAGTGCCCTGTCAGCATTATGAAAGGTCAGCGCCTTGCGCAGGCACTCCCCCTCCCTTTAAGTACATCTCACCCTGCTATTCATAAGAAGCGAGGCTCCTCTACCCCAGGTTCTTCAGACTTATATTGGATCCAAGCTATTACTAAAGAACGCCCCACTCTTAAGCTTAAGATCCAAGGAAAAGTATTTGAAGGAATTTTAGATTCGGGGGCCGACTCTACGGTCATATCTCAGGCTTCATGGCCCTCCAGCTGGCCCTTACACGCTTCCTTGACCCATCTACAAGGAATTGGGCAGTCAAGAAACACCTTACAGAGCTCACAGTTACTAAACTGGGAAGACGAAGAAGGAAATACCGGATTCATTCAACCCTTCGTAGTTCCTGGGTTGCCAGTAAATCTTTGGGGAAGAGATATCCTTTCTCAAATGAAAGTCATCATGTGTAGCCCTAATGAAGTTGTAACACAGCAGATGCTTTCACAGGGTTACCTCCCTGGTCAAGGGTTGGGCAAACTAAAACAGGGAGATCCCAACCCGATACTGGCCACGCCTAAGATAGACCGCTCAGGTTTAGGGTTTGAAAAACATTTTTCGTAAGGGCCGTTGCTCCTCCTGCACTCCAGGCAGACAAGATTACTTGGAAAAGTGATGTTCCTGTCTGGATCGATCAATGGCCCCTTACCACTACAAAATTAAATGCAGCCATAGAGTTAGTGCAGGAACAGCTGGCTGCTGGACATATTGAACCTTCTACATCCCCTTGGAACACCCCAATCTTTGTAATCCAAAAGAAATCAGGCAAGTGGAGGCTCCTACAAGACCTCAGGGCGGTTAATAAGACCATGGTCCCTATGGGTGCATTACAACCGGGAATTCCCTCTCCAATAGCCATTCCTAAAGGGTATGTCAAATTAGTAATTGATCTAAAAGATTGCTTTTTCTCCATACCTTTGCATCCTGATGATTGCAAACGTTTTGCCTTTAGTATACCCATTACCAATTGTGTAGGGCCTTCTCCCCGGTTTCAGTGGAGAGTTCTCCCACAAGGAATGGCCAACAGCCCTACTCTTTGCCAAAAGTTTGTAGCCCAGACTATAGACCCCTTTAGGTTGCTCTTCCCCACTTTGTATATTATCCATTATATGGACGATATTCTTCTTGCCGGTCCTGACCAGCAACAGCTCTATGCGGCCAGTCAACAGCTAGTCACTGCCCTCCGAGATCGAGGACTACAAATTTCCCCAGAAAAGGTCCAGGTCCACCCCCCCCAACTATTTTTAGGCTTTGAATTATTTTCTAATAAAATCCTCACTCAAAAAATTCAGTTAAAGAGAAGCTCCTTAAACACTCTTAATGATTTTCAGCGTCTGCTAGGAGACATCAACTGGCTCAGGCCTTATTTAAAGCTGACCACCGGAGAGTTAAAGCCTTTGTTTGATGTCCTACGTGGAGACCCTGATCCTTCCTCCCCCCGCTCGCTTTCATCAGAAGCACAAAGGGCATTAACCATTGTAGAGCGGGCTATTTCTGAACAGACCATTAGCTACTTCTCTCCACATCTAAGTTTGTGGCTGCTCATTTTCCCTACCCCCTTCTCCCCTACAGGAGTCCTTTGGCAGAACCATCCACTATTTTGGGTTCATTTGCCAGCCTCCCCCCCTAGAGTCTTAGCTACCTATCCTCAATTAGTTGCTGCCCTCTTACGTTTAGGCCGAGAGGCAGCTCTCAAGTTGTTTGGGAGAGACCCTGAAGTTATAACCCTCCCATACAATACATCTCAATTACAATGGCTTATTCAACATGATGATGATTGGGCAATTAGCTGCACCTCCTTCCAGGGGACAATAGACAATCATTACCCTGCAGACAGATTAGTCCAGTTCCTTCAAAAGACCCCGGTTGTCTTTCCCAAAAGGACTAAAACCACGCCAATTGCTGGGGCTGTAATGGTGTTCTCTGATGGGTCCTCCTCCGGTATAGCCGCTTTCAGTATTAATGGGCAAGTTACTCGAATACAGACAGACCTCTCTTCTGCACAACTTGTTGAACTAACTGCAATAATCAAGGTTTTTGAGCTTTTAATAGATGCCCCCTTTAACCTTTACACTGATAGTGCCTATGTAGCAACCTCTGTTCCCCTATTAGAGACAGTGCCTTACATACATCCCTCTACAAATGCTTCCCCCCTATTCGCAAAATTGCAAAAATTAATTTTAAGCCGCGATGCCCCTTTTTTCATCGGGCACATACGCGCTCACACTGGCCTTCCAGGGCCGCTTGCCAAAGGCAATGACAGGGTTGATCTGGCGACTCAATTAGTAGCCTCTGTCACGCCAGACTCACCCTTGGCTGCAGCCCAACGGGCTCATGAACTACATCATCTCAATGCTCACACTCTTAGACTCAAATTTTCAATCACCCGAGAACAGGCCCGTCAAATAGTTCGACAATGTCAAGGATGTCTAACTCTCCTCCCAGAGCCTCATAACGGAATCAACCCCCGGGGGTTAGTTCCAGGAGAGATATGGCAAATGGATGTCACTCATTACCCTCCCTTTGGTAAATTAAAATATATCCATGTGTCTATTGACACATGTAGTGGTTTCCTATGTGCATCCTTGCAAACGGGAGAGGCAACTAAAAATGTTATTACCCATGTTCTCTCATGCCTGGCATATCTACCACAACCTAAAATCTTAAAAACTGACAATGGGCCTGGATACGCCAGCTCTAGCTTTAAACAGTTCTGTGCGCAGTTAGATATTAAGCACGTAACAGGAATTCCCTATAATCCCCAAGGCCAAGGCATTGTTGAAAGAGCCCACTTAACCCTTAAAAACATGTTATTCAAACTTCAGTCGGGGGGAGAAGTACTCTATCCGAGAACAGGTAATGCAAAGACACTCCTAAATCATGCACTGTTTGTTCTCAATTTCCTTACTTATGACTCCGCGGGTAAAACCGCTGCTGATCGCCTTTGGCATCCCTCCACGGCAGATAATTATGCACAAGCTATGTGGAGAGATCCGATGACCAATACATGGCACGGGCCTGACCCTGTGCTCATATGGGGGAAAGGACATGCTTGTATATATGATGCTAAGGCACAAAATGCCCGATGGCTCCCAGATAGGCTCATTAAACTCCTAGACGCAAATAGAGGCAGAAACAATAATAATTCCAGTCCAGGGCATATTAACCCCTGAGAAGCCTTCCCTTTCTGTTTATTTTCAGGAGGCAAAAATGAAGATATGTACACTATTGACCCTCGTCATGACCTTTCGCCCCGTTTGGACCCATCAGATTTCCAATTTCACCTGGACAGTCACCAATGAAGCAGGAGACGTCGTTTTCAGTTCTTCCACCTTAGCAAGTACCCCCCCATGGCCTGTTCTTGCCCCTGATCTCTGTGACTTGGCCGCTGGAGCTTCTGCGGCCTGGGGGACCCCAGACATTTACTTTCCTTTTTCCACCTCCCCTGAGACCTACCCTGAGGGACAATCTACCACCTCTCCTGGGTGTAACAACACCCCTAGGAGAACCTACCTCAGAGAAACAGAATTTTATGTCTGCCCGGGAGCTCATAGAGATCGAGCCCTTAACTATAAATGTGGATATAGAGACTCCTATTTCTGTGACTCCTGGGGGTGTGAGACTACGGGAGATGCTAGTTGGAAGCCTAGCTCCACCTGGGATTATATAACTGTAAGTAGGGCTTGGAATCCCAAGCCTAACTCAACTGTTACCCCAGAATGTCAAAGCACCCAATCCACAAGGGGGCGATGTACACCGCTCTCCATTACCTTTACTGACAAGGGAAAAAGGGCCCCTATTGATGGATGGCTCAGGGGACATGAATGGGGGCTAAGGCTTTATGTTTCAGGAAAGGACCCTGGGCTCACTTTTAAAATCAAATTAATTCGATCCATTCCAAACGCCAACAAGCACGTTGTCCTTGGCCCTATTGCCCCTAAGGCAAGAGACCCAAGACCTTCTAACCCTTCTCCCCTGTCTACTAGTACTGTTTTCCAAGCCTTGCTCCCCCCGGTTTTACCCTCCACAGGCGAAATCCTTAAAGGCCTGGCTAATGTGACTGCAAAATCCCTTAACTCCACTGGATATAGCGAGTGCTGGTTATGTTTCTCCCCCGTTCCCCCGTTTTACGAAGGGATAGCAGTTTTAGTAAACACCTCAGCAGACCTCATACTTACCAATGACTCCAGCAAGACTCGCTGGTCAGACCCCTCCCGTTTTTCAGAAACCTCTCCGGGTCTCACATTGACGCAGCTTTCGGGAATAGGCCTCTGTATACATAGCCCCCTCTTGCGTCTACCCCCTCAGCTAGTACCCATTTGTAACAGCTCCTTCTCACCCCCGCTGTCCTATGAATTCCTTGTCGCGCCCAACGGTACTTATTTTGCTTGCTCCTTTGGCATAACGCCCTCCGTTAACCCGCGCTTATTAATGTCTAACAATGAATATTGTGTTTTAGTCATGCTCATGCCCAAGATTTCCATACATCCCACCGAAGACCTCCTTCCATATTACTCGGGCTCTACTCGCACTAAGCGTGAGCCAGTAACCGCCATTACCTTATCTGTATTATTAGGATTAGGAGCAGCTGGAGCTGGAACAGGCATTGCCTCCATAATTACTTCTAAACAACAATATTATGCTCTTAGTCAGGCTATTGACAAAGACATACAAAATCTGCAAGAGGGTTTAGACAGCCTGAAAGAATCTGTTGTCTCTCTCTCTGAGGTAGTGCTCCAAAATCGCCGAGGGTTAGACCTCCTTTTCCTGAAAGAAGGAGGCCTCTGCGCTGCTCTTAAAGAAGAATGTTGCTTCTATAAAGACAAAACAGGGTTAGTGCAAGATAGCATTGATAAAGTTAAGAAAAACCTAGAAGCCAGGCAAAAACAAAGAGAAAAGGATGAGGCCTGGTATAAAAACTGGACCTCTGCCACCCCTTGGTTAACTACTCTGATCCCCACCATCCTTGGACCCTTGGCAGGATTCTTCCTTTTAGTGTCTCTTGGCCCTTGGGCCTTAAGAAAACTGACAGTTTTTATTCGAGAGCAAGTTGACCAGCTCGTCAAGCCAGCGGTTGCTGTTCATTATCACAGACTTACAGCCTGTGATGAAGAGTCTTACACCGAGCCAACCAATGCTCCCGGTCTCCGGTTTTCAACTTTACAGGCGCCTCAACCATGGTACCATCGATTCTGGCACCGTACTTAATGTGGCCCATATGCTGGTCAGCCAGAGCCAGACATACCCCTAACTATGAGGGTATGGGCATCGAGATGAGTGCGAGACAAAGTACCGCAAGGGAGGGTTCTTCCTAGAACCTCTCTGGTCCTCCCTGAGAATACGCCTGGCTTGCATAGAGGTTGGTATCCATATGTACATAAAGCCTTGATATATTAAGGTCAATTTGGCTTTCAGCTCTGCCTCTCCTCCCTAAAAGATACCGAGAGCATTTGCAGGATGTTACCCTGCTGGAGGAGCCAGGCCTCTATTCCCTCACTCGATTAAGGCCCACCTTTCTAAAATAAATAGAAAGAGAGGAGATGTTGGGAGCCACACAAAGACAACAAGATGGCCACAGTTCATGAGGTTCCTGCTTCACTTCTTGGAGATTAGCTACGAGCCCGCGCGCGCCAACAAGGAAGCCCGCGCGCGCCAAGAGATACTCTTCTCCCCCTCCTTCCCCATTATCATATACCAATCAGAATGTAACTCGCTGTGCCACCCCTGCTATGCAGCCAATCCCCTGCCTACAAGTATCCTATGGCCCACTCTGCCCCTGAACACTGGTGTATATCTACCCCCGTCTTACAATAAAATTTGAAGGCTTGATCAGAATACTGTCTTGCCTTCGCTCTTCTCTCGCCCCCATTTTCTTTCAGGTCGGATCCCCCTCGTCCCCACAAATAACTAAGTCCCGCTGGACGGGACAAGTCCTGGGCAAACAGCTGTCTGGAGGGTAACGGTATCCCTCTGTAAGATACTGGATTAGGTTCCTGACACTGTTGTAACAAACTACTACTAACTTAGTGGTTTAGAACAACAGATTTATTATGTTACAGGTCTGGAGGTCAGAAATCCAAAATGGGTCTCACTGGGCTAAAACCAAGGTGTTGGCAGGACTGCATGCCTCCTGGAGGCTCTGGGTCAGAATCTGTTTTCTTGCCTTTCCCAGCTTCCAGAGGCTGCCCACATTCCTGGTTCGTGGCCTCTCCTGCCCTTAGAGCCAGCAGTGGCCAGCAGAGCCCACATCACACCACGTCCCAGCACATCCCGTCCAGTCCCGTCATCACGGAGACCCTGGCTTCTGCCTCCCTCTTCCTCATAAGGATCCCTGTGGTGCCCCTGGGTGCAGCTGGACACCTGCCCCAGGGTCGGCTTGCTACTCCTTCACCACGTCAGGTTGTGTGCTCACGAGTTCTGGGGATCAGGACATGGACATCTTGGGCAGCAGGTGGGGGGCATTATTCTGCACACCACAGGTGGCCCGTCCTTGGGCTTGTGCTGTATTTTACTCATCCAAAGACTCCTCAGGAGCAGAATAGTGCCTGGTCTACACTAGCTGTTCTGTATATATGTGTTGAATAAATCTGATTCAACCAAATTTATTGAGAGTCCATTTGTGCTGGGCACTTTCCCGTGTATCATCACAGTGTTTATTCCCATTTCATACGTGGGGAGAAAGAGGCGCAGGGAGGTTATGGACACCCAAGGCCAAAAGGCTAGGGAGGGACAGAGCCCGAGCTGCAGCACACGCTACCTCAGGCAGAACATGCGACGCCTTTGTTCCTCTGGCTCCAGAGCTCCAAGAGACACAAACCCAGACGCTTGGCGGCGGCCGTGGAAGTTCCCCTCAGATGTGAGACGGCCGCGCGGCCACACCGGGGACCCGCACTGCGCGTCCCGGACGATGATCGAGGCGGCCCCGTCTTGGGAGACGCAGGACTCCCCTCACAGGCAATTTCGGCACGTCTGAACGGCCCGAGACTCCGAGGCAACCCCTGCGCTTCTCTCCTTCCCAGGCGTCCGGACTCCAACACAGTCCGATGTCCCTGAGCTTCCACCGGTTCCCTGCCCATCTTCCCTCACACGTGTGCCCCCTGTTCTCCTGCACAGAGACCCATCTTGGGGTCTGCTTCCAGAACTGACGCAAGTGGTCTGAGGAAACAGTTCTAAGGTGGGGTTGGTTTTGGGGACTGTCCCACTCAGGGGACGGGAGGGAAGACGCTTTCCTGGTTGACAGGGGCAGCAGATAATCCCTAGAGAAAGCCAGCAGCTCAGATGCTGAATTTTCCACTGAGGACCTGGGGCATTTCCTACAGGACAGGAACGCTGTGGACGGTGTGAGTGTGATAATTCAGGCATTTCAAAACTGGCCGAGGGGGGAGGGGCGCTGGGAGGATGCAGGGAACACTGCCTTCAAAAAATTGGCTGGTTACTGCCAAGTCGTGCGGGTGCCCTGCAGAGGGGTGAAGGGTCGCGGGCCACTAACAAGCAGTGGTGTGTTAGGGTGCGAGGTGAGAGCCCCGTGGTAGCTCACCTGGAGCCCCTGTCTCTGGCAGTGGAGGCCAGATGTAGCTGAATGGAGGCTGCAGACAAGTTGTGGAGCGCAGAGCTCCGGGCAAGTCCGAATGCTCAGGCAAGGAGTTAGGTGGAGGTCGGGCCCTGGTGGGGAAAGTCGGGAGCCCTGCAATGTGAGTTAAAGACCTTAGGGTGAGTGGCCTTAAGGACGCTGGCACAGAAGCCTCCCTGGCCCTCTGAGCCTATAGCAGTGGCCACCCTTCCTTGTTAAGAGCCACCACCTCTCTGTGCTAAAAGATGGCACAGGGGGCCCACCCCTGCAGGGCAACAGGTGCCCTCTCAGGACCTACCCCTGCTTCCTCTCCTAGGCAGTAATTCGGGTTGGATTCCAGAATAATCCAGCTGGGGACATGCTGGGTCTGATAAGAGAGGAAAGACTATATGGTGAAAGAATAGTGACTATCATGAATATTGGCAGTGGCCTGGGGGCATTCCTGGGATTGGATTTGAAGAGTGCTTGATTAAGGGGCCTGGAAGGTAAGACTTCATCAGCAAGAATCCACCGACTTGAGGGCACTTTCTTGAGACACTAGATTTAATTACCTATCTGGGACAGCAAAGGATGGGGCAGGCTCCCTGCTGGACTGGCCCTTAGAAGTCTAGAAAGAGTGGTGGCCAACACTCAGCGAAGTGGAAATACCTGAGTCTTACAGATGTTGTAGGAAGAAAAGCTGATGCCAGTGGGCATGCTGGAATGGATATATTATGTAGGCCAGGAATGACAGGCCAGGACAGAGGGGCGGACGGGTGGGCTTGACACACAGAAAGTTGTGGAGATGGGAATAGAGCATGGTGAGCATGGTGCGCCCAAGCAGACGGCAGTCCATAAGGCTCTGCTTAATAGCCACCACCAAAAAAAGTGACAGGAATGGAGGAGCTGGAGGAAGGTGACATTTCTATTTGCATGACAATAGAAAGCCACCGTCCCTTGCTCAGTGCTTGGACCTGAGCCAATTTTCAGATATGGACCCGTCTACTGAAGAGGTGGAGGAAGTTCTCTGCAAAATTGTATTATGGTCTCTGCAAGTTTGTAGTATGTTGATTTCTTAAGTTTCCCAAAAGGTTTGTGGTTATTTGGGTGATTGTTCACTAGAGAAAGGGGCTAGTAGGCACAGAATTCGAGTTGACATTAATGGTGGGAGAATTCAAGCATCATCACAGGCCTTTTTTCAAAGTGGCGTCTATGGAGGTCAGGTAAAAAGTGGAGTCCTGCTGATAGCTGGCTTGCAGTGGGCTCACTGGGTCCACAGACACGCCCAGTAGTCCCTCGTAGAATTCACTTGGTTTGACGGTTGCAGTAACCCCTATATTGGGTCCCTGCCCTCCCGGGTAGGAGCTGACATAGCAGAGAAGGCCTGCATTCTCCCCACTCTCTTGCCCTGCCTAAGATAGTAAATAAAAAAATCCCATCTCATCCCAGGGGATGTGGCAGAAATTAATGATGAAGAACTTAATGATGAAGGGGTGGTGGTACCTACCATTTCTCCACTCAGCTTCCCAGTTCTGACCTCTGCAGAAACCAGACAGATCCTGGAAGAAACTCGTGGACTGCCTCAGGCTTGCCCAGTACCAGCCCTGCTTCAGCTGCGGCGCCAGATGTGAAATCATTGCTAGAGCAGATTGGTGAGGCCCCAGGCAGGGGGTGGGCATCCAGTCATTGGGTGAATGTGTCTGTTCCTATTCCACCTAGAAAAGAGGATTGGAAATAGTTCACAACATGGGACAACAATATTTATTTACATTTTGCCTCAGGGCTCTGTTTACCTGTCCTACCCTCTGTCATATTATCCCAAAGATCAGGACCATGTGTATATCCCATAGAACATCACATGGATCCACGACATCAATGACACCTTGCTGACTAGGAGGAGCAAGAGGTGCCTCTGTGTCGGAGGCCATGGCTAAGTCACATGCACTCCAGAGTGTGGCATATAGAAAAGACCCAGGGACCTGCCATTTCAGTGAAGTGTTAGGGATTCAGCAGCCAGGCGTATGCTGGGACATCCTCTCACAAGAAAAAGAAACTGCTGCATTTGTTCTCTCTTACCACAGTGAAGACAGCACAGTGCCTGGTGACCCTCCGTGGGGTTAGAGACTACAGTCACTCTGGGTGACATGGAAGGTGGCCCCCTGTAAGCAGGTTCCATAACAGGAGGAGGCTCTGCGGAGGCCCAGGCTGTGGGGCAAGCCGTCCTGCCATTTGGGTCCTCCAATTTGACAGGCTCTCTGGTGTGGGAAGTGTCCAGTAGTGGGAAAAGGCAGGGATGCAGCATGGAGCTGAGGGTGAGTCCCAGCAGGAGAATAAAAGCAGGTCCTGGCGTTCCACAGCAAGGCCAGGCTATTGGCAACAGAGGATTATGCACTTTTGAGGAACAGTCTCTGGCATTACTAGGCTCTGGGGAGACAGAACACTTGCCTGTGGCAACCTGAGGACATGTGAGCCTGCCCGGTGTGACTGGGTTCATGTCATATAGTTGGGTGGGCTGGCAGGCGTCCTTCATAAGATGGAAGTGCTTCCTCTGGACTGAGAACAGGCGCTGTGCAGGGCCACAGGGCATGAGCAAACTGCACGAGGACAAAGCCAGAGCCTGGCTCGTATCTGTGATCACATGGAGGGTCCTGGACGACCAGCTGAATGAGGAGGAAGAAGCCTGAGCCTGGTTTACAGAGGAGTACATGGGTCCAGGCTGAAGACTGACAGTGGCTGCACCACAGAGGTGTACGGGAAAGGGAAACTATTCCCACTGGGTAGAGCTGGGAGTAGAGCACTTGGTCATGTAGTTTGTGCACAAGAAAAAGTGGCCCAGGGTGGTGAGGACATATCTGCCCTCCTGGACCATGGCCAATGGTCGTTTGGTTAGGGGCCTGGAAGGAAACAGGAAGACTGGGGACATGTAGGTGTGGGGTAGAGGCACGTGGATGGACATATGGGGGAGAGCATGCAGTGTGATTTTAGTACCACACGTTAATGCCCGTTAGCAAGCACCCAGTGCAGAAGGGGTAGTGAATAAGTAAAACAATGCGACAGTCGCCACAAGCCAGTCCTTGTCACTGGCTATACTGGGACCAGCGTGATGGGCATATGCGTAGAGTGGCCACAGGGGCAGAGGCGGAAGCCGTACAAGGGCTAACATGGGCCCGACAGCACAGACTCCCACTTACCGAGGCCGTCAGGCACTGCTGCCCCTGAATGTCCACGCCGTCAGCAACAGAGACAATGCTGAGCTGATCCGCCCGGCTCCTTGAGGAGCCAGCCCGCCGCCAGGGGGCAAGTCAGCATATGGGGCCCTGGCCCTCCTGGCAGGGCCAGTGCTTGTCCTCTTAGGGGTGGAGATCTAATCTGGGTTTGCTGTTATGACCACGAGCCTCCGTCTGTTCACTACCCAGCAGCTTACAGACTCCTGATCCAAAGGCAGGGTGCCTGTGTCCGGGGACCAGCAGGGGCACTTTGCCCAGAAGCAGAGGATGCAGGGCTGCTTCTACATAACGGGGGCAGGAAGGTGTGCGTGTGCCCAGAAGATGCACCAGTGCCTCCCTAACCCCCACATAATTGAGAAGGGATGTGTGCAGCACCCTGACTGGAGAAGGGATTAATTACCAGGTATTCAGGCCCCCTCTACCCACTGGAACGAAGATTGGGTGATACCACGAGGTAACATCTGCCGAGGCTGTTGAGGGCGTGGGGCAGGATGGGATTAACTGCGCTGACGGGCTGTAGCAAGTCCCACGACCTCCCTATTTCTTCTCTCTTCTGAGTTTCCCTTAGGAATAGAGGCTCGAGGGAGGCCCTGCTCTCTGAACCTGGGGGAGGGGCAGATCTGTGCGGCACAAGGGGTAGGCTGTGACAACCCCAGAAAGGCCTCTCGGGTCTTTTGCTGCAGGGACTGTAAGGGGCTGTTGGCCCCAGCTGCTGCATTCTGAGTTTGTGCCAAGACCATGTTTCCCATGGCTGCTGCCAGCGACCAAGAGTGGGAGGGATCCCAGGCAGGGGCCGTTCTTGATGATGGCTGACGGCTTGAGGACTTCCGCCTAACTCCCTACACCTGCACTGCCGTCTGTCTCTTCCACCCCCTTTCCTTCCTTCCACTTCGCCGTCTCTTTCACAAGCTCACACCTGCATCGTGCTACTCTGGCTCTCCGGGACCCCCTGCTTTCCTTCCCGTTTGGTGTCTGCTGTGCAGAGGAGTGGGATTAACACGTCCCTGTTACTCCAGGTGTGGTCCTTGCACAAGTAGCTTCGTCATCACCTGGGAGCTCAGGTACCGAATGTCACGTTCTGTCCCAGCAGATTCTTCATTTTGACAAGATGAGTCCTATGTGCATTACAATTGCAGAAACACAGATTTAGATGATTTGGTCTTTTTCAGTAAACCCTTTACATCTCAGTTTGGAACCTCAGTCTTTGCACAAAGTAAACAGTATCACAAAATTACAGAACACCTGGGCCCTTCATTTTGTAAGTCAACACCCAGTAAAGTTAAGGCACTGGTTCAGGTCACATTGTAAATTAGAACACAGCCAGCACCCAGGTGTCTTGCCTCCCATCTCTTTGCACTGCAGGGTCTGCTGTGAGCAAGCTACTTGCTCTGAATCGGCATGTCTAGTATGGCAGCACTGGAAACGTGGCTAGTAGTGCTACAATAGAAAAAAAATTCAATCTTTGTCCTGTGTTCCTGGCATAGAATTCCTAAAACCCTTAGAATTCATGAGTGATAGGAGTGTCTTTTGTTTCCACAACAAGCCCCTCTGAGCACACCTGTGTTTACACAACTGCAGTGACTCAGGGTGGGGCCCCTAGATAGCTTCAGGATTGGGGCTGGTCACCAGAAAGATCAAACACATGTATAGTGGGGGAGCTTTCAGCCTCTAGGGAGGGGAGAGGGCAGCAGAGTGGGTTATAGAAACGCTTGAAAAAGGTTTGCAGAGCCTCCCAGTCTGAGATCCCATTGAAGGGCGGGAAGGGTGGCACATCCAGAGGGCGTGGAAGCTCTGCTTCACCCCCATCTCGCATGCCTTACCCTGTGTGTCTCTTCGGTTTGGCTGTGTTGAGCTGTATGCTTTATAATAAACCTGTAAACATAAGAAGAGTGTTTTTTTGAGTTCTGTAAGTTCTTCTAGAGAACTGGTGAACCTGAGGAGGGGGTTATAGTTGGTCAGTCAGGAGCATGGGTGGCCTCTAGGACTCGGAACGGCAGTCCTATGGGACTGAGCCCCTAACCTGTGGGGTCAGTGTCAGAACTGCACAAATTACTGGACACCCAGTTGGTGTGGGAGAACGGGAGATGTGGTGTGCAATAGTGACATGCATTTGGTATGAGAAGTGGTGTCAGAAACATAACACGCTAGTCCAAACTGAGATGTACTGTGATTGTAAAATACACACACTGGGTCTTCAGGATACAGTATGAATGAAGAATATAAAATATTTCATTATTACTTTTTTGAATTGATTACATGTTGAAACATTTTTGATATATTGGGTTAAAGCATATTAAAAATAAAATGTTATCACCTTCATTTATTACTTCTCACTTTTTAAAAAAGATACGTACGTGGTTCATATTACGCATCCACTTGGCAGCGCTGCTCTGAGCCCCAGATCTTCATCAGAACTGCTTTATTCTTTGCTTGATTCATAGCTCCAGTTGCCATTGCTGAGGGCATTTTTGGTTAACAGTCTGAGACTGTTCAGAAATTCTTAAGGGATGATGGAGCTAATGTAACAATTCTTAAAAGAACTCCTGACAAAACATCTAGGAATGTCATTTCCATTGGGAAGCAAAGCTGCCATGCCAACAACAGTTTCAGCTCTAGCTCTGGAGTGGGGACCACTGTGGTGAGGAGTTTGGGAAGCAAAAATGAAGAACTTGGGCCAAAGGGTGTGGGGAGTGGGACCTGCACTAATTGCTCCCTTGGGTCTGCATTTTCAAGAGCCCAGACATGGGAAGGTTTTGTCCCTGGAGCCACAGGGGATGAGGGGCCCTCCTGCAGGCCGTCAGGCCGCAGTCAGTCTTCCTTGGAATCCAAGGCCCTTCTCCCCTCACAGTTGAGACTCAAGGAATGAAGGGCATTCAGATACTGTTGTGCTCAACCCCAGCTGTTTCCCTCTTGATTGCATCTCAGGCATACAGCAGGGGCGAGCAGGCAGGTCCCTCCACCAGCCATCAAGAAGAAAGGCCTGGGTCCAACAAAGACCTGACAGCTCGTCTGGATCACATAAGCCCAGGAATAGACTGAGGAAAACTGAAGGCTCACCTTGAGCCCCTGTGATTCTTGGGGGCCCTGTATGCCTGGCATATAGAGGACTCCTGGATATCAACAGACTTAGAGGTTCAGCCTTGAGATAAGAACTTGCATTCTGTTGGCTCTATGTCGATGTAGCTAAGGTCTCCAAGATACAGCTATGGTCAACTCCAAGGACTTACCTGGAGAAGTGTTGTCTAGAACTGAAATCACTGATCCTTTCATTTGTGCTGTTTAACAATTTCATGAAGCAGAAAAACCTGCTACCCAACTAGGGTTCAATTGCTCATAAAATTCTCATAAATTACCACTACTCTAGGGAGTAAAACTGTGACCTAGAAGAGGTAAAGGACTTACTCAACATCACATGGTTCATTAGAGGCACAGGGCGGGAGTGGAGGCCCCAGGTTTCTTACCTAAATCCTGCAGCAGTCTGTCCTGATCCCAGGAGCTCAGGCACTATGTCCACGTCCCTGGTTACTTTCTAAGCAAAGGGCAGTGGGGACACTGATGGAACGAAGGCATGGAATACGCAGGTTCTACCTGTGAACTTTTAGGCCAGTGTTTATACACCTGAATGCTGCCTTATAAGTGCTAGAGCTGCATAACGAACTTTATTTCACAGTAAATGACGGATACTTTTTCTTATGAAATAAATTTAATTCAAGGTGATTAGTGAATGTAAGGCATGACGCCTTCATGAAAGTTTAAAGAATCCAGTTACAAAAGAAGCACTGTGTACAGTCTCAAACAGCTGAAGGTACAATGGGCTCCATATTTTACAAAGTACAAAAAATTATTTCATATACAAATAAAAAATACAAATAATGTGCAAAAACCATTTTCACAGGTGGCAATTTATAAAATGAAAATGATAGAAAAAATCCTTCATCTTATTCTCCCCCGATTTCTTACATAATTTCTTATATAACACAGTTCTATTTCCTAGTGTGTAATTTTAAATTTGAAATCTGACTTACTTTTAATCTACAAAGACAAAGTGTTTTTTTTAAAAAGGGAACCAAACCATTTAATTACTGAAATCTTATGAATGAAATCAGTTAATTTTATATTAAATTATAAGCAGACTATCTGAAAAACAAGGATATAGAAATCATATATACACATTTTTGAAATATTAGTTTGGTATTTAACATATTAACATTTCAAAGCGAATGCAATGAACTAGCTCCCTAGACCCCAGCTGCTGCACTGACTGTAGCAGAGATGCTGCTTCTGTTCGCCGGGAACAAACAGCAGTCCTCAGAGGTTAAGCTGAACAAACACAAGGTTATCAAAAGTAAAGAAAATCTGGAGACAGTTCTTACTATCCATGTGCAGAAGTGCTGTGTGGGGATCTGATCTTGACACAGTGTGACTGTGGTCTCCACGGCCCTTGGCACAGGTGCTGTGTGGCCATGAACAGCTGGCTTCTGTCTCTCCAACGTATTCATTTCATGAGGAGTTCAGTGCAAATGTTTGTTTTGTGGGTTAGTGCACTCAGCCTTTTGCATGTTATTTCGTGTACGAAGCTGTCAGGGAGCAGAAGAATACAAGGGGACACAAAGTGCTGGATTCTCAGGGCACCTTTGGCCTTGAAAATTCAGTGTTTTGGAAACAGTATTTTCCTGCATTGGCCTGGTCATTATTGCATCATTCCCTGGACAATCTTTTCCCATCAGGAACTCCTGGGTGCTCCCCCTTTGCTCACCACTGAGCACCCATGTTCTTGCTGTGAACCCCAGTGGCTGAGAAGGGATTACGAAGCACCATTTGGCAGCACCAGAGGGCTGAGTATCTCCAAGGTCAGGCAGTCAGAGTAGGGGCCCCTGCTGGGAAAGCTACTCTATGCTGAATGAAAGATCATCTTGGAGGGTTTTGATTTTTGCTTGCCAGAAAGCTCTCCGAAAATATGACCTTGGAGAACAAAGAGGATCTAGCTTTCATGAAGCAGGACCCAAGTGGGTGGCAGCCATTCTGCCTCGGGGTAGATGACTGTTGGCTCAAGAAGCATTCTTCTGATCCCTTACCACTAAGACCCTGTTAGAACAATCTAGTGCAAGACACAGAGAGTGCCTGGAGCAATTGACCAGACCTGTGGCACTCAGGCTAAGCAGACATAGCAACTGTGGAAAGAGGGGACTGGGCATGCCTGGGCAGGAGGGCCTCAGGCCTGGGATGACTCATCAGAACTGCGCAGGAAGCTGTCAGCTTCTTGAGGACTCATGAGCTTTTCTGTATCTGGCAGCATGAGTCTCTCTTCCCTTTTCTGCTTGGGTTGACTGTGAGCATCAGGCATCAGAGATGCAGCTCTGGATCCTGTCCATCCACTGCTGGGCACTCTGTCCATCCTGGGCACAGAAGTTATACACACGTTTGCTGGTCTTGAGCTACAAAACCAAATGAAGAGAACCAGGGATGAAGGGCAGGGCTGTGCTATGGCTTTGGGCAAATGTGTGGCTCAGTCCCCGTGACCTTCTCTTGCAGTGCTGCCTCTGGACATCTGGATGTTCTCTCCCCTCCACTGCCATACTGTCATCACCTTTATAGTCGCTTTACTCTCCTAAGTCCCCAAAGTCATACGGGATGCCACTAGAAGGCTACCGGCAGAAAAAGGAGACACACTAGGAGAGCCTTACTTTGCATCTTCATGGGGCCCTCCTTGACCAAGGAGGAGGGTCAGCCACGGCTGCAGCCTCCCTCTGGCCTCTCCCACATGCTGCACCAATGAAGTAAAGGTGCCAAGGAACTTCCCTGTGCTCCTCAGGGAAGCCTGGCATTCATGCTTGCCATGAAGAAGCTGGCTTTTGTGTTCCTTTTCCATTCCCTTCTCTAGCTCTTCAGTTGTGGCCATACTAGAAATCCAGTCAGGGAAATGGCCTTGTGGCCCAAGCATGGCCCTAGAGTATGAACTGTGCTCTTTATGAAGCTCTGCTTGGCTTGGGGGACTGGATAAGTCCCCTGTCATGTGGCCCATCTAAGGGCTGCTGAAGACGTTAGACAGTCATCATGTGTGACTGCGGACAGTTTTTCTGGGTGGTCATGCATGAAGACCAGTGGATACAAAGGGAAGCAGCATCTGTTCTTGACAGTTGGTGGTGAGTGAAATAACTAACAAGGAGTTAATCTGCTTCCACATGTGATTGGACACCTTTTAAAGAGTCCTTTGTGCAAAGCAATGTACAGCCTTTCTGAGACATATGGACAGTTAGGGATCAACAGTACTGAGTTCAAGTTCTGTAGCAATTCCCAAAGCCAGGGGATCTGTGCCTCATCTGTAGTCACCACCAACTGCTCTGAGACCCCGTAATTCTTACAGGTGGATGGACTGTAAGGAATCATGCGCAGCAAGAGACAGGAAAAGACAAGTAAGATCAACTTACATCAAAGAAAGCCTTGTCACTCGTGTGCTTTGGAGCTCCCATGCTGGGGCCGGCAGGGACGACCATTTCCACCTCAGCCAGATCGATGTGGCCTTTACAGCTTGTGTCCTCGCCCGAGTCGTAGTATCGCAGCTGGAACCAAAAGGACAGATGGGATGTAAGAGACACAGGAAGGGAAAACAGTGTGGCTTTTCCAAATGTATTGTTACGCTTTCCTCTGTATCTTGCTAAATTATACCTGAAAGAATAGACAAGAAATGAAACACTGGTTGCTTCTAGGAAGAACTAGGTGCCTGGGAGAAAGGAGGAAGACATGTTTTTTTTTGAAATTTGAACAAACAAATGGGCTACATATAAAAAAAACCTAAATGTGAACTAACAACTGTAAAAAATATATGTGACATAGAAAAAAGGTTAATATTCAGACTGTGCAGAATTCTTAGAAATTGGTAAGAAAAAGATAAACCATCTAGAAGAGAAATGTTCAAATGATCTCACCAGGCATGTCACAAAAGACGTACAAATGACCTATAAACATCTAAGGAGATGAGCAACCTCACCAATCAAAAAAAGTAAAAGAAATCAATGAGTTTTGTGATTTGATTAAGAAACATTAAAAATGGCTGGTAATATTTAGATTGAATGTAAGGCACTTGGTCCTCTCAAAACCTGTTAGTTGAAATATAATTTGGTAGAAATTTTTTGGAGAACTATTTGGCAATATCAGCTAAAACTTAAAATGTTCATGATGATTGATACACCTTTCCCACCTGTAGGAATTCATCCTACAGAAACACTCCCAGAAGCATGCAAAGATACATGTATAAAGAGGTTTCCTTCAGCCCTGTTCCCATCAGTTAAAAAATGAAAAGATGTGTCTGTCTTTCAATGGGGTGTTGGTTAATTAAATGATGGTACACCAATAATATGGTAGACAGCTTTTCAAAAATGATAAGGAAGATCTATATGAACTGGTAGGAAAATATGGTCTGGCAGGAAAATAAGTTCAAGATATATAAAAAAAGCAAGTTGCCAAATACCATGTAGATATAAAATGATTTCTGAAAAACATAATAAATAGCTCAACATTCGATTGAGTGGTTCCTCTGTGCCAGGAGTGGATATCGCTCCCTAACTTACACGGTGGGAGTGAGGCTGGTGCCTTCATCACAGCGGTTCTTGCCTCAGATTATTCTGTCTCTCCCTTCAGGGATGGTATAAATAGGCTAAATGGAAAGACTGTATACCTTTCATGTTAAAGAAATCCAAAAGATTGGTAGGAATGCAAGTGTAATTTGATGTAATTGTCAATTACATTAAAATTATGACATTCTCCCAAGTTATATTTAGTGGTTTAATGGAACTTTCTCCACAGTGTAGGCACTATGATTTCAGAGACATTGTTCAAGTACAGCCTCTTGGAAAGGCTTCCATTGCATACTTATAAATAAATTCTCTGTATTCTTCCACAAAGACTCTGTAACCTTTATGAAATGCTTTGCGCAGAGGGAAAGGCAGTTCCCAGATAAAGTCCTCATCTAGACAGCAGGTCTGAACAGAGCGCTGGGCATGGGTAACAGTTCATCTTTCTCAACAGACTCCGTTTTAGAGATGAATGCATGGAGCGCCAAATGTGCACCCCTCTGCCGGCAGGGTGACTGGTCAGTCCCAGGCAGAGCGAGGCTGCAGTCGGAGCATGGGAG
Source organism: Manis javanica (assembly GCF_040802235.1). Classification (NCBI taxonomy): domain Eukaryota; kingdom Metazoa; phylum Chordata; class Mammalia; order Pholidota; family Manidae; genus Manis; species Manis javanica. The sequence continues at coordinate 30,619,920 of NC_133166.1, forward strand.
GCCATGTGACTGTCACCAGTGAAAGGCGCAGCGGGGCTGGAGGTCTGGGTGGGACTGCTCCCCTGAGATCAGGTCGCTGGGGCAAGGGCTATGACGCTAAGGGCTGTGGGCTGCTGCAGCACCAGCTAAAGACTTAAGCATAATCAGTGAGGTCCAGGTTGGTACTTGCCCCTGGGAGTTCCTGGTTGGGGGGGGCACATTCCTTCTGTCTAATTTGAGGCCCCCTCCCTCCTCCATTGCTTGCATCTTTGAGGACATAATGATGGCTTCTTTAGTAACCAGTACAGTGATGGGCACAGAGAAAGTTTTCAATAAATATTTGTTGAATAAATTAATGCCCTCATCCTGGAATGGATGTTTCATGCTGCAAAGATGAAGAGAGCCTGTGTTCTGGGGAGTGCTCCCAGGCGCAGGCTCTGTGTGTGCATGTGGTAGCGATGTGCTGAAAACCGCACGTCCTTTCCTGGCCTGGGTCTTAGGAGCAGGCAGCGGAGATACTGGGGCATTCATCAGCAGAGTTCCATGGCTCTCAGTGCTCTGGGCTCAACGGTCACCGTCTCTGCCTGCATATACTGGCGGAGCCACGTTGGAACTTCTCTCAAGGCTCCTGCCCTTGCTCAGGGACATGCTGGGCCCTGGGAGGAGCCCCCAGGAAGCACAGGAGAGGCCCGTGTCTGTCTGTGGCGGCGCACGACAGCCAGGGGCCGAGCATCGCCTGAAGAGGTGACTTCTGCAGACTGACACTATTACCTGATGCTTTGTTACGTCCAAAACGAACCAACGGGGTTTCCAACCTTTCAGCAAAGCCCCTCTTTTGTAAAGTGTTCCCTCAAAGGACCTAGAAAACATGAAGACAGGGCAATTTAACTTTGATTTTTTGTTTAAAAAGTGCTGTAAGAACACCTCCACTGAAAGGTGCCCCCAAGGGAATGCCTGCTTTGTCCGTCAGGCCTGTCTCCCCCAGCTGATTCCACAAAGGCTGATCAGAGTTCTCTCTGGAATTTTTCTACTAGACCTCTGGAGAAAGACCCTCTTTCTGCTGGAATTACCAAACTTGTGAGGCTTGGAGCTCTGGTAGTCACCTTCTGGGCCATGCTAGGATTGCTACAACCCATAGGAGAAAGCAGGGCCAGGAGCAGAAGCCTGAAGATACTGTGTGAGAAACTGGCCCATCCTTGGCCTCCCCAGTCTGTGGAAGTACATTCCTTCCTGCCTGAGCTAGCGTGAGCTGGATTTCTGATGTTCCCCACTGAGATAATGTCAACTAATACACATTCCCTTAAAAGACTTGGCAGATAGGAGATAATGACAATCAGGACTCAAACACAAATACCTACAACCTTTTGGCATTATTTTAGTTGTGATTTTTGGTTTTTCCTCTTCAAAGAACCACCTAATGCTTTTAAAACACAAACAAGGAGAGAAGTAAAGCAAGTCCATTTTAAGTTTACAGAAGGCTGTACTGCATAGGTCTAGCTTATTAAAGGGCCTGTGGGATTGCCTCAGGTGGGGAGAGTCTTTTCCGCACACCCAGTGGGTCTCAGCACGCCCACCTGTTCTCATCATTCTTGGATGTGTACTGGCTATACAGTGTGGCTGCCCTCCGGTCCACTCCGTTGGAGGGGGGGACGCTGGCGCTCTGTTCCTCCCCCAGGCTGCTGTCCTGGAGGTGCAGCAGAGACCTCTTCTGATAGGAAGGCAGGTTGGTAGACACAATTCCTGGGGAGCCTGAGGGGTGTCTTTGAGGCTGCAAAAGACAGAGCAGGAGCTAGGAGAGCTTTACACTTTTGGCAACTGATTGAATATTTCCATATCCAAACATTTATCTCAAGGAAAAGAGTGGACTAATAAGCAAAATATATGTATAAAGATGTTTATCCTGGAGTTGTTTATAAGAGTAAAAATCTGGAAACAACCTAAATATCTACCATTAGGGGTCTATTTAAAAAAAGGTAATTCCATACAATGGAATTCTAGATGGCTATTAAAATGCTGATCTATATAGTAACAAATATATCACTGAAAGAACATGTAAGCCTCTTAGTAAAAAAAAAAGCAGGTTTTAAAATAGTGTGTGTAGTAAATCCCTTTTATATATGTGTTTAGAATGCTTAAACAAGTTTGACATCATAGTGGTTTATTTCCAGTTTATAAATTGTGGGTGAGTTTTGTCTTCTATTTTATAACTTTCTGTGTAGTGTCTTATTGAAAGGAATAGTGTCTTATTTCACTTTCATAATCAGAAAAAAATCAAGAAGCTATTTTAACTATTGTATTTTTCTGAGAAAATAAAAGCAGTGAGAAAAGCAGTAAGACCCACCCGTGGCCTGTGTGATAACAGCTCCTGAACAGCCATGAAGGCAGGAGAGAGTGCCTGGAGGACCCCTCCTTGCCAGGCCAAAGGCTGTCTTCTGCCCTCCTTTCTCCTGACGCCTCCCTGACCTCTGAGCCTGAGGGCCTCCCCTATTTCCTGAGGTGTTCTTCAGAACACTCCTGGGTTCTGTATTATTGACCAGAGTACTCCCAACTCCCCTTCTGCTGCATGTGGAGCCGACCCGATACGGGTTTGACTGGTGGGTCCACCAAATACCAGCTGTGTGATTTCCATGCCTTCCACTCAGCTGTGAGGTGGGACACCACCCCCAGCCTGTGGGTTAAACAGGTTGATGCTAGCACAGTCCCTTGCACATATTACATGTTTGATAAAAGTTCCTTAAATCAGAAACAGAAAAAGGGGTTGTGAGAAGCAGAAAATAGAGTATTTGGTTTTAAAATATTTTGATGACAAGTGTTTCTTAATTCACAAACAGGAAAGGGGGTGTGGGCAACAGAAAGTAGTGTATTTTCTCATTTTAAAATATTTTATTTTCTCGGATTATTTCTCTGGAGCAAACACAGTCTTGGCATTCCCTTCTTCCTTCATGTGGCAGAAGATCAGCTGAAACCACAGGGGCACTGAGATAGAGAAGAACCCAGTAATTTCCCCTGGATTTAGGGCCCTGAAATGTTAAGTATTATGTCACTGTGGTAAAGGGAGCCCCTCAGGAAGCACTCAGTTCTTTGGAGCTTGCTGCCCTGGACCCTAGGGCATGACCCCTCCCTTCCCTTTGGCCATAAACCCACTCACTGGGTGACCTGTGGTAGTGAGCCCCACCTTACCTAACACCCTCAAAAAGCTCTGAATTAGCTCCTCAAAGGGGCTCTGCCAACTCACACGGTCTGCTCTGTGCTCCTCTTTAAGATCCATGGTTACCCTTTCCCACAGTTGCTGCCACTTCTCGGGGGTTTGGTTCAATTTATGCTCCAATCTTTCAATTTCCTGCAAAGTAATTAAAAGATAAAACAGATAACTATTCACAGAAACCAGGATGTGCCGCAGAGCTACATCTCTTCTGTTCTGGGCACAGAGGAACAGCATGGCCGGAGGGCAGCTGCAGATAGCAGTAGACATAGGGCTCCCAGGCCAGGAACTCTAGCCGGTGGGATGCGCTGCAGCAAGGAAGATTTGTAGGCCTCACGTGCTTCCACGCCTTTTGCACAGAATGGCTTAAATAGAGAGCTGAAGTATTATCCCAACCACCTGCACCCTTGGCCAGCTCATAGGAAATGTGATGGCCACAGCAAAAGGTTGGGCCGGCGTCCAAACTGTACTAGCTGAGGTAGATGAGAAGTCTGTCCTTGACAGAGGAACCCCTCAACTGCGATGACTCAAACCGGATATGGAAAGAATGAACCCAGAAATGCCTGAGGAATGGATTTCCTTGGGACAGGGAAGCTGGGACAGAGCAGCCGCCTCTGACAGCGCTCTCACTGAAGCACAGAGAGTTGGTGGAGAAGACCCTTTGGGAACTGCTGGCTCATATCAGAGCTTCAACCCCTTCCCGAGGGCTGCTGCTTTCATCAGCGTGGCTACTGCCAGGATGGCTTCTCCCCAGACTGTTCCTTGGAGAGGACAGTTGGCAGTACTCCCATCAGGCCGTCAACTACCCACACTTCTGCCCAGAGGAAGCAAAGCACCCACAAAAGCCATAACCCAGACCTGACTCAGGCTGCTTGTGCAGCTTAGACAGCTGGGAAGCTGCAAATTGCTCCATTCACTTGATGCTTCCTCATAATGCCAGAAAACTCTCTTCCATTTAGACTCTTTTCTAGCAGCTCTGTGCCTGGTCCCGCACTGATGCTTGGGAGCAATGCGGGTTCCTCATTGCACTCCTGCAGTGCTACCTGTAACACCAGCCCAATGAGGGAAGAGCCATGACTGCAAGTTTGTGGACCTAGTTCCTGACGCCTCATGTGCTTCCAGGGCCCCACCCTGCTGGCTTAGATGTGTGTCCACACACGGCTGACTTACAGTGAAAAGGCTGGTGAGTGCATCGGGCTGCGTGCAGCTGATGTCATCATAGCATGGCCACACTGTTCTCCTCTGGCTCTGGGGCCCAGCTCCTCCGGCCGCCTCAGGGGCCTCTGAGGGTGACTGCTTGGGGGTCAGCATCACCCAGTCATATGAAGGCCCTGTGGAAAGGGTCTCCTCTATATAGTAATCCCACTTCTTGAGGCTGGAGACATTGACATTGGGCTTCAGGGCCTGTTTAAAGAAAATTCTGAAATATAGTTTCATCCTGACCCCAAAGTATCCCAAACTTACAGGCAGGCCAGCCCCTAACATTTTCAGGGTCCAGGAAAATAGTATGAATGGAGGTTCAAATATCACCTCAAGAAGAGGGGCAGCTAGAGACAGGCCAGAGTGGAGTCCTAACACATGAGCCCCTGGCCAGGGCCTTCTTGCCCATGGGTAAGGTGTTAGTGCTTAGGAAATCAGTCTCCTCCACCCCGAGTCTACTTCACATAGATGTGCATGGCAGAGCATGGTCGTCCCTGAGATGCCATCCTTCTTGGGCTCGGCTCCAAACATCCTTGCTTCCCATAGGAGTTCTTCCGTGCTTTGGCACAAATGGACCTAGGGAAATCCTTTCTAAAGTATTTCAGATTTTTCAGCTTAGCTGACCTGTTGAAGTTTCAAGTTTTGTTTATTCTTTCTTTTGGGGGAACGTTGCTTTGCTTTGACTTTCTTGAAGTTATCCCTTCTAGGTTTTGGGGGCCCGCTCCTAATCTGTGTAATCAAGAAATTGGTGAACAGTTTCCATTCCGTCATAACCCAAACCCATAGTGTATCAAACCTTTAAATAGCTTCTGGTATGAAACCTAGTCAAATGTTTATAAAAAGCTTACACAGCTTATATACACTTAAAGTAAGGACTTAAAGTAAGGAAAACTCTAACACAAAATATTCAGAAAATGAAACATAAATGTTTTCTTACTGTACCTCTACTTCCACTGGTGAATATAAATAATTAAAGAAAATGGGACTTCTCTTGTGCATTCTATCAATACAGTCCCAAATGCAAATTCCTTTTTTGGCATGCTTATCTCCTTTATCATCAAATAAAGTTCCTGTAAATCCAAAACAATCAATAAAACAAAAGTCAAATAAATCAACAGTTTGTCTAAAAGTCTGGTATATGCAGCAGATGAAAAGTGGAATATTTATTACGGCTCTAAATCAGCCATGTACATGCAAAGCTAAAGATAGGAAAACTTCCTATTATATGGAAACAAGTCCAAGTGGGGTGAAAACACTTGCTAAGGTTTCTCCGAGCATTTAGCAGGCACCACGGCTCTCTGCCAATCTACATTCCACATCCGCACCTAGATTCACTGAGGGCTGTGCCAAGAGACATTCTACACATTTTTCAAGAGAAAATGGAAGAACTTAGGAGTTGATGTGATGAAACTCAGCTAAAAACATGATTTTATATTTCCTTTTTATGTTGTTGGCTGTTTATTATGAAGCCATTAAAGTGTTTTCTTGTTTAGTAGTTTATATACCACAACTCATGGTCACAGACACTCTGGATGACAAAAGGGTGTGGTCTGATCCTTGGTGACTAAAAACAAAAGTCAAATTTTTGGTGGGGGGAACTTCATGAATTTTCTGGTTCCATCTTCGTAGTCTCCAGTCAATGTGTTACTCACATGAACCGCTTTGTTTTTAACAAAGAGGAAGACATATTAAGGTGACGCGGGAGGTACTCCTTTAAAAGGCCAGGAAGGGTGCCTCTCCTAGCGGTGTTGTCCTGCTTTGAGTGAAATGACTCTGTCAAAATTCAGCAAACATTTTACTAGTTGATCAGAAAAGAATGTCTCAAGCCCAAGGCTGCACAAAATCCTATAATACGAGGGGCCTCTGAGACTAATTAATGTTTCTTCTCTACCTTTTAACTGCAAAGTCCAGGGCAGTAGTTCTCAATCTTGGCCACACAGATTAGAAAATCAAGGGCTTTACGGAATCCCAGTGCCTAGCTCTCGCCTCAGATCAATGAAATCAGAATCTCTGAAGATGGGTTCCAGATATTAGTGATTTAAAAAGTTCTCCAAGACACTACAGTGTCCAATGTAGCCAGTTCTACTTAATGTCTTCCCAACACATGGGTGTTTAAGAAATTAAGGTTTCTGATGATGTGTGGAATGACAATTCTATGAGTCAACAAAGGTCTGGAAGTATAAACAGGAAGGAAAATGGTCTCACCAGGGCTGCTTCTCTTACCAAAGTATGAATTGTCATACTAGACAATTTTAATAGCATGTCCTGGATAGCAGTATTTCCTGACTTAATATTTAAACTGAGAACATCAGTAAATATTTTCAGCCACTAAAAGAGTTCTCTTTATGAATATTCAGGTACATATACTGAATTTGCATGTCTTCTTAACAAAAAATCTGTATCACCTCTTCCCCTCTGGCTATAACAAAAGTAAATGTGCAAAATCTGTGCAAAGTCCCTTTGGGGAGTGTTTTCATAGTGGCTGACTGACTTTCAGAATCTACTCTTTATTACTGCTATTAAAATATAACATACAATGATATTCATATGTATATACATATACATATATATATATATATAATGATATAATGATGATAGTGAGTCTAAAATTTCCTGAGTGCTATTATGTGCTAGCAACTGTGCTAAGAAATTTACAAATATTTCCTCATGTGATCATCATGGCTCAAAGGGTGGGTGCTCTTGTCCTCATTTTAAAGATGAGGAAACTGAGGAAACTTGAGAGAGGTACCTAACCTGTCCAAAGTGCTCAACTGGTAAGTGCTGGAATTTAACCTTGGTTTGCACCAGAGCCCACGGCCTTGACTGCTATTCAAACTGCTCCCAAGGGCAAGCACGTTTCCTACCAGAGCTCACCAGGGATGAGTCAAATGTTTCTCTTCAAACAGTGATAACACTTTGAGATATTAAAACAGTAAGCAGACTTAACTTTAAAAAAGTGCTACAGGGATGACCATTCACAGTTCCTAAGAGCAAGCTGAAACAGCACCCATCTCAGAATCTGGGCACTCGTTCCTATCCATTCTAGTTTTGTAGTTCAGGGTAAAACCCTAAAAGTGCCTTGCCACACTGGAGGGTAGTTATTTTATCAGGGTTTTTAATTAAAAACACACACAACTAACAAAAAGATGGAACAAGGGCATGCAAACACGTACCATGCTCTAATCTTTCATAGTCTGAATCCAGGAGAAATGTTTTAAATCGATTAGATACATAGTGGAAAGCTAAGAACTTTAAGTAGTAGAGATTGAATTCAAATTCAGTCGGATACTGGTTGTAAACCTGAAACACACAAGGCAGAGGAAAGAGTGAGAATCGGACCTGACAGAGATTCACGGGCATGGGTGCCGCTGAAAGCTGGCCCGGAATATGGAGACCGTTTGGTCATTCAATCAATCGAATCCCTACTATGAATGGAGGTGGGAAGGGAATCAGCCTTTCAGAGCACCTACAATGTGCCAGACACCATGCTAGGGGTTTTATAAACATAACCTCATTTAATCTGCATAATGTTACAATGTAGGTATTTTTGAGGAACTTGATTGAGATATAACCGACATATAACATTGTGTATATTTAAGTTATACACCATGATGATCTGACACACATCTACTGTGCAATGATTACGACAGGGCGGTTGACACTTGCATCATCTCATATAATTACTTTTTTCATTCCTCTGCCCATTTTGTTTTACCTTTTAATATCTACTCTCTTAGCAATTTCCAAATATATAATACAGCATTGCTAACTATAGTCACCATGCTGTCTACTGCATCTACAGAACTCTTATAATTGTAAGTTTGTAGCCCTTGACCCAGGCTCCCCCAGGCTCCAGTCCCTGGCAACTACCACTCTACTGTTTCTATGAGTTTGGCCTTTCTTAGATTTCATGTATTAAGTAAGACCAAACAATATTTATCTTTCTCTGACTTACTTCACTTAGCGCAATGTCCCTGAGATCCACCATGTTATTGCAAATGTCAGGGTTTCCTTTATTACTCATGGCTGGAAAACATTCATTTACATATATACATTTTCTCTGTTCATTTCTAGATGGACACAGGTTATTTCCACATGGTGGCTACTGTGAATAATGCTGCAGTGAACATGGAGGTACAGACATCTCTTTGAGATAATGATTTCTTTGATTCTCTTGGACATATACCAGGAAATAGGATTGTTGGATCATAGATGTTTCTATTTTAATTTTTTGAGGAACTTCCTTTCTGTTTCCCATAGTGGCTAATTGTCCAATTCCAATAGTGGTAAATTTCCAATTTACATTCCTACCAACTGCGCACAAGTGTCCCCTTTTCTCCACATCTTCACCAACACCTGTTCCCTCCTGTCATTTTGTTAATGGCCATCCATGAGATGATTAACTCATTTCAGTTTTGATTTGATTTCCCTGAAAACTAGTGATGTTGAGCTCCTTTTTAAGTACCTGTTGGCCATTTGTATGTCTTCTTTGGAAAAATTACCTACTCAGATCCTCTCAAGATAGGCATTACTATCCCCCCTTTACAAATGAAGAGGCTGAGGACAAGCAAGATAAGTAACTTACTCAAGGTTATTTAACAGTAACTAGGGAGCTCATATTTGACCCTGGCTTGTTAGACTCCAAGGTTTGTGCCCCATCCATTACTTTATTCTGCACTAGTAACTTGACAGAAATTATTATAAGTTATGGTTCTTGCTTTCTAGGCACTTGTGGTGTAATGGTGTGTAATACAACATGAAAAATTTTACTGGGCAAGTTTAGCAGTAATAGGAATGAGAAGAGAAGGTGGTGCAGACAGAGTCAATAAAGAAAGGACAAATTGTGAAAAAAGAGCTGGTAACTAAGAGAGTAATGCTCTGGGAAAGCAATAATGAATGAGGCTAAAGGCTCAGAAACAGGGAACAGACTTGGAGATGAGGAGGAACAGAAGAATAAAAAGAAAGATATGTTCAAGTGCCAAGGGAAAGGGGAAGAACTTATGCCTTTTAACTGTGATTTGTCATCAGTAGGCAGTGAGGTCACTGGACATAGGAAGAAGGATGAAGGAATGATATAGGAGGGAGGGAGCAAGGTAGAGCTTGGTACCGTCGCTGAGCTATGGCAGACTCTATGGAACCAATTTACATTGGCAGAGGGTAGGCTGAGGACCTTGTGACATTCTCCAATCCACCTGGCAATATCACCTCTATATTGCTCAAACAATCTCTCATCGCCAGTTGGAGAATTTTGTTTGGTTGAGATAAGTTCCAATCATAATTACACTTGTTGAAAGCTGTTTTAAATAAACACTGCAGGCAGGGTAAAAGCCAGCTTTCCTCTCCACATTTAATTTGGCAATTAAACGGCCACACTTGGTCAGCCAAAGTGAGCAGGCATACATGTAATATGTTATTGCCCAATAGATCAATGCGGAATTTAAAGTCTTGATCTGGATATCATTGATTTTTCAAAGTTTATCAAACCTAGTTTCCTGTGATGATTAAAGGTTTTTTTTCTTACATTTTTTTTTTGGCCTTTTAATTGAAGTAATTTAGCTCAACACAAATACAAAAAAAATTAGATTTTGGGAAAACTTATTGAAGGAGATCCACTCTCCTCAGTGGGCTTGCATTGGGTTTCCACAAGATGGGGTTTCCCACGGGACAGCTGTGACAGGGCTCTGAATAGGGAGGCTCTGGGCCACATTCCAGGGTTTTAGAGCGGTAAACTCTCTAGTCTGACCCACTGGTTCAGAATCAACAGCACCACCCCAAGGTGCCACTGTGTGTGGGACAGAGAACGGGAGACCTAGATTGCGGATGACAGACGGGAGAGGACCAGGAGAGTGGAACTCCACTGTCTTTGGGCCTCAGGGGGGAGAGGTCATCAGTGGGCTCTGGTGGGATGAGCTCCATGAACTGCTTTAGCCCAGTAGCCCTGGAGTAAACCCGGGTAATCACAGGCCAGCCCTCAGGCTCACTGTTGCCAGAGCAGGAAGAGTTCAGGGCTATTTCCACTGACCCAGTCCACAATTGGTTCTAAAAATTCTTTAAAAAATTTATTGAACAAAGCTCCAGAATAACAAACTATTTCAGTGACTATTCCCCATGGAAACCACTCACCTCATACATACCTGTATCTTTCCTTGATTATTCTGATACTTAATATGCTTAGGTATATAATTTTGAAGACCCACTTTGAGGTAAAGGAGAATGGAAATGATAATGAGTATGACCTTAAGTTGAACTTCCAGGCAGATCGTATTTCAGGGATAACATATGGTAGGACTAGAAGCAAAGCTCAACAAGTGGAAACATGCTTTCCCAGCGCACTGTACTGAGCAACTGGCTCACCACAAATCCTGCACTCTACAATTATGCTAGAAAGGTTGGATACTTCTCCAAGGCCTCTGGCACTCACCCTGCTTGAACTGGAATTGATGCATAGAGAGCATCAGTGTGAGTGCATGTGTCCCTGCGTCTGTGTACACAATGGCACCTGAAGTTGCTACTGCTTGGGACTGAAGAACAATCTGATCCCAAGCTGGGGTTCATAGTCAGGTCTACTGGAAGCAGAAGAGAAGATGCTGAGCAATTTGTTTTCTTACTCTTTAGCAACAGTTTAAGCAACAAGCAACATATCTTTAAGCAATGGTTTCCGGGTGCCCCTTTTGCCTCCTCCTTACCCTCTTCTCTAAGCAGTTCAGGACTGTCCTTTCTCCATTGTATGTTCTTGGTTCCTTGGTTATAAATTAATTTCCATATATGTGTGGGTTTATTTCTGGGCTCTCAATTCTGTTTTCTGAAATGTCTTTTTACCATAATGAGAAATGAAGACCTGACTGTATTCACAAGAGAAAATCTGGTGGTTAGATTTCCAATAAAGAAGAAAAATTACACTTTCCTCATTTAGTGCTACATGGCAGGGACTCAGTGTTTGTCCAGCTCACAGGCTTCTTTTCCACCTTGTTAGTGGGACACCTATAGACTCATCTGCTACTGTGCCACCGTGGTCTCCAAAAGGCACAATGTACATACTTCCTCCTCCTTCTGTCAAGTATTGTTTTAACAGAAGAAATGGGATCAGGCCAAAGAGACTTCCTCTAAGGACTTAAGCTGGGGGAATGGTGAGGGTTTAGAGGTTTGTTAGCCACAACAGTTCTTTTAACAGTTTTGGTGAGGTATACTTGACATATATTAAGCCACACATATTTAAACTGTACAACTTGGTAAGTTTTGACATGTCTTTACACCTGTGAAACCATCACCGCAATCAAGGTAATGAACATACCATCCATAACTCTCAATGGTTTCCTGGTGCCCCTTTTGCCTCCTCCTTACCCTCTCCTCTAAGCAGCCACTGACATACTTTTTGTCACTACAGATTAACTTGCATTTACTAGAAATTTATGTAAATGGAATCGTAAGTATGTACTCTTTTTTTGGTATGCTTTCTTTCACAATTATTTGAGATGTATCCATGTTGTTGGGCTACCAGTAGTTAATTCCTTCCTAAAGCTAAATAGTATTCCATTGGGATACCTCAATTTGTTTATTCACTCATCTGCTGGGTTGCTTCTAGATTTTTAGTTATACATATAAAGCTGCTATGAATAGTTATGTACAAGTCTTTGTGTGTACAAGTCAGTTATGTGAAAGTCTAAGCTTTCATTTCCCTGTGTAACTGCCTAGGAATTGAATGCTGAATTGTATGGTAGGTAGATATGTTTAATTTTTTAAGAAATGGTAAAACTGCTTTCCCAAATGGTGGTACAATTTTATATTCCCACTAGCAGTGTTAAAGAGTGCCACATCCTCATCAACATTTGGGGTATCAGTTTAAAATATGTCATCCATTAAAATAGGTATGTAGTTATCACTGTAGTTTTAATTTGCATTTCCTAATGACAAATGGTGCCAAGTGTCATTTCATGTGCTTATTTGCCATCTTTGGTGAAGTCAGTACAAATGTTTTGCCTGTAAAAAATGGTTATTTTCTTATTATTGAGTTTTGAGAATTCTTTACATATTCTGGATACAAGTCCTTTAACAGATACATGATTTACAACTACTTTCTCCCACTCTGTGATTTGTCTTTTCATTTTATTAGCAGTGCTTTTTGAAGAACAAAAGTGTTAAATTTTGACAGTGTAATTTATCAATTTCTTCTTTTATGAATCATGTTTTGCTATCTGAATCTATGATATACTTGACTAGCCCAAGGTCACAAAATTTCATCCTATATTTTCTTCTAGCAGTTTTATAGTATTAGGTCTTAGATTTACATCTATGATTCCCTTTAAATTAATTTATACATTGGTGGTAGGTATGGATCAAAGTTATTCTTTTTTAATGGAAATCCAATCATCTGGCATGATTTGTTGAAGAGAATATCCTTTCTTTACTGATTGCTTTTGCATCTTCACTGAAAATCCAGTGTCCTTAGAGCACATATGTTTAGAACTATTTCTGGACTCTGTTCTGCTCCACTGATCTCTGCCTTTACACCTATTATTATACTGTCTTGATAACTACAGTTTTATAATAAAATCAGATAGTGCTAGTCCTCCAATTTTTTTTAAGTTTGTTTTGGCTATTCTAGATCCTTTGCATTTCAATATTGATTTAGAATTAGCTTGCCAATTTCTGTACAATAGTCTCCTAGGAGTTTGATTGTGACAGCATTGAATCTTTAGATCAATTTGAGGTGACTAACATTTCAATGATATTGAGTCTTCTGACCCATGAATGAGAGGTAGCTCTAGATTCACCTAGGTCCTTAGTTCCTCTCAGTAATGTTGTGTAGTTTTCAGATTTTATTAGATTTCTTTCATGTTGATACTATTGTACATGGTAATGATTTTTAAATGTTAATTTTCCAATGATTGATGCAAAAATACAATTGATTTTGTATATTGATTATGTATACTGCAGCCTTACTGATAAACTCACTTATTCTGGCAGCTTTTTTTTTTGTAGATTCCATAGATAATTATTTGTTTATGAATAAAGAAAGTTTTACTTCTTCCTTTCTAATATGGCTGTCTTAATTATTATTACTTTCTTGCCTTATTACATGGCTAGGGCCTTTAGTACAACATTGGATAGAAGTGGTGAAGCAGGCATATATGTCTTGTTACTGATTTTAGGGGGAAAGTATTCAGTCTTTCACTATTACCTATGATGTTAGCTGTAGGCTTAAAAAAAATAGATACTATATATGGTTTGAGGAAGTTTCCTTCTATCCCTGATTTCCTGAGAATTTTTACAAGGAATGGATGTTACATTTTGTCAAATGCTTTTTTTGTGCCTACTGAGATGACCATATGGTTTTTCTTTTTTGGTTTCTTAATATGGTGAATTAAACTGATTGATTTTAAATATGAAAACAACCATGCATTCCTGAGATACACCCCACTTGATTGTAGCATGTTATCTTCTAAATATACTATTGGATTTGATTTGCTATATTTTGCTTAGAAAATTAGAATCCATGATCATCAGGGATACCGATTTCTAGTTTTCTTTTACTGTTTTTTTGAGGCCAGGGTAATGCTGGCTTCAGATTGAGTTGGGAAACTCAGATTGAGTTTGCTTCAATTTCCTGGAAGACTTTTGTAACTGCTATTATTTCTTCCTTAAGAATTTACCAGTGAAGCCACCTGGGCCTGAAGTTTTCAATGTGTAAAGATTTTAATCATAATTTCAATTTCCTTAATAGCCATAGGCTTATTTAAGTTATGTGTTTCTTCTTGAGTGAGTGTGGTAGTTTCTGTCTTTCAAGGAATTTGCCCATTTCATTAAATTCTTGATTTTATTGGTGGGGAATTGTTCATAATATTCCCCTGTGGGACCTTTTAATATCTGTAGAATCTGTATTGATGGCATCTTTCTCATTTCCAATATTGGTAATGTGTATCTTTCTTTGATCAGTTGGGCTAGAGTTTATCAATTCTACTGATCTGTTCAAAGAAGAGTTTTTGGTTTCATTAATTTTCTTTATTGTTGGCCACAAGATTTTTGGGGCCCCAAGGCTAGTCTGTTTAAAATAAATTTAACCCTACTGTATTATGTAGAATTGGGAATGATAGGCATCTCAGCCTATAAATTAATTCTATATGAGTGTTTCCCAAAATATGCTGATGAATAGAGTTTTAGGCCTTTCTCATGCATCATCTGGATTCTGTTGTTCAAAATAATTTTGTATTTATTTTGATGAAGATAAAAAAATAAACAGAGCCCAAGCTGTGTGAGGCATTTTAGTTTTGTTTTTCATTATGGAGTGAAACCTGCCAATTTCACTTATTTATAGGAAGAGAATTTGAAACAATTTGGAGAAACATGAATTTATAGGCTCTTATTTTTTGCCCATGTGCCATTAAGTACTTTGTAAAATTTAAAGGCCATAAAAATAAACTATGACTCAAATCTCAGGAATGATCAACTTTTTGGGAATGAAATCTAGTAAGGTAAAACTGGATTTTGTTTTCAGGAACTACAAATGCTAAATTATAAGAGACCCTATGTAGAATGGTATCAATATCTGAAAAACTGTGGGTATGATATACCACAGAAAAACAGGTAGCTAATATTAGTTTTTGTTATTTCACATTTTAAGAGTCAACAAACATTAATTGTGCACCTTCTACTGTGCCAATCACTGTACATAAGATTTTTAATCCTTCCGCTATATGTATATACATATGCATATGTACACATATACACATACATACACACATACAGTTGATGCCTGAACATCAGTGAGCTTGAACTATGCAGGTACACCTATATGTAGATTTTTTTCAATAAATGTATTTGTAAATTTTTTGGAGATTTGCTACAATTTGAGAAAACTTTTTTCCTCTAGCTTACTTAATTGTAAGAATGTAGTATATAGTACATATAACATACAAAATATGTGTTAACTGACCATTTATGTTATGGGCAAAGCTCCTGGTCAACAGTAGGCTATTAGTAATTAAGTTTTGGGGAGTCAAAAGTTATATGCAGATTTTTTGACCGTGTGGGGGCGGTCAGCACCTCAACCCCTATGTTGTTCAAGTGTCAACTGTAGAAAGAAACTGAAGCACAGAGAGGTAAAATAATTTGTTATAGATCAAATATTACTAAATGAGACTGATATGTAAACTCAGACTTATTTTATGGGCTCAAATATTAAAAGTTTTAATGCAAAATTGTTTTGTTTTAAAACAGCTTGGATTATGTCGATTTTATAGTTTTCAGTTGAATGGCAGATACCAGAAACTCTCATACCATGAATCAATCCATTATCTGTAGTTATTTTGTCAATATTAATAGATACGTTTTAGAGTAACCAACCTGTGTGAGGGCAGCTTAGTTCCTCACACATGTGCTCACAAGGAAAACTCTTACCTTTAAAAGCAAAGTAGCTTTTCTCTTTGGAATAGGACCTAGCATAGTGCTGGCCTAGGGGTAACTGTTAGGAGAATGGTATCACAAAGCCAGACCAGAGTGAGTCAGTTTACAATTTGAATAAACTTCAAAGGCAGTTAAAACTGTTACTTGTTTTTCGCAAAGTAGGAAATAATGAAAATATTCTAAGGTGTACTCAAAGATTTAAAGCTGAAATAAAGGAGAGGTTTTCTTATACTTCATGTTTTCACTCATAGTATACATATTTTTTTCTCTTAGTATTGTATTTTAAAATACGGTTTAGGTAAAACAGTTGAGGTAAAATTTTCATTTTTGTATTTTGGATGTATTTCCCTTTTCAATTTGGTTCAACTATTTTAAGAAAAGGAAGCATCCTGTAATGTTATTATTTGAGTTAAGCCAATTTCTTTTAGAAGCAACAAAAATCTGCCAGATGTTGCTATTATGAAACTGTGATCTTGCATTTATAATTCATCTGACACCTGGATATACTGGCATAAACAATGGCTTTTTATATGATGAGGCAGTTCTAATTTAAGATAAGTGCTTCATCTGTTTTCTTTGTAACTCTATTAGTACTAATGGGCAAATCTAGGCACATTTCCACAGACTGCCTTTTGGCATTCAGCATGTTAGAAATGGTTAATAAGCAGGGAACACATTCCACCTGGGAGTTTCGCTTGCCGCTGCGTAATTCTGCATTTATTTTTATTTTTAATGTTGTTGGGCCTGGCTCTGTTTTGTGTTCCTGAGAGACTGAGGACAGCACTAATTCAAATTGTCTGGCAAGAGCCACAGTCATGTAGAGGACTAGTGCTCACTTGAAAGGTATTCAAAGAAGGCATTTTTAAATGCCTAAAACCAGTATGTAGGAGATGATGAAATACTACCTTATAATTAAGTCAGCAAGAGTCAAAAGCACTATTTGTTAACTATAGTCTTCTACAATCTTCTGTTGTTGAATGAATAAACAATTCCTTTGCAGCACAAAATAATTTGCTTCACCAAAGCTGATACCTATCATAGCCAAGCATCCTGTAAATACTGCGATTAAGATCATATGCTTGCTTTGCTTTGCCATGACTTGTCTGCACTCAAGGTATTATGTGTGAGGGTACTAAGTCAAAAGAGAGTTCAAGCAAATTTAAAAAAATTTATGTTTTAAAAAAATATTTTTTAACATGGAACACCAGATTTGAAATCATACTAAATGGATCTTTAGAGCCTGAACAGTATGATTTTCTGCAGTTTGTAAAGCATTCACCTACAAATAAGTGAGCTTTCATTGAAAGTCAACTTCTGTTTTTCAATTTCAGAACTGGTTTATAAGGAACATTTGTATTTTAACTCATTTGAGATAAAAAGTTACAAGAAATTACAAATCCTGTAAATGAAATGTACTTAACACCATTACATAGTTTTATCATCTATTGTAATGTATTGCAAAGATAACAAGAATACAATCTATAGTTTAGTTTTTTTAGTTTATGTCAAATTGCTTTGTTTACACACTCACAGAATACAGGTAACTTTCCAACATTCTTGACTGCCCCCACTCCCAATCACCTTTCCCTGCCCCCGATAATAAAATATAAGCATTACATTCCAAGTAATAACTATTATTATACTTTGGAAACAATGATGTTCCCATCTGTGAGGACAGTATGTCTATATGAGAACCTCCCATCTCTTACTGATTGTGAATGGATTCTTTTGCTGACTCTAATGTTTAGGTGTGCAGAATTCTGCAAGTTGAATGTGGATATTTAATACATTTAATAGTGCATTCAGCTTAATCCAACTTCAGCCATAGAAACTCAACCCCCCTGCAACTCTCCCTCAATTAAAGGAAAGGAATTTTGAAAAGGTTACACCCAAAAGGAGTTGGGAAGAATGGGAGCAGGCCAAGAATATTAAGGAAATTTTTGTAAGATGGAAAATGGAAGGAAGAATAGCAGTAAATGACTGAAGATGAGAAGCTACACTGGGGTGCCTACAGGATGAAAATGATTTGAGAAGGTAACAGTTTGCCTTGTAAACCTAGGAAGGCTCTGTACTAACAGGCTCAGTGCTCAGTAACAACCACTGAAGGGAAATGGGGGCTAAAAGTGAGGACTAGTTGTAAGTCTATAGAGGCTGTGATGACCCCCTGGGTCCTGTCCTACCCCATGCAGTCATGTGATTACTTCCTTGTAGACAAGAAATTAGAGGTTTGCTCTCTGGAGAAACCAAACTTGATAAGCTCTGAACTTGGGAACACTAGGCACAAGTGGGTCAGTGATGAGGTTTGAGGTTGAAAACAGAACTGAAAAGGTAAAAATCCGGGAACTTAACTGGACCTATCACCTGCCCTGCTTCCAGAAAGCAGGCAGCCAGGCTTATGTATCGTCTCTGTGCACAAGACTGACAAATTTTTCTCTGGAGAAACTAGATAACTGATGTTTTCTTTTTCTGGAATTTCAGTTTGCTGAGATGATGGGCTTACTAATTAAAACTTTTTTCAGATTTATTGAAATATAATTTTCCTATTTTAAACAAGTAATAAAATGTCCCTATTTTAAACATACAGGCTAATTAATTTGGGTCATTGTATGTTTTGTATGGCCACCACCACAATCAGCATACAGAATAGTTCCTTCATTCCCAAAATGACTAAAAATTGCTCATGCCCCTTCCGAGTCCATCCTCTCCCTGACCACTGGTCCCAGGCAACGACTGATTTGTTTTCTATCACTATGGTTTTGCTTTTTGTAGAATTTCCTGCAAATGAAATCGGATCATAAGTAGTTTTTTTAACCCAGCTTATTTTTCCAGTTTCACTGAGAAATAACTGACATACAACACTGTATAAATTTAAGGTGTACAGCATGATGGTTGATATACATATTATTTTGTGAAATGATTGCCAAAGTAGGTTTATCTTTGAAAGAAAAAAATAATTTCTCCTTGTGATGAGATTTACCTGGCTTTTTTCACAGATCATAATGACTTCAAGATTCATCCATATTGTGTATATTAACATTTCATTCCTTTTGTTTCGAGTGGCTATAGCAGAATTTGTTTATCTGTTGAACACCAGTTTGTTCACTAGCTGATGGACATTTAGTTTGTTTTTCATGCTACCTCTTTGTAGTCACACTCAATTCCTTACCCCGACTATCTCTAACCCTTGGCAACCAATAATTTTTTCTCTATTTCTGTAGCCTCATCACTTTGAGAATATATAGATAGAATCATACAGTATATGACCATATGAGATTGTTGTTTTCCCCATCAACATAATTCTCTTGAGACCCATTTAAATTATATGTATCAACAGTTTGTTCCTTTTTATTGTTGAGTAGTATTCCATGGTATATTTGTACCACAGTTTGTTTAGCGATTCACATATTGTAGGACATTTTGTTCCCTCCCTGCCTCCAGTTTTTGGCTATTATAAATAAAACTTCTACAAACAATACTTTTAAATCTGAAATGAGTTTCTTATAAACAGCATATAATTAGGTCATGGTAATTAGACTATTTCCATTTAATTTAATTATTGTTATGTTAGGGCTTAAAACTGTCATTTTATTTTTTGTCTTCAGTTTGTTCTATTTTTTTCTTTTTCCTGCCTTCTATGGATTACATGAATGTTTTTATAATTCTGTTTTGATTTATTTATAGGGTTTTTGAGTATATCTCTTTATACAGCTTTCCAGTTATTGTTCTAGGCATTACATTATATATATCTCATTACAGTCTACTGGTACTGACATTGTATCACTCTCACAGAGGTATAGAAACCTTACTTCCCTTTATGTCCCTTTGTGCTCCTTTATTTACAGCATTATTATCTTAACTATTTCTTCTACATATATTGAGAATGACATTAGGGTTATAAATTTTGCTTCAACCATCAAACATAATCTACAAAACTCAAAAGGAGAAGTAAAGTTTACTGTATTTACACATATTTTACTTTCTGTTGTTTGTTCTTCCTTCCTGATATCCCAGTATTCCTTTTTATTTTATTTTATTATTTTATTTTGGTATCATTAATCTACAATTACATGAGGAACATAATGTTTACTAGACTCCCCCCTTCACCAAGTCCCCCCCACAAACCCCATTACAGTCACTGTCCATCAGCGTAGTAAGATGCTGTGGAGTCACTACTTGTCTTCTCTGTGTTGCACAGCCCTCCCCATGCCCCCCCCTACATTATACATGCTAATCGTAATGCCCCCTTTCTTTTTCCTCCCCCTTATCCCTCCCTTCCCACCCATCCTCCCCAGTCCCTTTCCCTTTGGTAACTGTTAGTCCATTCTTGTGTTCTGTGATTCTGCTGCTATTTCGTTCCTTCAGTTTTTCCTTTGTTCTTATACTGCACATATGAGTGAAATCATTTGGTACTTGTCTTTCTCTGCCTGGCTTATTTCACTGAGCATAATACCCTCTAGCTCCATCCATGTTGTTGCAAATGGTAGGATTTGTTTTCTTCTTATGGCTGAATAATCTTCCATTATGTATATGTACCACATCTTCATCTTCTTTATCCATTCATCTACTGATGGACACTTAGTTTGCTTCCATTTCTTGGTTATTGTAAATAGTGCTGTGATAAACATAGGGGTGCATCTGTCTTTTTCAACCTGGTGTGCTGATTTTCTTAGGGTAAGTTCCTAGAATTGGAATTCCTGGGTCAAATGGTATTTCTATTTTGAGCTTTTTTAGGAACCTCTGTACCTCTTTTCACAATGGTTGAACTAATTTACATTCCCACCAGCAGTGTAGGAGGGTTCCTCTTTCTCCACAATCTCGCCAACTTTTGTTGTGGTTTTTCTTTTGGATGGTGGTGATCCTTACAGGTGTGAGGTGATATCTCATTGTGGTTTTAATTTGCATTTCTCTTATGGCTAGCGATGTGGAGCACCTTTTCATGTGTCTGTTGGCCATCTGAATTTCTTCTTTGGAGAACTGTCTGTTCAGCTCCTCTGCCCATTTTTTTATTGGATTATTTGCTTTTTGTTTGTTGAGGTGCATGAGCTCTTTATGTATTTTGGATGTCAACCCTTTATCGGATCTGTCATTTATGAATATATTCTCCCATACTGTAGGATAGCTTTTTGTTCTATTGATGGTATCCTTTGCTGTACAGAAGCTTTTCAGCTTGATATAGTCAACTTGTTCATTTTTGCTTTTGTTTCCCTTGCCTGTGGAGATATGTTCATGAAGAAGTCGCTCATGTTTATGTCCAAGAGATTTTTGCCTTTGTTTTTTTCTAAGAGTTTTATGGTTTCATGACTTACATTCAGGTCTTTGATTCATTTTGAATTTATTTTTGTATATGGGGTTAGACAATGATTCAGTTTCATTCTCTTACATGTAGCTGTCCAGTTTTGTCAACACCAACTGTTGAAGAGGCTGTAATTTCCCCATTGTATGTCCATGGCTCGTTTATCATATATTAATTGATCATATATGTTTGGGTTAATGTCTGGACTCTCTATTGTGTTCCACTGGTCTGTGGGTCTGTTCTTGTGACAGTACCAAATTGTCTTGATTACTGTGGCTTTGTAGTAGAGCTTGAAGTTGGGGAGCAAGATCACCCCCCCTTTATTCTTCCTTCTCAGGATTGCTTTGGCTATTCAGAGTCTTTGGTGGTTCCATATGAATTTTTGAACTATTTGTTCCAGTTTGTTGAAGAATGCTGTTGGTATTTTGATAGGGATTGCAGTGAATCTGTTGATTGCTTTAGGCAGGATGGCCATTTTGAGAATATTAATTCTTCCTAGCCAAGAGCATGGATGAGTTTCCATTTGTTAGTGTCCTCTTTAATTTCTCTTAAGAGTGTCTTATAGTTTTCAGGGTATAGGTCTTTCACTTCCTTGGTTAGGTTGATTCCTACATATTTTATTCTTTTTGATGCCACTGTGAATGGAATTGTTTTACTGATTTCTCTTTCTGTTAATTCATCGTTAGTGTATAGGAAAGCAACAGATTTCTGTGTATTAATTTTGTATCCTGCAACTTTGCTGAATTCAGATATTAGTTCTAGTAGTTTTGGAATGGAGTCTTTAGGGATTTTTATGTACAATATCATGTCATCTGCAAATAGTGACAGTTTGACTTCTTTTTTACCAATCTGGATTCCTTGTATTTCTTTGTTCTGTCTAATTGCCATGACTAGGACCTCCAGTACTATGTTGAATAACAATGGGGAGAGTGGGCATCCCTCTCTTTTTCCCAATCTTAGAGGAAAATCTTTCAGCTTCTCACTGTTAAGTATGATGTTGGCTGTGAGTTTATCATATATGGCCTTTATTATGTTGAGGTACTTGCCCTATATACCCATTGTGTTGAGAGTTTTTATCATGAATGGATGTTGAATTTTGTCGAATGCTTTTTCAGCATCTTTGGAGAGGATCATGTGGTTTTTGTCATTCTTTTTGTTTGTATGGTGGATGATGTTGATGGATTTTCGAATGTTGTACCATCCTTGCATCCCTGAGATGAATCCCACTTAGTCATGATGTATGATCCTCTTGATGTATTTTTGAATTTGGTTTGCTAATATTTTGTTGAGTATTTTTGCATCTATGTTCATCAGGGATATTGGTCTGTAATTTTCTTTTTTTGGTGGGGTCTTTGTATGGTTTTGGTATTAGAGTGATGCTGGCTTCATAGAATGAGTCTGGAAGTATACCCTCCTCTTCTATTTTTTGGAAAACTTTAAGGAGAATGGGTATTGTGTTTTCTTACGTCTGATAAAATTCTGCAGTGAATCCATCTGGCCCACGGGTTTTGTTCTTGGGTAGTGTTTTGATTACCACTTCAATTTTGTTGCTGGTAATTGGTCTGTTTAGATTTTCTGTTTCTTCCTTGGTCAGTCTTGGAAGGTTGTATTTTTCTAGGAAGTTGTCCATTTCTTCTAGATTTTCCACCTTGTTAGCATATAGATTCTCATAGTATTCTCTAATAATTCTTTTTATTTCTTCAGGGTCCATTGTGATTTTTCCTTCTCATATCTGATTCTGTTGATGTGTATAGGTTCTCTTTTTCTCTTGATAAGTCTGGCTAGGGGTTTATATATTTTGTTTATTTTCTCAAAAAAAACCCAGCTCCTGGTTTCACTGATTTTTTTCTATTACTTTATTCTTCTCAATTTTATTTATTTCTTCTCTGATCTTTTTTATGTCCCCCCTTCTGCTGACTTTGGGCCTCATTTGTTCTTTTTCCAATTTCAATAATTGTGACTTTAGAGTATTCATTTGGGATTGTTCTTCCTTCTTTAAATAAGCCTGGATTGCGATATACTTTCCTCTTAAGACTGCTTTCGCTGCGTCCCACAGAAGTTGGGGCTTTGTACTGTTATTGTCATTTGTCTCCATATATTGCTTGATGTCTATTTTCATTTGGTCATTGATCCATTGATTATTTAGGAGCATGTTGTTAAGCCTCCATGTCTTTGTGAGCCTTTTTGCTTTCTTTATACAATTTATTTCTAGTTTTATACCTTTGTGGTCTGAGAAGTTGATTGGTAGAATTTCAATCTTTTTGAATTAACTGAGGTTCTTTTTGTGGTCTATTCTGAGAAATGTTCCATGTGCACTTGAGAAGAATATATATCCTGTTGCTTTTGGGTATAGAGTTCTGCAGATGTCTATTAGGTCCATCTGTTCTAGTGTGTTGTTTAGTGCCTCTGTTTCTTTACTTATTTTCTGTCTGGGGGATCTGTCTTTTGGAGTGAGTGGTGTGTTGAAGTCTTCTAAAATGAATGCATTGCATTCTATTTCCTCCTTTAATTCAGTTAGTATTTGTTTCACATATGTAGGTGCTCCTGTGTTGGGAGCATAGATATCTATAATGGTTATATATTCGTGTTGGATTGACCCCTTTATCATTATGTAATGTCCTTCTTTATCTCTTATTGCTTTGTTTTGAAGTCTATTTTGTCTGATACTAGTACTGCAACACCTGCTTTTTTCTCCCTGTTGTTTGCATGAAATATCATTTTCCATCCCTTGACTTTTAGTCTGTGCATGTCTTTGGGTTTGAGGTGAGTCTCTTGTAAGCAGCATATAGATGCTTGTCTTGTTTTTTTATCCATTCTATTACTCTGTGTCTTCTGATTGGTGTATTCAGTCCATTTACATTTAGGGTGATTATTGAAAGATATGTACTTATTGCCATTGCAGGCTTTAGATGTGTGGTTACCAAAGGTTCCAGAGTAGCTTCTTTACTATCTAACCATGTAACTTAACTCGCTTATTAAGCTATTATAAACACAGTCTGATGATTCTTTATTTCTCTCCCTTCTTATTCTTCCTCCTCAATTCTTTATACATTGGGTGTTTTATTCTGTGCTCTTTTGTGTTTACTTTGACTGCTTTTCTGAGTAGTTGATTTTACTTTTTGCCTTTAGTTAGTATTTGTTTGGTCTGCTTTCTTTGCTGTGATTTTATTTTCTCTGGTGATATCTGTTTAGCCTTAGGAGTGCTCCCATCTAGAGCAGTTCCTCTAAAATACCCTGTAGAGGTGGTTTGTGGGAGGCAAATTCCCTCAACTTTTGCTTGTCTGGGAATTGTTTAATCCCTCCTTCATATTTAAATGATAATCATGCTAGATACAGTATTCTTGGTTCAAGGCCTTTCTGTTTCATTGCATTAAATATATCATGCCATTCTCTTCTGGCCTGTAAGGTTTCTGAGGAGAAGTCTGATGATAGCTGATGGGTTTTCCTTTGTAGGTGACCTTTTTTCTCTCTCTGGCTGCCTTTATTACTCTGTCCTTTTCTTTGATCTTTGCCGTTTTAATTATTATGTGCCTTGGTGTTGTCCTCCTTGCGTCCCTTGTTGGGAGTTCTGTGGGCTTCCATGGTCTGAGAGACTATTTCCTCCCCCAGTTTGGGGAAGTTTTCAGCAATTGTTTCTTTGAAAACACTTTCTATCTCCTTTTCTCTCTCTTCTTCTAGTACCCCTACAGTGCAAATATAGTTCCATTTGGATTGGTCACACAGTTCTCTTATTATTCTTTAATTCCTGGAGATCCTTTTATCTCTCTCTGCCTCAGCTTCTCTGTGTTTCTCCAATTTCTATTCCATTAATGGCCTCTTGCACCTCATCCTATCTGCTCTTCAGTCCTTCCAGAGATTGTTTTATTTCTGTATTCTCCCTTCTAACTTGATCCTTTAGCTCTTGCATATTTCTCTGCAGGTCCATCAACATGGTTATGACCTTTATTTTGAATTCTTTTTCAGGAAGATTGGTTAAATATATCTCCCCAGGCTCCCTCTCAGGGGTTGTCTGTGTTATTCTGGACTGGATCAGATTTTTCTGCCTTTCATGGTGATAGAGGTAGTTGTGGGCAGTTAGCGCGTGTGTCAGCTGGGAGAACAATGCCCCTTCCTGCTTGCTGGTCACCTTCCAGGTCCTCAGAGCAGCTTCCAGTTTTATTTCCTGAGCCACCGTGGGCGGGCAGCCATTGGGGCATCCCAGAGCCCTGCAGGGAGAGGCAGGCACACTGGGTGTGCTCTCCTGGGAGAACAGCGACCCTCGGAGCCCTGTTCTGGCTTCCTCTGTTTGCGTGCACTCGTGGGGCCTCTGAGTCTGGCCCGGGTGGCTGCGGAGGAGGCTCTGGGCGGTTGTTGTGGGCGTGGCCACTCTCAGGCTGCTCCGCTGCTATGGTGGGGTTGTGACAGAGGGGGAATGGATGGGAGGCTGTTTATCGCTGTGAGGGGCTTCAGAGCTGTGCTGACTCCCAGAGGGCTGGAGCACCTGAATTTCCCCAGGATTCCCAGCTTCTGGGCTGAGTGTGCTGGGACCCTTCCATCCAGCTGTAAGGCCTCTGTCCCTTTAAGACTTTCAAAAAGCACTCGCTTTTCTTTTGTCCCCGGAGCACTGGCTGTGGGGTCCTGATGGCAGGTTTTACTGTTCTGTTTCCCTAATATCCAGCACACCATGCAATGTGTGTCTGCGCTCCTGGTGTGGATGACTAGGGCTGGGTATTTAGTAGTCCTGGGTTTCCACTCCCTCCCTTCTCTGACTCCTCTCCTCCCACTGGGGAGCTGGGGTGGGTGTGGGGGCGCTTGGGTCCTGCCGGGCCGTGGCTTGTATCTTACCCCCTTAATGAGGTGCTGAGTTCTCACAGATGTAGATGTAGCTTGGTGATGTACTGTATCTTCTGGTCTTTTAGGAATACTTGCATTTTTGTATTTTCAAAAATATATATGGTTTTGGGAGGAGATTTCCACTGCCCTATTCATGCCGCCATCTTGGCTCCTCCCCCCTTTATCATTTATTGTCTGTTTAAAGAATTTCGTTTAGCCATTAGGTCTGTGGTCCATTTCAAATAAATTTTTTTGAATGATGTAAGAGTCAAGGTTCATATTTTTTCCATACAGATACCCAATTATTCTAATACCATTTTTGAAAAGTATCTTTCTGCCATGTCTAGGTTTTATAATTGTTTTCTGTGGGGGAAACTGTCTTTAGAGTCTTAATCCCTCACTTGTGGAAGCATCAAACTTATACACTTAAATTGTTTTACCTTGTTAAATCTGAGGATGTTACCTCAATACAATATGTAAGAACTAGGAACTTTTTCTTCAGCAGAAATTTAAAAAGTATTAATTTAATTTTAGGATAAAAATATGTGAAACTGAGAATGTGGACATTTTTTTGTATGCCTATGGAAACTATCTTAAGAGGCTCAGTAAAGAATTTGATGTTACACAGAAGCCTGTTTTAAAGAAAAGCTGAAATGGGTGATTCTACCTGCCATTCCTCTCACTGGGTTTATGCCTCAGAGTCAGATTTGGTGGGAGATGGAACTCTACTGTTCCTTCATTTGGTCTCTGACATATATTCTTTAATTGTGAACACCACATCATAAAGATTGTGATTTAACATTTAAAGATATGTATTTTTGTACACCACAGTCTCTAAGAGAAAGTCAACTGCTTCATCTAGTGTTCAACCGAATAAACAGTGATATTATTTCAATGCAGGAGTAAAAACTGATTGAGTGTACTTATTGAGACAGAACATAGGCCTCTGTGAGGAGCCTTAAGAACCTTTCCAAGGAAAATTTGACATTATTATATTCAAATTGGATATGAGAACGATTTGTTCTTTAAGAAATGTGGAGCCACTGAAAATTTCTGTTTGTGCTAAAGATTTTTGTGAAAGAGAACAGTAGCATCATATTTGAACTCTAAGAAGATTATGTTAGCAATTCTACTTAGGATATTCCAGATGGTCTCAATGAAGGGTGGGGAGAGCCTGAGCAAAGCTGAATAAAGTGGGCATGCAAACTGCATTTACTCATCATCATACATATTTACTGAGTGCCTACTACATTCCAGAGACTGAAATTACAGTGTATTACACATAGGGATATGAAGACTAATATGACATAGCCCTGTTTCAGTCCAAGCAGAAGGCAGTAGACATACACAAGTAAATATATTCTAGTGTTACAAATGTTAACAAATAAGTCTGTACATGGTTCATTAGAAATACGAATGAAGGGATACTGAAAAGGTTCAAAGGTTCCTTAGAAAGAATCATGAAATAAAATATAGTGGTCAAAAGAGTGCCTGGGACATAGTTGGCAGTCAGTTAATATTAGTAATGATTGTTAGTAGTAGTGGTTTACAGGCATGGAGGCAGGAAATAGCCTAGGGTTTTTGGTAAGCCTTAATAATAAGATAGGAAGCAAGATAATAAGAAGTGATTTCATGTAGAGCTCATATGTGTTGTTCCCCTATCTAGGAGTGAGAAAGGATGCTTGCTCCTCTCTGTTTATCTCAGTTATGCTTTCTATTTGAGAGACAATGAGCTTCAAATTTCTCCCTCATCTATTTGCCAAAAGAAGTATGAATAAAAAAAGCTAATATTCAAACAGGAAAAAAGATGCCATTTGCTGCAAAGAGTTTAAAAGCATAAGCTTGACTTTGGAACCAGCTTCTCCAGATGCTGTTCAGATAAAACCAGTTGAAATTATTCAGTTAAAGGTCATTTCTCTAAGAAGCTGATTGAAGCAATCAAAAATATTACCCACTAGGAGAGAAAAGATGGCGGCATGAGTAGTGTGGCAGAAATCTCCTCCCAAAGCCACATTTATTTTGAAAATACAGCAAATATAACTATTCCTAAAAGAGTGACCAGAAATAACAGTACACCAGCAAGTCTACAGCTGGGAGAAGTCAACATCTCACAGAAAAGGGTAAGGTAAAAAGCTGTGACCCGGCGGTACCCAAGCCCTCCCCCAAACCAGTTCACAGGTGGGAGGAAAGGAATCAGAGCAGGGTTGGAGTGGAAGCACAGGACTGCTAAATACTCAGCCCTAGAAATCTACCCTGGGAGACCCACATTGCATGGTGCACTGGAGATTAGAGGGGCTGAAAAGCGAAGTCTGAGACTAAGACTGAGAACAGGATCCCACAACACGCTGCCCTGGGACAAAAGAAAAGCAGGCACTTTAAGGAACCTCTCAATAGTCAGAGGGCTGCTAAAGGGGCAAGGGTTTAGGAGAAGGGACAGGTGGACAAAATCATCCTGGCACTCAGCCCAGCAGTCTGGTAACTTTCAGGAGCTTCAGGCGCCCTATCCCCCTGGTTGGCAATGCAGCCCTGAGGCCCCTGACAGTGATAAGCAGCCTGCCCTGCTCCTTCCTCTCTGCTGGCACCTACATGCAAACCGGCTGTCCCCACCATTGCTGGAGACCAGCCAGAGGGCAGCCTCGCCTATAGCAACTACACAGCTTAATGCAGAGGCTTCTCCCTGTGCACAGCTAACTGGCTCAGACCCAAAGGCTGCTCCCTGAGCACGGTTGACTGGCACAGACAGCAGAAATGGGTACTGAGACCAGGAACCATTAAGGGGCTTTGTTATTGCAGTGGAACTTGCGCCACTTGCCTGCAACCTCCGCCATTGCCCTAGGCCATCCTGAGGGCCAGCCTGACCACTGCAGTTTAGGGGATTAACCAAGAGGCTGCTCCCTGTGTGCAGTTAAATGGCACAGACAGCAAAGACAGCATGGTGACCAGCAAGCAGGAAGAGACTTTGTCCTCCAAGCTGACACCCACACCACTTGCCTGTGATCACTCCCATTGCTCCAGGACTATGCAAAGGCAGGAGAAACTTGTTCAATCCAAAATCCCTTAAACACCAGAAAGAGGGCTCTGTGAGAATCTGAAACCACCAATTTTGAAAAAGAATTAAAAATAAAATTCATAAGCATGCTAATACAGCTACAGAAAAATATTCAAGAGCTAAGGGATGAATTCAGGAGGGAGATAACTGAAATGAAGCAAACAATGGAGGGATTTTAAAGCAGATTAGGTGAGGTAGAGGAGACAGTGAACAGAATAGAAATCAGAGAACAGTAATACAGAGAAGCCGAGGCAGAGAGAGAAAAAAGGATCTCTGGGAATGAAAGAATATTAAGAGATCTGTGTGACCAATCCAAAGGGAACAATATTCACATTATAGGGGTACCAGAAGAAAAAGAAGAAAGAGAAAGGGATAGAAAGTGTCTTTCAAGAAATAACTGCTGAAAACTTCCCCAGTCCGGGGAAGGAAATAGTCTCTCAGGTCATGGAAGTACACAAATCTCCCAACACAAGGGACCCAAGGAGGACAACACTAAGACATATAATAATTAAATGGCAAAGCTCAAGGACAAGGACAGACTATTAAAAGCAGCCAGAGGGAGAAAAGATTACTTACAAAAGAAAACCCATCAGGCTATCAGACTTCTCAGCAGAAACCTTACAGGCCAGAAGGAAGTGGCATGATACATTCAATGCAATGAAACAGAAGGGCTTTGAACCAAGAATACTCTGTCCAACAAGATTATCTTTTAAATTTGAAGAAGGGATTAAACACTTCCCAGATAAGCAAAAGTTGAGGGAATTTACCTCCCACTAACCATCAATACAGTGTATTCTAAAGGGACTGCTCTAGATGGAAGTGTGCCTAAGACTAAATAGCTGTCACCAGAGAAAATAAAACCACAGCAAAGGAAGTAGACCAACTAAATACTAACAAATGAAAAAAAAATTAAATCAGCTACCCACAAAGTCAGTCAAGGGATACACAAAGGGTACAGAATATGACACCTAACATATAAAGAGTGGAGGAGGAAGAAAAAGAAGGGAGAGAAAAAAGAATCATCAGACTGTGTTTATCATAGCATAATAAGTGAGCTAAAGTAGACTGCAGGATAGTAAAGAAGCTGCCTTTGAACTCTTGGTAACCACGAATCCAACGCCTGCAATGGCAATAAGTACATATTAATATTGATAACCTATCACTAATCACCCTAAATGTAAATGGACTGAGTGCACCAATCAAAAGACACAGAGTTACAGAATGGATAAAAAGCAAGATCCATCTATATGCTGCCGACAAGAGACTCACTTCAAACCCAAAGGCATATACAGACTAAAAGAGAAGGGATGGAAAAAGATATTTCATGCAAACAATAGGGAGATAAAAATGTGTTGCAGTACTTGTATTAGACAAAATAGATTTAAAAACAAAGAAAGTAACAAGAGACAAAGAAGGACATTACATAATGATAAAGGGGTCAGTCCAATAAGAGCAAATAACTCTTATAAATATGTATGCACCCAACACCAGAGTACCATATGTGAAACAATGTATATGTGAAACAAATACTAACAGAATTAAAAGGGGAAATAGAATGCAATGCATTCATTCTAGATTTCAACACTCTACTTACTCCAAAGGACAGATCAACCAGACAGAAAATAAATAAAGATTTTCTGAGGAACTGAACAACACATTAGAACAGAAGGACCTAAAGGACATCTATAGAACAATCCACCCAAAAGCAGCAGGATACACATTCTTCTCAAGTGCACATGGAACATTTTCAAGAATAGTTCATATACTTGGCTACAAAAAGAGCCTCAGTAAATTCAAAAAGATTGAAATTGTACCAACCAGTTTCTCAGACCACAAAGGTATGAAACTAGAAATGAATAACACAAAGAAAATGAAAAATCCCATAAGCACATGGAGGCTTCACAACATGCTCCTAAATAACTAATGGACCAATAACCAAATTAAAACAGAGATCAAGCAATATATGGAGACAAATGAAACAACAGCGCAATGCCCCAACTTCTGTGGGATGCAGTGAAGGCAGTTCTAAGAGGAAAGTATATAGCAATCCAGGCCTATTTAAAGAAGGAAGAACAATCCCAAATGTACAGTCTAAATTCACAATTATTGAAACTGGAAAAAGAAGAACAAATGAGGCCCAAAGTCAGCAGTAGGAGGGACATAATAAAGATCAGAGAATAAATAACTAAAATTGAGAAGAATAAAACAATAGAAAAAATGAATGAAACCAAGAGTTGGTTCTTTGAGAAAGTAAACAAAATAGATAACGCCTAGCCAGACTTATCAAGAAAAAAAGAGAACCTACACACATAAACAAAATCAGAAGTGAGAAAGCAAAAATAACAACAGACACACAGAAACACAAATACTTATAAGAGAATACTATGAAAAATTATATGCTAACAAACTGGATAACATAGAAGAAATGGACAACTTACTAGAAAAATACAACCTTCCAAGATGACTGAGGAAGAAACAGAAAATCTGAACAGACTAATTACCAGCAATGATATTGAAACAGTAATAAAAATCTGGGGGTGGAGCCAAGATGGTGGCATAAGTAGAACAGTGGAAATCTCCTCCCAAAACCATATATATTTTTGAAAATACAGCATTACAACTATCCCTAAAAGAGAGACCAGAAGATACAGGACAACAGCCAGGCTACATCCACACTGGCGAGAACCCAGCGCCTTGCAAAGGGGGTGAGATAGAAGCTCCAGCCCAGCGGGACCCGAGCTCCCCTCACCCCAGCTCCCGGCGGGAGGAGAGGAGTCAGAGTGGGGAGGGAGAGGGAGCCCAGGACTGCTAAAGACCCAGCCCTAGCCATCCGCACCGGAGTGCAGACACACAGTGTGTGCATGGGGTGCTGGAAACTAGGGAAACAGGACAGTAAGACATGTGAGCGGGTCCCAGCAGCTGGTGCCTCTGGGACAAAGAAAAGTGAGTACTTTTTGAAAGTCTTAAAGGGACAGGGATCCCACAGCTGGATGGAAACGTCCCGGGACACTTAGCCTAGCAGCTGGGAATCCTGGGGAACTCTGGGCGCCCTAACCCCCTGGGCGGCAGCATAGCTTGGAGGCCCCTCATGGAGATAAACAGCCCCCTGCCCGTTTCCCCTCCGACGTGGCTCCGCCATAGTGGAGAAACACCCTGAGGCAGCAGGGCAGAGCTTCTTTCACAGCTGCTGGGCAAGAATTAGAAACCCCATCTGCTTGCAGCTGCCCAGCACAAACCACTAGGGGTCGCTGTTCTCCCAGGAGAGGAAGGCCACAAACCAGCAAGAAGGAACATTCTCCCAGCCAACACACGTGCCAGCTCCCCACAAATACCTATATTGCCATGAAAAGGCAAAAGAATTTGATACAGACCAGAGTAACCCAGACATCCTCCCCTGACAAGGAATCTGGGGAGATAGACCTAACCAAGCTCCCTGAAAAAGAATTCAAAATAAAGGTCATAACCATGCTGATGGAGCTGCAGAGAAATATGCAAGAGCTAAGGGATGATGTCCAGAAGGAGATTACAGAAATGAAACAATCTCTGGAAGGATTTATAAGCGGAATGGATAAGATGCAAGAGACCATTAATGGAATAGAAACCAGAGAACAGGAACACATAGAAGCTGACACATAGAGAGATAAACAGATCTCCAGGAATGAATCAATATTAAGAGAACTGTGTGACCAATCCAAATGGAACAATATTCGCATTATAGGGGTACTAGAAGAAGAAGAGAGAAAAAGGGATAGAAAGTGTATTTGAAGAAATAATTGCTGAAAACTTCCCCAAACTGGGGGAGGAAATAATCATTCAGACAACGGAAGTATACAGAACTCCCAACAGAAGGGACCCATGGAGGACAAAACCAAGATACATACTAATTAAAACGGCAAAGATCAAGGAAAAGGACTGAGTTTTAAAGGCAGCCAGAGAGAGGAAAAAGGTCACCTACAAAGGAAAACCCATCAGGCTATCATCAGACTTCTCCTCAGAAACCTTACAGGCCAGAAGAGAATGGCATGATATATTTAATGCAATGAAACAGAAAGGCCTTGAACCAAGAATACTGTATCTAGCATGATTATCATTTAAATATGAAGGAGGGATTAAACAATTCCCAGACAAGCAAAAGTTGAGGGAATTTGCCTCCCACAAACCACCTCTACAGGGTATTTTAGAGGAACTGCTCTAGATGGGAGCACTCCTAAGGCTAAACAGATATCACCAGAGAAAATAAAATCACAGCAAAGAAAGCAGACCAAACAAATACTAACTAAAGGCAAAAAGTAAAATCAACTACTCAGAAAAGCAGTCAAAGTAAACACAAAAGAGCACAGAATAAAACACCCAATGTATAAAGAATTGAGGAGGAAGAATAAGAAGGGAGAGAAATAAAGAATCATCAGACTGTGTTTATAATAGCTTAATAAGCGAGTTAAGTTACATGGTTAGATAGTAAAGAAGCTACTCTGGAACCTTTGGTAACCACACATCTAAAGCCTGCAATGGCAATAAGTACATATCTTTCAATAATCACCCTAAATGTAAATGGACTGAATACACCAATCAGAAGACACAGAGTAATAGAATGGATAAAAAAACAAGACAAGCATCTATATGCTGCTTACAAGAGACTCACCTCAAACCCAAAGACATGCACAGACTAAAAGTCAAGGGATGGAAAATGATATTTCATGCAAACAACAGGGAGAAAAAAGCAGGTGTTGCAGTACTAGTATCAGACAAAATAGACTTCAAAACAAAGCAATAAGAGATAAAGAAGGACATTACATAATGATAAAGGGGTCAATCCAACACGAATATATAACCATTATAGATATCTATGCTCCCAACACAGGAGCACCTACATATGTGAAACAAATACTAACTGAATTAAAGGAGGAAATAGAATGCAATGCATTCATTTTAGGAGACTTCAACACACCACTCACTCCAAAAGACAGATCCCCCAGACAGAAAAAAATAAAGAAACAGAGGCACTGAACAACACACTAGAACAGATGGACCTAATAGACATCTATAGAACTCTATAACCAAAAGCAACAGGATACACATTCTTCTCAAGTGCACATGGAACATTTTCCAGAATAGACCACATACTAGGCCACAAAAAGAGCCTCAGTAAATTCAAAAAAGTTGAAATCCTACCAACCAACTTTTCAGACCACAAAGGTATAAAACTAGCAATAAATTATACAAAGAAAATAATCAAAAAACTACCCAAGAATAAAATTCCCATACCAGATGGCTTCACTGCTGAATTTTATCAGACTTTTAGAGAAGACCTAATATCCATTCTCTTTAAAGTTTTCCAAAAAATAGAAGAGGAGGACATACTTCTAAACTCATTATATGAAGCCAGTACCACTCTAGTACCAAAACCAGGCAAAGATACCACAAAAAAAGAAAACTACACACCAATATCCCTGATGAACATAGATGCAAAAATACACAACAAAATATTAGCAAGCAGAATTCAAAAATACATGAAGAGGATCATACATATGATTAAATGGGATTCATCCCAGGGATGCAAGGATGGTACAACATTCGAAAATCCACCAACATCATCCACTATATCAATAAAAAGAAGGACAAAACCACATGATCATCTCCATAGTTGCCAAAAAAGCATTTGACAAAACAACACCCATTCATGATAAAAACTCTCAACAAAATGGGTATAGAGGGCAAGTACCTCAACTTAATAAAGCCCATATATGACAAACCCACAGCCAACATCATACTTAACAGAGAGAAGCTGAAAGTTTTTCCTTTAAGATCGGGAACAAGACAAGGATGCCCACTCTCTTCACTTTTATTCAACATAGTTCTGGAGGTCTTAGCTACAGCATTCAGACAATACAAAGAAATAAAAGGCATCCAAATTGGTAGGGAAGAAGTTAAACTGTCCCTGTTTGCAGATGACATGATATTGTACATAAAAAACCCTAAAGAATACACTCTAAAACTACTAGATCTAATTTCTGAATTCAGCAAATTTGCAGGATACAAAATTAATACACAGAAATCTGTGGCATTCCTATACACTAACGATGACCTAGCAGAAAGAGAAATCAGGAAAACAATTCCATTTGCAATTGCATCAAAAAATATAAAATACCTAGGAATAAACCTAACCAAGGAAGTGAAAGACCTATACCCTGAAACCTATAAGACACTCTTGAGATAAATTAAGGAGGATACTAGTAAATGGATATTCATCCTTTGCTCTTGGGTAGGAAGAATTAATATTGTCAAAATGGCCATCCTGACTAAAGCAATATACAGATTCAATGCGATTACTGTCAAAATACCGACAACATTCTTCAATGAACTGGAACAAATAGTTTTAAAATTCATATGGAGCCACAAAAGAACCTGAATAACCAAAGCAATCCTGAGAAGGAAGAATAAAGCAGGGGGAATTACACTCCCCAACTTTGAGCTCTACTACAAAGCCACAGTAATCACGACAACTTGGTACTGGCACAATAACAGACCCTTAGATCAATGGAACAGACTAGAGAGTCCAGATATTAACCCAAGCATATGTGGTCAATTAATATACAATAAAGGAGACTGTTCATGTGTGTAGGTTCTCTTTCCTCATACAATGGGGAAATGACAGTCTCTTCAACAACTGGTGTTGGCAAAACTGGACAGCTACATGTAAGAGAATGAAACTGGATTACTGTCTAACTCCATACACAAAAGTAAATGGATCAAATGCCTGAATATACGTCATGAATCCAAAAACTCTTAGAAGAAAACATAGGAAAAAATATCCTGAACATAAACATGAGCAACTTCTTCCTGAACCATCTCTTCAAGCAAGGGAAACAAAAGCAAAAATGAACAAGTGGGACTATATCAAACTAAAAAGCTTCCATACAGCAAAGGACACCAGCAGCAGAACAAAAAGGCATCCTACAGTATGGGAAAATATATTCACACATGACATATCCGTTAAGGGGTTGACATCCAAAATATATAAAGAGCTCACATGCCTCAACAACCAAAAGGCAAATAACCCAACTAAAAAATGGGCACAGGATCTGAACAGACACTTCTCCAAAGAAGAAATTCAGATGGCCATGGAAAGATGCTCCACATTGCTAATCATCAGAGAAATGCAAATTAAGACCACAATGAGATATCACCTTACACCAGTTAGGATGGCCACCATCCAAAAGACAAACAACAACAAATGTTGGGGAGGATGTGGAGAAAGGGGAACCCTCCTACACTGCTGGTGGGAATGTAAATTAGTTCAAGCATTGTGGAAAGCAGTATGGACGTTCCTCAAAAAACTCAAAATAGAAATATCATTTGACCCAGGAATTCCACTCCTAGGAATTTACCCTAAGAATGCAGCAGCCCAGTTTGAAAAAGACAGATGCATCCCTATGTTTATTGCAGCACTGTTTACAATGGCCAAGAAATGGAAGCAACCTAAGTGTCCATCAGTAGATGAATGGATAAAGAAGATGTGGTACATATACACAATGGAATATTATTCAGCCATAAGATGAAAACAAATTCTACCATTTGCAACAACATGGATGGAGCTAGAGGGTATTATGCTCAGTGAAATAAGCCAGGTGGAGAAAGACAAGTACCAAGTGATTTCACTCATCTGTGGAGTGTAAGAACAAAGAATAAACTGAAGGAACAAAACAGCAGCAGACTCACAGAACCCAAGAATGGACTAACAGTTACCAAAGGGAGAGGGACTGGGGAGGATGGGTGGGAAGCGGGGGAAAAGGGGCATTACGATTAGCACAAATAATGGGGGAGGGGGGCACGAGGAAGGCAGTACAACACAGAGATGACCAGTATTGATTCTATAGCATCTTACTACACTGATGGACAGCGGCTGTAATGGGTATGTGGTGGGGACTTGATAATGGGGGGAATCTAGTAACCACAGTGTTGCTCATGTGATTGTATATCAATGATACCTTAAGAAATAAAATTCTACCCCCCACCAGTGCATGTGTTTGTGGTAGATGGGGGGTGGGTGGGATGGAAAGTCACTGCTAATGGATATGAAGTTTCTTTTTGGGGTGTAAGATGTTCTAAAATTGACTAGGGTAACTGCACAACTCTGGGAATATATTAAAAACAATTACATGCTTTAAATAAATTTTATATATTATATAGTCAATAAAGCTGATCAAACGATTAGCAGAATTAGAAATAAAACAAAACTATTAACGTGCTTGGTGTTTTCAGAAGATTTAGTTCCATTTCTGGTTCCTGAAAACATTTCCACTTCTCCTTCTAATAGATACTTAAGGCCAATGTACTTCAAAGAGGCTCACTGTTCTGACAAGTATGTTTGACATGCCAGAACCTATTCATTGTCATGGTGCAGATGAAACAAAGCTGGAAATGTCAACCCTGCTTTTCCTAGACCACTTTGGCCACTGGTGTCAATGCCTTCAACCTGCAAACCCGGTACCATCCAATTCTCAAGCTCAGTGCTGCCCAGGGCCCTATTAGGAAGTTTATATCTGAAGATATAGAGGAAGGTAGCAGGGAGCCTGGAGCACTCACATCTCCCTCATCCCTGCTCTCACTGGGTTTGACCGGATCATATACCTGGGCTTCTGTCTGGGGTCTTGATAAGCCCTGGTCAGGTCACCCAGACCTGAGCCAGTGTTCTCAGCCTCACAGGCTTGTCTGGCTGGACTCTGATTCTTTTTATGGGGTTAGGCTCTCCCTCATATGGTTCCAGGCACAAGCTAGGGTCCTCCCAAACTAGGATTACCATGTGCCGGATTTCAGGCCCTGCCATCACCCAGTGATTTCTGGTATTCCACTCTAAGTCAAACCTTTTGGAGAACAAGCCCAAGTTGTTCCTCTTCTTGGGAGGTAGTAATTTATAATGCTAGTCATTTCACTTGAGTGCCAGCCCAACAGCCAGATCAGCTGTCCCAGTTTCAGATGTTAATTAACTAGTTCTGTTTCTTCTCCATTCCCAGAAATCCACTGCTAAGATTTCAGCAAGTCTGTGGGTGAGTCCATTAGAGTTTTGACATGAAGTTACCTGGTACAGCACTGCAGTGCTCAGTAAATGCTAGTTCTTTTCTTTCCTTCATATCAAGTCAATTTAAGTTTTCTCTACTTACCTGGTGTACACAGTCTAAGAACTGTAGGAAGACTGGAGCAAAACCACTACCCTGACAGGTGAGGGTCAAGCTGCTCCGCTGACTGAATTTATGACCAAAAGAGAGCCACTCTTTTTCGACCAACATCCGGAAGCCTTCAAGTGTCCTATAAAAGGGATCACCAAGTAACTGAGCCAGGGATGTCACCTAGGGCACAAGCAGGATGGATACTTCATTATTTTTAGTCTTGAAAGAATCCTGTTGCTAAGAAAAAGAACTTCCTTTTGATACCTAATTTACAAGCGAAGTTACCTGGGCAGCAAATCTGTTCACTAACTGCAACAGGATAGCCAATCCAATTAATTCTGAAAACTTTCCAGAAAAAAAGAAAATTCAAATTCATATTGGCTGTTTTCTTTTAGAGAATTGAGATTTTAATCCTTTCTTAGCCAGTTTGCCAATTGTGGCCTTCTCCGAAATTAATTAAGGAGGTCAGAGGATCAGTTCAAACCTGTATCTGTGTTTTGGTAGGTGAATATTAATGTCTTACTGTAGTTTATACTCATACTTTCCCTTTTCATTCTGGAGTGAGTAAAGGAGGGGCTTATAGAGAACCTGGAAAGGACTACCAAAACCCAGGGAGGATGGTTCCTCTTCTACACTGCAGGTCAAGGGCTCCATCTGTACGCTTGCATGGTTTGCGTCTGTGCTGTGGGAACCTGACGCCCTGAGTCAGAGTTCCAGGCTATGCAGAGCCCGGAAGCTCATGGCACAGAGCTTTCTAATGGATACCAGGTGGTGTTTAACACAGGACTTTCTTTGTTCATAAACATATTGTCAGTATAAAAAGACTCATCTGCA
This sequence comes from Manis javanica, assembly GCF_040802235.1. Lineage (NCBI taxonomy): Eukaryota > Metazoa > Chordata > Mammalia > Pholidota > Manidae > Manis > Manis javanica. Next base: position 30,658,856 of record NC_133166.1, read on the forward strand.
GAATTTAAAAACAACTGAATTGAAATAGCAATATAAAACTAAGTATCTGAAAATATGTTTTAATAGTTTACTTGTGCAGTGATGTCCCAGCCTTCCTCCAAGCAGACCAGAACTGAGGAACCATTCTCAAGGACTTCTGATACAACCACAGCCAGCTGCATTACCCTGTGAAGCTAAGAGATAGGAAGGGAGGCATAATTAGTCCAAGTGCTTTCTGAGCACCAAGAACAGACAGACTTGCTATCAACCTTAGATAATAAAACAAGATAGGGATAAACTATTTGGACAAAAGAATTATGTAAATTTTAAACACTTAAAGTTCTTTGTCAAAATCAAGATTAAACAATGAATTAAAAAGTAGGCATGTTTTAAAACAATGTGTGCAAGTGATACATAATGAAATAAACTGACCTTACATGATTCTCCAAAGCAGCAGAGCTATAAATCCACAGAATGGAAGAGACAGAGATTTTAAGTGGCCCTCCCAACATAGACTTAAATGTTGCTTTTATACGATGTAGTAAGTTCTATTACATATACTCTCAATTCTTATGGAATTAGATAGTGAGGATGGCTACACAATTTCATGAATATAGTAAAAAGCACTGTATCGTATACTTTAAAAGGCTGAGTTTTATGGTAAATGAGTTCTATTTTTAAGACACTCTTATTTGTACCGTCTATTAAATGGGAAGAAAACTTGTATCTCTGCTCAGCTTTTTAAGCCACACCCATTGACTCAAAGTCCCTAATGAAGAATTGGGGTATGAGCAAAGCATACAGATTTGAAAACCAAATGTGTAACATTCTAGTTTAAAAAAAATATTTTAAGCATCATTTGACCATTTGACATAACTTGTAGAATGAATCCAACTCTGAACTAAAACCAAACCAAACCAATACTCCCATGACCTATATTTTAAACAGTGCAAGGCTATTTTAAACACAGGAATAAGGCATGTGCCCCCTCAGCAATGGGAAGTTCCTCATTTGCTGCTCCTCTAACACAGCTTTCACTAGGCCTGAATTCTCTTGGGCTTAGCATTTGCTCTGGGTTAACTTTTAAAATGCCAATATCCCAAGTGTGGCAATGTTTTCCACTGTTTTTAGTCACTAACTTCTGACATGGATCTACTTTGGAGTGAGGAGAACACAGAATGTACCAGAAACACAGATAGGTTGGGTGGTGGGAACAGTTTGGGGCCGGGGCTCACAGTTTTGGAACAGAAGGGGATACTAATCAGCTCCTTCTACAGGTACTCAAAGTATCCCGAATTGCCTTAATAGTAATTAATATACCGATTAGATTTATAGTTAATTATATATGTGGCTATTTTTCTATAGTTTAAGTACCTTGAGAACAGTCAACTACCCTGAGTATACTTACATCATTTCGTGTTTTTTTTTTTTTTTTGCCTTTTAGCCCAATGTACAGTGGGAAACAACCCTTTTTCCTCCTCAGGAGAGGCAGGAGGGTTGGAGGAGGATGGGGGCGGGGGAGTGAGGGGCTGGGAACTTCTGCAGGGGGAGAAGGAATAATGGACATAGCTTCAGGGGCCTCACAGCAAGGCTGAAGGCTGTATTGCAGAGATGCTCTTGGCCAAGTGTCTATGTCAGTGTTTAAAACATGCATGTCATAAATACCTTTCTTTTTGTGGTTTGGAAGAACTGTGGGTTATGTGTGCTTGCATATCTATTTCTCTTTAATTTCTCAATATGAGTCAATTAAAAACATCCCAAGCTTGACTTAGCTGAAGGATGGATGTGTGGTTTTCCTAAACTTAGGTAGGGTGCAGGGCATCCAGTGTGCCTTGAGTGGCTGATTTGGGGGTGTCTCTAAAATTTAGAGACATGGAACAGGCAGAGACTAATGGAAGGTAAGAAAGAAAGAGGGAAAGGTTCTTGGAGTCATCTAGGAGTCACACTCTATCCTGGATCCTCATTGTTTTGACAACAGAGCAGGAACCCCATAAATATATGTAGATTAAATATATTGTATGTCGAAAAGTTTCCATCTCAAAATAATTATCTCCTTAGCATCTGATGGAGACCAAATTTTCAATTACAGAGAGAGAAAAACCCAGGGCTGAAGAATTCTCCTCACTCATCTCCTCTATCACATGGCTTCCAGGAACTGAAAGGCCTTCATCGAGGGCACAGAACAAAGGGGAGAATGTCAGGTAGTGGGGGAACAGAGTATTTTTTTCTCAAACATCAATTTTGCATATCCAGTGGGCCTCTCTTCCCTTGAGTTATAAAACAAGCCGCTCCAACCTTACCTGTGGGAACCATTCCGAGTCCCCCAGGGCTTTCAGGAAGGTGGCTTCGGAGTCAGCAGGAATGGTGCTTGGGACACAAGCCCTCATCAGTTTTTTAAAACTGGCTTTTACTTGTCGGATGTCATGAAATTCAACAGGAACAAACTCACAATTTAAAGCAAATTCTAATTTGAAGTTCTGTGGATAAAGATGCAGAGAATTAGGCAGATGAAATGCTGAGTTGAAGAGCAGTGTTTACAACTGGGCAACGCTTAATGATACACAGTTAGTTGAGGCCAAGTAGGTGCAGGGCTGCAATGGGTCAAGAAAGTTCATTTTGTGTGACTAATGTGTCCGTATTGCCAGAAAGAGCCATTCAGTAAGGTCTAGAGGCTTGACTTGGCTTGCTGTCATTATGATAACTTGAAGAGACTACTGGTAGGCTGGAATCTGATGGAACTTATAACACCAAATGTAAGCCAATTATAAGGCCATGAACCTGGAAGTCTAAAGAGGAGACAATGACACATGGTCAGCATGATTAATCCAAAATTGTAAGTTAAGTCTCCCCAAGATGCACAATATAATTAAAAGGTAATACACTGTTGAGGTTCCAGAACTATACAAATTAAAGTTGTAGACATACACATATTTGTTTCCTATTATGCAAGTAAAAAACAGTCATTGTAAAAATGGAAAAAAAAGTAGTTAAACATTGAGAAGGAAGTAAAAATCACTATCTCATGGCCCTAAGACTATTGATACTGTGGTCACTCTTTTAAATAATAAAAAATTATATATAGTAAAACATGAAAGGCTTTGTTGATTTCTAGCTTTGGGACACAATTTTTTCATTCAACATGATACATGAACCAATATATATTTATTTGAGAACTTTTATCATTCATCTTTAACCCCTATGGAATTAGAATCTATGTGAGGTTGCATTTGTAATGGAAGTACACTAAACTGATGGGCCATTGGTATATTTTATTTAGGTAATCTAGTTGCCTAGTTCTGAAGAAGATTTAAAAGCTCTCTAATTCCTCATGCCAAAGAATGAACTAACCTCATTATTTCCACTTTCTTCACATTCTACTCAAATGACTCTATTGTATCATCTGCTTTTCTACGGGTAAAACTGCTTTCTGGAGATTGATCATAGGACAACATGAATGTACGTAACACTGCTGAACTGCACGTTAGGATGGTGAATTTTATGTTATTTGTACAGTACTACAATTGAAAAAAACCTGCTGCCAAGGATTTACACATAGGGTCTGTTTAGTGTTTTATATTGGTTATTTCAGAATATTTTTTAAAAGGTCTATTAAAATTTTTAAATAAGCAAAAACTCTCAACTTAAAAAAAGTGTCTCCAGGATGTATCAAGAAAAAACAAAGTTTTTTCTTGATATAAAGTTTCACTAAGTAGTCTTAGTAATTCCATATTTAGGGAGCTAACCTAAAGAAAGGAAGCTACCCTAAATCTAAAATGTAGGAAAAAAACTCTAATGAATTCCACTGCAATAAAAAAATGATAAAGGAACTGTATGTTTGAAAATCTGACTGTGATTTTACATAGAGAAGATAAAGGATTACTGAAATGTCCAACAATATGGAATGCTATGCAGTGAAGACTATTATACAACATGAAAACATGTTAAGGCTTGAGAAAAAGAGCTTAGCAGTTTACATGAGTTCTTCATTAATTTTTCCTTAAAATGTATAATAGATAGAAGATAGTTTTCTTTTCATGAAAACTAAGTTCCTTTACATTTCCTAACTGTGTATGATCTAGGTATACTTATCTTACAAACCAGGACTTTAAACTATAGTGTTAAGACACACTGTTAGGTCATAAGGAAATTGGTACTAAGTATATGGTATTAAGGTATGTGAATTAAGAAAAGGAAATAAGGCCAACTCAATATCATTTAGAATAAGTTAATCTCACTTACTTGCTTTCCTGTGTTTCCTTTATTAGGAAAAAGAGGCATGGAGCTGCAACTAGATAGCACTGTGCTGACTAGAATGTGGTGTAGACCAGACAGACAGATCCACACTCTACAGACACATCTGAAGTTGTAAGAAGCAACACTTGAATGGAACATATAAAAATCCTAATAATTACTATGTCATGGTGGTGGACTTACATTTTTTTTTTGGACTTATGTTTTTTAAATGTAATACTTTATTAATAAAAGAAAGGAAGGAAGGACGGGAGGGAGGGAAGGAGAAAGGGCTAGTCTTCCTCACTCAATACATGCATGGTCACACAACTGATCTGAGGACTGAGGTGCAAAAGAGAATGGCAGAGGTGAGCATTCAGGAGACAAACGCTGGGGAGTGTTTCAGATCATGAATAAGTGGTGTGCTTGCACGTGGGAAGTCTGTGGTCTGGGAAAGACACTGGCGCCAAGGAGTTTGTGCAGGCAACCCTGGATTGCTGTTGAAAAGTGTTCCAACTAGTTTCTAGATATAAAATTATCTGCTGTTTCAGAAGACACGTGTGCATATTTAAAAATTGAGCATTCGCCAGCAGTTTCATGCCCTCTACCCTAAAGGTTGGTGACTAAATGATTGCAGCAGTCCAGGCAGTGGGAGAAGAGCTAGCAAAGCCAGCTTGACACAGAAGGGATGACTCAGTCATTGGCATCCTGAGGACCAAACATGTGGGAGCTTGCTCACAGCCTCTGCTCCACAGTTCAACTGAAGGTCTGTCTAGATTGCCAGCACTGACTGGGGCACTGGACAGAACTTTGAGGGGATTTCTGAATTAACAAATACTTCTATTTCCCACAAACCTGTCAGTAGTAATGACATGTATTTTGTAATGTGTGAATTGCAAAAACATTAAACCCAAAGAATTACTGTAGCTTTTGGATGTAGAGATTTTCTTTACAATTTATGGGACCTGAGCATACTGAAGCTCTTCAGCAGATTCATTTAAAAGTCAGAACAATGTTGATTAGCATCTAATATTTTAAATTTCCTGACATGTTTTAGGACATGTGTCCCTGTATATAGAGTCTTGTGAAGTTTTGAAAAATCTAACTTAGAAAACATAGCCTTGGTCTTCCCTTGCCTCCATATGCAGAGCCACAGTCTTCTTTCTATTCTTCTTTCTTCCTTTATCAGTATGTTCACAACAAAACCGTTTGTTTTGCCATGGACACAAATTCCTATGGGACTTGAACTAAGTAGGAAAACACAATCTGAATATAAGAGTTATTTCTTTTTGTATATATATTTCCTAATCTTGATGTTTATGCTGATTTTTTTATGGTTATGAATAAGTATAGCTGACCCTTGAATGACTCTGGGGTGCTGACCTCCTGCACAGTTGAAAACCTGAATATTAACTTTTGACTCCCCAAAAACTCAACTACTTATAGCTTACTGTTGACTGGAGGCCTTACTGATAACATATGGAATATGTATTCTTAAAATAATGTAAGCTAATGAAAAGAAAATGTTTTTCAAATTGTCACAAATCTCCCCAAATTTCTAATATATTAAAAAAAAATCCATGTATAAGTAGATCCATGCAGTTCAAGCCCATGTTGTTCAAGAGTCAACTGTACTTATTTTCATGGCTAATAAATATGCATACATGCATATATATCTACAACATAAATTTTTTACATAGACAAACATATATACATATATATATGACTTAAGCATTTTTTTGAGATTGATTATTAACTTCAAGCTAAGAATCCATGCTGCAAAAAAAACCACAAAATTCTAGGAAAGCTGGTTTATGAGGTAAGTATTATAAACTGCTTTGTGTATCCATAAAGTTTCTAAGTGAGAAAAAAAAATCTTACCCTTAGCTGTGACTTTTCACCAAATATATAAAGGGCTGCTTGGCGTTTCAAGAGCTGGTTTTGCAGGTAGGTACTGTTACTAAAGGAGGATGAGTGATCCTTGCCTGCCAGCCGGGCGCCAACATCAACAAAGGATGTTGGAGAGCTGATCAGGCGAGTGCTAGAGCGAAGACTTGCCCATACACCTTCACAAAAGCCAAAATAACTGGGTGAGATAATCGGATTGTGGGAATGCCACTGAATAGGGAAAAAGACGCATGCTCTGTAGGTACAATTTTAGAGGTCATACCAAGTTAATTAATCTAAGTAACATGGATCATATTGGTCACTTGTCGTTTATTTTGCAACATATAAGCATTGTTTAATATAGGATTTCAAAACCACACCATCTACGCCTCAGGGGAACAAAAACGCCACTCAAGTCAATCCTATTTTGTATTTGATGTAAAGTCAGTATTTACAAGTAAATGCTGAGATAATAAATAGAAAGAGGGCACTGACACTAGGGAACAAGGAATGAGGGCAGGAGGCAATATGAAGCCTAGGGAGGAGAACATGGACTAACTCAATTTGCAGGGCTTCATGAAAGAAGTAAGGAATATTTTTCTGTTTTAATCAGTCAATTCAATAAGAAATCCAGATTAAGAAATGAATTAGAGCTTTACTAAATCTACTAAAATGGAGGCTGGATTTAGAATCAGTACTTGTGTGTCATGCCAAAATGAGTAATTTTAAGCTAGTAAAGATGACATTACAGTCTTTTTTCCTTACTTTACATGAAAAATAGTGAGAAGTTATAAATTTAATAATGTGCATTTCGCTGAACCTTAGGAGGCTTTATTTAAAATTTATAGTCAGAAGCGGATGTCCTCTAAGGGAAAGGTCAAGCTAAGCTGCTAGAAGAGTCTCATGTTATAATTTGACCTTAATTATATTGTTAGACAAATCAAGGACTTCCATGTGCAAGTGAGACTATTTGATATTAAATACACAAACATGGCATATCTTAAGTCTCAAATTTGACTAGCACCACAGCACCTTCAAAATGACAGAGCCCCTTATAAATGCCTGTAGACCGTGGTGTTTGCTCTTGTGATGGATGGGTCACAGGATACAGGACACTGTCACTCCTTCCCTGAAGTGGGTTTGGAAAGGCTCTTTGAGAAGCTTTGATCTTTGCCAAATGTTAAATCAAGCCAGGTTTCTAGGTAAAAGTCAACCATGATCATGTCGCATCTGCTTCTCTCTTCATAAGCATTTGTAGAGTTAGAAGACCAGTTCCCAAGAGGAGGTTTTTGTAGGTGATTTCTTTTTAACATGGATGAATCTTTCTATATAACCTAGGAGTCTGTCTTAGATATTATGGCAAGTTTTTATAAATGGAATCACAGAGGAAATTCAGAATGTAGATGAGAATAAAGGATATTACTTAAGAAACAAATGTTGAAAAAAGTCACTTGTAACACATGTTTTCATATGAAGATGGTTAAAAAGAGTGACACATCAGGACAGGTAATACAGTACCTTGACTATGGACTCTTCCCTTAGTTGAAGACTGGGGATTTGACTGAGTAAAACATTTAGCTCTGCACCCATGCACTGGTAGGTAAGATTAAAGACAGGAGGATGAAATGCACACAGCAGCAGACAACAGAGCAAATAGAGTGAGAGAAGAGCAGGTTAATTTTTTCAGTTGAGTTGACATAGGGGAAAAATATAAATATAATAAAAGTAGATTTGATTAACAAATAAAAAGCTGCACAGTCACACAGAAAAGATGAACTGATCACCTATTAAGTGAAGTTTCAGCACCTGTTTATAAATATTATAAGCACCACGAAATGAAGAGCATAGCAGAGAGTGCCACTAAAAATTATACCAAATGGAATGAGCTTTTGAAGATTGTTATTCTGTGATGAACAGATCTTTATAATAAAACCAAGGAATTTGGAGAGGGGTAACTGTTAGGAACACATCGGCCCTAGTATTTAAGGTGGCCAATTGATTGGCAAATACAACGTGTTGTACAACACTTTTGTTCTTTGTGTAAGGCCAGAGCAACCATTTGGAATAACTAAGGGCATGTTTTTGCAGTATAGCGTTAAGCATTGCCACACTATCTTTTTCTTTCTCTTTTCATTTGAAAATTGCATTCATTTTCCATAAACAGTTGTGAGAAGCAAAAATCCATGATCCTGTGACAATACCCAATACCAATCAAAACACAGCTTGTGATGATTGAAGTAATGACTTCTCCTAAAATCCCTACTTGCACCAAAATGATAGGCAGTATTAGAGATAATACTTTTGTAATTTGAGTAATATATATATGTATACATATATATATATGTATTTTTTTTCCAAAAGAAAGAAACTGCATAAAATCATTAGAAGTGATTTTTCATTTCTGCCTGACCCTTCTAAAGCAGGAAATGAAGGGCACTGACAGCTTTAGTGGCCAAAGGAAGTCAGAAAGCTAAGGGTTCTAGAGGTACTAGCTGACTGCACACAGAGAATGCTACTACAAGACCAAACACAGACCTGGGACAGTGTGGCAAAGGCACAGACCTCCTGTGCACTGGCCGACTGCTCTCCTTCCTTACAAGATGAATATTGTTTCATGAAGGCTTTGTTTTAGCATACATTTCCTACTGGAATATGGGACATTAATACTTGTAGCAAAGCTTGAATGGCTGGTTTCTGTGTCTGAGATACTGTTCTCTAAACAAACACCACTTTCTTATCCTAGTCCCTCTACCTGGAATGATTTCTCCCATTTTTTTAATCTGACAAACTCCTTATCCCTTATCCAGGAACAATGTGAACTGCTCTGAAAAGCATTCCTGAGCGTCGCCAGAGTTGTAGAGATCTCTATTTGAACTGTGACCATGTTGCATTGTGATTATTTGCACATTTTATTCTACTCGATTGTGTGCTCCACAGTGCAGAGACCTATTTATTCTTATATTCATGCTGGGAGCCTGATACATAGGTTCTGAAAACATTTATTGATTATTTTTGTTTTGAAAATTGGTATATTATATTGTAAGCTGTTGTGGTCCTCTATCATTTCGTCAACTCAATTATTTGCCCTGAAAGAATGAAAGGAGGAATATTAAATAAAAAACATTAAGCATGTCCAAATGGAGGTACATTAATGAAAACAGCCAAGTTTTTATCACACAGAAAATCAACACTGAGAAAATGCCTGTATTGATATGGGGTCAGCAGGGGGGCTCTGAGAATTGTATATCCCTTTGGCAGCCACGCTAACCAAGGCATCCCATGGCTACACTGGTGGTGAGGTCTACTTAGCTTCCTGAGTGACTCGGAGGTGTCAAATACTTGTCTTCAGCATGTAATTCCAAACTGCAGGATTCCCACTTAGTGGTCTGTGAAATCACTTTTAGGTCAAATCAGCATTAAAAAAAAAAAAGATTATAATTGAAAATACTATGTGCACTGCATGTGGTGGAGACGAACATTGTTTCATGAAAGCTTTGTTTTAGTATATATACACTTTGCATTGTGACTTAGTACTACCTGAATCGCAATATGAAATGGATATGTATGTATACATATAGATATAAAATGTATCTCTTACTGTGAGTCATGATCAAAAAAGTGTGAAAGTTACTTGCCTAGACCTACAGTATATGCCCTCTATCTTTTGCCTTCAGCCAGTGAGAAGCAACCTGGCTTAAGGCAATTTAAATGCAAATGTAGACTTCCCTCCCATTTCAGCAGAGTATTAGGCAGCAATGATGCTAACAACAACAATAATGGAACTAACATTTATTGAGCTCCTGTTATGTGCCAGTTACTAAATTATGTGCTTTACATATATTATTTCATTTATACCTTGCAATGACTCTAAAGTTAAATATTCATCTCCATTTTTCAGATGAGGACACTGAGAATTAAGAGGTTTCCTAAATTGCTTAATATCACCCACTAAGTAGGTCTGCGGTTTCAATTTGACTGTAACTGAATCAGACTCTTAAGAGTCTTGTCACCTAAGCAACCACGTGACCCTGGACCATCCAGGAGCTGTTTGGCTAAGGGGATTGCTTCAGGAAAGAAGTGATGCAGTTCACCCCACCCCTGGGAATGCTGGTGGTGTTCTCTCCACTCTACTCAGACCAAAGACAGGAGAGGAGGAAAGGGATATTTGGGTTGAATGTGGGGACGGCAACCTTATGCCTCACAGTGCATGAGATACAAGCTGTATTCCGTGAATGTCCCAGTTATGCTGTTATTTGCTACGTGATCTTGGCCAAGTCACTTCATCACTTAAAGCCCCTTAAAATAATTATCCTACAGGTTATTTCAAGGATGAAATAACACATGTAGAGGAACTTAAAGGGACATGAAAATGTAAAAGATGAAAAATTAAAAAGCTGCCCTCACATGGCTACTTTCCAATACACTCAGCTGTTACGTTTTATATTTAAGAGGCAGTACCAATTTTCTTACAGCATTTTTCTGCTAGACAACATAATTTATTCAAGTTGTAAGTATATGTATTTCCCCCCTGGAGCTCAAAAGCTCTTTTAATTTTAAGTGAAAAGCAATGTGATCTATTCACATCTTCATTTTTTCTTAACTGGTTCTTGTGTGAAGAAGGCTGCTTCCTCTGCCTTACACGCATGCAGCTGCTACATCATTAACATGCATGCTGAATGCAGTGTGAGCACCCCAACTGAAAAAAGGGTGAAGGAGGAGGTGGAGGTCAGTCTAAACTCCAGCTCATCAGAGTGGGAAAGGCACACAATGGACATAAATATAAGAAGGAAACCAGAAACCAAGATTCTACTACAATGGACAGAATAAAAAAACTGAAAAACGCAGAAGAGAAAAAGGGAGAAGGTTAGGAGGAGGAAGCTTTAGAGATTGGAGGCTTTTCCCACCCAGGACAAATGAGGAACTTCTGGAGAAGTGGTACCTAACTGGAAGAAGCAAGAGATCATACCTGAGGGGAGGTACAAGGAAAGGAACTATGTATAGGACATAGGAATGTCTGCATCTAGTCTTGCCCGGGCCAGTCTGAGTGGGTATCTGCCTGTCATATTCATGTTAATAGGAAGCATTGTGAGACTTCCAGACTTGCTTGCCTCAGTCCATTCCTGCCACTCCACATGAGGAGGAATGACACCATCAGAAGAGACAAAGGAAGCAGCCTTAGGGATCATAGAAGAAGTTGAAGTTGCCAGGAAACTACAGTATCTCACCTTACAATTAATCACTGGGACCTCAGAAAATTTGGAGGGCTTTGTGAGTGAAAAGAATTAAAGAGATGGAGTAAAAGAATGAGATTTGTATGTTTGGATCCTAGCTTAAGATACCAGAGTGATGGGTACCTGGTTAGGAGCAAAGAACTGTCAAAAGGAAACACACACTAAGTTCACAGTAATTTTCAGAAGAAAATATTTGGGAATGGTGTCAAAAAAAAATTATGGCCTCATTATGCATAGAATGATCAGAAATGCATTAAATAGGGGATTTTAATCCTAAGAGGTAAATATAGCCTTTCAGGTACCTTTGAAAATAGCAAAGAATGGACTCATGATTATAATGCAACCACTAGTGGGGATCCCCTCATATAAAAAAGCCATGAGTCTGAAGTTAATGTAAAAAAAGAGAAGACAATGTAATTGAAACAGATAAGTGAATATCTATAAGCCTTAGGTATCAACATAGAAGGAGAGACAATTTTGTACCTATAATTTGTATTACAAGTCATCGGGCCAAATGGAGTAACTGATAATGTGTTCTTAATGATGTGTACAAAGGCAACATTCAAGAGCAGGGTGGAGGGTGAGAGGGCTTCAACTAACCAGACATATGTTGCAAGTTGCATTCTACTGAAAGTTTAATGGAAAAACTGCTGACATGCCTGCTGACAATACAAAGTTTCAGTTGGTAAGTAAAGCAACAGGGGAACTGCAATCATGAACCAAAATCTGATAGGAGTTCTTGGCAACAAAAAATACCAGGAACCTTAGGAAAAGTCACTGTAGTATCTTTTAGTTCAAATTCACCAAGAAAGAAATGATGAGAAGAATAAAGTTTGTATCTTAAATTTTAGAATAATGGTATTTTAAAAATGAAAAAAAAAGCTATATATGACTGTTATGGGTTGAACTGTGTCCTTCTCCCACCCCATTCATATGTTGAGGTCCTAACTCCCAGTACCTCAGAATGTGACCTCATTTGGAAATGGGATCACTGCAGATGTATTAAGTTAAGATGAGTTAAGATGAGGTTATACTGGAGTCAGGTGGGCCCCTAATTCCATATGATTGGTGTCCTTATAAAAAGGGGAAATTTGGAGATAGACACACAGGGAGAGTGTCACATGAGGATGAAGGCAGAGATCTGAGTGATGTTTCTACAAGCTAAGGAATGCCAAAGATTGCCAGCAAACCACCAGGATTTAGGGGAAATGCATGACATAGATTATTGCTCAAAGCACTCAGGAGGAACCAATCCTAACAACATTCTGATTTCAGACTTCTAACCTCCAGAACTGTGAGACAAGAGTTGTTTAAACCACCCAATTTGTGCCACTTTTTTCAGTAGCTCTAGCAAACTAATACAATGAGCTTAAGGCCTGAAACACTAAACATAAAGATGACTGAGGAAGGTTGAAAGTTTTAGGAAATCCTTCAATTACAGAAAGTTCTGATGAGGTGGGAAAAAATGTATCTAAAGGACCAACAGGACTGCCAGGTGATATACAGTAATCTTGGTTTTCAAAAGGGGAAAAAAAGTGAACTTTGTAAAATAAAGCCTTTGTTCTAAACCAAATTCTAGAATAATTATTAATGGACTATTTATAGTTACTTAGGAAAACACACTAATTTCTATAACGAGTCATGCTAAATTAAACATAAAAGCTTTTGTGATGCAGTTAACAGTTTGAAAGATTGGCAAATACTGAATTAAAAAGACTGGCAGAGATTTAGAATATAGGCCAAGTGAGTTTTAGTAGGAGGTCTTAAAACCAACACAGATGAACAGATCGATCTCTTTCTTCAGAGAGGCTTTTACGCTATTTTGCTGAAAGCTTTTGTCTTTAGCCCTGGCTTGTTCAGCCTTTTTTAAAACAACAAATCACATGAGAACAGTGATCAAATGTATGTATGACACGAGGCTTGGCGAAACAGCTAATACACTGGTAGGCAGAATCAGGATCCGAAGGTTTAAAACAGTAGTTCATATAAAAAAGGATGGAACTTTGTAGGGTTGTATATAGTATATTTAGGTCTCCAAATCCTCAAGGTTAGTATATTTTAAGAACAACAGCACATGGGAAGCCGAAAAGATTTCAAGTGATGTTAACCCCAGTATGGGTCAACCTGGTGATGGGACTAATCTCCATCTGTCAGCTCACCTTTGGCTGCATGAGTTCAATCCTGTGGAGAGTTCACTGAGTGACAAAGAGGGTGAGTAGACTACAATTAATTTCAATTGGGGATATTTAGAGTTAACTAAAATTCTCAGAAAAGATTAGATCAGTTTTTAAATCTGAAGGGCTATAGTGTGGGAGATTAGATTTAGAATTTCCTAATTTTAAAGGGCAGAACTCGTCCTAGTATGTAAAAGTTTCATGGTGGTAGATTTTTAGAATGATAGGAGAAAGAAATTTCTGACAAATAGAGTTGTTTGCAAATGCCAGGGACTACTTTGGAGGAAGAAATGAGTGTCCTATTACTGAAGATGTTCAAGCAGAACCAAGTTCATTCTGCTGGTATGTTTTCAACGGGATTCAGTGTTGCGTGGGAGTGAGAGAAAGAGCCTGAGAGTCAGTGATTCCACTGTGAAGTAGGAGAATTTTAAAATCAAGATACTTGGTTTGGAATTTCCTCTGAAAAGTAAAAGAATCTCAAATAATCTCTAGAGACCAATGTAGACCACCTTTTGGAGCTAAAAAAGCCAATACTCAGCCCTTTTCTATTTCCTCATGACAGCAGCTACAGCTCAGGGATAAAAAAAAAAAAAAACAGTAACCTGGATATCATTCTCTTTTGCCCCCCAAACTAGCATTTCAGAGAAGAGGAGTGAAAATAACAGGCATTGCAGGCACAAGCCTTGGGTCTGGGAATACTTCTCCCCCGCGTCTTACGCTTCTGTGATCGGTCTTCCCCTCTGCAAACCTGAAGCACCCTGGAGCACTCTCAGGGCTGCCTTGCCACTTAGACATGCTCGCCTCACTTTCCAGCACTTCCAAAAGCACCGATATAAGACCTCAGTAACCATTATACCTCTCTCATGAGGCTAAACTCATCTGTCACCACGCTGGTAATAAATTTGATCATTATTTAGATAAGAGTAATTAAGAACAATTTGAACCGTAATTAGTTTTCTGCTTTTAGGGATGCATCAGTGCTCAGTTATAAAATCAATCTTACTAACCTCCTCGAGAAAAGCTATTGGATGGGTTTACATCCAAATGTCCTGGCACTACCTGCTTAAGCACAGTGGACATTCTTGAAGTCCTCCTTTCAGACCCTAAAGTCAGCCAAAAAGAAGAACAAGAACCATGTCGTTCAGGCTAACATTACTCAAATGACAAAACGTTATCTTCATGTGTAGCATGTCTAATTGCTGCCAAACACTGTACTTTTTACGTACCCAAAGCTTTAATAGAGATAACAAGGCACTGTTACTATTTCCTCAGAGATACACACATTTGCAAGATTATAGAGAGTTAGGTTTGGCAAGTGCAATCAGAGGATTGAATGATAAATGAAGCAAGGCATGCATGGTGTTACTTTACAAGAAAAGCCACTTTCTGCTTATGTTGAGCTAATTCAAATAGCCGATTAAGCCAAGGAGACCAACTTCTCAAGTCACATGCTCCTGTTGTCTAACACATTGGGGTTACCTCTACATGAACCCTTTGGGGTTCCATCACATGATAACTGAAACAGAATATTAGTACAAGTCTTAATGGCTTCATCCAAACCTAGTGAAAACAAACTGTACTGTGAATCATAAAAGGCTGCAGAAGTTTTGGGAACTTCAAACTTATACATGATTTAATTTACATTTAATAAACAGATGTTCAACTTAACATTCAATTTTGTAATAATATTTTAAAATAAAGTCTATGCAGTAAAATTCAAGGAAAAAAACCCAGATGACTTTATTTATGTTCCCCACCTCCTCTCCTATTACTCTTTTAAAAAGGAAATAATTGACTCTCTAAATTTGGTTACTGTTTACTAGACATTAACAGTGGCCCTGGTTTCTAAGTTATAGTCCCACAGGGTAAAATTTTAAAGGGTCATGTGGAAGGAACAGTGCAAATAAATGAAGGGACTAGTCCTAGGTATGAATCTGACTTTTCATAGTTGTCAAGAAGAAAAGTATTATCAGATCTTACCTGGAGACAGAGCAAGTGCTGGCCTGACAGTAAGGGTGTTATTACCATTGAGTTTCTGATGGACAGAAACTGCATTCAGCAAGGCTTGCAAGTACTTTTCTTGTTCTATGCTACTGGAAGATTCTAAAGAGGAGGTAGGAGCTATAAAAGGAAAATACATGAATAAAACAAACTGCCTCTATGTTAATAAAACAGAAATCTATACAAATATACATATATACATATACATACAAATATATAGAGAGCTTATTCTTTCTATATACGTCTTCAAGTTACCACACCCAAATATAGAAACCAGCCCCACGCTATTAAGTGGCTAATCTTCCTGTGATATTGGTTTCACCACACCTGCTTCTTGGTTGCCTCATCATCTTCTCAGAAAGAGCCTTGGTCTGGAAAACCACAGGGCTGTCCTTTCAGGCACAAGTATAGCCTCTCATTATCCAAGCAACTCAAAATGAGGTGTCACAAAAGACAACATCTCCTTGTTGATCTCTCCCAACCATCCTGTCCATGCTGCTCTTTGAGAGCAGAGGATGGAGTAGTTGCCCTTGGCATCCCTGAATGGGCAGAGGTTAGAATTTCCCAATACCAGTAGCTTTATTCCAATTCTGCCAAAGAGGCCTAATAGGGCATGAACTTGTAGGGGTTTGCTGTGGGATGGGTGGAGGAAGATGGGCAGAAGACAGTGACAGCCACTGCTAGATTCCCTGGTCCTTAAAGAGGGGCAGAAAATATGCACAGATGGAAACCAATGTGAGAACAATTCTGGGTTGGAGGGAATCTGAGCCTGGTTTGTGTAGAGCAAAGCAGAGTCACTGAAATTGGGTCGGCCACTCTAAAGAGGCACTCACCAGAAGCGCAACAGATGTTAACACATTTTGTTACAACCTCAACAGGAAATAACTAATTGGCATAATTTTTTATTATATTTTATCAACTTTAAGATTCCATTATTAAATTTCATAAACTCTAAGATGTCATCAGGTATAAGATGCACCATTATTTTATGTCCCCAGGATAAAAAACTCTGCCATTTAAAACTATGACAAAATTCTTTGTGATCACATCAACTGTAAGATGCATCCTGATTTCAAACATATTAAAATGTTAGCAAATGTGTGAGCTCAAAAATGTGAAATACAGTAAATTATATATATTAAATCATATAAACTAGATTAGATTAAAAATCAGAAAACAGTGGAATAAAATAATTTCAATTTTTTAAAACTAAAAGATTAGTGATATGCTCATAATGCTCATCTAATGATTCGCTCACTTTATATCCTATGTTCTCTTATACCCACTATGAGGCTTGGGAGGATTCCTCAGGGCAGAAACAGTTAAAAGCCAACAGCCTTCAACTACACTGATGTTGAGACTCTAACCCAGGCATAATAATAGTACAGTAGTAGTAATATGTGCTGGCGTGTGCTGCCCTCAGTCAACTGAATGATCAAAGACATGTTGGTCGATTTTTAACTTTCAGGAGGGAAATGGATGAGAATACAGAAGAGACAACTGAAAAGCACATAGTTTACCTGATGAACTTAGAACTTGAGTTTCCAAAGTGGAAAGAATGCCACCATCCCTAAAATGGATCTGCTACCTTAGAGGTCCATTGTTTAATTTTACTGAGTGTCTACTATAAACCAGAAGTTATAAAAAAAGGTCAGCAAAATACAGTTCCTGACTTCGAGACCTCAGACATGGTGCTCAAAAATATCCTCAGAAAAAGGGATGGAAGTACTTAATATTTCTGCTTTCTTAAGCTGGCCACCCTCTAGTTTCCCAAAAACCTCTTGCTTGAAAGCTCCTAACCCAGCATTTTGGTCATTCATTTGCTGCCTTGTTTTTGTGTGTGCATGTGACTTGTAGGAATGACAGGATATCTCATATTGCATGGGACAGAATCCCTCCTTGCCTCTGAAGCTGTTAAATGTATTTGGATGCTTTCCAGAAGAAAATAAAAAGATTAGAATAATCTAGTGTCCATCTCTGTATACTTTGGTTTGCTGAAATGAAAACAGCCTAGAACCAAAGACTTTATTATGTTAATTTCTATTAAAATCCAGAATAATTTAAGGTCATAGTTGTAATTATTAAGTTGTCAAACTCACACTAGAGCCCCACACTGTTAAGTTCAGTTCTTGTTTAAGTAGTACATGTTGTACAGAGCACAGTGGCGAGTCTGTGTGTGAGAGCTGGCTTGGTGAAAGGGCCCAGCTGTCATCCCCAGGTATTACATCCTTTAGTTTTAGGAATACTCTCAAGTAAAAGGATCCTCATTGTGCTGTAAAGTGATGCTTACCTGCCTGAGGGGAGTTCTGGGATTTGAAAAGACCAACTACTCCCTTCCCATGGAATCCTCCAGATCGGAGAAGCAGGGTACTGCTTCTTGAGTTCTTCCAACATACAACAGGCAGGCGATTGTGTCGATAGCAGCGGGCTACTCTTTGTAAATTACTGTCCTGCACAGTTTGAGGTATAACTAGAAGGCCAGGATAGCTTTAAGGAAATGGAAGGGAGCAAGAGGATGATTTGGGTGGGTAAATGGGGTGGGGAGCAGAGAAGGGAAAAGAAATGGGGAGAGAGGGAGGAAGAGAGATAATATAATATGAATAACATTATAACTGTAATTTGCTAAGGTTCAGAAACATATTGGTTGAGGGGTAAGACATGTATCTCAAACTTGGAACTTTATTTGAACACATTTCTTCAGGGGTTCAGAAGAAAAGGCCTTGCTGGTGAAAACAGTGAACTCTTCTACTAACCTATAGCCTTTTTTGAAATGAGCCCCTTTCAGTGATGCTGCAGACTTTTGCTGAATAACCTAAGCTTAGCAAATAAAAATGTTATATAGAATTACTAAGAAGGCCCCTGTTAAACTGATTATTTTCCTTGCCTTATACATTACTTTTCATCAACTTGAAATAAAAATTGTAACATTATGGATTGATGTCAACTTTATGAAAACAGTATGTTCAAATGTCAAAATGAGTTTATGAAATGTATGAAAACAGTATGTTCAATTATCAAAATGAGTTTAAATACTTTACTAACAATACATGTTGATAATTTCTTTAAAAAGATTACCTTGTAAAGTTACAAGATATGATGTTGGGAAGATAAAAAACACATCTTGTTTTTATAGATTTGTTAGTTCAAGAAGACAGGTTTCAGAGTCATTTCTTTATTTTTGTTTATTTAGAAATATTACATTAAAGAGAGTTCAATATTAATAACTTCCCAACTTCTAATTCCATTATCTTTTTTTAGGTGTGTGATTTTTTTTGTTGTGGTAAAATACACCTAACATAAATTTAATATGCTAATCATTTTTAAAAGTACAAATCAGTGACACTAAGTACAATCACAATATTGTACAAGCACTACACCTTCCCATTCCCAGAACTACTAATTCCTTATCTTGATATAAGCCAGTGCTGAGAGGAGGGAGGGGAAATCCAGTTTATGTTCATGCAAAATTATAATCTTCAATGACTTTAGTGAATGCCAAATTAACTTTCCATACTTAACCAGAGATACCTTGGAAGATTCTGAAATCCTAGCACTTTGGTGCTCTAGGAAGTTACAGGCTGTATTTTTCTAATACCACAAACTAATGAAGAGACCTAGCTGTAGACATGATCATTCATGAAGACTGGGAAAGCAGTTCATTAGGGCCTTCTATTTCTAACTCCACTTTAATATCTGCTTTTCTCCCCACTTATTTCTAGATATAATGATTTTGTGTGTTAGGTAAGGTAACGTGCTGAATGGCTTGAAGGTGCTGCTTCAGTAACTGGACAAGAACCAGCATAACTCTTTACCCTTGCTCCTGGAACTGGGCTGTCCCCTCCTTCCATGAGACATGTGGACCACAGACCATGCTCTGCTACACTCAGGATCTAAGATTTCCGTACTTTGAGGCATGGATTGGACTGACAGCTGGATAACCACTGATGCTGGGGCAGAATAGTGTTAAGCCTGAAGACTAGGAGACTACTCTCAGTACAAGTCTTACTTAGCCATGAAAGAAGGATCCATCCATTTACTCTGCCACCCACCTATCCCAATACCAGAGCCATAGATAGGCCTTGGGCTCCAAAGCAAACCTCAAGAGGTACACTGGGCTTTAGGAGCTGCTATGGAAACATTTTAATCAAAGAATAACACATACATGAATGCTCAAAACATAAATGAATTAACACAAAAAGCAATCTATATTACTACCACATTGGTAAAAAAAATAGACCATCACCAGCACCCAGGGAGATCCACTTGTATCTCTTCCTGATCACTATTTCTCTCTCCTCCTCAAAAATTATCACTATCTTTGACTGCTAACAACATGGATGAGTTTTCCCTGTTTTTGAATTTTAGAAAAAAGGAAACAATAGAATTTTTTCTTTTGTGTCTGGTTTCTTTTGCTCAACATTATGTTTGTGAGATCCATCCATGCATACAGATGTAGTGTGTTTATTTTTAGTGCCATATATCCTACTAAGTGATTACTACTTATTTATCTATTCTTTTATTATTAGTCTTGAGTAGTTTCTAGTTTTTGACTATGTAAGAAAAATGTTGCCAGGAACATGCTTGTAGATATCTTTGGGAGCACGCACGCATTTCTGTTGGAAGTTCTGCTCCACCTAGGAGTAGTACTGGCAGACAACAGATTATGTATATGTTCACTAGATGTTTGGTAGATGCTGCCAGACAGCATTCCAAACTTGTTTAGCCAATTTACATACAGTCCCCACCAGCAATAAATGTGAGTATCACTTGATCAACGTTCTTATTAGTACTTTGTATTGTTGGTTTTTAAAATTGTGGTCATTTTTGCAGGTATAACCTAGTTTCACTGGGATTTTAATTTGCATTTATCTGAAGACCAACAGGTTGAGCATTTTTTCAGTCATTTATTAACCACCATGATCACCTTTTGTGAAGTGCCTATTTAAGTTTCTGCCATTTCTTTGGATTTTTTATTCCTTAATAATGTCTTCTGATATATAGAAGTTCTTAATTTATCACTTCATAAAGGGAACAAAAATTTTTACCTTTCACCTTTGGTCTGATACAGGCACTGTTCAGTGATATAACAGTAGTTCTGAGAATGCCAATAAGATGCTTGCTCATGCTGTGTAAAACATGTCCCTTAAACACATATATCCCTGGAGATCTTGCTCTCCAGGCTATATTTTCTGGCCTTTTTTTCTCTCTGTGGGCTATGGATGCAAATAGCCCATTCAAAACTTGAATGGAAGAAAGGGAAGAAGCCTCTTTTTGGAGCCCCAAACAGACTTACCTCCTGCAGAGTGAATACATCCTGTTGGAGGCAGTGATTCGAAAGTACTCTGGTTTTGAGCGAGAAGAACTGCCACTTATGGTTCCCAAACCTAAACGCTGGTAATCTCTGAAACAAGCTTTTTCCACTAACTGCTCCATTGTCGACTTCTCTGAGGCCTTCAGAGTGGTATTTGTCGGGAGTTCACTGTCATCTGAAACTGTGGTAGCAGAAACAGGTTTTGAGAAATGATACAGCTCAAGGTAGATGATTAAAGACTTCCTTTTGAAGAGGAGCCTTAAACCAAGAGAGGTTTCTATTAGGGCCACAGGTATTACATACATCACAAATTAAGCCATGTTACTTCTATGAGGAATCATTACGCTCAAGAATAAATTTTAATTGGTAGTCGGGACATAAAATATCAGGGACTCAATTAACTCAGGATGTCAGGACAATTAACTCAAAATTTCCAAAAAAAAAACAATTTTGAATTATTAATATTTTTCTGCTTCAATCAGTCTTGCTTATCAATGCCAAAGTGCAGTGATTTCTTTTTAGGATTCTAGGAATGAACACTCCAACTTTGTCAGTAAAATTTATCTTTTATATGATCACTACACAAACTTTGACATCCTGGTTTCAGTTAACTTTTCAGAGCAAAAACGTTTATTAGGAATTTCTAGATTAAGCAGAAGCTCACTAGTGGGAAAAGACCTTTCTTAGAGAAGTAGGAAGAAGTTATACTTTTTTCATGGAAACATTTTTGTCAAAGGATGTGGTAGATATGGGAAACTCCCTCACAATTTTGCAATCACAGGTTACAGAATCCTTTAAGATTTTACTGTGGAAGAATTTACCCAATAATCAAGTATTTTAGGGAGGATTAAAAAAAACCCCAACATTCCTAATTGGTACTGCATGTTCTAACTAAAAAAAATTCCATGTTAAAAATTATCCTGATTTACTTTATTATTTATTTTTAAAGTGAGAGAAGTCACATTAAGCTTTCTACGTTTTTGGAAATGTACTCAAGATTCTGATGTCAAAGGTAATGATAGGGCTCTCTTCCTTTATAAGAAAAACAATCTAACAGCTTATCCCTACAATTATAAGATTTTGTGTCTTAGTTTACAAATTTCACAGTGTAAATATATTATCCGGTATCAGTTACGTGTTGGCCTTTTATTTCCAGAGGAGCAAAGAGCGTTACATAATTTGGTCTTTTGGTGGAGTAACTATCATAGAATAATAGTTTTCTTCTGTGAAATCACAAAAACTTCAAATTAGGAGAGTCACTAGTGACTGGAGGCAGTATTTCTTTGTAGCTTTCCGTGGGACTGGGACTGTGAGAAGGCCAGGGTTCCAACAAGTGGTCCTTTCAGTAATGTAATGGTGGGTCTTCTCATTGCTGCAGAGACGTATGTGTAGGTACACATATTGAAAAGGAGAACTTCAGGAATCTCTCTAAAGGAGAGGTTTCTTTTTTTGAAATGTTGTTGTAATTAGCATTAGTAGAAGTAGTGGTTGTATAATCACTGGTAATTGTTTTAAGATCCTGAGAAGGAAGAGGGTGCAATGGTATCTTGTCTAATTAGATCAGATTAGATCTGATTCTCTCTAGTGTTAATTCCATAAGCATAGTCCATACTGAGTTAGGGAATAGAAAATAGTAAGACATTTTGCTACTGGTTTTCTACTTCTATTTTCCCAACGGAGAGGTATCTCAGCTTCACAGAGTCTGTTCTTTTAAATATTTAGTAGGCATTTTTTTCTTATCATCTAAGAAGCCCTTCATCTTAGGCCCCCACTTTGATTAAGAGTACCCACAATGTTTTTACCAAAAACCCAAATCTTCAACTTCAAATATTCAGTGTCCTTATTTCCTTATTCTTATTCCATAACAATAAGGTATTTACACCTAACTGTCCTGTGCAGTGGGGTTTCTTTCTTTTTTCCTCTGATGTGATCCACATAACAATGGCCAGCTTTATGGAGTTAGTAAATGAGAAGTATAATTTAACAAAACCTTTACAATGCAGTATTGAGAAAATAATTTTTTTTTCTAGTTCTGTGATGCTGGTAAGTACCTCCAATTTTCATATGAGAACTAGGTCTTTGTGAGTCCAAGTTTAAGTGTGACTATGACTTAGTCTCTTATTCTTATGCTTTTAAGAAGAAAGAATAAAATTGATTCATGAAGGATAAATGAGTTCTTACATACCAGATATGTCATCTTCCTCATTCCATCCAGGACGATTGACTCTCTCTTCCACAATTGTCCCTGTCCTCCTCTTCAATAAATACTGCCGCCCAATTGTCATTTTCCCTGCCCTTTTGGCACCTTTCACAATTGTTTTTGAGAAGGTGCTACAAGTCATAAAACCAAAGAGAATATCAATTTAACATGAAGATACTACTTATATTTTTTGATACCTACACTGCTTAACTTGTTTCTTCTTCATTCCCACAGCCACTACTATTGTCTAGGCTTTCATTAAGCCTCTCCTCCTTTAGATCACCTTGAATGGCAGCAGAATAATTTCCTACAGAACACTGTTGTCATCTAGACACTGTTTTAGGCAAAAAGCTCAAGAGCCTAGAGTGGTAGGTTCACAAAACCCTTTTCACCCCAAAACTAAACCCCTCAGTTTGGCTTTTCTGCACATGTGCCCCTTCATCCACTCAGGTTATTCATGCTACTGCATCCACCAGTTCTCACAAATTATGCTGGTGGAAGCCTCCCTGCATGGAAAGCCTGCCCTCTTCTCTCCTGATTCAAACTCTTTACTAACTCAGAGGTTTTTCTTTGACCTATGACAATCATAGTTTGCAACACCTTTACTTATTTCTTAAATATTTTATGTGTGTATGTGTGGTGTCCTGCCTTCTAACACTGTAAATCTTCTGAGATATAAAAAGAATAACGTAATTCTCCTTTTGGAGAAGAAAAAAATAAGGAATCAGAAATTTTGGTATCCTTTTGGGAATTAGCTTTAATTAAAAGGGTACTAAGATGTAAGTAACTCGGACCTGAGAGCATTTTATTTACTACAAAAGTTTACCTTTTCCCTAAATAATCAGGAAATGAAGATGAAGGAGATGAGGGTTTCAAGTAAAACTGTTTCTGATTACATTATTCTCTACCACAAATAACAGAACATTTTTGTGTTTTCTTGCCATTTGCTGAAAAGTGAAAAGTGATAAGGACTCTTTCACTGTCAAATAGTTTTACGGGACCCTGTCTTTAGTCGTCTGAAATGTAAATCTGAGGGCTTGAAATATGTTTTGGATAATAGTTAGAAACAATAAAATACTGGTATTTCCTAAATAAAACCTATTGTAAATCATTTCAGTTGGAACTTAAAATGGACGCAATGTGACTTCTGAAATTTTTTCCCAGCTAGAGCTATATCCTTTGTTTTACATACAAGATAATTCTAAGATGTTTTAAAATTTAAAACTGCTATATCTGTATTGCAGCTGAATAGAATAAGCTTGATACATACAATAAGCGTGGTTTTATATAAATAAATAAACAAACAAATAAATAAATAACCCACCCCCTACCCCAATAAAACACCACACTAAGCTTTGTTTTCTCCATAGAGAGCTGGGATAATGACTATCATAGGTTCCTCTGTGAACCCACAGTGCTAATCTAAGGCCCTCGGCTCACTGTTATAAATATTTAGGAAGTTGTTCATGCTTTAGCGTATCATTCCTGGATATGCATGGTCTCCTTTGCTTCCCAGGTAACAGTGGTACAGCTATGCAATTTAGAAATGGCACACTGTCTGAAACCTCAACTCTCCTATGATCCCCAGCTTACCCCACTTTTAGGCAAAGGAAAGGCCTTTTCTGTAAATTCAGCACAAGGACAGTCTAATATGTAATTTGTACTGGCAGATGCCCAAATGCCAGGTAATTAAGGATGAACAAACTGAAATTTTAGCCCCTATATTTTATCACTAATTGAAGAGAATTTTAAAGCAACTGTAATTTTGCAGTAACTGAAATTTAAAAGTTTCAACATAAATTATTAAAACTTTTCTTCGGAAAATAAGGGTTTTCTAATGACAACTAAATATAATGCCTGATCTTGGACTAGATTCTGTATCAGGTAGAAAAACAGCAGTAGCTATAAAGGATCATCAGCAAAATCTGAATATGGACTCTGGGTTAGATAAAACCTTTATGCTCCTGGTTGTGACTACTGTTCTGTGATCATTTAAGATAATGTCTTTGTTCTTAGGAAATACATATTGATGTATTTAGAGATAAAAAGGTGTTATATTTGTAACTCAAACAGTCTAGGAAAAAAATATATGTGAGAGAGAGAATGATAAAGATAATGGACCAAAACATGAACAATTGGTGAATCTGGGCAAGGGGATATTACAGGAATTCTTTGTATTACGTTGTGAGTTTATTATGTAAATTTGAAATTGTATCAAAACAAAAAGGTACCAAAAAGAAAGAAAAAAATAAAGGCTCTCATCTTTAGATAAAATAAAACTGCTTAACAGGCTTGGGTATTAAAGAAAACTGATGGGATTTGATCAAAAGCAGTTAGAGAGTGATCAATGGGGGAGAAAGGGAAAACAGAATTTCACATTCTACAAATATATTATGAGCGAGGGACAGGGTAGTCAAAGACTATTACAGCTTTTTGTTTTTGAAGCTTGTGACATATTGCTACTATTGTTACACTGCTCCATTACAAGCATTGTTACAATACTTCTGTGCCACAACTTTCTGAGCTTGGTCCAGTAGGCTTGACAGAATGGCAAAGAAAAAGAACACACTGACTCAAAGGGCAGGTCGCTTCCCCTGACAGTCAACTATGGGAGGGCTGAAATGAAACCTGACTGTCTTCTTACCGAAAGGAAGTGTTCTTTTCCTTCTGTTTGGGTAAAATTATTTGTGGAGTAGTTTGTCCAGCAGCAAAAGCAAAGGTGGTGAAGATGGACTGAGGATAACGGAACTTCATCAGCTGTTTCTTAAAGATCTCTACTACTTCTGGACTCACTTCTTCATCAAACGCTACCTTAATCAACTAGAGACAAAAGAGATCAAACCCATCAGAAGCAATAAGTATTTCTAGATGCCCCCCACCCCCTGCAAATTATAGAAGCAACAGATTATAACAATACCAAACAGCAAGAGTTTGGGGGTTGAAAGGACCTTGGTTATCATGTTGTAATGCAATTTTTATTTAAAAACAAAAAATTAAGGCTCAGAAAAGTTTCCTTGTCATAGTTGGCAAGGAAAATCTTGTATCTTGAGGTTGGGTTTCTTTAAGACTATATTTTTTATGTTTAGATAGGGAAATTTACTTATAGAGGCTGAAGTAGGATACATGTCCTTCTCATTTCTCAACTGCTGGTTCTACATAGGGGATTTGGCCTAAAAAGGGTCCTTTCCATCCAGCAATACTATAAATCTAGGAAGAAAAAAATCAGTTTGACTCAAATCCTAACCAGCATAGTTGGGCAATATTCTAGCTCAGTTCGTTAGCAGCTAAAACAGTGAAGAAATCCCTAGGAGGTCACCGGTCACAGGTGGTGGGAGAAGGTCCAGAGGCTAGAGGTCAGTAGCCTCACATTTCACACAATTAGTATATGGAGATGCTAGGGAAGGCTTTCTGACTGCAAGGAATAAGGCAATAATGAGAGTCCTGGGAAATATGAGAAGTCAGAGACAAGGCAGGAAGAACAGGAAGAGCAAAATGTCACAGAATTGTAAAAAGGAACAATGAAGAAAAGATCACTCTTCCAGTGTTGGGTTTGTATCAGTAATTCCACAAGTTTTGATATGCTCAGATCCCCCTAGAAAAACCTTTAGTTTCTCAGAGGTTATTTAGTTAGTACCAATAGTACTCTAGCCCTAGTTATAATTGTTGGAGTTTCATCTCTTCCACAAAAAAACTTAGGGCAATAGAACTTAGGGCAGATCCTACCATTTGCAACAACATGGATGGAGCTAGAGGGTATTATGCTCAGTGAAATTAGCAGGCAGAGAGAGACAAGTACCAAATGATTTCACTCATATGTGGAGTATAGAACAAAGGAAAACTGAAGGAACAAAAACAGCAGCAGAATCATAGAACCCAAGAATGGACTAACAGTTACCAAAGGGAAAGGGACTGGGGAGGATGGGTGGGAAGGGAGGGATAAGAGCAGAGAAAAAGAAAGGGGGCACTACGATTAGCATGTATAGTGTGTGTGGGGGCATGGGGAGGGCTGTGCAACACAGAGAAGACAAGTAGTGATTTTACAGCATCTTACTATGCTGATGCACAGTGACTGTGAAGGGGTATGTGGGGGGGAATTGGGGAAGTGGAGAGCCTAGTAAACATAATGTCCTTCATGTAATTACAGATTAATGATACCAAAAAAAAAAACAAAACTTAGGGCACATCATTCTGAAACAGATGCCAAGAGAATTGCTCTCTATTTAAGAGCTTTAACAAACACAAGAGTCAATTGTGTGTATGTGAATTTCTAAAATCACTAAATATTGACAGATAATACTCAGAGTTGGCAAAGGGGCTCAGCAAGTGAGGGATTAAATACAAGACTGCTCATGAGTTTGTGTAGTTGAAGATTACTGTCTCAGACCCTCTGATCCTCACCATCCTCTAACACTTGATCACATGACCACAGAAAGTGGCTATGACACCATGTGTAAGACTTAAGAATGGCTCCCTTTCTTAATACCTGAAAAGATGCTGAAGTGATCTGCAGTCCTTCTTGCATGTTCTGCTGCAGCTGGTTCTGCATTGTGATCTTCTTCTCCTTGGTGATGGAGGCAATGGGAAAACTCCGCACAACTGTCTGCTCACCAACTATAGGAAGACAGGACATAGACTCAGCAATAGCACTTTACAGCTCATTTATAGCATCTGCTGCTCATTTTACCAGCCTCTGCTGGAGAACTGTATCTGGAGAGGACAGTGCTCAGGGAGGCACTGAAAGTGCCATGATTCTAGAATCATAGTCACTAATTTTATTGCATGGCAATTCACTCCCAAGACACAATCCTTTCCCAGAGTGAAGGACGTGTCACATCCTGCCTGCCTTCATTCTTTCTATTTCCCCAGCCTATTGTGTGCCATACAAGATCACCAGATTGAAGGCAATATTATGGGAAAGGTAGGTTTTGTACAGAAAAAAGAAGTGTCTTGAAAAGGCATCCATGATATTTAGCATAAGAATAAAGCAAAAAAGAAAGGTTTTTAAAGTTTGTTTCCATATGTTGTAAAAGGGGTGCTATACGATCTTTATGTGCTCTCAGAAGATACAGGAATGGGTTTAGGTCCAAGATTCTTAGGAGTTTAAATATTAAGGCAACAAAGGGAAAATATAAATAAGTATTTGTTAACTACCTGAGGTTATGAAATGAGAGTCTAAAAAGTAAGTAGCGTACATGAAGCCTCCCTTAGGGGAGGGAGCTCACAGTTCCCTACGGGAGAGGAAAGTCGCATGCAGAATCTAACAACATGTAACTAGCTCCTAGGTTTGAGGGAACAAGGCTTTAAACACTTCAGAGAGGGAGAAGAGTTCTACATGCCAGATGGCTAGAGAGTGATTCCTGGAAGGGGTGAGGGGAGAGGGATCTTTGAAGAGAGTGTTGGTTTAGATTTGCAGAGGGGAAGAGGGAAGACATTTCAGAACAGAAGCAGCAATTGGCAAGGCCCCTCAGGTAGTAAGCGAGGGTGTGAGATCTGAACTAGGTTTACCTGACTTAGGAACCCATACATATATCCACTTATCATTATAATTCTTCAGTCCCTGTACCTGTCAATTCCTAACCTGGAAAATACTGGTTATCATCTTACATCAAGCTCATATCTAGAGGCTAAACAAAATCAAGATATACATAGGATTTAAATCCTAGGATGGATTAAACAACCATATATATGCTTATATATAACAGATGTCAAACTATCCTATTTCTAAGTGCCATTAAAGGAGAAATTTTAAATTAGAAACTTAAAAAAGAGAATAAAAAAGGTAAATAAGATTCTCTCTGATAAAAATAATTTTCATAATATATGAAATCAACCCCAAAACTGACAGGAATAAAACCAGAGAACAATGAAAGCTTTCAAAGTATGGCTTTGGTTTCTATAAATGAAATAAATGAAAGCAACTTAAATGACCAAGTATCTCACATATTTATATGCTCAAAATGTATGCTTATGGCCACTAAGTTCATAAAAGTCATAGAACAGAAAATTAGAAGTAATGGATATTTAGTTTCTTTTAAAAATACACTTGGCTTTCAAATACAAATATATTTTTTATGTACTAATATGACAGGAGAGAGCTGAGAAATTTTGCTCTATTTTTTACTCCTTTTCAAAATGAGCACACCTACTCCGAGAGATGCATTTGTTTATTGAATTTTACGAACTTTTTGGTTATTACAAAGTAAGCAATCTTTTATGACCAAGACAATAAACTATCTTGATTCTATCGAAGCAAGAAATTGTACAACTCTGAGATCTTAAGGATACGCCACCTGAATTTCACTATCTAACAAAATGCATAACATACACAGTACATACTCATCAAATGTCACTGAATTAATAATTTCAGATGAGGAAGGAACTTTAGTTCCTTTAGTGACCACTTATCTCAACAGTTGTCAATTCTCAGTATGCAATGTAATCATGTCTGGGGCTTAAAATACACAGATGCCTGGGTCTCCCCATTCAAGATTCAAATTCAATTATTTGAGGGTTGGGCCCAGAAATTGGTAGTTCTTTTTAAAGCTTTCCAGATAATTCAGATAAACAGCCAAGGCTGAGAACCAATGTAGCTCAATTCCCAAGTCTTATTAAAAGGAACCTGAAACCCAGACAGGTTAGGGGACTTACTTAAGATAGCAAGACTGGTCAACAGCAACCTAAATATCTGAGCTGCTTGATTTGGAGTCCAAACAGTTTTATCCAAAACCTTATACACTTTCCCTATCAAACAGAATAGTTTATACAGAGACAACAGTGATTTAAAAAAGACAATTCAGACTTGACAAGGCATGTTATTCCTTTCTAACACAGAAGATTGCATACAGTAGAAATCAGAAATAGAAGTTGAGGGAGCTTAGTGACTCGAAGAGAAGTTAACTGCTAAGAGGGAAATGGGGTTAGTTAGTACTGTACAACCCTGTGATGCTTATAGCACATTCTTCCACAAAAGGGATCATGCATCTCAAAGACCTTAGCCTTACCTGCAGGACTCAGAAAGGTGGGGCCAATCAGCAGGGCACACTGTTAGCCACTAGACACTGTGAATATTCCTAGGTCACAATATGCTGTCTCATGAAATTATGATTATTGCAGTGAATGAACCCTTGATTTATTTTTTGGAAGAAACCTATGCTTCTTCAAGTATGTATCTATAATCCAAATTATCATTAGCTTTGATTGACAGGAATATCCTAAAAAATACCTGTGTGGCAAAAGGATTACTTTGAAATGATCTGCAATTCACTGTACACAGATGGGATCAAAACCTCATGTAACACATAGATAACCAGGTTCTGATGGCATAATATGGGCCATACCTAGCTGGTCATGAGGAGTCCCTCTGAACAGAATTCTGTATGTGGTGAGGAACAAGGCTCCTTCAGCTGGCAGGAGCTGAGGGCCTCCGAGAAGGCCGCCAGTGGCTTCTTCTCTTCCGTCGGGATCCAGCAGGACTCGAAGACCTTCACAAACAATCTCCTCTCCTGGCAGTAGCACAGGTCTAAGAATCTTGGGCTAACAACAGAGAAAGTATTTTAAACACCATTCTTGTGGGGTTTCCAACCCTTGGACCAAGGTTATCTTTTCAGTTACAGATATAAAAAACTTGAGCCAGACTTGCCAGGTAGTCAAAATGAAAAAACACATTTGGGAAGAGGCAGAAATGATGTTTCTGCATCCAAATGCAAAGAATCCAGATTCTTTGCAGCATTACTTATTAACAGGAAAATCATTGGAAATTACTAAAATGTTTGAAATACCTATTCAATGGATCATTTTGCCACCATGATAAAAAAAGACATGGATCTAGGTGTTGACATAGAAGGATACCCAGAATACATTGTTAAGTAAAAAAAGGAAGTTGCAAACCAGTATGCATATTATGATTCCTTTTTCTGAAAAGGAAAAAAAATTGTGAAACTATGAACTGAACTGTTAAAGGCAGTGCTATCATGGCTAAGGGTGGAGGTGGGTAGGGTGGGAGAACCATGGAGGACTTTCACTTTGTACAAGGTGTATTTCTTTAATGCTTCAGTTTTATAGGAAGAGGGCTGTTACTTTTATAGATAGCAAAAAAAAAAAAAAATGAGTGGATCTTTAAAAAGACCCATCCTTCTTGGACTTTATTGAAAAGCAACACAATAAATGGCCAAGTAATAAATATTTACACATTTTGGGAAATAAGGAACTATATGATATACTCTTTTGAAGATACCAATGCTAGAAAAAAAAATCCATCTCTCCTGAAGACCAGATGTGCTTGTTTTTTTACTAAGCAATAAAAACTATGTAAGTCAGTAGTATTCTTTTTGTTGGCTCTAGGAAGCTCAGAGTTAAGTGTAAAGCCAAAGTATAATGCATACTGTGTCTCACATTTCTTATAAAATTATTTTTCCTGTCCATCTGACTTCTGATTTTTCCTTTGAATTTATTTTTAATAGTTCTATTATATAGGTAAGAGGGTCCTGAACCCTAATCCACTGACTGGTGCCAGACTAGCTGCAAAACCATCACTTGGGAGGTGATGTTAAAGTACAGATTCCCAGGCCAAGGCCCAGGGTACTCTACTTCAGGATGATGTGGTGTGGTTCAGGGCTCTCAGTTTTTAATAGACTTTCCAGATGCTTGTGATGTATGCTTGTAATATATACAGATTCAGCAACCTGATATTTCTATGGAAATTGCCTTAAGTCCTTTTTTCTGGAAGTAGGCAGAGCATAAAATCTTGGTTTGGGCTTGGAAGCGAGAATGTTCATAATTAATTATAGGCCTGCCTATAAAAGCAGACTCAACAAGAGGTTATTATTGCTCCTTTGGTGAATCTACTAGTCTAATTCAGTATCCTTTTTATGAGTACATGATAAACTCCTCTGAAAGTTTAATGTATCATTAAACTAGAGCTGGTCTCTAAAAAGTTAGAAGAATGTACTTTTTGGGGCACAACAGTCTATTGTTTCTGTTTTTAAAAAGAGATGTTTTACCCTGAAAGCATGCTGTCTGGAATAATTACCTTTTGTATAGGTGGAAGTCTTCGACTCTCTCGATGCACTGCTTCTAGGGTCTCAATGTGCATAGCTACAATTCCTAGGATGAGTTACAGTATTCAAAATGAAAGAGTATAAAAGCAGAATTAAAACAAATTCTGGATATTTTAGAATTAAAAACTAATCATAGTTTGGTGGGTATTCAAAATTTAAACAAAATTACCATATCACCCCACAATATCACTCCTACGTATGTACCCAAAAGACTGAAAAAAAAAATCTCAATCAGATACTTGCACGTGAATATTCATAGTAGTGCTGTACATAATAACCAGGAGGTAGAAACAACCCAAGTGTGCATCAAGGGCTGACTGGATGAACAAAATGTGGTACATTCATACAATAAATATTATTCAGCCATAAAGAGGAACGAAGTTCTGAGATCAGCTACACATGTATGAACCTTGAAAAGATTATGTTAAGTGAAATAAGCCAGACACAGAAGGACATATATTATATAATTTCACTTACGTGCAACATCTAGAATAGGCAAATTCATAAAGATACAAAGTAGATCAGTGATTACCAGGAACTGCAGGGTGGAGAATGAGGAGTTATTGCTTAATGGTTATAGGGAGTCTGGGGTGATGAAAAAGTTTTGGTAATAAACAGTGGTGATGGTACACAACATTGTGAATGTAATTGATGCCACTGAATTTTACATTTAAAAATAGTTTAAAACGGCAAATTTTATGTTATACATATTTTACTACAATTTAAATAAACAGCATGGCTGAACTACATGGAAGACAAGTATTACAGGTGTTATGCTAGAAAGAAGTAGACACACAAGGACAACTGTTATTCAATTATATCCAATATTCTGGTTCTCTACTACCTGCAAAATGATTACCTGGTATCATGCAGTGAAGGCTCTTGATATGATCCTGAGTAACTCCACTTTCTGTACAAACTTTGTCAATAAATCGGGTAATGAAACGCACAACAGAATTGGCAATGTCATTATTCTCTGAATCTTCAAACCCACTTTCTGTATCATAGCTTTCAGCTACACTTCCTGCAATACTAAGAAAGTCAAGGCAAGAAATCATGGTCAGTACTCAAATGTAACAAATGATTTCTACATCACTGTCAATTTCCACAGCAACTTAAATTTGCTCAAAGAGATTTATACTCAAACAGAAGGCTCACTTAACTCCATGACTCCTCTATAAGTGATAGTGGTGAAATATGATATTCTACTTGCCTACATTTGGAAGCTAATGTCAGTCATTGTCTTTTCGACCCAGATTTCTTTTTGTAAAGAATATCTTCTGTAATTCTCCTAAAAACTTAGGAACCACAGAAAATAAGGCAAAAAGGAACTCTTTAATTTATATTCTGATACTTGAACTTTCTAAGAACACTTGTCCTTCCAAGTTAATTACCACAAAAAGCCAGACCGAGTACTATGGCTATCTTTGGCCTCTGGCAGCTGGGAACATGTTCCCTGGTAGGCAAATAAAAGAACTTTTTCCACCAAACAGCATTGTCTTCCAAGTGGAAGAACCAAACTATCCTATGAACGATTCTCTTGCCAATATTTATCTTTCTCTGAGTCAATGAGTGAATCACAACTGTTTTGCCACTTTGAAGCCATCAATCTTCTATAGGTGATAAAATCATACAAGAGAAGGGAATATATTTGAAATGGAGTGGAGGTGAAAGCTCAGTCCTTGTCTTGTGCTTATTCAGTTCCCACTCTTCAACAAATACTCCTGCCTCCTCTGCCTTCTAATCATGGAAAAGACTTGTTTGCCTTCTCTAACCAATTTAGTTCTCTTTCCTCCAAATCCAAGCACATTAGCTGGATCAATATTAAGGTAAAGTTAAGCAGTGAATATGGCAATCACATCATCCCAAAGCATTAAAAAACTTAGGTGCCTTAGTCACTCACTATGTACACTTTGAGAGAGTACTGACAACTTTAAAAGAAAAGGAAAGTATAGTTATTAGGTCAGGATGGAGATCAACTTGACTGATAGAGGGAGATATAGCTGGGACAGATTAAGGAAGACTTTAACAATTAAGCAAGAGTCTAGAATTGATGAGAGAGAGTCCTGTGAGATTATAAGCATTAAAGGCATGTGACTGAAATATCATTTCAGGAAGATTTTTCTAGCAGGAGGGTGGGTAACTGAATAAAGGAGGAATAAAAAGTTAAACAACTTAAGAGACTTTTGTAATAATTACTGTTTGAAATGATGAGGGCCTGAGCTAGGTTGTTTACATAAAATAAGCCTACATAGGAAGAAATAAGAGATCTGTGCAGTTGACTGTATAGTACAAAATGCTGACTTCAAGTTATCTAGCTTGGAAGACCAGAAGCTGTCAAGTCTTGACAATAATGAAGTACCCGGGATAGGGAGATGGACAGGCTGGGGCCAGAGATGTAGGCTTGTAGATGATCTTTCTAGAAGAATATGAGAACTTAGAAGAGGGACAGAGAATGGAAAGAGATGAGATGCTGCCTGAAGGAGCCTGAGAAGAATTTATGAGAGCTGGAAGAACTACCAGGATGTTTCAGCATCACTGAAGACCTAAAATGATAGAATTTTACTACTGTTGGGTGAGCAGTTCATTTATTCAATCACTTAATCATTTGTTCAACCAAATATTTATTGAGCACCTACTATGTGCAAACATCTGTGGGTATAGCAATGAATAATAATAGTAATAAGCAAATATGTGAAAATAAATCAGGTTGTAAAAAATGTAATGACAGAAAAAAATGCAATGTAGGAAACACAGTGATGGATGTACTACTTAAGAGAGGAAAGTAAGAAAGGCCTCTCTGGATAGGTGACATTTGAGCAAAGAACTAAATGAAGTGAGGGAGTGATTCTTTGTGGCTATTTCAGGGAGAGTATTCCAGATTACAGGAAGGACAAGTACAGAGGCTCTGTAAGTAGTTTCATGCTTCGAGTGTTTGAGGATTAGCATTAGCAGGTAGACCAGACAGCTGATGGGAGTGATAGGAAATAAGGTCAGAGCAATGGGGCCAGATCCTATGAGGCCTCATAGTCCATGGCTTTTATTCTCAGGGTGTGAGAAGTCACTGTAGGGTTGAGAGCAAGGCACGGTGACATGATTATAGGCAAATGCAATGCATAAGCTGAAGAAAAGGAGGTCAGGGAAACAAATAATCACTTGGTCAATGAGTTCATTGGTATTTTTCCAGAGTGTTTTTTATAAATTGGTATGGCAGACAGTGACTGAAGGACTGGATCAATAGTGGGTAAGACATTTGAAAAATTAGGTCATGAAAGAGAAGCAAGTATGGAAGGTGGTTAAGAATAGTTGGTGAAGTGAAGATCTTTCAATAGAGAAGAGATGAGCAAGTCTGAAGGTAGGCAAATGCTTAAAGTATATACAGCAATATTTGCCCGAAATATTCTATATTCTCTATTCAACTACGAATAGGAGGGTCTCTGTGTGCCCACATTCCAGCACCTGTTAGTGACAATGCTATTGCTCCCACTCTCCCAGTCTCCTGGTGCCGATGTTCTTAGAAGCTTGTTTTTACTTGTATCTAGTGGAACCAGCAGGTTGACCATGAGGTTCGCAAAGTGAATGGCCTGACTGAAGACAGTGCTTTCCTCATGCTGCACCAGCTCCTGCTGAGCTGATTTGCTCAGAGTAGGCCAAATGCGGAGCTGCTCAGCTGCCAGGCCCATTGCTGTCTTCTTCTGATACTGGTTATCTGGAAGCTTATCCTAAAAATAAAACAACACAACCCAATTCATCACTTCATGTGAACTTCAAAAAATATAGAAGTTTTAATAATTCATCTATTAAATACCTGTCACCAAAAATGAAAACATGAACATTACAACAGCAATGGAACAAGACCTAGTCTTACTTTCCCAGCCCCGTCAGGCCTTGAGGGGAACTGTGTGACAAACCGAAGGACACGATGGACATGCTTCTCACTGTTAACATTTCACTGCATTTCTTTATCTCTATGGCTCCAGTCCTTTCAAGCTACCAATTAACAGCACGTTATTGACTCAAAGTACCTATAAATGTTCAGGAACGAATGCTCTAGTAGCACTTACTCATACTCTGACATTTCTTTTCTTTTGCTCTTTGGGAGAAGGAGATAGAACAGTCAAAGTCACAAAAAACAGAGCTAGAGTTTCTTGTAAATGTGGGAGTTAAATATTAGCCCCACATAAGTATACAGGTGACCATGGGATTGGGTGTCCTGATAGACTGAAGAGTTAAACAGTAACAGTAATCCACAGCTGTGTAGAGCTTGATAGTTTATGGAGTTGGAATTTCTAGTCTCACTTGTAAGTAACCTGGGGCTCACAGACAAACTTCTTTAGAACAGAGGACTCAGAAGCAGTGACATATGTTTGCTCTAAAAATGCCTTTGAGATATACCAATGTAAATTACAGCTGCTTAAAAAACCATCAAAAGCATCCCACCAGTACAATTATTTCTGGCACATTACCCCAAACTAATAGTCTTTGCATCTGCTACAATTTTTTGCATCTTATTACAATTAGGACATATAATAACCCTAACGGGATAACTCTAACCCAAGTTAGGGATTTGGTGTTTTGAAAGAAAGATCTAAGTTTTAAATTTAATAAAGCAAATAATTTACACTAACAATGTACAATAATAATTTGAAATATCAGATTAACTCCAGATGTGCTATTTGTTATTAATGTTTCAATAACAGACCAATAATATGTTTAAAATTACATGAGGTATAGAAGTATTTGAATACTACTATGTAGTTTCTATTAGATATCTAGGCTTATTTATCTCACATAATGTAAGGACAATTTAAAATGAAGGATGATGGAAAGGATCAGCGGCAATGTATGAGCCCAGCACATATACTTAAAAATTACTCTTAAGGTGAACCAACTATGATAATCAGCCTTTAATGCTGCTTTAAGCTCAATTGATGAGGATAATTTCTAACATTCATTATTTACTATGTGCCAGGCATTCTTCAGTCCCCTTTACTTGTATTAGACATTGAAGTCTTACAAGTATCATATCAACTCATTTTACCAATGAGGAAATAAGTCACAGAGAAGTAAAGTGAATTGGCTAAGACTAGGCAACTAGTGAAAAACATTTCAAAATTTCAGGAAAATGTAAATTATTTTTTTCAAATTAAAAACAATTTTCTTTATTTAAAAATATTGGAAAACATAGAGTACTCCTAAAAAAAGACCAAAATTTATTGCTGGTATACTTTTGAACAGAGCTACTGAATTTACATTTAGAGTCAATTAACTTTGGCATTTCTTCAAGAAGTTAACTGCACAATGATGTCTGCCTAGCTATTTTAGATTTGTTCTTTCTGTTCAACTTCTTGTAATTATTTCCAGTGAATTCTTATTTATTAAAATATAATAAAATGATTCTAGTACTAAGAAATTATATTAAGAAGTTATTATGAAACAGATAATGTCAGAAATCAACAGAAGAAAGATGCTCACCATGAGGCTCCTTAAAGTAAACCCCAAACACGCTGGTAGGAAGTGGCTGGATTTCCTTCTGCACTGGGAATATCTGAGAAGCTTTCCTTGAAGCCCGGATCCCAGCCCCACACAAGGACTTCTCTTCTCTTACCTTTTGCTTCAGATATGAGGCATGATTGTCTTCCTTGGCTGAGAGATACAGGGAACGAACCTGTTCTTGCACTGCACTGTAAAAGGTTGTCTCCCAGAATTGCTGATTCGTCCAAATGGGGTGGTCCTGCACACAGGTGTAAGCAAACTGGCTGACTCCGGGCGCCAGTTTCTGTGAGAACACACAGTACACGTCACCATGGGGCTGACCGAGTCATGACGGTTCAGAAAGTTACAGGCGCCACAGTTAACCACAGATGTGATCAAAGGACTTATCTAAACAAATCTTAGAGCAGCATAAGCTTAACAATCATCAACGTACTCATTTTTGACTGCAAACTTTGGGCTTGCTATAAAATCCTTTACGGTCTCAGTCACTTTATTAAAATGGACATCTTAGCAACAGCTAAAAAATCAAATTTATTATATGGATTAGAGAATATAAGAAAAGCAACTAGAAGTGTACTGTGCACACAGAAGGCACTGTAGAGTTGGTACCTCTTATTATAATTAGGACATATAATAAAATCCATTACAACTTAAACATATAAAGCTCAATTTAAAGTTTCTTCTACTAGGTTTTAGAGTGCATTTTTGTTGGGGGGGGCACTAGTTGAAATGTGAGTGAGCCTACAATTTGGCCTTACTTACAGAATGAGGGCATATCATGAATTTGGGACTCAAGAGGACTTGAACCTTTCCTACTGCTCACTCTAGTCCTTTACCTCGCTACTGAGCTGCCTGGCTCACATCCTCCCTAGCAGACTCTGTTAGGCATCAAGGGCATTTTCTGGTAGCTAAGTCTGGGCATGAGAAGGTAGTCTCAAACCAAACCCTCCTCTGCAGGACTTCCCGCGGGGCTTCACAGTAGGAGTAAATCTTACTTGGTGATTAGTAACAGAGGGAAGGAAAATTAACTCCAGGCATTTGAGGCACTTCGTAAACATTTACATATCTAATTTAATACTAAAAATCTTGAAAGATGCACATTATTATCACCAATTTCAAGAAGAGGAAATAACAGTTTAGGGAGGTTTAAGTGATTGCCCAGGGCCATGTAGCGATTGTGTAAATTGTAGAACTAAGTTTCAAGCCCAAAGTGAATTATATGCTCAATACATGCTAATTTCCTTCTTGGTTTAGAACAGACTAAACAAATAACTGGAATGAATAGGCACCATGCTTACCATGAAATGTAGTACTTATGTAGTTGGAAGTGGGTGGCTGTGATCTTGCCTATAAGGGTCTGTGTATTTCTGCATCCCATGTGCAAGTCCCTTTCAAAATAGGACTATGTATTCTTAAATTGGGACTGACAATGAAGCAAAACACAGGAGTTCCCCAAGGGGAAGCTGCAAAAGGATCATTGTTGGTCTTCATAATGCTTTCAGGTCATTTAAATCACAGATACTACCTACCTATAAGAAAATGTGGATAAAATGTGTGTGGTTCTATGAATATGTAAGCAGAAACCACAGACACTGTGAATCACATGTTTCTTCTAGACTCTGCTTGAAGATACTTGGAATGTGGGTTGCACATTTTTTTTTGCCCCTAGGCACTCTAAGGACTAACAATGGCTTAAGTAGCAATGCACAGGCATCAATTCAAACAAGATAAAAGCATAATTTTCAACTGCCTTTCCCAGGAGTATAGTCAGAAGCAGTACCATTTCTTACAAATGCAGTGTAATGAATAAGCAGTTCTTAAAAGTCTGGAGTTCTAAAGTTACATTAACATACATGAGCTCAGAAAAACTGAGCTTTTAGCAAATCCTCATCAGGTTCTCATATAAAGCACTTTCAGGATTATCAACTCATCAACAATGTTATTATTAATTATTAACCTCTTATTACAACTTGAAGGAGCTCTACAGGAATCTGAGAGTATAATGAAGCCCTGCGTTTCTCTTTCGGCATTTTTCCTACTGATTGATGCTGCATATCCACTTTCATTGGCACGTATCAGTTATTATCTTTCTGTTTATTCACAAACTAAAAGTGAATATGCAATCACTTCCCTAAGTCTTCTGAGCAAAAGTGGAATGTTTATATTCCAAGGCAGAAAAATGTTGTAAAATAGAGTGACAGTGACCCAAAGGGCAGAACTCACAGCCTGGTTATTAGGTGAGATTTAGAGCAAGGTGAAGGGATTAGAGGATAAACACTTTCTGGTGGCAAGACAGTCACAAGTGGCTATGGCATCTGATATGTGCGTAAGAAATCATTCATTCCTAAATACTTCAAATATTATTATTTTCCAAACACGAAATTTGCCTCCTTTCTTTGTGGTTTTCTGCTATGTTTTTCTTAACCACAAGTAAGGGGGACTGTACTGTGTACCTCATTGTTAGGATGGGCAAGGCCATTGTGCTGATGGGCAGGTGAGTGCTCAAGACCAGCAGAGGGCAGTAGCACCTTATTCTGTCTACCTTCCATTAGGGCTTTAGCTAGGAATTGCAAAAATGGTGCTGTGTAGTCTGGCTGGGTTAGAAAGTGCGTGGTAAACTGAATACTGCATGTCTTCACTGTATATTTGAGATTGGATTTGCCCAAGGTCACACCACAAGATGGGTAGAAGAGAAGGGAATAGAAATAAGGTTTTCTATTACTCAATATCATTTCTGTATGATACAAAAATTAAGGCACTACACAAAACTAAACTGTAACAT
Organism: Manis javanica; assembly: GCF_040802235.1. Lineage (NCBI taxonomy): Eukaryota > Metazoa > Chordata > Mammalia > Pholidota > Manidae > Manis > Manis javanica. The sequence goes on from NC_133166.1 coordinate 30,699,203, forward strand.
AATTATCTAGAGAAAGATGGCATGAGACTGTTCAGAGAGTCTCAGATTCAATATATCCTGTGTGGTAATAGTTTGAGTAAATAGAGAAGATATACACCTGTGGATAAAACTAAAACTTTTGTTTCTAATCAGTACTTTGGTTTGAAGAAAAACTTTCCTAAGATGGTTTCTCAAACTGGCCCATATTCCCGCTACATGGACTTTGATTTGCATGAAGATGAGACTCAATCCACACTGAGGGTTTGAGGGTGGTGGTATCCGTGGTGGTAGGGAGTGCTGCTGTCAAATGACATCTCTCTCTTGCCCTTCAATTTTGGCAATAATATTTACTTTACATTTTATAATGACTTTAATAATTCTGTCCTAAAGAAACAAGTGATGTTTGCCATGCAATTTTATGAGATGTTTAAGAATGTGTTGACTTCCTTCTTTATCTAGAAAAAATAGCCCTGAAGGTACTAGATTAAGCAATGCCATTCATTTTCCACAAAACATTCAAAGGAAACCCAGCATGGGACAGGATATGGAGAATAAACTCAGGGGCCTCAGCAACCAGAAGGCCAAATTAAAATGCAAATAAATGGACACAAATCTCTCAGAGACTAGTTGGTCAAAGGAAAGGTTAAGATGCCAGTGTGAGGGGCCTGTCGAAGGCCTGTCTGACTAGACATGTTTGCTCTCCAGGTCCAAGGCTCCAGTGAGGGAGACCAGAGGGAAGCCAGATTTCAAAGAAAAAGGCTAGCTGGCAGGACTGATTGTATAAATATGTAATGGTCTTAAAGAATAATGCAGAATACAAAGATTCACCATTTAAATAGCCAGGTATTTTCTATACAGTTCTGGACACTGAAGTACAAGTGTAACTCAATGCATAGTTCAGGGACGGTGCCAACCAGTCTTTTTCTGATTCTACACTGGCCTGACCAAGTTCAGGTACTAAGTCACTTTAAGAATTAATTTCTGAGTATTTTCTATGAACTTTGAAATGTTTAATTTAGCCTTGAGAGACAAATAAAAGGAAGACAGAATAGGAAAAGTGTATTTTTTTGTTGTATTTTGATAAATACAACACCTGTACTTATCAAATCTTAAACATATTTGCTTTGTGCTTTTTTTTCAAAACAATGGGCATACAACATTATAGATTTGGTTGAAACCTGTGTATCCTCTTGATCTCATTTCCCTCTTATCTAGAGGTAACAATGATCCTGAATTAGATATTTTCATTCCCATTTATGTTTTTATACCTTTATATCTCTATAAAGAATAAAAGGGATTATATTGCAGGTTTCATTTTATCCCTTATTGATGTTTTTCAAAGTATACAATTTATATTTCATTGATTCATGTAATATTTAACTAAACAATGTAATTAGTTGGGACAAAACACAACTGGCTCTTTGTAAACACATAACTCAGAAGGGGCAGAAAGAGTGGTCCCAAAACAATGATTATTTAGGTTACTGTGTTCATTACTCAGTGGAATTAACAGAATGGTGAGTAATCCAATCAATTAAAAGGAGGTGATTGTGAGAAATTATTATTCTAACTAACTTGTGTTGAGCTTTCACCATGTATATTTATCAACTTACTTAGTCCTCACAGCAATCTTATGATCCACTGAGGTAAGTACTATTATTATCCCTGTTTTAGAGGTGAAGAAACTGAGGCACAGAGGAGTCAAGTAACTTGTCCAATAGAACACTGTCAGGAATACTGAAACCAGAGCTGGGATTCAAACACAGATAGCTGACCTACAGAATCTAGTTTCTTAATCATTATACAATTTAACTATTGTATGGAATTCCACTGTATGAACATACAGCATTTCCTTGTTTCTGTTAATGGACGTTTGTATTGTTTCCAACTTTTTCGTATTATAAAAAATGATTCACAAATATAATCACACATGTCAACTATGGACTTTGGTTACTGGTTTTAGTACCATTTAATAGTGTCTGGAAATACTTGAGAAGGACCTAAGAAATATGATAGTCCCATTGTTATCTGTACCAATAAGCATTTTTAGTTATAGTACATTGGTTATTTTTCCAATGAGAAATAATTCCATGCAGATTTTTTGCAAATCTACTATTAAAAAAATTAACATAATTCTTTAATATCAAATACCTAGTAAATATTAAAATTTTTAATCATCTTATAAATGTTAAGTTTTCTTTTTTTTCCCCTTGTTTTTACCGTTATTTGACTCAGAAAGGACTCAAATAAGGTCCATATGTTGCCATTAGTTTATATATCTCTGAGGTCAGTTTTAATCCTAGGTTCCTCTGCTATCTATTTGTCTTTCTTTCTCTCTTTTTCTCCTCTACTTGCAATCTATTTATTGAAAAAACTGGATCATTTGTCTCTTAGAGTTTCCATCAGTCTGGTACTTGCTCAATGCTCCCTGGTGGTGTCATGTGACATATATATCTATTTTTGTTTTCTGTATTTCCCGCAAACTGGTAGTTGGATCTGCACAGGTTTGATTCAATTCAGGCTTGATTGTTTGGCAAGAATACTTCATGCACAAACTACCACAAGAGGCACATCTAATTGTCTTTCTTTTTATGATGTCAAAGGCTGCTGATGAGCAATACCTAGATTCATTAATCATTAGGCATAATAGTGAGTGATATGCTCATTCTAGCATCATTTCCACACTTATTAGCTGGAATATTTCTGCAATGAGAAACTTCCCCTCCTCATAAACTATTTGGTGGCCCAAATATATGGTTTGTATTAGAAAGCAGGATAAGTACATAATTTTTCCCCTTCATTTTCAGTTTTAAAAACAATGAGTTGTTTTCTAGCATCTACCATAGATGATCAATTAGTTTTATTTTTTATTCATATTTTTATGAACTCATGGATTTTTAGACATATTTAACTATTCTTTAACCTGTTTTGAAACAAACCAAAAAAACTACCCATAAAAAATGTTTACTGGAAACTTCAGTTTTTTATTAACTCAATACCAAGCACTACGGGATCACTGTTTACAAAGTGCTTATCATCTATATGGAGAGACAAGAACTCCATATGTGATGACCGATGAACCTAATAAGGTTGTTTATAATAGCACTGTAACTAGGAGGAAAAAGGGCCTGACTGACAGAACATAATCAGCAAAAAAGACTAGTAGATGTGTAACAAGGTGCTTTGTCTGAGGTGTAAGTGCAAAAGGAGAAGAAGAGGACATGGATCAGTGGGTCATGGCCCAGGAAATGGAGGAGTTTGGTGAGTCAGAGTTCTCACTGTGTGTACTTACAACTAGCCTAAAAGCTTAACAAAAATGTATATTATGGCATTATCTTTAATAGTTATACCCCCTTCCAGAGTCAGCAATTTTAATGTCTAACTACAGAGAAGAACAGTTGGGCAAATGATGGTACATTATTAACACAAAGGATATTATGCTGACATTCAAGTGGTTAATATAATGCGCTTATAAATGAAGTGCTTATGCTGCAATTCAGAAAATAAGTCAAATAAGTCAACTGTACAACTTTGGTTGTACGCAAGTATGCAAAGGCTGGGAGGAAACAGGCAAAAGGAAAATGAAGTAAAGATACTGGAATTTTGAGCAATTAATTTCCTTCTTCAAAAGTAATTTTAAGGGGTCTTATATTAAATGTGACAAATTGAATATTCTTTTGCTCCTCAAAACCCACTGAAATGATAGCAAAAGAAAAAAACATAAAAAATATACAAGAACAAAGAGAATGAGAAAGGAAACAACAACAGATTAGCAATGTGAATAAAATTTTAGAAGTCATAAAGTGGTTTTATAAGCAGTAACAAATTTAGAAGATCAGAAAAAGCTGAAATCCCACAAAACTTAGAGAAGGAAAAGCCCCTTTCACACTTTAAAAGAGTGAATTTGATGATAAGTTATCTCTCAATAAAAAAATGTAAACAACCTAAATGTTCATTAACTGATGAGTAAAATGTGGTATATACATACAAAGTAATATTATGTGGCAATAAAAAGATACGAGGTAACTGATATATGCTGTGCCATGGATGAACTTTGAAAACATTATGCTAAATAAAAGAAGCCAGTCACAGAAGATCATTTATGGTATGAGTTCACTCATATAAAATGTACAGAACAAGCAAATCCATAGAGACTGAAAGTACATTAGTGGTATGTTACTATATTAGTATGCAGCTTATGAAAGTATATTAGTGGTAGCCTAGGGCTTGGCAGATGAGGGAAATGGATCTGGACAACTAGTGGGTATCGTATTTTGTGGTACATATTTTTGGTATATATATTTGTGGTAATGTAAGTGTTTTTAAATTGTGATGGAAAGGATATACTAAAAACCATGGAATTTATTACTTTAAATGGGTGAACTGATGGCATGTGAATTATATCTCCATAAAACATAATAAAAAGATTGCTGACAGGAGAAACTAGGTGAGAATATGTGGAAACTATCTATATCACCTTTGCAACTTTTGGTAATTGTCCAAATACTCTAAAATAAAAGATTACTTAAAAAAAAAGATGTTGAAAGATATACTATGCTGACACTATTCAAAAGAAAACTGGAAGAGGCGGAGACAAGATGGCGGCATGAGTAGAGCAGTGGAAATCTCCCAAAATCATATATATTTTTGAAAATATAACAAATACAACTATCCCTAAAAGAGACACCAGAAGATACAGGACAACAGCCAGGCTACATCTACACCTGTGAGAACCCAGCACCTTGCAAAGGGGGTAAGATACAAGCTGTGGCCCAGCGGGACCCGAGCGTCCCTCATCCCAGCTCCTGGCGGGAGGAGAGGAGTTGGAGTGGGGAGGGAGAGGGAGACCAGGGCTGCTAAAGACCCAGCCCTAGCCATCTGCACTGGAGCGCAGACACACAGGGTGTGGGGTGCTGGATACTAGGGAAACGGGACAGTAAAAACTGCGAGTGGGTCCCTGCCGCTGGCACCCCTGGGACAAAGAAAAGTGAGTGCTTTTTGAAATACTTAAAGGGACAGGGACCCCACAGCTGGACAGAAACGTCCCGGGACACTTAGCACAGCAGCTGGGAATCCAGGGGAACTCTGGGCGCCCTAACCCCCTGGGCTGCAGCACAGCTGGAGGCCCCTCACGGAGATAAACAGCCTTCTGCCCATTTCCCCTCCAACGCTGTTCTGCCACATTGGAGCTGCAGCCTGAGGCCGGTCATGCCCACAGCAACCGTGGAGCTTAATTCCACAGCGGCCGGGCAAGAATCAGAAGCCCTGTCTGTGCACAGCTGCCCAGCACAAGCCACTAGGGGTCGCCGTTGTCCCAGGAGAGGAAGGCCACAAACGAGCAAGAAGGGACATTCTCCCAGCTGACACATGCACCAGCTCCCCACAACTACCTCTATTGCCATGAAAAGGCAGAAGAATTTGACACAGACCAGACTAACCCAGACATCCTCCCCTGAGAAGGAATCTGGGGAGATAGACCTAACCAATTTCTCTGAAAAAAAAAAAAAAGAATTCAAAATAAAGGTCATAACCATGCTGATGGAGCTGCAGAGAAATATGCAAGAGCTAAGGGATGAAGTCTGGAAGGAAATTACAGAAATGAAACAATCTTTGGAAGAATTTATAAGCAGAATGGATAAGATGCAAGAGGCCATTGATGGAATAGAAACAACAGAACAGGAGTGCAGAGAAGCTGATGCAGAGAGAGATAAAAGGATCTCCAGGAATGAAACAATCTTAAGAGAACTGTGTGACCAACCCAAAAGGAACAATATCCACATTATAGGGGTACCAGAAGAAGAAGAGAGAAAAAGGGATAGAAAGTGAATCTGAAGAAATAATTGCTGAAAACTTCCCCAAACTGGGGGAGGAAATAATCGATCAGACCACGGAAGTACACAGAACTCCGAACAGAAGGGACCCAAGGAGGACCACACCAAGACACATAATAATTAAAATGGCAAAGATCAAGGACAAGGACAGAATTTTAAAGGCAGCTAGAGAGAGGAAAAAGGTCACTTACAAAGGAAAACCCATCAGACTATCATCAGACTTCTCAACAGAAACCTTACAGGCCAGAAGAGAATGGCACGATATATTTAATGCAATGAAACAGAACGGCAGTGAACCAAGAATACTGTATCCAGCATGATTATCATTTAAATATGAAGGAGGGATTAAACAATTCCCAGACAAACAAAAGTTGAGGGAATTTGCATCCCACAAACCATCTCCACAGGGTATTTTAGAGGGACTGCTCTAAATGGGAGCACCCCTAAGACTAAACAGATGTCACCAAAGAAAATAAAAACACAGCAGAGAAAGCAGACCAATCAAATACTAACTAAAGACAAAAAACAAAATCAACTACCCCCAAAAGAAGTTAAAGGAAACACAAAAGAGCACAGAATAAAACAACCAACATACAAAGAATGGCGGAGGAGGAATAAGAAGGGAGAGAAAAAAAGAATCACCAGACAGTGTTTATAATAGCTCAATAAGCGAGTTAAGTTAGACAGTAAGATACTAAAGAAGCTAACCTTGAACCTTTGGTAATCACGAATCTAAAGCCTACAATGGCAATAAGTACATATCTTTCAATAATCACCCTAAATGTAAATGGACTGAATACACCAATCAAAAGACACAAAGTAATAGAATGGATAAAAAAGCAAGACCCATCTATATGCTGCTTACAAAAGACTCACCTCAAACCCAAAGACATGCACAGACTAAACGTCAAGGGATGGAAAAACATATTTCATGCAAACAACAGGGAGAAATAAGCAGGTGTTGCAGTACTAGTATCAGACAATATAGACTTCAAAACAAAGCAAGTAACAAGAGATAAAGAAGGATATTACATAATGATAAAGGGCTCAGTCCAACAAGAGGATATAACCATTATAAATATATATGCACCCAACAGAGGAGCACCAGCATATGTGAAACAAATACTAACAGAACTAAAGGAGGAAATAGAATGCAATGCATTCATTTTAGGAGACTGCAACATGCCACTAACTCCAAAGGATAGATGCACTAGACAGAAAATAAGTAAAACCACATAGGCACTGAACAGCACACTAGAACAGATGGACCTAATAGACATCTATAGAACTCTACATCCAAAGCAACAGGATACACATTCTTCTCAAGTGCACACGGAACATTCTCCATAATAGACCACATACTAGGCCACAAAAAGAGCCTCAGTAAATTCCAAAAGATTGAAATCCTACCAACCAACTTTTCAGACCACAAAGGCATAAAACTAGAAATAAATTGTACCAAGAAAGCAAAAAGGCTCACAAACACATGGAGGCTTAACAACATGCTCCTAAATAATCAATGGATCAACGACCAAATTAAAATGGAGATCCAGCAATATATGGAAACAAATGACAACAACAACACAAAGCCCCAACTTCTGTAGGACGCAGCAAAAGCAGTCTTAAGAGGAAAGTATATAGCAATCCAGGCATATTTAATGAAGGAAGAACAATCCGAAATGAATAGTCTAACATCACAATTATCGAAATTGGAAAAAGAAGAACAAATGAGGCCTAAAGTCAGCAGAAGGAGGGACATAATAAAGATCAGAGAAGAAATAAATAAAATTGAGAAGAATAAAACAGTAGAAAAAATTAATGAAACCAAAGCTGGTTCTTTGAGAAAAAAAAAAACCAAATAGATAAGCCTCTAGCCAGACTTATTAAGAGAAAAAGAGAATCAACACACATCAATAGAATCAGAAACAAGAAAGGAAAAATCACGACGGACCCCATAGAAATACAAAGAATTATTAGAGAGTACTATGAAAACCTATATGCTAACGAGCTGGAAAACCTAGAAGAAATGGACAACTTCTTAGAAAAATACAACCTTCCAAGACTGACCAAGGAAGAAACACAAAATCTAAACAAAACAATTACCAGCAAAGAAATTGAAGCGGTAATCAAAAAACTACCCAGGAACAAAACCCTGGGCCAGATGGATTTACCTCGGAATTGTATCAGACATACAGAGAAGACATAATACCCATTTTCATTAAAGTTTTCCAAAAAACAGAAGAGGAGGGATACTCCCAAAATCATTCTATGAAGCCAACATTACCCTAATACCAAAACCAGACAAAGACCCCACCAAAAAAGAAAATTACAGACCAATATCCCTGATGAACGTAGATGCAAAAATACTCAACAAAATATTAGCAAACCGAATTCAAAAATACATCAAAAGGATCATACAACATGACCAAGTGGGATTCATCCCAGGGATGCAAGGATGGTACAACATTCGAAAATCCATCAACATCTTCCACCACATAAACAAAAAGAAAGACAAAAACCACATGATCATCCCCATAGATGCAGAAAAAGTATACAAAATTCAACATCCATTCATGATAAAAACTCTCAGCAAAATGGGTGTACAGGGCAAGTACCTCAACATAATGAAGGCCATATATGATAAGCCCACAGCCTACATCATACTGAACAGCGAGAAGCTGAAAGCTCTTCCTCTGAGATCAGGAACAAGACAGGGACGCTCACTCTCCCCACTGTTACTCAAGATAGTACTGGAGGTCCTAGCCACAGCAATTAGACAAAACAAAGAAATACAACCAATCCAAATTGGTAAAGAGGAAGTTAAACTGTCACTATTTGCAGATGACATGATACTGTACATAAAAAAACCCTAAAGATTCTACTCCGAAACTACTAGGACAGGTATCGGAATACAGCAAAGTTGCAGGATACAAAATTAACACACAGAAATCTGTAGCTTTCCTATACACTAACAATGAACTAATACAAAGAGAAATCAGGAAAACAATTCCATTCACAATTGCATCAAAAAGAATAAAATACCTAGGAATAAACCTAACCAAGGAAGTGAAAGAACTATACCCTGAAAACTATAAGACACTCTTAAGAGAAATTAAAGAGGACACCGGGAAATGGAAACTCATCCCATGCTCTTGGCTAGGAAGAATTAATATCATCAAAATGGCCATCCTGCCCAAAGCAATACACAGATTTGATGCAATCCCTATCAAATTACCAACAACATTCTTCAACAAACTGGAATAAATAGTTCAAAAATTCATATGGAAACACCAAAGACCCCGAATAGCCAAAGCAATCCTGAAAAGGAAGAATAAAGTGGGGTGGGGGGGTCTCGCTCTCCACTTCAAGCTCTACTAGAAAGCCACAGTAATCAAGACAATTTGGTACTGGCACAAGAACACAGCCATAGACCAGTGGAACAGAATAGAGACTCCAGACATTAACTCAAACATATATGGTCAATTAATATACGATAAAGGAGCCGTAGACATACAATGGGGAAATAACAGTCTCTTCAACAGATGGCAAAACAGGACAGCTACATGTAAGAGAATGAAACTGGATCATTGTCTAACCCCAGACACAAAAGTAAATTTGAAATGGATCAAAGACCTGAATGTAAGTCATGAAACCATAAAACTCCTAGAAAAAAACATTGGCAAAAATCTCTTGGACATAAACATTAGTGACTTCTTCATGAACATATCTCCCTGGGCAAGGGAAACAAAAGCAAAAATGAACAAATGGGACTATGTCAAGCTGAAAAGCTTCTGTACAGCAAAGGACATCATCAATAGAACAAAAAGGTACCCTACAGTATGGGAGAATATATTCATAAATGACAGATCCGATAAAGGGTTGACATCCAAAATATATAAAGAGCTCATGCACCACAACAAACAAAAAGCAATAATGCAGTTAAAAAGGGGAGAGGAGCTGAACAGACAGTTCTCCAAAGAAGAAATTCAGATGGTGAACAGATGCATGAAAAGATGCTCCACATTGCTAGTCATCAGAGAAATGCAAATTAAAACCACAATGAGATATTACCTCACACCAGTAAGGATCGCTACCATCCGAAAGACAAACCACAACAAATGTTGGTGAGGTTGTGGAGAAAGGGGAACCCTCCTACACTGCTGGTGGAAATGTAAACTAGCTCAACCATTGTGGAAAGCAGTATGGAGGTTCCTCAAAAAGCTCAAAATAGACATACCATTTGACCCAGGAATTCCACTCCTAGGAATTTACCCTAAGAATGCAGCAGCCCAGTTTGAAAAAGACATATGCACCCCTATGTTTATTGCAGCACTATTTACAAAAGCCAAGAAATGGAAGCAATCTAAGTGTCCATCAGTAGATGAATGGATAAAGAAGATGTGGTACATATACACAATGGAATATTATTCAGCCATAAGATGAAAACAAATCCTACCATTTGCAACAACATGGATGGAGCTAGAGGGTATTATGCTCAGTGAAATAAGCCAGGCGGAGAAAGACAAGTACCAAATGATTTCACTCATATGTGGAGTATAAGAACAAAGAAAAACTGAAGGAATAAAACAGCAGCAGACTCACAGAACCCAAGAATGGACTAACTGTTACAAAAGGGAAAGGGACTAGGGAGGATGGGTGGGAAGGAAGGCATAAGGGTGGGGAAAAAGAAAGGGGGCATTACGATTAGCATGTATAATGGGGGGGTGGGGCATGGGGAGGGCTGTGCAACAGAGAAGACAAGTAGTGATTCTACAGCATATTACTACGCTGATGGACAGTGACTTTAATGGGGTTTGTTGGGGGGACTTGGTGAAGGCAGGAACCTAGTAAACAATGTTCTTCATGTAATTGTAGATTAATGATAACAAAAAAAAAAGAAAAAAAAAAGAAAACTGTACTGGCTGGCTATGTTAATAGGAGATGATTTAGGTTTCAAAGCAAAGAATGTTCCCATGGATAAAGACAGTCATTTCATAAGGGTAAAGGGTCAATTAATCAGGAAAACATAAAAACCCAAAGTGTTTATGTACCAAATATGAGCTTTAAAATACATTAACAGTATCTGATAGAAATGCAAGGAGAAATAAATATACAACTATACTTGGAGATTTCATTCTCTCTCTGTAAGTAACAGAATTGTAAGCAGAAAACCAGCAAGGATTAACAGACTTGAAAAACACTGGCTTATTTAACCTGATTGACTGCCTGCTAGCACTAAAACAAAATACCCATGACTTTCAAGTGCATATACAACATTTACCAAGAAAACTCGCATTCTAGGTGATAAAATAAGTTTTAACATATCTAAATAGATTCAAATCATATAAAGTATATTCTCTGGCAAAAATGGAATTAAGTTATAAATCAATCATCTGAAAGTTTTCTGGAAAATCTCCACATATTTGGAAGCTAAATAACTCATGGATAAAAGAAGTAAAAGAAAGTATTTTGTACTGAATGAAAATGAAAGCACAACATATCAGAATTGTGGGATGCCACTAATGCAATATTTTGGGGGAGATTTATAACATTAAATGCCTGTATCAGAAAAAAAAGAATGGTTTCAAATCTATGACCTTAGCTTACACTTACAGAAATTAAAAAAAAGCAAATTAAAGCAAAGCAAAGAGAAAAATGGAATAACGGTGAAGCAATCATCAATCAAATAGAAAAGAAAAACAATAAATAAAATCATGTAACCAGTAATTAGTTCTCTGAGATTAATAAAATGGATAAGTCTCTAGCCAGACTGATTAGAAGTAAAAATACAAAACTACCAATATTAGGAATGAGAGGTAACATTACTAAAGATTCTACAGATTATTAAAAGGGTCATAAAGAAATATTATGAACAACTTTATGTCAACAATATTTACAATTTAGATGGAATGGACAGATTCCTTGAAAGACACAAACTACCAAATTCACTCAAGAGTAAACAGTTAATGATATCTATCAGAGAAATTGAAATTGTAGTAAAAATTTTCCCACAAAGAAAATTCTGAGACAAATGGCTTCACTAGGAATTCCAAACATTTAAGAAAGAACTAATACCAATTCACCACAAACTCCTCTATATAAATAAAGAGGATGGTATACTTCCCAACTCATTTTACAAGTTTATCTCTAATTACAAAATCAGAAGACACTGCAAAAACAGATTAGTATGCTTCATGAATATAGATGCAAAACTTCTAAACAAAATTTTAGTAAACCAAATCTAGCATATATTAAAAGGATAATACATTATAACCATGCAAGTGAGAGAGCTGCAAATTCATAACACGGCAGTGGTTTAAAGAGTAGGGGTGGAAGAAGCACTGACAACCAATGGTTCCAATTAGGTTTGGCTTGGCAGGTTCCAGAGATGGAGGGACAAATACAAAGAGGCTGTGTATTTACCCAGAATAACACATGTTCCAAAGTAACCCTTATTCTCTGCTGAGGGAACTGAATATTATTCCTAGATAAACATAATAGATTAGCCACTCAAAATTGCTTTGGTGATGCTGCTTCTTGGGTTTTTACTTTATTAGAAATTAAAGGAAAACTGCCTTCCTAGACTTGGGGAGTCTTTTCATGACCTGAAGCAATCGCTAAAAAGCAATTTTTATAGTGTGCCCCAAAGGTCTACAGAGATGTGGATTAGTACAGTATAAAGATATTATGACACTGGATTTGGCATTCATTTCTTAGATATAACATCAAAGGCACAGATAACAAAAGCAAAAATAGACATGGGTGCTATAAAAAAAAAAAACCCAGAAAATAACAAGTGTTACTCAGGATGTGGTGGGAATGTAAAATGGTACAGCTACTGTAGAATTACTATGCAACCTAGCAATTGTACTTCAAAAGAATTGAAAGTAAAGAATCAAAAGGGTATTTGTACACTCATGGTTCATAGCAGCATTATTCATGATGCCTAAAATGTGGAAACAACCCAGTGTCCATCAACTGATGAATGGATAAGCAAAACATGGGATAGCCATACAAAGCAATATTATTCAGCTTCAAAAGGAAGGGAATTCTGCAATATGCTATAACATGGATGAACCCTGAGGACACTATGATAAGTGAAAATCCAGTCACAGAAAGACAAATACTGAATGATTCCACTTACATGAGGTACTTACTGTAGTCAAAATCATAAGGACAGAAAGTGTAATGGTGGTTGCCAGGGGGTTAGTGAGGAGAGGAGAATGGGGAATTATTGTTTAATAAGTACAGAGTTTCAGTTCTACAAGATGAGGAGTTACGGGGAATGGGGATGAATGGTGGTGATGGTTGCACAACAATGTGAGTGTATTTAATACCACTGGACTGTATGTTTAAAAATGGTTTAGATGGTAAATTTTATGTTATGTGCAATAAAAAAGGAAAAAAATTGGGTTATGGCTATGAATAGTAGACATTCTTCACAGTCTGATAATTCAGAAGGTGCCTCATGGAAGCAAAGCTAAGATTATGGTGTACTGTGCTAACTTCATTTCAGGGTAGCTCTGCCCCATGGAGGGGGAATGATTCAATATGTAGAACACGTATAGCATAGTACTTGGCACTCTGTACGTACTTAATAAAGAGTAATAGCAGTCAGGGGCTCAAGGACATACTGGCAGCCATGGAATAGTTGTACAAGGTCATATATCTAATAGCCAAAGCCGATTTGGGAAGTCTTGGCTCTCTCTAAGGGTAGGAACAGTTTAGTAGTTGTAGGGATCTGCAAAGGCAGTAAGGCAGGCCAGGCACCTAGAAAACTGGCTATGGCCATCCAGATCTAGATGTTCTATGTGTAATAGGTAAAAAGACAAAGGCATATTCCCTGGAAGGACATATTTCTTTCCTCGTGTTATTAAACTTTAGAGTTTAAGCCCTCTGATTAAATTTGGATGATATTATGACTGTCTTATTAGAGACAGTTCTAAGGACAAAGACAATCTAGAGGAAAAGTACAATAAACAAGCTCTGATATTAAGTGATTTTTTATTTGAATATTATTACCACATAAATTAGCGAAGAAAGATGAACTTGTTCCTTATGTTATTTCTTATTTATTCCTAGATGAGAACAGAAACTACAGTATTATGGAATTACAGTTTTATAGTACATCTTTTCCTTCCTTTCTTTCTATCTACTCAACTTTTCCAGAGACAAAAAGAAAAAGAAGTATTTTGTTAGAATTATGAAAAGCAAAATAAGTCTGAAAGTATTTCCTATAAACAAAAAAAATCAATGTCTTAGGGTCTAATTTTCTAAATTTCACTCAAGTTTTGACTCAAAAGCTTAAGACTCTGTCAATGACCAAATAAAGACCCAAATTGTAGGGTTGCATCCTTGGTGTAGTCAACCATGGGTGAAGTAACTCCAACTGTTACTTCAGCGCCTACATTTTCTAAGGGTTTTATTTTGAACTGTGGTCTTCAGAGAATGAGATGGACAGCCAGTGTGATTCACTAAGGTGGTGCCTACACAAAGTGGAGGCTACAGGGCAGTAAATACCGGGGTTGGGCTTTGAAAAGTTTCTGACTGATAGAATATTCTCCGATGAGTCACCTACACTCCTGGCTTAAGCTCATTACGAAGATGCCATCTTCAGACTTGGATGTGTATATGACAGAGGTAGACCAACCTACTACTGAGAAGAAAAACAGTATTATAAGCTGACTATATATGGGGGGCAGGGGAAGGAGGAGAAAATGTTTTTCTTGAAAAGAAATATGCCCGTTTTTGAGAAAAATAGCTCTTCTCCAACTTTAGTTCTACAGCTTATTATTTATTTTGGAAAGATTCATTAAAACTGAGCCTCTAGAATGAGGAACAAGCTGTTGACCTAGCAGCCATTTCCCAGGAACAAGAAAGTTATTGCAGAGCGGTTTGCATGGGTAAGCCCACAACTAAATCTAGGTATAGCAACAGCACTAATGACCTAGCTACAATAACCAAGACAGGTCCAGGGCTAAGAATAAATAGCTGTAAAACTTTATTAAATTGTTCTAGGACTGGAGATAGTTTTCAAGCTCCATGGGATTACTTCCCACTCCTAAGGCTTTAGGAACATCACAAAATCCACCTCTCCGTCCAATTACCAGCCTCTATGTCCTTTATTAATACTGTCTGGAATTTTACTATTCCTTTTCATTCTCACAGTTTAAGGCTTAGTACCTACTAAAAAGAAAATATCCCTGAACGTCTGGGGATACCTTTTTTTATTATTTATTTTTATTAAGGTATGATTGATATACACTCTTATGAAGATTTCACTTGAAAAACAATGTGGTTACTAAATTTACTCATATTATCAAGTCCCCACCCATACCCAATGCAGTCACTGTCCATCAGTGTAGTAAGATGCCACAGATCCACTAGGTGCCTTCTCTGTGCTACACTGTTTTCCCCGTGATCCCCGACAGCATGTGTACTAAACATAATACCCTTCAGTTCCCTTCTCCTTGCCTCCCCACCCGCCCTCCCACTCTCCTCCCCTTTGGTAACCACTAGTTCATTCTTGGAGTCTGTGAGTCTGCTGCCATTTTGTTCCTTCAGTTTTGCTTCATTGTTATACTCCACAAATGAGGGAAATCATTTAGCATTTCTCTTTCTCTGCCTGCCTTATTTCACTGAGCATAATGTCCTCCAGCTCCATCCATGTGGTTGCAAATGGTAGGATTTGTTTCTTTCATATGGCTGAATAGTATTCCATTGTATACATGTACCACATCTTCCTTATCCATTCATCTACAGATGGACACTTAGGTTGCTTCCATATCTTGGCTATTGTAAAAAGTACTGCAATAAACATAGGGGTGCATATGTCTTTTTGAATCTGAGAACTTATTTTCTTTGGGTATATTTCAAGGAGTGGGATTCTGGGGTCAAATGGTATGTCTATTTTTAGTTTTTTGAGGAACCTCCATATTGCTTTCCACAATGGTTGAACTAGCTTACATTCCCACCAGCAGTGTAGGAGGGTTCCCCTTTCTCCACAACCTTACCAACATTTGTTCCTCTTTGTCTTTTGGATGGTGGCAATCCTTACTGGTGTGAGGTGATACCTCATTGTGGTTTTAATTTGCATTTCCCTGATGATTAGTGAGGTGGAGCATCTTTTCATGTGTCTGTTGGTCATCTGAATTTCTTTGGAGAACTGTCTCTTCATATTCTCTGCACATTTGTTAATTGGGTTATTTGCTTTTTGGGTGTTGAGGTGTGTACGTTCTTTATATATTTTGGATGTTAACTCCTTGTCAGATATGTCATTTACAAATATATTCTCCCGTACTGTAGGATGCCTTTTTGTTCTGTTGATGGTGTCTTTTGCTGCACAGAAACTTTTTAGTTTGATGTAGTCCCATGAGTTCATTTTAGCTTTTGTTTCCCTTCCTTGAGGAGATGTGTTCAGGAAGAAGTTGCTCATGCTTATATTCAGGAGATGTTTGCCTATGTTGTCTTCTAAGAGTTTTATGGTTTCATGACTTACATGCAAGTCTTTGATCCATTTTGAGTTTACTTTTGTGTATGGGGTTAAACAATAATCCAGTTTCATTCTCTTGCATGTAGCTGTCTGGTTTTGCCAACACCAGCTGTTGAAGAGGCTGTCATTTCCCCATTGTATATCCATTGCTCCTTTATCCAATCATATATGGTTGGGTTTATATCTGGGCCCTCCAGTCTGTTCCATTAGTTTATGGGTCTGTTCTTGTGTGAATACCAAATTGTCTTTTACTGTGGCTTTGTAGTAGAGCTTGAAGTTGGGTAGCATAATGCCCCCAGCTTTATTCTTCCTTCTCAGAATTGCTTTGGCTATTCGAGGTCTTTTGTGGTTCCATATGAATTTTAGAATGATTTTCTCTAGTTCATTGAAGAATGATGTTGGTATTTTGATAGGGATTGCATTGAATCTATAGATTGCTTTAGGCAGGATGGCCATTTTGACAATATTAATTCATCCTATCCATGAACACAGGATGTGTTTCCATTTATTGGTATCTTCTTTAATTTCTCTTAAGAGTGTCTTGTAGTTTTCAGGATATAGGTCTTTCACTTCCTTGGTTAGGTTTATTCCTAGGTATTTTATTCTTTTTGATGTAATTGTAGATGGAATTATTTTCCTGATTTCTCTCTGTTAGTTCATTGTTAATGTATAGGAATGCCACAGATTTCTGTGTATTAATTTTGAATCCTGCAACTTTGTTGAATTCAGATATTAGATCTAGTAGTTAGGGGTGGATTCTTTAGGGTTTTTTTTTTTATGTACAATATTATGTCATCTGCAAACAGGAAAGGTTGACTTCTTCCTTGCCAATCTGGATGCCGTTTATTTCTTTGTGTTGTCTGATTGCCGTGGCTAGGACCTCCAGTACTATGTAGAATAGAAGTGGGGAAAGTGGGCATCCTTGCCTTGTTCCCGATCTTAGAGGAAAAGCTTTCAGCTTCTCACTGTTAAGTATGATGTTGGCTGTGGGTTTGTCATATATGGCATATATTATGTTGAGGTACTTGCCCTCTATAACCATTGCATTGAGAGTTTTTATCATTAATGGATGTTGAATTTTGTTAAATGCTTTTTCGGCATCTATGGAGATGATCATGTGGTTTTTGTCCTTCTTTTTGTTGATGTGGTGCATGATGTTGATGGATTTTTGAATGTTGTACCGTCCTTGCATCCCTGGAATAAATCCTACTTGATCATGATGGATGATCTTTTTGATGTATTTTTGAATTCAGTTTGCTAATATTTTGTTAAATATTTTTGCATCTATGTTCATCAGGGATATTGGTCTGTAATTTTCTTTTTTTTGTGGTGTCTTTGCCTGTTTTTGGTGTTAGAGTGATGCTGGCCTCATAGAATGAGTTTGGAAGTATTCCCTCTTCTTCTACTCTTTGTAAAAGTTTAAGGAGGATGTGTATTAGGTCTTCACTAAATGTAAAATTCAGTGGTGAAGCCATCTGGTTCAGGGGTTTTGTTCTTAGGTAGTTTTTTGATTACCAGTTCGATTTCATTGCTGGTAATTGGTCTATTCAGATTTTCTCTTTCTTCCTTGGTCAGCCTTGGAAGGTTCTATTTTTCTAGAAAGTTGTCTATTTCTACTAGGTTATCCAGTTTGTTAGCATATCATTTTTCATAGTATTCTCTAATAATTCTTTGTATTTCTGTGGTATCTGTAGTGATTTTTTCCTTTCTCATTTCTGATTCTGTTTATGTGTGTAACTCTCTTTTTTTCTTGATAAGTCTGGCTAGGGGCTTATCTATTTTGCTTATTTTCTCAAAGAACCAGCTCTTGGTTTCATTGATTCTGTTGTTTTATTCTTCTTGATTTTATTTATTTCTGCTGTAATCTTTATTATGTCCCTCCTTCTACCGAATTTTGGCCTTATTTGTTCTTCTTTTTCTAGTTTCACTAATTGTGAGTTTAGGCTGCTTATATGGGATTGTTCTTCTTTCCTGAGGTAGGCCTGTATTGCAATATACTTTCCTCTTAGCACGGCCTTGGCTGCATCCCACAGATTTTGTGGTGTTGAATTGTTGTTGTCATTTGTTTCTATATATAGCTTGATCTCTGTTTTTATTTGGTCTTTGATCCATTGGTTATTTAGGAGCATCTTGCGAAGCCTCCATGTGTTTGTGGGATTTTTCATCTTTGCATAATTTATTTCTAGTTTCATACGTCTGTGGTCTGAGAAACTGGTAGGTACAATTTCAATCTTTTGTAATTTGCTGAGGCTCTTTTTGTGGCCTAGTATGTGGTCTATTCTGGAAAATGTTCCATGTGCACTTGAGAAGAATGTGCATCCTGCTGCATTTGGGTGTAGAGTTCTGTAGATGTCTGTTATGTCCATCTGTTCTAATGTGTTGTTCAGTGCCTCTGTGTCCTTACTTATTTTCTGTCTGGTTGATCTGTCTTTCAGAGTGAGTGGAGTGTTGAAGTCTCTTAGAATGAATGCATTGCATTCTATTTCCTCTTTTAATTCAGTTAGTAGTTGCTTCACATATGTAGGTGCTCCTGTGTTGGGAGCATAGATATTTATAATGGTTATATCTTCTTGTTGGATTGACCGCTTTATCATTATGTAATGTCCTTCTTTGTCTCTTGTGACTTTCTTTGTTTTGAAGTCTATTTTGTCTGATACAAGTACTGCAACTCCTGCTTTTTTCTCCCTATTAGTTGCATGAAACATCTTTTTCCATCCCTTCACTTTTAGTCTGTGTATGTCTTTGGATTTAAAGTGAGTCTCTTGTAGGCAGCATATAGATGGGTCTTGTTTTTTTATCTGTTCAGTGACTCTATGTCTTTTGATTGGTGCATTCAGTCCATTTATATTTAGGGTGATTATTGATAGGTTTGTACTTACTGCCATTGCAGACTTTGGATTCATGGTTACTAAAGGTTCAAGGTTAACTTCCTTACTCTCTGAGAGTCTAACTTAATTCACCTAATATGCTATTACAAACACGATCTAAAGGTTCTTTTCTTTTTCTCCTCCTTTTTCTTTCTCCTCCATTCTTTATATATTAGGTATCATATTCTGTACTGTTTGTCTATCCCTTGAATGACTTTGGGGACAGTTAATTTAATTTTGCATTTGCTTAGTAGTTAGCTGTTCTACTTTCTTTAGTATGTTTTTATTACCTCTGGTGTCAGCTATTAAACCTTAGGAACACTTGCATCTATAGCAGTCCCTCCAAAATAGACTGTAGAGATGGTTTGTGGGAGGTAAATTCTCTCAGCTTTTGCTTATCTGGAAATTGTTTAATCCCTCCTTCAAATTTAAATGATAATCTTGCCAGATAAAGTAATCTTGGTTCCAGGCCCTTCTGCTTCATGGCGTTAAATACATCATGCCAACTTCCTTCTGGCCTGTAAGGTTTCTGCTAAGAAGTCTGATGTTAGCGTGATGGGCTTTCCTTTGTATGTGATCTTATTTCTCTCTCCGGCTGCTTTTAATAGTCTGTCTTTATCTTTAATCTTTGCCACTTTAATTACTAAATGTCTTGGTGGTGTCCTCCTTGGGTCCCTGGTGTTGGGAGATTTGTGCACCTCCATGGCTAGAGAAACTATCTCCTTCCCCAGACTGGGGAAGTTTTCGGCAATTACCTCCTCAAAGACACTTTCTATCTCTTTCTCTCTCTCTTCTTCTTCTGGTATCCCTATAATGTGAATATTTTTCCATTTGGATTGGTCACACAGTTCTCTCAATATTCTTTCATTCCTAGAGATCCTTTTTCTCTCTGTGCCTCAGCTTCTTTGTATTCCTCTTCTCTGGTTTCTATTTCATTTATTGTCTCCTCCCCTGTAGCCAACCTGCTTTTCATACCCTCCTTTGTGTTCTTCAACAATTGGATCTCTGACTGGAATTCATTCCTGAGTTCTTGGATTTCTTTCTGTACCTCCATTAGCATGTTAATGATTTTTATTTTGAACTCCCTTTCAGGAAGAGTCACGAGGTCCATGTCATTTAAATCTTTCTTGGGAGTTGTATTAATAATTTTACTCTGGATCAGGTTCCTTTGGCATTTTGTATTTGTATATGGCACCCTCTAGTGTCCAGAAGCTCTATTCTCTGGAGCTGCTCAGTCCCTGAAGCAATGTTGGGGGTTGCAGGGGAGTGGTATTGGTCCCTGGGGGTAGGAAAGAGTCCTGCTTCCTGGCTGCTATGCCTGCCTCCACTCCCTGAACCAGTGGGCTGAGCACACAGGTATAAGCTTTTGTCCCAGAGCAGCCGGATATGGATTCCTGCTTTCCAAAAGTGGCCGGAATCCCAGTCTCTCAGGAACTCCATGTGTCCCAGCTTTCCAACCCTGTAATCACGAGAGTATAATGAACTTACCATGAAATGTAGGTTTGTGCTCCCAGAGCAGATCTCCGGAGCTAGGTATTCAGCAGTCCCAGGCCTCCACTCCTTCCCTGCTCAGTTTCTCTTCCTCCCACTGGTGAGCTGGGGTTGGGGAAGGGCTTGTGTCCCACCAGGCCACAGCTTTGGTATGTTATCCTGTTCCATGACGTCAGCTCTTTTCTCTGGGTGTATGCAGTCTGGCGCAGTCCTCTTTCCTGTTGCTCTCTCAGAGTTATTTGTATTAATTATATTTTCATATATGTAGTTTTAGGAGGAAGCCTCTGTCTCACCTCTCATGCCGCCATCTTTAATCCCGTGGGGATACCTTCACCCAGTTGCCTACAACTGGGTATGAAAGAAGGCAGTGAGGTTGTTTCCTTAATGGTAGAAAAAGCAGTGATGAGGGAATTGGACATGTGAAGTGGGAGAAAATAGGACCAACGAAGTTGGAAAAGGCATGAAACAAGGCTGGGGAAGCCGTATTTCCCGAATTTGTCTGCTCAAAATCCCTGGGAGGTCCAGTTTGGGTCTTTAGAATATGCACAAACAGGTTCCCAATTCATGATTAGGTAGGAGTTCAAATTCAACATACATAAGAGGCAGATTTTTCGGTCAATCATCAAACACTTCCACAAGTGTGCACATCTGATGTGAGAGCACAGATGTCACAGAGTACAGGCACACACAAACATAGAACGCTTGTTAAGCTTAAATCATTTACTTGTGCTGAAGTATAGTCTCATTAAATTAAAAGAAATCTCAGATAGTTTGGCTTTTTCATTGACACATGGGGATGCTGAGATGCACAGAAGTAAAGGGACATAACTAAGGTCACACAGAGCAGTGCTGAAACCAGAAAATGATGTTTTATAAGGTCCTAAATAATTTGGCCATATCCTTTCTTTCCTGACTTCCTGAGCAGTATGTACTTGTGTAGAAGTCATGCTTCAGGTGAAAGAGCTGCATTTTCTGTGCGCTGAACACACATACTCTTTGCTTTCACACTGCCATGACATTGGTAGAGCTATTTCTTTCACTTGGAATTTCTCCCTTCAGTCTTTAATGGTTAAAATCCTACCCATTCTCCAAGGGCTTATTCAGATGCTACCTCTTTCAAAATGTCTTTCCTGGTTGCTCTCTATTTCCTATCTGTTATGGACTGTTTGTGCCCTCTAAAATTCCTATGCTGCAGCCCTAACACCCAGCGTGGCTGTACTTGAAAGAAGTAATTAAGGTTAAATGAGGTAATAAGGACAGAGCGCTGATCTGATTGGTGTCCTTATAAGAAGAGATACCAGAGAGTGCTCTTTCTCTCTCTCTTTCCCTCTTCCTATCCCTCCCTGTCCCACTTCACCCAGGCACTGAAGAAAGGCCATGTGAGGACATAGCAAGAAAATGGCTGCAAGCCAGAGAGTCAGTTCTTAACCAGAAAGTGAATTGGCTGGAATCTTTATCTTTGACTTATAGCTTCCAGAACTATGAGAAGAAAAAAAGGTCTGTTGTTTAAGCCATCTAGTCTAAGGTATTTTGTTATAGCAGCCCAAGCAGACTAAGACATTATCTTATATAGAACTTTGTCTATACTCCTCTAACAATTATTTCATTATATTTTTTACAGTTAGGGCTATTTTTCCTTAAGAAATGACATATTAGAATCTCATAATTATACTAGAAGAGCTTTTGACAGATTTTAGTTATCAGTATGGTAAAATATTATAGCATTAAAGCACATTAGTATTTGTATTACAACAAAAAACACCTCAAGGTACAGAGGTGTATTTTTAATAAGAAATACCCTACTCTTTTATAAGAAAATGTATGAAATCACTTCTTATATTGTTCCTACTTTTGAACGTTCACTAAGAGATAATAAATATTTACTCAAAGGCCAATGATTTATTAGGCTTTAAAAACCAAGCATTAAACTATTAATCAATTCAACATAAATAATTAAAAAAGTTTGTGTATAGTCTCTTTTCTAATAGGCTTTGAGGGCACAAACCATCTCTGGTACATTTTCGCATCAACTCAAATGTCTGCTTAAAGTTATCTTAAGGGTCTGTGGTCGCAAAAGCAAAGATTTTATTAACAACTTGTCCCACAAGAGCACTTTAGAAAAAGATTACTCTTCTAGTTTAATTTTGCTTAGGGTGAATTATTTCTTTCCTATTAGTCAGCATTGTTAGCATTTTTGAGAAATCATAGATTTGATGGAGACTTGTGTAGGAGAATAGTATTGGAGATCCATAGAATGTTTATTGAGGAGGTTAATTATATCTTTTGCAAGGGTTTGCTTCTAGCATTACAATTTTTATTTCAATTTATTAGCTGGAAATGTCATCCAAGAGTATAATAAAAGTATCTAATTTCTCATAGTCATTCCAGATGGTTTCTGACTTCTTCCTGGTGATCCCTTGCCATCAGTATTGAAGTACTCCTATCATTGAGGGTTCTACCTGCTTTTATTTCCCTAAAACTTAAATCACCCTCTGAAAGTGGTCTCTATCTTTATGCCTCTCATATCATATAAAAAAAATTTATCAGTGACAAACAGGGACAACTGCAAAGCTGCAGAAATTAAGAACAGATCTTATGAGTTAGGTACAAAATGTTTCCCTTCGGCTGTAAAGGGAATTTTCTGAGTTACAGAGTCAAGTATTTATAGCCCCACATAATTTATTTTCTGCTGTAATAACTTCTGTAATTCAGCAGCTCCTCCACAAGTCTCCATCAAATCTATGAGTTCTCAAAAATGCTAACAATGCTGACTAATAAGGCAGAAATAATTCACTCTAAGCAAAATTAAACTAGAAGAGTAATCTATTTATAAAGTGCTCTTATGGGACAAGTTGTTAATGAAATCTTTGCTTTTGCAACCCACAGAGACTCATGAGTTTTGCATTTTGCATTCTTTTCTCGATTATGTTATCAATCTGAACCTCACCAAAAGTTTTCTAATTCTTATCCTATGCCTTTTCCTTATTGTATCAACAAAAGGAATTCACAACCAGAAGCTAAAAGCTACAGGTTATAAAGCTATCATCCTATTAGCTGCATCTGGTTGCAGATGTGTTTTGTTTTGGCTGTCTAGGGTTAAAAAAAAATAAGCCAACATTTAAAAAGAAGAGATTTTACATAAACGTTAAATTTCCAGCTTCTCTTGAAAAACTTGAAGATGTGGTGACAGTGTTCTTGCATTCCTGTACGGTGACAACTGCTGGGGCTGAGGAGTGACTGCTCTCATTAGCTCTTCCTCTGGCCTGTGTAACTGCAGGCATTTGGTTTGTAATGCTTGATAAAAGCAAACCATGCTACAGGTACTTTTTCCATGTGGATCTCTCCCTAATTTCTATAAGCAACACTTGTTTGTTATACTAACCAACTACACACATGGCCTCTGTTCCTCCAACCTCTCAAACCTCCTGAACAAGTTCCACACTGCTGTAAATTTCTGAAGCACTATCATGTCACTATCTTGTTCAAGAGTATGCTATCTGCATGCTTCTTAAAGCTACAGAATATTAGTTTAAACTCCTTAACATGATGGTCTAGACATTCTGTGACTTCATTCTAAGTTACCTTTCCATATTTTCCATATTTAATGACTAAAAGGAAGTGTCAAGTGGCCTGCTATGAGGTTCTGCCCTTTTCAACATTTTTATCAATGGCTTAGAGAACAAGAAGTATAATTTTCAAATTTAAGCAGGAGAAGAAATAGGAAGTATTCATAATTTATTTACATCCATCCTGTGAGATACATGCCTCAATCCTTTTACTGCCTTTGGCAAATGCTCACCGTGGTAAACAAGAAGATCTGGGTTCAATAGTGTTTTAAAATTACACACGTCACTCCTAAAGATACTGATGCTCTTTTGCCTTTTACAGCACAGTAAGCATTTCTAAAGCATTTTTAGATATAGAACCTCATGTTTTCAAGAACCAGCAGAGAAACAGGATGACAGAAGATATAAATGAATTAGGTAATGATTAAGTCAGGTGAGATTTGCATTTGCACAAAGGCTCTCTGCACAACACTGGCATCCAAGGATAAATTATACTATAACTGAACATGGGACCATTGATTATCACTTCCATATATGGTGTTTTATTTTTGTGAAACTTCTAACACAGTTCTTGAAAATATCTTCTTACACTAACCCGCATTTCTTTTAAACCATATTCCATTGCAAAGTTAATAAAATATTGCTTAATTTATGTTGATCCCCTTATCCAGGCACCTAAAATAGCTCCTTACTGATCATACCTGAGTGTCAGAACTTGGCATTGAAGATATACAAAATGATAATGATATTAGCTAATACTTACAAAGCACATATACCAGTATTTCTGTTATCTAATGCTTCATAAAAACAACAACCCAAAAGTTAGTGGTTTAAAAACAACCATTTCATTATTTCTCACTACTTTATAGATTGACCAATGGTTAAAGAGAATGGGTTCTGGACTCAGACTACTTGAGTTTAAATAATTTTGGGTAAGTTACTTAATATTTCTGTGTTTTACTCCCCTCATCTCATAAATAAAGTTAAAAGTAAGGTTTTTAATCTCATGATCTCTCAAGGTTATGACTGCGAGGATTAAGTGGCATGGTACAGTGTCTTGTACCCAAGAAGTATCCAATCAATGCTAGGCATTATTATAATTTTTTATTAAAGCACCATTGATAAACAATTTTATGATGGTTTCACATAAACAACACAGTGGTTTCAACACTCATCCATACTGTCAAGTCCTCACCACTCCCTTGGCAGTCTATCAGTGTAGTAAGATGCTATAGAGTCATTATTTGTCTTCTCTGAGCTGTTCTGCCTTCCCCATGACCCACCTATATTGTTATCGCTAATTATAGTGCCCCTTAATCCCCTTCTCCATCCCTCCCTCCCCAGCCAAGCTCCCCAACCCCTCCCCTTTGGTAACCTTCTTCGTGTCTGTGAGTCCACTGTTATTTGTTCCTTCAATTTTGCTTTGTTCTTGTACTCCACAAATGAGTGAAATCATTTGGTACTTGTCTTTCTCCATCTGGCTTATATCATTGAGCATAATATCCTCTAGATCCATCCATGTTGCTGCAAAATGGCGGGATTTCTTTTCTTTTTATGGCTGAATAATATTCCATTGTGTGTATGTACCACATCTTTTTTATCCATTCATCTATTGATGGACACTTAGGTTGCGTCCATATCTTGGCTATTCTAAATAGTGCTGCAATCAACAGAGGGGGGCATATGTCTTTTCGAATGCTAGGCATTTTTATTACTGCATTTCATAAGTTCTTTTCCCCTAACACAATTAAAATAAATCACAAGTTCCTCAAAGGCTAGATCTTCTATGTTGTGGGTTCTTATTTAGCCTACCAAAGGGTTCTGAACACAAAGAAAGAGCTGAATAAATACTTTTTGGTTGCATCAAGAGGTACAATGAATTATAATAGGTATCCATCATTTTTCATTAATGTCTTAGAATTTTGAATTTATACACCTGAAATGGGGCATGAAGTTATTTTGTGGACCCTAAAATCTCACTTTTCCCCCATTAGACTAGAGAATATGATCTTTATAGCCACTGCCTACTGGTAAGGTATATTATTAAGCTATATTAGACATTATAAGCATTTTCACAAAAGTTAAAGTCAGACTCTCAGGGTTTTGGGATCCTTAAAGACTTTTAAGTCCAACTGTAGAACTTTTAAGACACTGATGTCCATTCTTCAGTTCCAGATATTTTGGTTTCAACTGGTTTCAGTGTGAAATTTTGCATCTGTTCTCTTTAATAGCACTCCAGGTGATTATAATGTGTATCAGGGTTGAAGTCATGGATTTGGGCCAAATGATTAGCGTTTATACAGAGCAAGGAGTGATCTGGAATCAGGGGACTTGAGTTCTTACATTTAACATTGGATAAACAAGATTTTGGTGACATGCTCTGGACCATTTAAAGATGAGAGTGGGTTTCAACACCCCCCCCCTTTAAAAAAACAAACAAACATAGTTTTAGCTTATCTTCAAATGAAACCTTATTTATAAATTAAATGTATGTACGTGGAGGGGCCAGTAGAATATATCAAACTCCATGCTACTAGAGAATAAATGAGAACCTAACGTCAACTCATAATCATATATTCTTTTTCATTTTCTTGCAAAACAGATGATTAGTTGATTTTTAATGGCACTAAATAACCTACTAAAAGACTGCTCCTATTAGCAACTTTCTTTAACTTCTATTCCAAAGTAGGAATTTTGCAACTTCTCTTCATCACCTACATGTGATTCTCTTGTGTTGTCTCATTCTTTGGCTTTTCTTCCTTTTCTTATTCCATAAATTTTTCTCCACAAGTTTCTGACCTTAATTACTTTGTCTCCCCTCTCCTCCCAACAGGGCTTGGTAGTCATCTCTCCTCAGAAGCCTGTCAAATTTTTATCTTTAGCCAGACCTATCTTTCAAGTTAAAATCCTGTAATTGTTTGTTACACAGCTCCTCACAGAAGTTTTATAGCAGAGGCTATAAACTAGCCACTTGCAGTTCTTTTGTTTTGTTTTGAATTTTATTAATAATTAGGAAATTTTTAAACAGCAGATTTCTGTCTTCTTTTGAAAAGTTCAAGACTTGGCAACACTGCCTTTTCTTTCTGCCCCCATCTCCAGTCACAGTCCCTGTAAGTGACTGCGTTTTCTCTGCCTGTAACATTTAGGTCTGTCCTGCCCGCCCACTCACCCACACCTGTAAGACCAATGTCAATGTCTATTTATCTTCAAAGGTACAAATGTTATAACTTTTTTGTAGCACTCCTTGTACCAGGAATTAATGTATGTATAGTACTTACATTATATCTACTTTAGAATACTTTGTAATTTATTTTACTAATCTATCTTTTGTGTAAGTGTGTATGTTCCCCAAGGACAGAGACCTTGACTTGTTCACTTTGTTTTCCTGACACTTGTGACATGGTGGATACTTCAGTGTCTGTTGAAATGAACTGTAGTAAATTTCTTCTGGAAGAGAGAAAAAACCAGAGCCCTAGGAGGCTGCCTTATTTTCTGAGGAATGAACAAAAGGGCCCCAAACCTTTGATCATAATATGACAGTTGAAAAATCCAGAAAAATACTCCACAAATACTTATTAATTCTTCATTGAAAAACACAATAATAATTACTATTTGTTCTAGAGTTTTTGAGTAAATTATACCATTGTTGCTTTATATGAGTAGTTTAAACAGTTAGTATGAACTAATATTAATAAAAAACAGTAATTCCAAACTGGTTATGATAATTCGGTTTCTTAAAAGCAAGAGGTTTTTTCCAGAAGGACTAGGAGAAAGGAGCAGTCATCTAACACTGGCAAAAAATGAGAGAAGTAAGAAGAGGTCATGCTGAGAGGGAGGAGTAGGAAGGAATGCTAACTTGTGCTAAAGAAAAAGAAGAAAATGAAGGGAGGAAATAAAAGCAAGACACTATTTCTCTGACCATTTAAAAATTCTGCTGTGCTGGAGGTATCTGTTATAATAAACACATTCAAATTTTTTCCAGGCCAAATTTGAATTCATCCCAGTGTTGATGCATGTCTTCACTCTCTAACAATTTTCTGCTGATTAACTTCTTTTTAAGATTAGCATTTGATTTTATGGCAGAAAAAAGATGGGGAAAAAAAAAAGAGCAACCCTTCATCACTAGACACTTTTTTTTGGCCAAAAATGTAATCCTTTGAGATCTGTTATAGGAAATGCAATGTATCCAGACCATGAAGTTTAAGAAAAACAAAATTCTTTTTCTATTTTGTAGATTTTTAAAAACTTTTGTCATTTACCAATGAGGAAAAAAAGGACTGATGAAGTATCTACTTTTTTAAATGATTTTTTTATTTTGGTATCATTAATCTACAATTACATGAAGAACATTATGTTTACTAGGCTCCCCCTTCACCAAGTCCCCCCACAAACCCCATTAGAGTCACTGTCCATCAGCGTAGTAAGATGCTGTAGAATCACTACTCGTCTTCTCTGTGTTGCACAGCCCTCCCTGTGCCCCCACCCCACATTATACATGCTAATCGTAATGCCCCCTTTCTTTTTCCCTGCCCTTATCTCGCCCTTCCCACCCATCCTCCCCAGTCCCCTTCCCTTTGGTAACTGTTAGTCCATTCTTGGGTTCTGTGAGTCTGCTGCTGTTTTGTTCCTTCAGTTTTTCTTTGTTCTTATACTCCACATATGAGTGAAATCACTCGGTACTTGTCTCTCTCCACCTGGCTTATTTCACTGAGCATAATACCCTCTAGCTCCATCCATGTTGTTGCAAATGGTAGGATTTGTCTTCTTCTTATGGCTGAATAATATTCCATTGTGTGTATGTACCACATCTTCTTTATCTATTTATCTACTGATGGACACTTAGATTGCTTCCAATTCTTGGCTATTGTAAATAGTGTTGTGATAAACATAGGGGTGCATATGTCTTTTTCAAACTGGGCTGCTGCATTCTTAGGGTAAATTCCTAGGAGTGGAATTCCTGGGTCAAATGGTATTTCTATTTTGAGTTTTTTGAGGAACCTCCATACTGCTTTTCACAGTGGTTGAACTAATTTACATTCCCACCAGCAGTGAAGGAGGGTTCCCCTTTCTCCACAACCTCGCCAACATTTGTTGTTGTTTGTCTTTTGGATGGTGGCGATCCTTACTGGTGTGAGGTAATATCTCATTGTGGTTTTAATTTGTATTTCTCTGATGACTAGCAATGTGGAGCATCTTTTCATGTGTCTGTTGCCCATCTGAATTGCTTCTTTGGAGAAGTGTCTGTTCAGATCTTCTGCCCACTTTTCAATTGGATTATTTGCTTTTTGTTTGTTGAGGTGCGTGAGCTCTATATATTTTGGATGTCAGCCCTTTATTGGATCTGTCATTTATGAATATATTCTCCCATACTGTAGGATGCCTTTTTGTTCTATTGATGGCGTCCTTTGCTGTACAGAAGCTTTTCAGCTTGATATAGTCCCACTTGCTCATTTTTGCTTTTGTTTCCCTTGCCCAGGGAGATATGTTCATGAAGAAATTGTTCATGTTTATGTCCAAGAGATTTTTGCCTACGTTTTTTTCTAAGTTTTATAGTTTATGACTTACATTCAGGTCTTTGATCCATTTAGAATTTACTTTTGTGTATGGGGTTAGACAATGATCCAGTTTCATTCTCTTACATGTAGCTGTCCAGTTTTGCCAACACCAGCTGTTGAAGAGGCTGTCATTTCCCCATTGTATGTCCAAGGCTCCTTTATCATATATTAATTGACCATATATGTTTGGGTTAATATCTGGACTCTCTATCAAAGTATCTATTTTTTAAGTGAGATTTTACTGTAAGATTTTTCTTCTAGCAGCAATCTTATTACCATGAATGTGGGTTCATTTGGATTCTGTCAGAATTATCTACAAGCTGTCAGCTATAGAAGGATAAGTAGTGTCCACGTTGTTAACGACTAATTGGCAATGCCAGTTAGTTATTCAGTAAATTATAAACCATCAGAGAAATACAAAAGTGTGTCTGGTGTGATTTTGAGTACTTAGTTTGTTTTGTATTATAAATATGTAGAAATTAGAGATTTATAAGTAATGATTTGTGACAGTTATTAACCATGACATTCAATTAATTAGCATTTCCTGACTTTGCCCCCTCCAAGCCAAAGCATAATAAAGCATTCTTCCTAGAAATATAGATGAAAATGGCTGGAGAAATGAGGGGGGAGGACCTCTGTACTTCCAATAAGAAGATTTTAAAGAACTCCCAGAAGTAGCTACATAAATTGGGGCTCATTTGGGGAATACTATTATGGTTAAAGACTATGAGCTTTGAAGTTAGAACTGAATTTGGAGTCCTGGCTCTGCTACTTTTTAGCTAAGTGGTGTAGATTCTTTCTAAGCCATATTTCTTTCACCTTAAAATGGGAATAATATTAATTGAGTTGGATTAGGTACTACAAGTCAAATGCATAGGCTTACACAAAAAATATCAGGCTTTAACATAAAGGATGCAGATAACAGATTTTAGTTTACTCATTCTAGGGGTTGGGAGCAGAATTACTGCTAGAGTCTTGTGGCAGGAAAGTCATGGCTCAGAAAATGGTGCAGGAAACTCTTTGGTTTTCTATGCTTGATGTTTACTGTCTACTTTTCTGACTGGTTAGGTAAGCTAGGTATATAGAAATGCCTTTTTTTCAGGTTGTGATCAACAGATTTTCCTAAAATACCACTCTAAATATATTTGCCTTCGGATTTAACATTTTGAGATGGAAATAATATCTAGCCTGAAATTTTATTTAAAGTCAGATAAGCCAGTGGATGTTCATTTAGAACATAAAAGCAAAAGGCAAACTTTTTTGCTAAGAGAATTAGCTTAATCATATATTTTGAATTAGATACAATTTGGAAGGACACAGAAGGTGACCTAAGCACTTTGGGTGGGAAAATTCTTTCTTTATTTTTTTATTAAATTATAGTTGACATAGAATATATTAGTTTCAGGTGCACAATTCATAATTCATAATTAACAGTTGGGAGACGATGGTGAAGTAGGAAGGCAAGGCAGAAATGTCCTCCTACACATACACCAAGGAAGCAACTACAGCAAATACAACTCACCCTGAAAATGACCTGAAGACCAAAGAACAGACCACTTAGACCTGGGGAAGAAGAGAAGGCCACACAGAGAAGGGTGAAGTTGTAAAGTCATGATCAAGTGGGGACCCAAGTCCTTTCCCCATCCCAGCTCACTGGTGGGAGGAAAAGGAACAGAGCAGGGAGGGGATAGGTGCTCAGGAACTCTGCACACCTGGCCTGGAGATCTGCTCTGGAAGCATGAGTCCACATTGCAGTGGGTTCTGGTGATTAATGGGGATGGACACCAGGGACAGCTGGAACAACACTCTGGGAGTCAGAGACTATAGCCACTTGTGGAGGACAGTTAGGCTCCACTGGTCTTGCTGAGACCCAACACAAAGGCAGCAGTTTGAAAGATTTTCAAGCAGCAGGAGGGGTGCCAGAGGGGCAAGGGATGGACAGAGCTCTGTCCACAGGGGAAGGGGTAGGTGTACAATACCTCCCCAGCCCTCCCTTGGCCCAACAGGCTGGGCACTCTTGGGAGCCCCAGATTCTCCATTTCCCTTGCTGGTGGCTCAGCCCTGAGGTGCTTCCCTGGGCACCATTGGTGTGCCAGCCCACTTGACCCAGCAGCATCAGACTTTGCTGCCTGGCAGGTAAAGGGAGGCTTTCTCAGCTTCTCAGTCCTGTCTCGGCCCAATTAGAGATGAGCCTGCAGGAGCCAGCACCAAGCACTCCTTCCTCCCAGCAGAAGGCCAAGTCCAGTGCTGCATGCCTTGCCATCACAGGGGGCGCCCACCTGAGTCAATGCTGCTGTGCACCAAAGCACAGGACCATCACCATGTGCCAGCGCGATTTGCACAGCCACTCACTCTGTAACTGAGGGACGCACTGCTTCCTGTGCCTAACCCAGAGCTGGGCTACGGTCCTGCCCACCCCATTAACCCAGCAGCCCCACCATTGCTGCAGGGCAAGCAAAGGGTGACACTGCCCACAAAATCCAAGCAGAAGCCACTGCTCTGGTCACAAAGGGTTGGCTGAGGCAAACTGCCAGCTGAACCAGACTGAGATAAACCACTGCTGGCAGACAGACAGAAAGGTGGCCCTGCCCACTGCCCACAACAGCAACTGAGGCTCCACCACACAGGAGAACCAGGCACTGGAGAGTAAAGATGAGGAATTACTCTCTAGATGAGAGAGTATAGCAGATCCATCTAATACAAAGGAAGAAACAACAGAAAATCTGACAAAATGAGGCAGAGGAGTATGTTCCGAAGAAAACTACAGGATAAGACACCATGAAGAGGGCTAAATGAAATAGAGATCACCAATCTTCTTGATAAAGATTTCAAAGTAAAAGTCATAAATATGCTCACTGATCTGTGGAAAAGTATTGAAAATCTCAGGGAGGACTTCAACAAAAAGATACAACAGCTGAAAAAGAGCCACTCAGAGCTGAAGAATACAGTAACTGAAATGAAATATGCAATGAAGGGAATGATTAGTAGATTGCTGCAAACAGAGGAGACTGTCAATGAGATGGAAATTAGAGAACAGGAACACAATGAAGCTGAGGAATAAAGAGAAAAAAGAATCTCTAGGAATAAAAGAATGGTAAGAGAGCTGTGTGACCACTCCAAATGAAACAGTATTCTCATAATAGGGGTACCAGAGGGAGAAGAAAGAGACAAAAGGATAGAAAGTCTCCTTGAGGAAATAACTGTTGAAAACTTCCCTAAACTGGGAAAGGAAATAGATACTCAGGTCATGGAAGCATGGAGGGCCCCTATTAGAAGGAACCGCAGGAAGACAACACCAAGATGTGGAATATATAAAATGACAAAGATTAAGGATAAGGGGACAGTACTGAAAGCAGACAGAGAGAGAAAAAAGATTACTTTAAGGGAAACCCCATCAGGCTATCAGCTGACTTTTCAGCAGAAACTTTACAGGCCAGAAGGGAGTGGCATGATATATTTAATGAGACAGAAGTACCTTCAGCCAAGATGCCTCTACCCAGCAAGATTACCATTCAAATTTGAAAAGAGATTAAACAATTCCCAGATAAATGAAGGCTCAAGGAATTTATAACCACTATACCAGCATTACAGGATATGTTAAAGGGACTGCTGTAGATAGAAATGTCCCTAAGGCTAATAGTTTTCACCAGTGGAAATAAACCCACAGTTAAGGTAATAGACCAATTAATTACCAAACAAATACAAAATTAAAACGAAAGCAGTAAAAGTGTACAGAACATCAGTCAAGGATACACAAAAAGTGCAGATTATGATATACATAAAGTGTAGAGAAGGAAGAAAGAAAAAAAGAAGTACTTTTAGATTGTGTTTGAAATAGAACAATCATCAACTTAATATAGACTGTTATATAGTCTGGAAGCTATCCTTGAACCTTATGGTAACCATAGACCTAGAGCCTATAATAGATGCACAAAAAAATTAAAAAATCTAATCACAATGCTAAAGAAAACCATCAAATAACAAGAGTATAAGAGAGAAAGAAAGGAACAGAAAGGAACAGAGAGGAGCTATAAAAACAACAAGAAAATAATTACTGAATGGCAGTAAGTACATACCTAAAATAATTACCTTAAATGTAAAGGGACTGAATGCACTAATCAAAAAACTGGCTGAATGGATAAAGAAACAAAGCCCATCTATATGCTGCCTACAAGAGACTGATTTCAAACCCAAAGTCATACACAGACTAAAAGTAATAGGGAGAAAAAGCTGGAGTTGTAGTACTTCTATCAGACAAAATAGATTTCAAAACAAAGAGAATAATAGGAGACAAGAAGGACATTACATAATGATAAAGGGGTCAGTCTAACAGGAGAATACAGCATTATAAATACCTGTGCACCCAACATAGGAATTAGAGGGGGAAATAGATTGCAACACCTTCATTTTAAGTGACATTACCACACCAGTCACATCAATAAACAGTACAACCAGACAGAAAACAAATAAGGAAAAAGAGGCACTAAACAATACACTAGATCAGATGGACTTATATTTACAGAACATTCCACCTAAAAGCAGCAGGATACACATTTTTCTCAAGTGTCCATGCAATGTTCTCCAGAAGAGACCACATACTAGGCCACAAAAACAGCCTCAGTGAATTCAAAAAGACTGAAATTGTATCAAGCAGCTTTTCAGACCACAGTGGTATGAAACTAGAAATAAATTACACAAAGAAAACAAAAAGCCCATAAATACATGGAGATCAAAGAACATGCTTCTAAATAATCAACAGATCAATGAACAAGCTCAAACAGAAATCAAGCTAATACATGGAAACAAATGAAAACAAAAAAATTTAACAGTCCAAAATTAGTGGGAGGCTGCAAACGTAGTTCTAAGAGGGAAGTACATAGCAATACAGACAAGAAACAAGAACAATACAAAATAAGCAGTCTAAACTCACAATTAAAGAAACTAGAAAAAGAACAAATGAAACCAAAATTAGTAGAAGGAGGGACATAATAAAGATCAGAGCAGAAATAAATAAAATAGAGAAGAATAAAACAATAGAATAAAAAACAGTGAAACCAAGAGCTGGTTCTCGAGAAAACAAACAAAATAGATAAACCCCTGGTAGACTTACCAAGAAAAAAAGAGAGAGTACACAGATAAAATCAGAACAGAAAAAGGAATAGTCACAACAGATACAAAAAATACAAAGAATTATTAGAGAATTATATGAAAAATTATATGCCAATAAATTGGGCAACATAGAAGAAATGGACAAATTCTTCCAAGATTAACCCAGGAAATCTGAACAGACCAATTACCATCAATGAAATTAAATTGGTAATCAAAAAAACTCCCATAAACAGAAGTCCAGAAGCAGATGGCTTCACAGCTGAATTCTACTAAACAGTTAAAAAGAGAAAACACCCACTGCTCTTAAAGTATTCCAAAAAGTAGAAGAGGAGGGAATACTTCCAAACTCACTCTATGAGGCCAGCAGCACTCTAATACAAAAACCAGACAAAAACACTACAAAAAAAGAAAACTATAGGTACTGATGAACATAGATGCAAAAATCCTCAATAAAATATTAGCAAGCCAAATTAAAAAATATATTAAAAAGAGCATCCATCATGACGAAGTGGGTTTTATTCCAGGGATGCAAGGATGGTACAACATTTACAAAAAGAAGGATAAAGTCCACATGATCAGCTCAACAGATGCTGAAAAAGCATTTGACAAAATTCAACATCAATCCATTATAAAAACTCTCAATAAAATGGTTATAGAGGGTACATACCCCAACATAATAAAGGCCATATGTGGCAAACCCACAGCTATTGTCACACTCAATGGCAAAAAGCTGAAAGGTTTTTCTCTCAGATCAGGAACAAGACAAGGATGTCCACTTTCACCACTTTTATTCATAATACTGGAAGTCCTAGCCATGGTGATCAGACAAGACAAAGAAATAAAAGGCATCCAAACTGGTAAGGAAGAAGGTTGTTACTATTTGCAGGTGACATGATATTATACATAAAAAGAACCTCTAAAGACTCCATAAGAAAATACTAGAACTAACAACTGGATTCAGCAACGTTGCAGAATACAAAATCAATACACAGAAATCTGTTGCATTCCTATGTGCTAACAATGAACTAGCAGAATGCAATTACAGAAAAACAAACCCATTGACAATTGCATCAAAATTGGGATAACCTAGGGATAAACCTAACCAAGGAGTTGGAAGACCTGTACTCTGAAAAGTATGAGATACTCATGAGAGAAATTAAAGAGGACACAAATAAATGGCAATCAATCCCATGCTCGTGGATAGAAATAATTAATATTGTCAAAATGGCCATCTTGCCCAAAGCAATGAACAGACTCAATGCAATTCCTATCAAAACACCAATGGCATTGTTCAGTGAATTAGAGCAAATAATCCTAAAATTCATATGGAATCAAAAAAGGCCTTGAATACCCAAATCAATGCTGAGAAAGAAAAAAGCAGGGGATATTATGTCCCCTAACTTCAAGCTATATTACAAAGCTACAGTAATCAAAACACTTTGTTACTGGCACAAGAAAAACCCATAGATGAATGGAATATAATAGAGGGCTCAACTATAAACCCATGCATATATGGTCAATCAATATATGGTAAAGGAGCCATGAATATACAATGGGGAAAAGATAGCCTCTTCAATAACTGGTGCTGGGAAAACTGGACAGCTGAGTGTAAGAAAATGAAACTGGATTACTGCCTAACTCCACACACAAAAGTAAACTCAAAATGGATCAAAGACCTGAATGTAAGATAAGAAACCACAAAACTCTTAGAAGAAGACATAGCCAAAAATCTTTGAACATATGCATGAGCATTTTTCCTGAACGCATCTCCTCAGGCAAGGGAAACAAAATAAAAAATGAACAAGTCGGACTACACCAAACTAAAAAGCTGCTGCACAGCAAAGGACACCATCAGCAGAAGAAAAAGGCAGCCTAGTATGGTAGAATACATTCATAAATAAGTCCTCCAGTAAGGGGTTAACATCCAAAATATTTAAAGCATTCACACGCCTCAACACCAAAAAAGCAAATAACCTGATTACATAATGGACAGAGGACCTAAACTGACATTTCTCCAAAGAAGAAACACAGATGGCCAATAGGCACATGAAAAGATGCCCCATATCATTAGTCATCAGGGAAATGCAAGTCAAAACAACAATGAGTTATCACATCACACCTGTTAGAATGGCCACTATCCAAAAGACAAGAAATAACAAGTGTTGGCAAGGATGTGGAGAAATGTGAACCCTCCTACACTGTTGGGAGCATGTAAATTGGTACAACTGCTGTAGGAAGCAGTAAGGAGGTTCCTCAAAAAACTAAAAATAGAAATGCCATTTTACCCAGTGATTACACTTCTAGGAATTTACCCAAAGAAAACAAAATCCCTGATTCAAAAAGATATATGCACTCCTACATTTATCGCCACATTATTTACAATAGCTAAGATAAGGAAGCAACCTAAATGTCCATCAATAGATGAATGGATAAAGAAGATGTGGTACATATACCCATTCCACCTCTTTGGTTAGGTTTATCCGTAGGTTATCCCTTTATTATTTGGCCATAATAAAGAAAGATATCCTGCCATTTGCAGCAACATGGATGGATCTAGAGAGTATTATGCTTCATGAAAGAAGCCAGGTGGAGTAAGACAAATACAAGTGATCTCACTTATTTGTGGAATCTAAAAACAATGCAAAACAGAATGAACAAAACAGCAGTAGACTCATAGACAGTTAGAAGTGACTAGCGGTTACTACAGGGAAGGGCTAGGGTGGGGGGTAGGAGGGTGAGAGGGATAAAGGGGCACAAAAATTCTCAATCAAAATATGAGGTGCCCATGGAGATAGCCGTACAGCACAGAAAATATAGTCAATGATTTGTATCATCTTCCTATGTTGACAGATAGTAACCGCACTAGCTGGGGTAAGGACTTAATAATATGAGTAACTGTTGAACCACT
The DNA here is from genome assembly GCF_040802235.1 of Manis javanica. Lineage (NCBI taxonomy): Eukaryota > Metazoa > Chordata > Mammalia > Pholidota > Manidae > Manis > Manis javanica. Next base: position 30,737,001 of record NC_133166.1, read on the forward strand.
GTGTTGTATATTTGAAACCAAGATAAGGTTGTGCATCAATGATACTTCAATAAAAGAAATAATCAATAGCCCTGAAGAAAACTTCTAACAACATGGGTAAACTTCAAATACATTATGCTCAGTGAACAAAGTCTGACATAACAGAACATACATTGTATGATTCCATTTATACATAATGTCCAGAAAAGGAAAATTTAGAGATAGCAAGTGGTTGCCTGGGAATGGGGAGTGACTATAAATGGGTATTAGAGTTCTTTTTGGGATGATGGAAATCAGATGGTGGTGATAGTTGTACAATTCTGTGAATATACTAAAAATCACTTAAATATGCACTTAAAATGAGTGAATTTTATGTTATATAAATTTTAACTAAATTTGTTCATAAAATTAATCTATGTGGCTAGATACTAGAAAAGATATTTTTACATGCTGAATGAAATGAAATTTTGAAGAGGAAATCTATTTATACTAAGATTAAGAGCCTGAATAATGCTCTTATACTGAAGTAAGACCTATCTTGGTCTATAAAATACCCTTACAGTACCATCTGCACATGGGAGATCTTTGGAATTTTGGAAGGCATCACTTCAGGGTGATTGAATTTAAGGTAAATGGGGTATTTCTATTTCCTCCCAGGGTAAACACAAACTACAATGGGTACCAAAGGAGAAAGAGTCAGCTCTCCTGGAGGTCATTTGAACATCAGGAACCAACAGATGTACCTCAATGAAGTAAATGAAGGTTTACCGTATTGTGAGAGATTCCAGCACACTCTCCAAATTACCTAGATTATTAAGAACTTCAACAGGGTGACCCTAACTAAGGTATATGGGTCATGGAGGTGAAGGCATGAAACATTTTTCTTCCTGACTGCTGCTCTGTTGACCTCAGTGACTTTAGGCCCATAGGTAAATCCTAATTCAAAGCCTTCCATAAACTTCTTCCCTAGCTTCCATCACAGTATAAGGGCTGGTCCCTATAGTAAACTCCTTACTTCATATACTCATGGTGCTTCTGATATCATGAACAAACCCTCACTAATACACACTATAAAATGGTTAAATGGCCCAGCTTAAAAAAAAAAATTGTAAGTGACTTGGGTCACTTGAACAACTGAATTTCTACTGTCAATTCTTATTTTCCCTATGTATTTCTACATAATATCTAAGTTTAAAAAATATCTTAGATGTTGAAAGTGGGGAAGATTTTTAAATGCATTCTTTAATAAATGTCCATGTGAAGGCCCACATGAAGGCCAGTTAGAAATAGGACTGAGCTTTTTGGCTGCTCTGAGATATGGAGACAAACTTCCTAGGTGGCTAAGGACCCAGGAGAGCCTGGCCTATTTTTGTAAGTATTTTCATGCTAGCAGGGGAATGAGATGAAGGCCTAGTGAGTTCAGAGAGGACTAATATGTATGTACTGAAGGAAAATGAGTGGGCCTGGAGCTGAGCTTACGCTGGCAGGGGAAGACTAAAAGATGATGGTGCGAGCTCTGGCCAGTTGTCATTAGTTTCTAAGCCCAGAATTCATTTGTTTGACATTTTTGTGATTTGTCCTTGTTTCCTGAGCATGCTCAGTATGACTTGCCAGTTCTCAGAAGTGTGAACCTCATAAATCACACTTTCTGCTTTAGAAGAGGATGGAAAGGTAAATAGGAAAAAAGAGGGACATGCATTGACTTAGCAGCAGAGAAAGAGTTCTTGATTATGGAGAATCTTTGGCCTAAGACCTTTAACTCAGAGACTATAGACAAACTATTTGAAGTAAAGTTGTTTTAAAAAACTGGCCTTATCAATAAGCATTTGTTGAGCACCTACTAGATGCAGGAAGGTAGTTAGGCCTCATTAGTTAGAAATGGTGGATGAAACAAAAAGGATGGGCAGAACAAAAAGGTATGAGAACACTTGTCAGCATTAAAGGCAGGGTCGTTTCATGGTGAGGACTCTGCCTGAGGCCCTCCCTCTGTGTCTAGTTCTCTACTGAAAGAGACGTGGGAACCCTTAACAAGCTCTCCTGATTTAAAGCCCATGAAACATGGAGCTTAAGCCAGAGGTCCTTCCATACCACCTTCCTTGAAGTCCTGGGCCTCCTGAAGCTAACTGTGAGTCAGCTTAACTGTCACAGGCTTATTGTTTCCTACTGCACATTTCAGACGGATGTACTAAGTGTACTACTGTTCAGAAAATGGCTACTTAATTCCTTACAAGTCCTTCATAGGAAAAGAGAATAAAAAGAATTTGCTGGATCTGTTTGCCCATAAGACCTAATCTCTTTACGAAAAGGTATGGATAGGAGAACTCTAATAAACTACAGAACTAGGAAAATCACTGAACATTCTAGAATATTCTCAGAAGGTTCATAGAAATTGCCAATGAAGTTAAACTCTAATTTATTTTGTTTGTTAATTTATTCATTCAACAAATATTTACTGACTGACATTGGGATATAGTTGCAAATAAGACAGACAATATTCCAGCCCCATGGGATTTACTTTCTGTAGTGGGGAAAAACAGTCAAATATAAACAAATCAATACACAATGTAAGTGCAGGTATATAAATTGCTATAAAGAATAATAAAGCAGAGATGGAATGGGTGGCATTCTATGTTAGGATATGATTTAACATTACGTGTTAAATTTTTTATACATAGTATGCAATAGATGATATAATGAATATAACTACACATGTCTTGGATATACTTAAGGGGGCAAGATTCATGTAGTTCCATGATAAATCAAACTGTATGTATTTATATAAATCATAGCGAGCTTATGTGTAGACCAAAGAAACTCACCCTATAGAAGGCACTGGTCAAAGGGAGCAATGCTGCAGCAATGTTGAATTCCTCTAAACTTGAACAATCCTTAAACAAAACAAAGAAAATCGAGCATTAGGACCTTTACCAGAAATCACAACATATGGAAACAAAAACCCAAGATACATTGTTTACTGTCCTATGGGGTCTTTACTTTTATTCCAAATTGTCACTAAGGCTTACTTGGGTAGATTAGGAAAAAAATACTGTCCTTGAAACATTCTTTTTTGTTTTTAGATTCTCTTCTTTTATTGAAGTATAGTTGACATACAATCTTATATTGGTTGCAGGTGTACAAGCATAGTAAGTTGAAAATTATATATATTATAAAAAGCTCACTGTAGCTGTACCACACAAAGCTATTACAATACTATTGATTATATCTCCTATGCTGTACTTTTTAGTCCTATGACTTACTTGCTTTATAATTAGAATTTTGAACCTCTTTATCCCCTTTACCATTTTGCCCATCCTCTACTCCAGTTTGTCTCAGTATTTAGGAGTTTATTTCTGTTTTGTTTGCTTTTTTGTTTGTTCATTCATTTTCTTTTTTATATTTCACATATAAGAGAAATAATATGGTATTTGTCTTTCTCTATCTGACTTATTTCACTTAGCATAATAACCCCTAGGTCCAACCATGCTGCTGAAAATGGCAAGACTTCACTCTTTTTCATGGCTCAGTAATATTCATTGTGTATATGTACCACATCTTCTTTATTCATTAATCTATTGATGGACATCATGGTGCTTCCATAACTTGACTATTGTAAATAATGCTGCAATAAACCTAGGGGTGCACATACCTTTTTTTATTAAGATATCATTGATATACACTCTTACGAAGGTTTCACATGAGCAACATTGTGGTTACTACATTCACAGATTATCAAGTCCCCCCAATACCCCATTGGAGTCACTGTCCATCAGTGTTTTAAGATGCCACAGAGTCACTATTTGTCTTCTCTGGGGTGAACACATCTTTTCAAATTAGTGTTTATGTTTTCTTCAGGTAGATATCCAGAGGCAGAATTATTGGGTCATGCACTATTTCTATTTTTAGTTTTTTGAGGGACCTCCAAACTGTGTTCCACACTGGCTGCACCATTGTACATTCCTGTCAACAATGCACAAGGGTTCCCTTTTCTCCACAACTTCATAAATACTTGTTTTTTTCTTGTTGTTTTGGTACTGGCTATTCTGACTGGTATAAGGTGACATTTCATTGTAGTGTCAATTTTCATTTCTCTAATGATTAGTGATATTGAGAATCTTTTCATGTGTCTGTTGGCCATGTGCACGTCTTTGCAGAAATGTCCATTCAGATTCTGTGCCCAATTTTTAATCAGATTATTTATTCTTTGGTGTTGAGTTGTATGAGTTCTTTATATATTTTGGATATTAACCCCTTTTCAGATATACTATTGGCAAGTATATTTTCCCATTCAGGAGGCTGCCCTTTTGTTTTGCTGGTTTCCTTTACTGTAAAGAAGATTTTTAGTTTTACATAGTCCCACTTCTTTATTTTTGCTTTTCCCCCCGCTTGCCTGGGGAGACATATCCAGAAAAGAATTGCTAAGGCCTATGTCCAAGAATTTACTGCTTATATTTAATGGTTTCAGGTCTTACATTTTTACATTTAGGTCTTTACTCCATTTTGAGTTTATATTTATGTATGGTTTAAGAAAAGTGGTCCAGTTTCATTCTTTTGCATGTAGTTGCCCATTTACTGAAGACACTGCCTTTTCCTCATTATATATTCTTGCCTTCTTTTCTGAAGCATATTCTTTAAGAAATGAGATAAAAATATATTTGAGAAAGATGTTGTCATAATCTATTAGTGAGCAGCTACTTTTATTTTCCTGTTTGACAAGAATTGCGTTCAAAACTGTGTGATTTATAAAAAAGCTGTATTGGTGGGGGTTTTAGTATATTTAATTACTGTATTTCATTGACTCTAAGACACATATTTTTTTTTTACATTTAAACTTCTCTTTTTTATTTTTTTACTATTTTATTTTGTATCTTATTAAGGTATTATTGATATACACTCTTATGAAGGTTTCACATGAAAAAACAATATGGTTACTACATTCTCACGTTATTGTGTGCCTCCCATACCCCACTGTAGTCACTGCCCAACAGAATAGTAAGATATCACAGAACCACTATTTGCCTTCTCTCTGCTATACTGTCTTTCCCATGATTACCCCCCAACGACGTATGCCAGTCATAATACCCCTCAGTCCCCTTCGCCCTCCCTCCCGACCTGCCTTATCCCACACCTCCCCTTTGGTAACCGCTAGTCCTTTCTTGGAGTCTGTGAGTCGGTTGCTGTTTTGTTCCTTCAGTTTTGCTTCGTTGTTATACTCCACAAATGAGGGAAATCATTTGGTACTTGTCTTTTTCCGCCTGGCTTATTTCACTGAGCATAATATCCTCCAACTCCATCCATGTTGTTGCAAATGGTAGGATATGTTTCTTTCTTATGGCTGAATAGTATTCCATTGTGCATATGCACCACCTCTCCTTTATCCATTCGTCTACTGATGGACACTTAGGTTGCTTCCGTATCTTGGCTGTAGTAAATAGTGCTGCAGTAAACATAGGGGTACGCATGTCTTTTCGAATCTGAGAAATTATATTCTTTGGGTAAATTCCTAGGAGTGGAAATCCTGGCTCAAACAGTATTTCTATTTTTAGTTTTCTGAGGATCCTCCATATTGCTCTCCACAATGGTTGAACACAATGGTCCTCCACCAGCAGTGTAGGAGGGTTCCACTTTCTCCACATCCTTGCTAGCATTTGTTTTTCTTAGTCTTTAAGATACTGGCCATCCTAACTGGTGTGAGGTGATATCTCATTGTGTTTTTTATTTGCATTTCCCTGATAAATGGTGATGTGGAGCATCTTTTCATGTGCCTGTTGGCCATCTGAATTTCTTCTTTGGAGAATTGTCTACTCATATCCTCTACCCATTTTTTAATTGGGTTATTTGCTTTTTGGGTGCTGAGGTGTGTGAGTTCTTTATGTATTTTGGATGTTAACCCCTTGTCAGATATGTCATTTACAAATATATTCTCCCATACTGTAGGATGCCTTTTTGTTCTGTTGATAGTGTCCTTTGTTGTACAGAAGCTTTTTAGTTTGCTGTAGTCCACTTGTTCATTATTGCTTTTGTTTCCCTTGCATGTGGAGATATGTTCATGAAGAAGTTGCTCCTGTTTATATTCAAGAGAGTTTCGCCTATATTTTCTTCTAATAGGTTTATGGTTTCATGACTTACATTCAGGTCTTTGATCCATTTCAAGTTTATTTTTGTGTATGAAGTTAGACAATAATCCAGTTTCATTCTCTTACATGTAGCTGTCCAGTTTTGCCAACACCAGCTGTTGAAGATGCTGTCATTTCCCCATTGTATATCCATGACTCCTTAATTGTATATTAATTGACTATATATGCTTGGGTTAATACCTGGACTCTCTATTCTGTTCCACTGGTCTATGGGTCTGCTCTTGTGCCAGTACCAAATTGTCTTGATTACTGTGGCTTTGGAGTAGAGCTTGAAGTCGGGGAGTCTAATTCCCCCCAGCTTTATTCTTCCTTCTCAGGATTGCTTTGGCTATTCAGGGTCCTTTGTACTTCCATATGAATTTTGGAACTATTTGCTCTAGTTCATTGAAGAATGCTGTTGGTATTTTCATAGGGGTTGCATTGAATCTGTAGATTGCTTTAGGCAGGATGGCCATTTTGACAATATTAATTCTTCCTATCCATGAGCATGGGATGTGTTTCCATTTATTGGTATCTTCTTTCATTTCTCTCATGAGTGTCTTGTAGTTTTCAGAGTATATAGGTCTTTCACTTCCTTCATTAGGTTTATACCTAGGTATTTTATTCTTTTTGAAGCAACTGTGAATGGAATTGTTTTCCTGATTTTTCTTTATGCTAGTTCATCATTACTGTATAGGAATGCAACTGATTTCTGTGTATTAATTTTGTATCCTGCAACTTTGCTGAATTCAGATATTAGATCTAGTAGTGTTGGAGTGGATTCTTTTGGGTTTCTTATGTACAATATCATGTCATCTGCAAACAGTGACAGTTTAATTTCTTCTGTACCAATCTGGATGCCTTTTATTTCTTTGTGTTGTCTGATGGCTGTGGTGAGGACCTCCAGAACTATACTGAATAAAAATGGGGAGAGTGGGCATCCTTGTCTTGTTCTCGATCTTAAAGGAAAAGCTTACAGTTTCTTGCTGTTAAGTATGATGTTGGCTGTGGGTTTGTCATATATGGCCTTTATTATGTAGAGGTACTTGCCTTCTGTACCCATTTTCTTGAGAGTTTTTATCATGAATGGGTGTTGAATTTTGTCAAATTATTTTTCAGCATCTATGGAGATAATCACATGGTTTTTGTCCTTTTTGTTGATGGTTTTTCTAATATTATACCATCCTTGCATCCCTGGAATGAATCCTACTTGATCATGATGGATGATCTTTCTGATATATTTTTGAATTCAGTTTGCTAATATTTTGTTGAGTATTTTTGCATGTATGTTCATTAGGGATATTGGTCTGTAATTTCTTTTTTTTGTGGGGTCTTTGCCGGGTTTTTGTATTAGAGTGATGCTGGCCTCATAGAATGAGTTTGGAAGTATTCCCTCCTTTTCTACTTTTTGGAAAACTTTAAGAAGAATGGGTAGGTCTTCACTAAATGTTTGATAAAATTCAGTGGTGAAGCCATCTGGTCCAGGGGTGTTGTTCCTTGGTAGTGTTTTGATTACCAGTTCAATTTCATTGGTGGTAATTGGCCTGCTCAGATTTTCTATTTCTATTTCTTTCATTCTCATTTTTTATTCTGTTTATGTGTGTAGACTCTTTTTTTCTTGATAAGTCTGGCTAGGGGTTTATCTATTTTGTTTATTTTCTTGAAGAACCAGCTCCTGCTTTCAGTGATTCTTTCTATTGTTTTATTCTTCTGAATTTTATTTATTTCTGCTCTAATCTTTATTATGCACCTCCTTCTACTGACTCACTTTTTCTTTTTCTAGTTTCATTAATTGTGAGTTTAGACTATTCATATGGATTGTTCTTCTTTCCTGAGGTAGGCCTGTATTGTAACACACTTTCCTCTTAGCATGGCCTTTGCTCCATCCCACGGATTTTGCGGTGTTGGATTATTGTTGTTATTTGTCTCCATATATTACTTGATATCTGTTTTTATTTGGTCATTGATCCATTGGTTATTTAGGAGCATGTTGTGAAGCCTCCATGTGTTTGTGGGCTTTTTCATTTTCTTTGCCTAATTTATTTCTAGTTTCATACCTTTGTGGTCTGAGAAGTTGGTTGGTAGAATTTCAATCTTTTTGAATTTACTGAGGCTCTTTTTGTGGCCTAGTATATGATCTATTCTTAAAAATGTTCCATGTGCACTTGAGAAGAATTTGTATTCTGCTGCTTTTGGGTGTAGAGTTCTGTAGATGTCTGCTGGGTCCAACTGTTCTAATGTGTTGTTCAATGCCTCTGTGTCCTTACTTATTTCCTGTCTGGTTGATCTGTCTTTTGGAGTGAGTGGAGTGTTGAAGTCTCCTAGAATGAATGCATTGCATTCTATTTCCCCTTTTAATTTTGTTAGTATTTATTTCACATATGTAGGTGCTCCAGTGTTGGGTGCATAGATATTTACAATGGTTATATCTTCTTTTTTGGATTGACCTCTTTATCATTATATAATGTTCTTCTTTGTCTCTTGTGACTTTCTTTGTTTTGAAGTCTATTTTGTCTGATACTAGTACTGCAACACCTGTTTTTTTCTCTCTGTTAGTTGCATGAAATATCTTTTTCCATCCCTTCACTTTTAGTCTGTGTAGGTCTGTGGGTTTAAGTGAGTCTCTTGTAGGCAGCATATAGTTGGGTCTTGTTTTTTTATCCATTCAGTGACTCTATGTCTTTTTATTGGTGCATTCAGACCATTTACATTTAGGTTGATTATCAATAAGTATGTACTTTCTGCCTTTGCAGGTTAAGATTCATGGTTGCCAAAGTTTCAAGTGTAACTTCCTTACTATCTATGCATCTAACTTAACTCAGTATGCTATTACAAACACAATCTAAAGGCTTTTTTCCCCCCTTTTCTTCCTCCTCCATTCTCTATATATTAGGTATCATATTCTATACTCTTTGTCTATCCCTTTTTATTACCTCTGGTGACAGCTATTTAACCTTAGGAACACTTCTGTCTATAGCAGTCCCTCCAAAATACACTGTAGAGATAGTTTGTGGGAGGTAAATTGTCTAAGCTTTTGGTTATCAGGAAATTGTTTAATCCTTCCTTCAAATTTAAATGATAATCTTGCTGGGTAAAGTATTCTCGGTTCGAGGCTCTTCTGCTTCGTTGCATTAAATATATCATGCCACTCCATTCAGGCCTGTAATGTTTGTGTTGAGAAGTCTGATGATAGCCTGATGGGCTTTCCTTTGTATGAGATCTTATTTCTCTCTGTGGCACTTTTAATAGTCTGTCCTTATCCTTCATCTTTGCCATTTTAATTATTATATGTCTTGGTGTTGTCCTCCTTGGGTCCCTTGTGTTGGGAGATCTGTGCACCTCCATGGCCTGAGAGTCTATCTCCTTCCCCAGACTGGGGAAGGTTTCAGCAATTCCTTCCTCAAAGACACTTTCTATCCCCTTTTCTCTCTTTTCTTCTTCTGGTACCCCTATAATATGAATATTGTTCCATTTGAAATGGTCACAAAGTTCAGTATTCTTTCATTCCTAGAGATCCTTGTATTTCTCTGTGCCTCAGGTTCTTTTTATTTCTCTTCTCTAATTTCTATTTCATTTATCATCTCCACTGTATCTAATCTGCTTTTAACACCCTCCATTGTGTTCCTCAATGTTGGATCTCCATCCTAAATTTGTTCCTGAATTATTGAATATTTTTCTCTACCTCCAGGAGCATGTTTATGATTTTTAGTTTGAAATCTCTTTCAGGAAGGTTTATTAGTTCAGCCTCACTTGACCCATTTTCTGGTGTTGAGATTTTGCTTTGAACCAGCTTCCTTTGACATTTCATATTTGTATGTGGCACCCTCTGGCGCCCAGAGCCTCTATTGTATGGAGCTGCTCAGCCCCTGGAGTGATGTTGGAGGTTTCAGGGGAGTGGTGCTGCTGCATGGGGGCAGGAAAGAGCTGTTTCCTTTTTCCTGGCTGCTATGCCTGTTTGCACTGTCAGAACCAGAGGCCGAATACAAAGGTGTAAGCCACTGTGCTTTTCACTTGTAGCTGCTGTCAGTGGGGCTTCCCTTTGGCTGTCCTGATGCCAGGGCAGGGACTGCCAGTTTGTAAGCCAGGTGAGGCCTGGCTGAGAGGAAGGCACAGCAGGCTGTCTATCATGATGGGGGGCCTTGGAGCTGCACAGCCACCCAGGAGATGGAGTGCCTGAACATTGTGAAAGTTCCCAACCTGCTGGGCAGAGTGCCCCAGACAATTTTGTTTACCTGTCCTTTCTCCTGAGCAGTAAGCTCTGTGCAATCCTTGCCCTTTTAGCAGTCCTCTCAATTTTAGGACGTCTCTCAGACTGCCTGCTCAAATCAGCTGGATATGGATCCCTGTTTTCCACAAGCAGTTGGAATCTCTGTCTCTGCAGGTATTCCACCTGTCTCAGCTTTCCAACCTCACTAATCACCAGACCACCATGCAATGTAGGTTCGTGTTCCCAGGGCAGATCTACAGGACTAGGTGTTCAGCAGTCCCAGGCCTCCACTCCCTCCCTGCTCTGTTTCTCTTCCTCCTGCCAGTGAGCTGGGTGGGGGAAGGGCTTAGATCCTGCTGGCTCAGGCTCATGGCTTTGGTATGTTACCCTGTTCCCTGAGGTCTGTTCTTTCCTCCAGGTGTATGCCGCCTGGCGCAGCCTTCTTTCCTGTTGCTCTTTCAGGATTAGCTGTATTAATTATATTTTCATATTATATGTATTTTTAGGAGGAGGTCTCCGTCACACCTCTCATGCATGTCACACATCTTTAATCCCCAAGCCCGAGAAGAAGCCCATTTTAACTTCTCTTGAGACTGGGATGCATCTTATAATTGGAAATATTTTTTCTCTCTTAGTGTTACATACAAAAGAGTATTTTGTTTTTGATTAGTCTAGATATATCACTGATGCCAAACCCCATTGGGTGAAATGATATTGGGGAGTGAGATAGTCAGAAAGTCTCAGTGGAAAGGTAAAATGGTGCAGCTGCTAGGTAAAGAGTATGAAGGTTCCTCATAAATTGAAAAACAGAATTACCATATGATCCAGCAATTCTACGTCTGGGTATATATCTGAACAACAGTGACTTGAACAGATTATTGTACATTCATGTTCACTGAGACATTGCTCACAATAGCCAAAAGGTGAAAGTTCACAATAGCCAAAAGGTGTGTTATCTCACATTTTATTTGGATAAACAAAATGTGAGGTACACACACACACACACACACAGAGTCCCTTCTTATCCACAGGAGTTATTTTCCAAGACACCCCAGTTGATGCCTGAAACCACAGCTAATACCAAACCCTAAGTATATTTCGTTTTTTCCTATATATACACATCTAAGATAAAGTTTTATTTATAAATTAGGTGCAGTAAAATATTAACAAAAATAACTAAGAATAAAATAGGATAATTATAACCTTATACTGTAATAAAAGTCATATGAATGTGGTTTCTCTCAAAATATCTTATTGTACTGCTCTTTTAACCCTTCTTCTTATGATGACCTAAGATGATAAGAATGTCTATGTGGTGAAATGAAGTGAGAGGAATGACATAGGCATTGTGAAGTAGTGTTAGGCTACTACTGATCTCATAATATGTCAGAAGGTGGATGATCTATCTGCTTTCAATCATAGTTGATTGTGGGTAACTGAAACCTCAGAAGGAGAAACCACAAATAAGAGGAAACTACTTTACACACAGAGACACACACACAGTAATATTCTTCAGTCTTAAATAGGAAGGGAATTCCTTAACCTGCTATAACATGGATGATCCTTGAGGACATTATACTAAGTGGATATGTGTATACAGTTATAAGTTATATTAGCCAGTTCTTCCTCTATCTGGCAGTGGGACACAATGTGAGCCATAGAGAGACCAGGACCTGGAATAATGCAAAAGGGCAGCAAAAGGTGCCACTGACCTCCTCTTTAGGGGGTCAATTATAGTAATTATAGCTATAACCTTACACAATGTAGCTATCTCCATCAAAATGCAAATTCATCATATATCAATTCATGTTTGTACTAACTGATTTAAACTCACAGAGCTTAGATATCAATTATTCTAATGCAATTCCTCTACTTTTCAGATGAGAAAAAAGAGGCCTACAAGTCAGCCACAGAGCCAGTACTGGAATCTGGATTTATCTACCTATCAGTGTGATGCTTTTTCCTCTGCACTCTGCCTTTTGTATTTGATCGCTTTCCTCTTATTCTGGAGGTGAAAAACATGACTTTTTTGAGTGTCTGGCACTAATTTTGGAGTGTGAGTAAGGTAGGACAGAGGAATAGCTTTAATAGAACAGAAGTAGGAGTCTTAGAGGTGCATTAGGACACTGATGCCAGGGACAAGGCCCTTAGACAGTAGGAGGAAGAGCCAGAAGCAAGAGAATATACATCATAGACAACCTTGGCCTATTTCAAGATAGTACTAAGGCTTGACAGGGCTGGAGGTAGGAGTGGGCAGGATGTAGTATTACCTTGAGGGAGAAAAGAAGGAAGGTTTCTTTCTAGTTGAGGCCCAATGCTATGGCTTTCACAAGTCATGGCCTCTAATGCTGGGCTTGCTTTTGGTACTATATTGCTGAAAAAATTCTGAGTTTGAATTGCATGCATTGTCAGCTTGAAAAAACAGTTGTAGATTACACTCAACGTTCAACTCCAAAGCATACTGAGACAATACTGTGTTATAAGACAAATATCTGCAATAAAGAATCATTCCCATATAGCTAACATTCTCTGACTCAATTTTAAAAAATAATTGAAAGATAGGCTCAAACTTCCTATACTATTCTAACAATAGTGCTACTAATTAGTTATCACACTGACTAAATACTTACTGAATATATGAATAAAGGAATAAATAAAGGAGTAAATGCAATGAGAGAGAAGAATGAGAAAAAGGAGCTAAGGACGGAAACTTGGGAGAGATATATTTATGTAGAAGGAGTAAGAGAAAATCAAGATGGGAAAGGATAATTAACAGACAGCAGTATTATAGATGCCAAGAGAAGAAATAACCAATAGTGTTGAATGCTTCAAAGGAAACTCAGTAAAATGAAGATTGTTCTTTGTCATCTCTATGGGTTTTCTAAAATAATCCCAGGACACAGCAACAAGTGTGAATCATCCTTCTCTTCCTGACTTTTCTTCACCCCCTTGCTTAGGACACTGTTCTGCACAAGAATGCCATCCCCTGTGTCCTAGCACATCTGAGTTTCTTTAACAGAAATGCCTTGCATATTTCTGAAGTCTGTCATGAGGCCCAAGGCAATAAAATTCAACAGACTTGAGCTGTAATCTTCTCCTAAGGAAATGGTTGGGATGCCAAGATGCCTTTTGACTTTGATTTCACAGCAGGGCTTCATTTGTAGTGATGCTGTCCAAACGTTAAATGACAACAGCTGTGATATGAAGCCCCACACACTCATTTATAAAAATTTCCCACAAATTAAAAAAAATTAAACAATGGGGAATTTCTATCCATGACCAATTAGTGGGGAATAGGCAATCATAAACATTTAGGAGCTATTTATTATCTTACAAAATGTTTACACACTGTAGTGCATGTCTTAAACCTGAGCACCAGTCAAATGCTGATTGCAAAATATAAATATAAAATTCTTTGCAAATCACGTTAGAGACATTCTAAGTTAATTAGGTTGAAAAATGGAAAAATTTAAAAATAATGAGTCTACAACTATTGACACAGAATAGCATTCCGGAATAGTGTGGTTATCTGTTGGGGAATCAGTCCATAAATACACATCCTGAAGTCCCCTGTGCTCTGGCCACTTAATAGCAGTGTAGTTACAGACATAGCAGGCAATTTATAAACTTGAAAGGACTTGAATACTTATGCATATTCTATTCTGAACTTTGCTACATAGTTTACCTTTAATTTTCCTGCTACAGTTGAACAGTGAGCCCTGCAATCTTAATTTCCCATTACCCTCAATTACTTCACATTTTTAATCTGTTTACCTTTGAACTGTCATGGCCACCATTCCTATTTCACAAAACTTTGGAACCTCTCAAAAATGATATATTTAAACATTCAAGAAAAAAAATGAGATTGAAAGGTACAATGTTTTACAGAATTAACTTTTATTTAGAGCTTAGATTAGACATAGCTCAGAAAAAATTATTTTGAATCGTCCAAAACATTGAAAACATTAGTATCTTCTATACAGGGACAAAAATTAAAACTACCAAAGCAAAGATATAAAGACATAAAGATACCTCTTTATATCATACTACTCTCCTGCTCAAAAATCTCAGCTATGTTCTGACAATTACAGGATAATATCTGAACTCTTCTGCTAGTCTTATAAGTTCTCTATGGTGGTGGACCCACCTCCACATCCAATTGATCATATGCCCCTCATGCTATGTGTGCTATGTGTCCCAGCTCCAGTTAGTCTGCTTTACTTATCACAATCTATTCCATATCATAATTATTCCTACCACATCTAATATCCCTAGGAATACCATTTATTCCTTGTTTTGTCATTTACAATCTTCCCCCTTGACATTCCCTATGCATGCTCTCATATTCCCAATCATAAAGTAATTAAAATTAATTAATTAATTAAATATTTAGTATTGCCATGACTCCCATTGGGATAGAAGGTGAATGCAAGTTTGACAAATAATATCAACCCTTATTTTAACTTTTTGAGTGAATGGCCCAAGTCGGCTCCAATTTTATTTGCCTGGAAACTAGAACACTGCACCTGACATACAATTATAATAGTTAACATTTACTGAGTGCTTACTAAATTTCAGATGTTTTAAACATTTTTTTAAAGTATCATTGATACATAACTTATGATGGTTTCACATAAACACTGTGGTTTGAGCATTCCCCCTTATTATCAAGGCCTCACTCCCCCCATTGCAGTCACTGTCTATCAGTGTAGTAAGAGGCTATTACAGACATTGTCTTTTCTGGGCTGCACTGCCTTCCCCATGACCTACCTATATTGTGATTGTGAATTATCCTCTAATCCCCTTCTCCTTCCCTCCCTCCCCACCTACCCTCCCCAATCCCTCCCCTTTGGTGACCACTAGCCCATTTTTGGTGTCTGTGAGTCCACTGCTATTTTGTTCCTTCAGTTTTGCTTTGTTTTTGTACTCCACAAATGAGTGAAATCATTTGATACTTATTTTTCTCCACCTGGCTTATTTCACTGAGCATAATACCCTCTAAATCCATCCATGTTGCTGACAATGACAGGATTTCTTTTCTTTTTATGGTTGAATAATATTCCATTGTGTATATGTACAACATCTTCTTTATCCAGTCATATCTTGGCTATTATAAATAGTACTGCAATCAATATAGAGGTGCATATGTATTTTTGAATGCTAGGCATTATTATCACTGCATTTCATAAGTTTTTTTCCCTAACTCGAATATAATAAATCACAAGTTCCTCAAAGGCTAGATATTCTATGCTGAGGTTCTAGGTCAGTGACTGGATCAGAGGTCAGCTACAGTGCGAGAGGTCATGTAGATTAAGGCACATATAGAGGTCAACATAGGGGTAAGGTGAAGAGCATCATGAGTATTAGGAGGCCTTGAATATTGTATAGACATGGGAGGCAAATTGCTCATGGAAAACAACTAGACAAATCAGGCTTTGGAACTTTAGACTGATCACCAGGGTGCAGACGGAGTGAAAAGGCTAAATTTAGAAGTGAGGAGTTCAGACATGAAAGACTTGAATGAAAAGGAACATTGGTTTCAGTGTGAGGGTCAAGACCATGGATTAATACTGTGGGTGAGATGGTAAAAAAGTAGGGGAAGAGCAGATTGTGGATACACAATATTTGGAGTGTGAACTGGGAATGTGGCAGTTGGAAGAGAGGTAGGAAGCAATACTTAAGAAGGGGGATTATTGCATATTGGAAAAATAAAGACTTTGGAGACTCATGGGTTATAATTCCACCTCTACCACTTTTTACTTGTATGAATTTAGACAAATTACTTACCTTATTATCTGTAATGTGGGACCCATAATGTCTACCTTACTAGGTTGTTGTGAGACTTAAGTGAAATGAAGGATGGAAAGGACCTTAGTACAAATTCTGCCATATGACATATACCCAGCAAATGGTGAATATTTTTATTACTGGATAGATTATACAGGCAAGAGCAGAGATGAGGAGTGAATATGATGAAGTCCAAGTAGCTGGGTAAGCATGAGGCAGGGAGAAAGTGTAAGGCAGTAGTCCCATGTGGCACTTGTTCATGTACCCAGAATGGTGGGGTGTAAGCAGAGAATCCTCAGTTCAGGCCTGAGGAAATATAGTACTATCAACTTACTCAAAGTTTCAAAAATAAAAATATGTATCTTTTTAAAAATTATAGTATCATTGATATACAATCTTATAAAAGTTTCACATCAGCAACATTGTGGTTTCAACATTCACCCATATTATCAAGGCCTCACTCCCCCCATTGCAGTCAGTGTCTGTCAGTGCAGTAAGATGCTATACAGTCATTAATTGTCTTCTCCGTGCTCCACTGCCTTTCCCGTGACCTACCTATATTGTGATTGCGAATTACAGTGCCCCTTAATCCCCTTCTTCCTTCTCACCCACCCTCTGTTTTAAATATATTTTTAACATATTTAAACATAACATTTATTGAGTGCTTACTAAATATCAGATATGTGAATTTACACAAATTATTTCATTTAAGTTTTACATCTCTCGGAGGTATGTACTATAATTATGTCCATTTTGTTGATGAAAGAACTAGGTCTCTCAGAGGTTAAATAATTGCCTGAGAGTACATGGGACAAATTCTGGGCAGAGCCAGAATTCAAACCCAGGTAGTCTCACTCTAGTGTTTGTGCTTTGAACCTCCATGTTCTTTTGCCTCTCAAATGTAGTAAGGTATGAAACTAAATATAAAAATGGAAACAGAATTTAGGCTAAAGAGATCTTCCAGTATTTATAAACAATGTCCTCAACAGAGTTTGAAACCATACGACATCTTTGAAGAAGCAACTGAAGGTTCAAAATGTGACTGTAAAATTAAAATGCAAAGGAAAGGCTGGAAGATCA
The DNA here is from genome assembly GCF_040802235.1 of Manis javanica. Classification (NCBI taxonomy): domain Eukaryota; kingdom Metazoa; phylum Chordata; class Mammalia; order Pholidota; family Manidae; genus Manis; species Manis javanica. Next base: position 30,754,167 of record NC_133166.1, read on the forward strand.
TTTTTTTTTTCTCACGCTATGCTTTTATTTCATCTCTATCTTCAGGAATTAAAAAAAAAAAAAAGAAATACAGAGGATCAGTCAAAACTTCTAAAATATGCCTAACAGGAGTGCTGGAAATAGAGAACAGAAAATACAGATAGGAGAGAGAGAAAAAGAAATAATGAAAAGAAGTGAGTCTTCATATGCAGAATCCAGTGAATATCATATAGGACCAATAAAAAAGGTATCTGGTAGAATGAAAAACATGGTGTATTGATGCAAAGAAATATACATGAAAGTGAAAATAAATAAAAATAAATCTAACATCATAGATGAATGTCCCAAACACAGTTTTGATTCAAGGAACCAAGACAAAAAGAATACATCACCTCACTATAATCATCATTAAATTAGTCGCTTCTGAAACATTCCTTTCTGATTTACACTGGCCTCAATCTCTACTAATCTCATCAAATGACATCAAGGTAAACATGCAACAATACACAGAGGATTTCATGAAGTCTATCACAGTGATGTCTAAGAATTGCTTAAATCATATACTGACAAAAGAGAATCCAACAAATTAGACCAGGTAACAGAGATAATCAGGACGATTTTATGGTAAGTGCTTAGGAAATTATCAGATGCCAAAGGATTAAGGGAGTCCCTTGGGAAAAATAATTAAGGCTTCAAATATTTTTGCAAAAAGGACCATCTTTAGGATAGTGCCATAAAAACCAAACACAAAGTAAGCTTCCATGCAGTTTTGTTAGGAAAATTATTTTTAAATACCTTTCCCTTCCCTAAACAAAAGTCAGATTTATATTTTGGTTCTAAAAAAATCAGCACATGGTGAAAATTGTAATCTAAGTGCTCTTTAAAGTAAAAATTTGTAATTTCTTCTTTTAAATATGAAGTACCAAAAACATCTTTTTCTACTTTGGTATGAAATTACAGTCCCCATTTTAAATGGATTTACTGGTGATGATACTGAAAATTAATTCTACTCTTATGTCTCTAAAGGATGCAGGAGTATGGCTGTCATATCTCTATTTAATTCTCCAGTTGAGTGTGCAGAAACCAGACAGATTCTGAAAATGAAAGTAGACTATAGCCAATTCAGTCAGGAGTAGCTCCAACTGCATTATATAAAAAAGGTATGTGTCTTCATTAAAGGAGATTATCATGGCCTTTGGTATGTTGTATGCAACCACTGATTTGGTGAGTATGTTATTTTCTCTCCCTCTCAGAGAGGAGGATCTGAAACAGTTTACATTTATATGAAATGGAAAATGGTAAACATTTACAATTTTGCCTCAGGGATAAGTTAATTAAATCCCCACCCATCCAAATTCAGTCTGAAGAAATTCAGACCACTTGAATATCATATAGAACATTATATTGATCTACTTCATTGATGACCTCATGCTAATCAGGCTGGACGAGCAAGAAGTACCTACCATGTGGAAACCTTGGTAAGACATATCCACTCTAGAAGATGGGAGGTAAACCTTATGAAGATTCTGGCATACTGGGACATCTCTTTCAAAGTAAAGGATAATTTGTTGTATCATCTTCTGTCTCCCACCATGAGGAAGGAAGCACAACCTCTAGAAAGCCTCTTTGGGTTTTTGAGGCAGCATATTCCATATCTGGTCCTACTGCTCTGGCTTATATAAAGTGACACACAAAGTTGCCAGCTTTGAGTAGGACCCAGATCATGAAAGGGCTCTGTAGCAGATTCAGGGATCAATAAGCCCTGCTTACTATCATACCCAGTGATCCACTTGGAGAATTTGTACTTTCTGTTGATGTAACTCTGAGCTCTGCAAAGTTAGAAGTTCTAGTCCCCAAAGGAGGAACATTTCTACCAGGGAAGAAAAAAAGAATCTCATTAATCTATAAACTATAGCTGTCACCAAGGCACTTTAAACTTCTAATGCTCAAGATCTACGGACAGAAACAGAGACACTATCTTGGCAGAGATAACTAAACCTGAAGGTCTGGTGGAGGTAGGGCTGTTACACACTGGGAGCAAGGAGGACTGTTTGGCACTTAGTTAAGTCCTTGGGTACCTCTCGGTACTTCCTTGCCAGATTCTGAGGGAGAATGAACATGTACAGAACTCTAGGCTGAGAAAGACAAGATCATCAGGGGCTAAGACTCCTCCAGGATGAAAGTATGGGTCGTATCACCGGAGAAGACACTGAAAACAGCAGAGATGTTAGCTAGGGATGAGGGAATTAGGAATGGATAGTAGAGAAGGAAGGTAAGTATCATTTGCAACTCTACAATCAGCTACAGCAGCAGGAGCTTAAGTTTTTCCCAGTTACCCCCCCTTCTAAGTTTTCCTCAGCAAGAGAGGAACACTAGAATGCCACAGGAACTGTTCTTACACAGATATGAAGTACTGAAGCAGTATAAGGGGTGAAGTTATGGCACCCCTTATGGTAATGCCTTATCCAGATATCCCTTCAAGAAAGGACTTGCTACCCCCTGACTGGGAGTGCTGTCAACTGCCCTTCCCAAGGCAGCCAAAATTCAATAATTGATCAAGGTGTGGGTATAAAGACCCAGCCATTTTGGCTTACTGTGGGACAACTCCAGCTCTGGAACTCTGTATGGTGGCAGAGTCTATCTTTGGGCCCACAATATTGCATGGTTTCTTCTTCTGCCCAATTTACTACTACTTTTCCCTCCCTTCCATAGGTGTTGACCCCAGAGTACTGCCTAACAAACATCCTGTGCACTAAACTGCCTCAGAATTGGTTTCCAACTTGAAACAACCTCCTCATAAAGTAGTAGCATGTACATTTTGCCTTGGGTTCTGTTTTCTGGGGAATCCAGGCTGGGATGTATGCATAGTTTGAAAAAATCACTATGGCCATAGTATGTTGAATGGGTTTGGGAGGGAACAAGAGTGGATGTGGGAAGAAAGCATAGAAGGGCATTATAGCAGTCTAGGTGGGATGACGGTAGCTTTGATTAGGGTATTAGAGATGGAGGTATGGAGAAGTGAATTGAGTTAAAGATTTTTATGAGGTAAAAAAATCAATATAACTGTATTGCGGATGAGGACAGACAAAGGTGTCAAGGACGACTCTCAGGTTTTAGTTTGTATAACTAGATCAATGGTGGTGTTATTTGCAAAGACTGGGAATAATGGGAAGGCATCACGTTTGAATGTTGAGGGGTAAAACAAATGGATTTCATGAAGTTATTAAAGTTGAAGTGTCTTTGAGACATGCAAATGAGATAGCAGGTAGCCAGTGGATATACGGGTATAGAAGACATAAGGAAAGGTCCAGGGTAGGAGTAACTTGTGAGTCATCAACATATAGGTGGTAATTTAAGTTGTGGGTGTGAAGAATCACCGTTGAAGAGGTACAGAATGAGATCCTTCTCCCCCCAAAATGCATATAAGGCTTCAGAATTAAAAGCCAAGTGGAGAGGGATGTACTTGTAAAGACAGAGAAGGAATAGCCAGAGAGGGAGATGTAGGAAATGTTTCATCAAAGGGAGTGTTCCAAAAAGAAATTCTAATTGATAAACTCCTTCCTGTATCTTCAAAGCAAAGCAAAGCTGGTGGACTTAACCATGAAGAGATAACTTTAATAATTTATATAATTTAAATAGTTTCAAGGTAGCTGTGATACTTTATTTTTTGTTTGCTTTTCCTTCATACCTTCTCGCAAAAAGAAAACCATATTTTCAGTTACTGTGAGAAAAAAAGTAAATTATAAATCTGCCATATTCATAAAGGCTAATTTATCATATTTAGAAGAGCTAATAAGTAAATAAAACCTACATTAGATAAGTCTTCATGTATATAGGTGAGGTTATAAAGAAAAACCGTTCTTTTTAGCATTTTGAATTCACAAGTTACCATTATGCTGCCTTTATAAGAAAAAGATAAAATAATCAAATACTTATATAACCAATTATCACAAATAACTAGAAAAATTTGTATTGTAAAAATAATAACATAATATCAGAAAAAACTTAATCAGCTCTTAGTTTCAAGAATAATATTCTGAAATGTCACTGTACATAATAAAAAATGGACATTGGCAGAAAAATTAAATATTTTAAGACTACAATTGCTCAGCAGCATTATTTATGAAAATCATTCTGAAAGTTAGAATCAGATTCCATACAGGGAATGAAATCTCTGAAAGTGGGACTCAGCTAACCACTTCTAACCATTCCTAAAGACAAATAGGCAAGGAATTATCAACCCTGTGGTTAATACTTTTTTTCCTGAAACACGGATAAAAAAGACACTCAGTAAAATGTGAAGTGTTACATAAAGTCAGGATAGTAACATGAAAGCAGCCTTGGGAATCCTAAGAAAACAATGTGCAAGTTCTGAACTTATTTCTTAATGACAACATAAAGGTAGACACTGGCCAGAACATTAATCCTCTTTAGATTGGCTCTGGCCTTCTGAACTCCCAACCCCCACTTTCACTGGCAAGGTCACCACCAATGACCTCCTTCTTGCCAACCAAATGGATTACGTTTAGATATTTAACTCAACCTCTATAGCATTTGTTAGGATTAAACATATGCTTCTTCTTTTTAAAAAACATTTTTCCCTTTAAAAAACTCACAAACTTCCATTTCATTATAAAACATCTAGGAAATACAGATAAGCAAAGAGGAAAAAAAAACATTTTGTGATAAGTCCCCTACCTTCAAACAACCAATGTCCCCTCTGGGTGTTTATCTTTTCCCTAATCATAAATTATATATTTAATCAGATAATTTAATTTTTTATTTTATATAGTCACTTCATTCTTAAACTGATTTCCTTCCTTGGCTTCCATGACTCCACTTTCTCCTTCTAAATCTTTTCTCCTCTTACATCTATGACCCTTTTGTCTCAACAATTTTATAGGTTTTTATTATTCTGCCTACCCCAAAAATGTCAATATTTCTCAGTTTTTTTTTCATCCTTAGATCTCCTCTTTTATAGATCCTACTTGCCTTAGGCTGGCTCACCCATTTCTATGGTATAAAGTGCCACTGAAATCTATATTTCCAGCCTAGACAAACCTCTCCAGCTCCAGCTGACTGAAAATCTCCAATCTGTTGTCTTGTAAATATCTTAAACTCAATATATCTTAAACTGCATTATCTCCAACCAACACCTTCACCTTCAACCTAACATTCTTCCATACTATCTTGGTAAAAAGGACCAGCTTCTGTCCAGTAACACAGCCAGAAACCTGTCTATCATATCATACCCTCACATTCAATCAGTTATCAAGTTGATGCTTTCGATGTGACCTTTCCATCTGTCAATCCAACGAGTATCTCTAGTTGAACTAGGTGCATTGTGGTAGGGACTGTAAATTAAACAGTTAAATAAACACTGCCCTCTTGAAGCTTAATCAAATAGCGTTAATTCTGTCTTCACATTTGTCATCTGTTCCATCTTCTTCATACTTAACTAACTTTGGACTTTCACCATGGCTATAATTTCTCTACTACTACCAATATCTGAGATTTTGGAGAGTTCTGCAATATAAACCAGAATGCTTTTCTGATTTCCCCCCATCCTCCTAATTTCAGCTTTCTCAGTCTAAGTCAGTTACTACTTATTATTTGCTTTTTATCTTCTACAATTTTGTTGGTGATATTTCTTTTTGTTTTCTTTGTTCCTGTGGATTTATGTTTATCTTAAAAAAAAATTCCTTTACTATCATTTTTAGTTGAGTTGAGTTACTTCAGTGGAAGTAAAATGTGTGGAGGTAAATGACCAGGTACCCAGAATAGGGTCACTTTAGACTTTGCGGTTTCTAAAAGTTTCTCTAGCCACCATTGTTTGGAATATTTTAATATCTTTTCCTTCATATTTCCTAGCTACATGGGTTTCCAGCAAGATTTGAAATAGCCTCTTCTTTGTTCCTTTTAAAAAATATAGTTATCTGCAACACAGAGAAGACAAGTAGTGATTCTACAGCATCTTAGTATGCTGATGGACAGTGACTGTAATGGGGTTTGAGGGGGGCTTGGTGATGGGGGGAGTCTAGTAAACATAATGTTCCTCATGTAATTATAGATTAATGATACCAAAAAATATATATATATCTATAGTTATCTAGTCACTGAGGTAAGAGGAAATAAAATTCAGTAAGTAGGCAGGCATATTAGAAGAGTGTAGCAACCATGCATAACTCATCAGTTTCAGTATTGTGCAAATATTAGGAACACACAACTTGGCCTTTAAATCTCAGATAGGAACTTGGTGTAATTTTTTATTTGGGGACACTAAAGTCTATCTGTCAAATGATTAACATGACAGTCTATCAAATTCTCTTTCTGATCTTAATTCTTTTAGAGAACTATGTATGTATGTTTCTTCCACAAGATTTTTGACATGAACACAAATACCACACACACACACACACACACACACACACACACACACACACACACGCACATACACAGAGGCATGGTATTTTTGGAACAATATGAGAAGAGAACTGTGAAACTGAACAGTCATCCAAATACTTAATTCCTACTGCTTTCTTAGGGGAAGTCAAATTGCACCACTGTATGGAATTCTTTTAAAAAATCAGAGTTTTTTCTTTCTGGGTATAACATTCCTAAATAACACACAAACATACAAAACAGAAAAAGTTTAGCTAGCTATGACTGTTCCAGAAAAGGTGATAAGAGCTGTAGAGACTGCAAAAGGCACTGGCCATGAGAAATGGAGGGATAAGTTTACTGGAAAAAAGAGAGGAATCTTTGTTGGAGAAGAGGCATGAAAAGACAGGCAGAACTGGTAAAGGGAAATAAGTTACTGTAAATTGAGAGAACAAGCCTTGGACACAAATAGGAAAAGGAAGTATAGGAGGGAAAGCCAAGAGTTAGGCCAGCCTCCTGATACACAAGAGAGAAGGCATTGGTTTTAAGTTTTAAGCTAAGTAGTTTATAAGACCTAATGTGGGCACTCTGGGGACCAGCATGTGATCGATTAGCATACATATGCCTTAGTATGTATCTGTATAAAACTTAGTCTGTCTTTCACAACCTCTAAGATATAAATATATTCCTAGAAACACACAACTTACTAAGACTAAGACTAAGTTGTGAAGACACACTGAACAGACCAATTACTAGTAAGGACATTCGATAAGTAATAAAAAATCTCTCAACAAATGAAATTCCAGGACCAGATGGCTTCACTGGTGAATTCCACCAAATATTAAAGAATAATAATACATACAAATCCTTCTCAAATTCTTCCAAAAAATTGAAGAGGAATGAACATTTGCAAACTCATTTTATATAGTCAATGGTACCCTGATACCAAAATCAGACAAGGACACCACAAGAAAGGAGAATCATAGGCCAATCTCTGATGAACATACATGTAGAAATCCTCAACAAAATATAGCAAACTGAATTCAACAGTACATTAAAAGGATCATACACTACCACTAACTGGGATTTATTCCAGGGATACAAGGGTGGTTCAACATTTGCAAATCAATGTAATAGATACCCCATATTAACAAAATGAAGGATACAAATCATACAATCACTTCAACAGATGCAGAAAAAGCATTCAACATTCATGCATCATTAAAAACTCTCAACAAGTGTGTATAGAGGGAACATAACAACAAAAAAGGCCATATATGACAAGCCCACAGCTAACATCACACTCAATGGTGAAAAAGCTGAATGTTTTTCCTCTAAGATCAGAAGTAAGACAAGGATGCCCACTCTTGCCACTTCCATTCAATATAGTATGAGAAGTCCTGGCCAGAGCAATTAGGAAGAAAAATAAAAGGCATCTAAATTGAAGAGGAAGGAGTAAAACTGCCACTATTTGAAGATTATATGATATTAAATATGGAAAACTCTGAAGACATACCAAAACACTGTTATAACTAATAAGAGAATTTGGTAAAGTTTCAGGAAACAAGATCAACGTACAAAAATATGTTGTGTTTCTGTACACTAATAGCAAACTATCAGAAAGAGAAATTAAGAAAATAATCCCATTTATGATTGAACCAAAAAGGATAAACTACCTAGGAATAAATTTAATGAATGAGGTAAAAGACCTGCACATTAAAAACTCTAAGATATTGTTCAAAGAAATTGAAGACACAAATAAATAGAAAGATATTACATGCTCATGGGTTGAAATAATTAATATTGTTAATATGTTCACACTACCCAAAGCAATCTTACTGATTCAATGCAATCATGAATCATCAGGGAAATACAAATTAGAGCCACAGTGAGATATCACTCACACCTATCAGATGACTATTATCAAATCCAGCAATTCTACTTCTGAAAAAATATATGTAACCCCATGTTCACTGCATTATTTACAATAGCCAAGACATGGAAGCAACCTAAGTGCCCAGCAATAGATGGACATAGACAGAAGAGATAAAGGATGTGGTGTACACACACACACACACACACACAAACACAAGTAAACTATTACTCAGCCATGAAAGAAATCTTGCCATTTGCAACAACATGGATGGAACTTGAGAGTATTACTCTATGTGAAATAAGCCAGACAGAGAAAAATGAATACTGTATGATCTCACTTACATGTGGAATTTAAAAAAAAATACTGACCTCATAGATACAGATAACAGATTGTTGGTTGCCAGAGGCAGAGGCAGGGGTTTGGGGAGTAGGTAAATGGGTGGAGAGGTTCAAAAGGCACAAACATACAGTTCTAAAATAAGTCACGGGATGTAATGCAGCACGGTGACTATAGTTAATAATACTGTAAGACAGAATATCTTAAAAATTCTTATCATAAGAAAAAATTTTGTTGCTGTGTGTATTGATGGATATTAGCTAGACTTATTTTGATGATCATTTTGGAATATATACAAATATTGGATCATTATATTGTACACCTGACACAAACATAATATGTCAGTTACATCCCAGTAAGAAACAAAGACAAAAAGCCTATTCTGTCTTGTAGAGCACACTCCTAAAGGAGTTTTATAATCAGGATACAGATGATTAGACTCCCTTCTCCATGAGTAATAAGGTTTTTATTTCTTTACATGTGAAAAGAGACTCTATATAGGAGTTCCTTATGGTTTTATATTTTCTCAAGATTTTAGTGCTGCATAGAAAAGTAGTCCCTCCAAGTACTGGTTTTAAAAAACTAGCTGCAGAAGGAGGTCAATTTTCTGAAACGAAACTGACAGGCTGGTAAAGAGTATGTTTGGTTGTAGTGCTCGTTACCTTTACCTCAGAATGTCCACATGTCAGGACAGTGGTACTCTAGTCAGGGAAGTATGAAGTGGAGAGAAGATGTGTCTTTCTAATGTTTTGGTGTTCTGTCAGGGCTCCACAACAGCTCCTACCCTTAATCCTCCTGCTCATGGTGTGCATTGCCCCATCTCTTCTATCTATTCTTCAGTTTGCCTCTCTTTTCTCAGTTTATTTGCCTAAATAGTAGTTTACAAAATGCGGTCCCTGGCCTGTACCAGAAGTGTGAGTAGGAACTGAGATGTAAATACAATATGCAAATTCTCAGGCTCTACTCCAGACCTACTGAATCAGAAATCAAGGTATGGAAACCAGCAACCTGTATTTCAACACGCTCATCAGTTATTCTACTGCATGCTAAACTTAAAGAATCATTGGCCTAGTGTAACAATATTGTCCTTTCTGAAATGACTGAACAATTCTAGAAAAATAGAACTATATCTGACTTGATTTTGGATTCAGGTGAATGTGTGAAATATTTTATGTTATTCAAATTACTCTACATTTGCTTTAAGTAACTGGCACTAAATTCTTTACAATAAGATTTAAGTGTTAAAAAGTAAGTTTATCTTACTTAGTTTATACTTCTATGTCTTCACTTTTTCAACCAATAAATATGAGACTACAAAGTGAAAATTTGCATATGGTCCCTTCCAAATTGGAGTTAGTCTGTCCTAAAAGGGCTTATAAGCTGGTAGAAGTAATATAGGCAGGCAGGCCTAGCAAGAGCTAACGTCAAAAAAAAATGTATTTAACATGCCACATGGAAAGAAGAAAAAGGTGTTAGGAGAGCACAGAAGAGGGAGTAATTCTACCATAGCATTCAGAAAAGGCTCTATGAATGAGGGGCATTTGAGCTGGACTGGACAATGGATAAGCTCTTTGGATTCATTTCTCTTCTTTCATTCTTCCTCTAATTTTTCCCTCTTATGTGCCATAAATTAATGGTTAGCATTTGGCATATGGTTTTAGTTGCAGTGTTTTAAAAATATATGAAGCTTAAACAAGACAACCGATTTATATATTGTGCATTGGAAGTGAAGTCCACTCATTTTAAGATAAGCATTATGTTTTGCCTCAGAGAAGTTTCCAATGTTGAACTAGTTTATATTTATTTAAGTGAATTTAAAATTTTCTTTTAAATAATTCTGAAGAAATGTTATTACGGTTATAGACCAAACATTATCTTACCATTTCAAGACCATGTGTAGTATCCTGGAAAAGCACAGGACTGAACATTATTAAGACCATATTCTTATCCATAGTATGTCACTATGTGGTGCTGTGATCTTAAGCAAATTACTTTACCTCTCTAAACCTTAGTTTCTTCATCTAGAAAAGAGTTTGGACTCAGTGATCTCTAATGACCTTTATGTATTTTTTATTTTTTGACCTTTATTTTTATTTCTTCTTTGTCTAAACCCTTTTAAATTACATTTATGATTTCACCTGGTTCAGTTATTAAAATATTCATCAAGAAAGGGAATGCTTCTTTTTGTGGATATTTAGGCAAATATCCTGCATAAATACTTTGGCTACAAGGGTAGATTACAGAATCTAGTTGCAAGAAGTTTACAGAACACAATGTTAGGCTTGAAACGTGCTCATGACAGACCACATTAGGAAAGAGTGTCCTTAAAATTACATTACTTCATCACTAACGAGAAGTGTCTCTTGAGGCCATGGAAGTGGTCAAAACCTTGGCTGAACAACTTTCTGATGCTGATAGAAAAGTCATTCCTCAAACTGCAAAACCTGCTCTGAAACATGCTGATCAACAACAACAAAGCAGACGAGGCCAGAGATACTCCCACAAAGGGGACCCTAAGAAACTCAGGTCAGGTGGGAGGACTTTTGCTACGTAAGACAGGCTTTAGCGGGAGATGAGATCCTCTAGAAATGTGGCTAGAATATGTCAGTCCTATAACTCTTAGTGTAGAGGACCATAATGCAGCTGTTTACCACGATTGTGAAATTTTGAACCGGTCAAAAGTTGAGTAACCTTACAGAATGAAAAGTTATATAAAAAGGGGCACATCTTCTTTAACTCTAAAATAGGTTGTAGATCTTTGCTGTTTTCTAGCCTGGTTCCTCTTGGCACATGGAGGTCATGCTGTGAACTGCAGGAGGGGATATTTAACAGTGACCTTTTGGAATGTGCCACCTTACTGGCCAGGTGTCTGTACCCAATTGGTTTTCCTCACCCTTTTAAAAGTGCACCTCTAATTCCTGGCCCCAAATGCCTGCCTGAAGTTCAGCCAAATACTGCAGTGTGATCCAAGCTAAGTGGATCTTACTGAAGCATGAAGTGTGAGGCAGACTTAGACCAGACAGTTAGTAGCTTGGGTTGAATTCCATGCCCGTTCCAGTATAAAAATCAATCGCTGCTAAATTTCTAGAAGGGCCTAGTTCTCTCTTTTTTTCCCTTTTACCAGTCTCCGACCATCAGAAAAGGAAACGAATGTAGGTAAAGTGAAGCAGAACTAGTGTTTTGGGCTGAGGTTTGTACGTGGGATTCTACAGCAATAATGTCTGAAAGAAATATAATGTGAGCTATATGTATAATTTTAAATTTTTTAATAGCCTGACTTAAAAAAGTAAAAAGAAATTGGTGAAACTAAATGTGATAATGTATTTTATCTAACCCAATACATCTAAAACCAAATATTTCAACTTGTAACCAATATAAAAATCATTATTGAGATATGGTACACTCCTTTTTCAGACAAAAATTTCAAAATCCAGTGTGTATTTCACACTCACATCCCATTTCAATTTAAACTAGCTACATTTCATAGACATACGTGGTATCTAGTTCCACATGTCATCTTTGGTAATGCTGCCTTAGACCATAATACCCTTAATATCGGGTCTTGCTAGCCCCAAAGCTTTGGAAACTGATTTTTCCTTCCTTTTTCTTCCATAACTGCTTTTTCCTTGGGCTTCTGACGGCAAGTTCTGGAATATCATTCAGAAAATTTATGGCAGGGGATATCAAATCAGAGAATTAAACTTCTTATAGGGCAACTAAAAAATGTTAATATCTGTAGGCTAATGAACAAGGAGGGTTGGAACCATATAATAAAGTGTTTTTCATAAAATTAGTAAAAAAAAAAAAGAACAGATCAGTCTGAACTTCAAAAGGTATCAAAGTCAGGCAGATTCAAAGACTCAGATGTAGATCTTTTCCCTTTGACCTTGTTATTAAACTGAGTTGTCTGTGTTGCAAACTATCTATGAATTGGCTTAAGCTGTACTTACAAAAAAGTGTTTCATCCTGTTTTTTCTCTTTTCACAATGAGGCCTGATCACCTCTGTGCTGAATAAGTAGAAAAATATTTGGGGCAAACTGTGTTTGATTCTCCTGTAGCTGTGAGAAACTTGTAAACTTTTGACATTACTGAACTTTCAAAATTGGAGAGTAGGCTTGAGAATCAGGAACGTTTTGCTTTTTAAAAATTTTAAACAAATGACTACTATAAATATGTAAGAAAAAAAGGATAGCTTGACTTTAAATTTCACAATGCTGTATCTATTGAGATTCTTACATTAAAATACACATTCTTTTCACATGTACAAGGAATATTTACCTTGTACATATAGACCATATGCTAGATGATAAAATATTTCTTGATGAATTTAAAAGGGTTCAAATAATAGAAGGTATGTTCTTTGATCACAAAAGAATTAAATCAGAAAGTATTAGCAGAAAAAAATCTCTGAGAGATTCACAAAGACATGGTAACTACATAACACAATTCTAAATAATTCAAGGGTTCAAGAAGAAATCAAGTGAGAAATCAGACAGTACTCTGAAATGAATAAAAATGGACACATGTATCAAAATTTGTTGGCTACTGCTAAAGCAGTAGCTGGGAAATGATTACATTAGGAAATGAAGAATGTCTCAAATAAATCACCTCAATTTCTACCTTAAAAAAAGAGAAAAAGTCAATTAAACATGAAGTAAATAGAAGAAAGGAAATATTAAATGTTGATTGGATCAGACTTCAATAATAGAAAACAAAAATAATAGAGAAATCAATGAAATAAAAAATTTATTCTTTAAGAAATTCAATAAAATAGACAAATCTCTAGCCAGTCTAAATAGGATGAAAAGAGAAGACAATAAATTATTGCTATGAGAAATGACATTACTACAGATTGCACAGACATTAAAAGTATAATAAGGAAATATGATTAGCAACTTTGTGCTTATAAAGTTAGATGAAACAAATGAATTCCTTCTAAGCTATTTAAAAAAAAACCAGATAATCTGAATCACACTACACTTATGAATAATTCACTTGTATTTAAAAACCTTTCCATATGGAAAAATCCAAGCTGGATGGCTTAACTGGTGAATTCTATCAAATATTTAAGGAAGAAATAATACCAATTTTAGACAAACTCTAGAAAAGTGAAAAGTGATTGCCAAATCATTTTATGAGGCTAACAATACCCTTCCCAAATCAGAAAAAGACATTAAAACTATGGATTTAATATCCCTCTTAAATACAGATAGCAAAATTCTAAGCAAAATAAAAAAAATCAAATCTAACAATGTATTTAAAAAGTTAATACATCATGACCAAGTAGAAAATGGAGGATGGTTTCATATTAGAAAACCCAAATAATTCATCATGTTAAAAAACTAAAAGAAAAAAACATATGACCACCTTAACACAGAAACACAGCATTTGACACAATCCAACATCCATTCTTGATAAAGATTCTCAGCATTGTAGGAATCAAATGATATTTCCTCAGACAGAGAATATCTATGAAAAACCTGCAGCTAACATCTGCACTTAATTCTACACTTAATGGTGTAAGACTGAATGCTGTACCCAAAGAGCAAGAAAAACAAAAGGATGTCTACTCTTACTACTTTCATTTAACATTTTACTGGAAGAGCCAGACAGTGTAATACAGCAAGAAAGAAAAGGTGAAAGGCATACAGAATGGAAAGGAATAAGCAATACTGTTTTTATTCATAGACAACATAATTATTCAGGTAGAAAATCCACTGAAATCTATTTAAAAAACTTACTAGAACTAATACATGAGTTTAGGATGGTTGTAGGATATATGATCAATATACATATTCTGACTGTAAAAAAATCAATTATAGTACTACATACAATCAACAATTAGAAATTGCAATTAAACATATCATTTATAATAGAATAAAAACAATATGAAATACCTAGGGACAAATCTACATAAAAAATGGGAAAGACCTGTATACTGAAATTAAAATGTTGCTGAAATAAATTAGATCTAAATAAACATAAATAAATCAATATTGTCCCATGAGCAATACAAGTCCTTGTATATGTCATATATTTGATAAAGGACTCAATATTAAAAATCATATATTTGATAAAGGATTTAACAATTGACATTAAGACATCAATTTTGTCTAAATTGATATAAAGATTCAATAAATCCTCAAATCAGAATCCCAGACGGCTTTCTTTGTACAAATCAAAATACTTCCTTTAAAAGTCATATGGAAATGCAAAGGACTTAGAATCCCAAAACAACTTTGAAAAAGAAGAACAAAGTTTGGAGGACTAACATTACTTCAAGATGTACTATGAAGCTACATTGATTAAACACAGTGTGAGAATAGCATAAAGACAGAAAAATACATCAATGGAACAGAATGGAGTTCAGAAATAGGCCCACAAACACATGGACAACTGTTTTTTTCCAAAAGTACAAAGCCAATTCAATGAGAAAAAGGATACTATTTTCAAAAAACGATCATACAATTGGATTTTCTATGTGTAAAAATAAATGAACTTGGTTCTGTATCTTACACCATATAAAATAGTAAATTCAAAACAGACATAAATCTGTTTGTAGGGGAAAAAATTGGTCACCTTGGGTTTAGGAAAGACTACTTAGGTATGATACCAAAAGCATATCCATCATAAAGAACAAACTGATAAACTGGAATTGATCAAAATATAAAACACTTCTGATTTTGGAAAGACACTGTTCAGAGAATAAGACAGTATCTGAAAAAAAAACCCCATGTATTTGACAAAGGAATTGCATGCTGAACAAATAAAAATCTTTCCAAACTCAGCAGTAAGAAAACAATACACCTAAAAATGGACAAAGAATTTGAAGAGTCATTTCAGCAAAGAAGATATACAGATGGCAAATAAGTAAAGATGGTCAATATTATTCATTAAAAAAATGAAAATTAAGCCACACGAGATACCACTAAACACTTGTTAGGATGGCTAAAACCAAAATAAATGAATAAAAAAATAAAAGATTGACCATAGTAAGTGTTGGAAAGGACATGGATATGCTGGAACTCTCATACCCCTATGGGAATGAAAAATGATACAGCTACTTGAAAAACAGCTTGGTCATCTCTTAAAAAATTAAACATACACCTGCTATAGAATGCAGCCATTCTACTCCTGGGATTTATCAATATAAATGAATGCATATATCCATCAAAGACTTGTACATGAATGTTTAGAGTAGCTTTATTTGTAAAAGCCTCAAATTGGAAACAACCCAAATATTCTTCAGCAGGTGGATGGATAAATTGTGGCATATCCACAAAAAGAATACTACTTACCAGTAAAAAAAAAAAGAGAATTATTGATGAATGTTACAATATAGATTTATCTAAAAATGATGACTTGAATAAAAGAAGCCAGTTGAAAAAGATTACATATTTGATTCCATACTTTGATTCAATTTATATAAACTTTCAAAAATGCAAATTAATCTATAGTGACAGAAAGATTGATTACAGGTTGCTTGAGGATGGTGTGAAGGTAGGGTGTAGAGAGGGAGGGAGCGAAGAATTACGAAGGGGACCAGTAAACTTGGGAATGGTGGATATTTTAATTATCTTTATAGTGGTGATAGTTTTACAGATAAAGTTGTCAAGCTGTACACTTGAATATGTTCAGTCTATTATGTCCGGAGTTCAGTTTATTATACATTAAAAGTGTTACAAAAACTTACTGGTACTATGGTAGGAGTGTATCAGAGATGAGGATAGAGGCCATTTCTACCTGAGTATGACATGAAAGATAAAAGTTGTGCTGAGGTGTGAATGGTATGTTCACCAGATTTGGGAGAAAATGGAGGGTGACATGCATTCCAGGGCAAGAAACCTGGATGAACAAAGGTACAAAGGCAAAACACAGTTGGGTCACTAAACTATAAAGAAGGTGGTTGAATGGAATTTAAACTGGAAGATGAAAAGTAGTCATAAATATAAGGCTAGTAAGAAAGGCATGCCTTTGAATGCCATTACATTTTGACTTTATTTTGCAGGTGAGTAAAGTTGAAAATTTTATACACATCTGAATTTGCTTCCTCCTAGATACCTATCCAAATTGCTTCTTCCCAAAACCCCTCATAAATTATAATGAAGGTATCATTTTCTTAAAAAGGTGCATACTGTAACTATACACTTCTGAGAATGGGAAGAAATGTAAAGCTGAAATGCAGGTGAACAAATGGCAGAAATGGGAATACTAAATCCTAAACTGACAATGGGGAAAACCAAAAAATAATTCAATTTACACATAAGAACCTTCAAAGGCACAGGAATTGGCCGTACCAGCTACTTCTGATATTGGGTGAAGACTACAGAACTACTTATAGTTTATTTTAAAAGAAGCTGGACAACCAGATTATATCAACAACTCTATACAGCTGGACTACTGGCCATCTGCAACCACATCAGATCCCTGGGGAAAGTACAAAAGAAGATTACTTGATTGCAGAACACCAGGTACAGCTAAAGGTAAATGAACCATACTGAAAATGAGTGAAATTAAATAAAATATTACATACTGAATGTTAAGACACCTAGCCCTCTTACTCTACCAGGCTTGTACAACTCTGGCAGCCAGGTCTTTACCTCCCAGGTAGGAGACTAGAAGATTATTTTCTAGGAAATCTAAAGAACCCCCATCCCCAACAGACACATTCACACACACACACACACACACACACACACACACACACACACACACACAAAAGAGAATTAAAGATACTGATGTTGAGGGCTTCATTATAAGCAAACAATTAAAGATTACCAGACATCTGAGGAAAGCTTCTAATAGAAAGGACAAAGACCCCCAATCCAAAAAAAAAAAGGCAAAAGGAAGTATGAGGAATTGCAAGGAAGATGGTAGAGTAGGAGGATCTTGATGCTACAACTACACAGAATGCAACTGACTTGGAAAACAACCTGAAGAAGGGCAGAACAATTTTGCCGAAGCTTAAGACATAAAGAGGGAGCCACATTGAAAAGGGAAGGAAGGATTACATTGAAAAGGGAAGGAAGGATGGAGAGGCAGGCAGGAACCAAACCCCTGGCATGGTGACCCATAAGCAGAAGGGATATCAGGCACTGAGGTCCTCTCCTCAGTAGCGTGGGGATCAAGTCCCACATTAGGCACCCCGGACCTGGGGACCTGTACCAGCAACAGCAGGAATGAAGATGACACAAATAAATGGAAAGCTCCTGCATGTTCATGGACAGGAAGAATTAATATTGTTAAAATGGCCATAGTACCCAGAGCAACCTACAGATTCAATGCACTTCCTATCTAAATACCAATGGCATTTCTCACTGAACTAGAGCAAATAATGTTAAAATTTGTATGGAACCACCAGACCCAAGGTAGCCAAGAAATCTTCAGAAAGAAAAGCAAAGCTGGGGGTATCATGCTTCTTGATTTCAAATTGTACTAAAAAGCTACAGTAATCAAAACAGTATGGTATTAGCAAAGGAACAGACACATAGACCAATGGGAGAGAACAGAAAACCCAGAAATAAACCCATGCATCTACAGTCAATTAATATATTACTAAGGGGAAAAGAATATACAATGGGGAAAAGGCAGTCTCTTCAATAAACGGTGTTGGTTGGGAAACTGGACAGCTATACACTAAAGAATGAAATCAGATCAGGGTCTTACACCATACAGATAAAGATTACACCAGACACGAAAATGGATTAAAAACCTAAATAAAAGACATGAAGCCATAAGATTACTAGAAGAAAACATAGGCAGTAAACTCCTGTACAGCAGCATAAGTATTTTTTTTTCTGAATGTTTCCCCAGGCAAAGGAAACAAATGGAAAAACAAACAAGTGGGACCATATCAAACCAAAAAGCTTTTGCACAGCAAAAGAAACCATCAACACAGTGAAAAGACATAGGAGAATATATGTGCAAATGATATATCTAATGAGGGGATAACTCATACAACTCAACACCAGTAAAACAGTCTTATTAAAAAATGGGGATTAAACAAGATGGAGGGATGAGAAGTGAAACAGAAACCTCATCCCCAAACCACATGTAACACAAAAATACAGCAAATAAAATGAATCCTGAAAGAGCGACTGGAAAGAAGACTGCAACAGATGGTCTACATCTGGACAAAGGAGAAGACCTCATGGAAAAGGGTAAAGTAGCAAAGCCATGATCTGGTGGGACCCAAGCCATTGTTCCACCCCAGCTCACTGGCAGGAGGAAGAGAAACAAAGCGGGGAGGGGATAGGAGCCTAGAACTGCTGAAATCCCATCCCAGAGATATACTCTGGGAGCATGAATCCACATTACATGGTTCTCTGGATATGAGAGCATTGGAAAGCAAAGATAGGTAGAATACTCTGAGAGACTGAGATTCCAGCTGCTTGTGGAGAACAGGTACCCACAACTGGCCATTCTGGGACAAAAGAAAGGTGGGCACTTTGAAAGGCTTCCAAACAGGAGAGGGCTGCTAAAGGGGCAAGGATTACACAGAGCTTGCAGCTCAGGAGAAAGAACAGGTGGACAAAATTGTCCCACCACAGAGCCTAGCAGGATGGGAACTTCCAGGAGCTTCAGGCACTCCATCCCTGACTGGCAATGCAGTGCCGAGGCCTCCACTGCCATATGCGGCATGCCATCCTTCCTTCTAGCCAGCATTGGTTTGTAAACCTGCTGCCCCTGCTATTGTGCCAGGCGAGCCAGAGGGTGGCCCCATCTATGCAGGTCTCCAGGGGCATATCATAGAGGCTCCCTGTGTGCTCAGCCCACTTGCCATGGCAGTATAGCAGGAAAGAGCTCTTTCGTCCTGGCAGGCTCCTCCCTGTGCGCTCGGCCCACTGGCCCAGGCACTGTAGCAGCAAAGAGCTCTTTCGTCCTGGCAGGCACTGGCACTGTTAATGTTCTACCCCCACCATTGTTCCAGGGACTGGGAAACTACAGAGATGAGAGCTTCTGGGTGTTAAAAGGCACTGCCTACACAAAGTTATTATTCCATAGTAATCATTAGTAATATGAAACAGCAAAAGAACCAGGTACAAGCCAAACTCCCTCCAACACCAGAAAGAGGGCTAAGTCAAACTGAAATCACCAATATTCCTGATAAAGATCTCAAAACAAAAATATAAACATGCTCATGGAGCTACAGAAAAATACCCAAGACCTGAGGGAGGACTTCAAGAAAGAAATAGAAATGTTGAAAAATACAGTATCTGAAACGAAACATACAAGGGAGGGATTTAAAAGCAGATTACAAGAAATAGAGGAGATGGTAAATGGAACAGAAATTAGGGAACAGGAATACAAAGAAGCTGAGGTAGAGAGAGAAAAAAAGGATCTCTAGAAATGAAACAATACTAAGAGAACTTTGTGACCAATCCAAAAGGAACAATATTCACATTATAGGGGTACCAGAAGAAGAAGAAAAGAGAAGGGATAGAAGGAGTCTTTGAGGAGCTAATTGCTGAAAACTCCCCCAATCTGGGGAAGGAGATAGTCTTACAGACCATGGAGGTGCATAGATCTCCCAACACAAGGGACACAAGGAAGATAACACCAAGACATGTAATAATTACAATGGTAAAGATCAAGAAACAGAACAGAGTATTAAAAGCAGCCAGAGAGAGAAATAAGATCACCTATGAAGCCAAACCTGTCAGGCTATCATCAGACTTCACAGCAGAAACCTTATAGGCCAGAAGGGAGTGGCATGATATATTCAATGCAATGAAATAGAAGGGCCTTGAACCAAGAATATTCTACCCAACAAGATTATCATTTAAATTTGAAGGAGGGATTACACAATGTCCAGACAAGCAAAAGTTGAGAGAATTTACTTCCTGCAAACCATCTCTACAGTGCATTTTAAAGGGAATGCTCTATATGGAAGTGGTCCAGGGCTAAATAGCTGTCACCAGAGAAAATAAAACCACAGTAAAGGAAGCAGACCAATTAATTACTAACCAAATGCAAAATTAAATCAGCTACCCACAAAGTCAGGCAAAGGATACACAAAGAATATAGAATATGACACCTAATATATAAGTGGAGGATGATGAAAAAGAAGGGAGGAAAAAAACCTTTAGACTGTGTTTGAAATAGCATACTAAGTGAATTAAGTTAGACTGTTACGTAGTAGAGAAGCTGCCCTTCAACCTTTGGTAACCACGAATCTAAGCCTGCAGTGGCAATAAGTACATATCTAGCAATAATCACCTAAATGTAAATGGATTAAATGCAACAATAAAAAGACTAAGAGTTACAGAATGGATAAAAAACAATACCCATCTGTATGCTGTCTACAAGAGACTCACTTCAAACCCAAAGACATACACAGGCTAAAAGTGAAGGATGGAAAAAGATGTTTCATGCAAATAATAGGGAGAAAAAAGCAGGAGTTGCAATACTTATATCAAACAAAATAGACTTAAAAACAAAGAAAGTAACAAGAGATAAAGAAGGACATCACATAATGATAAAGGGGTCAATCCAATAAGAGGATATAACCATTATAAATATCTATGCACCCAACACAAAAGCACCTACAAATGTGAAACAAATACTAACAGAATTAAAAGGGGGAAATAGACTGCAATGCTTTCATTTTAGGAGATTTCAACACACCACTCACATCAATAGACAAATCAACCAGACAGAAAATAACTAAGGAGACAGAGGCACTGAACAATACAATAGAACAAATGGACCTAACAGACATATACAGAATACTGTACTCAAAAGCAGCAGGATATACATTCTTTTCAAGTGCACATGGACATTTTCCAGAACAGATCACATACTAGATCACAAAAAGAGCCTCAGTTAATTCAGAAGGATTGAAATTGTACCAACCAATTTCTCAGACAACAAAGATATGAAATTGTACCAACCAATTTCTCAGACAACAAAGATATGAAACTAGAAATAAATTATGCAAAGAAAACAACAAAGCCCACAAACACAAAGAAGCTTAATGACATGCTTCTAAATAATCAATGGATCAGTGACCAAATGAAAACAGAGATCAAGCAATATATGGAGACAAATGATAACTCAGCACTGAAAAATCTGTGGGATGCAGAAAGACTGCACTAAGAGGGAAGTATATTGCAATCCAGGCTTACCTTGAGAAAGAAGAACAATCCCAAATGAACAGTCTAAACTCACCATTACTGAAACTAGAAAAAGAAGAACAAATGAGATCCAAAATCAGTACAAGGAGGGACATAATAAAGATCGAGTAGAAGTAAATAAAATTGAGAAAAATAAAACAATAGAAAGAATCAATGAAAGCAGGAGCTGGTACTTTGAAAAAACAAATGAAATGGATAAATGCCTAGCCAAACTTATCAAAAAAAAAAACAGTCTACACACATAAACAGAATCAGAAATGAGACAGGAAAAATCACTATGAACACCACAGAAATGCAAAGAATTATTAGAGAATACTATAAAAAATTTTATGACAACTTGTAGAAAAATACAACCTTCCAAGACTGACCCAGGAAGAAACAGAAAATCTTAACAAGCTAATTACCAGCAATGAAAATTCAACTGGTAATCAAAAAGTTACCTAAGAACAAAATCCCTGGACCAGATGGCCTCACTGTTGAATTTTATCAAACATGTAAGGAAGACCTAATACCCATCCTCCTTAAGGTTTTCCAAAAATTAGAAGATGAGGGAATACTTCCAAACTCATTCTATGAGGCCAGCATCACCCTAATACCAAACCAGACAAAGACACCACAGAAAAAGAAAATTACAAACCAATATCCCTGATGAACATACATACAAAAATACTCAACAAAATATTAGATATCCCTGATTAACATAGATGCAAAAACACTCAACAAAATATTAGCAAACCGAATTCAAAAATACATCAAGAGGATAATACACCTTGACCAAGTGGGATTCACCTCAGGGATGCAAGGATGGTACAACATTGGAAAATCCATCAACATCATCCACCATGTCAACAAAAAGAAGGACAAAAACCACTTGATCATCCCCATAGACACTGAAAAAGCATTTGACAAAATTCAACATCCATTCATGATAAAAACTCTCAACAAAATGGGTATAGAGGGCAAGTACCTCAACATAACAAAGGCCATATATGACAAACCCACAGCCAACATCATACTTTACAGCGAGAAGCTGAAAGCTTTTCCTCTGAGATCGGGAACAAGGCAGGGATACCCACTCTCTCCACTGTTATTCAACACAGTAGTGGAGTTCCTAGCCATGGCAATCAGACAAAACAAAGAAATATAAGGAATCCAGATTGGTAAAGAAGAAGTCAAACTGTCACTATTTGCAGATAACATGATATTGTACATAAAAAATCATAAAGACTCCACTCCAAAACTACTAGAACTAATATTGAAATTCAGCAAAGTCACAGGATACAAAATCAATACACAGAAATCTGTTGCATTCCTATACACTAACAATGAACTAGCAGAAAGAGAAATCAGGAAAACAATTCCATTCACAATTGCTTCAAAAAGAATAAAATACCTAGGAATCAACCTAACCAAGGAAATGAAAGATCTATGTCTTGAAAACTACAAGACACTCTTAAGAGAAATTAAAGAGGACACTAACAAATGGAAACTCATCCCATGCTTTGGGCTAGGAAGAATTAAAATTGTCAAAATGGCTGTCCTGCCTAAAGCAATCTACAGATTCAATGCAATCCCTATCAAAATATGAACAACATTCTTCAATCAACTGGAACAAATAGTTCTAAAATTCATATGGAACCACCAAAGACCCCGAAGAGCCAAAGCAATCCTGAGAAGGAAGAAAAAAGCAGGGGGGATCTTGCTCCCCAACTTCAAGCTCTACTATAAAGCCACAGTAATCAAGACAGTTTGGTACTGGCACAAGAACAGACCCACAAACTAGTAGAACAGAATAGAGACTCCAGATATTAACCCAAACATATATGGTCAATCAATAAACAATAAAGGAGCCATGGACATACAATGGGGAAATGACAGCCTCCTCAATAGTTGGTGTTGGCAAAACTAGACAGGTACATGTAAGAGAATGAAACTGGATCATTGTCTAACCCCATACACAAAAGTAAATTCAAAATGGATCAAAGACCTGAATGTAAGTCATGAAACCATAAAACTCTTAGAAAAAATATAGGCAAAAATCTCTTGGACATAAACATGAGTGACTTTTTCCTGAACATATCTCCCTGGGCAAGGGAAACAAAAGCAAAAATGAACAGGTGGGACTATATCAAGCTGAAAAACTTCTGTACAGCAAAGGACACCACCAGTAGAACAAAAAGGTATCTTACAGTATGGAAGAATATATTCATAAGTGACAGATCTGACACAGGGTTGACACCCAAAATATATAAAGAGCTCACATGCCTCAACAAACAAAAAGCAAATAATCCAATTAAAAAATGGGCAGAGAAGCTGAACAGACTGTTCTCCAAAGAAGAAATTCAGATGGCCAACAGACACATGAAAAGATGCTCCACATCGCTAGTCATCAGAGAAATGCAAATTAAAACCACAATGAGATATCACCTCATACCAGTAAGGATTGCCACCATCCAAAAGACAAACCATAACAAATGTTGGCAAGGTTGTAGAGAAAGGGGAACCCTCTACACTGCTGGTGGGAATGTAAACTAGTTCAACCATTGTGGAAAGCAGTATGGAGGTTCCTCAAAAAGCTCAAAATAGAAATACCATTTGACCCAGGAATTCCACTTTTAGGAATTTACCCTAAGAATGCAGCAGCTCAGTTTGAAAAAGAGAGATGCACTCCTATGTTTATTGCAGCACTATTTACAATAGCCAAGAATTGGAAGCAACCTAAGTGTCCATCAGTAGATGAATGGATAAAGATGTGGTACATATACAGAATGGAATATTATTTAGCCACAAGAAGAAGACAAATCCTACCATTTGCAACAACATGGATGGAGCTAGAGGGTATTATACTCAGTGAAATAAGCCAGGCGGGGAAAGACAAGTACCAAATGATTTCACTCATATGTGAATGATTTCACTCATATGTGGAGTATAAGTACAAAGAAAAAACTGAAGGAACAAAACAGCAGCAGGAACACAGAACCCAAGAATGGACTGACAGTTGCCAAAGGGGAAGGGATTGAGGGGGATGGGTGGTAAGGGAGGGGTAAGCGGGGATGGGGGGAAGAAAAGGGGCATTATGATTAGCATGTATAATGGGGGGCACGGGGAGGGCTGTGCAACACAGTGAAGACAAGTAGCGATTCTACAGCATCTTACTATGCTGATGGACAGTGACTCTAATGGGGTTTGTTGGGGGGACTTGGTGATGGCAGGAGTCTAGTAAACATAATATTCCTCATGTAATTGTAGATTAATGATACAAAAAACACATAAAGTAAATGTATGTCATCATAGTCATATCTAATTACAAATTTAATATTAAAAAAAAATATTAGCAAACCAAATTCAAAAATACATAAAAAGATCATCCATCAAGATCAAGTGGGATTTATTTCAGGGATGTAGGGATGGTAGTATATTTGAAAATCCATCAACATCATAAAACACATCAACAAAAAGGACAAAAGTCACATGATCATCTCTATAGATGCTGAAAAAGTATTTGACAAAATTCAGTATCGATTCATGATAAAATCTCTCAACAAAATGGGTACCGATGGCAAGTACCTGAACATAATAATAAAGGCCATATACAACAAACCCACATCCAGCATTATACTTAACAGCCAAAAGCTGAAAGCTTTTCCTCTAAGATCGGGAACAAGACAAGTATGCCCACTCTCACCACTTTTATTCAACATAGTTCTGGAGGTCCTAGCACAGCAATCAGACAACACAAAAAAATAAGAGGTAGTCATATCAGCAAGGAAGTTAAATTGTCATTGTTTGAAGATGACATGATATTGTACATAAAAAAACCCTAAAGAATCCACCCCAGAACTATTAGAACTAAAAACTGAATTCAGCAAAGTTGTAAGATACAAAATTACTTTGCAGAAATCTGTTGCATTCCTATATACTAAGGATGAACTAGCAGAAAGAGAAATGACAAAAACAGTTCCATTCACAATGGAATCTAAAAGAATAAAATACCCAGGAATAAACCTAACCAAGGAGGTGAAAGACCTGTACCCTGAAAAGTAGAAGACACTCATGAGAGGAATTAATGAAGACACTGATAAACGGAAATACATCCCATGTTCATGGATAGGAAGAATTAATGTTGTCAAAATGGCCATCCTGCCTAATGCATTCTACAGGTTCAGTGCAATCCCTATCAAAATACTGATATCATTCTTCAATGAATTAGAACAAATAGTTCTAAAATCCACTGGCTGAAGAACTGACCAAAAGATCAATGGCACAGAATAGAGAACCCAGATATAAACCTATACATATATGGCCAATTAATATACATTAAAGGAGCCATGGATATACAACGGGGAAATGACAGCCTCTTCAATAACTGATGTTGGGAAAACTGGACATCTACATGTAAGAAAATGAAACTGGATTACTATCTAACTCCATACACACAAGTAAATTAAAAATGAATTGAAGAATGAAAGTCATGAAACCATAAAACTCTTAGAAGAAAACAGGCAAAAATCTCTTTAATATAAACATGAGCACCTTTTTCATGAACACAATCTCCTTGGGCAAGGGAAACAAAAACAAAAATAAATAAAAAGGGATTGGGAGGGTGAGTAGGGAGGGAGGGTAAAGAGGCTTAAAGGGCATTATCATTAGCACATATGAAGTATGAGGGTTATGGGGAAGGCAGTAGAGCACTACAAGTAGTGATGCTATAGCATCTTACTATGCTGACAGACAATGACTGCAATGGGGTGTGGGGGGGAGACTTGATAATATGGGTGAATGTAATTACCATAATGTTGCTCACGTGAAGCCTTTATAAGATTGTATATCAGTGATATCTTGATTAAAAAATTTTAAACAAAAACAAAATGGGTAGAGGACCTGAATAGGCATTTTTCCAAAGAAAACATACAAATGGCCAAAAGATGCACAAGAATGTTCTCCACATCACTAATCAACATTGCTTAGGAAGTGAAGGAAAGGAACCCTCATTCATTGCTGGTGGAACTGCAAATTGGTACAGCCCCTGCAGAAAGCAGTATGGAAGTTTCTCAAAATGAATAATAAAACTACCATATGACCCAGAAATTCCACTCCTGGTAATTTACTTGAAGAAAACGAAGTCATTAATGTGAAAAGATATATGTACTTCTATGTTTATGACAGCATTATTTACAATAATCAAAGTATGTAAGCAACCTAAAAGTCCATCAACAGATGAATAGAAAAAAATATGTGGTACATATATAATGGAATATTACTCAGCCACACACACACAAAAATGAAATCTTGCCATTTGCAAAAACATGGATGGACCTAGAAGGTATTATGCTAAGTGAAACAAGTTAAACAGAGAAAGGTGAATATTAAATGGGTTCATTTCCATGTTAATTCTAAAAGACAAAACAGACAAAACTGAAATAGACTTATAAAAAGAATGACTGGTGGTTGCCATAGGGGAGCGAGGCAGGGGGATGAGTGGAATAGGTGAAGGGTGAAAATTAGTGAGAATGTTTGATATTTTGATCTGGGAGATGGTTACATGAGTGAATACACATGTCAAGATTTATCAAGCTGTATACTAAGATTTGTGCATTTTATTGTATGTACCTCAATATAAAAATTAGAAAAAAATTCTCTTCAAAAAATTTCTGAGATACTATTGACTCTGTGAACTTAGAAAGTTTGGGAACATCTTAAATCTATAGTTAAAGGGGTTAGAAATAACAGAATAAAATTAAAAAATAGATAAGAGGAAATAATAAATATAAAGTAGAAATCAAGTAGAAAAACAAAATGAGGCAAAGATTTTGTAGAATAATAAAACAGGCAAACTGCTTTTAAAAAAGAAAACTCCTTCAAAAGAAGAAATATATCTCCTTAAAGAGAAGAAATTAACTATAGACAAATTTGTAGGAAAAAGCTACCTAACTCAAGAAAAAATGAAAATATAAATAGTCTATAATTAGAAATTTAAAGAATTCCTATAAGGAAAACACTAGGTTCAAATGGCTTCACTAGTGAGTTCTAACACACTTTCAAAGAACACACTATTTCAGTCTAACACATACTCTTTCAGAGAAGATATACAGAGGAACACTCCCAACTTTTTCTGACACTAAGTATAACCTTGCTCCAATAACGTTCAAGGACAATGTGAGAAATTATAGGCTAATCTCAATCATGGAAAAAATTTCTAACATATCACGTGCAACAATCTATGAAAATAAGTTGCAGAAAAAGCATTTCATAAAATTCAACACCTATTAATGATGAGAACTCTTAACAAACTAGGATTGGAAGAGGACTTTTTGACCTGATATAGGACAGTTACCAAAACTTTTTTAGCAAATATAAAGCTCAATGATTAAACTTTAAAAGAAAGGTACTGTCACTTCTATTTAATGTTATGCTACCAGACACCTACCAGACAATATGAAAAGAAAAAGAAATGAAATGTATAATGTTTGGAAAATAAGGTAAAAAGAATTACTATTACAGGATGATATGGTTGACAACATAAAGAACTAAAAAGACTATGTAAACAAACTATTTGGAATCAAAGGTGTTTCCAATATTAATAAATATATTTGCTATATTTCTATGTATCAGAAAAAAGCAATTAGAATATGTGTTTTTAAATGATACTATTTAAAATAGCAACAAGAATAACAACAAATAGGGTAACTAAGCATAGATCTAACAAAAGATGTATAAAGACCTTCATGGAGAAAAATCATAAAATGTTATTAAAAGATATTAAAGGCCAATATACACTAAGAAATATACCATGTTTATAGGTAGGAAGACTTACAAAAATTTCAATTCTTTCCTAAAATTAGTCTATGGATTCAATGTGATTTTAAGGTCCTAACAGAATTTCTCATGAAATTCAATAAGGTGATTCTAAAATTTTATAGAAAAGGAAAGGGCAAAGAATAGGCAAGATGCTTAGGAAGACATAGCATGGGGAGACTTGCCTCACAGATGCTAAAACTTATTGTAACTTTGATTAAGACATGATGCTTTTGTGAAAATAGGCAAACAGATTAACAGAACAAAAATCCTCATCAGACCCACATATTTGTAGAAATGTGATATATGGAAAGGGGGCCATAGAAAATGACTGGAGAAAGGATACACTAGTTAATAAATAATTTTGCTGGCAATTGGCTATATATTTGGAAAAAACCCTGTATCTCTACCTCATACAATGAACAAAAATTAATTCAGATAGATTAAGAAATTAAATATGGAAGGCAAAACTATTAACATTCTTAAAAGGATATGAGAACATCTTTATGACCTCACAGTAGGGAAGATTTCTTGCACAAAACATAAAAAAAGTATAAACTATAAAGGAAATGATTAATGAAGTTGAGTACATTAAAACCACAAACTTGTATTCATAGAAAGACATCAGAAAACAAGGAAAAGACAACCACAAACTAAGAAGAGATACTTACAACATGAAAGGATTGGTGTCAGAACATATTAAGAATTCCTATAAATTTATGAGAAAGAGATAATGCAAAAGAAAAAAAGGGCAAAAGAAGTGAATAGGCATTCCCTTACATAGAAAATATGCAAAGTTAATAAACATGAAAAACTGTCCCATTTTATTACTTGTCAGGGGAATGTAAATTATAATGATATACCCTTTTACAATCAGACTGGGAGAATTTAAAAATTATGAATTTTTTAATGCCAAAAGTTGACAAGGATGTGAAGTAACAGAAACTCTCATACATTGTTGTTGAGTGTAAATTTGTAAAGATATTTTAGAAAATAATTTGTCATAGTTGAAATTGCACATACTCTTGACTCAGCAATTCCATTCCTATGTGCTTATTCGAGAGAAATTCTTGCATAAGTGAATCAGTGTATAAGAATGAAGTTATTACAACATTGCTTCCAGTTACAGTCTCAGCCCACATATCCTTGAACAGAATATAGAATGATACAGCAGTAAGTATAAATAAACCATAACTACATGCATCAACATGAATAATCATTATGAATAGTTGCTCAATAAACACTTATTGCATCAATTAAAAAGAGGATGATTCCAATAACATGAAGGTCAAAACAGGCAAAATTAAATGGAATTATAGTTTAAGAGTACACATACGGGACAAAACCAAGAAAAATAAACGAATGTGTAACACCAAATTCAATAGAGTCCTAAGGGAGAGGAAGTGTAGAAGCAGTTAAGGTGGAGCTCCCAAGGACTTCAATGTTAATGTTCTTTTTCTTAAACTGGGTGTTGGGAACATGTGTGTTTACTCTATTATTATTCTTTAAACACATGTATCATAAATACTATACATATTTGACAAATAGAATTTCATGAGTCACTAAGTAACTACTTGAAAACAAGGTCAAGTTGAGATGCAGAATGGGTAATGATCAACAAAGTTCACATGCTAGCTACTGTTCTGCTAGCACAAAGCATTACACGTACAGCTCAAATTTCTGCCTCGGCAAAAATACAAATTACTATGTTATCATAGGTTGTTTTCAAATTGCCAACAGTTGAATGGCAAGTCTGTGATTGTCAGCAATCTGTTAATCCATTAAATGTCCCTTAGATATGTAGTAAACACTCATTGAAATATGATTGTAATATATTTTCAATTCCATTTTCAAAAGCAATTATTTTATTGCCCAGAATATTTGGAAGTTATTGTTAGTCTTTTCTACACATCCAGACAGATGTAACTGAGGTAAGTATAACACAACAAACTTGCAGAAAGAAGTGGACTATTTAAGGATTTTCCTGATCCATGCCAGAAGTTGTTCCAAGAGAAAAGCAACTTAAGGATGGGAATCAGAATTGTTTCTTGAACTGACTGGATTCCAAAGCATTAATAACTGGGGGAAGATGAGGGATTAATAGGCAGAGCATAGAGGATTTTTAGGATATGAAAATACTGTATAATATCATAATGATGGATGTCATTTGTTCAACCCAATGAATGTACACCAAGTGAAACATAATGTAAACTATGGACTTCAGGTGATAATGATGTGTCAGTGTGGGTTTATTAATTGTAACAAATGTACCACTCAGGCAGAGAACGTTAATAAGTGTATGTGGGGCAGAAGGTATATAGAAAATTTCTATACCTTCCCCTCAGTTTTGCTGCGAACCTAAAACTGTTCTAAAAAATAAAGTCTTAATAAAAACAAAAAGCATTATTAAATCCTTTTTAGAGGTTAATGGGAAACTGGTAGTCCATGGCCCTCAAAGGCAAAACAATTAAACTATCGATTCTAGACAACTATAATCAAGAGCCTATAGATAACCAAGTAATTTTTGTCATAAATATTTCAGTTCAAATAAGGGGAACAATGAACTAGTCCACTGTTGTAAAATTGTGTCAGAGAATTTGGAGAAAGATCATAATAAGGTCAGGGCATAAAATTTCCTATCATGCGGTTCAGTTAAAGGACCAGAAAGTTTCTGTGATTACTCTAAAAGATACTGTGCACTGTATTCTATTTTATTGGTTTAATGGTCTGTTTGTGTTTTAAGACAACAGTGGTTTTATTATTATGATTTCAAAGTACATCTTGATATCTGGTAGGGAGAGTCCTCTGTTTTTTGTTCTTCATGTTCTTTCACATATACATTAGAAGAATATTATCAAGTTCCTCAAAAATTCCAACTAGACTGGTTAAAAAACAGGCAAAGGACATTTCTTCAAAGAAGATACACAAATGGCGAATAAGCACCTGAAAAGAGGCTGAACACTACCACCACCACTAGAGAAATGCAAATCAAATTCATAATGAGATACCACCTCACATCCCTGGATGGCTATTATCCAAAGAACAGAAAATACTAAGTGTTGGTGAATATGCAGAGAAAACTGAATCCTCGTGCACTGTTAATGAGAATGTAAAATGGTACAGCTGCTGTGAAAAGTGGCATGGCACTTCCTCAAAAAATTAAAAATAAAATTACCATATGATCTATCAATTCTACTTCTGGGCAGCTATTCAAAATAATTTCAGGAACTTGAAGAGATATTTGCATACCTATGCTTATTTGTTTATTTATTTATTTATTTTTGCTGAGCTTTTTAATTTAATTTATTTTTATTAACATATCACTGACACACAATCACATGAGAAACACTGTGATTACTACATTCCCCACATTTCCAAGTCCCCACCACATACCCCATTACAGTCACTGTCCATCAGCGTAGTAAGATGCTAAAGAGTCACTACTTGTCTTCCCTGTGCTACACTGCCTTCCCTGTGTCCTCCCTACATTATGTGTACTAATGGTAATGCCCCTTAATCCCCTTATCCCTCCCTTCCTACCCACCATCCCCAGTCCCTTTCCCTTTGGTAATTGTTAGTCCATTCTTGGGTTCTGTGAGTCTGCTGTTATTTTGATCCTTCAGTTTTTGCTTTATTCTTATACTCCACAGACGAGTGAAATTATACGGGACTTTTCTTTCTCCGCTTGGCTTATTTCACGGAATATAATACCCTCTAGCTCTATCCATGTTGTTGCAAATGGTAGGATTTGTTTTCTTCTTATAGCTGAATAATATTCCATTGTGTGTATGTACCACCTCCTCTTTATCCATTCATTTACTGATGGACACCTAGATTGCTTCCATATCTTGTCTATTGTAAATAGTGCTGCAATAAACATAGGGGTGCATATATATCTTTTTGAATCTGTGATCCTGCTTTCTTAGGGTAAATTCCTAGGAGTGGAATTCCTGGGTCAAATGGTATTTCTATTTTTAGTTTTTTGAGGAACCTCCATACTGCTTTCCACAATGACTGAATTAATTTACATTCCCACCAGCAGCGTAGGAGGGTACCCCTTTCTCCACACCCCTTCCCAGCATTTGTTGTTTGTCTTTTGGATGTTGGCCACTCTAACTGGTGTGAGGAGATAATTCATTGTGGTTTTAATATGCATTTCTCTGATGATTAGTGATAATGGAGCATCTTTTCATGTGCTTGTTGGCCATCTGAACAACTTCTTTGGAGAAGTGTCTGTTTAGATCCTATGCCCACTTTTTAATTGGGCTATTTGCTTTTTGGTTGATGAGGCGCATGGGCTCTTAATATATTTTGGATGTCAACCCCTTATTGGATATGTCATTTATGAATATATTCTCCCATACTGTAGGATGTCTTATTGTTCTACTGATGGTGTCCTTTGCTGTACAAAAGCTTTTTAGCTTGATGTAGTCCCATTTGTTCATTTTTGCTTTTTTTTCCCCCTTGCCCGAGGAGAAGTGTTCAGAAAAAATTGCTCATGATTATATTCAAGAGAGTTCTGCCTATGTTTTCTTCTAACAGTTTTATGGTTTCATGACTTACATTCAGGTATTTGATCCATTTCAAGTTTACTTTTGTGTATGAATTCAGTTTCATACTCTTACATGTAGCTGTCCAGTTTTGCCAACATCAGTTGTTGAAGAGGCTGTCATTTCCCCACTGTATATCCACGGCACCTTTTTCATATATTAATTGACCATATATGCTTGGGTTAATATCTAGACTCTCTAGTCTGTTGCATTGGTCTATGGTTTTGTTCTTGTGCCAGTACCAAACTGTCTTGATTACTGTGGCTTTGTAGTAGAGCTTGAAGTTGGGGAGCATGATCTCCCCTGCTTTTATTCTTTTGTCTCAGGATTGCTTTGGGGTCTTTTGTGGTTCCATATGAATTTTAGGAATATTTGTTCCAGTTCGTTGAAGAATGCTGTCGGTATCTTGATAGGGATTGCACTGAATCAGTAGATTGCTTTAGGCAGGATGGCCACTTTGACAATGTTAATTCTTCCTATCCATGGGCATGGGATGTATTTCCATAGTCTTCTTTAATTTCTCTCCTCAATGTCTTATGATTTTCAGGGTATAGGTCTTCACCTCCTTGGTTAGGTTTATTCTTAGGTATTTTATTCTTTTTGATGCAACTGTGAATGGAACTGTTTTCCTGATTTTTCTTTATGCTAGTTCATCATTACTGTATAGGAATGCAACTGATTTCTGTGTATTAATTTTGTATCCTGCAACTTTGCTGAATTCAAGATATTAGTTCTAGTAGTTTTGGAGTTGCTTCTTTCGGGTTTTTTATGTACAATATCTTGTCATCTGCAAACAGTGACAGTTTAACTTCTTCTTTAACAATCTGGATGCCTTTTATTCCTTTGTGTTGTCTGATTGCTGTGGCTAGGGCTTCCAGAACTATGTTGAATAAAAGTGTAGAGAGTGGGTATCCTTGTCTTGATCCCGATCTTAAAGGAAAAGCTTTCAGCTTCTTGTTAAGAATGATGTTGGCTGTGGGTTTGTCATATATGGCTTTTATTATGTTGAGCTAATTGCCCTCTGTATCTATTTTGTTGAGAGTTTTTATCATGAATGGGTGTTGAATTCTGCCAAGTGCTTTTTCAGTATCTATGGAGATGATCATGAGATTTTTGTCTTTCTTTTTATTGATATGGTGGATGATGTTGATGGATTTTCGAGTGTTGTAATATCCTTGCATCCCCGGGATGAATTCCACTAATCATGATGTATGATCCTCTTGATGTATTTTTGAATTCGGTTTGCTAATATTTTGTTGTGTATTTTTGCATCTATGTTCATCAGGGATATTGGTGTGTTGTTTTCTTTTTTTGTGGTGTCTTTGCCTGGTTTTGATATTAGAGTGATGCTTGCTTCATGGAATGAGTTTGGAAGTATTTCCTCCTCTTCTATTTTTTGGAAAAGTTTAAGGAAAATGGGTATTATGTCTTCTTTAAATGTCTGATAAAATTCAGTGGTGAAGCCATCTGGTATTGGAGTTTTGTTCTTTGGTAGCTTTTTGATTACCAATTGAATTTCACTGCTGGTAATTGGTCTGTTCAGATTTTCTGTTTCTTCCTGGGTCAGTCCTGGAGGCTGTATTTTTCTAGAAAATTGTCCATTTCTTCTAGGTTATCCAGTATGTTAGCATATAATTTTTCATAGTATTCTCTAATAAGTATTTGTATTTCTGTGCTGTCTGTTGTTATTTTTGCTTTCTCATTTTTGATTCTGTTTATATGTGCAGATTCTCTATTTTTCTTGGTTAAGTCTGGCTAGGGGTTTATCTATTTTGTTTATTTTCTCAAAGAACCAGCTATTGGTTTCATTAATTCTTTCTATTGTTTTATTCTTCTCAATTTTAATATATTTCTTCTCTGATCTTTATTATGGTCCTCCTTCTACTGAATTTGGGCCTCATTTGCTCTTCTTTTTCCAGTTTCAATAATTGTGAATTTAGACTGCTTATTTGGGATTGCTCTTTCTTCTTTAAATAGGCCTGGATTGTTATATACTTTCCTTTCAGAACTGCCTTCACTGCGTCCCACAGACGTTGGAGCATTATGCTGTTATTTTTATTTGTCTCCATATATTGCTTGATCTCTTTTAATTTGGTCATTGATCATTGGTTATTTTGGAGCATGTTGTGAAGCCTCCATGTGTTTATGAACCTTTTTGTTTTCTTCATACAATTTATTTCTAGTTTCATACCTTTGTGGTCTGAGAAGTTGGTTGGTACAATTTCAATCTTTTGTAATTTGCTGAGGCTCTTTTTGTGGCCTAGTATGTGGTTTATTCTGGAAAATGTTCCATGTGCACTTGGGAAGAATGTGCATCCTGCTGCTTTTGGGTGTAGAGTTCTGTAGATGTCTGTTAGGTCCATCTGTTCTAGTGTGTTGTTCAGTGCCTCTGTGTCCTTACTTATTTTCTGTCTGGTGGATCTGTCCTTTGGAGTGAGTGGTGTGTTGAAGTCTCCTAGAATGAATGCACTTTATTTCCTCCTTTAATTCTGTTGGTATTTCTTTCACATATGTAGGTGCTCCTGTATGGGGTGCATATATATTTATAAAGGTTATATCCTCTTGTTGGACTGACCCCTTTATCATTATGTAATGTCCTTCTTTATGTCTTGATACTTTCTTTGTTCTGAAGTCAATTTTCTCTGATACAAGTACTGCAACACCTGCTTTTTTCTCCCTATTGTTTGCATGAAATATCTTTTCTCATTCCTTTACTTTTAGTCTGTGTATGTCTTTGGGTTTGAGGTGAGCCTCTTGTAAGCAGCATATAGATGGTTCTTGCTTTTTTATCCATTCTATTACTCTGTGTCTTTTGATTGGTGCATTCAGTCCATTTCCATTTAGGGTGATTATTGAAAGATACGTACTTATTGACATTGCAGGCTTTAGATTCATGTTTACCAAAGGTTGAAGGGCAGCCTCTCTACTACGTAACAGTCTAACTTAACTCGCTTATTAAGCTATTATAAAAACAGTCTGATGATTCTTTATTTTTCTCCCTTCTTAATCCTCCTCCTTCTCCAATCCTTACATGTTAGATGTTTTATTCTGTACTGTTTTTTGTTTCCTTTGACTGCTTTGTGAATAGTTGATTAATTTTTTTTTATGCCTTTAGTTAGTATTTGGTTGGTCTGCTTTTTTTGGTGTGATGTTTATTTTCTCTGGTGACATCTATTTAGCCTTAGGAGTGCTCCCGTCTAGAGCAGTCCCTTTAAAATATCCTGTAGAGGTGGTTTGTGGGAGGCAAATTCCCTCAACTTTTGCTTATCTGGGAATTGTTTAATCCCTCCTTCATACCTTAAATGATAATCATGCTGGATACAGTATTCTTGGTTCAAGGCCCTTCTGTTTCATTGCATTAAATACATCATGCCATTCTCTTCTGGCCTGTAAGGTTTCTGCTGAGAAGTCTGATGATAGCCTGATGGGTTTTCCCTTGTAGGTGACCTTTATTCTCTCTCTGGCTGCCTTTAATACTCTGTCCTTGTCTTTGATCTTTGCCATTTTAATTATAATATCTCTTGGTGTTGTGTTTTCTGCCTTGAGTCCCTTGTGTTGGGAGTTCTGTGGGCTTCCATGGTCTGAGAGACTATTTCCTCCCCCAGTTTCAGGAAGTTTTCAGCAATTATTTCTTCAAAGACATTTTCTATCCCTTTTTCTTTCTCTTCTTTTTCTGGTACCCCTATAATGCAAATGTTGTTCCATTTGGATTGTTCTCACAGCTCTCTCAATATTCTTTCATTCCTGGAAATCTTTTTACCTGTCTCTGCCTCAGCTTCTTTGTATTTCTGTTCTCTAATTTCTATTCCATTAATAGTCTCTTGCACCTCATTCAGTCTGCTTTTAAGTCCTTCCAGAGGTTGTTTTATGTCTATATTCTTCCTCCTTTATGTCTGTATTGCATATTTGTCTGCAGGTCCACCAGCATGGTTATGACCTTTATTTTGAATTCTTTTTCAGGAATATTGTTTATATCTGTCTCCCCAGGCCCTCTCTTGTGGTGTCTGGGTGGTTCGGGACTGGAGCAAATTCTCTGCCTTTTCATGGCAATAGAGGTAGTCGTAGGCAGGTGGCACATGTGTCAGCTGGGAGAACAAAGTCCCTTCCTGCTTGCTGGTCTCCCTGACTCTCTAAATTGCCTGTGTTAGTTACCCGCACACCAGGAGCAGCCCTTGGGGTAGCCCCGAGCCCTGCGGGGAGAGGCAGGCATGCCGGGTGTGCTCTCCTGTGAGAACAGCGCCCCTCCGCGCCTTGCCTGATTCCTCTGCCTGCGCTGGGCAGCTGTGCACTGGCGGCGGCCCTGGGTTTGGTCCAGGCAAATGCGTGTCAGGAGGAGACTGCATGGCTGCTGTGGGCGTGGCTGCTCTCAGGCTGCTCAGCTGCTGTAGCAGGGCTGCGTTGGAGGGGGAATGAATGGCTGGCTGTTTAATGCCCTGAGAAGTTTCAGAGCTGCGCTGCTGCCCAGGGGGTTAGGGTGCCTGGAGTTCCCTGGGATTCCCAGCCTGCTGGGCTGAGTGTGCCAGGACGATTCTGTCCAGCTGTGAGGCTCCTGTCCCTTTAAGACTTTTAAAAAGCACTCACATTTCTTTTGTCCCAGGGGAGCTGGCTGCAGGGACCCACTCGCAGATTTTACTTTTCCGTTTCCCTAATATCCAGCACACCATGCAATGTGTGTCTGTGCTCCTGGTGAGGATTACTAGGGCTGGTTATTTAGCAGTCCTGTGCTTCCACTCCCTCCCTACTCTGACCCTCTCCTCCCACCGGAGAGCTGGGGTGGGGGAAGAGCTTGGGTCCTGCAGGGTTGCGGCTTGTATCTTACTGCCTTCATGAGATGCTGAGTTCTCGCAGATGTAGATGTAGCCTGGATGTTGTACTAAATCCTCTGGTCTCTCTTTTAGGAATAGTTGTATTTGTTGTATTTTCAAGACTATATATGGTTTTGGGGGGAGATTTCCGCTGCCCTATTCACGCCGCCATCTTGGCTCCTCCCAATGGGGTTTTAAAATTATAACTTATTTTTAAAAGACCTTAGCTTAACATCTTGACAGATAAAATGTTTTAATCATGAATCTGCTAAAATGCAGAGAGTTATTGTCATGATTTTTTTGGAGAGATTTATTGTAATTTCAGTCATAAAAAATACTAAAATATGATCAGTTATTTAGAATAATAGGATACATAGGAATAATCTATAACCTGGTCCTTTAAAAATGATTTTGGCTTTGAAACAATATAATAAACAAAACAGTCCCTTGGCAGTACTCATGTTCCACCTAATTTTCCCTTGGGAACAGGAAAGACAGAATAACTTCAGGATCACAAAAATAAAAAAATTACTAAAGTTTTTGAATCACTACCTAAACATTAGTTCATTTACTTAATGTTTCTTTCTTAAAACACTGACACAGATGTTTGGCGTCTTTGCCTTGAAACTCCAAGCTTTTATAAAAAATGTTCAGAATGTCATGTTAAATTCCCTAAAGTAACATTGTTGCAACAAGGATATAAATACAAATAAAACCCAAGTTAGTAATAAATAAACCATTAAAATATAAATATCACATATGAGGCCATTTATAACTAAGAAGATCCTCTATATAATGTAGAACAACAGCATGTGCTGGAATAAAGACAGGATCTATTTTTATATATTCATGAAATACTGAATTACAAAATACTAAGTGCCATCAGTCTAGATGTATTTGAAAGCAGCAAAAAATGTCCATGTCTTTTTATCTCCAGAAATGTGATGATTCAAATAAAAAAGAAAAATACTTGTAGCCCACACATACCTGGCTATTCAATAAGTGACTTACTAATTAGTATATGCTAAAATTATATTTAGAGAAAGCATTATAACTTAGTTCTTCAGTTAATAAATAGCACAGAAAGTATGAATGGAAAAAAGCTTCCTAAATTAGTTTTTGTAGTTTTATCACTAATTATAGGGAATCAGGAAATCACCAACTTTATAGAGCATCTAGAGAAGTCTGATCTCTTAATCAAATTCCTTTGTTCTCTATAATGACAGTACCAAAGTAACTGAAATAAAGTAACAAAAGACATGGCTTTTTAGGACAAATTTATTATGTTTATTTTCATAAAGGTGTTCAATAATTTCCTCCTTGCAATGAGAATATTATTTTAAATTATAAAATGTTATATATTTTATATAATTTAATTATGCTCGTGTGTGTGTAGGTATATCTAATCCATATGCTAGCAGTAACCATGGCTGAGGATTTAGTGTAAATATCCTTTCAGATATTTTTAGGTCAAAAATAGAATCATATTATATCTACTTTATGTAACTTCCTTTTTGTCTACATAGCAATATAGAATAAAAGTTTTTCCATATGGGTATATATGAAAGATCTACCTTTTCTCTCTTCTTATTTAGTAGCTGAAAAATATTCCAAAGAGTTGTAGTATATTTAATCATATCCAAATGGTAAACATTTAGGTTGCTCTCAATTTTTGCTATAAATTATTATAGCTAGTTTCTTATATTCTAAAGTAAGAATGTATTTCCAGTTAAGTGGAATCAACTCTTATCT
Source organism: Manis javanica (assembly GCF_040802235.1). NCBI lineage: Eukaryota > Metazoa > Chordata > Mammalia > Pholidota > Manidae > Manis > Manis javanica. The sequence goes on from NC_133166.1 coordinate 30,793,778, forward strand.
TGTAAATTTGCTTAAACAAACGACAATGTGCTTGTTACAAGATTACATTTTTATACTAGATTTTAAATAAGAATTTATGAGAAAGATATTCCTTAAAATGGGTTAGAAAAGATAAATATACCCTGCAAAAAAAGCTAATAGCAATACCCTGATATTAATATGTATAAATTATGATTATAAAAAATGATACAGTGAATATCTATATACCTAGTTTAAGAAATAGAGAACAGTTAACCCTTGAACAACAAGAGTTTGAACTATGTAGGACCATGTATACTTGTATGGTGTGAGGTATCTGTACATTTTTTACGTATTTAGTACCTTACACCCAACTGACCCAGCACTATTTATTGAATTTTTCATCTTTTCACCACTGATCTGAAATGCCAACTTTGTCATAAATCACATATCCACATATGTGTACACCTGTTTATGAGCTCTATATTCTGTTCTGTTGGTCAATTTGTTTATGATTGTGCCAATATCTCACTGCCTTAATTACTACAATCTTAAACTACTTAATAGATTTTAAAGTTTCATGGAGGTACACTTGGCAAGTAGAACAGTAAGATATTTAAAGTTTGTCAATTTGTTTATGATTGTGCCAATACCACACTGCCTTAATTACTACAATCTTAAACTAATTAATAGATTTTAAAGTTTCATGGAGGTACACTTGGCAAGTAGAACAGTAAGATATTTAAAGTGTTCATAATGGTGATTTGATACATGTACACATTGTGAAAGGAGTCCCACAGTTGATTTAATTAAGACTTTCAACACCTCAAATATTTATCTTTATTTATTTTTTGGTGCAAATATTGAAGTTTTACTCTCAGGAAATTTCAATTATACAATATAGTGTTATTAACTACAGTCATGTTTTACATGAGATCCTCAGGCCTTATTCATCTTACAGTTAAAAGTTTATACCTCTTTCCATCCTCTACCTATTTTCTCTACCCTTCAGTCCTTGGCAACCACTTTTCTACTCTCTATTTCTAAGACTATGACTTTTTAAAGAAGACTCCACATATAAGTGACACCAAGCTGTATTCATCTTTCTCTGTTTGGCTTATTTCATGTACCATAATGCCTTCAAGGCCTCTCCACATTGTAGCAAATGGTAGGATTTCCTTCTTTCTCATGGCTGAATAAGAGTCCACTGTATGTATATGTGTATACAAACACATACCATATTCCCCCTAGCAGATGAACATATACATTCATCTGCTGACACTTAGGTTGTTTCTGTACCTTGGCTATTGTGAATAATGCTGGAGTGAACATGGGAGTGCACTGACCTCTTCAATGTCCTGTTTTCATTTCCTTTGGATATACCCAGAAGTGGGAATGCTGTATCACAGGGGAGTTCTACTTATAATGTTTTAAGAACATCTATACTGTTTTTCAGAGTGGCTGTACTAATTTACATTCCTACCTACAGTACACAAGGATTCCCTTCTTGACATATTCTCACCAACTCTCATCTTTTGTCTTTTGATAACAGCTATCCTAAAAGCTGTGAGGTGATAGTTCATTATGGTTTTGATTTGCATTTCCTTGATGATAAATGATGTTGAGCATGTTTTCATGTACCTTTTGGCTGTTTGTCCTCTTTTAAACTAATTTTTTATATCTGACAAAGCCAATACTTATACTTTGTTTTTAAAAGTGTGTTGGTAGTTCTTGGGCTTTTGCTCTTCAAGTTGGGATCCTCATGGGACTTTCATCGCCTCTGTAGATTTCTTTGGGAAGAAATGATATCTTTATAATACTGAGTCTTCTGATCCATGAACATCATCTATCTTTCTATTTATTTAGGCCTTCATTCACCCACAAATTTTATTGTTTATTATACTTTGTAATTCTCACTTTCAATTGACCAGAATTTAACATGCATTTTATTTAGTTTCTCTGGAGTCATGATGATAGTTTGAACTCTTACTATTTAATTACATTTTTTTTCCTTGTACAAAAGTCTTGAGAATATTCATTATCAAGTAAAGAATATGATTTCAGTGACACAGAATATCTAACGAGCTGAGTCAGAATAGGAAAATCACATTATTTGCTCCTCTTAAATTGTGTCATTTTATTTTGTGGGAAGCTTATCTCTGTAAGATCATATACATTTTGAAGACAACACGAAATTTTCTGCATGCTTTACACACAAAAAGGGCTTAGTAAATAATTAATTCACTTGTCATTTGGATTCTCCACCATTCATTAGCTTCTGTCTTCATAGTACGACTGAAAACTGAAGAAGGCTAACATGAATACAGACATTAAGTAATATGCAACTGAATGTTTTAAAGATGACTCTTCATTTTCATAAAGCTTGTTTATAGAACTAGTAAAATAACAGTATTTTACAAGAGAATATAAAGAAAAAATGAAATACTCTTAATATTTATGCCAAGTAATAAATAAGTGTTCTGACAGATATGGTATGGTAATCAGCTCTTTATCCTTAGTTGTGGATGGCTCAAGAACTTCATATATTAGTAATTACTGAATCTCCTGGAAAAACAGAAGGTATTCTCAAATAAGAGAAATAATCTGAAAGAACTAAAAATTACCTGTAGGGTACAGTTCATCATCCTTATTATGTAGTCAAACTGTTGATGGTCTAATATTGCTCTGTGTTGCTGAACATGCAAACCCAGCTCATCAGTGAGACACTGTCTTGCTGCCTTTCCTTTAAGGGCTCTCAATGCAGCAGGAAGGGTCTGAGGACAAGAGAGGCAGAGTGAATAAAAGGTACCACTTACCACTGGAAAAAAATACTGCTTTCAATCATACTGAAAATTCAAGTGTATCCTGTAAAGCATTTAATACAGTTATTAGCAGAATTAAACTCCTAGAAAAGAGGTGATTTGTTATTAAGAACAATTATAAAAGAGATGGATTTACAGCTATTTTCCTGTAAGCCAGCATGAAAAATAAGTAGAATTAGTTTATGTGATAAATTAAAAAAACATCAACTTCATTAAAAAAAAAACTCATCAAAACTTTTGTCACCAAAATGAGTGTTGCTCAGATCATAAGTCAAAGCCACAGGACACTTACAGACCTTGTTTCTCTAACTGGCCACATCTCCATGACAAAAACAGAAGGAAAAATTAAAATCACAAGAAACACAGGTAGTTTTATACTTTTTAAATGATCAGCTATTTAATTGCTACTCAGTTTTAATTACAGGAAAATTTTACAATTTCTTCTTCTCATTTCAATATTATAATAAGTAAAGAAAAATACTGAGAGCAACAAAGAGAAATGTCTAGGATTACGCATTAAAGCTCTTTCACTTCATCAGCCATAAGAATGCCTCTTCCAATTCACCATTTAAAACCTAGCTAATTTTTACTTTACATAAAATAACAGTAGGCTTATTTAACTCTGAAAACCTAAACAAACACACGAAAAGCAAAACTGAACAAAGGAGCAAATTAAGAAGGAAGGGAAGAAGCCTGAGTAGGAGGGCATAATGTTGTTACAGGCAGGTACAAGAAACAGGATGTGAAAGCTGAAAGCAGGAGGAACAAAAGAAAATCTGTTAACACTTCAACTATGAGGAAAGGAAGAACCAACAAAACTCAAAACATAAAGAGGCTTGGGTCATTTACCATAAGGGTAAAAACTTCACTCTTTACTTTGCATGTTTTACTAGCCCATTATAATAGATGTTCAGAACCAGGACACATCACTAAGAAAAGGCTACATAATGTTTAGCAAGTTTTATTCAAGAAGGCAAGAGAATATGTTTTAACAAGGCACATTAAAGTTAAACACCAGAGTCTCTACAATTCATTACTTATTCTGACTAGATTCTTTATAATAAATAAACTTATATTTAAAATGTTAAGTTTCTCAATAATATATCAAAATAGGATTTAATGAGTATTGAAAATTTGAGGGGAAAAAATGACCATCAGTATTTCTCTGGAAGCCATGTAACTAGGCTCAGCTAAGATTTTAAATCTTAGACACTATTCATTTAAAGTGGTCCTAACAATCAAAGGATACTTTATAAGGAAAAAGGGGTGGAATTAGAGGAGAGGTCATTTGGCAAGCTAAACATGTAATCTGAAAAAGGAAAGGATGAATGCTTAACTGGGAAAGATAGCATTTTATTACCTTTTCGGTCTCCAATGTTTTATTTTCAAATATGAATGAGATGCAGTTTCTAACAACTTCCAATCTCTGTGCACTGTTAAAAACTGTTGCCATCTTATCCATTATCGAAACTGGTAAAGGAATATATAGAAAACACAAATTAAAATCCTTTTACAACTACAAAAGCAAGAGGACTATTACTGTTTATATGACAGTAGCTGTTTACATGACCAACACTTAGAGTTTATTCTTTTCCTTTGTCACATGATAATTAAGGTATTCCACTTCATTACACTGATTACAATTTTTTACTTCTAAAGTGTCAGGCTAGTCAATGCTTATTGAGGATAATTTCCCAGGATAACCTGCAATGATACACTTACCTATTATGCAAATTAATTAATATTTACAGTAAAATTATATTAAGCAAGTGTAAACACCTATTTTAAGCTTTAATTGTAAAATAATAAGATAGGTTTGGGGTATAGGATCATGACAAAAGTAGCTAATACTCATATGTAAGAGGACTACTAACAGAAAAAGAAGTTGATAGTTCTAAGATATTACCAAAGAAAAATGCCACAAAATTTATTAGATTCTACAAATTCAAAGAGAGGGCACTTGAAGAAGCACTATACAAAAAGAGAAATGATCATGGCCAAAGAACTACTACTACACAAACTAGGGAGAGTTGCTTTTTAGTCCTGTGAACTTAATCGAAATCTGTGACCTTTACCATAAGGTTGGATAATTCTAGTCTATTACATAGGCTCAAATAACTTAAAATGAATTTAACTTTAAAGAAGAATATTAGAAGATATAAATGAAAGTTGTACTTGTTAAACAAAAAGCATAATTTCACAAGGGATATTATGTAATTTGTACAACTGTAATCTTGTAAATAATGTGGCAGCAAACATAGGGGTGCATATATCTTTTGAAATTAATATTTTTTCTGGGGGGTGAGTAAATTCCCAGAAGTGGGATTGCTGAGTTGCATAGTATTTCTAATTTTAGTTTTTTGAGAAACTTTCATACTACTTTTGTTAGTGGCTGCACCAATTTACAATTCCACCAGTAGTATATGAGGGTTCTCTTTTCTCCACATCCTCACCAATGATTGTTATTCTTGTTGATACTAGCCATTCTGACTGAAGTGAAGAGATATCTCATTGTTGCTCTGATTTGCATTTCCCTGGTGATTAGTGACATGGAGCATCTTTTCATGTGCCTGTTGGCCACTTGTATGTCTTGGAGAAATGTCTGTTCAGGTCTTCTGCCCATTTTTTAATCAGATGGTCTGTATTTTTGGTGTTGAGTTGTATGAATTCTTTATATATTTCGAATACTAGCTCCTTTTTGGATATATTGTTTGTAAATATATTCTCCCATTCAGTAGGTTGCATCTTCTTTTTATTGATGGTTTCCTTTGCTATGCAGAAGCTTTTCCCTTGCTTGGGGAAACATATCTAGAAAAAATTTTCTAATGTTGGTGTTCATGAGTTTACTGCCTATTTTCTTCTAGTTTTATGGTCTCTGGTCTTATATTTAGGTCTTTAATTCATTTTGGGCTTACTTTTGTTTATTATGTAAGATAATGATCCAGTTCCATTCTTTTCCATGTAGCTGTCCAGTTTTCCCAACACCATTTACTGAAGAGACCATCTTCTCCTTGTTGTATATTCTTGCCCCGTTTGTCAAATATTAATTGACCATATAGGTATGGGTTTATTTCTGGGCTTTCTACTCACTCTCACTGGTCTATGCATGCGTTCCTCTGAGTACCATACTGTTTTGATTACTGTAGCTCTGTAGTACAATCTGAAATCAGGGAGTTTGATGCCTCCCAGCTTTGTTCTTTCTCAAGAGTGCTTGGGCTACCTGGGGTCATTTGCGGTTGCAAACAAATTTTAGGATTATTTGCTCTAGTGCAGTGAAAAATGCCACTGGTATTTAGATAGGGTAGTGGTATTTTGATAGCTATTCTGTAGATTGCTTTGGGCAGTATGGCTATTTTAACAATAAAAAACTTCATATCCATGGGTATGTAATAGTTTTCCATTTACTTGTGTCATCTTTAATTTCTTTCATCACTGTTTTACAGTTTTTGTTTTACAGGTCTTTCACCACCTTGGTTAGATTTAATCCTAGGTTTTATTCTTTTTGATGCAATTGTAAATAGAACTGTTTTCCTGATTTCTCTTTCTGCTACATTATTTGTATATAGACACAGAACTGATTTCTGTTGATTTTGTATGCTGTAATTTTACTGAATTCATTTATTAATTCTAATAGTTTTTGGTGGAGTGTTTAGGGTCTTCTGTATAAAATATATTGTCATTTGCAACTAGTGACAGTGTTCCTTCTTCCTTACCAATTTGGATGCCCTTTATTTCTTTTTCTTGTCTGACTGCTGTGGCTAGCACATCCAGTACTATACTGAGTGAAAGTGGTGAGAGTGGGCATCCTAGTCTTATTCCTTACCTTAGAGGAAAACCTTTCAGGTTTTCACTGCTGAGTATGATGTTAGCTGTGGGTTTGTCATATATGGTTTTTATTACATTGAGGTACATACCTTTTATACAGATTTTGTTGAGGAGTTTTCATAATGAATAGATGTTGAATTTTGTCAAATGCTTTTTCAGCATCTATTGAAATGATCATACGGTCATCCTTCCTTTTGTTAATGTGGTGTATCACATTCATTGACTTGTGGATACTGAACCATATTTGAATCCTTGGAATAAATCCTGCTTGATTATTATGAATGACGTTTTTAATATATTTCTGAATTTGGCTAAAAATTTTTTTTTTGTAGTGTTCTTGTTTGATTTTGTATCAGGGTGATGTTTGGCTCATAGAATGAATTTGGAAGCTTTCCTTTCTCTTGAGTTTTTTGAAACAGTGTGAGATGGATAGATATTAACTCTTTTTTAAATGTTTGGAAGACCTGTGAAGCCACATGGTCCTGGGATTTTGTTTATTGGGAGTTTTTTTTTTTTTATTACTGATTCAATTTCATTCCTAGTAATTGGTCTGTTCAATTTTTTTATTTCTTCCCAGTTCAGTCTTAGAAGACTGAATGTTTCTAGGAATTATCCATTTCTCCTAAGTTTTCCAATGTGTTGGCACACAATTTTTTCATAATACTCTTTATTTTCAATAATTGTTGAAAACTGAATAGTTAATGTACAATCTTTTGTTACTAGTTTTCAGTATACAACATAATGGTTCAACAGTTACCCACATTATTAAACCCTCACCACAACCAATGTAGTCACCATCTGTCAATACAGAAATGTTACGGAACCAGTGACTATATTCTCCCTGCAGCACTTCCAACCCCATGACCAACTTACACTATGATTGAGATACTTGCACCCATTTGTGGCCCCCACCCAAACCCTTCCACCATGGTAACCACCAGTCACTTCTCAGTGTCTAGGAGTCTACTGCTATTTTGTTCATTTTCGTAGATTTTGCTTTTATATTCCACAAATATGTGAAATCGTATGCTATTTGTGTTTCTCCACTTGGCTTATTTCACTTAGCATAATATCTCTAGGTCCATCCATGTTCTTGCAAATGGCAGGATTTCATTTTTATGGCTGAATAACATTCCCCTGTGTGTACACACCACATCATCTTTATCAATTCATTTACTGGTGGACACTTTGGTTGCTCCCATATCTTGATTACTGTAAATAATGTGGCAATAAATATAGGGGTGCGTATGTATGTCTTTTCAAATCAGGGACTTTCTTTTCTTCAGATAAATTCCTAGGAGTGGAATTACTGAGTCCAGTGGTATTTCTATTTTTAGTTCTTTGAGAAACCTACATATTGCTTTCCACAATGGTTGTACCAATTTATATTACAACCAAAAGTGTAGGAGGTTTCCCATTTCTCCACAACCTCTCCTTCAATTGTTGTTTCTTGTGTTTTGGATGTTGGCCATCCTAACCGGTGTGAGGTGATAACTCATTGTGGTTTTAATTTGCATTTCCCTGATGATTAGTGATGCAGACCATCTTTTCATGTGCCTGTTGGCCATTTGAATTTCTTCTTTGGAAAAGTATCTGTTCAGATCCTACACCCATATTTCAATCAGATTATTTGCTTTTTGGGTGTTGAGGTGTGTGAGTTCTTTATATATTTTGGATGTTAATCCCTTATCGGATAAATAATTTATGAATATATTCTCCCATACTGTAGGATGCCTTTTTGTTCTGTTGATGGTGTCCTTTCCTGTACAGAAGATTTTAGCTGGACATAGCCCCACTTGTTCATTTTTGCTTTAGTTTCCCTTGCCTGAGATGTGTTCAGGAATAAATTGCTCATGTTTATATTCAAGAGATTTCTGCCTATGTTTTCTTATGAGCGTTTTATGGTTTCATGACTTACATTCAAATCTTTGATCCATTTTGAGTTTACTTCTGTGTATGAGCTAGACAATAATCCAGGTCCATTCTCTTACATGCAGTTGTCCATTTTTTCCAGCACTAGTTGTTCAAGAGGCTGTCTTTTCCCCATTGCATATTCATGGTTCCTTAATCTGATATTAATTGACCATATGTGTGTGGGTTTATATCTGGGCTCTCTATTCTGTGCCATTGATCTATGGGTCTGTGCTTGTGCCAGTACCAAGTTGTTTTGATTCCTGTTGCTTTGTAGGAGAGCTTGAAGTTAGGGAGAATAATGCCCCCAGTTTTGTTCTTCTTCAGGATTGCTTTGGCTATTCAAGGTCTTTTGTGGTTCCATATGAATTTTAGAACTATTCTAGTTTGTTGAAAAATACTAATGGAATTTTGATAAGGATTACATTGAATCTGTAGATTGCTTTGGGAAGGATGGCCATTGTGACAATATTAATTCTTCCTGTCCATTAGCACAGGATAGATTTCCATTTATTGGTGTCTTCTTTTAATTTCTCTCATGACTATCTTTTAGTTTTCAGAGTATAGGCCTTTCACCTCTTTGGTTAGGTTTATTCCTGGGTATTTTATTCTTTAGATACAATTGCAAATGGGGTTGTTTTCCTGATTTCTCTTTCTGCTAGTTCATCTTTAGTATACAGGAATGCAATAGATTTCTGTGTATTAATTTTATATCCTGCAACTTTGCTGAATTCAGTTGTTAGTTCTAATAGTTTTTTGGTCGAGTCTTTACAGTTTTCTATGTATAATATCATGTCATCTGCAAACAGGGACAGTTTAACTTCTTCCTTACCAGTGTGGGTGCCTTTTATCTCTTTGTGTTGTCTGATTGCTGTGGCTAGAACTTCCAGTACTATACTGAATAAAAGTGGTGAGAGTGGGCATACTTGCCTTGTTCCCTATCTTAGAGGAAAAGCTTTCAGCTTTTTGCTGTTAAGTATGATGCTGGCTGTAGGTTTGTTGTATATGGCCTTTATTATTTTGAAGTACTTACCCTCTATACCCATTTTGTTGAGAGGTTTTATCATGAATGGATGTTGAATTTTGTTAAGTGCTTTTTAGCATCTATTAAGATGATAGTGTGATTTTTGTCCTTCTTTTTGTTAATGTGCTGTATGATGTTGATGGATTTTCAAATATCATATCATCCTTGCATCCCTGGAATAAATCCCACTTGATCATGATGGATGATCTTTTTGATGTATTTTTTTAATTTGGTTTGCTAATATTTTGTTGAGTGTTTTTGCATCTATGTTCATCAGGGATTTGGGGTTGTAATTTTCTTTTTTTGTGGTGTCTTTGCCTGGTTTTGGTATTAGAGTGATCCTGGCCTCATAGAATGAATTTGGAAGTATTCCTTCTTCTACTTTTTTTTTGGAAAACTTTAAGAAGGATGGGTATTAGGTCTTCCCTAAATGTTTGATAAAATTCAGTGGTGAAGCCATCTGGTCCAGGGGTTTTGTTCTCAGGCAGCTTTTTGATTACAAATTCAATTTCATTGCTAGTAATTGGTCTGTTCAGATTTTCTGTTTCTTTCTGGGTCAGTCTTGGAAGGTTCTATTTTTCTACAAATTTGTCCATTTCTTCTAGGTTATCCAATTTGTTAGCATTTAATTTTTCATGGTATTCTCGAATAATTCTTTGAATTTCTGTGTTGTTCATAGTGATTTTTCCTGTCTCATTTCTGATTCTGTTTACGTGTGTAGACTCTTTTTTCTTGATAAGTCTGGCTACGGGTTTATCTATTTTGTTTATTTACTCAAAGAACCAGCTTCTGCTTTCATTGATTCTATTGTTTAATTATTCTCAATTTTATTTATTTGTTCTCTGATATTTATTATGTCCCTACTTCTACTGATTTTGGGTCTGATTTGTTCTTCTTTTTCTAGTTTCATTAATTGTGAGTTTAGACTGTTCATTTGGGATTGTTCTTGTTTCTTGGGGTAAGCCTGTATTGCAATATACTTCCTTCTTAGAACAGTCTTCTCTGCATCCCACAGATTTTTGGGGAGTTGAGTTGTTGTTTTCATTAGTCCCCATATATTGTTTCATCTCTGTTTTTATTTGGTCATTGACTGATTGACTATTTAGGAGCATGTTGTTAAGCCTCCATGTTTGTAGGTTTTTTTGTTTTCTTTCCATAATTTATTCCTAATTTCATATGTTTGTGGTCTGAGAACCTGGTTGGTACAATTTCAATCCTTCTGAATTTACTGAGGTTCTTTTTGTGACCTAGAATGTGATGTGTTCTGGAAAATGTTCCATGTGCACTTGAAAAGAATGTGTAACCTCTTGATTTTGGATGGAGTGTTCTGTAGGTGTCTGTTAGGTCCATTTGTTCTAATGTATTGTTCAGTGCCTCTGTCTCCTTACTTATTTTTTGTCTGGTTGATCTGTCTATTGATGTGAGTGGTGTGTTAAAGTCTCCTAAAATGAATGCATTGCAGTCTATCTCCCCCTTTAATTCTGTATCTGTTTTACATATTTAGATGCTCCTATATTGATTGTGTATATATTTATAATGGTAATATCCTCTTGTTGGATTGACCCCCTTATCATTATGTAATGCCCTTCTTTGTCTCTTGTTACTTTGTTCTGAAATCTATTTTGTCTAAGTACTGATATTCCTTCTTTTTTCTCCCTATTCTTTGCATGACACATATTTGTCTATTCCTTCACTTTTAATCTGTGTATGCCTTTGGGTTTGAAATTAGTCTCTTCTAGGCAGCATATTGATGGGTATTGTTTTTTTAATCCATTCTGCCATTCTATATCTTTTGATTGGTACATTCAGTCCATTTACATTTAAGGTGATTATTGATAGATATGTACTTATTGCCACTGTAGGTTTTAGATTTTTGGTTACCAAAGGTTCAAGGACAGCTTCCTTACTATCTATCAGTCTATCTTAAATCTCTGACTACTCTATTTCAAACAGAATCTAAAGGTTCTTTTTTTTACCTCCTCTTCTTTTTCTTCCTCCTCCACACTTTATTTATTAGGCATCATACTCTTATCTTTAGGTGTATCCTTGACTAACTTTGTGAGTAGTTGATCTAATTTCATATTTGCTTAGTAATTAATTGGTCTACCACCTTTACTGTGGATTTATGTCTCTGGTGACAGCTATTTAGCTTTAGGAGCATTTCCATCCAGAGAAGTCTCTTTAAGAGATCTTGTAGAAATGGTTTAGTGGTCATGAATTCCCTCAACTTTTGCTTATCTGGACATTGTTTAATCTCTGCTTCAAATTTAAATGATAATCTTGCCAGATAAAGTATTCTTGCTTGGAGGCCCTTCTGTTTCATTACATTAAATATATCATGCCACTCCATTCTGGCCTGTAAGGTTTCTGCTGAGAAGTACGCTGATACCCTGATGGGGTTTCCTTTATAAGTGATCTTTTTTTTCTCTCTCTGTTTGCTTTCAATACTCTCTCCTTGTCCTTGATCTTTGCCATTTTAATTATTATATGTATTGGTATTGTCTTCCTAGGATTCCTTTTTTGGGGAGATCTCTGCACTTCCATGACTTGGGTGTCTATTTCCTTCCCTAGTTTGTTAAAGTTTTCAACAATTACCTCATCAGAGAGACTTTCTATCCCTCTCTCTCTCTCTCTCTCTCTCTCTCTCTTCTTCTTCTTCTGATGACCCTATAATGTGAATATTATACCATTTGGAGTGGTCACACATGTTACTTATTATTCTTTCATTCCTAGAGATCTTTTTTCCTCTCTGTTCCTCATCTTTTTTGTTTTCCTTTTCTCTAATTTCTATTTCATTTACCATGTCCTCTACATTATCTAATCTACTTTTAAATTCTTCCATTGTATGTTTCATTTCAGATACTGTATTCTTTAGCTCTGAGTGGCTCTTTTTCAATATTTCTATCTCTTTGTTGAAGTCCTCCCTGAGATCTTGAATATTTTTCTGTAAATCTGTGAGCATGTTTATGACTTTTATTTTTAAATCTTTACAAAGAAAATTGGTGATTTCAGTTTTACTAAGTCCTCTTTCTGGTGTTTTTTCTTGTATTTTTATTTGCACCAAATTACTTTGCCTCATTTCTTTTAGTGTTACTTGGAATAATAGCTTTGTGTAGAAGGTGTCCTCTAGTGCCCAGAAGCTCAATTTCCTGTGTGGGAGCCCTGGCCATTGCACTAAAGACCAGCCCACTAGCTACAGAGGTGGGGCTTCTCTGGAGCCAGTCATTACTGCATGCCCAAGCTGCTGCTACATTACAGACTCAGAGCCAGTAGCTGTGGGGGGGGGAGGGTGGCTTCTCAGAGGACTGTAACTGGACCTAGGATTGCACTGTGGGTGCCAAATCAGTGGTTGGCACCCCTTGAGAGTACACCTCTCTTTCTCTGATGAGTCTAGCTAAAGGTTTATCAAATTTGTTTATCTTTTCAAAGAACCAGCTCTTAGTTACGATCTTTCATATATATTTTTTTAGTTTTTAATTTCATTTATTTCCTTCTGATCTTTGTTATTTCCTTTCTTATACTAACTTTGGGCTTTGTTTGTTCTTTTTCTATTTCATTTAGGTGTCAGGTTAGGCTGTTTGAGATATTTTTTGCTTCTTGAAGGAGGCCTGTACTGCTGTAAGTTTCCTTCTTAGGACTGCTTTTCCTGTATGCCAAAGATTTTGAACCACTGCATTTTAATTTTCATTATTCTCCAAGTATTTTTTAATCTTCTTTGGTTTCTTTCATGACCCATTGGTTGTTCAGTAGCATGCTGTTTACTCTCCACGTGTCTGTGCTTTCTCAATTTTTTTCGTGTAACTGATTTCCAGTCATACTGTTGTGTCATTTCAAGTCTTTAAATTTGTTGAGACTTGCTTTGTGACCTAACAGGTGACATATTCAGGAGAAAGTTCCATTTACTCTTGAAAAGAATGTATATTTTACTGTTTTTGGATATAATGTTCTGTATATATCTGTTAATTCTATTTTGTCTAATGTGTCATTCAGATCCACTGTTGCCTGATTGGTGTTCTGTATGGATGATCTATCCATTGATTAAGTGGGGTGATAGTCTCCTACTATTATTGTATTACTTTCAATCTCTCCCTTTTTGTCTCTTAGTACTTGCTACATATATTTAGGTACTCCTATGCTGGGAGCATAGATGTTTAAAACTGTTATTTCCTCTTGTTGGACTGATCCCTTTATCATTATGTAATGTCCTTCTTTGTGTCTTATTACAATTTTTGCTTTAAAGTCTATTTTGTCTGAAGGAAGTATTGCTACCACAGCTTTTTTTCATTGCCATTTGCATTGAATAACTTTTCCCATCCTTTCAGTTTCAGTTTGTGTCTTTAGATCTAAAGTGAGTCTCTTGTTTGTAGCAAATAGATGGGTCTTGTTTTTTTTATCCAGTCACCTTATGTCTTTGATTGCAGCATTAGTCCATTTACCTTTAAAGTATTTACTGATAGGTATATAGATATTGCCATTTTATTAAATGTTTCCTGGTTGTTTTTCTCCTGGTGCAGATGGAATGCCCAATTTGAGGGGTTCCTGAGTAGATACTGATAGGGTCCATGCTGGCAGGGAGGCAGTGGGCCCAGGCGCAGTCTCCAGGAAAGCCCCTTCTCTGCAGCTACTGGCTTTATGCCTGTGATGCTGCAGCAGCCTAGATGTACTCTCAAGGGGTGCCAACCACTGATTTGGCACCCACAGTGCAATCCTAGGTCCAGTTACAGTCCTCTGAGAAGCCACCCCCCCCACAGCTACTGGCTCTGAGTCTGTAATGTAGCAGCAGCTTGGGCATGCAGTAATGACTGGCTCCAGAGAAGCCCCACCTCTGTAGCTAGTGGGCTGGTCTTTAGTGCAGTGGTGTCCTGAGTGTGAGCTCTCTATGGTTTGATGATGGCAACTAGCTCTATGCGTTCTGGGCAACTGTGGCCCAAATGCCAATGAACTCCCTGGCTGATGCGTCTGGGTATGGGTGGGGTCTGGGAAGCCACCTAATGAGTCTGAAATTGGCATGTATCTCAGTGTGGGGAAGGAGTGCAAAACATGGTATTTGCCAGATTTGTGATCCAGAATGAGTTCCCACTGTTCCTCCACCAAATGGAGGTGCTTTAGTTCTATAAATTGTTTTTTCCCTTATAGTCTAGATGCACTTCAAAGCATGGCTTTTTAAATTTTCTGTGCCCCAGGGCAAGGAATCTGTGTCTAGGTCCCTCAGTGATATACCTCCCCTCTATGTGTTGCTGTTCTGGAGGTGGGTTTCCATCTCTCTGTCTCTCCTGCTTTTTTCTTTTTTAAAATCTTTTTATTCCTTGTTATGCAGGAGCTATATCAGTCCTCATTTCTTCCTCAGGATGAATTGCTCTATGTGTAGGTGTAAATTTAGTGTGAGCGTGGGAGGAGTTGGGCTCAAGCTCCCTCTATACTGCCACCCAGAAGTCCCTGTTTATAAACTTTAATTCTAAAATCTCTTCAGCAACATTTAAAATTTTCTTTAGGATGTGTCATTAAGAAACTCACATTTTCTTATAATGAGTCTGTTTACCATTTGGGAATTATTTTCCTTTGGAGATAGTTCACTCCCAGAAGAAAATTCTTCACTTGGGGTTATTGATACTTTAGGGGTTGGCCAAATCCCCAGTGGTGACATTCTAACACTAGCTTTCTAACATTTGATAACAATTCTGACTTATGGGTACTTGACTTCCCAGGACTTCCTTTCTGAGGCTTTGGCTTTCAAATGCTAGTTCCAGCCAGTCATCATTACTCTGGCCACTCTGAGGAATAGTTGGAAAGTGACATTTTAAAATGTGAATGCCTCTTAAGTGAGAGTAACTCTACACTCATATTAAATGGGCATCATGTAAAATGAAACATTCATATCTTTTAATTTTAGCACAAGGTAAATCCTGACTCTGATCAAACCACATAAACCAGAAAGTTGGACAAAGGTCCCTGCATTCATTCATTTATTCATTTATTCTGGTTTTACATGAAGTACATGCAGGGCCAAATACTGAGTCATATGTACCTCTCACTGATTACAGGGAGACATTCTGCATGTACCTAAAGAAAGAATTTGCTGTAGATTGAAAATGAAAACAGCATAGTGATTATATGGAGATAATTAAAATAATTAAGATAATAAATAATTAAGATAATTAAGGCTACAATTCAAGCAAATTGAATTTTAAGCAAACTCTTGAGCTGTTCATATGGGTATTTTAAAAAAGAATTCAGCTAGCTTATGAATATTAAAATTACATGATCCAATACTTCAAAAAATAACTACTTAATGTATATACTTTCTCTGTCCTCTTCTCTATGTGAAAGTATAATCAATACTTAAGTAAACGTAGTTAATTCTTAGGAAAAAAATGGCAAATTAACATTACTAAGTAAGTAATAACTAATACCAAATTACTCTATTAATATAATATAAATGTTAATACATAAATCATTAATATTACTACATAAATAATATATTATTATTCATTAATAATAAAATTACACTCCCAGGTGTGATGGAACAGTTTGCAGTGGATTAAAACTCTTACCAGGAACAATTGTAGAGTCATATAAAATGCAAAAACTATCTACTTAAATATATAAGAGAGCTACAGGAGCACAAGGATTAAAAGAGCTAAAATTCCAGATAAGGGAAAAGACTGGAGAGGTAAACTAACACACACATCCATTTTTTCCCTAGGAGATTTGCCAATTTTGGGTGCAGACAAGAGGCCAAGAGTCTGGGCTTTATTCTGGTAAATGGCTAGGTTGACCAGCAACGGTTCTGATGAAAGCTGACCTGTCAAAAGTGAGTATGTGTTATAGTCCCTAAGTAATCCTCTAAAAGAATAATAAATGAATATATAAACAAGTTAATAGATATGTTATGGAATAAGAAAAATAGTTTATGAGTTTAAAAGAAGGCAAGAAAGAGGGAAAATGTAAAATAGGAGGGTCCAATAGAAAAAATTCTAGTAAATTACATTAGAGACATTACTATATCAGTAATTATACAGATAAGCTAAATACAAGTAATATACTAAGATAAACTGATGAAAATCCCATCTCCATATTCTGTTTACAAGAGGTATACCTTAAATATAAGGACCCCAAAAGTTTGAAAATAAAAGGACAAACACTAAACAAAGGAAAGCTAGTATAGCTATAATAAACATCAAAGTACCTTTAAGGCAAGAAATATTATTAGAGACAAAGAGGGGCATTTCATAATGATAAAGGATCAATCACCAGGATGCAAATATACTAATATTTATAAGTATATTTGTAGTCCATAAATCAACTATGAAATATATAAAGAAAAAATTGATAGAACTATAGATGGGAAATAGGCAATTCTACTACTATCTTAGGATATTTAACACCTTTCCCTCAATAGCTGAAGAAAAAGAAGAGATAAAAATCAGAAAAAATGACAACTAATAGAATGGAAAAAATAGTCACAAACTATATATCTGATATGGGACTTGCACACAGAATATATAGAGAACTCTAATGACTTAATAATAAAAGACAAATAAGTAAGTTTAAAAATGGGCAAAGCATGTGAATAGACATTTCTCCAGAGAAGATAAATATTCCTAATAAGCACATGATCTACATATACCACTGGTAGATGTGGAGAGATCAGAAAACCCATACGTTGCTGATGGGACTATAAAATGGTGCAGCTGCTTTGGAAAACAGTCTGGTAGCTCCTTGAGACATTAAACACAGACGTAGACCATATGACCCAACAGTACCACAGCTAGGTTACATACCTGATAGAATTTAAAACATATGTCCACACACAAATTTACACGAGTACTCTTAAAAGCATTATTAATAGTAGCCCAAAAGTAGACAAAAATCCAAATATTCATCAACTCATGAATGGATAAGAAAATGTAAATATATATATATATATAATCTCTATATGATGGAATATTATTCAGCCATAAAAGCAATGGAGTTCTGATACATGCTACATGGGTGAACCTTGAAAAAGATGCTAAATGAAAGAATCCAGTCACAAAAGATCACATATTATATAATTTCATTTATATGAAATGTGCAGAATAGGCAACTCTACAAAGACAGAAAGTAGACTGCTGCCTAAACCTAGGGAAGGAGTGGTTTCTAAGAAAAATGGGAGTAACAGCTAATGGGTATGTGTATTTCTATTTGAGTTAATGAAATGTCCTGAAATTGATAGTGAAAATGGTTGTACAATTCTGTGCATACACTAAAAGGCACTGAATTGTACACTTTAAATGGGTGAACTGTACAGTATGTGAGTTTTCTATTTATACTCTATCTCAATATAGGTGTTTTTTAAAAAGAAAATATTCTTAGTGATAGGTTAACAGTTACCCTTTGTGAGAGTTAGTAAATTTCAGGGTGTTGTTCTTGGGTGTAGATTATGCTCTTATTCTGGGTACATGAGTTTGTTCAATTTGTGAAAATTCATCAAGCTGTATATTCCATGCCATTATCTTGATAAAATGTTTACTTTTAAAACAAACAAGATAAATACATACCAACAGGTGGGCCTGCAGGCACAACACATTTCTTTTCTACTCGTGAAGCAGGAGGTACATTCTGGTTCTTAGCAAGATTTTCCTGTATTAATTCCTGTACCCGGGTTTCATTAATCTTTGGGAAAGGAAGAATATGAACTCGCAAGTGGGATCCTTCTGTTGGGCGTGGAACTTTCTGGAATGCCATATGAGAGTTTGGATTCTCCTGCAACATCAAACAGGTAAAATTAGTTTGAAGTTAAAATAATGGCATATTGTCAGTTAGTGGTGAATGGGAGCTGGAAGGGCACAAACTGAAATCAGACAGATGAGTGATTGTACATACAGATACATATTATAACATAGCACCAGAATCTTACTTCTTACATGCTCTATCAGCAGCATCTGATACAGCTGATTACTCTTCTTCTTCTTCCATGAACATTTTCTTTACTCAATTTCTAGGCCTCTCTGCTACAACTCTATTTGCCATCTCCTCTAATCACTTAACTATGTGAGTACCCCAGGGCTCAGACCTTGGGCCTCTTTTCTATTTATACTTCCTTGGTGATTATTTCCAGTCTCATGTCTTTAAACCATAAAAACACCAATGATTCACAATTTTTATCTCCTATTGAGCTTTTGTCTGAATTCCATGCCCATATATTAAACTGCCAACACACAGTATTTCCATTTGGATTTAAAATAACATCTTAAATAATGTCCAAAATGGAGTACTTAATCTTCACTTCCTCCAGTCAGCTTTCTACAGTGTTCCTCACTTCAGTAAATGGCATATCCATTTTCCAGTCACTAAGGTGAAAGGCTTAGAGTCATCTTTAATGCCTTTCTCTAACACTCAACTATCCATTCTTCTGCAAAGCTTTTGGATTCTGCCTTTAAAATATGTTTATAAATTAACCACTTTTCAGTAACACCTTAGTTCAAGCCAACATCTCTCACATTACCACTGAACAACAGCTTCCTAACTGGTCTTCCTGCTTCCATTCTTGGTCCCATCCTCACTCTATTCATAATAGTGCAGACAGGGTGATCTAGTAAAAAGTATGTCAAATCATTGCTTAGCTATTCTGTTCATTTAAATAGCTCTTTAGCTCACACAGAGTAAAATTCAAAGTTCCTAAAATAATTTACAAGGCCCCACAAGATCTGGCTTTTTTATATGACCATGTCCCACTACTTTCCCTTCCTTCATTCTGCAGCAGCCACATAGGCTTTTTTGTTTCTGTTTCATGGCCTTTGCACTTAACTGTTCCCTCTGCCTGGAATGCCTATCCTACCATCAATTTGAACAGTATCCTTTCTCCTTTCCTGCATTTCTTTGTTCAAATGCCACCTTTGTTGGCCACTCTATGTAAAATTATACCTTCCATTATATTTCCTATCTGCCTTATGATTATTTTCCTCTTTAGTACTTATCATCTCCCATACTATAAATTTTATTGAACTTTTTATTGTTTATCTTTCTCTCTTATTAAAATGAAGCTCCTTGGGGGTAGTCATTTCAGCTTATGAAAAAAACATTTTTTGTCCCCTACTATATACCTATTGCATCTCAAGGCTGCCTGGCACATAGCAGGTACCCTAAACTGCTTCCTACTGTATCCTAATTGAGTGGGACACAATGTATAACACATATTAGGACTGCAGTAATTGAATTAAATATGTTAGCTAATATTTTAATAGATCCTTATGGCTGGCGTGGATTTTTATCCAGCTACCTAGTTAAGTAGGATTATATTTCAAATAACGCAGGCAGAGTAGACTCTATCCTTTTAATAAAGTTCTCTAGGTAAGGCTGCTTTACAATATTAGATGAATTCTAGCATTCATTACCTTTGCAACCAGAAAATTACTTTACCGACAACCTATATTATTTATATTGTACATTAAGCTCAATACTACCTTTTACATTCTCTGGACAGTTAAAACAGCCAACTGTCATCATCTACTAGAGCTGCCCTCCACAATTCCTTTTGTTATTTGGCCCAGATTCAGATAAAGGAAAGAATGGGCCATGGTAGATGGTATAGGTAGCATATCTCAGCAATACAATGGAAATAACACATTTTACACATGTAAAGGCCTGGCTTCTCTGGTTTGCTACCTTCATTATGTGGGGCTGGATAAGTAACTTTGCCTAGGGTGTATAGTTATGCTTCTCTTACAAATTTCCTGAGAAGGTGAAATCAGATGTAAAACTTGTTCTTGTCAAAATAGCCCTCATACACACTTTTATCATCCCCTTTTATCACTAGCAAAGGCAGGGAAAAATAAATCTTATGCCAAGTCTTTACGATCACCACTTCCTAAACTAAATGTTGAAAAAACTGTTTAAAATTATGCCTGGATTAACACCAACAAAACTGGTTTGTAGTTTCTGAAACTGCCCTTTTCAAGAAGTAGTATGTTTGTTGTTCCCTGTTTCTTAAGGCACAATGTCTAAGATATCTAGTCTCCTCAAAAGTTATAAATACTAATTTTTTAAAACCCATTGGGCAGAAAATTTTTTCAGGCTAGGGAGGTAATTCATGCGGATTTTGAGGTCTGAATCACAGTCATTTAAAGTACATTCTTCACTACTTCTGATTCTATTTCTATTTATTTCCTCTATAATAAAAATTAAAATACACATGTTTTCCATGATGTGAGTAATATTCATTGTGACAAACTTTAAAACACGAAAAAAATGAAAGTAAAGAAGAAATATTTTCTGGCTACATTTCATCTGTTTCTCTTACTTCTATCTTGTTCCAAAAATTACTTAAGGTGGTTTAGAAAAATAAGGATACACGTATTGCTTCTAGTCAAAATCTTGGAATGTTAACAAGTTCATCCTAAACTTTACAAGAAAGAACAAAGATCCAAAAATAGCCAAGGCAATGCTGAAGAAAAGTGGAAAAGTCAACCTTTCTAGATATAAAAACTTATGTAAAACTCTAATTAATGTAGTATGGCGACTGGCATTAGTGGAAGCTTCAAAGGGCTAATGGAATAGAAGGCCCAGGAACAGGACTACATGCGAAAACATGAGAGACAGGTTTGCTCTCTACAATTCAGAGCAAAAGGTTAGACGGTTCATGAGAGAGGTAGTACAACAAAGTATTTTTAGTTCATGGTCTCTGATGGCAGACTGCAGGGTCAAATTTCCACCTGGCCATTTACTGGTCATGTGACGTGGTACAATGTCAATTCACTTACCACCTGTGTGTTAGTTTCTGCATCTGTAATGAAGATAATAGTACAGTGCCTATCTCATAAGGTTCTTGTGAGGATATGAGTTGTTATAGGAGACTTGAATAAACTACACACACATATCCCCAGAATAAATCTATAAGCTGTTTTCTTAAAATTTCATTCATTTGAAAAAATTTATTCACTACATATTCTATGGCATGATACCATGCCTCTAAAATTAAACCATCTTTTTCTCCCAAGATTCCCACCATATCACCAGCTACTTGTATTTTAACAATAATAATAGTATTCAATAAGGGTTTAAAGAGAAATCACTTATTAAAGATATTGTTATTAGTCATTAATAGTGGTTTCCTTCTCATAAGCAATTTGAAATATTGTAAACCAAATTCACACACAATTCAGAGTAACAAGCATTTAAATAAATTGTTTTAAAACAAAGTTCAAAGTTAAGGCTATCCTGTAATTGCACAGATCTTCTACACAAAAATTCAGATTATAGTTAAGGTTATTAAATTATAATATATTCAATCACATTCATAAGATTTAAAAAAGGCTCACATCCAAAAATTTAGAATTTGGTTTTCTGTCTGCTGTGTCTGTACACTGCTGCCCTCTAATGGATAGTGTAGTAAAAATAAAGGACCGTTTTCCCCACTTTACACCCAACTTGGTCACATTAATGACTTTTGGAAGACAGCAGAAATGAGGGGAAGTTTAAGGCTCATTGAAATCTGCATACTCTATGAAACATCTGCTCTTACTTATAAGTCCAAATGCATTTGGACAAGTCCCTTGAAGATTACTGAGCTCATTAAAAACCATAGTCCAATTTTGTGGTTGAATCTCCTTGTTGAAACAAGGAAATCCATTATTTTCCAATAGAACAAAGAAGCTGCCAAATTTTCATCTTTGATTGCTGAGAAATGCAAATATAAAGTAATGACCAGGGATTTAGACAACTAAACATTTATGGGGAATGTGGTAAAACTTTTATCCAAGGCAACCAAAATGAGGTACCCAAGAAAAGCTGGCAAAATGTATTATCGTTTAGAGGGAATTTTGAAGTTGGATAATGATTTTGAAGAAAAGGACACTGTAATCCTGCTCTAAGAGTGTATGATAGCAATGGTTAAGTACAATGATTTTCTCAGATTTGAAAAAAGACACATAAACCATCTGGTCTGGAAACGAATTTTTCTCTTTCTTTGGCGAGCTAAATGAGAATATGCCTAGGGCTTACAGAGAACAAGGCTGAGGAAGCACTTTACATAAAAGCAAAACAAACAAAACCAAACAAAAAGCCCCCAAACTCTACTGGAAATTCAAAGTGGGCAACAGTCATGTTGGGAAAAAAACTGCTTCCTACACACTAGCCTCAAGAATGAATGAAAATTAACGCGACCTTCTTAAAGGTTACCAAGTTTTTTATATTAATTTAGTATTTAATAATTGTTTACTGTGTACCAATTATATTAGAGCAGTGTGGGATAGCAAGTTACACAAACCCTTTCAAATACAGATGAAACCAATACTATCACTGGACCAAGTAGTTGAATACTGACAAAATATAATTGGACTTTTTATAGAGTTGTCTGGCTGTGAAAACAACATTGATGGAATAAAATATTGTCAATTTCCCATCCTTACAGGTCTTTCAGTGATCACCCAACTGAATTAAAGTTTTATCCTTAATACAAAGAAATTTGGTGTATTACTAACATCCAGTGGGCTGGCAGCCCTAATCCAGATTTCTCAACCCCAGGATTATTAACATTCTGGGCTAGGTAATTCTTTTCTGGGGCAGGGAGACAGTGTCTTGTACAAAGCAAGATGTTTTGAAGAATCCCTGGCTTCTACCTTCTAGATGCCAGTAGTACACCCTCTCCAGTTGTGACAACCAAAAATGTCTCCAGACACTGCCAAATTTCTGGGGGTGGGGCTGGGGTGCACGGAGGGGTTGTCCATTGAGAACCACTGCTCTAATTCATGATTCTAGATGGAAGTTTCATATTCTAAGACAAATATTCTTTTTACAAGTACCAAGAGAGCAGAGAGACCTATACTCATGCTTACCTGCTGACATGCAAATTAAAACCATTAATAAAATACCACTGCACATCTATCAAAATGGCCAAAAACAAAATAAAACAAAGAAACAAACCTGCTGAGGATACCAAGTACTGGTGAAGATGTAGAACAAATGGCACTTTCATATATTGCTGGTGGCAAAGCAAAATGGTACAAATATTGGGAAAACAGCCTGGCAGCTTCTTACAAAGTTAACATTTTGGTACCAGATATCTCTGTGTCCTACTCTTAAATATTTACCCAAGAGAAGTGAAAATTTATGCTCACACAAAGATTGGTACAGATGTTTAGGGTGGTTTTATTCATAATTGCCAAAATAATTGGTCAGCAGATAAATACAACTTTGGTACATCCACACAATGGAATACTACTGAACAATAAAAAGGAATAAACAAGTGATATATGCAGTGACATGGGTGAATCTGAAATGCATTATGCTAAGTGAAAGAAACCAAAATAAAAAAACTATACAATGGCATTACAGAAAAGCCAAAAACTACAGAGGAAAAAACAGATAATTGTAAGAATGTGAGATAGTGGGAAGATGTGACTATAAGGGAGCAGTAAGGAAATTTTTGGGGGGGATGTAGAAATGTTCTATGTCTTTATTATGCTGGTGGTGGTTATATAACTTATACTTTATTTGTAAAAACCCATAGAACTATATATATAAAAAAGCAAATTTTACTGTGTGTAAATTATGTCACAATAAACCTGACTTAAAAATGAATAAATAAATCAGATAGGTTGGGGGAAGGAGTTTCAGTTTTATGCTTAGAGCTGGGGGCCTCAGTTTATCATAATTATCTAAATAAGTTATGTTTAACTTTTTAAGATGAAAGATGATCACAATATTTTACTTCCTATAATAATAACAGTGACAAAAAAATTCCTTTATTCATAGTTGACAAAGAGTAAATATATCATCCGTGTATATTAAAGTAACCTGGCAGTGAAATTAACTATCAGCTATTTATAAATATTTGTAACTATTAATAAATGTAAAGGGTATAGAACTTATGTGATTTAGAATGGCTATTCCTGGAGAGGGGATTAAAGATGGTGGCGTGAGAGGGGAGACAGAGGACAACTCCTAAAACCATATATAATTACTACAACTAATCCTGAAAGTGCAACAGGAAAGAAGGCTGCACCAGAAGGCATACACCTGGAGAAAAGAACAGACTTCACGGAACAGGGTAATGTACCAAAGCTATGACTCGGCGGAAGCCAAGACCTTCCCCAACCTCAGCTCACTGGCTGCAGGAAGAGAAATGGAGTGGGTAGGGAGTGAAGGCCTGAGAGTGCTGAACATCTAGCTCTGGAGATCTGCTCTGGGAGCAGAAACCTACATTGCATGGTGCTCTGGTGATTGGGGGGGTTGGAAAGCTAAGACAGACAGAATACCTGGAGAGACTGAGATTCCAGCTGCTTGTGGAAAATGGATCCATATCTGGATGCTCTGGGACCAAAGAAAGGTGGGCAGTCTGAGAGACTTACTAACAGCAAGAGTGCTGCTAAAGGGGCAAGGAATGCACAGAGCTTAATGCTCAGGAGAAAGAACAGGTAGACAAAATTGTCTGGGTGCACTCTGCCCAGCAAGTTGGGAACTTTCACGATCTTCAAATGCTCCAGCCCCCTGGCTGGCTATGCAGCTCCAAGGCCCTCAACCATGATACGCAGCATGTTGTGCCTTCCTCCTGGCCAGCCTGCACCTGGCTAGCAAACTGGCAGCCCCTGCCCTGGCATCACACCAGCAAAAGGTAAGCCCCACCTACATCAGCTACAAACTCAAAGCATAGAGGCTTACACCTGCATGTTTGGCCCACTGGTTCTGGCGGTGGAGACAGGCATAGCAGCTGGGAAGTAGGAAACAGCTCTTTCCTCCCCCCAGGCACCAAGACCATTCCCCCACGACCACCGACACTGCTCCAGGGGCTGAGCAGATTCAGAGACTGGGTGCCACATACGAGGAATCTGGTTCAAAGCAAAATTATTAATACACCAGACAAAGAGTCAAATGAAACTGATCTCACAAATGTTCCTGAAAGAGATTTAAAAATAAAAATCATAAACATGCTCATGGAGGTACAGAAAAATATTCAGGAACTCAGGAATGAATACCAGTCAGAGATACAATCATTACAGAACACAGCATCAGAAACAAAACATACAATGGAAGGTTTCAAAAGCAGATAAGATATGGTGGAGGAGATGATCAGTGAAACAGAAATTAGAGAAGAGAAATACAAAGAAGCTGAAGCACAGAGAGAATAAAGGATCTCTAAGAATGAAAGAATATTGAGAGAACTGTGTGACTGATCCAAATGGAACAACATTTGTATCATAGGGGTACCAGGTGAAGAAGAGAGAGAAAAAGGGATAGCAAGTGTCTTTGAGGAGGTAATTGCAGAAAACTTGCTTAATCTGGAGAAGACGATAGTCTCTCAGGCCATGTAGGTGCACAGATCTCCAAACACAAGGGACCCAAGGGAGACAACACCAAGACATATAATAATTAAAATGGCAAAGATCAAGGATAAGGACAGACTTATATTAAAAGCAGTCAGAGAGAGAAAAAAGATCACATACAAAGGAACACCCATAAGGCTAACATCAGACTTCTCAGCAGAAACTTTACAGGCCAAAAGGGAGTAGCATTATATATTGAATGCAATGAGGCAGAAGGACCTTGAACCAAGAATATTCTAGCCAGCAAGATTATTATTTAAATTTGAAGAAGGGATTAAACAATTTCCAGATAAGCAAAAGCTAAGAGGATTTACCTCCTACAAACCATCTCCACAGTGCATTTTGGAGGAACTGCTATAGAAGGAAGTGTTCCTAAAGCTAAACAGCTGTCTCCAGGGGTAATCAAACCACAGTACAGAAAGTAGAACAATTAATTACTAAGCAATTGCAAAATAAATCAACTACCCCCAAAGACAGTCAAGGGATAGATAAAGAGTACAGAATACGATACCTAATATATAAAGAATGGAGGAGGAAGAAAAAGGAGGAGAAAAAAATGAACCATTAGATTGTGTTTGTAACAGCATATTAAGTGAGTTAAGTTAGACTCTTAGATAGTAAGGAAGTTAACCTTGACTCTTTGGTAACCATGAATCTAATGCCTGCAATGGAAATAAGTACATACCTATCGATAATCACCCTAAATGTAAATGGTCTGAATGCACCAATCCAAAGACAGAGAGTCACTGAACGGATAAAAAAACAAGACCCATCTTATGTTGCCTCCAAGAGAATCACTTCAAACCCAAAGACATACACAGACTAAAAGTGAAGGGATTGCAAAAGATATTGCATGTAAACAATAAGGAGCAAAAAAGCAGGAGCTGCAGTACTTGTATCACACAAAATAGACTTCAAAACAAAGAAAGTCACAAGAGACAAAGAAAGACGTTACATAATGATAAAGGGGTCAATCCAACACGAATATATAACCATTATATATGAGTTATATATATCTATCTATGAGCCCAACACAGGAGCACCTATATATGTGAAACAAATACTAACAGAATTAAAAGGGGAAATAGAATGCAATGCATTAATTCTAGGAGATTTCAACACTCCACTCACTCCAAAGGACAGATATACCAGACAGAAAATAAATAAGGAGACAGAGGCACTGAACGACACATTAGAACAGATGGCCCTAATAGACATCTACAGAACTCTACACCCAAAAGCAACAGAATACACATTCTTCTCAAGCACGCATGGAACATTTTCAAGAATAGGTCATACACTAGGCCACAAAAAGAGCCTCAGAATATTAAAAAAGGTTGAAATTGTACCAACTAGCCTCTAAGATCACAAAAGTATGAAACTAGAAATAAATTATGCAAAGAAAATAAAAAATCCCACAAACACATGGAGGCTTCACAACTTGCTCCTAAATAACCAATGGATCAATGACCAAATAAAAACAGAGATCAAGCAATATATGGAGAAAAATGACAACAATACTTCAACAACGCAAAAATCTGTGGGACGCAGAGAAGGCCATGCTAAGAGGGAAGTATATTGCAATACAGGCCTACCTCAGGAAAGAAGAACAATCCCATATGAACAGCCTAAACTCACAATTAATGAAACTAGGAAAAGAAAAACAAATGAAACCCAAAGTAAGTAGAAGGAGGGACATAATAAAGATTAGAGCAGAAATAAACACAAAGCAGAAGAATAAAACAAGAGAAAGAATCAATGAAAGAGGGACCTCATTCTTCAAGAAAATTAACAAAGTAGATAAACCCAAAGTCAGACTTATCAAGAAAAGAAGAGAGTCTAAACACACAAACAGAATAAAAAATGAGAACAGAAAAATCACTATAGACACCACAGAAATTCAAAGAATTATTAGAGAATATTATGAAAAATGATATGCTAACAAACTGGAAAACCTAGAAGAAATGGACAACTTTCTAGAAAAATACAACCTTCCAAGGTTGACCCAGAAAGAAACAGAAAATCTGAACAGCCCAATTACCAGCAACGAAATTGAACTAGTAATCAAAAAACTACCTAAGAACAAAACCCCTGGACCAGATGGCTTCACCACTGAATTTTATCAAACATTTAGGGAAGACCTACTATCCATCCCTCCTTAAAGTTTTCCAAAAAGTAGAAGAAGAGGGAATACTTCCAAACTCATTCTATGAGGCCAGGATCACTCTAATACCAAAACCAGGCAAAGACACCTCAAAAAAGGAAAATTATAGACCAATATCCCTGATGAACATAGATGTAAAAATACTCAACAAAATACTAGGAAACCAAATTCAAAAATATATCAAAAAGCTCACTCACCATGATTCAAGTAGGATTGATTCCAGGGATGCAAGGATGGTATAATATTAGAAAATCCATCATCATCCACCACATTGATAAAAATCACATGATCACCTCCACAGATGGCAAAAAAGCATTCGACAAAATTCAACATCCATTCATGAAAAAAACTCAGCAAAATGGTTATAGAGGGCAAGTACCTCAACGTAACAAAGGCCATATATGACAAACCCACAGTCAATATCATACTTAACAGTGAGAAGCTGAAAGCCTTTCCGTTAAGTTCAGGAACAAGACAAGGATGCCCACTCTCACCACTTTAATTCAACATAGTTCTGGAGGTCCTCGCCACAGCAATTAGACAACACAAAGAAATAAAAGGCATCCAGATTGGTAAGGAAGAAGTTAAACACTCATTGTTTGCAGATGACATGATATTCATAAAAACCCTAGAGAATCCACTCCAAAACTACTAGATCTAATATCTGAATTCAGCAAAGTTGAATTACATAGAATCTGTTGCATTCTTATACCCTAATGAAGAGCTAGTAGAAAGAGAAATCAGGAAAATAATTCCATTCACAATTGCATCAAAAATAATAAAATACCTAGGAATAAACCTAACAAAGGAAGTGAAAGACCTATACTCTGAAAACTACAAGACACTCATGAAAGAAACTAAATAAGATACCAATAATTAGAAACACATCCTGTGCTCATGCATAGGAAGAATTAATATTGTTAAAATGGCCATCCTGCCTAAAGCAATCTACAGATTCAATGCATTTCGTGTCAAAATACCAACAGCATTCTTCAATGAGCTAGAGCAAATCATTCTAAAATTCATATAGGGCCACAAAAGAGCCCAATTCGCCAAAGTAATCCTAAGAAGAAAATAAAGCTGGGGGATTATGCTCCCCAATTTCAAGCTCTACTCCAAAGTCACAGCAATCAAGACAATTTGGTACTGAAAAAAGAACAGAACAATAGACCAATGGAACAGACTAGAGAGCCCAGCTATAAACCCAAGCATATATAGTCAATTAATATACGATACAGGAGCCATGGACATACAATGGGGAAATGACAGCCTCTTCAACAACTGGTGTTGACAAAACTGGACAGCTACATGCAAGAGAATGAAACTGGATTACTGTTTAACCCCATACACAAAAGTAGACTCGAAATGGATCAAAGACCTGAATGTAAGTCATGAAACCATAAAACTCTTAGAAGACAACATTGGCAAAAATCTTCTGATACAGACATGAGCAACTTCTTCCTGAAAACAACTCTTATGGCAAGGGAAACAAAAGCAAAAATGAACACATGGGACTACATCAAATGAAAAAGCTTCTGTACAGCAAAGGACACCATCAACAGAACAAAAAGGCATCCTACAGTATGGGAGAATATTTCTTTAAATGACATAGCCAATAAGGGGTTATGAGAATATTTCTTTAAATGACATATCCAATAAGGGGTAAAGTACTCAGATGCCTCAACACCCAGAGAGTAAATAACCCGATTAAAAAATGGGTGGAGGATATGAAGAGACAATTCTCCAAAGAAGAAATTCAGATGGCCAACAGGCACATGAAAAGATGCTCCTAATCAATAATCATCAGGGAAAAGCAAATTAAAACCACAATGAGATATCACCTCACACCAGTTAGAATGGCCAGCATCAAAAAGACTAAGAACAACAAATGCTGGCGAGGATGTGGAGAAAGGGGAACCCTCCTACACTGCTGGTGGGAATGTAAGCTAGTTCAACCATTGTGAAAAGCAGTATGGAGGTTCCTCAAAAAACTAAAAATAGAACTACCATTTGACATAGGAATCCCACTCCTTGGAATTTACCCAAAGAATGAAGGTCACAGATTCAAAAAGACAGATGCACCCCTATGTTTATTGCTGCACTATTTACAATAGCCAAGATATGGAAGCAACCTAAGTGTCCATCAGTAGATGAATGGCTAAAGAGAAGGTGGTACATATACACGATGGAATACTATTGGAATATACACGATGGCCATAAGAAAGAAACAAATCCTACCATTTGCAACAACATGGATGGAGCTGGAGGATATTATGCTCAGTGAAATAAGCCAGGCGGAGAAAGACAAGTGCCAAATGATTTCCCTCATTTGTGGAGTATAACAATGAAGCAAAACTGAAGGAACAAAACAGCAGCAGACTCACAGACTCCAAGAAGGGACTAGCGGTTACCAAAAGGGAGGGGTGTGGGAGGGTGGGTGGAGACAGAGGGAGAAAGGAATTGAGGGGTATGTATTATGTTTAGTATACATGGTGTGGGGGTCACCGGGAATACAGTGTAGCACAGAGAAGGCAAATAGTGAATCTGTGGCATCTTACTACACTGATGTGACTGCAATTGGGTATGGGTGGGGAGTTCATAATATGGGTGAATGTAGTAACCACATTGTTTTTCATGTGAAACATTCATAAAAGGCTATACCTATAATATCTTAATAAAAAAAAAGAATGGCTTTTCCTATATTTGAGCTCTGTTCTCCCATTAAGATTTTAAAAACATATTTGTTTCAACGCTAGTCAATGAAATATCCATAAGGCACAAATAGAAATCTCATATTATTTTATCAGAAAGTCCAAGTCAGAATTCTCATTTTTCCCTTTAACCTTTAGGAAAACTGTCAGACAAATTACATAGTTCAGGAAATATTTATGTATTATTATAGATGCAAAACTGATTAGAAAACTACACTATGTAAAACAGTAGATACATGTCCAACTGATTTCTTGATGCCTCAGAATAGAGGTTTCATAAAAATTGTTCTCTTGGCCTATCTTAATATTCTCATTTTGCATACAGTCAGTGGTCCTTTATATGTGTGTATCAATAATCACAGCCATAAAGCAGGTAAGTAGGTAAATCTGCTATTCTATCCTGCAGACATGGAACATTCTGAAAGTCAAAGTGGACAGACTCAGTATTACGGACTGGGCATAGAAAGAAAAGTTGTATAGATGTATGGCCAATAATCTTCATGGTGTAAACCTTGCCAAAACTTACACAATTTGTCTCTAAAATATTCATTCTTTTCCTTCTTTCTCATTCAACCTTCCTATTCCCCTCCTCCAAAGTCACCAAATAGTTTTCTTAATTATTTAGGAAGCTATAGAAAGTTAACAGAACAGCTAAACCCAGTCACAGTTCATCCTACTCATATCTACTCACATTCCTACAATCCGTTCCTACTTCAAAAAGCAACATAAAGGAGTGGTGAGAAGGAACTAGAAAATTAAGGTTGTTTTTGAGGTATTTCAAAGAGAAGTGAAGGAGAGAGGACAGATACCACACTTTAGTGCAATAAAGCATTTATAAGCATCTAAATGGAATCACCAGGTGTGAATTCTAACCCAATAATAAGGAAACAAATTGTATCGTTGGTTCTTGCTTTCCAAAAGGGAATTTTAGAAATGTGATTTAAAAAAATCTGACTAGTTAAAAATAGAACCATCTGGATTATTTCCCTTGCATCAAGACCATCCTTCTTCCCTCCCCTCAATTTCCTGCATGACCCAGAAAGTAACTTTATCATCATGTTCAGCTTTTTAGCTTTTTGAACTATTTACTTCAGGAATGTTGGGACCATCATGGACTTTAGAATCTTAGAAGTAGAAGGAACCTCAGAAAGTCTGATGACAATCCACTGGGATATTCTCAAATTCTCACTCATCATGTATATGTATCATCTTCTCAAGGATATTGGGGGAATCATGTATCTATAAAATGCCTGGCACTAGTAGATGCCTAATACATACTGAATTAATGGAACTGATTAAATTAAATTGAATATAATTAGATTCTTTGGGGGTGGGAAAGTAAGCTCTCAAGCAACAGAGAGACTTAGTATATTTGGAGGGCAATTTTCATCTCTTATCTAGTAATACAATCCCTCATGATGATCACTTTACAAGGGTTGTTTTTAAAGGATAGGGGTTGTTTGTGTTTTACATTCACCTTTAGGAATGCATAATTACTAGATATTTATTTTAATTTTCAGTTTT
Source organism: Manis javanica (assembly GCF_040802235.1). Lineage (NCBI taxonomy): Eukaryota > Metazoa > Chordata > Mammalia > Pholidota > Manidae > Manis > Manis javanica. The sequence continues at coordinate 30,826,018 of NC_133166.1, forward strand.
GTGTTGCCTTAGTGTAAACTATTTATCATAAAATTTAAATTCTAGGATGGCAATAAAGGAATTTTGCATCAAAGTGGCTTGGCACACTCCCTTTCACAGGCTGTATAGTCCATCATGTACTAGACACAAACCCAACTCTGGTCATTTAATGGCTGTAAAATTTTATTCTGGAAAAGTCCTGTAAAGACCTATGAGATAAACATTCAATTATGATAGGGATCAGTTCCAGAGTTTCAAACATTGATTCCCATTTCATGTTTTGCTAGTCTTTGAAATCCATAATAAATCACTCCTAGAGGGCAAGGAAAATACCTTTCCTCATATATCAACAGCTGGCCTATCTATCTACAGGGTCATTCCAAGATCAAGTGAGAAAGTATGTTAAAGCACTTTATAAAGAACAAAGTATTAAGTCAGCCATTGGAAATACCATGATTTTCCAAATTGGAGATGAGTCAGCCTAAAGGAGTGAAAGAACATAGGCTTAGGAATTGGACAGATGAAAACTCCTGAGTTTAAAATCTGGATTCAATCATTTAATAGCCATATGATCCTGAGTCATATGACACCAGTAAAACAGGGATAAGGACACCTATCTTACATTGTTGTTATGAGGATTAGAGATGATGTATGTAAAGTGCTTAATCCCATACCTGGCACTAAACACTCAATATTTATTATTATTACAATAGGTTAATGGAAATTTCTCATGTGATCATGGTTTATATATTAGTTCTCTACAACTATCATAAACGGCAAAGAACAGCACATACCACAAGTTTTCCTCGGACAGAACTTTATTTTTTAACTTCCATCATAGTAATCAAGAAACAGATTTATTATATTGGACTTAGCTATATGTGGATTTCAAGGTATTGGTCCAAGGGCTAAAGCTTAAAATAACTTCAGAAATAAAATTCATAAGTAATTGAATAATATGAAACAAAGAAACACATTTTAGTATTTCTGCTTTTATCCAATTGGCTATCAGATTTTAAAAGGATGTGATAAAGCACTGACTAATAACCTAACATCCAAAATGTGCCATTAATGCTAAGAATTAGGTTAAACAATACCAGCACATTAACCCCCAATCCTTCCTAATTTTAATTCCTAAAAAATACATCTTTCCTCAACTTTCCCCTGGAAGACCATACTTCCTACTTCTTTTCTTTTTCTTTTTGTAATAAAAGGATTCAACTCTGAAAAACTTCACCAGCCAGAGGAATGACTAGTAATCATCAGCTAAAATTCATTTTTCTAACATGTATATCATCTTCCTGTCATCTTAGGTTCTCTTCTTTCTTGGTATCCAAATGATTATTTCACACTTTACCACATTTCATTTTTTAAAACTTACTTCATTACTTCCATACAGGGAATATTTTCACCCTTGAGTTTCTGTGGCCACTTGACAATGTACTTTCCTTCTTTTAGCTTTTTACTCCCTATCTGTTCAAAACAATACAACTCAAATCATTTTCCTGATCTAGTGGACAATCACTGTACCAAGCTAAAGCAGGGCATATTGGTCAATTCTGTCCGAGGTAAGTCTGTTCTCCAGTGAGTCTAATCTTTATGTCTTAAAAATGTTCATATGCCTTTAAGAAGATGGAGACCTAAATGCAAATCACAATGAGTGCAAATGCCAAAATGGAAAATTGTGACTAAGATGTCTTCATAATACAGGTAGATCACTTTGAAAAATGATGTCTATTTTGGTGCCAACCATAACACCTTGTAACTTATAGTCCCAAAGATTTTAAGTTAAAGCAAAAAGGTTATTACTATAAAGATGAAGTTTTTGGTTTTTCAAACAAAACAATCTAAAATTTAATAACTGTCTAAATAAATATACTTACATTTTTGAATAGTTGCTCAGCAAGTTCTCTGACATGCTTTATCATCTTCAATGGGTTATTTTCTTCAACTTTAATTCGTTCTACTTCAAAAGCTACCAACTTGGGAAAAAAATGGCAAAACATCAACTCCAGAATATGTTGACTTAGGAAACTGTATGATAATCTAATATAATTTGCAAACCGAAAAGCATCCAAAATATGTGCTATTATTAAAACAAAATACTTCAGATTTTTATTGGATTTCACCTTTATTCTAAAATTAGAGTCATTTGAGTGTTTGCATGGTCTGGTGGTCTCTCCCTGGTGATTTGGTGCCCTATTTCTTGGGAAAAGTCATTTTTGGAACTCAGAGAGACTCTCTCCTTTCCAGGCCTCACTCAGAGAATTCTCTCACTCATAAAATTTCAGATGGTCAGAAAGTCACCCAATATTTCCCTCACTCACAAAATACAAACCAAATGTTCAAGACTCTAGTGTGAAGCTCTGCTGGCAGGTGATTCGGAATGAGTCACTAAAACTCCTGAGCTTCTGTTTCTTCATCTCTAAGGTAAGATGGAAGAACAAGATGATCTTTAGGCTCCTTCTAGTTCTCAAATTACACAAACTCAAATCCATTTTCCTAGTAGTTTACTGGGAAGACTGTGTGAGTGTGTACACTGGAGTGGAGAAAAGAATACTACAGGAAAAACACTGTGGATGGGGTGGAGGGGTAAATAGATGGATAATTTAAAAAAATTTTTCCTTCTAGTAACTAATATCATTAGAACAGACAGACATACAAAACTATGACTTGAACTATTACAGGCCAGGATTCAGAAAGACTGTCAAACAAAGGCAAACACTTCTTTTCCTCTAACAGGCTTATCTGATGGAAGTATGGGGACAAAACAACACAATGCAAGCTGCCTCTTAAAGTTCCATAAGTTTTCCCAATGATAGGCTGCCCTAGGCTAAATGAAAAGAAGGATCCCTTTCCCAGGAGCAAATGCTACTTTTCTATAAAACACATTCCCACGCAAATCAATTAAATGCCAAAGAGAGTAGGTCTGATGTCTCATTGCTCTTAGGCCTTTGACTAAAGTATATATCTGAACAATTGGCTTTTAAGTAGCAACATCAATATCTCAGCAAGCATCAAAAATCATCACTGTAGGCAGAACATACAACTGGATGAACACTAAGGGAGACCCAATAGGAATCCTGGACAGTCCTTGCTTTATCATTGTTTCCAATCTAGAGGCTAAATATATCTTATGTATGTAAACGTACATAATAAACAAGCTGCCATATGAAGATAGAGACATAAAATTAAACAACGCAGACCAATGGCTCTCATTGGAGTCATCTACTCCGGAAAGTTAGGAGGAACTGGTGAGGTAAGGGCAGGGTTAGAACAATGGGAGATCATGGTCAGGCGGAAAGGTAGAGGGAGGGCACTCCAGGCAAGGAAAGGACTTATAAAAATAGTCAGAGGCGGTGGCAAGCAAGTTTTCTACAAGTAATCAATCTGACTTACTAGTTTTGATGAATCTGCCAAAGGGAGTTACTAAGAGAATTTGGATAGAGCAAAAAGGGAGTACATAAACCAATGTTACTATTCAGAATACTTCAAAGACTAATAAGATATGGGAGCTAGAAAGAACCTTGGAGAACATCTAATTTAACCCCACAGAACATTATATATCAATTACTTAGTTCAGGATCTACAGGCTGATATATGTTAGTATTCGATAATCAATGGTCAATCATACTAAATGTTGTTATTAGAGAATCAGTGATCTATAATTGATGAGGGCAATCTCTCCAAAATCTTCATCTGCTTCGTTAATATTAACTAAAGCAGTTCTCCATACTCAGAACTAAAACCATGTGCCTCTTCTTTCATTCTTACTTGTGAATTCTTAAGTCTTTACAGAGAACAAAAAATCCTTCTTTGAACTAAGGATCTTCAAGACCTCAATTCCTATCTCCTCTGTACAAAACCATCAGCAGCAAAATATAATAGCTATTACTATTCCTCACTATCTTAATTGCTATCAGTATTCTTCTTTTATAGACTTCAAGGAACTTTTTGATGTTTTGGGTCCAATATAGTGTTCTTTGAGAAATTGAAATGGGAATAATATTTGTTGTTCCCTCCCCCAGAATGTGCGGCTATGAACTTAAATGATAAATGGAAAGATAAATTAAAATAAGAGAAATAATAACTAATATAACATAGCATCCTTATTTTGAGTCACATCTGTCCTAATTTTCCCTTTATATGGCCAATTCCTTGAAGACAGAAACTAAGTCTATCTTACATATCTTCCACATATTTAATATCTCCTAAGGGAATTAGACAAATATTGATTATTGATTAGTAAAAATGTCACTAAGGTAAACTACAGCTCTAGGACACAGATAGATGTAACTGCAGTTTGAAATCACATATCTAAATATTCATTAAACATTTTCTCTCTATGGGACTGAAAAAGGAATCACTGCACTATTGCTTTCAAAAATAAGAGTTCTACTTATACAATCACTGTCAACTTTTCAGAAAGATTTTAATCCACTATTTAAAATTCAGTTGTCAAAGATTTTTATGTACTTCTGCCACATCCTACAATTATATTTTTTGTAATTTTTCTAATCCATATTATGAATACCAATATCTGATAAGCATAACAGTAAATAACATTTGGACTATTTAATATTTAATTTTCAATACACTTATGATTTTGATTAAATGTTTAAAATACTACTTCTCAACTTTTAATTACTAGTCTAATTTTGTCTGTAAATAATGCATTCATTTGATAAGAACTATACCTCATCAAAGAGATCACAGGATCTATAGGGAGGACCTCTTTCTGAAACAAAACTTGCAAATGCCATTCCATTGAGAACTTTAGTGAGGAAATCATTCTCAACCAAACCACGCTGCCCCAAGAAAGCAGTCTGTAAAGAAAGAAAAGGTGAAATGAATAATTTATCACTGAGTAATGAATGAATGATCAAAACAAGAATATAGTAGAAAGATCAAAGTCTGAATAAATGTCTTCATGCAAATGTGTTGCTATAAAATACATTTCTTTCAAAAAGGTTTTTGATACCTGATATACTACCTGTACTAAAAAGAATAAAAATGAAGGTTCCATAGTATTACTAAAAAGAATAAAAATGCCACTTTCACAGTATTATTAAAAATTACCATCTAACCACACAAAGTAAAGATTTTAAATAGCCACATTTGATAAATAAGGTCAAGAAACACGGCTAAAAGAAGATAAGCAAGTTGTGTTTTTAAATTAGAGTCTACATTTTGGACAGATACAATATGGTACTGTATCTTACCTTGTGAAAATGTATTACTGGTTCTGCATGAATTCTTATAAGTTGTAGGCATGATCGATATCCTTGGAAAAGTTGTGCAAATAATCTAAGAAAAATTGCACGGACTTCTTTATCCTGAAAATATAAGAAGAAACACTGAATTTCTTAAAAAACAAACGAAATATCACAAAGTCAAAAAGTTGCAAAGAACTTGAGAGATTATTTAATACATCTGTCCGTGCTTCCTATATGTAAGTCTCATTTGTGGAGGCCCCAAGTGGTGGGCACCTAGGCCATCCATTATTGGACAACACAGGCTGTTAAATATTTCTTTTTTAAATTGAACTAAACAAACTTGCTTCTAGTACATCCAATTTTCTTCTCAGAAAAACTGTAAGTCACAGAGGCTTCCCTTTCACCACGTTAGAGGAGGACATATTTTCCAAGTCAATTGATTTTTATATCCATCAAAAGAATTACAGTCACAACTATAAAAGAAAGAAAAACTCAAAAGACTGTAATTTAAAACCTTATAAAATTCTTCCAAAGTTTGTCCAACTTATAAAAATCTATTCTTGAATCAATAAGGTTTGACTTAAAATATGTTTCGATAATTCAGGTTTTAATAAAATGATAGTTTTAGAAGTAAAGGAAAGTCAGTCTTTTCTTAATCTTCCCAACCCACACTCAGGCCCTTGATCAAGTGAGGAAATGGTCAAGAATGCTTCAGTAACTTGTCAGTGGCAAGCAGATCTTTGAGGCTTCTTACTGACCACAAAGCTCATCTCTAAGAAATGTTTTGGGCAAAATAAGAAATGGGTCTTTATTATATACTAACCCTTTTACGGTTTCTAATTGGAACGCTTTCATCCATTCACTGCTCCAATTTGATCCTTTGCTGTTATCATCAGTCTCTGCTTCCATTTTTTTTTAGTTTCCCTTTTGAATTATTGCCTAACTCTCGATTTGATGATTGGTATAGTTGCCTAGGCTATAACCTAGGTTCTGATTTTTTGTCCAATACTGATGCATGCCTTCTCAGGGCGATAGTCTTAGCTCTACTCCTCTCTTGGTCAGTGTATTGCTCTGTAACTTCTCCTTGTGTAGGTCACAAGGTAAGTCAGTGGCAAATTCACTTAATTTCTAATTTGGTACACTTTATACTAGACTATCTATTTAACTCTCACTTCACTCAGCTTCTTTAACAACCATATAAATAAAAGTGCAGCTCTCTTTAAAAGAATCAGATTTAAATATTAAACTTCTTACCAGCATTTTTGACTGGGATAAAGCTGTTCGTGGAGGGGGGAAAGCATGATCTGCTACTTCCAAATCTGGGTGCAGAATCTAAAGCAAAGAAGTTTTATTATGTAAAAGATCATAATATCAATAAAGCCCATTATTTAATCTACTTGGAACATTAAGTTGAAAAATTGTCAGCACATGAGTTATAATACATTCCTTCCATGAAATATAATGCAGTTAGCTGAGGCAGCTCTGTATGTAACATGTGGAAAGATCTCCAAGACAAAATATTTAATGAAAAGACATGTTCTGGAAAAACACACATAGTATGGTCTCATCTATTTGAAAATCAAACAAAATAAACCTTAAATCTACACATGTACATGCACTGATAAACATATAAATGAAAATGTAAAGTTCTGAAAGAATATACACTAACCTATAAAATACTAGTTACCCCTGGGAAGGGAATGGTCTAGGACAGAGCTATTTGTCTATATAGTTGAAAATTTCAAATGAACATTTGCTTTTCTTCTCCTTGTGTAATTAACAATTAATTAACTAAAATAATGGGGAGAAAGGGAATAGAGAAAGGTAATACATTTATGAATCAAACAGTCCAAAGGGGTAAAAGTACAATACAATGTGACAAGTACTGTGTGTGTGTGTATATATATATATACACATATAATAATATATAAAAATATAAAGTATAATTAATTCAACCTGGGGAAAACTAAGAAAAGAAGGTAACCTTTGAGTTAGGCTTTGAAGGAAAGCAGTTTGGGGAGCAGGTGGGAAGAAAGGTCCATGCAGGACTTATACAGAGAAAAAGATGAAATTGCATTAGTATGTAGCAAAGTTTTGCCTTTGCAGAATCAGTTTCAAGTATTTAGGTTTCAGTAGTACACTTAAAAGTAAACCAAAGACTCAAAACAATACTAAAAGATGACACTAAAGTATCAATAATATTTATGACCCAGCTCCCCTAATTATTACTACAGTATAAAAATGTCTTCATGTCTATAAAATCATCCATGGTATTACACAGTTCAAGTACTGTTGCCATTTGATTACAACTATTTACTAATCAAATGAACCTCATATACTTGTATGTCAAAGCTCTCACATGGCCCATCAAATGTGATTTCTTTTTTTCTACTCTGACAACATACTATGCTCTTAGTCTTTCTTATAGTACTACATTGTAGCATATAATCTACCATTCTGCTTAACAACTACAAAAACACAGGATGGAGACTTTAACTTAGGTCTCCCGAGTCCTACACTAGTATTCTTTCCATTTTAATTATACCTAGTATTCCAGATTATGTTAGGAAAAGTCAGTCTTCTCTCAATGTTCCCAGCTTATAGATGCCAGTATTAACAACAGAAGTACTAATACAAATTTGAAAATTTTCTAAGAATAAAATCCCTCCTGGTAATCCTAGACTTCTGAGTTCCTATTAAAGTTCCTACTTAAAAATGAAAAAATGGTTTAAACATCTCAGACTGGAATATTAGTCAAGAATGTGAAGACCTTAGTTCTAGTAATGGCTTGAAAAGGCATGCAGAATTTCTAAGTTTCAATTTTCTGATGATGGATAAACAGGTACATAAAATATCAGTAAAATAAAATACTGCGCTTTTCAAATTTTACAATTATTTGTAAAATAATTACAAAAAATTAATTTGTTTCAATTGGAAACACCCAGGTCACAAGATTTTTTAAAACATCACTGTATAGAATGATGAACATTTAATCTATCAATTATATCTTTCTGTAGTAACTTGTAAACATTGGCAAGACAATATTGCACTATTTTGTGAGTAGCACATCTACCAGAGAGGAGTAAGATGTTAATAAAGAGGTTGAAAATTAAGGAAAGGTGCTATATTCTAATGGGGGATGTTAGGGAAATCAGGGATTTTAAGGCAGAGTCTGTTCTTGTTTTCACAGGTGCATTTCCAATACCTAGCATAGTATTCAGTATACAATAACTACTAAATAAATATGCTGAGTGAAAGAATGAATATAGAACAAATATTTGGTAAGAATTCAAAGTATATTCTTTAGATAATATCTAGTAAAGAATCCTATTCTAAATACTATACAAGAATATATTCATGTTTTAAGAACACACAACTCTCCCTTTTAGGTACTTACACTGCCAGTGACATTTAGTTCCAATTATCTTAATTTGGATTTAAATCAAGGGCAAATTACTATGAAAAAACCGTCATACCAAAGAAAGAGCCGCTTGAGTCTGATGTAGAAGTGGTTCCGGGAGGGAAGAGAGGTGAATACATTCAGGAATTTTAATAGTGCCTCCATCCAAATCTGCTATGATTACATCTAACTGAAGGAGATAAAAAATTAATCTATAATTAATAAAATGTATTTATTATTAAGCAAATTAATTTGGGCTTCACTAATTCAAAATGAGAAGAACCAAATGTGGAAGAGACTCTTGAATGTCCACAGGATTAGAATACTGGGTTTGTGGCTGCCCAGCTTCCTATGAAATTACATATGGCATGTGACGAGCTTTCTGCCCATGGAACACAGGAAGTGATAGTGGGGATATAAGGCTCTTCTATGCTCTTTCCCTTTCCCATGGCTGAAACTATGAACTGGCAGCAACTCAACCTTGAACATTCAGATGATGATAATTCTGGTAGAGAAACAAGGAAAGAAGCTTAGACCTTGAATGAGTTCATGGAGCAAACTAGTCTAGTATAATGGAACAGTTCTATGGACTGTTGCATTAGAGTTAAATAAAATTCGATTTGTTTGAGCCCTTTCATTTTGGAAACCTTATTACAGTAGTAGCTTAGGCATATCTTAAATAACATAGTAATCATTTTAGGAGTTAACAAAAGCAATTAGTAAATATCAAAATGGTGCTATTTCGGTGCTTAAGAAAGAAACTGAATTTTAGCATTTTATAACAGTCTTTAAAAATAGCTTACATAAACATAATAGATTGGTGAAGTTATTACCTTGAAATAGGATTAAAATTCATTCTAATTTACTCATTACAAAATTAAGAAATTTACTTTTGGCAACACTAGGTTTACCATACCTCCAGAGACTGTTTATACTTAGTGAGAAAAAACTACCTATAAACCAGATAGGTATGCTTCTAATTAGTACTAACTAGGTTTTTTTTATATGGTGATAGCAAAGTTAAATAGGAACTAGATATCAATATATAAGGTTAGGAAGAATGATTAATATATAAATGAGTATCCTGTTTATAATTACAATGTTGAATAGTTTTTTGTCAATTTAAATGACATATATGATTTAATTACAATTGTAATTATGTATAGGTACAAAGCTTCCTTCTTTGCTGGCAATTAAAACTAAAACAAAAGTAGAATTATGAAATCATAAGGATCTGTGGATCACAGATGTCATTTATAGCTCAACCTTACAGTAAAGATTTTTTCTTAAACTCCATAGAAAGTGTCATGCAATCTGTTCTTTGCACTCTACTCAGAGTGCTTCAGAGTGCCCTCCTCACATAAGGAAACCCATTCATCATCATTGGGCAGCTCTAATAGTTGAAAACTTAAATGAGGAGAAATTTGCTTCTATATCCATTATACCCACTGATTCCATTTCAGCATCTTAGAGCATCTTAGAGCTACAAAAATGAATCTTACTCCTCTTTCTTATGACAGCCACTTAAATATTTACCTTTAGCTATCAAATAGTATTAGGTTTTACCTGAGAAAATTTCCTCAGTAACTCACAGGATATATATATTCTCTAACCTCTTGACAATTCTGGCTGACCTTCTCTGAAGTGCATTATTTTGTTATAGACCCTCTTAAACTGCAGTACAGAGAACTAAACATGTTATTCCATAACTGGCTTGATAGAGTATTACTTTCCTTCTTTGGTATTTCTACTTATATGGTACTAAAATAGTATAATTTTGAGGGACTCATACTGAATTTGTATTCCACTAAACCCTTCACTCTTTTGCAAATGGTTTTTGCTTCTTGGTTAGCTATTCTGCACTAACACAAGCCTCATTTCAAAATATGAATAAATCAAAGCACTCATACAAAAGTATAAAGAGAATACTAACAGATTATCTTCATTTTCATATGAAGGATGAAGAATACAGAAAGATAACTTAATATGTCAAAATAAGTGCATGTAAAAATATTAATGCATTCATTTTGTAACTCTCCAGTACTTGCTACAAGAAAATTATTAACATATTTAGATTTTTCAATGAAGCTTTTCTTCCAGCCAATCTTTTCAATTGGGAATGTAAAAGATATGAAAATAATAACTAGCTGAAATGTTATAGGACTTGAAGAAATGATAAACCTCTGATCTCAAAAACTGTCTATTTAAAGATGCATACTTACAAGTTCATGGATGTCAGTTTTAAAAATAGAATGTACTCCAATAATGAAAGGTGTTGGGGAACTTAGAACTTCCAGTAGCTGAGCCGGGAGAATGGGAATATAAGGATAACTAGAAATAATAAAAATATACATAAGATATATTTGTTTTTGCATGACATAAACATATTTTCTTTCATTTTTATGCTATGAGTTTTTAATTACCTATGTTTAGAAATTATCAAAAATATTCACATGGTTGTTAATACTAAATTTTTGAGAGGAAAGATTAAATAAATCTTTATGTGAAAGATACGATCAGACACACTAAGATATAAATGGAACCCAAGGCAACTTCCTTATCCCTTATACCTCCTAGGCAAGAAGCCTCTTCAGATTTTTTAATCTTGTTTAAAATAATTTTCTCTTACATAGAAATCTGACATCAGGCGGTATAACACTGACTCCCTAATGTGTCCCACCTCAATACTAGTGATGACTTGTCTATAGGAAATAATTATTCAAATTCCATTTTCTATACTTGATTTTTACATTCAATAAGAATGGCAAAGTATAAAAATGACGGTCTATAATTATCTAGGGATTCAGAAATGCACACTGGTAAAAAAAATTTTTTTTAATAAAGTCTGGAAACAGTCTAAATTTTTTTCTGGTTTGTTTGAATTTAAGTTTCTTAGATGTTATGACTATCAAACTGATAAAACAGCACATTAGAATAAAATGTTCTACTTAGAGCGCTATCAGGCATCACTGTTTAGATTGTTTTCTTTCTACTTTTTATTATGGAAAATTTTAACATACCCACCAAAAAATAGAGAGAAAACAAAAGAAAATGAAGTCCTGTGTATCCAATCTGGCTTGAATTACAAATGCCTGGACACAGATATATTTTTTATCCACATCTGTTCTCTTTTCTACTGTATTATTTGAAAAAAAAATCCCAGGTATCACATCATTGATATATAAAATACTTTAGTAGGTATTTAAAAGAATAAGGGCTCTTTTTTAATAGAACCATAATATTGCTATAACCCCTAAAAATTAATAAGTCCTTAATATCAAATAATCAGACAGTACAAACTCAAGACTTTTATCTCTGTGTTCAAGAAGAATTAAATGTTTCTGACAATACTGTTCAAATTTTTTCAATAAATTAACCAACACTCAGTAATAGACAACTTGGAAAAGTTTTAATTCTAGGCTAGAATTCTATCAGAATTATGACTCTTGTAAGAGCATAACTTTGTAAAATGTATATCCTGTGGTTCAAAACTATTGTGCTATGTATGACATTTTGACTGATCATCAATAAGGAATGCATAATTTAGGAATAAATAAAAGCTCCAAGTGAAAAAACCTCACCTATATTTAAGAGGAAACATTAAAGATTCCAAGGCTCTACAAGCATCACTAAGTCTCTGGAAACTTGCAGAATGGAAGAGAACCTTATTTTCAGTGAGGACTGCACAAAACAGGCTGAGGACATTTTGAATTCCTGAAAACACAAGAACAAATACTTACCAAATGCATTTAATTTTATATGTGTTGCCAACAAACAGATTTAGAATGACATGTAATAAAAAATGCATTTTTGAAATCTTTGAAGAAAAATACTGGTTAAGTTATAAATTCCACATAACCTATGGGTATTTGTTTTCTCAGACTTTTAGTATTGTCTGTATTATTCAAACTAGTGCAAACACTCATTGAACATTCTAGTTGTTTAGAAATACACTATTATCTTCTTTTCAATTTCACCTCCAAGGTCTGTACTTAAGTTCCTGTTTTAGACACAGGCATTGCGTCTCACAAAGGTGATGTGAGTCGCTACTAAAACTAATACCTTTTTCCCCCTTTAAAGTCCATTTGTCTGCTGTTAATATAGCCAAATGAGCTTTGCTGTTAAAACTTACCTGATAAATCTTTTCCTGTCTTTTCACTCCAACCTTTCTCTACTTCTTGTAAATGGCATATACTGATATTTTTAAAAATCCAGTCTAACAACACCAAAAAGACAAAAAAACTTTGTCTTTTAACTAGATCATTAATTTACTTACATTTACTGTAATTATATATATCTTTTTATACACATATATATAAAATATTTTACACTTTTTATTTGCTCCTTCTCTTTTTTCCCCCCTTTCTTTATAATTTTTCTTTATCCTGGCTTTTCTTTTTCACTTCAGTGAGTATGGAATTCAGAAGCTTTGTTTGTTTTAGTGGTAATAATAGAAAATACAAAATGTACACTTATCAAATTGAAATCAAATAAATATATTTATATTTAATTTTTTTATTACTGAATCATCTTTTTAAATATCAGTTCAACCTTAAACACATGGACATATAAATAAAAAGTCCCTATTAATATTGTCAAGGTAAAATACTTCCTGTACCTCCCTTCACTGTAACCTGTCCCTTCGTGTAAGATATGCTAATTTTCTTTTGGACCTTATTAATTGTTATTCTTTTTGTTTTTTTCATTAAGGTATCATTGATATACAATCTCATGCTTAGGTTTCACATGAGCAACATTGTGGTTACTACATTCCCCCCTATTATGAAGTCTCCACTACATACCCCATTACAGTCACGGTCCACCAGCACAGTAAGATGCTATAGAGTCACTTCTTATCTTCTCTGTGCTATACTGCCTTCCCTGTGCCCCCACTATATTATGTGTGCTAATCATAATACCCCTTAATCCCCTTATCCCTCCCTTCCCATCCACCCTCCCCAGCCTTTTCCCTTTGGTAACCACTAGTCCATCCTTGGGTTCTGTGAGTCTGCTGCTGCTTTGTTCCTTCAGTTTTTGCTTTATTGTTACACTCCACAGATGAGTGTAATCATTTGTTACTTGTCTTTTTCCACCTGGCTTATTTCACTGAGCATAATGCCCTCTAACTCCATCCATGTTGTTGCAAATGATAGGATCTGTTTTCTTCTTGTGGCTGAATAATATTCCATTGTGTATATATAACACCTCTTCTTTACCCATTCATCTACTGATGAACACTTAGGTTGCTTCCATGTCTTGGCTATTGTAAGTAGTGCTAAGATAAACATAGGAGTGCATATGTCTTTTTGAATCTGTGATTTTGTTTTCTTTGGATAAATTCCTAGGAGTGGAATTCCTGGGTCAAATGGTATTTCTATTTTTAGTTTTTTGAGGAACTTCCATACTGCTTTCCACAAAGGTTGAACTAATTTACATTCCCACCAACAGTGTAGGAGGGTTCCCCTTTCTCCACATCCTTGTCAGCATTTGTTGTTGTTTGTCTTTTGGATATTGGCCATCCTAACTGGTGTGAGGTGATATCTCGTGGTTTTAATTTGCATTTCCTTGATGATTAGTGATGTGGAGCATTTTTTCATGTGCCTGTTGGCCATCTGAATTTCTTCTCTGCAAAAGTGTTTATTCAGATCCTCTGCCCATTTTTTAATGGGCTTATTTGCTTTTTGGGTGTTGAGGCGTGTGAGCTCTTTACATATTTTGAATGTTAACTCCTTATTGGATATGTAATTATGAATATATTCTCCCATACTGTAGGATGCCTTTTTGTCCTGCTGATGGTGTCCTTTGCTGTCCAGAAGCTTTTATAGCTTGATAGTTCCATTTGTTCATTTCAGCTTTTGTTTCTTGTGCCCGAGGAGATGCGTTCAGGGAAAAGTTGCTCAAGTTTATATTCAAGAGAGTTTCGCCTATGTTTCTTCTAAGAGTTTTATGGTAATTGTTATTCTCTTTTATCATTTCCGACTTATCCCATATGACTTAAATACCTGAACTTATAGCACAGATTTTCAACCTTCTCTCATTTTGACTAATGCAAGAGTTTCATAACTGGTTTCCCTAATCTAGTCCTCATTCAATTCAAATCTATAATCCAGACAGCTTCTAGCATGATGAAAATAAAATATAAATACGATTACATCACTTTCATGCCTCAAGCCCTTTAATATCTTCCCATTCTTCTGAGTAGTGACTTTCAAATGTATTCTGTACCACAGAAACAAATAAGGAAGAGAAGCTTTGATTCAACTTGTTTTATACGTTAATCTCTCTGAGCCTCAGTTGGTAAAATGAAGATAATATTAAAACCAATCTTAGTGGGTTGCTTATAAAGGAGAAATGAGATAATGTATGGAGTTCTTAGCACAGTACCATATGTAAATAATCAAGATGTATTAGATGATATTATGATTATTATTTCAATTATTGTAGTTATTACCATTAACTTCCTTTGAAGTTAGGGCTCTGATGCTAAGAATGTTCGAAGACACCTAACTTAGAAGATTAAGTCTGAGCTCCATGCCAAAATATCTCCATGATCTTCCATCTTTCCAACGAGCTGACACCTCCCACAACTAATCTAGCTGTCAGAATACTTCTTTCAGTTTGATATCTCTGCTTCTTCTGCTCATGTTCTTGCTGCCTGATGTCCCCTTTAAACTGTGAGTTCCTTAAAGATAACTCTGTGCCTTATACACTGCTGTATCCTTCCTGCCTAGCATAGGACCTACTATAGAGTAGTCACGTGAGAATGTTTCACTGAACTGATAAACTCTCTGAATGGTGATGTGAATCACTATTAAAAGATGTTAAAAGTTGCAGTAAAAGATGTCACAGAATATCAATTCAGATAGGGAAATTGCAATATATAAATGATAAATAAAAGAATTGAAAAATTCAATTATTTTAAGTTAGAAATTTCCCTATCAAAAAAATAACAAAAAAATGAAGACAAGTCTCACAGTGAGAGAAGTACCTGGAAAGTATATTAATGTAAAAGGTAAGTGCGCAAAATATGCTTTAAGAAATCCCCACTAAAATTAATAGGAAAAAAGCAATATAAGAAAATAGTATGAACTTATAATTTACAGAAGAAAACCGAAATGGCTTATAAACATGGGAAAGATGCTCCAACACCTCTAATAATTAGAAAAATTCAACCTAATAAATTTACGGTATAGTTTTAAACCTATACTACAGCCAAAATTGAAGCCTGACAGAATTCTAAGTTTTTATGAGAATGGGTAGAAAAAGGAACTACCATACATACTGCTGTGAAGAATATAAAGTTAAAATGCACATACCTTATGACCCTATTACTGTAATTATTTATCACAGAAAATTTCTCACCTGTATCAAAGAAAGGAAGTATAAAAAGGTACATTGTAGCAGTATTTGAAATAAAGAAAAAAAACACACTCTAAATGTGAGAATGAAAGAACAAATTGTGGTAAAATCATACTATGAAATTATTATACTTCCTCTTATTAGAAATAGTGAAACAAAAAATTAAAACAAAAAATTTATTATTCATAATTTATTAAAATACTCATTAAATTAAATACAATTTTCAAGTAATATGGATTTGTTTTTGGTAAGTTTGTAGCATTTATACTTGTGAATTTAATAGATTAAAACATCACTAAGACTTCTGGGATACCTATATAGCAGTGAAAATAAAAGAGCTGGTGCTACACATAGCAACTTGAATAAATTCCCAAATACAATAGTGAGGAAGAAAAATAAGGTATAAAACAATTATACAGAATGTATTATAAGTTATGAATTGTTTAAAAGCATACAGGTAGCACAAAGAAGACAAGTAGTGACTGTAGCATCTTATTACACTGATGGACAGTGACTGCTATTGGGTGTGTGGGGGGGACTTGGTAATATGGGTGATTTTTGTAACCACAATATTGCTCATGTGAATGAAATCTTCATAAAATTGTGTATCAATGATACCTTAATTAAAAAAAAGAAAGAGATAATCTGAAAAAATATATAAATAAAATAAAAGCATACAGATCTTCCAGTGAAAAAGATGGCAGAGTAGGAAGGCAGGACAGAAACCTCTTCTCACAGAAACAACAAGAAAGCAACTAGAGCAAAAACACTTAACACTGAAAATGAACTGAAGACTGCAGAACAGACCATCTACACCTTGTGAAGAAGAGAAGATCACAAAGAAAAGGGTAAAGTTGCAGACCCACAACTGCACAGGACCCAAGCCCTTTCCCCATTCCCAGCCCACAAGAAGGAGGGAGAGGAAGGAGTAGGAAGGGGATAAAGGCTCAGGAAATCTGTAAGCCTGGTAGATGTGCTCTGGGAACACAAGTCCATCTTGCCTTGGGCTTTGGTGATTAACATGGCTGGACACCAGAGAGGGGTGGAGCACACTAGGAGGCTGAAACTGCTGCTTCTAGTGAAGGACAGGCACACTCCCTATGTCCCACTGAGACCTAACATAGAGGCAGCAGTTTGAATGATTTACCAGAAGTGGGAAGGGTGCCAGATGGGCAGGGGATGGAGGGTGTTCCCTCCACAGAAGAAAGGGCAGGTGGATGATGCTTTCTCAGTCCTCCCTCAGCCCAACTGGTCAGGCACTTCAGGAGCCAATCCCAAATACTACATCACCCTAGCTGGTGCTTCCCTGCATGCCTGCCCAGACCAGAAGCTGTGAGACTTTGCTGTCCAGTAAGCAGAGGAAGACTTGTCTGCTTGGAAGGTGGAAGGAAGCTTTCCCAGCATTCCCCACCACTTCTCAGTCAAACTGAGAGGTGCCTATGGGAGCCAGCTCCAAACACTCCTTCCTCCTTGTTGGCAGCCCAGTAACTCCAAGTTCACTGTGCACTTGCCTGCCTATCCTAACAGCCCAGCAGCACTGCCACAGCTGCAGTGCAGGCAGAGGGTGTCCCTCCCCATAAAGATCCCCATAGAATCCCCCCAGAGATGCTGCACAACTCACAAAGGGCTTGCTGAGACAAACTGCCAGCTGCAGAAGTGAAAGGCAGAAAGGCAGAAAAGTGTCCCTGCCCACAGGCCACCAGCAGCAAGTGTCAAAGGACAACCAGGCACAAGTGAGCAAAAAGTCTTGAGCTTCTGGGCACAATATAACACCTTCTTCATAAAGCTATTAATCTTTAGACCAGGAGGCATAGCAGATCTAATACAAAGGAAGAAACACAGAAAACAAGATAAAATGAGAAGGCAGAGGAATGTTCCAAACAAAAGGAAACACCAGAAAGAGGGCTAAATAAAACAGAGATCCCCAATCTTCTTGATAAATATTTCAAAGTAACAATCATTAATATCGTCACTGATCTATGGAAAAGTATTGATGATTTCAGGGAGGACTTCAACAAAGAGATACAATAGCTGAAAAAGAGCCATTCAGAGCTGAAGAATACAGTAACTGAAATGCAATATACAATGGAGGGAATAAATAATAGATTGATGCAAGTAGAGGAGAAAAATCAGTGAGATGGGAATTAGAGAACAGGAACACAACAAAGCTTAGAGAGAGAAAAAATCTCTAGAAACAAGTGGATATTAAGAGAGATATGTGATAACTCCAAATGAAACAATATTTGCATAATAGGTGTACAAGAAGGCGAGAGAGACAAAGGAGTTGAAAGTCTCTTTGAAGAAATAATTACTTAAAACTATCCAATCTGGGGAAGAAAACAGACACCCAGGTCCTGGAAGTTCAGAGAGCCCCTAACAAAAGGAACTCCAGAAAGACAACACCAAGACATAACAATTAAACTGACAAACATTAATGATAAAGAAAGGGGATTTAAAGCAGCTAGAAAGAAGAAAAAAAATACTTATAGGGAAACACCATCAGGATATCAGCAGATTTCTTAGCAGAAACTTTACAGGCAAGAAGGGAGTGGCATAAAATATTTAATGCACTGAAACAGAAGGACCTACAACCAAGAATCCTCTACCCAGCAAGGTTATCATTCAAAATTGAAGGAGAGGTTTAAATTTTCCCAGATAAATGCAGGTTAAAAGAATTCATCATGACTAAACCAGCCTTACAGGATATGTTAAAGGGACTTCTGTAAATGGAAATGTTTTTAGCCTAAATATTTTTCACCAGTGAAAATAAACCCACAGTTAAGGTAGTGGACCAATTACTTACCAAGCATGTATGAAACTAAAACAAAAATAGTAAAACTAATTATACACAAAATCAGTGAAGGTATACCAAAAAAAAAATGCAGATTATGACACCTTATATATATAAAGTATGGAGGAAGAAGAAGAATAAAAAAGAAGTACTTTTATATTGTGTTTGAAATAGCACAACCATCAACTCAATATAGACACTTAAATATTTAGGAAACTATCCGTGAACCTTACAGTAACCACAAGCCTAAATCATATACAAATACACAAAAAATCTTAAAAAAGGAAATTCAATCACAACACTAAATAAAAACAAGAGAAGAGTATAAGAGAGGAAGAAATGAACAAATAGAAACTACAGAAACAACCAGAATACAACTAATAAAATGGCAATTATTATGGCAATAAGTACATACTTATCAATAACAACCTGAAATGTAAATGGACTGAATGTACCAATCAAAAGACATAGGGTGGCAGAATGGCTAAAGAAACAAGATCCATCTGTATGCTTCCTACAAGAGACTCATTTCAGACATAAAAAAATACACAACAAAAAATGAAGGGATAGAAAAAGATATTTCATGGAAATAATAGGGAGAAAAAATCAGGCGTAGCAGTACTTGTATTAGACAAATAGACTTCAAAACAAAGAAAGTAATAAGAGACAAAGATGGACATTACATAATGATAAAAGGATCAGTCCAATGAGAGGCTATAACCATTATAAATGTACATGCACCAAATATAGGAGCACCTAAATATTTAAAACAAATACTAACAGATCTAAAGGGAGAAACACAATGTAACTCAATCATATTAGGGGATGTTAACATGTCACTTACATCAATTGACAGATCACCCAGATAGAAAATGATGATGAAACACTGAAAAAAATACATTAGATCAGACAGACTTAACAGATATACACACAACACTCCACCCAAAGAAATATGATACACATTTTTCTCAAGTGCACATGGAATATTCACCAGAAGAGATCACATACCAGGCCCTAAGAAAAACCTCAATAAATTCAAAAAGATTAAAATTGTATCAAGCAACTTCTTGGATGACAATGGTTTTGAAACTAGAAGTAAATTACATGAAGAAAACAGAACACCCACAAACACATGGTGGCTAAACAACATGTTTCTAAATAATCAATGGATCACTGAACAGATCAAAGTAGAAATCAAGCAATACATGAAGACAAATGAAGGCAAAAATACAACAGTTCAAAATTTGTGGGATGTCACAAAAGAAGTCCTAAGAGTGAAGTGCGTAGCAATACAGACCTACCTCATGAAACAAGAACAATTCCAAATAAACAGTCTAAACTCACAATTAAGGAAACTAGAAAAAGAAGAAATGAAACCCAGAGTTAGTAGAAGAAGGGGCATAATAAAGATCAGAGCAGAAATAAATAAAATAGAGAAGAATAAAATGATAGAAAAAAATGAAACCAAGAGCTAGTTCTTTGAGAAGATAACAAAATAGACAACCCCTAGCCAGACATATCAAGAAAAAAAAAGAGGACAAAACCAAAATGAGAAATCAAACAGGAATAGTTACAACTGACACCACAGAAATACAAAGTATTACAGAATTCTATGAAAAATTATATGCCAATAAATGGGATAACCTAGAAGAAATGCACAAATTCTTAGAAAAGTACAACCTTCCAAGACTAACCCTGAAGAAGCAGAAAATCTGAACAGACCAATTACCAGTAATGAAATTGAGCTGGTAAACAAAATACTCTCAAGAAACAAAATTCCAGGACCAGAAGGCTTCACAACTGAATTCTACCAACTGTTTTAAAAAGTGCTATTACCCATCCTTCTTAAAGTATTCCAAAAACTAGAAGAGGGAATACTTCCAGTGTATTGGAACCAGCATCACTCTAATACCAAAACCAGACAAAGAAATTGTAAAAAATGATAATTACAGACCAGTACCCTTGATGAACTTAGATGTAAAAATCCTCAACAAAATATTGTGAGACTGAATTCAAAAACATCAAGAAGATCATCCATTAGGACCAAGTGGGATTTATTCCAGGGTTGCCAAGGTGTTACAATATCTGTAAACAGATCAATGTCATACACCACATTAACAAAAGGAAGAATAAAAACCATTATGATCATCTCAATAGATGCTGCAAAAGCATTTCACCAAATTCAACATCCATTCATGATAAAATCTCTCAACAAAATTGGTGTAGAGGAATAAGGTATATGGGCATATATCTCTACATAATAAAGGACATATAAGACAAACCCACGGCTAATGTCGTTCTCAATGGCAAAGAGCTGAAAGCTTTTCCTTTAAGACCAGGAACAAAGACAAGGATATCATTCTTACCATTTTATTCAACATAGTACTGAAAATCTTAGCTGCAGCACTCAGATAACACAAAGAGATAAAAGGCATCCAAATTGGCAAGGAAGAAGTTAAACTGTTACTATTTGCAAATGGCATGAAATTACATATATATAGAAAACCCTAAAGACTCAACCACAAAACTATTAGAAAAAGTGGATTCAGCAAAGTTGCAGGATACAAACTGAAAACAGAAATCTGTTACATTCCTATATACTAACAACAAACTAGAAGAAGGAGATATCAAGAAAAAAATCCCATTTACAATTGCATCAGAAAGAATAAAATACCTAGGAATCAACCTAACCAAGGAGGTGAAAGATCAGTACTCTGAAAATTATGAGACACTCATGAGAGAAATTAAAGAAGACACCAATAAATAGAAGTTGATCCATACTCATGGATAGGAAGAATTACAGTCTTTACTATGATGACTATGATTTTCCAAATCCAGCCCTTCCTCCACATTCATCTGTTAGCACTCAATATTCTGGAATAAACTGAATTCTTATTATCCCCCACTAACCTGCTTATTTATGTATCCACTGTCAGCATGAATTCATGGAATACTTTCTTTTATTCCAACATTCCTTAAGTCATTACTGCCCTTAA
Source organism: Manis javanica (assembly GCF_040802235.1). Lineage (NCBI taxonomy): Eukaryota > Metazoa > Chordata > Mammalia > Pholidota > Manidae > Manis > Manis javanica. Next base: position 30,847,759 of record NC_133166.1, read on the forward strand.
TTATTTTTGTGTTAAATCCTAGATTTAGACATGGGCACCACTTTAACTAGTTCCAGTGTCCTTGTGAATATGAACTCACCCCCTTTTTTAGTCTTTCTTAACAAAATAATCCAGGCACAGATTATACCCACCCTGCCCCTCCCTAAAGTCACCTACTTCTCTAATGAGTCCTCCTGGTTCCTCTTTTTGAGGAATCGTATTAAAGACCAAGATTTTTACTGGGGTGTATTTGTTCCTGGGCCACTTCTGCAGATAGAGGTAGGAAATACAAGCATGTATATACTTACACATAACACATTGACATTCACACACATGAACACATACATGAATACATATACACATATATATGCACACAGACACATTTGAGAAATCCTGAGTTCACAATGATTCCAATACATATTTGTATGTATGTCCCTTCTTCCAGTGAGAACTCTGGATCCTAATAACACAAAGAACATATTTATCCATTTTCTAAGTCTTATATCACATATAAAATAGTTGCAAATTTTTTTCAGCCATTCTAACTCAAAAAAAAAACACCAACTAAAAAGAAGTTCATAACTTCTTTGCAACTCTTTCCTCAAACCTGTGCAAAGTGGAATGAGGTTATATAGTACTGTGTTCATAAGTTACTTTGATGTGTTTTCCTTCTTCAGTGTGATAATGTTATTAATTTGAAAGACAGTGGAGTTTGTTTCCGTATGCTTTTAGTTTTAAGATTTTCTTTTTTGCTTCTTGCTATCATGACTGATACATTTTCTGAGGATGTAAGACCTAAACATACTTCCAGAATTCAAAACTATATAAGGAGGTCTACTCAGAGAAGTGTCACTACTTTTCTAATTAATAGCATTGTGCCAGTATCAATTTTCTGGTTGTTAAAAAATGCTGATTGGATAAAATGTTATTGTGGGGTGAAGGTGCATGATGTATATCTGAGGATTCTCTGCACCAATTTAGCAACTTCTTGTGAATCAAAATATTTAAAAATAAAAATTTATATTAAAAAGTCTGTAGTTGTTTAGTTCCCAGGTTGCTATAACAAATTACCACAAACTTAATGGCTTAAAACAACACAAATATATTATCTTAAAGCTTTGGAGGCTGCAAGTTCTGCTTGGGTTTGCTAGCTTCTAGCAACTTTCCACATTCCTCAGCTCATGGCCCCCTTCCATCTTCAAAGCTGGCAAAGGTCTGTTGCATCTTTCTCACTTAACGTGGTATCACAGTGCATCACTCAATCCTGACTCTTTTGCCTCTCTATTCCATCTTTTAAGCCTCCTGGTGATTACACTGGGCCCACGTAAGGGAAGTGACCTTTGAGTTGGGTTTTGAAGGATGAGCAGAAGTTAATTAGGGAGACAAGAGCAGCACAGCTTTCAAAGCTGAGAGAAGACTATGACAGAGACACAGAGGACTGAGGGAGGAAAAGACACTAAGAGACCTGTAAGTAGTTATGCCAAGGGGAGGTTCATGAAGAATTTGTATTCCATGAGAAGGATTCCAGGCTTTTTCCCTGAAGAGTAGGGAAGAACTTTGCTCTCTCCATCCCTATCTGAACCCTTTGAAATCCCCTAAAAAAAGAGAATCTATTCTTATAATGCATCAGAAAATAAAATTCATAGTATTATTTAGTACTAGATAATTTGTGAAAAAGGAAGGTATGCAGTTGAAAGGGACTCTATCCTACTTACATACATTAAAAATGATTAATTTATGATATCAAGAGGGGAAATATTACACTATAATTACTAAGACAGAATTTGATATATGAGAAATGAGTTAGGAATAATATTCTAGTACTTAAAGGATAAATATTTCATTATCCAGCAAATGATATAGTATCATACAGAATAATTTATATATGCCTAACTGAAGGATTAGTTAGATTTTGTGTTCTTGAACATCATATGCTTTCTCAAATTATGGATTATTAACAATCTCAAATATTTTAAGAAATTACATTAACATTTTTATTCCTAACTAGCAGTGCTTGTTGCTGTATTCATAGCTACACAGTTATTTAGAAATTCAATTTCATTGAAATACAAGTATTAATCAGTTTTCTACATAACCTTGAATTGTTTCTTACTCTTTGGTAGACAATCTACCCAAAGCTGCACAATAGTAGCAAGAAGGCAATATGAAAAACAAACATTCCAGCGATAATTCCTACTGATTTCACTACAATGGCACATACACATCCTGTTGATTATTCAAATAGTAAAACATTCTGAAAAATTACTTCCTGATCTTAACTTTACTTTAGGGGTTAAAGTTCTAAAATTCATAGCATCAAACATTAATGACTGTATTTGTTTCCTGTTTTGAAAAAACAACCCCAAAAGTTCTAAAGAATCCTCCCCATCTCTGAATAATAATGATATGTTGCACACATAGAACTAACTCTATGCCTCAGCTTTCAAATGGGCAAATTGAGGAACTAAAGGCAATGGGTTCAAGACAGGATGTATTTCAGAAAATCTTAACCAACTTACCATACTTCTTTCTGGTCAAACCACAATGGAAAAAAACAATATAATAATGGTCCTGGCCTAATACAAGTCATAAAAAAGGAGATTTCTCATCACTCAATGAGTATTTGTTGAGTATCTACTATCCTCCAGGCACTGGAAATACAGCAATGAAGAAAAACAAGATCTCTACCTTCACAGATTAAAGTTTTATACAGTTTACATAGTTTAGTTTTGTCACTATCACTGAGAGGAAATGCTTAATATTTGTTACAAATATAGTATATTATTTCCAAATATGTTAGAAATGGTTAAGAAATGTAATCGAATTGGGCAACCATACACATGGGTATGTTTTAGTGGTTATGGACATGGCTTATTCCACTAAGTGTGAATTAAATACACTTTACATGTTTATAGTTAGAGTTTAGCAAGGTGGTAATCTTTAGAGATAAGAAGTCAATTAACAATACATATAACCACAAATAATTCAAATCTAAAATCATGTATATCTCGAATAACAATACACAAAACACCAAGAACTATAAAAAGGTACAGCACATTTCTTTCCCTGTTTAACAGTATATGGGTTCTCTGGATATAGGGTAATCACATCAGATTATTCCAACCCAAAATGGCCCAGATTCCTAGACTGTGCCCATTGTGATTGACTAGGTTTTTAAACATGCCTTAATGTATAAATTTAAGAAACAGGAAAGGAGCCTTGGAAGTAGAGTAGCAAACAAAGGGGAAGAGTAATTGTGGGTAAAACTGCAGTATTTTCAGAATCTCTTGCCTGGCCTTAGTACATTTCCATATATATAAGTGTTTACAAGGGGTGGAAATAAACAGCCATCTCCATATCAATATGTGATTACAAGGGTGGGGGAAGTAAGGGCATATCTGGACCAGAGAGGTTTGGTGGGGGTCCCTTTTTTGCAACCAGTTCATGAGAGACGTGGGTGAGAAGTGGATGACTGCTTGTAAGAAATAAATGGATTTCTCCCACTTTATTTCTCCCTTTGACTAATTTTGGCTTCAAAGGTTATTTGCCCCAGGCTGGGAACATATTTACCCCCCCGCCGGAATTACACCTGATGTTAGTTGACAAAACCTCTGAACCTGAAATGTCTTCATAGGTGCTGTGCTTGGGCAGGCTGCACCTAGAGGTGGTGGGCCCCTCCTGTATTAAAGGCCCAACCTGGTTGTAATTAAGAAAATAAAAATGCAAAAATCACGGGCTCCTGAGAGAGAGGAGCAGCCCCTTCCCTAGGTTGTGGAACAGTCCATGCTCCACCTCTATACCCAGGATGAGCTGGTTTCAGCAGAAGCTGTCAGACCTCTGCCTACATGGCTTTTGTGTCTCTGGGATATGGGGGTGGAAAATATTGTTATGTTGGGTTCCTGAAATGGATAGACTGGCTTCCCTGATGCACTCACCCTTCCCTCCAGCAGTGGTTGCAAAGTGTTCATCACACCTCAGGTAATCAGGCACTTCTGGATTGGCTGATGGCAGCCATCAGGGCAGTTTGGCCTAATCAAAGTGATTTACCATATCCACTAGCTGAAAAACATGCATAGTTCCAGCAGGTGTTATGGAAGTTGGGCACTAAAAATATCATCTACAATATGAACCCCCCAAGGCCCTGATGAAGAGTTGTTCACCATAGGAATGAGAAATCTCGTGCTCCATAGAGCTCCCCCATCTCTCTTTGGGTGCCTAGTGAGTATTCATGCTCCCCACATACGGCAACCCATAAGTGAGGGTACTCATACTTAAGCAGATCTGGGGGAGGTCAAAACAATAAGAGCCTGTAAGTAAGTACAGGCTATGACTGAAAGGAGAGGTGCAAAGGAACCTGTGAAAGTCTCAAGGGCCCAGATGTGGGTTGATTTGATAAAGGCGGGGGTAGTGAAAGAAAAACTTGATGGGCAGCCCAATAGGATCATTTTAGAAGTGTGACACCAACTACAGCCAGAACGACAGTTTCAGTTGCTGAGTTCCAGGACACTGAATCCGGAGGCAAAGCCCCATGTCTGGCCTGTGTCTGTGCAAGACGTCCTGGGGGACAGTATTCAGGCTTGGCCTGGGCCCTCACCCAAACAGGAGAACAACTGGGTGTAATGGTTTGACTGAGTGTGGGGGGTAGTGTCAAGGCCCCCACCTTGGGAGATGTGGTGTGACTGGAGGCCACAAGTAGAATTAGCAATTCATTGGTCCCTCATGAATGTACAACATGCCCTGGCACTGGTGGAGACAGGAGCTGAATGTTCTCTGACTTATGGCAACCCTGAGCATTTTCCCAGGACCCTGCTGTGATAGATGGCTACGGGGGTAAGGCAATTAGAGTGAAGAAAACCCAAATCCCATTGGGGATAGAGTGTTTACACCCAATGAAGTATACTGTGTCCATTTCTCCCATCCCTGAATATATTTTGGGGGTGGAAATACTGCAGGGCCTGTGGCTACAGACCACTGCAGGTGAGTTCACTCTGAGGGTACGTGTGGTAAAGGCAATTCTGAGGGAACATGCTAAGCACGTGCCTGTAGATCTGCATGTACCTCAGCAGGTGACACATACTAAGCAGTATAAAAAAAGCAGTATAAATTGCCTGGGGAATACAAGGAAATTGGAGAAACTCTACAGGAGTTGGAGAAGGTGAGCATCATAAAGCCACTCATAGTCCTTTTAATTCCCTGGTGTGGCCTGTGAAATAGCCAGACAGCTCCTGGCATATGACCGTGGATTACAGGGAACTGAATAAAGTCACATCCCTTTGCATGCTGCTGTCCCCTCTATAGCAGCCCTTATAGACACCCTCAGTCATGAATGAGGGATGTATATTTATGTTGTGGACCTTGCTAATGCTTTCTTCTCTACTGACATAGCACAGGAAAGTCAGGAACAGTTTGCTTTCACATGGGAGGCCAGCAGTGGACATTCACTGTCCTGCCACAGGGATACTTGCACAGTCCCACCATCTGTCATGGACTTGTAGCCCAGGACTTGGTCAAATGGAAGAAACTGCAAACAGTGTGGCTGTATAACTACATTAATGGTATTATGCTCACATCTGATTGTCTTGCAGATTTAGAAGGGGTAGTCCCTAGTCTGCTGCAACATCTACAGGAGAAGGCATGGGCTATGAACAGCACCAACGTTCAGGGACCTGGTTTTTCTGTAAAATTCTTGGGGGTTGTTTAGATGGGTAAAACTAAAGTTATACCAGAGGCAGTAATAGATAACATCCAGGTTTTCCCTACCCCTACCACTGTGGCAGTATAACAGGAGTTTTGGGATCTTTTGGGTTACTGGAGAGGGTTCATTCTGCACTTGGCACAAATTTTGAGGCCCTTAATACTGGTTGGTATGAAAGAGCATTAGGTGGGACTGGGATGAAACATGTGAAACTGCTTTTACTGCTGCTAAGTGAGCAGTCAAGGCCATAGAGGCCTTGAGTGGAATGGACACATCAAGGCCCTGTAAGCTAGATGTTCATGTAACAGATGAAGCTTTTGGCAGTGGCTTGAATGGACCCACAAACCTATTGGATTCTGGTTACAACTACGGAAAACAGCAGAGGTCTGGTACACCTTGACAGGGAAGTAGCTGGCTGCTGTGTACCATGCCTTGCTTGCTACAGTGATCATCACTGGAACCGCTCTGACCAAGGTAATAACTACCTATCCCACCGTGGTGTGAGTGTGAGACTGGACCCAAAGGTCACAGAGTGGAGTGACACAGACACCCACACTGGCCAAATAGGGTGCATAGTTACAGCAGTTTAGCACTGTTTCCAATAGTCCTTATGTGGAGAACTCCAGTGCTCATTGGGGCCAGTGACATATACCAGTGGAAAGCAGGAAGAACTTGCTTTTGAGCCATTGGTAGTTGAGAGTCCTTATTAGGAGGGAAACACCCCTATACCTGAAGATGCTTGGTATAGAGATGGCTCCAGTTGTGGGCAGCCCCTGAAGTGGAGGGCTGTGGCTTTCCATCCTAAGACTGAGACAATATGGATGGAGGACAGAGGGGGAAAGAATAGTGAATGGGCTGAATTTCAGGCAGTATGGCTCATGATCACCCAGGAGCCCTCCTCTAAAGTTGTCTGCACTGACAGCTAGGCCATCTATTGGGGCTTGACCCTGTGGCTAACATGGTACCATGCTAACTGGATGGTTGGTCATGTGAGCAAGAGTTGTGGCAAGACCTATGGGCCTCTGGTCAGATTAAGGCAGTTACCCTATATTATGTGACTGGCCATTTTCCTCTGGCATCCTCAGGGAATGATGAAGCAAACACACTGCTCCAGGTATGTGGGCTAGAGGGAAAGCCTGCCTCTGATGTAGCCCAATGGTTACATCAGCACTTGTTGCACGTGGGGCAAAAGACAATGTGGGCTGTAGCCTGTCAGTGGGGCAGGTAGTTAACCTTTGAAGAAGTCAGCAGAGCCCAGAAGGAGTCCCTTGTGTGCTCTAAGAGGGAATTACACTGAGTCCTGCAGCAACATGGGACAATAGTAAAGGAGCCAATACTGCTTGTCAGGTGGCAGATAGACTATATTGGGCCGCTGCCCATATCAGAAGGATATCGATATGCCATGACTGGTGTGGACACAACTACTGGACCATTGGTTGCTTTTTTTTTGCATGTTGTGCAGATCAGCAAATGGCCAAAAGGGACCTAGAGCGTCTCTTTGCAACCTAGAGCGTCTCTTTGCAGCCTATGGCTGGCCACAGGTGATTGAGAACAATCAAGGACCCACTTTACTGGACATGTGTTACCAAAATGGGTGCAGCAATTAGGAATAAAGTGGAAGTTTCATGTACCATATAACCCTACTGGGGCAGGAATGATTGAGAGGTACAATGGTTTGTTGAAATCTGGCCTGAAGTTGGACACCAATAGTCTATGGGGCTGGTCAGTGCACTTACGGAAAGAGCTATGATGTTTGAATGAGAAGCCGTGAAAAGAAGCATTGAGCCCTGTGGACATGGTAACAGACATTGCTGCCTCTCCTATACAACTGTATGTGCAAACCAAAGAGGAGTTATTGAAGCCAGAATATGGCCAGCAGAGTAACATCCTGCTGCCAGCCACAACTCTGTTAAACCCTGGAGACTGTTGAGTAGACATGGTCCTGGACATTTCAACACATGGACCAGTGATGGCTGGCCCTTCTGGCACCTTGGGGAAAAGGCCTGGAAGCTGGCCCCCTGTTTGTTCCTGGAGTAATAGCAGAATGACCCCCAAAGATCATGTTAGTGTATCCAAAATGTCCAGGAAGTAAGAGCATCTTACAGATTTGTTTTATCTTTATGGTCAGTGCATGTACCTCCTGTATCCGTATATTTGCACCCAACTTTAACTCCCACAGAGAGGAAGTTGAAGTTCTGGTATACTAGACCAGGATGAGATCCCATTCTTGCCACTGTCCTATTACAGGACCACTCTCTTGCATGCATCCTACCTAGTGGCAGAATGGTAGGATGGACAAGATATGCCTATGGTGGTGTCATTAAAATATGTATCTTACTGTTCTTAAGGTTATTTTCTTCTGTAGTCCCTGTGGTGTGGATCCATCCCGTGGCTGCAGCTGCTGCACGATGATTGCTCTGAACTCCCTACCCATTCAGCTATTGGCCACCTATGGAATGGGCAAGCTATGGACTTAATCTGCATAGGACTTTGAACCTAACTGAATCCTCTGGCTTGAGGATATTCATGATTTTATTGCTGTTGTTACTGTATTTTCTTAGTCTGGTTACAGTGCTCACACACTGTAGTTTTCTCACACTGGGGCCACTGAAGAAGATGGGGATTAATAGATTGTGAAGCAAGATTTCTGGAGGGGTGGGCTGTGGGTAAAACTGTAGTATTTACAGAATCTCTTGCCTGGCCTTAGTGCATCTCCATATCCATAGGTGTTTACAAGGGGTGGAGAGAAGCAGTCCATCTCCATACCAATAGGTGATTACAACAGTTAGGGGGAGCAAAGGCATATCTGGACTGGAGAGGTTTGGTGGGGTCTCTTTTTATGCAGCCAAGCTGTGAGATACTTGGGTGAGCAGAAGTGGATGACTGCTTGTAAGCAATAAACAGGTTTCTCCCACTTTATTTCTCCGTTTGACTGATTTCAGCTTCAAAGGTTATTTGCTCTGGGCTGGGAATAACCTCTACTAAGCTGCTGAGATATATAAGAAACTTCTAAACTCTAGAGATGGATGTAAGAAATCTGAGGCAGGCATATAGGAGTTTACAGTTCAGTGAAAATGGCAGGTTAGCAAACAAATAGTTAAGAGACAGCAGAATAGAGATATGTACAAAATGCTACAGAGCACAGAAAGAGGGCAATTTATTTCCCACCCTATTTGTAAGTTGGATACTTAAATGTTGGAGTAGCCACTTTTTATCTGAGTATCAATCTCCATTCTGAGTCCTGAAAGAGCAAAATGACATTTTAGAGAAGAGAACTGTGTAACAATGAAGGGTAACACTTAATGGCTGTCTTGCCTTAGAGCATTTGCATTCATTAAAGGATGATAATACAAAAACAGAGACAGCTATTTCATATGTAGCATTTAAGCATCATAAAGAAAATGAAAAAGTTTTGAACCAGGGTTTGTTCTGAATTGTCCTCAAATTCTATCATGTAGCAGCTACATACTTTATGTGTAAGTCTAGCAAGGGAAGTACACTAGTCAGCAAACACTCAATCGGTCAATGACTCTCAGTCTTTGGTATTTTAAAAGCAGTTTTCTGGAGGAGGAACCAAGGTGGTGGCCTGAGTAGGGCAGCGGAAATCTCCTCCCAAAACCATATATATTTTTGAAAATACAACAAATACAACTATTCCTAAAAGAGAGATCAGTGGATGCAGTACAAGAGTCAGGCTACACCTACATCTGTGAGAACTCAGCACCTCACGAAGGGGGTAAGATACAAGCCGTGGCCTGGTGGGCTTGAACACCTCCCCCACCCCAGCTCCCTCGCAGGAGGAAAGGAGTCAGAGTGGGAAGGGAGTGGAAGCACAGGATTGCTAAATAACTAGCTCTAGTAATCCGCACCAGGAGTGCAGACACACATTGCAGGATGTACTGGACATTAGAGAAATGGAAAAGTAAAATCTTTGAGCAGGTCCCCGCAACCAGTTCCCCTGGGACAAAAGAAAAGCGAGTGCTTTTTGAAAGTCTTAAAGGGACAGGGGCCTCACAGCTGGCTGGAAGTATCCCAGCACACTCAACCCAGCAGACTGGGAATTGTGAGGAACTTTGGGCGCCCCATTTCCTGGGTGGCAATGCACCCCTGAAGCCCTTCACGGTGATAGGCAGCCTGCCAGTCATTCCCCTGGCCAGAGTGGCCCCAACACAGCGGCCAAACAGCCGGAGAGTGGCCACATGCGCCAGCGGCAGTGTAGCAGCCGGAGAGCAGCCGTGCGCACTCACAGCAGCAGAGCGGCCGCACCCACCCACAGAGGTGGAGCAGCTGGAGAGCGGCTGTGCCCACAGCAACTGCCCAGAATCTCCTCCTGGCATTCAGCTGCCCAGGCCAGACACAGAGGCTGCCACTGGTGCGCAGCTGCCTGGCGCAGGCAGAGGAAACCAGGGCAAGGTGCGAAGCAGCACGCCTGCCACTCCCTGCAGGGCTCTGGGCTACCCTGATGGCAACCCCGCCCACAGCAGCTTAGAGGATTAATCCAGAGGCTGCTCCAGGTGTGCAGGTAACTGACACAGGCAGTGGAGAAGGGAAAGGTAACCAATAAGCAGGAAAGGACTTTGTTCTCCCAGCTGAAACACGAGCCACCTGCCTACAGCTACCTCTATCGCCATGAAAAGCAAGAAGAATTTGGTCTAGTCCAGAATTACCCAGACAACCCTGAGAGAGGGCCTGGGGAGATAGATTTAACCAACCTTCCTGAAAAAGAACTCAAAATAAAGGTCATTACCATGCTGATGGACCTGCAGAGAAATATGCAAGAGCTGAAGGATCAAGCTGGGAGGGAGAATACAGAAATAAAACAATCTCTGGAAGGACTTAAGAGCAGACTGGATAAGGTGCAAGAGGTCATTAATGGAATAGAAATCAGGGAACAGGAACACAGAGAAGCTGAGGCAGAGAGAGATAAAAGGATCTTCAGGAATGAAAGAACATTAAGAGAACTGTGTGACCAATCCAAATGGAACAATATTCACATTATAGGAGTACCAGAAGAAGAAGAGAGAGAAAAAGGGATAGAAAATGTCTTTGAAGAAATAATTGCTGAAAACTTCCCCAAACTGGGGGAGGAAATAGTCTCTCAGATCATGGAAGCCCAGAGAACTCCCAACACAAGAGACCCAATGTGGACAACACCAAGACATATAACAAAAAACAGTTTTCTGCCATTGGAATGAAGAAGGAGATATCTAAGCTGGCCTGTGCTTTCAGTAAAACAACAAATTTGACTGGATCTATACTGTTGGAACTCAACCAAGAATTAGGGGAAGTGCAAATTGTAGCGCTCCAAAATCTTACAACTACAGACTATCTACTGTTAAAAGAACATATGGGATGTGAACAGTCCCCAGGAATGGGTTGTTTTAATTTGTCTGATTTCTCTCCAACTGTTCAAGTTCAGTTGGACAATACCCACCATATCATAGATAAGTTTTCACAAATGCCTAAGGTGCCTAACCGGTTTTCTTGGTTTCACTGGAGATGGCTGGTAATTATAGGTCTGCTTTGGTTATGTAACTGTATTCCTATTATGTTAATGTGTGTGCACCATTTAATTAGTAGTTTAAAACCTATACATGCTTAAGTTACTCTACAAGAAGATATGTCAAAGAAATAATCAATCTTCCCATGTTTTCTTCCATCTGCTACCTCTATAGCTTTTCTTCTTCCTTCCTAGTTACAACCCTTAAATAGAATTCGTGCCTCATATAGAATTTACCGAGTATCATAATTCCTCCAAGTGGTAAAGATACCTCAAGACAAATGCTGGGCGTAGAAGCCACAGGGCATAAATCTGCAAAGAAGTAAAAAGCTAACCTTTTCAAACAATATGGCTTCTCTCTCACTTACCAACTTTACATCTCCCTGTATGGCCCCGGAAGATGACCGGTTAGCCAGAGATGGGTAAGATTCCTCAAGGGAGGAACAACCTAAGACAGGCACAGTCGCAGGGGGGCCATCAGGTGAGAAATTGGGGATCAACAGTGGTGAGGCTTAGAACCTCACCCCCCCTGTTTTGAGAGAAATCTGCATCCGTGGATGTTTTAATGCCCTTGGATTAACACATAGTCTACAGGCACACACCTGATCATCTACATTTGCTCTCTTACAACACTAAACTATGTTTTCTACCTTTATCTTGCATCTACCTACCACTTCAGCATTTTATTAAAAATAAAAATAATAATAATAATAATAAAGGGAGAAATGTGGGATCCACATATAAATCAAGTATAAAAATCAAATATTCATATTTCACCTGATTGTTTATAGTTCATAATGCATGATCAAAACCGAAAGTTTCTGTGATGACTGCCCTTGTGCTGTTCACCATGTAAGAACTTGTTTATTATGCTTCAGAAGATTGGAGACTGACGAGAATTAGGCTTGGGGTGGATTAATGATTGTGCATTGAGCATTGACTCCCCTATACAGAATTTTATTGTTGTTAACAACCATTTGATCAATACATATGAGAAATGCCCTCTCAAAAAAAAAAAAAAATTTCTGCTAGAGACCAAATTATAATTGTGTCCTCAGGGAACACAAGAAATATTTGATGATGATCATTACCATGTTGATGATTGGTTTTAAAGACAATAAAATGCCTTCATTTCTGAAAAAAAAAAATACAGATGAAGGGAAAAAAACAGTTTTCTGTACAAAATGTGCATAGATATTTAATCTTTAATTTTGAAAAGAAAAGTAATCAATTTCCTGATTGTATTCTAACTACTTCCTAAAACCCTATGATCAAGCTTCTCCAAACTTATTATTTCATGAAGGCCTTTTATGGCTCTATGACATTGTTTATGTTCTTCCTGTTTGGAATGCCCTTCTTTCTCTTTTCTAGCTAGTAATGGTTAGCTTTCGGTATCTCTATTATTGTACTAATTATACTGTACTATAATTAAAAAAGATATTTTTTTCTCCAGTAGGCTAAAAGTATATCTGGGATAAGGGCTGTGATGTTTTTCTTTGTATCCCTGTTTGTTCCTGCATAGGACCTGGAGTATGGTAATGGCTTTCTAACATTTAATGAAAAAATATACTTCTTCAGATGGGCATTATAAGGACTTTATTCTTTGTGTTATTTATTACAAAAAATTAAACTGGAATAGTCTTCCCTATAGATCTTTAGGCCTCCTTAGCAGAGTACACATGGCAAACAGTTTCTTCCCAAAAGTACAGATAGTGAGAAGATTTGTTTCAAATCCCCAAGGAAAAGAGCTGATATTCAAACTGTCAAAAAATGATTTATCATATATATATATAGTTATAGTAAAACACTAAATTTCTTATTTCTTCCTTTTCCATATAGAGCACAATATGTCATTCATAGTAAGGGTCTAATTGTTGTTCACTCAAATTCTCCAGCTATCTTTTTAACTACATACATTGAGAAAGAAAATGGTTACTTGACTTTTTTCCATTATAATTAAGAATAAGACTAAAACAAGCAATACTAATATATGAATAGATGGGAAAACTGAGTGAAAACAGAAGCATGATACAAGGCAGTGGTTTTTGATTATTTAAGGTAAAAGAACAAAAATCATTCTGTAACTGATACATTAATCATGAAGTTCATAAATTTACCAATCAACATATTCTTCTTAAAGTGTTAACTTTAAAGAGAACAATTTTGCCGAACTTAAACCTTTATTATTTTCTCTGGCACCTTTCATCTTTTTATTTCAGGAATATACCTTATTTTTATACTTTTAAAAGTTAATATCACTTCAAGAATAATTATATAGCACAACACACAAAAGTTTTTCCAAGGGAAGACAAATGAAAGAGTACCAAAAGTTATCCATTAAAGTATTTAAAAACAGAAAAACTTTCTGAATAGCAAGTTACAGCTACAATGAACATTTAAGGTTCTTATGTACAAAGTATAAATGATGTTTGTAAGTAAACCAAAGAAAAAACTATTAATTCTAATATGTTTTTAAAAACCTATATTTATCTTTAGAGATAATCAACACAAAAATATTGACTTAATAACAGTTAATGAAAACCTGGACAAAGTAAATATGAGTAAGCAAAAAGAAAGTATGCATATAAAAAAGTTTATACCAAAACTGAATCATGAGGAAAGAAGAAATTTCAAACAGACCAATAATGGGTAAAAAGATTGAAACAGTAATCAAAACTTCCCAACAGAGAAAAATCCTGGCTCAGATTGTTTTCACTGATGAATTCTACCAAACATGTAAAGAAAAATTGATACCACTCATTCTCTTCCAGAAAACTGAAGAAAAGGAAACACTTCCAAACTAATTTTGCAAGGCCAAAATTACCCTGATAACAAAGCCATATAAGGACACTATAAGAAAAACAACTATAGGTCAATATCCCTGATGAAAATAGAGGCAAAAAATCTCAATAAAATACCAGCAAATTGAATTCAACAGCATGTTAGAAGGATCATACACAATGATCAAGTGGGTTTTACTCCTGTGATGCAAGGAAGGCTCAACATACATCAATCAATGTGATACATCATGTTAGTAGAATGAAAGATAAAATAAAACAAGTGATCATATCAATAGACGTAGAAAAAGCATTTGACAAAATTCAACTTGTCATGATAAAAACTCAACAAATTGGGTATAGAAGGAACATACTCCAACATGTTAAATGTTACGTTTGACAAGCCCACAGCTAACATCTTAATTGTGAAAAGTTAAAAGCTTTCCTATTACCATCAGAGACAAGACAAGGGTGCCCACTCTTACCACTCTTATTCAAAACAGTACTAGAGGTCTTAGAGAAATTAGATAAGAAAAGGAAATACAAAGCACCCAAATTGGAAAGGAAGAAGTAAAATCATCTTTGCAGATGATATGATCATATACAGAGATAATCCTAAAGATTCTACCACAAAGTAGTTAGAACTAATAAACAAATTCAGTAAAGTTGCAGAATACAAAATCAACATACAAAAATAAGTTGTGTTTCTATATATTAACAATGAAGTATCCAAAAAAATAAAACACTCTCATTTACAATAGTATAAAAATTAATAAAATATTTAGGAATAAATTAAACCAAAGAAGGTGAAAGATCTGCAATGTTAAAAACAAGATTTAATGAAAGACAATGAAGAAGAAACAAATAAATGGAAAGATATCCCATGTTCAGATAAAATTTTGTTAAAATGTACATATTACCTAAAACTATTTATGGATGCAATGTAATCTCTATCAAAATTCTGATGACATTTTCAAAGATACGGGAAAAAATTTAAAAATACACATGGAACCATAAAAGACCCCAAACAGGCAAAGCAATCCTGAGAAAGAACAAAATAGGAAATATCACAATTCCTGGTTTCAAAGTATACAGTAAGTCTTTAGTAATCAGAACAGTATGGTACTGGCATAAAAACACACACACTAATCAATGGAATAGAATTGAGAACATAGAAATAAACTCACATATATACAGTCAACCAATATTTGCTTAAAGAACCAAGAATATTCAATGGAGAAAGGATAGTCTCTCTAATAAATGTTGCAGGGAAAACAGGATATTCACATGCAAAAGAATGAAATTGGACCCCTATCTCACATCACTCACAAAAAATAATTCAAAATGACTAAACATGTAAATGTAAGAAGCAAAACTACAAAACTACTAGAAGAAAATATAGGAAAAAAGCTCCTTGACATTGGTCTTGGCAATGGTTTTTTGGATGTCACATCAGATTTTGACAAAAACAAAAATAAAAAAAGTGGGACTACATCAAACTATAAGTTTCTCCACAGCAGAAGAAACAATCTGTAAAATGAAAAGGAAACTTTCAGAATAGGAGAAAACATGCAAACCATCTAACCTGATAAGGGATTGAGATCCAAATATGTAAGGAACTCATATAACTTAATAGCAAAAATAAATTTGATAAAAAATGGGCAAAGGACTTCTTTTTCAAAGAAGACATACAAATGCCAACAAGTATAAGAAAAAAGATGCTCAACATCACTAATCATCAGGGAAATGCAAATCAAAATCACAGTCATATATTATCTAACCTCTGTTAGAATGATCATTATCAAAAAGACAAGAGATAACAAGTGTTGGTGAGGCTGTGCACTATTGGTAGGAATGTAAATTGGTGCAGCCAATATAGAAAAGTTACAGTGGTTCCTCAAAAGAAAAAAAAAATAGAGCTATCATATGATCCTGGAATCCCACTTCTGAGAATATATTCAAGGGAAATGAAATCACTATCTTGAAGAGGTATCTATACTCTTGTGTTTACTGCAGCATTATTCACAATAGCCACGACAAGGAGACAACCTAAGTGCCCAGCAATGGATGATGAATGGATAAAGAAAATGTGGTGTGTATACACATTTATGGAATATTATTCAGCCATAAAAAAGAAGGAACACCTGCTTTTGTGACAACAGGGATAGATGTTGAAGGCATTCTATTCAGTGAAACAAGTTAGAGAGAGACCAATACTCAATGTTTTCACTTTTATGTGGAATCTAAAAAAGCTGAGATCTCAAAAATAGAGTAGAATGGTGGTTGCCAGGCACCAAGGAGTAGGGGAAATAGGGAGATGTTGGTCATAGGGTACAAATTCCATGTTTAAAATGAACAAATTCTGGAGATTAATGTTCAGCATGGTGACTATAACTAACAATACTATTATATATTTGAAAGTTGTTAACAGTAGATCTTAAATGTTTTCAGCACACAAACAAAAAGTGATAATTACGTGAAGGGATGGAGGTATTAACCAACCTTCCCATGGTAATTGTTTTGCAATATATACATGCATCAATTCACCACACTGAGAACTACAAATTTACTTATGTTATATGTCAATAATATCTCAATAAAGCTGGGTAAAAAGCACAAATGCAGCTGATACAGGACTACTGTTGTTTAACTATGGACAGACTGACAATAGCTGAAGGCCCAAGATCACTTTAGTCTGCGACTTAAAAAATGTCTAATAAATAGTATATTGTAATAAATGGGGAATAAATATTCTAATACTAATGTGTTTGCAGCTAAAATTCAAATTTCAGGTGAACGGATATGAAAACACATATGTGAATTTCACATGAATTAAACCGTTAAACAGTTGTGGATTAGAGTAAAAAATCAGACAGACTATAAAAACTAGTTCCTGTGAATACAATCTTATTATTAACATTTAAAAACTACTTTTTCACACTTAAGACATAAATCTTCAGGTAAACAAAGGCTGTTCACATGGACTACAGTAGGAAACAAACAAAAAAGATGGCAAGAGATGAAGGGGATTAATCGGAAACTATGGGGAATGAGGTGACTGAGGCAGAAACCACATAATTACTTCAGGCAAACACAGAGGCCTCTCCAACTGTGAAAAACAAATTCATTATCATAACAATCCTTGAAGAGAAGAACCAAGGAAATGCTGTCATTACATTTAGACTGTTCACAGGAAAACTAGTCAAGGCTACAAAAGAATCTTCCAGTCTTATCTGTTTCCTGTCTGTGCTTTGTAAAATCCACCATCACCAGCCCACCCCCAACTTAGGTAGTGAACTCTGATAATGGTCTAATATTGGCCTACAACAACGGTCCAACCAAAATGGCTGCTGATAAGAGTTATCAGTACCACATGCTCTGAAAACTACAACTCTGCATATAGTGCTGTTTTAGAGGCATCTTTCTCCTTTCCTTTCTTATCTTTGCCTTATTCTTTCCCTGAAACAAGTAAATTTTCAATATGTAAGCAAAAGATAATTAAGCTGAAAATATTAGCGAGTAAAACAATGAAATTTGATCTTCAGGTGACTAATCTTCATGTGTTCTGGCACATTTCATGCATACACAGAACATCTACTGAGATATGACTGCCATTTCCTTCATGGCTAGTGTAGTCATTCAGTTATTCAATAAACATTGATGCCTTCTGCACCCAAATCACTATGTCAGATACAGAGGACACAAAGAGCAATAAGACAAGGCAGTTCTAAGAGTGCAGTTTAGTAAAGGAAAATTCCTTATTAATAAAAAGGAAAAAAAGCATACAGTAGAATTTCTATACCATCCCTCAAGATATCTGGGAATCAAAATACCAGCCCTGTACAGCTCTGGATTTAACTGTTATCTGAGAAGGAAAAAAAATCCCTAATTTATTCCAATAGTGTACATTTTAAAGATAAGAAGTTAGGTACACACATATAAAGAGTTAAAAAATTGCATGTTTTAAAAATATTTTTATTGTAAGATAAAACACATATGTACAAAACCATACAAATCAAATGAATGGCTTACTGAATTATCTTACAAGCACTACCTAGGTCATAACTAGGTCAAGAAGGAGAACTTTGCCAGCAACCCTAGAAAAGATTCTTCCATGTGCCCCCAAACACAATCACCACTCTACAGCCATAAATAATCATTATTCTGA
This sequence comes from Manis javanica, assembly GCF_040802235.1. Lineage (NCBI taxonomy): Eukaryota > Metazoa > Chordata > Mammalia > Pholidota > Manidae > Manis > Manis javanica. Next base: position 30,865,878 of record NC_133166.1, read on the forward strand.
CTTTTCTATTAACCATTTTTCTGATTTTTTTTCTACAGTTTTATCACCAAAATGTGCACTGCTAGACATGATTCAATCAGATCATATTAAAAATGGGATATGTTTTAAACCTATTCTAATTTAGAGGTTCCTCCTCCATTCTTTTCCTTTCCTGTCCTTAAAATATATTTGTTTAACTGGACAGCTACATGCAAGAGAATGAAACTGGATTATTGTCTAACTGCATACACAAAAGTAAACTCAGAATGGATCAAAGACCTGAATGTAAGTCATGAAACCATAAAACTCTTAGAAGAAAACATAGGCAAAACTCTTGAATATAAACATGAGCAACTTCTTCCTGAACGCATCTCTTATGGAAATGGAAACAAAAGCAAAAATGAACACATGGACTACATCAAACGAAAAAGCTTCTGTACAGCAAAGGACACTATCAGCAGAACAAAAGGGCATCCTACAGTATGGGAGAATATATTTGTAAATGGCATAACATCCAAAATATATAAAGAACTCACATACCTCAACAACCTAAAAGCAAATAACCTGATTAAAAAAATGGGTGGAGGATATGAAGAGACAATTCTCCAAAGAAGAAATTCAGATGGCCAAAAGGCACATGAAAAGATGCTCCTAATCACTAATCATCAGGGAAAAGCAAATAAAAACCACAATGAGATATCACGTCACACCAGTTAGGATGGCCAGCATCGAAAAGTCTAAGAACAACAAATGCTGGTGAGGATGTGGAGAAAGGGAAACCCTCCTACAAATGCTGGTGAGGATGTGGAGAAAGGGAAACCCTCCTACACTGCTGGTTGAATGTAAATTAGTTCAACCATTGTGAAAAGCAATATGGAGGTTCCTCAAAAAACTAAAAATATAAATACCATTTTAGCCACAAATTCCACTCCTAGGCATTTACCCAAAGAATACAAGTTCTCAGAATAAAAAAAGACATGCATCCCTATGTTTATCGCAGTACTATTTACAGTAGCCAAGATATGGAAGCAACCTAACTGTCCATCAGCAGATGAATAGATAAAGAAGAGGTGGTACATATACAAAATGGAATATTATTCAGCCATAAGAAAGAAACATATCCTACCATTTGCAAGAACATGGATGGAGCTGGAGGATATTACATTCAGTGAAATAAGCCAGGGGGAGAAGGACAAGTACCAAATGATTTCCCTCATTTGTGGAGTATAACAACGAAGCAAAACTTAAGGAACAAAACAGCAGCAGACTCACAGACTCCAAGAAGGGACGAGCGGTTACCATAGGGGAGGGGTCGGGGAGGGTGGGTGGGGACGGAGGGAGGAGGGGATTGAGGGGTATTATGATTGGCACAGATGGTGTGTGGGGGGGATCAAGGGGAAGACAGCGTAGCACAGAGAAGGCAAATAGTAACTCTGTGGCATGTTACTACACTGATGGGACAGTGACTGCAATGGGGTGTGTGGGGACTCGGTAACATGGGTGAATGTAGTAACCGCATTGTTTTTCATGTGAAAGCTTCATAAGAGTGTATATCAATAATGCCTTAATAAAAAATATGTATATATTTTGTTTAAGAATCTGGGACATCTGACTGATCATTTCAGAAAGCCTGGATTTTGACAATTACAGTCTCTCGATGCATTTGGATGTGTTCCTCTCTCTTCTGTATTTTGTATGATCAGATTCAGACTTAATTCCACTGGCAAAACTACAGGTAGTGTTTGGCAAGGCTTGGCATATAACATGTACTTGCTTTTCTTGTGATGATAGCTGTTGATGGTTCAATCTTCATTTACTGAGGGTTCTAAAAATGATTATGTTCTATTTCAGTTTCTTTTTCACTTATCTGTAGAATACTTTTAAAAAGAGACAATTCCCCTCATCCACTATAGGGCTACTCTGTATTATAGTTAATATAGCCAAAGCAGAATAAATGCTTGATTTCTTTCCTTCACTGGTAAGTTTTCAAGATAATAAATTGGTTCCCTGTTATATTCTGAGGTAATAATTTTTTAATTTAATATTATTATGAATTCACAGATTTAAAAATATTTGCTGGGTTTCAACCAATTGCAATTATCATCATTTTTGAAACTCAAATTGTTTCATCTTAGATCAGCTGCAAACCTCTTCAAGATGGCTCTTGAGTTCTTTTGACAAAATTCTAATAGTTTTCTCTTTTTTGAGCTATAATTCACATACCATAAAATGTATCCTTTTAAAGTGTATAAGTCAGTGGTTTTTAGTATAATCACCGGTTTTAAAAACAGCACCAATGTTCAACTTCAAAATTTCATTACCTGAAGAGAAAACCCATATTCATTAGTAGTCACTTTACATTGCCTCGTCCCCCCAGCTCATGGCAACCACTAATCTATTTTGTGACTCTATGGATTGGACACTCATATAAATAGAAACATACAATATGTGACCCTTTGTGTCTGGCTTCTTTCATTTAGCATAGTATTTCCAAGATTTGTCCACACATAGCATATATCAATACTTCATTCTTTTTAATGGCTGAACACATTCCAGTATGTAGCTATAACACATTTTGTTTATCCATTCACAAGTTGATGGAAATTTGGGTTGTTTTCATTTCTTAGCTATTATGAATTATTCCACTATGAATACTCATGTACAAAATTTTATATGAATGTATGTTTTCAATTTACTTGAAGAATCTGATATATTTTTGACATATGTATATACCTGTAAAACCATAACCACAAATAAGATAATGAACACAAACATCCCAGTGTTGCCCTATGTCCTTTTATAGTCCTTTCCATCCCAACCCCATGGCAACCAGTAACCTGTTTTGTCATCATAGATTAGATTGCATTTTCTAGAACTTTAGAGAACTCAAATCATATAGTAGGCATTCTTTTTTGTCTGCTTTTTTCAGCATAATTATTTTGAGATTAGTCCATGCTCTAGCATGTACCAATAATTATTACTTTATATTGCTTGGTAGTATTCCAATGTATAGATATACCACCGATTATTTATCCATTTCCATCACCATTATCCATTGTCACTGAAAGATATAGGGCTTGTTCCCAGTTTCTTACTATTATAAATATATGGATGTGAACATTTGCATACAAGTATTTTTATAGAGAATGCTATCATTTTCCTTAGAAAAATACCTAAGAGTAGAATAGCTGGATTAATTCAACATTTATTAAAAAAATCAAACTGTGTTCCAAGGTAGTTGTTCCACTCACATTACCAGTGAATGAAAAGTTACAATTCCTTCATATTTTGCCAATATTTTCCCCCCTCACTCTTTGTTTTCAGTGGTCTTCAGCCATCCAAATTATACTGTGTATGTTAGTGCTCTGAAGGGGGTGGGACAGAAATCAGTTTATTGGGCAGTTCTCTATAAAATTGGAGCATGGGATGCACATTCCACTTTTCTGCTTCCCCCTCGTCCAAGGAGAAACTGCAAGCTGGGACAATCTCTCCCAGCACTGAGCTGTTCTGGCTCGAAGGAGACACTAACCAGGTAAATGAAATTACTCTTTTTACCCATTTCAGTGTGGCAGTTCTCAGCTCTGTCATCATCTAGGGTACTACAACTTAACTAGATTCTAGAATTCTCATAAAGCTATTTTGGTTTGTGTATTATTGCTAAATCATTATTTCTATGGGGGAACAAGGACTAGGACTTCTACCTAATCTGCCATCTGGCTGACAACACTCATCAAATTCTCCTTCCTGATTGTTTATCTCCTTCACTATTTTAAGCATATTTTAGTATCTGAATCTGATGACTATTTTCTGGCACTCCTGTGGGATTTTTATATTGTTTATGGTTTCTTTTGTATTTCTTTCACATAGGTTTAGTCCTCATGTTTCTCGTTATTTTTGATTAAGCACTGGACACATAAATGTAATTTATTGACATATTAGAGTCCTAAAATGCAGTTATCTTATTCCAGAGAGGATTTACTTTAATTTCTACTATATGGCTAGAGACAGTAGCATCAAGGATCACCTTAATCCATTTCAAGGAATTTAAATGATTTCAAGCTGTACTTTAGTTCCTCAGGAGGCCTGTTTACTTGTGATTTCCCCACTTGTAGGCTGTGATCCTTTATAGTCCCAACTCAAAGTATGAGAGCTTTATAAAGGAATCTCTCTTGGTAAAACCTGAACTCTAATTTTCCCTTTCCCCATGGAATATCACTAGTACTGATCAACAGATGTTTTGGTAAAAACTGTCCCAAATGTCTGGCTCATTTCTCTAGGTTTTCTTCTTCTCATGGACCATGATTTAGTAATTCTTTACTACCTATAATACTTTCAAGCAAATGTTGTTTATATTTATATAACTTTCTAGTAGTCATTGTTAGGAGGGTTAGTTTGAATGTCATAGATGGCCACTACTGCTAGAAGAGAGGTCCAGGTTTCATTAATTTATACTTTATCTACAGCAATTTTTCTCAGTGGGAGTGCTACTGGTATTTGAGGTAAAAATTCTTCTGGTGCATATACACCATTCATGAAGCATGTTTACCATCCCTGGTCCTGGCCACTAAATGCCAGCGACAATCTCTCCTCTCCCCCTCAAATCATTGTTAAAGTTAAAAAGCGTATGAGATTTACAAGACACTAATTAAGTATAAATTAATGATAGCATTTGGGAATATGCAATTATTTTATTTGTTTCATAATCTTCCATTCCTCTTCATGGTAAATTTTTGCTTTGATTGCCTTTCAGAGGTATACAGACCCTTCTAAAATGTAAAAAAATTATGTGACTAGTGCTTGGTTAAAATCAATTAAGTCAGTGATTACTAGGGACCATGGACAGGCTGCAGATAGTTCATAAATCCCCTAAAATTATTTACAAAATTTGTGAAGGGAGCATTTAATCAATAATATATTCTTTAGAGAAGTTCACTGGAGAGAGAAAGAAAATAGCTTTAATTAAGTTGGTACTTTCTGAGATAACTCAGTGAGTAGAAACTTTCAGGAGGGAAGAGAAGAAAGGATACATAATTTTTATGTATTAGTGTCACAATTTATCTTTATTAAGATAATATAAAACTCTACTTATATTTACACTAATCTCTTCTGAGGTTCTCTAAATTTGACTGATTGAAGTTACAGCAGGAGAATAAGGATGGGACCACTAATGAAAAAGGAGTGATAAATACAGAGCTGAGCAAGAAACACAGTTCAACATGAGATAGGAGAAAAACAAGAGGGTAGAATTTTTATGCAAGGAACTAAGGATTCCATGGAGAAGCAGAATATGAGTCCCAGGGAAGGGAAGGTTTCATATAATTAGAAAAAGACAAAGATGGATAACAATGACAAGAATTCAATCAAAGAAAGTAGGACACTTGTATGCACAGACAGACATATATAAAAAAACAAAGGTTAAGAAAATGGGAATCTCTGGCAGCCTTGGTTTGAAACATCCTCTTTTTTTTTTTTTTTTGAGAGGGCATCTCTCATATTTATTGATCAAATGGTTGTTAACAACAATAAAATTCTGTATAGGGGGGTCAATGCTCAATGCACAATCATTAATCCATCTCAAGCCTAATTCTCGTCAGTCTCCAATCTTCTGAAGCATAACGAACAAGTTCTTACATGGTGAACGAATTCTTACATAGTGAATAAATTCTTACATGGTGAACAGTACAAGGGCATTCATCACAGAAACTTTCAGTTTTGATCACGCATTATGAACTATAAATAATCAGGTCAAATATGAATATTCGTTTGATTTTTATACTTGATTTATATGTGGATCCCACATTTCTCCCTTTATTATTATTATTATTATTTTTATTTTTAATAAAATGCTGAAGTGGTAGGTAGATGCAAGATAAAGGTAGAAAACATTTTAGTGCTGTAAGAGGGCAAATGTAGATGATCAGGTGTGTGCCTATGGACTAAGTATTAATCCAGGCTAGACAAGGGCAGCAAAACATCCACGGATGCAGAAGCTTTCTCTCAAAATGGGGGGTGAGGTTCTGAGCCTCACCTCTGTTGATCCCCAATTTCTCACCTGATGGCCCCCCTGCGACTGTGCCTGTCTTAGGTTGTTCCTCCCTTGAGGAATCTTAGCCGTCTCTGGCTAACCAGTCATCTTCCGGGGCCATACAGGGAAATGTAAAGTTGGTAAGTGAGAGAGAAGCCATATTGTTTGAAAAGGTTAGCTTTTTACTTCTTTGCAGATTTATGCCCTGTGGCTTCTATGCCCAGCACTTGTCTCGAGGTATCTTTACCACCTGGAGGAATTATGATGCTCGGTAAATTCAATATGAGGCACGAATTCTATTTAAAGGTTGTAATTAGGAAGGAAGAAGAAAACCTATAGAGGTAGCATATGGAAGAAAACATGGGAGGATTGATTATTTCTTTGACATATCTTCTTGTAGAGTACCTTAAGCATGTATAGGTTTTAAACTACTAACTAACTTGTGCACACATATTAACATAATAGGAATATGGTGACATAAACTAAGCAAATCTATAATTACCAGTGAAACATCCTCTTTTAGGTCGTATGATTCCTTAAATGAAATACAAGCTGTCCAATATACAGAGGGCCCTTTATAGTGTCTTCTCCTCAATTCTTCATCCTAGGTATTACTAGAAAATTAGAGAGAAAGTCCTGATACGGAGGGTACAATGAAAAGGATGGGACTTTTGGTTCCATTTGACAAGGTTCTACAAAAGCAATTCATCTAAGGAAAAGAAAATATACTGTCAAGTCATCTTTTAAAGCATAATGAAAATGGATCTACTTCCACAAGTCTAATTGACTCCAGAACAAAAGGAGCCTGGGTTAAAAGTAAAAAAACAAAACAAAAATGAATACTAGTTAAGATTAAGACCCACATAATTACACATTTTACATATAAGGCATTTATAGTTTGCTTTTATTCTCTGGATTCATGTCAGGTGATGTGAGCTTAAAAATAAATCTTTTTTTTTTTTTTGGTTTCTACAGGAGGACATTGAAAATGAGAGAAAAGACATACCCAACTGCTGGAACAGGAGAGCCACACTAGTGCCTGTTACAGGAAGACTATCATGTAAAGGAGTATGGATCAGTTGTCTATCTCCTGCACCCAAGGAAAACAGCTTCTGCAGAATGGGGGAAAAACATGGATACAAATACAAATGATTTCTTTTCAGACACCTTCTTATGATTAAAAAAGTCCCATTGTAGTTCAAATTTAGAGCAGACAATGATGATGTAAGATCCAATTAACACATGCAAAGGGAAATAATGTAGCCCAAAACATTGAACTTACTCTGTGCCCAACTGAATATGATACAGGAAAATGCAGTAGTTGATTATTAAAAATTCAGTAACAATAAGAGAAAAATCACTGACAAACTTAACTAAAAATTAATAAATGTTAAAGTCAACATCTATATGCCAACTCTACCTCAGCAAAAATGGTAAAATAAAAGAAATATATGAATCACATATGTAATTTTTAGTAGCCATAACAAAAGATTAAAAAAAAAAAGTCAACAAAATCCTATCATACCAAAGGCCCATAAAACCAGCCTTTAAAGTTTAGGTAAGTTCAGGATCCATCATGGTCAAACTACATTTCATATTACTCCTATGGAGAAGAGGTAGGAGAATTGAGGAAGAGGGTAGGAGGAAAAAGGATAAAAACTTAAGAATGAAAAAAGACATAGCAAAAGACAAAAGACTAAATTAAAAGGCAAAGGGCAAGGAGAAAGGATGCCAATTTCACTGTAAGTAAAATCTTTGTCAGAATGAGGATAAACAATGTAATGCTTTGTCCCCAAAATTACATAAGAATAAACAAAGTAAATGATCAACCAGTCAGTTTTAGGGTTTAAAGAAGAGCATGGGGCCCTAGAAATATTAAGTAATAGAACAGCAAAACAAAGAAAATAACAAGAGACAAAAAAGGACATTACATAATGATAAAGGAATCAGTCCAACAAGAGGATATAACTATTATAAACATTTATGTGCCCAATATAGGAGCACTTAAATATGTAAAACAAATACTAACAGAACTAAAGAATCAGATGGCAACTCAAACATATTAGGGGACTTTAACACTCCACTTACATCAATGGAGAGATCACCCAGACAGAAAATGAATAATGAAACAGAGGCACTGAAAAAATACATTAGATCAGATAGACTTAACAGATAAATACACAACACTCCATCCAAAAGAAATACAATACACATTTTTCTGAAGTACATATGGAATGTTCTCCAGAACAGATCAGATACTAGGCCACAAAAAAAAAAACCTCAATAAATTCAAAAAGACTGAAATTATATAAAAAAACTTCTTGGACCACAGTGTTTTGAAATTGGAAATAAATTACATGAAGAAAACAAAAAACCCACAAACACATGGTGGCTAAACAACATGCTTCTAAATAAACAATGGATCAATGAATAAATCAAGGTAGAAATCAAGGAATACATGAAGACAAATTAAGGCAAAAATACAACAGTTCAAAATTTGTGGGACATTGCAAAAGTAGTCCAAAGAGGGATGTACATAGCAATAGAGGCCTGCCTCAGGAAACAGAACAATCCCCAAAAAACAGTCTAAACTTACAATTAAAGAAACTAGAAAAAGAAGAAATGAAACCCAAAGTTAGGAGGAGGGACATAATAAAGATCAGAGCAGAAATAAATAAAACAGAGAAGAATAAAATGATAGGAAAAAAATGAAACCAAGAGCTAGTTCTTTGAGAAGATAACAAAACAGACAAACCCCTAGCCAGACATATCAAGAAAAAAAGAGGAGAAAACCAAAATCAGAAATCAAAAAGGAACAGTCATAAATGACACCACAGAAATACAAAGAAGTATTATAGAATTCTATAAAAAATTATATGCAAATAAGTGGGATAACCTAGAAGAAATGCACAAATTCTTAGAAAAGTATAACCTTCCAAGACTGACCCAGGAAGAAGCAGAAAATCTGAACAAACCAATTACCAGTAATGAAATTGAATTGGTAAACAAAATACTCCCAAGAAACAAAATTCCAGGACCAGAAGACTTCACAACTGAATTCTACCAACCATTTAAAGAAGTGCTATTACCCATCCTTCTTAAAGTATTCCAAAAACTAGAAGAGGGAATACTTGCAAACTCATTCTGAGACCAGCATCACTCTAATACCAAAACCAGACAAAGACATTGTAAAAAATGATAATTACAGACCAGTACCCCTGATGAACCTAGATGCAAAAATCCTCAACAAAATATTGTGAGACTGAATTCAAAAAGACATCAAGAGGATCATTCACTAGGACCAAGTGGGATTTATTCCAGGCTTACCAAGGTGTTACAATATCCATAAATAGGATCTGGTCATACACCACAATAACAAAAGGAAGGATAAAAACCATATGATCATCTAATAGATGCTGTAAAAGCATTTCACCAAATTCAACACCCATTCATGATAAAATCTCTCAACAAAATTGGTATAGAGGTATAAGGTATATGGGCATATATCTTTACATAATAAAGGCCATATAAGACAAACCCACAGCTAATGTCATACTCAATGGCAAAGAGCTGAAAGCTTTTCCTCTAAGACCAGGAAAAAGACAAGGATATCATTCTCACCAATTTTGTTCAAAATAGTACTGGAAGTCCTAGCTACAACAATCAGATAATGCAAAGAGATAAAAGGCATCCAAATTGGCAAGGAAGAAGTTAAACTGTTACTATTTGCAAATGGCATGAAATTATATACATAGAAAACCCTAAAGACTCAACTACAAAACTGTTAGAACTAATAACTAGATTCAGCAAGGTTGCAGGATACAGAATGAAAACACAGAAATCTGTTATGTTCCTATATACTAACAAAAAACTAGCAGAAAGAGAATTCAATAAAATAATTCTATTCACAATTGCATCAGAAAGAATAAAATTCCTAGGAATAAACCTAACCAAGGAGGTGAAAGACCTGTACCTGAAAACTGTAAGACACTCATGAGAGAAATTAAAGAAGATGCCAATAAATGGAAATCTATAGCATGCTCATGGATAGGAAGAATTAATATTGTCAAAATGGCAATACTGCCCAATGCAATTTACAGATTCAATGCAATCCCTATCAAAATACCAACAGTATTTTTCAATAAACTAGAACAAATAATCTTGTAATTCATACAGAACTACAAAAGACTCCAAATAGCCAAAGCAATCTTTGGAAAGAGGAACAAAGCTGGGGGAATTACGCTCCCTGATTTCAAGCTATTTAAAAAACTGTAGTAATCAAAACAGTATGGTACTGGCATAAGAAGAGATCCATAGTTTAATGGAATACAATAGAAAACCCAGAGACAAACACACACATATACTGTCAATTAATATATGATAAAGGAGCCATGAAAATACAATGGGGAATAGACAGTCTCTTCAATAAATGATGTTGGAAAGATTGGACAGCTACATGCAGGAGAACAAAACTGGATTACTGTCTAACTTCATATATAAAAGTAAACTGAAAATGGATAAAAGACCTGAATGTAAGACATAAAACCATAAAACTCTTAGAAGAAAAGATAGGCAAAAATCTCTTGAACATAAGCTTCAGCATTCTTTTTTCTGGACACATCTCCCCAGGATAAGGGAAATGATAAAAAAAAATGAACAAGTGGTACTACATCAAATTAAAAAGCCTCTGTACAGCAAAGGACACCATCAGAAGAACAAAAAGGCATACTACAGCATGGGAGAATATATTTGCCAATGATATATCCAATAAGGGGTTAACATGCAAAATATATAAGGACTCATATGACTCAACATCAAAAAAAGCAAACAACCTGATTAAATAATGGATGGAGGACCTGAACTGACATTTCTCTAAAGAAGAAATACAGTAGGTCAACAGGCATATTAAAAGATGTTCACATCACTAGTCGTCAGGGAAATACAAGTCAAAAGCACAATGAGATGTCACCGCACACCAGTTAGAATGGCCACTATCCAAAAAACAAGAAATAACAAGTATGTTGGCAAGGATGTGGAGAAAACGCAATCCCCCTACACTGTTGGTAGGAATGTAAATTGGTACAGCCACTGTGGATAGCAATATGGAGGCTCCTCAAAAAAACTAAAACTAGAAATACCACATGACCCAGTAATTCCACTTCTAGGAATTTACCCAAAGAAAATAAAATCCTTGATTCAAAAAGATACATGTATCCCTATATTTATTGCTGCATTATTTACAATAGCCAAGATATAGAAGCAACCAAAGTGGCCATCAATAAATGAATGGAAAAAGAAGATGAGGTACACATATACAGTAGAATATTATTCAGCCACAAAAAAGAAAGAAATTCTGTTATTTGCAACAACATGTATGGACCTAGGAGGTATTATGCTAAGTGAAATAAGCCAGGCAGGGAAAGACAAATACCAAATGATTTCACTTATTTGTGGAATATAAAAACAAAACAAAACTAAATGAATAAAATAGTTGCAGACTCATGGACACTGAAGAGTGATTGGTGGTTACCACGGGGAAGGGTTTGGGGTCGGTGGGTGGGTCGGTAGAGAGGGTTTGGGGGATAAAGGGGCACAAAAATTTTCAATCATAATGTAAGTTGGTCACAGAGGTACAGCATGGAGAATATAGCCAGTGATTTTGTAGCATTTTCTATGCAGACAGATAGTAACGGCAGTAGTTAAAGTGAGGATTTAATAACGTGGGTAACTATCAAACTGCTGTTTTGTATACTTAAAACTAATATAAGATTATGTGTCAAGTATACAATTAAAAAAAGATATTAAGCCATAGAAACTGAGGTTCTTACTTTTTCATCTCATTTTTATATGAAAATCTAAAGACATAAAGAGGATAAAAAATACATTACCACTTTGAAAAAGTCTTATTTCATAAAAGAGTTTAATATCCTTATTTAAGGCTTGATCTATGAAAAAATCCTTGGGAAATTTTAAGATATAGATTATATTCCCTAAAGAAGATTTGTAATTTTGGACTATCATCAAATTACTAATGGTAGCAAACTGAAATAAGAAAAATAAGCCCTCTTCTTTCAAAGCTTAAATACGAGGTATTCTATTAATGATTACACACAACACACCATGTGCTTTAGGACCATGTGTAATTGCTGTTACATTTCCAGAGAAATGAATAATGAATCTATTCAGAAGTAGTTATAATGTTATAAAGAATTGTTTTCAGTGTTTTCTTAATGTTTTCTCCTAATTTTTATTACTCAAAAATTTCTTCCTTTAAGTTAACAATTTTAGGTGTAACTCTATAGAGGAACAAGAAAGGTAGAAAATTGACTAAAAAGTGTATTTCCAAGAACATGTAAATGAGAGTTCAGGTTACAAAAAATATGACTTCTAAGTATGCTATGCGAAAGTTGAGCCCTGTGTTAAAATTAACCTCATGACCTAAGAAAAGAATGGAATCTTGGGTCTCTACAAAGCCGACCATAGGGACAATGCTTAATGAAACTAAGATATTCTTCAAATTGAAAGTATTTAAAGAATTCTTTTTTATGCTTTTCTTCTTAAAGTAAGTGGAGGAGAGGAGAAGAGGAACAGGCCCTCTTCATCTCCCCTTTTATTCTATTTACCTGAGACCCTCCAGCTGCTGGGACAAGGCATGCACACAAGTTTGCAATGAGATTTTCCAAGGAGATATTCAGACTGTCCACATATACAGTGTAGATCAAACCCAGACAAGCCTGCAAAGAGAAGATGCATGTTGTTTTGCCATAGAAAAAGGTAGTATTAAAAAATAAACTGTTGTGACATCTGCTCCTAGGAAAATTTCTCTTTGAACCTAGTGAAGTATATCCTACCATGATCACAGAATAAATTTTAAGCAGCAAATGTTATTAAGTTTATTAAATTTTCCTCCCAAACCAGAAGCTCTAAATGAGCTTTTGAGATGAACTTATAAAAAGCAGAAGTTCATAATTTGTAAAACAGGTGTTTGTGCTCAGATAATGACTCAAGCAAATCTGCAGGGCCTAAAAGTGTTTTTATTTCCACTTACTTTGCAAAACTCCAAATTTCAAGATAAAAACATAGAAATTTTATCTTACTTTATGATTCTTACAAATTCAGAACATGTATTCTACAGAATTTAACTTACATGAAATATTACAAAAGATAGCAAAATACATCAAGCCATGACTAACACTTTAAGCTCAGAAGGCAGATGGCAAAATGGAAGACAAAATGCAATATTCAGAATTTTTCAGGTTATTAAAATTTGTGACTCTGAAAAATTAGTATTTGTTAGGAGTTTCCCATGTCACTGAAGTCTTGACACCAAGTATATGTAGTCTCAAAAATACAGAAAAGTTTTCCAGAAATTATGCATTAATTTTCCAAATCCTTGGGAAATTTTAAGGTATAATTTATACTTTCCAAAGAAGATCTGTTGTTTTGGAGAATGGTCAACTTTACTATTACTAAAGGTAGTGACTAAAATAAAAAAAAGAGCCCTCTTTCTTCAATGTTTAAATATATTTATGAAAAAATTAAAAATTTTTCTTACATTTGAAAATGTTTAGTATCTAGAAAAAGAAAATACCCAGAAGTAAACAGTATTTTAAAGCTATGTTGACAGTAGTATGAACAGAACTGTTTGAAATCACAAATACCAATCCTATTTACCTGAATCTAGACTCCTCAAAAGAAGATGAATAAAAATGCCGAAACTTGTTATATTAGTAATGCATTTTAAATTTGCTACAGGTGATCAAATGATTTCTTTAGGAGTCATAAATTACAGAGTCAGTAAACTGGAACCTATTTCAAGACCTACATCTTTGGTAGTTTAAATAGTCACCTTAAATTACTCAAATTTCATCCAGTGTGAATATACTTATTCTGTTCATACCAGTTTTATTTTATTGATGAATTCCTAGACTAACTTAAAGATATTTTAAATACAAAGGAACTTATTACCATGGTTCATTTGAAACAGATTTATATAGTAATACAAATCAATAATGACAACTATGTGTTCTTTACCCTAAAAATTTCTGGATAATCTAATCTGGATACCAACACCAGGCTTTTGGGAGCAAACACTTCTGCAGGCTGAATTAAATCAGGCACTTCCACTTCACCTTCAGTCTCTTCTTTCTTTGTTCCCTAGAAAAAGAGACACTGTAATTAACAGAATTTTCAGGTTCTCACAAAAGACAGACATATCACACACTTTCATGTAATATACAAATTCCACAACTAATCACAAAATGTAATTTTAATATCACTTTAAAAACTCAAACTAAAAATAAATCTAAGAAGCAAGTAGGCAAAGAAATTAGGAAGTAGGGCATACGTATTACATTTGTGAAAAGCTCCTTAAGCTCCAGATGCATACCACAACCTAATCTGCACATTTGGTTTTCGTGTGAGCTTCCAGTAATCAAAGATAAATAAGACACACTCAAATTATTTTAAATAGCGACCCAAAGAACTAAAAATGACACTCAAATGAAAAGCCAGTTTTCAAGAAAGTAAAAAATCTTTTTTGAAGTAAGGCACTGATTTTCATTTCTTTTTCTGCTTGTCCCAATCTTTCAAACAAAAGTGATAATCATTTAGGATTCTAAGCTTGCTCAATGCTCTTAGAAGTAAAACCAAATCAGCTCTAAATTCCTTTTGCTCATGAGCAACAATATTAATTTTCTGAGAATAGAAAATATTTTTTATACACAAAACTAGGTTTCAGAATGTACTTAATGCCACTGAACTGTACACTTGAAAATGGCTAAATGGTTAAGTTTTATGTCATGTATATCTTAGCACAATAAAAACATGTAGAATTTTAAAAAATCTAAGTTTTTTGTTAGTTGATACTACTAAATACTAGTTAATGAAATAAACTTTTAAAAGTATTATTGTCTTTTATGAGTGTTTCCTGTGCACCTACTGTTCCATAAACTATATGATGCATTATTAAAGTTTTGAGTAGGAAAAAAAACCAAAACAGGCAAGGTAGTAAACAAAGCATTCAGATTTATTTCTAAATGCTAGGACATTTTCCTTAACTGGAATCCTCTTCCCTTTCCTTTCTACTAATCTAAGGTCCAGCTTAAAATTTATCTTTCTTCCTGAAGCCTTTCCTTTACTGATTTTTCTCTTACCTTAATGCCTAGCATAACTCACAAACATATCACACTTGCTAACAGAAAAATTAACTATTTCACCTGCCAAGCCTCTGCCCCAAATGCCACATTCAGCTGCCTGTTTAACATCTCCACTTAGATGACTAACAGTATTGCAAACATGTCTAAAACATAGCTCCCCTCTGTCTCCCCAACTAACTCATTTAATTCTCTAACTCAATTAATGGAAACCCTATCCCTTCATTGGGTAAATCAAAAACCCTGATTCCCTTCTAATTCATAGCCTGTATCTAAACTGTCAGCATATCCTGATTTCTCACCACCTGCACTGCTACCACAATACCGGGAGCCACCATCATCACTTGTCTGGTTTATTTTAACAGCCTCCCTCAGTCTCCGCTATTCCTCTTTAGCCTCACTTTGCTTCCTTGCTGCTACTCAGACATGCTGGGCATGCTCCAGCTAAGGGTCTTAGCACTTGTTTGCCATTCCTTTGCCGGGAATAATACTCTTCCCACGCATATTCTAATGACTAATTCCCTCGTCTTTGTTAGGTCAAGTAATTCAAGAGATTTCTCTGCTCAGTCTTTGCTGGGATTACTACTTGAACCTGTAATGCCCTAACACTCCCTATCCCCCTTCCATGCTTTACTTTTTTTCCATGGCACTTGTTACCACCCAACATATTATCCATTTCACTTATCTTGTTTTTTGGTTTGTCTGTCTCTTCCACTAGAATATGCCCCATGAAGATAAGGATTTCAGTTTTGTTCACTGATCTTCCCAGTTCCTAAACAAGACACTTACTTAATATTTATTCACAGCATACATGCAGGAATGAATTTTCTTGGAATAGTTTTCTGGGTATTTTACCAAGGAAAGTCATTCCCCACGCCTCAACTCTTGGAGGCCAAGAACTGTATTTTCTATCTCCTTTGGAGCCCATACACTTTCTAGCATAGTGAAATATAACCAAATATTAGATGTGTATGGAATGCACATATCCAAAGGGAGCTATCTGTTTACTTTTTATGTGTGATAAGGTCCATATGCTCTTGAAAGATTTTCATTTGTTACAAAGCAAAAGCTAAAATTAGGTTGGTTGGTTTCTGGAATCCTTAAAAATAATAAAAATGTGATGAATATGAATTTACTGAAGATTTCGACACTTAATGAATCATTTTCTTCATGGATTACTAATGAATTTGAAGTGACAACAGAATGACTAAAATTCCTGAAAGAGACAAAACTATCCATTTTATGAGATTGTGATAAATGCCCCAGAGTACCATTAGAAGTCAGCTTGAGTAAGCAGACAACCATTTCAAATAAATGACTATTAACCTACTTTGATCAAAACACGAAATAGAATGCCCTGGTCATTTCTTAAAGCTATTCTTTAATTAAACATTCATTAAATGGAACAGTTAGTAACAAGAAAGAAAAAAATGTCTGATACGATATAAACCAGTATTAAGTAAAAACAATTCCACTTTTATTTACATTACTTTATTACAGATGTTGACTTTTACTTCATAAATGTGCTAGAAATCACAAGATGCTGTTATTCTTCATTCCAATAGCTCTCCTACAAGAGTACAATGTTCCAAGTTTAGAGAAAATTCATATTCCTTATTTCAAGGCAAAATATACTATGATAAAAAACATTTTTTAAGCCCAAAAACTGTTGGTTAAAATAATGTTTGTTCTAGGAGATAGTAACATGGTATTTCTGGCCAAATTCTTCTAACAATAATTATTATGTAAAGAAATACTGCATCTTCTCTATAGCTGCTAAAGTATCTCTTCTTTGCAATAAATATCTAATGATACTGGTTTTATTTGGTTTGTGGTTTCCAATGATTAAATTATCTCATATTGAAAAGATGTGAGAAACTTAAAAATAAGGGAATTTAAAACAGGCTATAAATATAATAGATGTTATAATAATGCTTTAAAATTTATATTTTATAGCATAAAACATTTCCACATATTTTATCTCATTGAACAATATTTGCAAGTTTCCTTCTTCTAACCTAAGATTATTCCTTTGGTTTTAGTAGGTACCATTAAAGATACAAACTTATCTCACCTTTTACTTAATTGTCTCACATTGACTTGTAAGGTCACCTTATGTCTTATACATATCATAAACACATGCCACAGCTTGCCCATTTATAGACTTTTTTCTATAAATATTATTTCTATAGGCTACATGTGCTAGTGGGATTCTCAGCTTCTATGTAGCTTATATTTTATGTAGATCATAGTCTGGGCACTGCAATAATAATGGGATAAATTAATACTACCACATCAATCTACCCCAGAAGTGCTATTGCCCTTTAAACACATCTTCAGAAAAAAAATGATAAAACTTAACAGATTATTGATTTTATGGTATAACTGCATATACGAGATGGCACAATCTTTAGGAAGTTACACTAACACTCTTGTTGAATACTTCAGCCTCATCTTTATTGCACTCTTGATACTTGGTTCCTGTCCCTTCTATATACCCACAAAAAGACTTGTTTCATCCGATAACATCTCTGTGTTGCATTCATTTTCAACAATACTGTCTCATACTAAAACTCTTCCTACAAAATTTCTTTAAAACTCAGTTTTAAAGGGAGGATAAAAGGAATTAGGCAAGTAAAACTTCCCCTTTTTGAAGTATAAGTAATTGATTTCAGTGTGTGCTATTATATAAGAGTTGCCTCAGTAAGCAATTTAAATATTTAAAAATTTTCCAAAATTGGAAATAAAGGAGTTTAAGTAGTTGCAAAATTCTGTAAGGTCTACAATTCCCCCTGAAAAGCTTCTTCATTTCTTGCCAAAGAATCTCTTAATCATGTTGACATGTTCACATGATAAAACCTAGTTTATTCTTGCATTGGTCTGGAAAATAACAACTACACAAGAAATATACCTTTTAGGATAACAAGCCTTTGAACAAATCAGGCCACTGGCCTTCAGAATTAAGTTTACCTCTAGTAAAGAGAATTTCCTAGTATTTTCCCCTGCAATAGCTCCTGGACTCTACAGTATCGCAAAGGTAAGGCAAATTTATTTGTAGGTTTACTATATATTCACCCAGAAAGCTTCCTTTTTAAGGAGCACATAGTACATAAACTGTATTTTTTAAAATATACTCACAAAACAGCATTTTTCAAGGTTCTTTTCTGCTGGAAGCTAATAGATATTGCTTATCAAAAGTGTCTCCTACTCAAATAAAGCCATGTTAAAAAGGTTTGTTAACTGCAGGACTTTTCACTTTGATATGTGAACATTGTTTGTGTAATGCCAAGTGAAAAAGATATAAAATATCAGTCAAACTTATTGGGCTAATGAACCCTCTTTATTACAGAACATTTAGAGGACTTAGTGCCCTATGGAACACAAGTTGGGAAAGACCGTCATAGCTATTTCAGGATATAAAATGTGTGAAACTGAAATATATATATGGGTTCAAATGCTCTATATCCTTAAAAGGCTAGGTAAATATAATGCTTATTTCATAAATAGATTATTATAGTTGATAAGTGCTTCATTAATTCTCATATTTCATAAAGTAAGATTTAAAAATATTAGAAAATGACAAGACTGCTAGGTGTTAGGGTGCCACACAAACACCCTACGGAAACAATCAGTGTGTCTGTGGCCTGTCCTCACCAGATCAGCTGGAACTTTCTGGCCTGACCCATGGTTCTCAGACTTCAGTGTGCATCAAAATCATGCAGGGCTTGTTGAAACAGATTTCTGGGTCTTACCACTAGGGTTTCTGATTCAGTAGGAGTGAGGTGGGTCTCAGAATTTATATTTCTAACAGCTTCCCCAGTGACACTGATACTTCTGGCCCAGGAATTACTTTGAGAATCACTGCTTGAGACTAATTAATATGAGAACATAAGAGAAAATAATAACAGCTAACATATACTCTGTATACTAGATACTGTTCTAAGAATCGTATCAGTGTTAATAATTCATTTATACAATACAAAATTTATTAAATAGTATTTCTCAGTAAAGGAAACCAGTACTCCTTAGAGGAATGACATTCTATGTCTGGGTCAGAAAAATGTACAAAATGAGCCTGTTCATCTTGTGTTAAAAAGTAAAGAATCTGTAGAAGACTAACAGAATCAAAGAAAAATCACAGTTGATTTAGTAACTCATCAATGCACAAAAATCCATGAACTCATGATGATAATTTTTTTAATCAGTCACAACTGAACAATGCTAGGGTATTAATCTACAATTCTGAAAATTTTAAAAATAAGAAGAAACAACTAAAGTTACTGTCTTCTCTATCAAACTATAGTTGATGTTCTATTTTACAGATGAATTTCAAACAAATGCAGAAGGAACAATAAAGAGCAAATTACTTTTCCGCAATTCCTACTGAAAGAATGTACTTAGGCAATAATCATCAAAAGATACTAAAACCATTAAGTGAAAGGCTGGCACTTTCCCAAACCCACAAATAAATCTTAACATTACTAAAAATAGAACAACCAGAAATTCAGTTTCTCTTGATGGGACACAATAGGAAGAACAGTACAATCTTTTAAATAGTCTTACTTTAAAATGTGAGTGTAAATCTAATTAAGTCTCTAGATCTAATTATGACTTTATAGAAACTATGGAGAATAGAGGTACAAGTCAAATAATAATATGGGAATTAATCAGCCAAATCCAGAATGCCCAGAGGACCCAGTTTCTCTACCATCCCCAAAAGGCAGACTGCTACAGAAGAATGTAAGAAATATCAGCCAAATGAAATGTGTGGACCTTGTCTGAACTCTGATCTGAATAAATCAAAACTTGTTTGAGATAATTTAGAAAAATAAATAAGTTAGATATTACATGATATTATGGAATTACTCAAAATTATAATTAGTTTTGTTAAATATTATAAGGGAATATTGGTAATGTAAAGAAAGCCCTTATCTGTTAGCAATGCACACTAAAATATTTACAGGTAAAATATGGTGTTTGGGGTTTGCTTTAAAATGCTTCCCCCTAAAAAATAAAACCAGGGATTTAGATTTTTAAAAGACTGACACAATGCTGATAATGTTTAAAGCTGGGTAAAGTGTAATGGGGCTAATTATACTACTCATTTTAATTTTCTATGTGTTTGAGAATTTCCGTAATAAAAATTAAAGCAAATAAAACCTTTACTGAGCACCTATATGTGTCAGCATTGTTCCAAGTGATAGAGATTTAGCAGCAAACCAGAGACAAAGATCTATACTCTTCCTAGTATCTTATTAAACACTTCCAACAACCCTTTGAAGTAGGTAATATTACCATGCTCTATCCATTGAGAAAAAAACTTATATAGCAAGAGGTTAAGTCATTTACCCAAAGTCACCCTTGTCCTAAATTATAGAACTAAGGTGTGAGTCCAGAGACTGCTCTGTTAAAAGCTAAAAGAGACCTTAGAAAATATCTAATTCAATTTTCTCATTTTATAGACAAGCAAATGGAGATTGAGAGAGGTTACATGTTGGCATATAAACTATACAAAATGGCTAATGATATGTAAACTTGTTTCTAAATGTAACACATATTTACTAGGTGTCCACCAGGTACCAAGCACTAAGTCCACAGTGGTGACAAAGCCTCTGCTCTTATGAAGCATACATTTTGGTGGGGGAGACCAAATGAAAAGACAAATAAACAAATGAGGAAAATAATTTGCTTGTGTTAAGTCTAATGGAGATCAAAAAAAAAAAAAAAAGAAGAGATGGAAAGTGACTGGGGAGTGGAGTAATAGAGCCGAGGAGGCCAAAGCAGGCCTCTACGAAAAGGTGATGCTTGAACTGGTATCTTCAAGACAATAAACAACTAGACTCTTGAAAATCTAAGGGTAGAACATTCCAGACAGGAAGACAGACAAATGCAAAGAGGTTAAGGCATGAAAAAGTTTGGTATATTTTAAGAAACAGAAAAACAGCCAGACACATGAAACCTAAGTAGCTAGTGGAAAACTACAGCAGAACTGGAGAGGTAAGTAGGGGCTGGAATATCGACGGCCTTGAGGCCAAAGTAAGGAGTTTGGATTTTTATAATAAATGCCATGGGAATCTGTTGAAGGGTTTTAAGCGGGGAGGGTCATCTCAATCCTGTTTTGAAAAGATCACTCTGATGCTGAATGGAGAACAGCTTTTAAGAAGGCAAAAGCAGAAATAGGAAGACTGGTTAGAAATCCGATAGTTCAGGTAAGAAACATGGTAGAGTGGTAACAGTCAAGACAAAAATAGTTAACTGAGGATTTATTTTGGAGGTAGAGTTGAGAGGACTTGCTGATGGCTCTAAGGTGAAGGATGAAAGAAAAGGAGGATAAGGGATGACTCTTACGTTTTTTGTCTGAATACCTGGATTGATGATAATGACATTTATTAAGATTAGGAGCTGGGGATGGGAGAAAGGAATGGGGAGTTGAAGGGTCCCCACCAGTAAGATGGCGAACTTCCGGCTTCTTTTCGGGGTCCTCGGTTCCCGCCGGCGCCACCTGAAGCCCAATCACCTCTCGCCCCCCTCCCAATCCCAGCACCTAGCCAACAGCCACCAGCCCCGTAGAAGTAACACCACAATCACCCTATGCCCCATCCTATATATCCCAGCACCTTTCCCTAATAAAGCGGAACTCTCCGGTAAATTGCTGTTGTGTGTCGCTCCTTTCCTTTCATTGGTGCCGAAACCCGGGAGACGGGACACCCCAACTGGGCCCCGTCTTCCCCCAACACCAGCAGCAGCTTGCCCTCGTCCTCTTTTTCCGGCGCTGGCTCATCACACTCACCACTCCTCTCTGGCCTTTAGGTAAGTCCCCCCTCCCCACCCCCACCCCCCCCCGGGGTGGGCCACTCTTCCCTGAGCTATCGCAGTGCCATTGACCGTGATCGTCCGGCAAGGCCCTGACGCTCGGGGACGAGGAGGGAACGCTCCCCGCCTCAGGCCTTCACGGCTGCGGCGGACCCTCAGGCCCCTCCCCCGACAGCCATAAATCCCTGCCTCAGGCCCTCACGGCTGCAGCGGACCCTCAGGCCCCTCCTCCAAAAGCCATAAACCCCCACCTCAGGCCTTCACAGCTGCAGCAGACTCTCAGCCCCCCCCCCAACAGCCATAAATGAGGTGACTCCTTTGCGGATGAGAACGCTCCTTTTCCCGCTCCCTCCTCCTTCTGTTCCGTCCGCCGAAACCTGTTCGGCCCGCCGAAAACGCCTAGCGCTAGGTACCTCGTGACTCCGGCACTCTGCCTTCTTAGGGAAGTTTGGGTGACGACCCACACTTCCCAAGAAATTCCGACTCGTATACGAGTTTCCGCAGACCACCAAGGATCATCGGGGACGCCCTTTGTCTCCTTGTGGTCTGCCTCCAGTCCGAGGATCCCCGTTCGTCTTCCCCTGTTTGTCTCCTTCTCTGTCCTTTAGCCATTTTGTCTCCTTGTGGTCTGCCTCCAGTCCGAGGATCCCCGTTCGTCTTCCCCTGTTTGTCTCCTTCTCTGTCCTTTAGCCATGGGAGCCTCCTCATCCCTCCCTGAAAGTTCACCTCTTGAATGCCTGCTTAAGCATCTGGCTACCCTCTCCCTGACGCCTGATATAAAACCAAAACTTCTCCGTAAATATTGCTCCCAAGATTGGCCGACATACCCCCTAGACAATAACAACCAATGGCCCGCAGGGGGAACTCTTGATCCTAACATCACTCGCAATCTCTTTAACTACTGCCAGCGCCTGAAAAAATGGAAGGAGATTCCCTATATCGAAGCTTTTCGCCTCCTAGCTCAAAATCCCAGCCTCTGCACCACCTGCTCCCCGCCCCAAGTTCTCCTAGCCTGCAAGCCGTCTCCCTCCCCTCCACACACTCCCAGTCCCTCTTCAATTACCTTTGACCCGGCCGACGAGCCTCCGCCATACAGACTTCCCCCTTCAGCCCCTCCCCCTCCTACAACCCCTCCACCCTCCGCCGCCACTGCCGCCTCTTTCCCCATGGCAGAAGCCTCCCGTCCTCTCCCTTCCCCTTCTTCTCCTACAACAGCACCCCCCCTTCCTCTACCGCCGCCACCGCTGCCGCTTCCCCCGCAGCAGAAGCTTCCCATCCTCTCCCTTCCCCTTCTCCTTCTACAACAGCCTCTCCCCCTTCCTCTACCGCCGGCACCGCTGCCGCTTTCCCCGCGGCAGAAGCTTCCCATCCTCTCCCTTCCCCTTCTCCTTCTACAACAGCCTCTCCCCCTTCCTCTACCGCCCCCGCCGCTGCCGCTTTCCCCCCCTCAGAAGCTTCCCATCCTCTCCCTTCCCCTTCTTCTCCTACAACAGCCCCTCCCCCTTCCTCTACCGCCGCCGCCGCCTCCACCCCCGCAGAAGCCTCCCATCCTCTCCCTTCCCCCTCCTCCACCATCTCCTCCTGCACCTCACCACCTCCTCCTCTGTCCCCCTCACCTTCCCCCCTCCCGCAAATCAAGCCTGAGCCTTTCAGACCCCTCTAACTAAGTTCCAAGAGCCTCGTCCATTTTTGCCCCCTCAGATTCGGTCCCGAGAGCCTCCCAAAATTATCGCGGCTTTGCCCCCATTACCTGTTTCCCCTGCACAGACTGAGCCAGAACCCTTCAGTCCCCCTCAGACTCGGTCCCGAGGGCCTCCCAAAATTATCGCCCCGCTCCGGGAAGTAGCAGGATCCGAAGGCATCTTGCGTGTTCACGTCCCCTTCTCCTTAGGAGATTTAGCCCAACTAGAGAAACGCCTAGGTTCCTTTTCCACTGATCCCACGACCTACATCAGGGAGTTTCAATGGACCCTCCAGTCTTACAGCCTCACGCATCATGACATATTCATGCTCCTGGCCAATACTCTCCTCCCTGAAGAGCGTAGACGAGCTTGGGACTTCGCCCAAATGCATGCTACCGAAACCCACAGGACTGACCCCACCTGTCCCCCTGGTCCCACTGCTGTCCCCGAACAAGACCCACACTGGGATTATAACACCACTGTGGGTCTCCACTCTCGAGATATTTTTGCCTCCTGCTTAATAGCAGGTCTAAAAAAGGCAGCTCATAAAGTAGTCAATTTTCAAAAGCTCCAAGACATAATTCAAAAGAGAGATGAAACCCCCTCCGAGTTCTTAGATAGACTCACTCAAGCCCTATTACAGTATACCAGCCTGGACCCAGAAACACCTGAAGGAAGACAGGTCCTTATGACATACTTCCTAGCTCAAAGCTACCCCGACATTAAAGCTAAACTCAAAAAGTTAGAACAGGGCCCCGCTACCCCACAGACTGAGATCCTAACAGTGGCCTTTAAAGTCTTCCATAACCGGGAGGAGGAGAAAGAACGCCGTAAACAAAAAGCTGATCAGGCCAATTTCCAGATGTTGGCCCAGCTGATAAAACCACAACCTGGGCGCCCCTCTACAGACAAGCCCCCCCAAGGAGCTTGTTTCAAGTGCGGAAAAGAGGGACATTGGTCAAGGGCGTGCCCCTCCCCCAGATCTCCTACCACCCCATGCCCCAGATGCCACAAAAAGGGCCACTGGGGGTCTGATTGCCCAACCACCCGAAGGGGAGGCTGGACGAACAACCCCCATCCTAAGCCCACCGTAGTGGGGCTGGCAGAAGAAGATTGACGGGGCCCGGGGGCTTCTCGCCCGACCATTTCCATCACCAAACAGGAGCCCAGGGTTACTTTAACAGTAGACGGTCGCCCCATCTCCTTCCTCCTAGATACAGGAGCCACCTTCTCAGTCTTGCGAGAATACCGGGGCCCTACCACGCCAGCCATTACTCCTATAGTCGGGGTAGGAGGTAAACAGATTTTCCCATTAAAACCCCCCCCCCTTTTATGCACAATCCTAGACA
Organism: Manis javanica; assembly: GCF_040802235.1. NCBI lineage: Eukaryota > Metazoa > Chordata > Mammalia > Pholidota > Manidae > Manis > Manis javanica. Next base: position 30,890,881 of record NC_133166.1, read on the forward strand.
GTCCCATACCTTTCTCCCACTCCTTCCTAGTTATGCCCCAGTGTCCCATCCCCTTACTAGGACGGGACATCCTTTCCCTCCTCCACGTTTCCATAACTATATCCAATCCCACAGCCCCCAGTACTCCCTTTCTGATGGCCCTCATAGCCGACAGCCCCCCTCTACCCAATGAAAGCTCCAGTTCTGCCCTTATACACCCTGTAAATCCCAAAGTTTGGGACATTACAAGCCCCTCCATGGCCCTATGTCCCCCTGCCTCTATCAAATTACGTGACCCCTCTCAGTATATCTGTCAGGCCCAATACCCCCTAACCACTTCAGCCCTCATAGGCCTCCAACCCATCATTCAAGATCTCTTAAACAAAAACTACCTCAGACCCACTCACTCCCCATTTAATACCCCCATATTAGCTGTTAAAAAAAAACAACGGATCTCGTGGATGTCTTGCTGCCCTTGTCTAGCCTGGATTAATACTTAGTCCATAGGCACACACCTGATCATCTGATCATCTACATTTGCCTTCTTACAGCACTAAACTATGTTTTCTACCTTTATCTTGCATCTACCTACCACTTCAGCATTTTATTAAAAATAAAAATAATAATAATAATAGGAGAAATGTGGGATCAACATATAAATCAAGTACAAAAATCAAATGAATATTCATATTTGACCTGATGGTTTATAGGTCATATTGCATGATCAAAACCGAAAGTTTCTGTGATGACTGCCCTTGTACTGTTCACCATGTAAGAATTTATTCACTCTGTAAGAATTCGTTCACCATGTAAGAACTTGTTCGTTATGCTTCAGAAGATTGGAGACTGACGAGAATTAGGCTTGAGATGGATTAATGATTGTACAATGAGCATTGACCCCCCTATACTGAATTTTATTGTTGTTAACAACCATTTGATCAATAAATATGAGAGATGCCCTCTCAAAAAAAAAAAAAAAAAAAAATTGCAATTAATTTTTGTATCAAGGTTTGTTTCATGTGAGTTTATTTATTCAATTTACTGATAATAAATTTTTTCAGTAAAGGAAAAAAAAAAAAAAAAAAAAAAAAAAAAACAACGGATCTTTCCGCCTTGTCCAAGACCTTCGCCTCATCAACATAGCCGTTGTCCCTATCCATCCCTTAGTTCCAAATCCATACACCCTTTTATCGCAGATCCCTGCTTCTGCATCCCACTTCTCAGTCCTAGATCTCAAGGACGCATTTTTTTCTATTCCCCTAGACCCCTCCTCCCAAGATTTTTTTGCCTTCACCTGGACGGACCCATACACCAGACATTCTGTTCAGCTTACTTGGACAGTTTTACCACAAGGCTTCCGAGATAGTCCCCATATTTTTGGACAAGTCCTAGCTCAAGACCTCAAACAGTTTCACCATGATCACCCCGAGTCCACTTTATTACAATATGTAGATGATCTTCTGCTCTGCAGTCCCTCGTGGGAACAGTCTCAACTTGACACTGCGTCTCTACTTAACCTTCTAGCTTCCAGAGGTTACCGAGTATCCCCTGCCAAAGCTCAAATCTCTTCCCCTTCTGTCACTTACCTTGGATTCCTTCTGTCTCAGCAAAGAAAGTCCATTACCTTAGACAGAAAACGACTCCTCTCTGACCTGCCCATTCCCAAAACCAAGACAGAAATCCTTTCCTTTCTAGGCTTGGCTGGGTATTTTAGAGCGTGGATCCCTAACTTCTCCCTGTTGGCAAGACCCCTATACGACCTCAGCAAGGGCCCCCCTGAAGAACCATTATCATCCTCACCCCGACACTCCTTCATTAAGCTCCGTCAAGCCCTTGTAAAAGCTCCAGCTCTCCATCTCCCTGATTTGTCAAAACCCTTCTCATTATACATTCATGAGAGGTCCAGTCAAGCTCTAGGAGTCCTAGGCCAATATTATGGCCCATCCTTTGCCCCAGTAGCTTATCTCTCCAAGCACTTAGACCCCACAGTTCGGGGATGGGCCCCCTGCCTACAGGCATTAGCCGCTGGACAGCTCTTGCAGAAAGAAGCTCATAAACTAACATTCGGAGCGCCACTTACCATTCTGTCCCCACATCACCTAAAAGATCTCTTAACCTACAAAAGTTTACAGACTCTCCCCCCCTCCAGACTCCTCACCTTACTGTCCTCTTTCCTCCAAAATCCAAACATTTCTTTCCTCCCCTGCCCGCCCCTAAATCCGGCCACTCTTCTTCCTCTACCCTGCTCTCCTCATACTCCCTCGCATGATTGCCTAGAAGCCCTTCACAACTTCCTTCCATGCCACTCCACGATCTCCGAAGGAGCCCTCTCACACTCCGACCTCATCTGGTTTACTGATGGGTCCTCCTTTAAACATGAGGGCATCCACTACTCAGGATATGCAGTAGTCTCCCTCGAAGATGTCATTGAAGCACGAGCCCTACCCCCTGGTACAACCAATCAGCAGGCTGAACTCATTGCAGCCACCAGAGCTTGCACTCTGGCCCGGGACACGTCTCTCACATTGTACACTGACTCCAAGTACGTATTCCACATTCTCTTGTCCCACGCGGCAGTATGGAAAGAACGAGGCCTCCTCACCACAAAAGGGAATTCCATAACTAATTCAGCCTTAATTACTAAACTTTTAGAGGCTTCACAACTCCCACACCGACTAGGCATAGTCCACTGCAAATCACATCAAAAAGATGACTCCCCCATTGCAAGAGGTAACAACAAGGCCGACAGAGTAGCCCGGTCAGTTGCCCTATCAGAAAACGCACCAGGCAACAATCCGTCTGCCCTTGCAGTTTTAGCCTTATCACAAGATGCCCTCTGCTCTCAGGACAAAGAGTCTCTCTTCCGCCTCTTACATGACCTGTTCCACCCCAGCCCCCAATCCTTAATCCATTTTTTACAATCTTTTTTTCCTCTCTCTCCTGAAGACAAAACCCTACTTAACCAAATAACCTGCAAGTGCACCATCTGCCAACGCACTAACCCTAATACCCCCCTCAAAGCCCGACCCTTCCCGGCTCATCAAGCAAGGGGTAATGTCCCCGCTGCAGATTGGCAAATAGACTTCACTAACATGCCCCCTGTACGACGTACCAGATACCTACTCGTGCTAGTAGATACATTTTCAGGATGGGTTGAAGCTTTCCCCACCACTAACAAACGAGCATCCGTAGTTGCCTCTATCCTCCTCACCCAGATCTTTCCTAGGTTCGGGATGCCCACTTCCCTCCAATCAGATAACGGCCCTGAGTTTACTGCCCAAATTATCCAGAACCTCTCCAAGTCGCTCTCGCTCCCCTGGCATTTACATTGTCCTTATCGACCACAAGCTTCAGGAAAAGTAGAAAGAGCCAATAGGACTCTAAAAGACATCCTGACCAAACTATCTCTAGAACTACACCTTGACTGGGTTCGCTTACTTCCCTTAGCTCTACTCCGCATTCGAGCTCTCCCAAAAAAACCTTCCTTCTTGTCACCCTTTGAGATCATGTACGGCCGCCCGATTCTACCCCCGGGGCTCCCTTCCCACAAAGGACCAATTCCTCCCAATATAGCCCTTCCACTACTCTCTCTCCTCCGCACTGAATTGTGGAAATATCAAGATTGGCTCCTTCCTGATCCATCCGCCTCCCAAAATCCTCCTGTCTTACAGCCCGGCCAACTAGTGTTTTATAAGCCACCAGAGGATCAGCCCTCTCTCACCCCGAAATGGGAAGGTCCACACCCAGTTATTCTCTGCACCCCCTCGGCTGCCAAGCTCTCACTGCCTGATAACTCTGTCACCCCTTGGATTCATATCTCCAGGTTGAAACCAAATACCCAAGACTCACCTTCTCTGGACACCCAAGACCCATCAGTCACAATCCAGAGTCCTTCGGACACAGCCCAAGACGCTGTCTACTCTACCACGCCTCATCCCTCTGATCCCTTGAAGCTCCGCATCTCCCGTGCACCCTCTTTGCCATCCATACCTGAATCATGACTTTTTCCTCCTTTACTGCTCTCTCGCTTTTTTCCCTCATTCCTATTGTCTTCCCTGCCGCCCCATCCTCCTTTGTATGGCGATTCAAAGTCAAGCAGACTTACACACAGCATCAAACAAAAGTTACTGCCCTCATTGCCACATCAGACTGCCCTCTGAAAGGCTGCTCTGAGCCTTTGTACCTCCACTTTCCTCCCTCCACTGAAGTATTCATTTACAGCTACCTTTATTCTCCCTACCTCTGCTTCCTCTATGACCAAAGACAAGCCTATTGCAGGCGATGGCCAGACACCTACGGGGGATGCCCCTACTGGTCTTGCACCATTCACTACATGGGTGACTTCCAGTACCCACAGTATTACTCCTCCAACCGTTTCATGAAATATCCCAACGGCTCATTCTCCTTATCAATCCCAGATCCCTGGGACTCTCGATGGGCTGCTGGAGTAACAGCCTCAGTTTACTACAAGGGGTCCTCGACCCCCCACGGTACCCTTCATATCTCTCGAGAGTATGTTCCCTCTCGCTCCCAGATCTCTCAAGTTGCATCAGATATCAGACATTCCGAAAAGGTCATTATCCAAACTCTTGACGGCGCCTCTTCATCTTATTCCTCCTACTCTTGGTTACAGCTCATTCAAGACACCACCATCTTTCTCAACCACACCCTCAACACCGCCAATTGTTTCTTGTGCGCATCACTACAGCGCCCACTGCTGGCCGCCGTGCCCCTTAATATTTCCAACTACTCCTTCCATGCAGAAGGACAACCCCTCCGTCCCCTGGCAGACATACCCCTATGGGAGCCAGAATACCCAGATAATCTCACCATCCACCACTGTGTAGGCCCAACTCCACCCCCCTCCAGTGCACTTCACTGCCTCTCTATCTACACCCCTACCTCCGGCTCCAAGACTTTTACACAACCGGGACACTTCTTTTGGTGTAATGGCAGCCTTTTCAACTCACTGCCTCTCAATTCCGATACACCCTGCATTCTCGTCACCCTAATCCCACAGCTTACACTTTACAGCATGGCAGAATTCCTTGAGCTCCAACCTCCCTTGCACTCGCGCACAAAAAGGGCTGCTTTCCTTCCCATCATGGTCGGTATCTCTTTAATCACCTCAGCCATTGGGGTGGGGTTTTCAGGAGGAGCCTTGGGTCACTCTCTATGGGCAGTTAGAGATCTCGACGCCAAACTTGAGGGAGCCCTGGCATCCACTGCCGATTCCCTAGCCTCTCTCCAAAGACAAGTCACTTCGCTAGCTAAAGTCACCCTTCAAAACCGGCGGGCCCTAGATCTGCTTACAGCCGAGAAGGGTGGCACCTGCGTCTTCCTCCAGGAAGAGTGCTGCTATTACATCAACGAATCCAGCATTGTAGAAACTGACATCACCAAACTCACTGACCTTGCCTCCAGCCTCCACTCTGCTTCCAATTCCAACCCATTCTCGTCAATACTAACAAACCCCCTCCTCACCTGGCTCTGGCCCATTGCAGGCCCCATAATAGTCATTCTTCTTGTCTGTCTCTTCTTACCCTGTATAATAAAGTTCATCAAATCCCAAGTCGGGAAAATCTCTAATCAAGCTTTCAACCAGCTTTTACTCAGGAACTACCAGCTTCTGGCCACGGAAGACCCCTCACCCTCACGTGACCTCCTCACCACATGCTGAGATGGACCCCTCTCTCCGCTGGAAACTGTTCCTGGAAACAATGGCCGCAGACGCCTGGCTCCTGACACCCATATCCTCTTGGCACCATTGGAATCAACAGGTCCTCAACCTATGGTTACAGGGAACCTTCATTGATTTCCAACCTGAAGAAGTCCACATCTACTCATCCTTACTGTGGGGAGTCCTGTCAACCCTTTCCTCCCAATCCTCAAACCCTCACTCCCTTCTCCGCCCCTGTTCAGCAGGAAGCAGTCAGAAAGAAAGCAACGCCCACAAACCCATAGAGGAGAAAGGGGGGAATGAAGGGTCCCCACCAGTAAGATGGCGAACTTCCGGCTTCTTTTCGGGGTCCTCGGTTCCCGCCGGCGCCACCTGAAGCCCAATCACCTCTCGCCCCCCTCCCAATCCCAGCACCTAGCCAACAGCCACCAGCCCCGTAGAAGTAACACCACAATCACCCTATGCCCCATCCTATATATCCCAGCACCTTTCCCTAATAAAGCGGAACTCTCCGGTAAATTGCTGTTGTGTGTCGCTCCTTTCCTTTCAGGAGTAATAAAGAGGCAGTACACCTTGTATATATTAAAGGCTCAATAAATGTGAATTCCATTCCTTTTTCAACCAGTGTTTTCCCATTATATAAAAATGAGACAGCAAGAAGCTGAAACTCTAGAAATAATGGGTACAAAGTCACTTATATTTCCAAAAGAAGAAAAAAAGAAAGAATGGCTATACAAACAATTTAAAGGTAATTATATTGACATAGGAATATAACAAATGCAACAAGTTTAAAACGTACTATACAGTGTGTGTGTGTATATAATTTTTGTATTAAATATGTTTACATTTTTTAATGTGGAGGAGAAAAAGCTTGGAAGGTTATACTCCAAAAGATTATCAGTTATCTTTGGGTCATGGGATTATAGTTGACATATACCATGTAAAAATATGCACATATCCAGAGGAAAATAATTTTCTAAAATGTTTACATTTGTATTATCTTTATAACAAAAAGTCTAAAGTTTAAAAAAACATTATAATGTATCAGTGTGTGTTTATTTATTAAACACTTCCTACATGGTTGGCCACACACTGGGTGTCACAGAAGGATAAGGTACAGTCTCCTGTATCAGGAAATTTATAATCTAGCTTAAGTGCTAAAACCAACACAGATGAAATAATAGCAATCAGTAAAAACAATTTTATAACATTTTGGAGTTCATCTTTAATGTGTTTGAAAAGCTCTGAGAAGGGAAATCAGTAAGGTCTATAGCAGTGAGCTGGGACTTTAGGGATAAATAGAATGGTCATAGGTAAAGGGAAAAGAAATTCAACAAGGAAGCAAGTCAAAGCATCCAGAGGTCAAACTTAGAAAAAAGCATTATACATTGTACTGTGACCAGCTTGAATTACAATATATATCTAGCCTGCCTATTTCATTTTGCCTATGTTGACATTATTAGTTGATAAAACACATTAATTTGTGATACATTTTTTAATATAAGAAACATCACAATGGTAATTTATTGAAGCTTTTCATTTTTGGTATCTTTTATTTCAATAATTCTTACTGCATATTTTCTTTAAAACATCTTTTACTCCCCAATTAATATCTAGTGAATAAATCAGAATTAACAAATTAACCATTATAAACTGAGGAATATGGTCATTGGCACTGAGGTATGTTCCCAATCATCATTTATCCCCAAGATATAATTAATTCATTTCAATTATTAGATAGTACTTAAGAATTCTCTCTTTTGTATAGCTTTTAAAATTATTCAGAACCTGTAGGACTTACTTAAAAAAGTAAAAATTTTAAGAAATACTATTAAGCTAACCCTTATCTCTGGAGAAAAAGAGAAAATGAGTACAAAATTTTGTGTGAGGTGAGGAAACAGCACAAAGACTTTATGTTCATTTCCTTTCTAACAAAGCTAATCATCTCAAAATTAGGTTCTCATAAATTCAAGAACATTATTTCATAAACTACCATAGTCAATGTACTCTTCTGAAAGTTCTTTTCCACTATTTGTTAAAATTGGTGAAAAAATCAGAAATGATAAAACATTAAATCATTTTTTTAGACTAAACATCAGTATAACTTGGTGAGTTACAAGATCATAGAACTTAAGTTTACCAACTCATAGGCTAATAAAATATACTTCCTTGGAATCTCTGATGGAAAAGTTTATATGCTGGGCACAGAGACCAAGATTTCAGCTTCATTTTCTTAAAGAATAGGTTGAAACCTTAATGGCCATTTAACTTGGCATATTGAAACATTCCATAAATAAATAGGACATTTAACTATAAACAAATATCAAACAATAATTTCTAGTAATGCACATTCATCTAAGAAGTATGCCTTATTCAGATGATTAGGAATAGTATTCTGTGGATCATAATATGGGTAGAAGTTTTAAACTATATCTACTATGAGCAAGATAAATTATATCTTTAAAATCAGATATAGTTAATATCATAGAATAATAAAAATAATACAATACTAAAGGTACCTACTTTATTTTACAATCTAGCAATTTCATGATTTCATGCCCAGAGATATGAAATGAATTGCCAGGTAACAGACTCATAAAGGGTATAATTGGGATTAACAAATCCAGTCTTAATTCTTGGGTTACTTCTCTTTCCACTCTCTTGTACTCATATATAACCTTTACAAGAAATAGGTATTCGTTCAAAGAAACTTTAGAAGAGATGACATATGAGAAGTCAAATTATAAATCTGTAAACATATTCAGATTTTTTCCATTACATATATTTGCATGTAATTATCCTTTTTGTGCTTACATAAAATAGTAATAACAATACATAGTTCTTATTGTAGCCTTTTCTAGTGTAAAATTGTCAAAATTTAGGAAAAAGATTTTAATGTTGAAGGACTTTGGGAACTTGTTCTCAAAGTTTCTCTTGTTGCTTTAATGCTTCATATCATTTTAAGCATATAACATTAATTAATCCTAGCTAATTCAGTGAGCGGTTTTCTCTACAAAATACATCTGTGAGGGATGTCAGGGGGACTGTTAAGATCCAGCATTCTGTCCATTAGGCAATTCTCATTTTAAAAAGGGGGAGAGGGCAGAAATAGAACCCTTTCAAAAAAAGCATAATCTTTGTCATTCATACCTTAAGGAGAATCCCGTTTGGATATCTGCATATGTTGCAAATTATCCAACAAACTACAGAATAAAGTCAGGCTCTGTGAACCCTCTAATTGTGATCTCTGAATTATGCTACTCTTGCTAGATTTCACTAGACTCTCTTCTTGAAAAAGGTCTGAGGATTAGTCTTTAGAATACTACCGAGTATAATGTTGATTATATTAGTATCAAGCCCAGTTTCACACTTGTCTGTTTGTAATTTCTAATTCAGTGAGGTAAATTATCATTGACAAAACACCTCCTTGAGAAAATCAACATTTTCCCAGAGATATTCATGACAGTGTTACTCACAATATTGACAAAGGGGAGATAAAAGCCCATGAGGAGACAGATTAAGTATGTTATATCCACAAGGTCAATTAGTATACAAAGATTATGTCTATAAAAAGCTATAGTTTAAAAAAAGCCTTATTATCGAAAGAAAATATGCCAAACTATTCTTTTTTTCAATTTTCCCAATACATTCTAAATTTTCTATGAATATAGTTTAGTTTGATAACCAGGGAAGGGGAAAGAGAAACAAAGAAAAAAATGGGTTGTTCTTCAGATAAACCTATCAAATGTTTTGTGTGTGATTTCCTCTACTGCTCTAATTTTTCCCATCAAGAGATCAGTTTAGAAATCCATTTTTATTATTTCATTTTTTCCTGTTAAATTGCTCAATCATTTGGAACTGTTGTATTTTAGTATGTGTGTTTAAACTTGACTTTGCTTTCTCACAATGCTCAACAACTATTTAAATAACATTTGTTGATTTAAACAAATCTATTAGTAGATTCTGTTGATATGTAATGTTTCCATTGTGAGATATTAGTAAGAAAAAATAAATAAGAACAATTATGGTCTTATTCTTGACATTTATTCCTCCTAACTCAACAACACACTGACATAATTTTTTCAGCTTTGAAGTATATGTTTTAGTATTTGATAGTGGTATCTTGTCTTTGAAGGCAGAGATTCAAGCTATTTGACTTAGCACCTGAATGTCCCTGGGAGAATCTTTTATAGCCACACCTATAAAATGTTAAAACCTACCAAGTAATGTTCTTGTGAGAATAAAACAAACTACATGAGAATTAAATAAAATGGAATAAAATAAACTGCTGCAAAACTTTTAGCATAGTTCCTGGAACATGTAAGTCTTGTATCGTAAAACTATTTTTTTTTCCTATCTGCAAGCTTTTTGCCTAGATTGTCCTTTTTATTTCCTTACTCTAAGCCTTAGCTCTTGTTTTTCAAATTTCCACTGAGTCCTTTAAGCTCTGTAAGACTTATTCCAGCTGCTCATACTTCAATTATTAACAATTTCATTGAACTGATACTTAACCTATGGCACTTTGGAATATCTTTATACTTAAGCTTTGGTTTTGCTCCCACACTAAATTTTAAGCCAAATGAGAAGAAACATATCAGACGCCTTCTATGTATTTATTCCCCTCTTTATTCCTCATGTAATTTCCCCAGAGTACCCTATTCACTTCCCCTCCCTCTGTCTGATGACATTTTGTTTGCTGACATACCCAAATTGTCTTATCTGTGAATTATATAATTAGTACTGATTTATAAACACATTAGAGACTTTAAAATGATACAACTCAATAAAAAATTTGGATATCTCTGTCATTTTTTTGATAAGCCATAAAAAGCAACCTCGTGCCTACCATATTTTACTGATTACTTAAGAAATTTTATAATCACATTGCCTAGTTGAATAATTTGGGGAAAATGTTATCAGAAGTTTAATGCCAAAGTTTTGCTCGTGATTACTGACAGTGTTACTGTATCTTTGAAAGATAAAAGCCAACATTTTTTAAATTGCACAATTATACTTTGGATAGGATATGTCTCTAAGTTCCTCTTCTTCAGGCTTCCAAATAATGTGTCATATTTGGTATGAAGTAATTCACACCAAATGAGAATTAAAAGATCCATTTTTTTGAATTGATGATATGATCCAAAAATAAAAGAAAAACACATTTTTTAAAAAGGACATTGTTAAGTGTTCACATAAAAAATGGGAACAACATTAATGATGACCTAGAAAGGAACACCATTTGAGTTTGAATCTTTTTTTCAAATTTTCCTCATTGTTTGTACCATTTTTTTTTGGACCAATTCTGAAAGATACTGACTTTCTGTCTGAGCACAGAAAAGCTGTCATACAATTCTGGCTACTGCCTACTACTTAAATGCAATTACATAGAAGCCAAAATTCTTAAAACTTACATTTTCATAATCTTGGAAAAACTCATAAAAAGCAGACTCTAACCTGTGAATTAACTCAAAAAACTAAATAAATGATAAGTTATTGCTCCACTTAAAATGGAAAATGGGAAAACATCTGAACTTTAAAAGCAAAGTAATTTTTTAAACATTGATTCCAGGTACACAGATCTTGGTTTCCAATATTATTCTCATCTCCAGAGAAATGGCTGCTTTCAGGGCTAGAAATAAGGGAAGGAATAAGATGAGCCACCTTGTTATGACAGATTAAAAAGTGACAGGGCCTTGTCAAAAGAATATAGGAACTAACCTGAAGGAGTGTCCCCTGGCCAAACCTAGGACAATTTGTGCTTAATGCATGCAATGAAAGCCATTAACTATATATTATAAGTAAAAAGAAACTGGAATATGAGTCCATAGCTCAGAGAGAAACAAGACAGGAAAGCCCTTGCTTATAGTAAAATGTCAACTGCTGACTGGTAAAGGTATAAGTGTGGAGTCAGAAAACAATCATTTTGCAACCATCATAATAAAAATTGGCACAGGCAAAAATCACCCCTAAATGCTAAATCTAGGAGGTCATGACTAATGAATAACAGAATATTTGCATAGTCTTAAAGTGTCTTCCCACGGATTGCTCATTAGTTGCAAGTGAAAAAATAACAACTATACAATGGAGTGATCTGACAATCACCTGACCAGATAGATTATCATAATTAACATCATTAGTGGGGGACAGATAGACATGTGCCTCCAGATGTGTACTCTGAGATGGACACCTTTATAAGGAATACACTTAGTATTTCAAATGTTGGTTGTATTCCAACTGCTGATGCATATCTGAATCTACAGATGACAGGCAACAGAAAAAACACAAAATATAAGCCATCTATTAAAAAGAGGCAGTAGGACCTGAACTATTCAAAAATGTCAGTGTTATAAGACAAAGGCTAAGCAATTATTCTAGATGAAAGGAGACAATAAGAAATGATAATTAATTGCAATATGTGATTTAAAAATGCATCCTGTACTAAGGGACAAAAAAAGAAAAAGGGCTATAAAGGCTATTATTAGATCAAATGACAAAACTGAAATATGGCTGGTAGATGGGAGTATAATGTTGATTATAAATTTCCACAGTAAACTACTTATAATCATACTATGCTTATGTAAGAAATCATACTTATTTCTATGAAATATATGCTGAAGACTTCAGAGCAAACGGAGTTGCATGCAAATTTCTCTCAAGTGGTTCAGAAAAAAATTTTTGTGTGTGGGTGTATAAAGACAAAGAGGGAGGGAGGGAGGATGGGATCCATTAAAAATAACAAATAACATATTATTTATGGTAAGAAATGGTAAAAATATTGAAAATAGATGAAAATGAGTAAGGCATATATATGTATGTTTGCAATATTCTTGTACTTTTCTGTAAGTTTGAAAATACTCAAGAATTCCTAGAACTTCTTCATAAATAATTGCTATAATGTCTTCATGTATTGCTTTCTGTCAGTTCATTTAGGGTTCCTAGAAATTCTTTATAATGTATTTTTAGCTTTATTGAATTATAATTGAAAAAACTATAAGGTATTTAGAGTGGTGATTTGACTTATGGTACATTGTGAAAGGATTCCACCATCTAGTTAATTAACAGATCCATTGCCTCACATACTTATCTTCTTTTTTTTAATGAGAACATTTAATATCTATTCTTAGTAAATTTCATTTATACAATACAGTGTTATCAACTATAGTCACTACATTTTACTATAGACCTTACTCACCTTATAGCTGAAAGTTTGTACCTTTTTACCAGAGCCCTCAAAATCTGGCAACCACCATTCTACTCTTTTATTTCTGTAGGTTTGACTTTTTTTTAGATTTCACAGATAAATGATACCATGCATTATTTGCCTTTGTCTGGCATATTTCATTTAGCATAATGCCCTTAAGGTCCATCTATGTTGTAAATGGAAGAATTTCCTTCTTTCTCATGGCTGAATAATATTGCATTTTATCTATATCTATATATCTACCTACCTAGCTATCTTACATCTTTATCCATTCAACTGTGGTGGACACATAGGTTGTTTCCCTATCATGGATACTGTGAATACTGCTGCGACTAATATGGGAGTGCAGGTAGCTCTTTGGATATGCTGTTTCCATTACCTTTGAATATATACTCACAAGTGGGATTACTGGATCACATGCTAGTTCTATTTTAATTTTTTAGGAACTTCCATACTGTGTTTCATCACAGCAGCAATCACATTTCTACCAACAGTGCACAAGGGTTCCCTTTTCTCTACAATCTCACCAATACTTATCATTTCTTGTCTTTTTGATGATAGCCATTCTAACAGGTGTTAGATAATATAGCATTGTTTCTGATTTGCATTTCTCTGATGACTAGTGACACTGAACACCTTTTCATGTACATGTTGGTCATCCATGCCTTCTTGGAAAAATGTTTATTCAAATCCTTTACCCATTTTACAATCAGCTTGTTTGTGTTTTTTTGCTATTGAGTTGTTGAGCTCTTTATATATTTCAGATATTAACCCCTGCTCAGAAACATGATTTGCAAATATTTTCTCTCATTCGGTAGGTTGCCTTTTGAGTTTATGTTTTCCTTTGCTATGCAGAAGCTTTTTAATTTCATGTAGTTCCACTTATTATTATTATTTTTTACATTTTAAAACTTTTCATTTGTATATAAAAATTGTGTATTTCAATAATCAAGGTCATTTGAGCCAACAACAACAAAAAATGGCACTCTGATTACCCTGCATTTCACAGCCTGCAGGACACCTTGGACCAGCTTGGTTTTTACTCTACATTTCACTGTCATCCCACCCAGCTTCTTTTCTCACCAACACGCAATTTCTTTTCCTTCCCTGCCAGCCAGCCAGGCAGATGGGAGAGGAAAGGCAGGTGTAGCCTTCATTGTTGTAGTTCTCAATTCTTTGATGCGAAAAGGAACTCACAGTAATTTAAACTTGATCCAACCTCTTCACTTCTTACAAACTTAAAAAGCTAAAAGAAGTAAAAGAAGAAGGCAATGCTTGTGGAATGAACAGTGCATATGGCGGCCTCATTGGCCTCATTACAATTTGCCTGCTTGCTTCTCCTGTTTAGTCATTTTTCTCTTGCATTTTTGTCTTCTTAAATTTTGGCTTATGGAATTTCTCAATCTCAGTCTTAATCGGTTTGTCAGACATGGTTGCAGAGGAAGAGGAACCAGGGTGAACGAGTGGAGTTGGACTGCATAGAAGCTGCTGTTGGGTGCCCAAAGTGTTCTTTTAAGTCTTAAGTGCAAGTTTTTAATCCATTTTAAATTTATTTTGGTTTTTGGTGTAAGACCAGGCTCCAGTTTTGTTTTTTTGTGGCTGTCCAATTTTCCCAACACCATTTACTGAATGGGCTATCCTTTTGCCACTGTATATTCTTGGCTACTTTATACCAAGGGTTTATTTCTTGGCTCTGTATTCTGTTCCATTGATTTATGTGTATTTTTAGGACAATACCATACTGTTTTGATTACTGCAGTTTTATAATATACTTTGAAATCAGGATGTATGATGCCTCCAACTTTATTCTTCTCTCTCAAGATTACTTTAACTATCTAGGGTCTTTTTGTGGTTCCATATGAATTTTAGGATTCTTTTTCTTTTTGTGTGAAAAACAACAGTGGAATTTTGGCATGGACATTTTAACATTACTAATCCTTCCAAAGCATGAGCATGGGGTATCTTTCTATATATTGTGTCTTCTTCAATTTCTTTCATCAATGGCTTACAATTTTCAGGGTATAAATTTCTCCCTTTATGATAAAGTTATTTCTATATTTCTTATTATTTTCATGCAATTATAAATGGGATGGTTTTCTTAATTTCTCTGTCTAAAAGTTCATTGTTAGTGTATAGAAATGCAATTGATTTTTGTGTATCAATTCTATATCCTGTAACTTTACAGAATTTATTAGTTCTAACAGTTTTTTGGTAGTCTTTATGGTTCTATATGTCATCTGCAAACAGTTTTACTTCTTCCTTTATGATTTGGAAACCTAATATTTCTTCTTCTTGCCTAAGTCTCCAGCTAGGACTTCTAGTACTATGTTGCACGGGGCAAGTGTGGTCATCCTTGACTTGTACCAGATGTTAGAGGGAAAGCTTTCAGCTTCTCATTGTTGACTAGACTTTTCATATATGGCTTTTATTATATTGAAGAATGTTCTCTACAGACCCAGTTTGTTAAAAGAGTTTCATCATGAGTAGATGCTAAATTTTTTCAAAACTTTTCTGCCTCTAGTAAGATCATATGATTTTTATCTATTTTTTTATGTGATGTATCACATTCATTGATTTTTTTATGTTGGACCATCCTTGCACCTCAGATATAAATCCCACTTGATCATGGCGTATAATCTTTTTTAATGTATTGCTGAATTCCATTTGCTAACATTTTGTTGAGGATTTTTACATCTATGTTCATTAAGGAGAGTGGCCTATGTTTTCTTTTCTTATGGTACCCTTCTCTGGTTTTGGTATCCGGGTAATGTTGGGTTGGCCCCAGTGAATTGGTAATGTTCTAAAATGAATTTAGAAGTGATTCCTTTTCTTCCATTTTTAAAAGAGTTTGAGGAAGACTGGTATTAAGTCTTCTTCGAATTTATAGTAGAATTGACCAGTAAAGCCATCTGGTCATAGGATTTCTTTGGTAGAAGGCTTTTGATTACTGCTTCAATATATTCACTAATAAACAGTCTATTCATATTTTATATTTCTTCATGATTCAGTCTTGTATGTTTCTAGGAATTTATTCATTCCTTACATGTTGTCCAATTTGTTGGTGCATAATTATTCATAGTCTTTTATGATTCTTTGTATTTGTGTGGTATCAGTCCTAATATCTTTCATTTGTAATCTTATTTCAGCCCTTTCTCTTTTTCCTTAGTGTGTTTAGCTAAAGGTTTATCAATTT
Source organism: Manis javanica (assembly GCF_040802235.1). Classification (NCBI taxonomy): domain Eukaryota; kingdom Metazoa; phylum Chordata; class Mammalia; order Pholidota; family Manidae; genus Manis; species Manis javanica. Next base: position 30,906,934 of record NC_133166.1, read on the forward strand.
TGGTTATCTTTTTTATTTTAAGCTAATAATTTCTTTGTTCTTTCCTTTTGGCTTTTTTTAAAGTCTCTATTTCATTTATTTCCATTATGATTTTTGTTATTTCTTTCCTTTCATTAATTTCGGACTCTTGTTCTTTTTCTAGTTCCTTAATGTGTAGACTTAAGTTGCTTATTGGAGAGTTTTATTTTTCTTAATGTAGGAGTTTACTGCTAGAAACTCCCCTTACATCTGCTTTTGCTTCATCCCATAGATTATGTATGTTGTATTGCCATTTTCACTTGTCTCAAGGTATTTTTTGACCCCTCTTTTGGCTTATTCTTTGACCCCTTGGTTGTTCAGTAGCATGTTGTTTAATCTTCACATATTTGTAAATATCCCAGTTGATACTTGCAACTGGTTTCTAATTTTGTACTTTCATGTTTGGAAAAGAAGCCTGATATGATTTCAATCTTCTTAGAGTTATTAAGACTTGTTTTGCAGCCTAACCTATGATCTGTCCTGCAGACTGTTTCACCTGTACTTAAGAAGAACATGTATCCTGCTGCTGCTGGATGGAAGGCTCTGTATATGTCTGTTAGGTCCCTCTGGTCTAGCGAATTGTTTAAGTGAATTTTCCTTATTAATTTTCTGTCTGGATGATCCATCCATTGCTGAAAGTAGGGTACCGAAGTCCTCTACTATTATTGTATTGCTATCAGTTTTTCCTTTCAGATCTGTTAATATTTATATATTTAGGTGCACCAATGCTAGGTGCATAAATGTTTACAGTTGTTATATCCTCCTGATGAGTGACTACTCTATCATTATATAAGGACCTTCTTTGTCCCTTATTACAGTTTTTAGCTGAAGGTCTATTTTGTCTGTTGAGGATAGCTGCCATATCTTTCTTCTGGTTTCCACTGGTAGGGAATATCTTCCTTTATGTTTTCCCTTTCAGTCTATGTATATCCTCAATTGAGTCTCTGATAGAATGGAATATAGTTGTGTCTTACTTTTTTAATTCATTCAGCTACTCTGTGCCATCAGATTGGAGAATATAGTCCATTTACATTTAAAAAATTATTCAACAGTTTGTACTACTATTGACATTTTGTTCAATGTTTTCTGGCTGTTTTGTAATTCTTTTGTTTCTTTCTTCTTCTCTTGCTCTCATCCACTGTGATTTGATCATTTTCTGTTGTGGTGTACTTAGATCTCTTTTTCTTTGTCTTCTGTGTTTCTACTACAGGTTTTTGCTTTTTGGTTAACATGAAATTTACATAAAACAACTTATATTTATAAAAGTCTATTTTAAATTGATAAGTTATCAACTAAAGTTAGAAAGTATTCTAAAGTCCTATGTTTTTCCTCCCCCAAACCCATTTTATGTTTTTGATGTCACAGTTTACATATTTTTATCTTCTGTACCCTTAATAAATTATTGCAGTTACAGTTATTTTTACTACTTTTGACTTTCAATCACCATACCACTCTAATATGTGATTAACCCACCATCTTTACAGCATCAGGTTATATTTACCCTTACAAGTGAGATTTCTACTTTTATATGTTTTGCTGTTACTAATTAGCACCATTTCACTTCAGCTTAAAGAAATCTCTTTACTATATCTTGTAAGGGCAGTCTAGTCTAAAGCAAAAGCCAGGGGATTCAAAGGGCGCATCCGTTTGGTGGCAGCTGCAAAATCTAGGGTGCTAGACATGTGCACAAGCATCTTCCACAGAAAAACTGGTGAACTGGTCAAGAGAGAAATCATGGAGACAGCATCTGCCAGCCTTCCTGGTCTCTGGGGAGGATCAAAATCAGCCCCGGATATATGCCAAATTAGAAATCTGACCCTCAGACAGCAGCTTTTAAAGTAAGTAATTAGGACTGTCAGGCAAAGACTAGGAGATGGTTGTTTCTTCTCTCTGTTCCCTCCTCACTGAACCATGGCAGAGATAGCCACAGAAAATCTTTGAGAACCTGTTAAGAACTCTTTCTTTGCTATAGTTTGGTGGTCTTATGGATACAAGCCTCACTGGGGGCCCATCCCTCAGGTAGAAGTTTTAAAAGTTGAGTTCCTATATACCCAACACACATACACACACGCACACAAACAATTTTAATGTATTACTTTACTGTCAGTTTATTTGAGAGGGGTTGGTAATGAATGAGAGAGGAGGGAGAACTTAAATAATCACAGCTAGTTTCAGTAGGCAATTTTAGGGAGTTGTAAAGAGGTATCCTCAAGAATATGGAAATAAAAGAAAATACTGCATTCTCAGCATTAACTTATTCTAAAGATGAACATAGAAATGAAAGGTCACCTAGAAAAGATAAAGAAGTTCTTGGCTGGAGAACACTGTTTCTTATTTAGGCTGAATTGATCACAATTGGAATTGGATCAGCTCTTTTTTGGCAATATCCACTCAAACACTATCCATGGCAGAGATGATAGTAGTTACAGACTTCTAAGTTTTCTGTCCCCAGTGACAACATAATCCCTAATTTCAAATAGAAACAATGGGCTCTTTCTGGCAGGCATTAAATATCTGACATTAAATATTTCTTATTTGTTTCCACAATCAAAATGCTTCTGCATTTGATATGGCTTCCCACGAAGATCTGACAAGGAGAGGATGTGTTGATAGTGCAGATAATGTACATCTTGTTCCATGTAACCTTTTAACTTTTTACTGTGAGTTAATAAACTAGCAAGCTGGTTTTAATGAAGTTCAATAATGTGGGTCTGCATCATGAAAGGTGATTTATTTGTCTCCTCCTGTACTGAAAAATCAGACTTCTACATCTAGAAAATCCAGATCTTGGAGTTTAATTAAAGTAACCAAAACAACAAATGCTCCTTTGTGAAGCTATTTCAGAAAGCAAGCTAACCCTTTTCCTTTGTGCTGAAACTCATTCACCTGTGTGTAGCAGAAAGTACAGCAGAGAATACAGATTGACTCACTCAACATTCTCCCAACTCTTATGTAGTTCCCTTCTTGTACTATAGAGGCTTGAAAGCAAAACAAGCAAACAAACAAAAAACAACAAAAAGGCTTTTCTGATTCTTCTGCAGGATGGTGGATTCTTCATGCGGTCTGACCTTTACAAGGCAACAACCCATATGAAACTCAAAGCTGAAGTCACCAGTGCAAGATAGTGACTGCACGTGGATTGGATTTTTAGGGCAACAGTTGTGAAGGTTATATTGTCTAGTACCCAATATCTTAAGTGTCAAGAGGCAAAAAGTGGAAAAAAGTATGGTTTCTACTGCAACAGCCCCAAGCTAGGCAGTTCCTAGTACCCAGCATTGGTTCCCTCTCACCCCTCATCCATGAAATTACATGTTAACCAATATGTTATCATAAATGCTTTTCTGCATAAATTAGAGAAAGTAGATACAGTTGTTTGGTACTAAGAACCCTAATTAACCCCCTGCAAGACCCAGTATCTTTAGTTTCCACAGTTCTAGGCTATCAATTTTAGTCCTGTCATAGTGATACTCCCAGCACTACCTATTCTGACTTGACATTTCCTTGGGAACTTGAAAAATAACATCAAGTATTGTGATATATTACTTACAAGATTCTGATTAAATGCTTCTATATTCTGTGAAAGATTCCCTCAAGAGAAGGGCTGACAGGGGAAAACATAGGTTTACCATGAGAAGATACATGAGAGAATTATTTTTTTTAATAAACACATTCATGGATATACTATTTATAGAAAAATTCACATTTTGATAAATATTTTAAAATAGAACAATTAAACTTGAACAGTAATTTTTTCCTTCTTGCTTTCTTCTGCAATAGTACAATACCTCAGACTTTTAAAAGTAGCCCAAAGAACTCAAACTTGGGAGTTCTAACATGAACAAATATGGCATAAAAGATTCCAAAATGTTGTCCCTTTCACTGTACTTTGAGTAGAAAAGTTGTACCTGAAGATTGATCTCTGCCTCATAGAAGGTTAGGCATGAGCAGTAATGTCGATCTGAGTCAATATCTGTCAGGACCACCACAAAAAACGTTGGCTGCTTCCTCTCTCTCGACAGCTGCCACCCGCCAGGTTGGCAAAACTAAATGGGGTAGGAAAAAAAACTGTCACATTTCTAAAGTATGATGAAAATTTATGACTTACAAATCTCAGAAATGTTACATGTTTTCCCATTTTTTAGAATTTCCATCTATGGACCTAGAAGGTATTAGGTTAAGTGAAATAAATCAGACAGAAGGACAAAAACTATAATTTCACTTACATGTGGAATCTAAAAACCAAAAAAATAAACAAACAAAACAGAAGTAGACTCATAAAGAGAACAGACTGGTGGGTGCCACTGCTAGGGAAGGGGGATGGGAAATGGGTGAAATAGGTGAAGGGGGGGAAAATTAGTGAAAATATTTGGTATTTTGATCTAGGTGATAGTTATATGAATATGTACACATGTCAAATTCATTAAGCTGTACACTAAGACATGTGCATTTTATTGTACTTTAATAAAAATAAACACATTGAAAAAATCTAACTGTGATGTTACCAATATTTTTAAAAAGTACAGATTCATAATGTAGAACACTTTCCTCTAATGTGCATATACATTTTATGAGGACAGACTAGATTTCCACAGATGCCACTCATTCTGAGACTGACGTTAGCATATGTAAGAACAGCACCAAAACCAAAGACATTCCCCCACTAGAGCAAATCATGGAATAAACGGAATATAAAATGCTAAGTATTATCAGTGATAGAAAACAGAATTATATTAAAGCTCTTCATTAATTTAAGAGTCTTCAATTAAGTACAATGAAAAAGATACCTTGTTCATCAAGGCAGACCACACTCTGGGCTATAAAATAACACCTTAACATATTTAAAAAAATAGAAATAGAAAATGTATATCTCAGACCACAATAGAAATAAACTAGAATCAACAACAGAAACACATATGAAAAATCCCAAAATACTTGGAGATTAAACAACATACTTCTAAATAACACATGAGTCAAAGATAAAACTGCAAAAGAAATTTTAAAATATTTTGAATTAAATGAAAATGAAAATATAAATTATCAACATTTCTAGGATTCAGCAAAAGCTGTGCTTAGAGGAAAATTTATAATATTAATATATGTATTAGAAAATAAGAAGAAAGATCTGAAATCAATAATCTAAGCTTCTAGATTAGGAACTAGAAAAAGAAGAGCAAAAAAGTCAGCAGAAGGAAAGAAATAAAATTAGAGCAGAAACCAATGAAATGAAAACAGAAAATCAACAAAAACTACAGCTGGTTATTTGAAAAGATCACTGAAATCAGCAAATCTCTAGCTAGACTAAAAAAAAAAGGAGAGAAGATTCAAATTATTAATATCAGAAATGAAAGAGGGGACATCACTACAGATCCTATGGAGATTAAAAATCTAATAAAGAAATACTATGAACAGCTCTATGCTCACAGATGTTAACCTAGATGAAATGGACCAATTCCTTGAAAGATGCGATCTGATAAAACTCACACAAGAAGAAACAGATAATCTGAATAGGCCTATATCTATTAAAGAAATTGAATCAATAATTAATAGCCTATAGCCTTCCAAAACAAAAAGCATCAGGCTTAAATGGGTTCACTGATGAATTCTGCCAAACATTTAAGAAAAAATTATGCAACTCTCTATAATATCTTAAAGAAGATAGAATATACTTCTTGACTTGTTCTATAAAGCCAGCATGATCCTAAATACCAAAACTAGAAAAATTACAAGAAATTAAAGACCAATATCTCTCATGAACATAGGTGCAAAAATCCTCAACAAAATATTTACAAACTGAACCCAACAGTGTATAGAAAGAATTATAGACCACACCTAATTGATCTAACTGCAATTCAATTTGAATCAAACTTCCAGCATGTTATTTTGTGGATTTTAAAGTTTATAGGGAGAAGAAAAAGACCCAGAATAGCCAACACAATATTGAAGAAGTACAAAATCGAAGGAGTGGAATTATCTGACTTCAAGACTTAGTGTAAAGCTATAGTAATCAAAACAGTGTGGTGTTGGGGAAAGGAGAAACAAACAGACCAGTCAGTCAGGACAGAGAGCCCAGAAAAAGACTACAAATGCAGTCAACTGAACTTTGACAAAGGAGCAAAGGCAAAGCAGTAGAGAAAAAATGACCTTTTCAATAAATGGTGCTGGAACAACTAGATATGCACATATGAGAAAATGAATCTAGACATAGTCCTTACTCTCTTCATATAAATTAACTTAAAGAAAGTGCATGTACACCTCAATGTAAAATGCAAAACTATAAAACTTCTAGAAAGTAACATAAGAGAAATGTTTGGTTTGGCAGTGACTTTTAGATACACCACCAAAATAATAAACCACGAAGGAAATAATTGATAAGCTAGATTTCATTAAAATTAAAAGCTATGCTATGTGAAAGACACTGTTAAGAAAATGAGAAGACAATCCACAGACTGGTAGAAAATATTTGAAAAAGAGAAATCTAATAATGTACTGTCATCCAAAATATACACAGAATTCTTAAAACTCTGTGAGATAATGAACAACCCAATTAAACAATGGGCAGCAAAACCCAGAAATAACTTTCAAAATCTTTCTCTCTCAACAAATTTTTTTCCTGAATTAGGTACACCATTATCTAAAATGCATTTCACAATCAGAAAAGACGTATCTGAGCTTGGGTTATGAAATAATATAACTGTGCAGTTGGCATCATCAATTCCACTTATTCAACAAATAACTCTTCTAATACAAAGTGAATCTATTTTGTGAATTAATAGCAAATAACTCCATTCTCTTAGAGGTCTGTCATTCATTATCATTAGGCTTGGTAAATGGTACTATGGTACTAAAAGCTATATCACAGAATGTATATTTTCACAAAATTTAAATGAAACTATAGGTTTTTAATAACTAGCAATCTCTTTATGTTAGTTCTAATTCTATCAAATATACTGACTTCTCAAATCAAACATACTCATCATAGAGGAAAGTTCACAAATAATAACTTTCTAAGTAAATAGATCTATTAATCATTAATAGCTAATTAATAAATTAAATGATCAACCATTTATGCTATTTTGCTCCTTATGTGCCAATTTTCTCAAGTGCTTTACACGTACACAGAATATAATAAAAATTGTACAGAATACCCAAAAGTGTCCATAGCATTACTGTGACTAATTTGAAGGTTGTCTTGAAGGTGAAATATTGTAGGAGTTTTTTTAGATCAGTCACCCTTAATGTTTCCCGAAACATTCATACATATCTATATATTTACAACTGACTGAGACACTGTGCAAACTGATTTTAAAAAGTACACATGTCCCTTTATAAAAGAATCCTATAAGAAAATCCATTCATATAACAGAAAATAATGAATACATAATATCTGGAAGGAGAATATGAGAGTGAAGATCTTAGTTACTCAAATGGCCTCATTTCCCTAAGTTTACATTATAACAGGAATTTCATTAAATTCTGATTTTTTAAAAAAAGTACTAACAGCAAAACTTTTGGGAAATTCCAAGCATCATTTTTCAGAGATTCAGTAAGTACTTCTTCAAAACTAAGTTTAATGTGACAACTAAGACAGTAATGGTAATTCAGAGTAGGTCTGGTCAGATATTTTTTACTAGATTTTTCACAAAGTGGCTGTCCGGATAGTCAAGTAGACACTGGTTAAACATGAGATCCCTTATTTCACATATAAATTACACATATATAAAGGAACTATTTTATACTGTGTATTTAAAATATCATTAGAATCATACTTCATAGGAAATTTGATGCTGTTCTCAAATGAAAATATTAACATACAAATATTCAGAAAATCAACAATAGTTCTCACAATTGAACTTACAAAAATGTTTTTTCAAAGGATGAAAAGAAATTATTTTCTTTAAAAGGATTCTTTTTTAAAAAATTCTTTAAATCTGCTTTCCAAATTCACTGTATCATAAGATTAAGTAATAATAGAACTGGCAGCTATCAAGAGATGATCCTACAAGGCAATGAGAAGTACTTCTCATAGAATTTGGATTTGAAATATAATAATGCTAGCTGACTGAACCATTTCAAACCTTAACTAAAACTGTGCTGAGGAAAATAATGAGGGAGTAGATACTACAATTCTTGAACCTGAGCTTGAGTAACATTTTTGACAGGAATGTAAAATAATGTTTAGACAGCTGGAAACAGAGTAGTCAATAAAAGATAATAAGCAGAATGATAAGCATTAAACAAACAGGATAAAAATCAGGATTTTGCTCTCCCCAGTGTCTTTACTGGCAAACAGGAAAAAAAAATGCTATCACAGGTGCAAAACCTAAACTATTTAGATTCAACTGTCAGAATTGACTGGCCTACAATCTATGCTCCTTTCTCAAGTCACTGAGCAAACATATCTATGTGGAATGATATTATATAGCACAATGAATGGACTATATAAGCTGACAATATTGTTGTCATATATATATATATAAAGTACTTGAAACAACTTATGTTTTAGACTCCCACCTGACCTTCATAATTTCACACAGATCATGCTCATAAAAATTTTATAACATATCTAGGAATGGTCAATATAGTGATTTCTTTTCAGGATATCATGTCTGTTTGTAGCTTCAGTTTTCTTTAAGACTTTGGCATAACCTGGCATACACAAGGCTGAAAGGTTAGAACTGACAGACATTGCCAGACTACACATTAATGCATTACCAATACCAACTTTGTTTACTTGTTTCTTTTGCCCATAGGTATGGAGTAGACTATTTGCAAACAGGCTGCCCATTTGTAAACAAAAGATAAGTGCCAATAACCCCTCATACTTGTGAAACACTTCATATATAATTGTATCCCACAAAACTTATTTATAAATGATGAAACCAAGGCAGGAGATGTCATAAAAGTAATATGGTCATAGAAGTAGTATGTGACAGGCAGGACTAGAATTGAAGTCTCTATATGCACTGTTTCTTTATACTGCTAAATTATCTTTATAAATCACCTTATGGATATCATTTTATATAAATACATTGTAGAAAGATCAGAAAAGAAAAAATAGAAATGAATTCCATTCTTAAACATGTAAACTTGTCTTGTAACCATTTATCTCTAGATGCGTTTTTTCATATAAAAGATGACATTCTATACGTACAATTACAAGTCCTATTTTTCTCCACGTTCTGTAACGTGTACATCCTCCCAAGTATGTACAGATTTTTAAGCAAATTATTTTTAATGACTGAATAAGACACCATCAAATAGGTATATATAAGTACCATAACTTAATGAAGTTTCTATTATTGGCTGTTTAAGATTTTACAATTTTTTTAAATAACTAATACTGGGATAAGCATTATATAAATCTTTCCAGGCATATGTTATTGTTTTTTTTAGGGGAGAAAAACTGGTTTTGTAGAGAACAATCAAAATGAGCAAAAAAATGTTTAATTATCCTTGAATTCCTTTTTAAAGGCTAGGCAACCCCAGAATTATTTTGTTTTGTTGATAGAGTTCTTTTCTAAGGAGGTCAAAAAATAAGTGCTAACAAAGAACTATTATTATGAACTATACTCTGACCAAAGAAGAACTGATTTGTGAGATGAAGGAAGTAACTGAAACTTTAGGAGACTGAACTCCATTGTCAAGGCAGGCCACGGCAGTATCAGGTGTATACTCTATAGTTTAGACACATTTCTCTGAAGTTCAGAGCAAACACAAGTTCTCAAAAGACTTTGGAAGAGAAGCCAATTTAAGAGTAGTGGAACTTTCAAAAGTTTTGTTATTATAGAATAATTGGTATGATATATATGTGCCTAACTTTAATGGACAGCTTTTGATGAAGTATACTTAAAAGACTAAAACAATTTGCTCTAAATGAAGCTTAATTTAAATGGGTAAACTATACCACTCTTTGGTAGAAATTTATGTTCATATATGCTATTACTATTAGACAATATTGCATTGTTCTCATCAGTACAATAAAACTTTCACTATGTGTAACATAATATGATTATCTGCCTAGACAATCCATGCAAATTGACTAAACACTGGATTACTGCAAGTTTAGCTATGTAGGTAGATACAAGAACATATAAAAATAAACTTTTCTTTGATAGCAGAAATAAGTGATTAGAAAAAGGATCCTATTCATAATCTTAAGAAGTTCTCAAAGCTCCAGGATAAGCTAACTTAACCTCTCAAGTTTTGGATATTTTGGCCTATCAGTCTCATTAAGAGCCTACATAATGCTTTAAATATAAACATTTCAAGAAGCAACCTCCAAAAAGAAAAGTGAACACTTAGAATAGCTTCTAAAATTCAAGTTCAGAAAAAACAAAAATACAACTGTATGTAATTTACAAATTTAAAACAGTACCAAGATGAAGAGTACAAAAGAAAAGCTATCAATGACTTCTAGCTAAGCATGGGAGATGAAACAAATGTGTTTACCTCCAAGACCTCCTGAAAATCCTCTAAAATAGTAATAAAAATATATAGCAAAGTAATGTGAAAGGAGATGACAGGTTATAATGTCAGTAAGATTTTGGAAGCTGGAAAACTGGTTTACACTACAAATTTCTGGAAAAGATAATGAATGGGAGGCACTAGGTACGAATGTCACCAAATATGGAGGAAGGACCAAAACAAGGAACTAAAAACAGGAACTCAGTGGTCATAAAGACAATACAATGAGGCAGAAAACTTCAAACACAGGAGAATGAAGAAGGGATCAAAATCATTAAGAGATGTTTCTATATCAGAGAAAATTTACAGAACAAGAGAGATATAATAAAAATAAAAAATAAAAGGAACTGGGACACTGTCCCAGTAGGTGCCCAAAGGGACAAATAAATGGAAAATGGGAGAGAAGTAAGAAAATTAGATCATCATACGAGTTCTAATTCTTAGGTAATACAAAATTCAGGAGTGCATATAAAGGAAATAAAAAATACATATCCCTAACCCCCCAAAAAGGCCCAGAATTTTAGGACAGGACTAATTTTTCATTTGCTTAGCATAAAAAATTAATGTTTTTAAAAACCCATTAATTATACCACATCATCAGAAAGTGGAGGATAAAGAGCAGATCCTGAAGAGATAAAAAAAGAGAAAAGTTTTTTAAAATGGATCAAAATCAAAAGAATAAGATAAATCTATTGATATAATTATTCACATTAATAAAAAAAAATAAAATCAACTTCATAATCTAAAAAACAGGATGTAATTCAACATAACACCCATTCTTAAACAAATACAAAAAATTTTATAATTCAACATATTTGCTGAAGCAATTACATAGTAAAAAGAAATTTTCTAAAGAAACATCATATTCAATGGCAAAAGTTGAAAGGTTTTCCTCTAAGAACAGGAACAAGAGAAGGATGGCCACTCTTACCACTTTTATTCAACACAGTACACGAAGTCCTAGCCACTATGGAACTATTAGAACTAATAACTGAATTCAGCAAAGTTGCAGGATACAAAATTATTACACAGAAATCTGTTGCACTCCTATATATTAAAAATGATCTAGCAGAAAGGGAAATCAAGAAAACAATTCCATTTACAATTGCATCAAAAAGAATAAAATACCTAGGAATAAACCTAATCAAGGAGGTGAAAGACCTCTACACTGAAAACTATAAGACACTGATAAAAGAAATTGAAAAAGACACAAATAAATGGAAATCTATCCCGTGCTCATGGACAGTAAGAATTTATACTGTCAAAATGGCCATCTTGCCCAAAGCAATCAATCTACAGATTCAATGTAATCCCTATCAAAATACTAACAGCATTCTTCAATGAACTAAAACAAATAATTCTAAAATTCGTAAGGAACCATAAAAGATCCCACATAACCAAAGAAATTCTGAGAAAGAACAACGTTGGAGGTATTATGCTCCCTGACTTCAAGCTATACTACACAAAGCTACAGTGATCAAAACAGTATGATACTGGCACAAGAACAGATCCTTAGATCAATGGAACTGAACAGAGAGCCCAGATAAAAAACCGTGCATATATTGTGAACTAATAAATGATGAAGAAGCCATGAAAATACAATGGGGAAAAGACAGTCTCTTCAGTAAATGGTGTTGTGAAAACTGGACAGCTACATGCAAGATAATAAAATTGGATTATTTTTGTCTAACTCCATACACAAAAGTAAACTCAAAATGGACCAAAGACCTGAATGTAAGACATGAAATCATAAAACTCTGGGAAGAAAACAGGCAAAAATCTCTTGAACATAAACATGAGCAATTTTTTTTTTCTGGACAAGGGAAACAAGACCCAAAATGAACAAGTAGGACTACTTCAAACTAAAAAGCTTCTGTACAGCAAAGGACACCATTAGCAGAACACAAAGGCATCCTACAGCATGGAAGAATAATTCATAAATGATTTATCTGATAAGGGGTTAACATCTAAAATATATTAATAACTCATATGCCTCAACACCAAAAAAACAAATAACCTGATTAAAAAATGAGTAAAAGACCTGAACAGATTTCTCTCTAAAGAAGAAATACAGATGGCCAACAGGCACATGAAAAGGTGCTCCACATCACTAATGATCATGGAAATTCAAGTCAAAATCACAATGAGATATCACTTCCCACTAGTCAATATGACCATTATCCAAAAGACAAGACAAATAACAAGTGTTGGCAATGATGTGAACAAATGGAAACTCTCTTACACTGTTGGTAGGAATGTAAATCAGTGCAGCCACTACGGAAAGCATTATGGAGGTTCCTCAAAAAACTAAAAATAGAAATACCATATGACCCAGTAACTGTACTTCTAGGAATGTACCTGAAGAAAACAAAATCTCTGATATGAAAAGATATATATCGCTGTGTTTATTGCTGCATTATTTACAATAGCTGAGATATGAAAGCGAGTGGATAAAGATATGGTACATATACACAATGGATTATTCAGCCATAAAAAAGAAAGAAATCCTGCCATTTGTAACAACATGGATGGACCAAGAGGGTATTATGCCAAGTGAAACAATCCACGCAAACAAAGACAAATAGCAAATGATTTCACTTATATGTGATATATAAAAAGAAAACAAAATGAAATAACAAAACAGCAGTAGACTCATAGACACTGAGAAGTGACTAGTGTTTACCATGGGGGAAGGGTTGAGGTGGGAGTGTGAGGAGGATAAAGGGCACAAAAATCTCAATCATAATTAAAGTTAAGAAACAATGTGAGGTTTACTAGAGGCCCTACTTTCTACCTTGAGAGAATTTATAGGCTATGGTATAGAAAGAGGGAATGGAGGCACAGCTTAGAAGACACCCTGGATGAGGAGACAAAACAGACTCCTTAGAGACGAATACAGCTAGAGTTCGTACAAAGAACATCAGACAGGAGGAAGCTATACAGAGAAAGAACATGGGAGATCTGCAGGGGTTCTCAAGAATTCAGCAGGGTACTGATCAGCACATGTGTGAGGAAACCACCGGAGGCTGGCAAAAGATCCATCTGAATAGATTAGAGAAACGCTACCCATTGCTTAAGCATGACTCGCAAAGTGCCTATTCCCATCACTCAGACTGGAAAATTCATAATTCATGGGATGTTAGCAAACTAAACCCAACAATATAGTAAAAGGCTAATAATATATCATGACCAAGTGGAATGTATCCCAGGAATACAAGGGTGATTAATATTTGAAAAGCAATTGAGATAATTCATCATTTTTAACATGGAGGTTTCTAAGAAAATATAACAAACTAAAAAAGAAAAACAATATGATCATTTCAAAAGAAGCAGAAAAGCATTTGACAAAATTCAGTATCATTTCTGTTAAAATCTCTGAGCACACTAGGAGTAAAAATGAATTTCCTCAACTTGATAAAAGGTATCAATGTGGGGCGGAGCCAACATGGTGGCGTGAGTAGGACAGTGGGAATCTCCTCCCAAAAACATATATATTTTTGAAAATACAACAAATACAACTAATCCTTAAAGAGAGACCAGAAGACACAGGACAAAAGCCAGACTACATCCACACATGCGAGAGCCCAGCGCCTAGTGAAAGAGGTAAGATACAAGCCCCGGCCCGGTGGGACCTGAGCACACCTCCCCCCAGCTCCCGGTGGGAGGGAGAGGGAGCCCAGGACTGCTAAACACCAAGCCCAGCCACCCGCACCAGAGCGCAGACACACTGCATGCGTGGAGGGTTGGAAACTAGGGAAATAGGGCAGCAAGACCCCTGAGCGGTTCCGAAGCTGATGCCCCTGTGACAAAGAAAAGCAAGTGCTTTTTGAAAGTCTTAAAGAGACAGGAGCGAAACAGCTGGATGGAAAAAACACAGGTCACAGTCGAGTGGCTGGAAATTACAGGGAAAACCAGGTGCACTAACACCCTGGGCAACAGCTCTGAGACCCCTCATGGAGGTAAACAGCCAAACAGTCCCCCAGTCCATTACCCCTGTGGGCGCTACGAAAGCAGAGAAGCAGCCTAAGGTAGGCGCTGCCCTCAGAAAGGGAGCATCCTCCATACTGGCCGGGAAAGACACAAAGACGCAGTCTACACACAATTACCCAAAACAAGCCACTAGGGGTCGCAGCTGTCCCATTAAAGAAAGGCCAGGAGCGAGTGAAAAGTTTGGTCCTCCAGGCCGACAGTCAATAGCACCTGTCAACATGAAAAGGCAAAAAAATATGATCCAGGCAACACTAACCCAGACAGCTTTGGCATCTGCTACATCTTCCCCTGAGAAGGAACCTGGGGAGATAGATTTAACCAGTCTTCCTAAAAAGAATTCAAAACAAAAGTCATAACCATGCTGATGGACTTGCAGAGAAATATGAAAGAACAAAGGAAGGAGAATACAGAAATAAAACAAGCTCTGGAAGGATTTCAAAACAGAATGGACTAGATGCAAGAGACCATTAATGGACTAGAAAACAGAGAACAGGAACACAGAGAAGCTGATGCAGAGAGATAAAACGATCTCCAGGAATGAAAGAATTCTAAGAGAGCTGAGTGACCAATCAAAATGGAACAATATCCACATTATAGGAGTACCAGAAGAAGAAGAAAGAGAAAAAGGGATAGAAAGTTGAAGTAATAATTGCCAAAAACTTCCCCAAACTAGGGGAAGAAATGGCCTCTCAGACCACAGAGGTACACAGAACTCCCATGACAAGGGATCCAAGGAGGGCAACACCAAGACACATAATAATTAAAATGGCAAAGATAAAAGACAAGGACAAAGTATTAAAGGCAGCCAGAGAGAAAAAAAAGGTTACCTACAAAGGAAAACCCATCAGGCTATCATCAGACTTCTCAACAGAAACCCTACAGGCCAGAAGAGAATGGCATGATATACTTAATGCAATGAAACAGAAGGGCCTCGAACCAAGACTGCTGTATCCAGCACGAATATCATTTAAATATGAAGGAGGTATGAAACAATTCCCAGACAAGCAAAAGTTGAGGGAATTTGCCTCCCACAAACCACCTCTACAGGGCATCCGACAGGAACTGCTATAGATGGGAGCACTCATAAAAAGAGCACAGAACATAACACCCAACATATGAAGAAGGGAGGAGGAGGAATAAGAAGGGAGAGAAATAAAAAATCATCAGACCGAGTTTATAATAGCTCAAAAAGCGAGTTAAGTTAGACAGTAAGATAGTAAAGAAGCTAACCCTGAACCTTTGGTAACCACAAATTTAAAGCCTACAATGGCAATAAGTACATACCTTTCAATAATCACTCTAAATGTAAATGGACTGAATGCACCAATCAAAAGACACAGAGTAATAGAATGGATAAAAAAGCAAGATCCATCCATATGCTGCTTACAAGAGACTCACCTCAAACCCAAAGACATGCACAGACTTAAAGTCAAGGGATGGAAAAAGATGTTTCATGCAAACAACAGAGAGAAAAAAGCAGGTGTTGCAATTCTGGTATCAGACAAAATAGACTTCAAAATAAAGACAGTAACAAAAGATAAAGAAGGACATTACATAATGATAAAGGGCTCAGTCCAACAAGAGGATATAACCATTATAAATATATATGCACCCAATACAGGAGCATCCACATATGTGAAACAAATACTAACAGAGTTAAAGGAGGAAATAGAATGCAATGCATTCATTTTGGGAGACTTCAACACACTACTCACTCCAAAGGACAGATCCACCAGACAGAAAATAAGTAAGGACACAGAGGCACTGAACAACACACTAGAACAGATGGACCTAATAGACATCTACAGAACTCTACATCCAAAAGCAACAGGATACACATCCTTCTCAAGTGCACATGGAACATTCACCAGAATAGACCACATACTAGGCCACAAAAAGAGCCTCAGTAAATTCCAAAAGATTGAAATCCTACCAACTTTTCAGACCACAGAGGCATAAAACTAGAAATAAACTATACAAAGAAAGCAAAAAGGCTCACAAACACATGGAGGCTTAACAACACACTCCTAAATAATCAATGGATCAATGACCAAATTAAAATGGAGATCCAGCAATATATGGAAACAAACGAAAACAGCAACACAAAGCCCCAACTACTGTGGGATACAGCAAAAGCAGTCTTAAGAGGAAAGTATATAGCAATCCAGGCATATTTAAAGAAAGAAGAACAATCCCAAATGAATAGTCTAATGTCATAATTATCAAAATTGGAAAAAGAAGAACAAATGAGGCCTAAGGTCAGCAGAAGGAGGGACATAATAAAGATCTGAAAAGAAATAAATAAAATTGAGAAGAATAAAACAATAACAGAAATCAATGAAACCAAGAGCTGGTTCTTTGAGAAAATAAACAAAATAGATAAGCCTGTAGCCAGACTTCTTAGGAGGAAAGGAGAGTGAACACACATCAACAGAATCGGAAACGAGAAAGGAAAAATCACAACAGACCCCACAGAAATACAAAGAATTATTAGAGAGTACTATGAAAACCTATATGCTAACAAGCAGGGAAACCTAGGAGAAATGGACAACTTCCTAGAAAAATACAACCTTCCAAGACTGACCCAGAAAGAAACAGAAAATCTAAACAGACCAATAACCAGCAACAAAATGGAAGCGGTAATCAAAAAACTACAAAAGAACAAAACCTCCGGGCCAGATGGATTCACCTCGGAATTTTATCAGACCTACAGGGAAGACATAATACCCATTCTCCTTAAAGTTTTCCAAAAAGTAGAAGAGGAGGGGATACTCCCAAACTCATTCTATGAAGCTAACATCACCCTAATACCAAAACCAGGCAAACACCCCACCACAAAAGAAAACTACAGACCAATATCCCTGATGAACGTAGATGCAAAAATACTCAACAAAATATTAGCAAACCGAATTCAAAAATACATCAAAAGGATCGTACACCATGACCAAGTGGGATTCATCCCAGGGATGCAAGGATGGTATAACATTCGAAAGTCCACCAACATCATCCACCACATCAACATAAAGAAAGACAAAAACCACATGATCATCTCCATAGATGCTGAGAAAACATTTGACAAAGTTCAACATCCATTCATGATAAAAACTCTCAGCAAAACGGGAATAGAGGGCAAGTACCTCAACATAATAAAGGCCATTTATGATAAACCCACAGACAACATTATATTGAACAGAGAGAAGATGAAAGCTTTTCCTCTGAGATCGGGACCTAGACAGGGATGCCCACTCTCCCCACTGTTATTCAACATAGTACTGGAGGTCCTAGCCACGGCAATCAGACAAAACCAAAAAATACAAGGAATTCAGATTGGTAAAGAAGAAGTTAAACTGTCACTATTTGCAGATGACATGATACTGTACATAAAAAACCCTAAAGACTCCACCCCAAAACTACTAGAACTGATATCAGAATACAGCAAAGTTGCAGAATACAAAATTAACACACAGAAATCTGTGGCTTTTCTATACACTAACAATAAACCAACAGAAAGAGAAATCAGGAAAACAACTCCATTCACAATTGCATCAAAAAAAATAAAATACCTAGGAATAAACCTAGCCAAAGAAGTGAAAGACTTATACCCTGAAAACTACAAGTCACTCTTAAGAGAAATTAAAGGGGACACTAACAGATGGAAACTCATCCCATGCTCGTGGCTAGGAAGAATTAATATCGTCAAAATGGCCATCCTGCCCAAAGCAATATACAGATTTGATGCAATCCCTATGAAACTACCAGCAACATTCTTCAATGAACTGGAACAAATAATTCAAAAATTCATATGGATACACCAAAGACCCTGAATAGCCAAAGCAATCCTGAGAAAGAAGAATAAAGTAGGGGGGATCTCACTCCCCAACTTCAAGCTCTACTATAAAGCCATAGTAATCAAGACAATTTAGTACTGGCACAAGAACAGAGCCACATACCAATGGAACAGACTAGAGAATCCAGACATTAACCCAGACATATATGGTCAATTAATATTTGATAAAGGAGCCATGGACATACAATGGTGAAATGACAGTCTCTTCAACAGATGGTGCTGGCAAAACTGGACAGCTACATGTAGGAGAATGAAACTGGATCACTGTCTAACCCATATACAAAAGTAAACTCAAAATGGATCAAAGACCTGAATGTAAGTCATGAAACCATTAAATTCTTGGAAAAAAACATAGGCAAAAACCTCTTAGACATAAACATGAGTGACCTCTTCTTGACCATATCTCCCCGGGCAAGGAAAACAACAGCAAAAATGAACAAGTGGGACTATATTAAGCTGAAAAGCTTCTGTACAGCAAAGGACACCATCAATAGAACAAAAAGGAACCCTACAGTATGGGAGAATATATTCGAAAATGACAGATCCGATAAAGGCTTAAAGTCCAGAATATATAAAGAGCTCACATGCCTCAACAAACAAAAGACAAAGAACCCAATGAAAAAATGGGCAGAGGAACTGAACAGTTCTCCAAAAAAGAAATACAGATGGCCAAGAGACACATGAAAAGATGCTCCACATCGCTAATTATCAGAGAAATGCAAATTAAAACTACAATGAGGTATCACCTCACACCAGTAAGGATGGCTGCCATCCAAAAGACAAACAACAACAAATGTTGGCGAGGCTGTGGAGAAAGGGGAACCCTCCTACACTGCTGGTGGGAATGTAAATTAGTTCAACCATTGTGGAAAGCAGTATGGAGGTACATCAAAATGCTCAAAACAGACTTACCATTTCACTTAGGAATTCCACTCCTAGGAATTTACCGTAAGAACGCAGCAATCAAGTTTGAGAAAGACAGATGCACCCCTATGTTTATCGCAGCACTATTTACAATAGCCAAGAATTGGAAGCAACCTAAGTGTCCATCGATAGATGAATCGATAAAGAAGATGTGTACATATACACAATGGAATACTACTCAGCCATAAGAAAAGGGCAAATCCTACCATTTGCAGCAACATGGATGGAGCTGGAGGGTATTATGCTCAGTGAAATAAGCCAAGCAGAGAAAGAGAAATACCAAATGATTTCACTCATCTGTGGAGTATAAGAACAAAGGAAAAACTGAAGGAACAAAACAGCAGCAGAATCACAGAACCCAAGAATGGACTAACAGGTCCCAAAGGGAAAGGGACTGGGGAGGATGGGTGGGTAGGGAGGGATAAGGGGGGGGAAGAAGAAGGGGCATATTAAGATTAGCATGCATGGGGGAAGGGGGGAGAAAGGGGAGGGCTATACAACACAGAGAAGACAAGTAGTGATTCTACAACATTTTGCTATGCTGATGGACAGTGACTGTGAAGGGGTTTATAGGGGGGACCTGGTATAGGGGAGAGCCTAGTAAACATAATATTCGTCATGTAAGTGTAGATTAATGATAACAAAAAAAAAAAAAAGAAAAGGGGGATTACTCCCCGATAGGATAAAACTGTAAATCAACGATTAATGCATGCTTTAAATATCCTTAATTTTGACCACTTAAAGGGTGTCAGATGATCGGCTATGGAGGTACATTTTTCTGATAATATTCCTTTTCCTTAAAAAAAAAAAAAAGCAGTTCCTGTGTGGTGACCTCCAATGAATTCTACACAATGGTATAAAGGGCATATAAAAGTGTAGGCAAAGGGTCTGTTTGTGCTTATACAGAGGATCAAAGCCTAATTTGGCTACCCAGAAAATGAACTAAGATACGATATGAAAAAGAACTTCCAATATCAGCACTCTCTGGAAGACTAATACCAGAAGATGATCATCAAAAAAAACCCAACAAAAATCCACGCGCTGCTACAGCTGTAGATGCACTCATTCCACCGGTTCCTGGACTTGCCATGGAAATGAAGAAGGAGATATCTAAGCTGTCCTGTGCATACAGTAAAACAACAAATTTGACTGGATCTATATTCTTGGAACTCAACCAAGAATTGGGAGAAGTGAAAGTTGTAGCGCTCCAAAATCTTACAACTACAGACTATCTACTGTTAAAAGAACATATGGGATGTGAACAGTCCCCAGGAATGGGTTGTTTTAATTTGTCTGATTTCTCTCCAACTGTTCAAGTTCAGTTGGACAATACCCACCATATCATAGATAAGTTTTCACAAATGCCTAAGGTGCCTAACCGGTTTTCTTGGTTTCACTGGAGATGGCTGGTAATTATAGGTCTGCTTTGGTTATGTAACTGTACTCCTATTATGTCAATGTGTGTGTGCAATTTAATTAGTAGTTTAAAACCTATACATGCTGATGTTACTCTATAAGAAGATATGTCAAAGAAATAATCAATCTTCCCATGTTTTCTTCCACCTGCTACTTCTACAGCTTTTCTTCTTCCTTCCTAATTACAACCCTTAAATAGAATTCGTGCTTCATATTGAATTTACCGAGTATCATAATTCTTCCAAGTGGTAAAGATATCTCAAGACAAATGCTGGGCATATAAGCCACAGGGCATAAGTCTGCAAAGAAGTAAAAAGCTAACCTTTTCAAACAATAAGGCTTCTCTCTCACTTACGAACTTTACATTTCCCTGTATGGCCCTGGAAGATGACTGGTTAGCCAGAGACGGGTAAGATTCTTCAAGGGAGGAACAACCTAAGACAGGCACAGTCGCAGGGGAGCCATCAGGTGAGAAATTGGGGATCAACAGAGTTGAGGCTTAGAACCTCACCCCCCCTGTTTTGAGAGAAATCTTCTGCATCCGTGGATGTTTCATTGCCCTTGTCTAGCTTGGATTAACACTTAGTCTATAGGCACACACCTGATCATCTACATTTGCTCTCTTACAACACTAAACTATGTTTTCTACCTTTATCTTGCATCTACCTACCACTTCGGCATTTTATTAAAAATAATAATAATAAAGAGAGAAATGGGGTATCCACATATAAATCAAGTATAAAAATCAAACGAATATTCATATTTGAACTGATTGTTTATAGTTCATAATGCATGATCAAAACCAAAAGTTTCTGTGATGACTGCCCTTGTACTGTTCACCATGTAACTTATTCACTATGTAAGAATTTGTTCTCCATGTAGGAACTTGTTCGTTATGCTTCAGAAGATTGGAGACTGACGAAAATTAGGCTTGGGGTGGATTAATGATTGTGCACTGAGCATTGACCCCCCTATACAGAATTTTATTGTTGTTAACGACCATTTGATCAATAAATATGAGATGCTCTCTCAAAAAACAAACAAACAAAAAAGTACAGACTTCCAATTGTAAAATAAATAAGTAACCGGGATGTAATATATAGCATAATGAATACAGTCAAAATATTGTAAGAACTTTATATGGTGATAGCTGGTTGCTAGAATTATCATGTATATAAATGTTGAATCACTGTGTTGTACACCTGAAACTAATGTAATACTGTGTGTCAACTACCCTTGAATTAAAAAAATAAAATAAAAAAGTATCAATGCAAAATCTACAACTAAGAACATAAAACATATTGAAAAACTCAATGCTTTTGTGATAAGATTAGGAACAAGATAGTCATATTACTATCACCACTTCTACTCTACTTTGTGCTACAGGTTTTAGCCTG
This sequence comes from Manis javanica, assembly GCF_040802235.1. NCBI lineage: Eukaryota > Metazoa > Chordata > Mammalia > Pholidota > Manidae > Manis > Manis javanica. Next base: position 30,928,990 of record NC_133166.1, read on the forward strand.
AGCAATCAGGTGAAGTGAGGGAAGGAGGAAGGAAATGTAGGTATATTTGGAAAAGAATAAATAAAACCATCCCTATTCACAGACAATAAGATTTTTACTATAGAGAACCTAATGGAATTCTAAAAGTGTCTATAACTACTACATAAGTTTAGTAAGGCAGCAGGATACATGACCAATCAACAAAAAAATCAGTTGTATCTACATACTAGAGGTAACCAATCAGAAATTGAAATAAAAATATTTCTAATAGCATCAAAAATAAAAAATAGGGATATGTCAACAGACATGAAAGACCTGCATACCAAATTACAAAAAGTAAAGAAGACCTAGACAAATAGGAATATACACAATACAATTTGTTCAAGGGTTGGGCAACTCACTATTAAGAGGTCAGTGCTCCAAATAAGTCTATATGTGAATAAATTTACAGATTCAATGTGCAATCCAATCAAAATGCCAACAGGGTTTGTTTGCTGCAAGGGTTTTTTCCATAAAAATTCTAAAACAGAATTTGAAATTCCAATGAAAATATAAATGATCTAGAATAACCAAAACAACTTTGAAAAAGAAAACTGGAGAACTAACACTACCTGATTTCAAGAATTGTGATAAAGCCAGAGAATTAAAAAAACAATGTGGCATTAGAATAAAGTTAGGCAACATCAATAGAACAAAACGGACAGTCCAGAAATAAACACACATATATAAGGACAACCAATATATTCCCATTAATGCTATATTTTAACATTTCCTCAAGGAAAGTGTAACTGTTGTTATGTATTCTAAAGCAAAGGGTAATGAAATGAAGCGAGATGTTAATGGAGAACGTCCCTAAACTGAAGAAATTTTCCCTGCAAATTGAGTTGCCTGATTTACTGTTGCTTGCAAGCCATCTCCAACTGCACCTTAGCACAAAAGCCACACAAGTAAATTTTACTTTGCATATATTTATACAGGATAAATCACAGGCAACGAGTTATCTGCTTACAGTTCACTTTTCTAATCCTTAGACAAGTGTTTCAGGGAACGACTAGTGTAGTTATATAACTTCTGGGTAGCTTCTAGACCCTTTCATTCAATGCTGTTTCCAAAAGCCCCATTTTGGTCTTAGGAGAAATAGCATCCTTTTCTGTTTGAATCCAGGGTCCAGTCTGGTTGTCCTACATACCTCTGATCTGGCCATTTCAGCCAATTCCAGAGCTATTTCCTTAGAGATACTATTTTCCTATTTCTTCTTCATTTTTTTTTTTAAGCTACAGCACTGTGGTTAAGACAAGATTCTAGAATAAACCAGACCTGTATTCAAATTTCATCATTGCCATTTATTTAGCTATGTGGGTTCCCAGAAACCATTTTCAAATCTTTAAAATGTAAATATAGTGACCGACCTTATTGTTTTTTTGTAAAACTACTTGATGCAACTAACATATTTAAAACTGGCAAAGATTAAATATTCAATAAATAATAGCTGTCACTATTATCATTATCGCTACTGTTATCTACTTACCCCTAGTAATTCCCTTCAAAATAATTTCAACTTGATTCTTCCCTACCTCTAAGTTCTAAGCAATCCACAGCACTGTTGCCTGCAAGGAGCCAATGGACCAAAAAAACTATTATTTTTAAAAACAAAACAAATACGTAGCTTTTGTTAGAAATCCCAATGTACGGATTTTGTAGAGAAAAAGTTCAAATTCTTGCTGACAACACAGTAATACAGACACTCTACCCTTTACCTCCAGCCATATTAGTCATTATTAATAAAGCTGTCCTCCCTTATCTGCAGGGAATATGTTCCAATACCCACAAGGCATGCCTTAAACCACAGAGAGTACTGAACCCTACATATACAATGCTCTTTTCTATACATATATACCTATGATGTTTAATTTATAAGTTAGGCACAGTAAGAGATTAACAAAGTTAATAATAAAATAGAACAATTATAACAATAATACTACAATAAAAGTTATGTGAATGTAGTCTTTTTCTCTCTCTCAAAATATCTCATTGTATTGTACTCACCCTTCTCCATCTTGTGATGATGTGAGATGATAAAACGGCTACATGATAAGATGAAGTGAGGTGAATGACTGTGAAGCAGGCTTAGGCTACTACTGACCTTCTGACAATACATCAGAGGGAGGATCATCTGCTTCCAGACCATAGTTGGCCACGGGTAATAAATGAAAACATGGAAAGCAAAACCATGGATGAGGGGAGACTACTGTAGCTTTTTGTGTTTCCTGCCAAGTACTGTTCCATCGTTTGTGTACACATGTATGTGTGTATATAAACATTTAGGTTTAATTTGAATAGTGCAATGAAACATATATATCTTTGTCTAGATTAACTATCAACATTTAACCACACACACACATTTTGTTTTACTTTTAAATATACGCAAGTCATGTATCTTATTTAGCCTCTAAGGTAGAACTTACTGAGACTGTAGTTACTGAAGTTGAAATTTCATAAACAGCTTCTAAGAAAAGAGGCTCACATATAATGGCTCAGGGAAACAGTTGTAGATATACCTTTCACTGAAAAATGGAAATTAACAAATAATCATAAGAATTCCTTGGCTTTTTAGAATAAATTAAAAATTTAGTACTTAAATAGAGGAAATATGTTAAGTTCCATTACAGTTCATCTACCTTTCTGGTTTATAAACATTGTTTATAAACACTGGAATTTTATTAATTTCCTGGATAACAAATGGAAGGAATGCTATCATTTGGGGCTTTTCCATTTACACTTCCATTACCATGATCTCAAAAACAAAGAATCCAGTGGAATACTGACTGCAACTGACTCCTTCAAAAGATCTATATATAATGTGCCAGATGTCACATGAAATTTGAACTTAAGGAATCACACTGTGTGAAACATTCATTTATATTCTTGCCTTTTATATTATTACTTATATTTAGATTTATGTTTTGAACTTCTTATTATAAAGGACTTCAAAATAGCCCAAGGAAAAAGGTGAACTTGAAAATTACTGTTTTTTTTTTTTTTTTTACTTTACACAGCGTCTCCTTAACAGCAAAAAGGAATACAAGATGCCAGAGGCATTATTATTTTTTAATTAATTTTATTTTGTTATCATTAATCTACAATTACATGAAGGACGTTATGTTTACTAGGTTCCCCCCTTCACCAAGTCCCCCCCACATACCCCTTCACAGTCACTGTCCATCAACATAGTAAAATGCTGTAAAATCACTACTTGTCTTCTCTGTGTTGCACAGTCCTCCCCGTGCCCCCCCCACACTATACATGTTAATCGTAATGCCCCCTTTCTTTTTTCCCACCCTTATCCCTCCCTTCCCACCTGTCCTCCCCAGTCCCTTCCCCTTTGATAACTGTTAGTCCATTCTTGGATTCTGTGCTTCTGCTGCTGTTTTGTTCCTTCAGTTTTCTTTTGTTCCTATACTCCACATATGAGTGAAATCATTCGGTACTTGTCTTTCTCCACCTGGCTTATTTCACTGAGCATAATACCCTCTAGCTCCATCGATGTTGTTGCAAATGGTAGGATTTGTTTTCTTCTTATGGCTGAATAATATTCCATTATGTATATGTACCACATCTTCATCTTTATCCATTCATCTACTGATGGACACGTAGGTTGCTTCCATTTCTTGGTTATTGTAAATAGTGCAGCGATAAACATAGGGGTGCATCTGTCTTTTTCAAACTGGAGTGCTGCTTTCTTAGGGTAAATTCCTAGGAGTGGAATTTCTGGGTCAAATGGTATTTCTATTTTGAGCATTTTGAGAAACCTCCATACTGCTTTCCACAATGGCTGAACTAATTTACATTCCCACCAGCAGTGTAGAAGGACTCCCCTTTCTCCACAACCTCGCCAACATTTGTTGTTGTTTGTCTTTTGGATGGTAGCCATCCTTACTGGTGTGAGATATCTCATTGTGGTTTTAATTTGCATTTCTCTGATGCAAGCGTGTGGAGCATCTTTTCATGTGTCTGTTGGTCATTGAATATCTTCTTTAGAGAACTGTCTATTCAGCTCCTCTTCCCATTTTTAATTGGATTATTTGCTTTTTGTTTCTTGAGGTGTGTGAGCTCTTTATATATTTTGGATGTCAACACTTTATCGGATCTGTCATTTAAGAATATATTCTCCCATACTGTAGGATACCTTTTTGTTCTATTGATGGTGTCCTTTGCTGTACAGAAGCTTTTCAGCTTGATATAGTCCCATTTGTTTATTTTTGCTTTTGTTTCCCTTGCCCGGGGAGATATGTTCAAGAAGAGGTCACTCATGTTTATGTCTAAGAGATTTTTGCCTATGTTTTTTTCTAAGAGTTTTATGGTTTCATAAAGTACATTCAAGTCTTTGATCCATTTCGAATTTACTTTTGTGTATGGGATTAGACAGTGATCCAGTTTCATTCTCTTACATGTAGCTGTTTTGCCAGCACCATCTGTTGAAGAGACTGTCATTTCCCCATTGTATGTCCATGGCCCCTTTATCGAATATAAGTTGACCATATATGTTTGGGTTAATGTTTGGAGTCTCTAGTCTGTTCCATTGGTCTGTGGCTCTGTTCTTGTGCCAGTACCAAATTGTCTTGATTACTGTGGCTTTGTAGTAGAGCTTGAAGTTGGGGAGTGAGATCCCCCCCACTTTATTCTTCCTTCTCAGGATTGCTTTAGCTATTCAGGGTCTTTGGTGTTTCCATATGAATTTTTGAACTCTTTGTTCCAGTTCATTGAAGAATGCTGTTGGTAGTTTGATAGGGACTGCATCGAATCTGTATATTGCTTTGGGCAGGATGGCCATTTTGACGATATTAATTCTTCCTAGCCAGGAGCATGGGATGAGTTTTCATTTGTTAGTGACCTCTTTAATTTCTCTTAAGCATGTCTTATAGTTTTCAGGGTACCTGTCTTTCACTTCCTTGGTTAGGTTTATTCCTAGGTATTTTATTCTTTTTGATGTTATTGTGAATGGAATTGTCTTCCTGATTTCTCTTTCTATTAGTTTATTGTTAGTGTATAGGAAAGCCACAGATCTCTGTGTGTTAATTTTGTATCCTGCAACTTTGCTGAATTCCAATATTAGCTCTAGTAGTTTCGGAGTGGAGTCTTTAGGGTTTTTTATGTACTACATCATGTCATCTGCAAATAGTGACAGTTTAACTTCTTCTTTACCAATCTGGATTCCTTGTATTTCTTTGTTTTGTTTAATTGCCATGGCTAGGATCTCCTGTACTATGTTGAATAACAGTGGGGAGAGTGGGCATCCCTGTCTTGTTCCCAATCGCAGAGGAAAAGCTTTCAGCTTCTCGCTGTTCAGTATGATGTTGGCTGTGGGTTTATCATATATGGCCTTTATTATATTGAGGTACTTGCTCTCTATACCCATTTTGTTGAGAGTTTTTATCATGAATAGATGTTGAATTTTGTCAAATGCTTTTTCAGCATCTATGGAGATGATCATATGGTTTTTGTCCTTCTTTTTGTTGATGTGGTGGATGATGTTGATGGATTTTCGAATGTTGTACCATCCTTGCATCCCTGTATTTTTGAATTCGGTTTGCTAATATTTTGTTGAGTATTTTTGCATGCACGTTCATCACGGATATTGGTCTGCAGTTTTCTTTTTTGGTGGGGTCTTTGCCTGGTTTTGGTATTAGGGTGATGCTGGCTTCATAGACTGAGTTTGGGAGTATTCCCTCCTCTTGTATTTTTTGGAAAACTTTAAGAAGAATGGGTATTATATCTTCTCTGTATGTCTGATAAAATTCCGAGGTAAATCCACCTGGCCTGGGGGTGTTGTTCTTGGTAGTTTTTTGATTACTGATTCAATTTTATTGCTGGTAATTGGTCTGTTTAGATTTTCTGTTTCTTTCTGTGTCAGTCTTGGAAGGTTGTATTTTTCTAGGAGGTTGTCCATATCTCCTAGGTTTCTCAGCTTGTTAGCATATAGGTTTTCATAGTACTCTCTAATAATTCTTTGTATTTCTGTGGGGTCCGTCGTGATTTTTCCTTTCTCGTTTCCGATTCTGTTGATGTGTGTTGACTCTCCTTTCCTCCTAATAAGTCTGGCTACAGGCTTATCTATTTTGTTTATTTTCTCAAAGAACCAGCTCTTGGTTTCATTGATTTCTGTTATTGTTCTATTCTTCTCAATTTTATTTATTTCTTTTCAGATCTTTATTATGTCCCTCCGTCTGCCGACCTTAGGCCTCATTTGTTCTTCTTTTTCCAATTTCAATAATTGTGACATTAGACTATTCATTTGGGATTGTTTTTCCTTTTTTAAATATGCCTGGATTGCTATATACTTTCCTCTTAAGACTGCTTTCACTGCGTCCCACAGAAGTTGGGGCTTTGTGTTGTTGTTGTCATTTGTTTCCATATATTGCTGGATCTCCATTTTAATTTGGTCATTGATCCATTGATTATTTAGGAGTGTGTTGTTAAGCCTCCATGTGTTTGTGAGCCTTTTTGCTTTCTTTAAACAATTTATTTCTAGTTTTATACCTTTGTGGTCTGAAAAGTTGGTTGGTAGGATTTCAATCTTTTGGAATTTACTGAGGCTCTTTTTATGGCCTAGTATGTGGTCTATTCTGGAGAATGTTCCATGTGCATTTGAGAAGGATGTGTATCCTGTTGCTTTTGGATGTAGAGTTCTATAGATGTCTATTAGGTCCATCTGTTCTAGTGTGTTGTTCAGTGCCTCTGTGTCCTTACTTATTTTCTGTCTGGTGGATCTGTCCTTTGGAGTGAGTGGTGTGTTGAAGTCTCCCAAGATGAATGCACTGCATTCTATTTCCTTCTTTAATTCTGTTAGTATTTGTTTCACATATGTTGGTGCTCCTGTATTGGGTGCATATATATTTATAATGGTTATATCCTCTTGTTGGACTGAGCCCTTTATCATTATGTAATGTCCTTCTTTATCTCTTGTTACTGTCTTTGTTTTGAAGTCTATTTTGTCTGATACTAGTATTGCAACACCTGCTTTTTTTCTCCCTGTTGTTTGCATGAAATATCTTTTTCCATCCCTTGACTTTTAATCTGTGCATGTCTTTGGGTTTGTGGTGAGTCTCTTGTAAGCAGCATGTAGATGGGTCTTGCTTTTTTATCCATTCTATTACTCTGTGTCTTTTGATTGGTGCATTCAGTCCATTTACATTTAGGGTGATTATTGAAAAATATGTACTTATTGCCATTGTAGGCTTTAGATTCGTGGTTACCAAAGGTTCAAGGGTAGATTGTTTACTACCTTACTGTCTAAGTTAACTCGCTAATTGAGCTATTATAAACAGAGTCTGATCATTATTTTTCTCCCTTCTTATTCCTCCTCCTCCATTCTTCATATATTGGGTGTTTTGTTCTGTGTTCTTTTTAGGAGTGCTTCCATCTAGAGCAGTCCCTCTAAGATACCCTGTAGAGGTGGTTTGTGGGAGGCAAATTCCCTCAACTTTTGCTTGTCTGGGAATTGTTTAATCCCTCCTTCATATTTAAATTATAATCATGCCGGATACAGTATTCTTGGTTCAAGGCCCTTCTGTTTCATTGCATTGAATATATCATGCCATTCTCTTCTGGCCTGTAAAGTTTCTGTTGAGAAGTCTGATGATAGCCTGATGGGTTTTCCTTTGTAGGTGACCTTTTTTTCTCTCTGGCTGCCTTTAATACTTTGTCCTTGTCTTTGATCTTTGCCATTTTAATTATTATGTGTCTTGGTGTTGCCCTCCTTGGATACCTTGTCATGGGAGTTCTGTGTACCCCTGTGGTCTGAGAGGTCATTTCCTCCCCTAGTTTGGGACGTTTTCAGCAATTATTTCTTCAAACACACTTTCTATCCCTTTTTCTCTCTCTTCTTCTTCTGGTATCCCTATAATGCAGATATTGTTCTGTTTCGATTGGTCACACAGTTCTCTTAAAATTCTTTCATTCCTGGAGATCCTTTTATCTCTCTCTGCATCAGCTTCTCTGCATTCCTGTTCTCTGTTTGCTTGTCCATTAATGGTCTCTTGAATCTTGTCCATTCTGCTTTGAAGTCCTTTCAGAGATTGTTTTATTTCTGTATTTTCCCTCCTTAGTTCTTGCATATTTCTCTGCAAGTACATCAGCATGGTTATGACTTTTGTTTTGAATTCTTTTTCAGGAAGATTGTTAAAGCTATCTCCCCAGGTTCCTTCTCAGGGGAAGATGTAGGAGATGTCGAAGCTGTCTGGGTTGGTCTTGTCTGGATCAAATTTTTTTGCCTTTTCATGTTGATAGGTGCAGTGGTATGCTATTGACTTGTCTGTCAGCTGGGACAGTCAAGACTCTTTCCACTTGCTCCTGGCCTTTCTTTACTGGGACAAGTGCAACCCCTAGTGGCTTGTGTTGGGCAACTGCATGTAGATTGGGTCTCTGTGTCTTGCCCGGCCAGTAGGGAGGAAGCTCCCTTGCTATGGGCGTGGCCATCCTCAGGCTGCTGCTCTGCTATAGTGGGGCCTCAGAGGGGTAATGGACGGGGGTGTTTGGTTGTTCACTTCCGTGAGGGGTCTCAGAGCTGTTGCCCAGGGTGGTATTAGTGTGCCTAGAGTTCCCTGGAATTTCCAACTGCTCAACTGTGACCCGGGATGCTTCAGTCTAGCTGTTTCGCCCCTGTCTCTTTAAGACTTTCAAAAAGCACTCGCTTTTCTTTGTCCCATGGGCGCTGGCTGCGGGGCCTGCTTGCAGGTCTTACTGTCCTGTTTCTCTAGTTTCCAGCACCCCATGCATGCACTGTGTGTCTGCGCTCTGGTATGGACCGCTAGGGCTGGGTGTTTAACAGTCCTGGGCTCCCTCTCCCTCCCCGCTCCGACTCCTCTCCTCCCACTGGGAGTTGGGGTGAGGGGCCTCAGGTCCCGCCAGGCTGCGGATTGTTTCTTACCCCTTTTACCAGGTGCTGGGTTCTCACAGGTGTGGATGTAGTCTGGCTGTTGTCCTGTGTCTTCTGGTCTCTCTTTTAGGGATAGTTGTATTTTCAAAAATATATATGTTTTTGGGAGGAGATTCCTACTGTGCTACTCATGCCACCATCTTGGCTCTGCCCTCCGGCATTATTCCTTTTAAGAGAAAAGTTTACAAAACAAAAGAAAAAAGCAGATACCACCTACCCAAGGGAAAATGACTTATAGCTGGTCTGGGAAGTGAAGAATTGTTCAAGGTGAAACATTTTATGAAATAAAATTACATACTGTACATTAAGCTTAGTATACTAAAAACTGGCTTAACAATAAGGAACATGCAAAAAAGCTTTAACAAAATGTTAGCAAATTGAATTCTGCAGTATATAAAAAGAATAATAAACCCAAACAAGTGGGTTTATTTGGACAACTTAAGGCTGGTTCAATATTCAAAAACAAATCAATATAATCCATCATTAACAGTCTAAAGAAGAAAAATCAAATCATAATATCAATAGATCAGAAATGCATTTAACTAATATAGCCATCAGGGTAAAAATTCTCAGCAACCTAGGAATACAAGGGAACTTGTTCAACCCAATAAAAGGTTGTACAATAAACCTATGGCTAACACCATAGTAAATAGTGAAAGATGAAATAGTTTGCATTTATGAAAAGGAATAATGACAGTATATCTACATTCATCTTTCTTGACAATAAATTATATATGGACTAGAAAATAAGGAATAAAGCTGTCTTGATTTGCAGATGACAAGAATGTCTATGTTGGAAATCCCAGGGAATCTACAAAGAACCTTCCTGAATTTAGTAGGAATAAAACTGCAGGATACAAAGTCTACACACAAAAATCACTTAAACTTCTATATACTAGCAGCAAACAACATGAAATCAAATTTTTTAACATCAGTAACTCTTATAATAGCTCTCATAAAATTCAAATTTTATAAATCTAATAAATCATAACACTGATGAAAAAAATCAAAGATGACCTAAATAAATGGAGAGATATACAGTATCAGAAGACTCAACTTATTAAAGATGTCAATTTTTACCAAAATGATCTACAGATTTAATGCAATATCAATCAAAATCCAAGCAGGGCCTTTTTTGGTAGATAACAGATAAAAATTCTTTTTTAAATGTTATATAGTAGGACAAAAGTACTAGGATAGACAAAAGATATTGCAAAAGAAAATTAACTTGGAGGAATCACACTACTAACTTTTGTGACTTCCTATAAAGCTACAGTAATCAAGAGAGTGGTGCCAATGGAATAAATGGTCAAGAAATAGGCCCATATAAATATGGCTATCTGATCTCTGACAAAGGTGTAAAAGCAGTGCAATTGAGAAAGAACAGTAAATGGTGCTAGGACAACACCTCATCTATATGCACGCAAATAAAAAAATTAATCTCAGTCTAAACCTCATATCTTGTACAAAGATTAACTCCAAATGGATCATAAGATGAAATAAAAAACACAAAACCATAAAACTTTTAGAAGAAAATATCAGATAAAATCTTTATGATCTGGAGTTGGGTGAAAAGTTCTTAGAAATAACACCAAAAGTAGTATCCATAAAAAAATTAATAAATCGGACTTTATTAAACTTAAAAATTTTACCTCTAAGAGAGGTACTATTAAGAAAATGAAAAGCCAAGTCCCCAGCATATATAAAGAAATTTAAAAACTCAACAGTAAAATAACCAAACAATCTCATTAGAAAATGGGCAAGGATTCGAATAGCTATTTCTTAAAAAAGATACACAAATGGCCAAAAACACATGAAAAGATAATCAGCATCACTAGTCACCACAGAAATGCAAATGAAATAAACAATGAGGTAGTACTTCCAATAGGATGGGTATAATCAAAAAGATTGATAAAAGTGCTGGCAAAGATGTAGAGAAATTGAAATCCTCAGACACTCCTAATGGGAATGTAAAATGGGGCAGCCTCATTTGGAAAACAGTCTAGTGGTTCAACACAAGACTAAACATAGAGCTGTGGTATGACTTGACAGTTCCACTCTTAGGTATACATACCCAAGAGAAATGGAAATGTGTCCACACAAAAACCTGTGTATGAACATTCACAGTACATTATTCCTAACAGACAAAAACTGGAAACAGCCCAAATGCCCTTCAATATGTGAATGGATAAACCATGGTACAATCACATTAATTCAATACTAAGGTAATAAAAGGTAACAAACTAATGCTACATGTAACAACTTGGATGAATCACAAATACATTATGATAATTGAAAGAAATCAGGTTAACCTAAAGGTTATAAACCTATAACCTAAGGGTTGTAAAGCTAAGGGTTACACAGTGTATGTATGATTCTACTTAGAGGGCATACTCAAAAGATAAAATTACATTAATGGAAAACGCATCATTGATTGTTACAAGTAGCGGGCAGTGTGAAAATAAAGGGATAACCTGAGGGAGTTTATTGGCATAGTGGAACTGTTTGGATCCTGAACCTAGTAGTGATGGTTACACAAACCTAAACATGTGCTAAAATACATAGAGTCAGTCATACGCTAAACAAACAAAAAAGGTCAATTTTACTGCACAATAATTTAAACAAAAAAAATTTTTTAAAGAATAACAAACAAAATTCTATTAATCCCAGCAGCTTCCTATGAGAAGTAAAAAAAAAAACATGGCCAAACTGGAGTTACTTAAGGCCAAATAAACCATTTTTTTTCAACAGGGTTCTGTTGATTATTCAGGGGATAAAAAGGTGGGTGGTGAGTATGTCACCATTTACATTACAGTTTCCATAGAGAAGCAGACCCTTAAGTAAGTACAAGTAGTTTATTTGGGAAATAATCTCAGGAAACTGTAGTAGGTAGTAGGGAAGAAAAGGCAGCCACAGTGTACATTAATGAGCAGGCTAGAGCTGTGGGCAACTCGAAGTCAACCATACAGAGGAATTCTGAAACACAGTGTAGGACATGCATCAGAGTTATTCCACTCAAGGGGCAAGGGACCTAGAGGTTTTTCTCTCAATTTCTCAAGTCATCAGTTGAAGGTTGCTTCTGGGGGGCATGAATTCCCCAGAACTTCTGGCCTGCCCATGTGTGAGGCAGAGCGGGTTCCAGAGTACAAGAAAAGCCCTCAAGCTAAAAGTCATAGGTGCTGGCAGTCAGACACTGTGACAGGGTGTATAGAAGTGTAGGTACTGATGAAAAATGGGCAGGGCATTGAGGAAAATGAAAAGGCCCTCACAACATCTGCTCCACATGGGGAAACGTGTGGTTGAATATTAATAGGATTACCTCTGAAATAAAACCAAGACACTGCCTCTGGAGGGTCAGAATAGAGAGGACATTTCACTTTTTATTCTTTTTCAATTTTTCACCATGAACATACTACTTTTTCAAGACTACTTCAATCATTCAGGAAAGAGATTATGGCAGCTAAGATTGTGCTTACAGTGCTGGGGCTAGGGAAAAAACTAATGGATTATTTTGAAGGTACAATTAATCGGATGGATGTGGTATGTGAAAGAAGAGAATCAGAATAAGATTTAGGTTTTTGGGGTCTCACCAACTACAAGTATTACAAAATGGGGTTAATACTGCCCTCTTCATAGTATTGTTGTGATTATAAAAGTGCTTACAACAGGGCCTAATGTATAATAAGTACTCAGTAATGATTAAACTAAGAAAAATAAAAAGGGTTTAAAATATACTTTTACATATACATAGTTACATTTATGTGTTTCCCATATTCCTCATGTAAATAAAAAAAATTATTAACATTTTTTTCAATTTTTCTATTATTACAATTATTAAATTCCTTATTAAATTTAATTTAAGGGACAGAGATTTCTTTAACAAATGACTTGCAAGGAAAATCAGGGAAAGAAGAAAACTATCAAGTAAGAAAGATTTAAGAGACCTATCAACTACAAGTAATATGGGGACCTTGTTTGGATGTTGATTCAAGCAAACAAACTAAGACAAGAGAGCGAAATATACACACATACATACACAAATGGAGAAATCTGAAAACAGTTATATATTTGGTGATATTAAGGAATTATTGTTAATTTTTCAGGTGTGATAATGACGTTGAGATTACATTAGTAAAAATACTGGGTAAATTTGGCAATCAGACAACACAGAGAGATAAAAGCATCCAAACTGGAAAGGAAGAAATTAAAGTGTCACTATTTGCAGATGACACAATATTATACACAGAAAATTCTAGACTCCACTAAAAAATTTTAGAACAACTGATTCAGCAAAGTTGCAGGATACACAATTAATGCACAGAAATCTGTCACATTCCTATATACTAAAAATGAACTAGCAGAAAGAGAAATAAGAAATACACTCCATTTACAATTGCATCAGAAAGAATAACATACCTAGGTGAAAGACCTATATTCTGAAAACTACAAGACACTCGTGCGAGAAACTAAAGAAGACACCAAAAAATAGAAATCTATCCCATGCTCATGGATAGGAAGAATTAATATTGTCAAAATGACCATCCTGCCGAAGCAATCTACAGATCCAATACAATTCCTAACAAAATACCAACAGCATTCTTCAATGAACTAGAACAAACAGTTCTAAAATTCATATGGAACCATAAAAGACCCTGAATAGCCAAAGCAATCCTGAGAAAGAAGAACAAAGCTGGGGTTATTATGCTTCCTGACTTCAAGGTGTACTACAAAGCCACAGTAGTCAAAACAATTTGGTACTGGCACAAGAACAGACCCACAGATCAATGAAACAGGATAGAGAGCCCAGATATAAATCCACACATATATGGTCAATTAATACATGAAAAAGGAACCATGAACATACAATGGGATAAAGACAGTCTCTTCAACAACTGGTGTTGGGAAAACTGGACAACTACATGTAAGAAAATGAAACTGGATTATTGTCTAACTACATACAAAACTAAATTCAAAATGGATCAAAGACCTGAATGTAAGTCATGAAACCATAAAACTCATAGAAGAAAACATAGGCAAAAAACTCCTGAATATAAACATGAGCAAGTTTTTCCTGGATATATCCTCTCGGTCAAGGGAAACAAAATAAACATAAACAGTGGAACTACATCAAACTAAAAAGCTTCTGTACAGCAAAGGACACCATCAGCAAAACAGAAAAGCCCTCTATAGTATGGGAGAACATATTCATAAATGACAACTAAAATATATAAAGAACTCATATGCTTCAACACCCAAAAAACAAACAACCCAACAAACAATGGGCAGAGGGCTTGAACAGACACTTCTCCAAAGAAATACAGATGGCCAACAGGCACATGAAAAGATGCTCCATATTGCTAATTATCAGGGAAATGCAAATTAAAACCACAATGAGGTATCACCTCACACCACTTAGGATGGCCACCATCCAAAAGACGAAAAGTAACAAATGCTGGAAAGGATGCGGAGAAATGGGAACCCTCCTACACTGTTGGTGGGAATGTAAATTGGTGCAACTGCTTGTGTAAAAGTACTATGGAGCTTCCTCAAAAAACTAATTTGAACCAGTAATTCCAATCCTAGGAATTTACCTGAAGAAAATAAAATCCCTGATTCCAAAAGACATAAGCACCCCTATGTTTACTACTGCACTATTTGCAATAGCCAAGATATGAAAGCAACCTAAGTATCCATCAACAGATGAATGGATAAAGAATACATGGTACATATACATAATGAAATATTAATGAGCCATAAAAAGAAAAGAAATCCTTCCATTTGCAACAACATGGATGGAGCTAGAGGGTATTATACTCAGTGAAATAAGCCAGCTGGAGAAAGACAAGTACCATATGATTTCACTTATTTGTGGAATATAAAAAGAAAGCAAAACAGAAGGAACAAAATAGCTGTAGACTCATAGACACCAAGAAGGGACTTGTGATTACCAAGGGGGAGGGCTGGGAAAAGGGAGTAAAAGGGCACAATAATTTGCAATCACAATACAGGTTGGTCAAAGGGACAGTAATACAGCATAGAGAATACAGGTAATGCTTCTGTAGCATCTTAGGACATTTATAGATAGGGACTGCACTAGAAGGGCTGACGATTTAATAATATCGGTAACTGTTGAACCACTCTGTTGTATATATGAAACCAACATAAGACTGTATATCAACAATACTTTAATTTAAAAAACTGTGTAAATAAACAAAAAGAGGTCTTCTCTTTCAGAAATACATACTGAAATATTTATAAATGAAATTAACTTAAACCATATGGAATTATTTTGTAGGTCAAAATGGATGGATATAGACGATTTCATACAATCCATTTAATATAATATCTGTGATTTGCTTCAAGATAATCCAAATGGGAGGATACGAGGCTGGTGAGGGGATAGGGCTTAGAGATAAAAAAAAGAATGACCTAAAGTTAATGACAGCTGTAGTTGGATGATGACTGTATGGGAGTTCACTGTTTGCTATTTAATGCTTTAATTTTTCAATGATTTGAATGATAACTGAAGAGAAAAGCCCAACTTGTATAACTGTGCCTTCCCTACTGTTTATTACACTGTAAGTGTCAAAAAAACATAATGTTGAAATGATGCTTAGATCAATATTCTTAGGAAGGCCCATCTATTAAACAATGATGGGCTAATAAAAAACATAGCTAATTATGTAACTGACAACATACGGGGGACTAAAAACAAAACAAACAAACTAGTTAAACTAGCAAAGGAAGATTAAATAGGAAAACAAAAATTAGAAACAAAATGTTCTTCAAATTTTATAACACTCTCAGATGTGACTTGTTATGATTGACTCTTCATTCCAGATTTTACTCTTAAAATTTATGATAGCTATATATTCCTCACACTACAATCCCTTCATCTACTTTTAATCAGTATTTTATATGACTTCACTTATGCTATTAAAAACATTTGCTCTGAATTGCATTACCTGTCTTTATTTACCACGTATGCATATAGGTATAGACTAGATAAAGGGTACAGAAAATTTTAAATATGTCCATTAAGCTCTCTAGAGTTTCTTTTTTTATATCACATACACAATTTTAAGTCCATTAAAAGAAATGTCTTGCTTATAGCCAGGTGAATGTTGTGTGTGTGTGTGTGTGTGTGTGCAAAATACAATTTGCTAACTATAGCCAATAAAAGTAAGGATAGACTCATTCTAGCTTGGATATCTCTGGAAGAGTTTATTCAGACATAACAGTTTAAAAGCTACAGAAAAATATATTAGTATTTTCTTAATATTATGAAGAACTTTTTAATAATTATAGCTATCAAAAAATGGAATTAACTGTCTCCTAGAGAATAAGAACCCCTTACTGGACATTAAACCAAAAGGTAGATGGTAATTTATTAAGTATACCGAAAAATAGACTCATAAAGAATCTTTAACTTTACACTCTCATGGCCTTTGTCACCAAATGAAAAAGAACTGAGTCGTGATTCTGGTTCTTACTTAGGTTACAATTGTGAAGTTAGATAATTTCTCTAAAATTCAGTTTTTATTGAATATAAAATACCTCATATTTTGCTGGTAAGATTAAATGATGTAATGCATGTAAAACTGTTTAGCATAGTACCTGGGACATAGCAAATGATTAACAAACACTATTACAGACCCTTTGGCCTGTCACATAGGTATTAACTCAGTTATGCTAGCAATTAGTATCACCTTCATTACTACTGCTACTGCTATTACCACATAAGGGAAGAGTAGGTAGTTGATAAATGGAACAGTGGAAACTCTCCCATGAGACATAAAAGGTGGTATAGTAGAGGGAACAGAAGATCATTGCTGGAGGATAGGATCAAGGCCTTATGTGTTAGTATTTCTATAAGCAATGGGAGCACTGACGGTGACCCTGGGGATGATCCAATTAATTCAATTAATTTATTGAACAACTACTATGTGCCAAGCACTCAAGAACAAAAAAGATAAAATTCCTGTCCTATGAGAGTTTACTTTCTAGTGTTTCTGGTAATTCTGATGATGCAGTGTTGTTTGTTAAACATAAAGTAATTCACAAAAACATCTGAACCTGAAATATGTTACTGAGTAGCTGGGTCTTTTGGGAACAAGGCAAGGGTGCTAGAAATGGCTACATCCTTTAAAATACTGGTACTATAAAGTTTCCAAATGAATGACACTTCAAATTACAGTGGTATCTGATACAGAAACCAGGAAATATTAAGTAAGTAAACTTTACAAAACACCTGTGATGATATTCTTTGACAGTCAAGTATCATATGAATGTATGTTTCCAAGTATCAATTCAACCCATGGCTAATTTCAATGGCAAAAACAACTTGTTTTACTGTAAATGGTGACTGGTTGGAATACTACACAAAAGCTATCATTCTTCAAAACACAGGATATAGTATAATTTGCTTTTTGGAAATAAAACATACATCTAAAGAAACTAATGAAATAAGGTTCAAGCAGTTCAAAATTTGTTAGTTTTAGCTCTCATGAGCTTTATAAAAAATTCTTGGTATGAAATGCTAACACTGTTTTTGATAAGACCTGTCTAAACAAGATGAGTATTATTTACCAAAACAGAAAAACAATGTTTTAGCCTGATATGGGCAGTTGGCTAGCTTTAAATTCTATCATCTATCAGTCACCCAGAATATTTCCTGCTTGTTTACTTAATGCAGCCTTTCTGAGAAAGGCACTTGCAGAATATTCACTGGCTGCTAAATATTATTGTTAGAAACAGCAACCAGAGATGGTTATCTGTTTAAGCTGTTTATCTTTGTCCCTTAAAAAAAATTAGAGCAAATAGAACAAAATGTTCTACTGCAAAAGCTCAGTCTAAATGTATCTGGATAATAGCAAAATGGGTGTTTCCTTGGAACTTCAGAGGTAACAATCTCTGAAAAGTAGCCTGGAGGGAAAAATCTTTTCAATTATTACATTATCAAAAAATAAAGCATATTAAGAAAGAGAAAATTTTTCTCTTGAAAAAACATCTAAATCAGTCACTCACAGAGAATGACTGCCACACCACAGGAGTACACCTAGACCCAAGAATCAGGACCAATAAGAAATACTTCATTACAAGGTCAGGTCTACTCAGCAAACAAAAACACTAAAGGAGAAATATCCAAGTGCTCTCCAGTCAAATTAGCTCATGAGGTATTGCTAGGCATATGAAATCAAATAACAGCATATCTTGTGTTTACAATAGTACCTTGGCATTTTTAAAGCACCAGGGCTTAGATAAGGATTAACTCTTAGGTGAAGTTTTTGCTGATTTCCTCAATTTAAATTGCTCCTTTTGGGGAATCCTCTTAATTTGTTGTTTAATATCTGTATTTGAGCATTTATCACAGACTATCTTATATTACAACTGATTATAAAACAGACTGTATGTCCACTATATTATAAATAACCATAGGGATATATTTTATTTATTTCCCTAGAACCTAGCAATATGCCTCTTGGCAAACAGGTGCTAAGTAAAACTTGGCTGAATCTGACTTTGTTTTGTCTTTCACAATGTTCACAACTATGCCATGAGAGACTGAAAGCAGGTATTACAAAGGAATAAACTGCTATTCAAAAAGGTTAAATAATGTGCCAAGTTTCACCAGGTAGGTCTTGGGAACCTCAGACTTCTTGGCAGTATTTTACGTTTGTATGACAGTACTTAGAAGATTTGGGTAGCAGAAATTCATGGAGAAATAGCACAGAATTTAAAATGAAACTGAGCAATCACAAGTCAGTCATACTCCATAATTAAGAAACCACTGATATATTATCAAATGCAGAGGACCAGTGAAAGAATAACACTCGATGCATAATCCTGAGTTTTCCTTATCTGTCCTTGTCCACTGAGAATCAGGGATTAAGCCAAGTATGTATATTTATTCTGAAATAATTATGCTAACCTAGGAATGTGACTTCAAATCAGGATGCTGTAACAGTGAAACTTTGATCACTACTGTACACCAAAAACACAGCAGAACATATAAAATATGTAAGAAGATTTAAAAAAAAGCATAGCCAGGATCAAATACAAGACAAACATCTCCAATGGCCAGTTAATAAAACAGAAATGGTTAAAAAAAAGTAAACGACTAAAAGCTCAGGCCTGTTGATTGTCAATCTTAAACAGGAGTGACAGTTCAGTACCCTTGCCTCCAAGCATAACCTATTAATCTATTCCTGGAAACTAAACCAAAGTATGGCATGTTTCTATCATATCTCCAATGTAACTTATGATACAATCACTAAAATTCTGAAATAAGACTTGGTGCTGGATTGGGGACAAGAAGGGTTAAAGTGAAAGTTAACAGAAGGCCTAGAGACATACAGGTATGAGCAGAGAGGGAGGAAGGGGAAAGAAAACAGTAGCAGAAAAATAACTCCTTCTCAAAATGGGCCAGCAAGCTGATATTTGAGATCGTATGAAGAAATCCAATGAAAATTACAGCCAGAAAAATCAATAATCAGAACAATGAATTTACTTAATATGAAATTAATTTTATAGAAATAAGCAATAAAAACTTTAAACGTGAATTAAAGTAGAATGTTCAAACAGATATATGAAGGCAAAACTTCAAATGAAAATGAACAACAAAAGCAGAGAGAGAAATGTAGGTATGTAGAGAGACCCAATTAGGAAATCTGAAAATGAAAAACATAGTCATTGATGCAAAAAAATCAACAGATGAAATAAACTCTCTCTAGATAGACTGAAGACAGAATTCTTGAATTAGAAGATAGTCCTGATGCATTCACCAAGAACTTGGGCACAGAATTAGAAGAAAAAAACTTAATTGAGACAACAGCTGAAAGACATATAAAAGGTAGATTGAGAGACTCCAGTATTCATGTAATATGAGTTTAAGAAAAAGACACTGCTTGATAATGGGGGGAATCTAGTAACCACAATGTTGCTCATGTAAGTGTATATTAATGATACCAAAATAAAAATATATAAAAAAGAAAAAGGTACTGAAAGAAAGGGTGAAGAAACAATAAATTTTTTTGAGAACAAAAGAAAAATTAATCTTCAGATTAATAATAAAAACTGGACATCCAGCATCAAGAGAAAAATTTTTGAGATTGTTTCTTACTCTGTGATTTTCCTATAGATTCCCCCTTTCAACAACCCACCAGTCTATCAAATTACACATTCTTATAAAAACTAAGACTAAATGGACTAGTTGGATCAGATGATGGATGTCTGGTGTGTAAGGTTGGGGGGCAGTTCCAAAATACAGCTGTTAAGTCTAGAGTTGTCAGATGGGAGTGTAATATAGAAATTCTATTACCAGGGCTCGAGAGACAGTTCATTTGACAAGCAAAGCAAATGCAGTCAGATGGTGGCTTTACTTCTCTGCTTTATCTCTTTCTTCCATCCAGTTGAAGTAAACCGTAATAAGCCAAATTCAAACTATAAAGGGTACAAAAGCTATCTTCCCTTCAAGAGTTTACTGTATGTATAGGAAGATGAAAAACTAAAAAGTAAATGATGGGCCAAGAAGGAGTAACAGGTGACTAGATTTAATCTCCCACTAAAAACAAACTTTTAAAAAAGGAAACAAATGGGACAAAATATGTGAAATAACAGTTGTCAAGATACTGGACATCAGATAAGAAAAGGCAGTGATCCAGGAGAAGTGAGGTGACCTCCTACAATTGCCGCAGCTCCCACAGTGAGTTTTGAGGCTGCAGCACAGAGATGGATAAAGTTCAACAAATTTTCTGCGTGGAGAAAATGGCAAATATCCAGAAGGACCAAGGGAGCTAGAGTTTGCAGAGTATGCCAGAAGAGGAAAATAGAAAATTTCCAAGATTAGCAGAGAATTCCCCTCAAGTATCCAATAAAGTATGGATCAGAAGCAGAAGATAATAAAGACCAGAGTGGGTTTTTCTAAATTTTATTTAACCAGTCCTTTATTGTTGGACATTTGTGTTGTTTCTAATTTTTTATAATAATGAAGCAGTACTACAATGAATATTCTTGAATATACATATTTGTGCAGTTAATCTTGACCCATCACTTTACAGATGAACCTTCAGATACCCTGAGAGGTATGAATTTATCTGAGAGGCAGAATTTAGACACAACTTAGAGGCTTTTGGGTCAGTGAATAGCTCTTTTCCTGTTACATTAGCGGAGGCCACCAAACTTGTCTCGTGGCTGTGGCAATGCCCTCCTGTGAAAAAGTAGGGATTCATGGTTTGTGCTTCCAGCATTATAGCTAAGCCACCCCCAGAAAAGACAAGTCAAGTTAAAAAACACAGGTAAGGTTACGTGAGAGTGGGTTTTAAGAAGACAAAAAGGCAAACAGAAAAAACAATAGAGAAAAAGCAATGAAACCAGAAGCTGGTTCTCTGGACAGCTCAGTAAAATTTATGAACCTCAAGTCAGACTGACCAAAGAAAAAAGAGAAGACACAAACTACACATCAGGAATAAAAAAGTGTTGTAGACTCAACAAACATTAATATTATAATGAGAGTATTTCAAATACTTCATGCCAATAAATTAGACAACTCAATGAAATGGACAAATTTTTTTTAAAGACACAAAATTTGAAAGGCACTCAAGACTCAAGAAGTTATTTTGAATAGATATCCTGAATATTCCTATATCTCTGAAGTTTTAGTTTAAAACCCTCCAACAACAAAAAAACGTCCTGGGCCTTAGAGCTTCATGAACAAATTCAATTAAGATTTCAGCAAGATATATTACTCTGCATAAAATCTGAAAGTAGAAAAAGAATTATTTCCAAACTTATTTTTTGAGGCAACTACAGACCAATACCCCTCATGAATATAGATCAAAAATACACAATAAAATATTAGCAATTATAATCAGCTATTGTAAAAAGAATAATACCTCCTACTATATGGAATTTATCCTAGGAATTCAAGGCTAACTCAATATTTGAAAATTGATCATGTAATTCACCGTATCAAGAGCCTGAAGAAAAATTATGTATGATCAACTCAACAGATGGAGAAAAAGCACTTAATAAAAATATGACACCCATTTGTGATTTAAAACTCTCAGCAAACTGGGAATAGAAGGAACCTTCCCAACTAAAAAAGGGTATAAACTTAAAACAAAGCTAATGTAGTATGTAACAGTGAAACATTGAATGCTTTTGCCCTCAAATATGAAAGCAGCAAGGATATCTGTTTTTACCACTACTGTCTAACATCATAGTGGATGTACAATAAATGCAACAAGATAAGAAAAAGAAAAGAGGTATACAGATTGGAAAGGAAGAAACAAACTGTCTCCTATATTTGTAGGTGACACAACTGCCTACATAAAAAAATCCCAAAGAATCTATGAAAAGCTACTAGAACAAATAAGTTAGCTTAGCGAAAATGCAAAACACAAGGATAATATTTTTAAAGTAGCATATACAAGTGCATCAGAAAACATGAATTATTTAGAAATAAACCTAACAAAATATGTACAGGATCTATATGCAAAAAAAAACTACAAAATAATAATGAAAGAAATAAAAGAGATGTCAATAAATAGATAGGCCATGTTAATGGTTTGGAAGATTTAGCTTTATTAATATGTCAATTCTCTCCAAACTATGTGATCTATAGATTGAAACACAATCTCAATCAATATCCCAGTAGGACAGTATTGTTTTCTGTGTAAATGTAAAAAGCTAATTAAAAAGCTTATATTGAACTAGAATAGCCAAAATAATTTTGTAAATAAGAAAAAATTTTAAAGCTCATTGGACCACATTTCATGACTTAAGTTACAGCAATTAAGAGAGGGTGGTATTGCCTAAAAGACACAAATATCAATGGAACAGAATAGACAAAGTTCAGAAGTAGGAGAATACATATATGAACACTTGATTTTCACAAAGGCAATTCAATAGAAAAAGGATATTTTCTCACAAAATGGCACTGGAACAATTGGACATCCATCTCCACAAAAATAGCCCTCAAATTATAATTTGTACATATAGAAAAATTAACTTTAGATGGATCACAGAATTTAGTGGGGAGGCTAAAACTATAAAACTACTAGAAGAAAACATTAAAAATATTTTTGTGACCTTAGGCTAGGCAAAGCTTAGATATGATGCCGAAATCACGAAAGAAAACACTTATAAAGTGGATTTAACAAAAACAAAAAACTTCTGTACTTCAAAATGCACTGTTACAAAATGCGAAGATTAACTATCTTGGGAGAAACATTTACAAAACATGTATATGTGTAAAGACTATATAAAGAACTCAATGGAAAGATGAACTACGTTGGGAGAAACATTCACAAAACATATACATGTGCAAAGACTATATAAAGAACTTATATTTCAATAATAAATAAGTCAATTTTTTAAGAATGGATAAATATTTGAACAGACATTTTATCAAAGAACATATTTCAGATGGCAAATAACCACAATAAGAAACCAATACACACATATTAGGACGGCTAAATTTTAAAAAATTGAGTCTACTGTGTTGGTCAGGATGCAGAAGAACTAGAAGTATTACACACTGCTTATAAAAGTGTCTAGAAAACAATGTAGGAGTTTCCTTAAAAAGTTAAACATACATCTAACATATGATCCAGTCATTCAACTGTCAGGGATTTACCCAGGAGGAATGAAATCATGTGTAAACATAAATATTTTTAGCAACTGAAAACAGCCAAATATCTATCAGCAGGTGAATGAATAAAATTGTGGTATACACATACAATGAAATACTACTACTCAGAAATAAAAAGACACAATTTATTGATACATGCAACAACAAATATGATTATCAAAATAATGTTGAGTGAAAGAATCTTGACCAAAAGATACACTGTATAATTCTATTTACTTTAAATATTCTATAAAATGCAAACTAATCTGTAATGACAGGAAAGCCGAAAATGTAAAGCAGAGAAAAAGAAAGGAAACTTTTGGCAGGTATACGCACATTCATTTTCTTGATTGTATTAAAGATTTTATAGGAGTCAAAACTCAAATTGTACACTTTAAATATATACAGTTTATTATACCTCAGTGAAAAAGCCACATGTAAATAAGTATTTCCAGAACTTTGACGACATGAAATATCTGATCTTCTTAAGCAGTGAAATTATATAACACCATAATATTGCATATGTTCAGTAACTGAATGATTTTTGTATTGTTGAGGACTATCAAGACTTTTTTAAAAAAAGGATAGTATAATGAACCCAACTTAATGTCTCTCACTTCAAGAATTAACCCCTGGCTAGTCTTGTTTCATGTATAACCATCTCTTACCTCCCTAGTTTATTTTTTGATTTTTTTTCTTCAAAGAGTTTTATGATTTCAGGTCTTAGGTTCAAGTCTTTAACCCATATAATTAATTTTGGTGTATAGTATAAAATAGTAGTCCAGTTTCATTCTTTTGCACATGGCTGTCCAGTTTTCCCAACACCATTTACTGAAGAGACTGTCCTTTCCCCATTGCATATTCTTGGTTCCTTTATTTTAAATTAATTGACCATTCAAGCGTAGGTTCATTTCTAGGCTCTCTATTATGTTTGATTGATCTATGTGTCTGTTTTTATGCTTAAAATGCTATGCAGTTTTAATTACTATGGCTCTGTAATATAATTTGAAATCAGGGACCATGATTCTTCCAGCTTTGTTCTTTCTCAAGATTGCTTTTGCTACAGGTTCTTTTGTGATTCCATACAAATTTTAGGATTATTTGTTCTATTTCTGTGAAAATGCCTTTGAAATTGTGACAGGGATTGAAGTGAATCTGTGGATTGTTTTGGTAGTATAGACACTTTAACAATATTGATTCTTCCAATCCATGAGGATGGAATATCTTTCCATCTATCTGTGTTGTCTTTAATTCCTTTCATCAATGTCTTAATAA
Organism: Manis javanica; assembly: GCF_040802235.1. Lineage (NCBI taxonomy): Eukaryota > Metazoa > Chordata > Mammalia > Pholidota > Manidae > Manis > Manis javanica. Next base: position 30,953,811 of record NC_133166.1, read on the forward strand.
TTTTCAGAATGTAGGTCTTTCACCTCTTTGGTTAAATTTATTCCAACATATTTCATTCTTTTTGATGTAATTGTAAATGGGACTGTTTTCTTAATTTGTCTTTCTGATAGCTCATTATAGTGTCAAGAAATGCAATTGATTTCTTTACATTATTTTCATATCCTGAGACTTTACTGAATTCATTTATTGGTTCTAATAGATTTTTCATGAAGTATTTGGTTTTCTATATATAGTAGCATGTTATTTGCATAAAGTGAATTTTACTTCTTTTCTAATTTGGGTGTCTTCTATTTATTTATTTTTGCCTAATTGGTGTGACTAGGACTTCTAATACTATGTTGAATAAAAGTGGCAAGAGTGCACATCCTTCTCTTCTTACTGATTCTACAGGAAAAACTATTTGTTTTTCAACACTGAGTATGATGTTAGCTATAGGCTTGTCAAATGTGGCTTTTATTATGTTGAGGTATATTCCCTCTATACCTGGTTTGTTGAGTTTTAATCATAAATGGATGTTGAATTTTACCGAATGCTTTTTCTGTATTATTGAAATGATCATATGGTTTTTACCCGTAATTCTGTTAATATGGTATTATCACACTGACTGATCTGCAATGTATCCCTAGAATAAATCTTACTTGATCGTGGTGTATAATCCTTTTAATGTATTGTTGAGTTTTGTTTGCTAATACTTTGTTAATTTTTGCTTCTATGTTTATTAGAATTATTGGCCTGTAATTAGTTTTCTTGTGGTGTCCTTGTCTAGTTTTGGTATCAAGGCCTTATAAAATGTACAATTTATTATATCTCAATTAAAAAACATGTAAATAAATATTTCAGAACTTTAAGAACACAAATTACTTGATCCTCTTAAACTGTGGATTTATATAGCCCTATGATTTTGTATATGTTAAGCAACTGATCAATTTTTAATAGCTTTCCCCAATTAAATTTTAATTCAAACTCTATCAAAATCATTATGGTTTTCTGAGATAGTGAACTAGCTGATCTGCTTTCTGTTTTTTGGAAACTTTCACCCATAAATCTTCTAAGGAATTAAGCTACAAAAAATTTACAGGAAAAAAAATCTACTTACAAGGGTAAGGACATTAAAAGCAAAACTGTGCTTCACTCATCTATTAATCATCACAGCCTAAGACACTGCCTGGAACAGAGTAAACTAAATGTTTACTGAGTTGATAAGTTAATATGCTCAAATCACTTTCTACTCTTGTTCCTTCTCAGTCACTCATTGGCAAGGTCTGATGTTAAACTCATTATAATATGGAATTATTTCACCACTAAGACACCAAACACTGACTTTCCCTCTTCCTAGCCCCCACATTCTCATCTTCTCACAATCTATTACTTTCCCTTAAACTATAAATCCACTTCATAATGTCCACTATTCCTCAGCCACCTTTTGCCTCATCCTAGCACTTTACTACTCATCCTGTATCCCAAAGTCACTGAATAAAAGAAACCAAATGGAAGTTTTGACTTCCATCATAGTTCCCTGATTTCTCTCTTACTATATTTCTTCAGCCTAAACAACCTCTGTGCCAAAAAAACTTTCATTGTTTTCAAATATACCTGGGCCTTCCCTGATTCCATATCTTTCAAAACATTCCTTTTTTGAATGCCTGCCTCATCCTCCAACTGTTCATCGGACTACAAATCTTTCCAGCCTTAGCTCAATCTCACTTCCTGTATAAATACATCCCTGATACACTTTGATTAAAATAATTCTATTGCCTCCATGGAAGCCCAGAGTACTGCCTTTATACCTCTTATAAGCAAATATTATGTGTACAGAGGGTAGTCAGGCATCCAAAAAAACTGGAAATGAAGGAATATGATTGATTACAAAGTAAAATTTTAAAGAATCAATACTCTTTAATATAGGCACTTTTTCAAGAGTTTCTGGTCTATAAGCCAGACTAAGATATAACTATTGGCATTATTTAAAAATACATTTTCAAAATAATTGTATTAACTAGAAAGAAAGTAGGGGAAAGGGGAAATACATGAACACTCAGAAATAAAAATGTAGTGAATATACCAATGTTCATAGCACTATTATTCACAATAGCCAAAAGGTGGAAACACAACCCACCTGTATATCAATTAATAAATGTAGAAACAAAATGTGATATGTACATATCATGGAGTATTGTGCAGCCTTAAAAAGGAATGAAAATATAATTCATGCTGCAACATATATGAGCCTTGAAGATAGTATGCTAAGTGAAATAAACCAGACATAAAAAAACAAATGTATAATTCCACTTACATGAGATAGTTAGAGAAGTCAAACCCATAAAGACAGAAAGTAGAATAGTGGTTACCAGAGGCTGGGGGAGGGCAGGAGATGAGGAGTAATTGTTTAATGGATACAGAGTTCCTGTAAAAGATGATGAAAAAGTTCTGGAGATGGGTAGTAGTGATGGTTGCACAACAATATGAATACATGTAATGCCACTCAACTATACACCTAAAAATGACAAAAGTGGCGAAATTTATGTTATGTATATTTTACCACATTTAGATATATAAAGTTAGTGAAAGAACTGACAGGTCTCAGTCACACACTGACTCAAGTAGAAGGGACCATGTTCGCCTGATACAAATTTACTATAAGAAACAAACACATAAAACTATCAGACCCTGGTATAATTAAATAAGGCAAGGTAATTTCCTGCTTCCTAAATCCCAAATGTTGGGCAGGTATACCAAGTAAAATACACTTTTTCCCTGGAGTTTCCAGCTCTGAAGCTAAGAAAAAGGAGTTTCTACTAAGAAACCTAACTTTTATAGTACTATAATTCTTAAACAGGAAAATGCAAGAAAACGGTATTTGAGAAATAATGGAAACTCAACAACATACCTTCTAGATATGATATAACTATGAGGTATCACTGAGTACCTACTATACTCAAGATATTATGCTACAAATTAAGTATAATGACACATAACACTATCCTCACTTCTTGGGAATACAATCCAGTTTGGGGCTAGATACGTGTTAAAAAGTAAACATAATACAAAGTAACATACACTTGGTACCAAATGACTGGCACAAAAAATAGATCCTAAAGGAGCTAAGAGAAGGAAGAAATCTCCAGATCAAACATAACACAAACTTTCCTATAAACTTGTCCATGGATTTCAAGAGGTATCAGTTCTCTACTTGATTACAACCTTCTCCCTTATGAAGTCTTCCCTAATTATTCTAGACTCTATATATCATTTACCATACCATTCGCCATATTCTGTATTCAATTTCTTGGGCTTGTCACCCAATAACTATGCATTAACAGAAAGTATCCATATTGCTTAGCATAATTCTCTACATAAAGTATGCCATAGAGGCTCAATGAACTGAAATTAATGTTTCCAAATAAGTTAAGCACTTAGGATAATAATGTCTAATACATATAAATAAATGCAAACAATGAATTACTACTGAATGTTTACAATAAAGGTAATTTTGGGGCAGGAAAGGGGAAAGGTGGGCCTATATCTCATCCTTTTTCTCTCTTCAAGAAGTATTAGCACTATGGGCACAGAAGGCATTCAACAACTGCTTTTATTTCAGGAGAATTCTATATGTTCTAGGTGACCCTGTGCATATTTCTGTCATTTCTTTCAGAAAGATAAATTTAATGAAGCATTAAATGACCTAAAATCAAGAAAATTTTCAGTTATGACGAAGTTTCAGTTCCTGGTAGATTTCTAGGGAGTTTTTGGGTTTTGATTTCATTTTTCTCTTCCTTGGGAGAAGTCCAGAGGGTATTAGCCCAATTTGGAACACTCAAGTAAAAATTCAACTCAATTTATTTGTACTGTACAATATAATCACCTTAAACTAACTTATACAAATCTAAAATTAAAAATTTCAAGACCACCAAAGATAACTAAACTCAACTATAGAGGAAAAATTACATCAAGTATGATCTAATTATGAAATATTAAAATATTTAAAGAAAATAACTTTTCAAATCATATACAAAAGCAAAGTTAAATTTTAAGAAACAGAAATTAAGGTAATAAATTCCAAGACAACAGTAAAGGTCTAGAGTCCTAAAAAGATCATAATTTGACAGCCAAAATTATAACTAGTATCATTTTTTTCTCAGAGATAATATATACTAAGAGGTTTTATTTATTCCTAGAAAATAGATAATTTTTATTGTTATATTTAGTTTTAAACTATCTTACTCTTAAAAGTAGAGATATGTCAGTATAGGGCCTAAGTTGCTGATTTTACTATCTATGTATGGCTTTGATTAGTTTGGATGTATGAAGTTACTTGGCCTTGCCCTAAAATGGAACCCAACTTTCTCATACAAACATGAGAAGTGATGTATCACAAGTCATTGCCAGGGCTACTGTGTTGTCATAAAACTCTACTACATTGTTTATCACAGATCTGTTTTCTGAAATCTAAACTAGAAAATTAATTCTGGCAACTTAAGTCAACTTTCTATCTGTACTGAAGCCATAATTTCTATGATAAGAATCAAAGAGGCTATGAATCAGAAGCAAAGAAAAACCATTAAAGACCAAAATAAGGGGATGGAATACACACACGCATTTAAATTCAAGAATGAAGCTAAATGAGTTTAGCTAACACCATAGTGTATGTGAGTGTGTGTATGAGAAACAGACAGAGACACACCATGAACATAGTGTGAACAATTTTACCTGATAGTCCACTCAGTGAGATTATACTCCAGAATGAGCATAGGATACCAAACAAAAACCTGTTTTCTACATAGTTGAACTCAATTCAGGAAGGCCTTTTAGGGGGGAAAAATTTGTATTGCGTATTATTCAAGTATTTAAGCCAAAATTTATAATTTTCGATCAACATGAACCTGAAATACACTAGAAACTTCACCAAGTGCTCAGCTGGAAAAAAAATCAATTTCTTCCAACATTCCAGCTGCTTTAGATAAAAGATTTAGTTTTATGTATTATCTCTATACTGTACAGATTTATCAAATGTTATAACCCTGGCAATACAAGATTTTTGCCTTATGTGATAACTTTAGAACCTAATTCTCACATATGATTCTCACATATATAATAATACTATATTTAATAGTTAACATAAGCTAAATACTTCTAGTGTTATTTTGAAAGCCAATAAATAATGGATGCCTAATTTCTATTCTTACTAAATTATAATTATTTAACTGAAAAATAATTATTTTTAGTTCTTTTATTCGAAACAAAAAAATTACCCCAGATACTTGTGAGTACTCAGAAATGCTAACTTGTGATATTTTGTAATAGAGTCTGAGAGAACAAAAAATGCATCCTGAGAAGCACATTATCTGTACAAATGTTACCCTTATTTCAACCTGCCTTACATTACTTTAAATAGTTCAAAATATTTTTAAACTACTCTTGATATTTCTTTTTTCACCTCTCTGCTATTTAGAAATGTGTTGCTTAATCTCCAAGTATACTGGGATTTTCCAACTATATCTCTATTATTGATTTCTAGTTTAATTTCACTGTGGTCCAAGAACACACATTGTATCATTTCCATCCTTTCCAATTTGTTAAGGTATGTTTTGTGGCTCATAATGTGGTCTGTTTTGGGGAATGTTCCAGGGGATCTTGAGATCATGATCATGATGTGTAATCTTCTGTTGCTGGATTAAACAGTCTATAGATGTGCATTGTATCCAGTTGACTGGTAAATGTTGAGTTCAATTATGTCCTTACTGATTTTCTGCCTATGATCTGCACATTTCTGATAAAAGGGTATTGAAGTTTCCAACTATACTTATTTCTCTTTCTCCTTGCAGTTCTGTCAGTTTTTGCCTCACATATTTTGCCATTTGTCTTTAGGTACATATAAGAGCTGTTATGTCCTCTTGGACAACTGACCCCTCTGTCATTATGAAATGCAGTTTAGCCTCTTAAAATAGTTTCTCCTGAGGGCAGACGTTGTTAAGAAGAACACAATGCTCTGGCATATTTCAAAATGGATCCTTTTCCCCTTACCTTGTCAGAAGCATAGGGATTTTTCTACAATATTCATTGTGAGAACTTAGTAGAGATCACAAAAGTCTGGAGGTGGGTGATGGTCTCCCTAGTTTTTCTCTCTCAGATTTGCCCACACCATGTCTCCAGCAATTTGCCAATCACAGTTCATATTTTCCTGCCCAGCATTCCTCCTGGAAATTTGCTGCTCTGGCTAAATTATAATTTTCTGTATTTACCTTTCAGTCTCTTCAATTTTAGGGGCTATGGTTTGCCTTGTGAAGAGTTACAGATCAAAGAAGTTGTTGATTTTTGCTCATGAACAAACTTGTTCATTTTTTTACTTGTCAGGATGGGATGGCAACTTCCAAGTTTCTTACCTACCAGACCCAAAACTGGAAGTCAAAACTACATTAAATAGTGAGGTATTTCAAAAGTAAACTGAACCATGAGCCATAAATATTCTAATATTGGCTGGTTACAAATAAATCATGCCATGCTAATTCAACAACAAAGGAGACTTTCATGAACCAATCTCTATTTTTTAAGTTGGTAAAATAGATGCTACAGGTTTTAAAAACCAGGTAACTATATTTTTCTAAATGCCAGCTGATTTATCACTAAGTCTTAGGTATAGTCTATAAGCAAAGGTTTAAAACCAGAATTACCTGCAAAATAATAAAAAATGCAACTGAGTCTGAACTTTGGCTTTTAATATATAAGATTTCGTATATAATAAAAAAATATTTTTTCCCTGGAAGTGCATATTTCCAACTACTTAGTTAATTCATCTTATGAGTCAAGGCTGTTAATGCAGCAATGGAATTAGCAAAATGTCTTATATTCTTATCGTAAGGGAATATTCTTATAATCTTGTCATCAGAAATTATTCATATAGAAATTACTCACCTTCTTTTCCACAGCATTTAAAATAATAAAATAGTACTTCTCACAGGCTTTATGACACTCAAAGGAAAGTCATTATGCACGTACAAAATAATGGAACTGCTGAAGGCCTGGGAGAAAGTATTTATAAATCTCACACAAGGGATAAGTCCTTTAAAAATATTTATTTTTCCCTAAAATCAAAAAGTACTCAGCTCCATTCACAATTGCATCAAAAAGAATAAAATACCTAGGAAAAAACCTAACCAAGGAAGTGAAAGACCTTTACTCTGAAAACTACAAGCCACTTTTAAGAGAAATTAAAGAGGACACTAACAAATGGAAACTCATCCCATGCTCCTGGCTAGGAAGAATTAACATTGTCAAAATGGCCATCCTGACTAACGCAGTCCACAGATTCAATGCAATCCCTATCAAAATACCAACAGCATTCTTCAACAAACTGGAATAAATAGTTCTAAAATTCATATGGAACCACCAAAGACCACAAATAGCCAAAGCAATCCTGAGAAGGAAGAATAAAGTGGGGGAATCTCGCTTCCCAACTTCAAACTCTACTACAAAGCCACAGTAATCAAGACAATTTGGTACTGGCACAAGAACAGAGCCACAGACCAATGGAACAGAATAGAGACTCCAAACATTAACCCAAACACATAAGGTCAATTAATATATGATAAAGGAGCCATGGATATACAATGGGGAAATGATAGCCTCTTCAACAGCTGGTGTTGGCAAAACTGGACAGCTGCATGTAAGAGAATGAAAATGGATCATTGTCTAACCCCATACACAAAAGTAAATTCAAAATGGATCAAAGACCTGAATGTAAGTCAGAAAACCATAAAACTCTAAGGAAAAATATAAGCAAAAATCTCTTGGACATAAACATGAGCAACTTCTTCATGAACATATTTCCCCGGGCAAGGGAAACAAAAGCAAAAATGAACAAGTAGGACTACATCAAGCTGAAGAGCTTCTGTACAGCAAAGGACACCACCAATAGAACAAAAAGGCATCCTACAGTATGGGAGAATATATTCATAAATGACAGATCCAATAAAGGGCTGACATCCAAAATATATAGAGCTCACGCACCTCAACAAACAAAAAGCAAATAATCCAATTGAAAAGTGGGCAGAGGATCTGAACAGACACTTCTCCAAAGAAGCAATTCAGATGGGCAACAGGCATATGAAAAGATGCTCCACATCACTAATCATCAGAGAAATGCAAATTAAAACCACAATGAGATATCACGTCACACCAGTTAGGATGGCCACCGTCCAAAGGACAAACAACAACAAATGTTGGTGAGGTTGTGGAGAAAAGGGAACCCTCTTACACTGCTGGTGGGAATGTAAATTAGTTCAACCATTGTGAAAAGCAGTATGGAGGTTCCTCAAAAAACTCAAAATAGAAATACCATTTGACCCAGGAATTTCACTCCTAGGAATTTACCCTAAGAATGCAGCAGCCCAGTTTGAAAAAGACATGTGCATGCCTATGTTTATCACAGCACTATTTACAATAGCCAAGACATGGAAGCAACCTAAGTGTCCATCAGTAGATGAATGGATAAAGAAGATGTGGTACATATACATAATGGAATATTATTCAGCCATAAGAAGAAAACAAATCCTACCATTTGCAACAACATGGATGGAGCTACAGGGTATTATGCTCAGTGAAATAAGCCAGGTGGAAAAAGACAAGTATCAAATGATTTCACTCATCTGTGGAGTATAAGAACAAAGAAAAAACTGAAGGAACAAAACAGCAGCAGAATCACAGAACCCAAGAATGGACTAACAGTTACCAAAAGGAAAGAGACTGGGGAGGATGGGTGCGAAGGGAGGGATAAAGGGGGAAAAGAGGGCATTACGATTAGCACACATAATGTAGGGGGCAGGCATGGGGAAGGCAGTGCAACAAAGAGAAGACTAGTAGTGATTCTATAGCATCTTACTATGCTGATGGACAGTGATTATAAGGGGGTATGTGGTGGGGACTTGATAATGGGGGAAGTCCAGTAACCATAATGTTGTTCATGCAATTGTACATTAATGATACCAAAAATTAATAAATAAATAAAAAGAATTATTAACTATCACAAAGAATTTGAATATGAGAGATTCTTTAGTAAGAACTAAAGAAAACTCTAAAGAAAATAGGAATGGCAGGTGTAGGGAGCAATAACTCCTGCCTCTGGAGCTGATATAAGCTGCCCAAGGAAGGTCCTGACCTTGCTGGAGGTATCACAGGTGTGGTTTCTGAATGGTAGAGAAATTGAAGTGACCTGTTGTGGTGAGGTGGAATTCACCAGAAATATGCCTTTTGGGTACTAGGGAAAGCTGTTTACAGGGAGTTGTGTCGCTGGAGGCACTTTGTAACAAAGCCACACAAAGAATGTGCCAAGAGAAGCTGGCAGATTCAGAATCCAAAGTACCAAGTAAAGGTAATTTAGCTGCTGTAAAGGAAAGATATGGAGGAGAGGAGGAGAAATGAGGAAGGATCAGGCGGTTATAGTCTTCAAATTTATCTACCCATTTAAACACATAGTGGTATAGAATTATTTCTAATTTTTTATTTTAACTTTTTAAATGATTGATTTTTCTTAATAGTAGCAGTAAGAATTATCTTTTCCCTTCTTAACAAGTAGTACAACTACTTCTTTCTCATTTGTAAGAAACAAATATGACATGAAATCTGTATTGAGATAGTATGTCAACTTAATTTTCCTTAGTGTCTTTACTTAGTAGGATAAAGGTTGTATATTAATATAGTATGAATAATGCACATGAACTCATAGCTTATGTAAAAGACAGTGGTCATGATTAATTCATATTTACTAAGATTTCACTGAGAGTATGCCATTGTATTTTATAAAAACAGTTACTCTAGGTGGATTTTTTTTCTCATACTTTTGTTCTGCTTCGTATTTAATCCTTTTAACTTTAAATTGAACTTGCTAGCACTTGAAATTCTGAAACTGGGAGAATGGCAGAGAAGAGGGCAAAAGGTTTTTTTTTTCATTATTTTCCCCAATAACATAAATAAAAGCCAAATATTAGAACAGCAACAATATCAGCAAGAACAAAACACTCCAGGTGACCTGGAGTGACCTTCATTCCACAAGCTCTGGGGACACTTCCATGAGGGAGGTGGTGACGCACAGCACTATGCTCTTACTTGCCCTGCTCACTTAAGTTATGTAGTATTAACCAACAGAAAACATCTTAAGCTTGGGAACCCAAGAGCCGCACTTCTCTGTTGTGTGTGAGTTGGAACACTAGGGGACAGCACTAAAATATTCCATAGTTGGTTGTTATTGATGACTTGCATACTGTATAATGAGATTTATTTTACTGTTAAAAGACTGAAGAATGCCCTGTTGATTTCAGCAAATGAAAAAGCATAATGAGGAGATGAGCTTTTCAAATCCATAATTTCAGCCTTTGTAAGATGATGATTTAAGTAATTTAAAGAAAGCTCCCACGCTGTTTTTGGTTTCAAGATAGTAAGGCATGCTAAATTCAAGAATTGTGATTTTCTGTTTTGTTTTCTTTTTTTGCATAAATTTTTTCTAATCTTGTTTTCCAGATACTTTGGAAATACATGAAATGGGGGAAAGAGCAAGAATTATTCTTAATTGTTGTGATGATTCACAGCTTCTTCCATTTGCTTCAAAGACGCATAAGCACAAAAGTGTAGAACAAAGATCCTCCAGGTCCTACCACATTGGGCCAGTACCTTGTCCTGGTGTGCAGGTGGAGTCTTCATGTAAGGTAAGTTCAAATCAAGCTGCTGCTCACAAAGAATGTTATCGACCTGAGTAAGTAGTACTGCATCAAAATCATCTTTATGTGGCAGAAATTTTGGTAGCTTCATGATATTTTAAGGAGAAAAGTCCTATTGTGTCTGTTGGTTAGTTGGTTGGTTTTAAATTCTTGTCCTACAGTTCTTGTAGTTCAGGAGGCTGGGAACTCCAAGATCAAGGTGTCAGCTAATTCAGTGTTTGGTGAGGGTCCTTTTCTTGGATGCAAATGGCTTTTTGTTATATCCTCACATGGTGAAAAGAGAGCTTGTTTGCCTATATTTTAACTTTCACCAGCTACACTGTTTTTTTGGGAAGATGGTCTACAGAGCAACTCATGCCATCATTTCAGAAGTCATTTCTAATTATGTACTTTTTCTGTTTTTTATTGAGTATTAAACAATTATTACATTCCTGGGATAGAGCCCACTTGGTCATGGTACATGATCTATTTTACATTATTACTAGATGCAAATTGCTAATATTTTGTTAAGGATATTTTTATCTCTCTTCAGTAAGGATATTGGCCCATTGTTTTCTTTTCCTATAATGTCTTGGCCTAGCTTTAAGGTCAGGATAATGCTGGCATCATAATAAGTTGGTAAGTATTTCCTCCTCTCCTCTTTACTGAAAGACTCTGTAAATGACTGGAAATAAGTAAATGCTGTAGGTATTCAAAAGAAAAAAGAAAACAGTTTTCCAGGATTGAAATGAGGTAAAATTTGAGTCTGGTCAGGAAAGACCCACCAACAGGTAAACAGATAAACATACTGTAGTACACCTATACAGTGTATATTACTCAGAAGGTACAAAAAATGAATGGACAGCTACATTCAAGAGAATGAAACTGGATTATTGTCTAACTTAATACACAAAAGTAAACTCAAAATAGATAAAGGACCTAAATGTAAGGCATGAAGCCATAAAACTCTTAGAAGAAAACACAGGCAAAAATCTCTTGAATATAAGCATGAACAATTTTTTCCCTTGACACATCTCCTCAGGCAAGGGAAACAAAATAAAAAATGAACATGTGAAGCGGCCATCAGCAGAGCAAAAAGGCAATCTCCAGTATGGGAGAATATATTTGTGAACAATTTATCTGATAGGGGTTAACATCCAAAATGTATAAAGAACCCATATACCTCAGCACCAAAAAAACCCAGATAACCTAATTAAAAAATGGGTGGATGGAAGATCTGAGCAGACCTTTTTCCAAAGAAGAAATACAAATGGCTAACAGGCGCATGAAAAGATGCTCCACATCACTAATCATCAGAGAAATGCAAATCAAAACCACAATGAGATATCATCTCACACCAGTTAGAATGGCCACTATCCAAAAGACAAGAAATAGTAAGTGTTGACAAGGGTGTGGAGAAAAGGGAAACCTCCCACACCATTGGCAGGAATGTAAACTTGTGCAGCCTCTGTGAAAGCAGTATGGACGTTCCTTAAAAAACTAAAAATAGTAATACCATTCAACCCAGTAATTCCAGTTCAAGGAAGTTTTCCAAAGAAAACAAAATCTCTGATTTGAAAAGATACATGCAACTTTATGTTTACTGCCACATTATTTACAATAGCCAAGATATGGAAGCAACCTAAGTGTCTTTCAACAGATGAATGGGTAAAGAAGATGTGGTACACATACACATGGAGTATTATTCAGTCATAAAAAAGAAGTCCTTCCATCTGCAACAATATGAATGGATTTGGAGGGTATTATGCTCAGTGAAATAAGCCAGGCAGAGAAAGGCAAATATGATACGATTTCACTTATTTATAGAATATAAAAAGAAAACAAAATGAATGAACAAAACAGCAACAGACTCATAGGCACTGAGAACTGGTGGTTACTGTGGAGAAGGGGCTAGGGTGGGGAGGACTGAGGGAATAAAAGAGCACAAAAATTCTCAATCATAATATAAATTGGTAATGGGGATGGTGGTAGTACAGCATGGAGAATATAACCAATGATTCTATTACGTCTTCCTATGTTGACAGATAGTAACTGCACTAGCAGGGGTGAGGATTTAATAATATAAGTAACTGCTGAACCACTGTGTTGTACACTTGAAACCAATAAAAGATAATGTATCAATGATAATTAAGTAAAAAAAAGGAATGGACGACTGATACACAATAAAACATGGAAGTATCTCAAAATAATTATGCTGACTGAAATAAGCCAGACAAAAAAGGGTGCATAGTATATGGTCCCAATTTATATAAAACTCTAGAAACTGCAATCTAATCCATAGTGACAGAAAGAAGATAAGTAAATGCCTGGCAGAAGGAAGTAGATGGGGAAGAGTGGGAGGGAGGGATTATTAATGGCAAACAGGAAATTATTACAGGTGATAAATACATTCATTATGTTCACTATGATGGTTTCATGGGTATACACCTATGTCAAAACTTCTCAAATATGTGTGTTCTTAATATGTGTAGTTTATTATATGGATATATTTATTACATCTCAGCAAACCTGTTGAAAAAAAATTTAAAGAAAACATGGGGAAAAAACCTTTGTTACATTGATCAATTATCTCTGAGATATATAAAAAATTGATAAAATTGGACATCATTAAAACTAAAACTTTCTGCTCTTTGAAAGATAATTATAAAAGGATGAAAAGACATGACACAAACTGGTAGAAAAATATATACAAATTATGTATCTGGTGAAGGACTTGTATCCAGATAGATTCTTTTTTTTAATCTCTAAACTCAGGAAGAAAACAAAACAAAACAAAATTTTAATGGGTCAAAGATCTGAACACATAGTTCACCAAATAAGATATACAGATGACAAATGAGCACATGAAAAATTGCTCAACATTATAAGTCATTAGGGAGATGAAAATTAAAACCACAGTAAGATGCCACTACACACCAGTCCAATGGCTAAAATTAAAAAGACTAACCTTATCAAGAGTTGACCAAGCTGTAGGAGCACTGGAACTCTTACATATTGCTTGAGGGAATGTAAAATGGTACAACGTTTTTCAAAAACACTTGGGTAGTTTATTAAAGAGTTATACACACACAACACATGCACAGTTAAATATATCCAGTCATTCAACTTCTAGGAATTTATCCAAGATAAATGAAACATATGTCCACACAAAGACAGAACATAATTGTTCATAGCAAATTTACCTATAATAATAGCAAATAACTGGAAATAACCAAATGTTCATCAAGTGAATGGATAACTGTGCTATACATACACAATGGAATACTACTCAATAAAAATTGAATTATTAACATATGCAATAACAAAGGTGGGCCTCTAAATAAGTGTGCTGAGTGAAAGAATCCACTGCAAAAGCAGTGAAAGAAAGTAAATCAGTAGTTTGTCTGAGGATGAGAGGGAAAGAAAAAATTACAAGGGGGTATGAAACTTTTTTTTGAGGTAATGGATATGTCCATTATCTTAACTGTGGTAGTGGCTTCATGGATATATGCAAATGTTAAAAGTTATTAAAGATCTTTGCAGTAAGAACACCATCATTTCTCATGTCTGAGTCTCAAAACACAACTATCAAGTCATACTGACCAAAGTAAATAATCCCAAATTCAAAGTAAGATCAAGGACAAAGAGTTAGGAAAGGATGCAGAATTGAGAAAGAATAGTAGAACAAACTGAGCTGTAAATTATATATGATAGAGGGTAATGAGTTCTGCTACCTGAACAAAGGTAAATTGGGGAGTTTAAAATTAGTACACTGAAGACTGCCTGCTACACAGACCCTCAAGAAGTACTTTTAAAAGTTAAATATATATGTATACATAGAAGAAGACTCAATGTATCAATGAATTATTAATACATGAAGAGTCAAGGAAACATTCATTCAGAGTTCCCTGTGGTAACCATAAGGTGGTATTCATAGACCCATGGACAAAATGTAGGGAGCATACAACATCAGTAATCATCAGGGAAATGCAAATCAAAACCACAATAAGATATCACCTTATACCAGTCAGAATGGCTACCATCCAAAAGACAAGACATACAAGTGTTGGAGAGGATGTGGAGAAAAGGGAACCCTTGTACACTGTTGACGGGAATGTAAATTGGTGCAGCCACTATGGAAAATACGCAAGTTTCTGAAAAAACTAACAACAGAAATATCGTATGACCCAGCAATTCCACTACTGGGCATTCACACAAAGAAAACAAAATCACTAACTTGAAAAAATATATATGTCCACCTATGTTTACTGAAGCATTATTTATAATAACCAAATCATGGAAGCAACCTAAATGCTCATCAACAGATGAATGAATAGGAAAAGGTACATGTATACAATGGAATATTACTCAGCCATAAAAAATAAGGAGATCTTACCATTAAAAACATGGATGGACCTAGAGCGTATGGTGTTAAGTGAAATAAGACAAAGAAAGACAAATACCATTTGATTTTGCTCATATGTGGAATCTAAAAAAACAAAACAGAAAGAAATAGACTCATAAACAGAGACAGTGGGCCATTGGTTATCATAGAGTAGGGGGATAACGGCATTTGTGTGAATAGGTGAAGGGGATAAAGAGGCATAAACTTCAAATTATATAATAAGTTAGTCACAGGAATGGAAGTACAACCTAAGGAATAGAGCCAATAATATTATAATATTTTGATATAGTAACATAGGGCAACTACACTTATTGTGGTGAGCATTTAGTAGTGTGTAAAAATGTCAAATCATTACGTTGCTTATCTGAAACCAATATAGTGTTTTATGTCAACTACATTTCAATTATTAATAAAGTCGGATGCACAGAACATCAAAGGAGGTTGTAAAAGCAAATTGTAATATATAATTTTAAAGGTGGCTACATGTACCTGTACAGCAAATCAGATTTTCTAACAGACTAGTATAAATACTATAAAAAAATTATTTCCACCTTAACTCTAATTTCCCAAGAACAAAAATTTATATGCCAATGACTAATGTGGGAAGAAAGGTTAAAAGGGGGTGTAAACGAGGAAAGAAATAGGAACTCTCAAGGACTGGCCCCTTAGAAGACTCTTATAAAACAATTTGGTGATGCACTGGAAAATCTGCTGAAACAAAAATTCCTGCCATATTGTTTAGAAGCCAATAAATGAGACACATATGCAAAATGCATTTTTCTATTCCTCAGAAAATTCAGTTAAAAATGTATAGAAAAGCAAACAGCTATAGATTTATCTACAAATAAACTTTACTATGTTATTATATGGAAAATATATCACTTGTTAAAG
The DNA here is from genome assembly GCF_040802235.1 of Manis javanica. Lineage (NCBI taxonomy): Eukaryota > Metazoa > Chordata > Mammalia > Pholidota > Manidae > Manis > Manis javanica. The sequence continues at coordinate 30,969,792 of NC_133166.1, forward strand.
AATAAAAAAAATAATCCTTGAAAAAAAACAAACATCCTCTTTAATGAGTAACACCCATTTGTTCTAGTGTATCAAGTTTAATTCACATGACTAGCAGCTTGGTTTGGCAGTCTCAATGCATAAGAAAAATAATTCATAAAAGTTTGACAATATTATTTTTAGTTCACTTGCTTCTTGGATTGATCCCATAAATGTTTCTACTTTATGCTACTCTGGGGATTACATTCAGATACAAATACATTTGTTAGCCATTGTAAGGCCGAGAGAGGAGCTAAGTACATATACTACTATATTCTAAACTTATATACAGTCCATTTAGGCAAATATTGAGAATACAACAATTAAAATATGATTGTTGCTGCTTCTATATAGAGTCAATGAAGTATGACGGCATGATTGGGGCTACACAATCCTACATATGAGAAGTACATTTCTACTAATGGTTAGGATCACCAATGATCATTACCTGATAATTTTAACAATTTAATGACCTCTCTTTCATAAAACTTTCATTAAGCAATGCTTGATAATGGTTAATCAAAACATCTTATTAAATGTAAACAGTGTTTACAAGTACCTTTATATTATGAAGTATAAAACATTTTTATTTTTAATGAGGGAGAAATATATCTAAAATTAGAACTTAACACAAACATCTGAATCAATTGTTTCCCCAACTACTTCCAAACAAAATATTTCAAATTCCACACAAGATTCTGCAAACCCATGAGTACAAACTCTAATCTTGACACTGAATTTGGATAATCTCCATGGAGGAAATCCATGAACCAGATGTGAATTTATTCTTCCAGATGTATTTTATATGTTTGAGGAAAAATAAAACATTTCTTCACTGCCTTTATGAGATCATTTAAAAATACACTAAGACAGAGATGGCAAAAAGGAAATCCTACAAATCTTGAGTATTCTACTAATCCATTTATTGAATTATTACTAAATCAATCAAACTATAGATATAGCTGCTACCTTAGCAATGTACATTAAAGTAACTGGTAACTCGGAATCAATTTAACATTTATAATCTACCACATTTTTCTGTGTTCAGTAGCCATAATAATTAATTACAACATAAATTGATAGAAACAATTTTGTTTTAACATTATATGGAAATTAAAAGAGAAAAATAGACCTATAGTTTTAATTAAGAAGTCATGACTACATCTGAGATAAATTTCTAAGTAGAAATAAATGAACACAGAAAATTTTAATAAAATTAGTGATATCCCTGAATTTAACTGCATGGTCTTCAAGTTTTAAATCATTTATAATACCAATGACACAAGTTCAAAAATCAAGGAATTTAAAAATCACAAAAATCAACTTCCAACATAGTAAGAACTCAACTAGCAAGAAAAAATAAAATAACGGTTCCTAGAGCACACACATTTCCTTTGTCCTCCATCAGAGACCCTTTAAATACTTAACAGTTCTTGTTTAAGAATTAAAAAAAAATTCTACTCAAAAGAAAATGGATGACCTTGTTGAAAAGTTTAATTTTATCCAGGGAAACAATGTGTACACATATAAATTAGTTATTATAATTGTAAGTGGTTGTAACTTTAAAGCTTATTTTATATGAAAACTACTTAAAACACTAAGAAATAACAGCTTAATCATGCATCAATACACACTATAGAGGTATAAATACACACAGAGCACATTAAACTGACTTAATTTTTGTCTATCTTATATTTTCAGTGATTTAATAATAATTTAAAATAATGACATCCTGGCATAAATATTTTAAATTTGGTAACTTATTTTAATTTTAATATAACATAGTTATAGATGATTTCATAGAAATACTATGGTTATTCCAAAAATGTAAATTCTAAACTAAACTTTTAAATTCTAAAGTAAAATTCTATTCTAAATTTTTCCAGATAAGAAATATTATAGTTTTTAACTTAAGTGATGAAGATGATTTACTATATACATTGGAAATAAGTGAAGTGGTAGACAAGAATATATGCTATGGCTTCGGTAACACTGTGCAATAACTCAAAGAAACAGTGTTTCTTTTCCAATACTATAAAGTACCAGAAATGGATCATTTTACACCCACACATTTATTTAATGCACAATTTTGGTGTTGTGCCAAAAACTCTTAACTTCACTAAGAATTTCTCTCTGGAAGTAAGTAACTGTGGTTGGATTTTAAATAAAAATAAATTAAGAACAAAAATGTAACTTAAGTGCTCTGTTACAGATGTTTTATTTTCACTATTAAAAAAAAGTCAAACAGAAAACTTCTTCATTTAAGTAGAAACCATTATAAGTTTTATTTAAAGTTCACATTTGAATTTGAATGACATAAAAGTTACTCTGAATTGCATAAAGATGAAAAATCTCTTATTTCAAGGAGCAAAATATGAATGACACTAGCCATGAACTAAAATGTCACATTCCATACATTGTAAAATTGAACCCTAGATTTCTAAAACATATCTAGCTTTTCCTTTATTTAAACTCATAAAAGAAAAACAAAAAACCCAAGAATTAATCTGGTATTTACTATCAGATAAGGATAACCACAATCTTTAATCAGTCCATTAGCAAACAGATCTCTGGAGAAAACAAAATATGTAAGGTGCAAGAAACAAAACACACAAGCAAAAACAACAAATAGAAAAGGTAAAAGGAGGGAAAGCAAAATCATTTAAATCTGACATAGCTCCTTAAATAATAAAGTGCATGTAGAAAAGAATATAAGAGAATATTTCTATTAAGAAAAAAACTTAGTATGTTGAAAACAAATTGAAGAACAGATAGGAAGAAAAAAGGCATTAGAATTGTGTATTTGCATAGAAGAGAAATTTTTTTAGAATCTTTTTCCTCTACCAAATTATTTTTTTAAGGTATCAAAGAACTGTCATATCTCACAGAAACATTCTTAATAATCATATATATATTTAAAATGATATCTTTTTTGGTGATATTTTTCCCCAGGTTTATTGAGGTACAACTGGCAAATAAAATTGTAAGCTATTTAGAGTGTACAACATGATTTGATATACGTATACATCATGAGTTTGATATACGTATACAGCCCCCCACTGAATTAATTAACACACCTTAAATGGTATTCTTTTAGAATCGTATGTATTTTTATTACAACCTTATAAAATACTTACTTGGAATAAATCATAAAATATTAAAATACAAATAAACTTGTTTCTTCTAGTATTTCTCTATAGGAGTTACAATAGGTCGAATAAGGAGAGGGAATACAGTTATTAGATATTCCTAAATATGTTTGAAGCATTAATTAAAATTTTACTATATTTTTCAAACATTTACGGAGAGCATACCACATGACAGGTATTTCACTAAATGTTAAAGATGCAGATAGCAAACAAGCAAGACATGATCCTTGTCCTCATTAAGATAATTATCTACTGGGGCAATGAGTCATAAGTTAGGGATATAATAAATGCTACAAAGGAAAATCAATTCATTTTTCATTTTCTGAAACATTTCATGTAAGAGAGAGGAAACTTACTAATAGAAACTTTTCACAAATAAAATAACTGAGACTTGCATTACTTTTACATGCAGTGTTAAAAAAGCTGAATCTGTTTAACAGCTAGAGATCTTTAGATTTTCTATTTACTGTAGTCAACTTTGGTAATTTACATTTCTTAGAAAACTAGAAATTCTGAATTTTTTCAACATTTTCATATTATAAAAATAAACCTGTTCAAAGTTGGTATTACAATTTTGAAAATCTCAACATGCACCCTGTATATTTCTAATATTGTTAGTGGGTCTTTCTTCTATTATATCTTGATCAATATTGTCAGCAGGATTTGCCCAAGTTCAAACAACGGCTCCATCATTTACAAGTTGTGTGGACTAAAGTAAGTTTCTAACTTCTCTGGGCTCAGTTTCCTCAATTTTTAAATAGAAACAAAAACAGCAGTTTTCCCAAAGGATTAGTGAAGGAATTAAATGACATAATACATGTACTTAGAACATGCTTGGCAAATAGGTAAGTGCTCAATAAATATTACCTCTTATTATTATTAAGTGTGGATTTATTTTTATGAATTTTGTTTGGAATACTTCTTGTTTGTATAATTCTCCCATCTAAAGCCTCGTGGTGTTCATTAATTTTGGAAAACTGACAGCCATCTTCCTTTGAGATGTCTCATTTATTCTGTTCTCTGGTTCTGAAACTCTAGGTGGACACTTTCATTCTGACTTTCATGTTCTTAACATTTCCTATATGTATATATATTTTCTCTTTATATGTGCTATTTTCTGGGTGATATCCTCAATTCCCTCTTCGAATTAAGTAATTCTTCAAATGATTATACAACAATAGTAAGAAATACATTATGGCACATGGAAAGAACACAGAAGTTTGTTGAATGAAAATCACTGACATTTTAATTTCAATGACTGTATTTTTTCATATCTAAGCATTGTTTGGTCTCTTTCAAATCTTCCTATTCCTCTTTCAAATTGCACAAGTTTTCCATTATGGTTACTACTCCTCCTCTCCTTTTAACCTCCAATCATTTTAAACAAACTTGCTTTATAGTCTCTTTATGGCTTTTCTATTACCTACTGTTCTTGTATTTATGCTCTTGCTTGTTGTGTCTACTCATTTTGTACATGGTAGTTTGTCAGCTTTCAGTGTGTACAAACTTCAGTAGAGGTTGCTTTATTCTGACAGACTTTGTGTGTCCTGAGCTATGAGAACACACCAAAAGGACAAGTACATTTGTTCATTTGCTTTTGCAGGACTCCAAGGCATTTCACTGACTAGGAATATAGGAAAGAAATTAATCTACACACTTGGAATTTGTGTTAACTATTTACATGTACACACCTTTCTATTTGTTTCATATTACTCTTTAAATTATTATATGGATGACTTCATCATTGTTAAGAAATTTCTGGCTTCAGTGAGCAAATAAATATAGCATTCTATTAGATGTTTTTCCTTGAAATAATACTACATTTAAATTATATCAGAAATATATATCCCTAGTCCAAGTACTGGCAATCTTTCCTATAAATCATCTTTTTAATAAAGAACAGCAATACACTGTTGTGTACTTTTAGGAGGATTTGTGATAATGATAATAAATACATTTGGGTAATATGTTAAGTTTACATAATCCTTTAAATAAATTTAAAACACAGCATCTTTCATTTGTTCCTCACAACAACCTTGGGAATAAGATAGGGCAGGATTTACTACCCTCATTTTAGACATAATGTTCAGAGGTCCAAAGCTTTTGGCTCATGTGCACACACAGAAATTTCACTCTCATTATTCATTAGTAATACACATATCTGATTTTCTACTATCAGAAACTATTCTTTTTTTATTTTCTGCTAATTCTGGAGATAAAATCCTACAACACTCACCATCTACTTCCTTCCTTCTTGACACATAATACTGCTACAGGCATTATGAAACACCATATAATCTCAGTTCTAAGCCATATCTTTCACACTTCAACACTGCTACAATAGGATGGATCTTCCAATTAATGTCAAATAAACCTGCTGTGATTATACAGAAAAGGAAATTATGATACCACCACAAACCCAATTGTGCACATAAAATATCTGTTCATCTGAAATATCTTTGGTTGAGATATTTGTATTTGTAGCACCAAATGTAATTTAATTCAAATTTGAGTCCTTAGGTGTCTATTAAAATTTTTTTTAAAGATTATACTGTGATGTTGCTCTGAAACAGAAAGTAAAATATACATACAAAGTCAATTGTCACATACCAATAATATAATTAAATACAGCAGAAAAATGTGAAATCTTTAAGAGCTGATTGCTAAATTCCAATGCCAGGACAGAATTTATGCATTAGGGAAAACTCAGATATTCTCTTCCAAACATTCCAATGAAGCACCGACAGATCAATTTTCTAAACACTGCTTTTGTAGTATTACTCTCTTCAAAAACCTAGATGGCTTCTTATTACTTCCTAATTCAAATACATGTTTCCATGCAACTTTCAAGGCCATACATTATATGGCTTCATAAATTTATGCAATTTAAATTTCCATCTTTTCCTCACTTCTTCCTAAGTCTCTGCTTCAGTGAGGTCAGTCTCTTAAAGGAAGTTCTCATCTTCCTTACAGCCCTCCCATGATCTGTTCACTTCTCCACACACATTCCCACCCCCATCCTTTTCTCCCTAGAGAATAAAACTCTACACATCCTTCCATCAAAATTCAAGTCTTAATCTACTTAATTTTGAGCTCCTGTTGTAGCTAGAAACACTATTATATAAGCTACCAATGGCACACATCTATTTATTTGTTTCTTAATTATTCCTTTTTCCTAACTCAGATCTGAACAGCCTTGGAAATAGGGAAAAATCATCCATCCTTTTTCTTCTCCATTAGATGAAAGAGTTTATTAGAAAGAAAAGGAGGACTTAAAAGATAGGAAACTAAATCTCAGAAATTAAATCAAGTGCCTAGATCGAAGAGCTAAATAGATCAACCTAATCCAAAACCCAGTTTAGTGAATCTTTACCTTCAACACAGTACTGACACATGAGTAAAGGAGCAAAACAAAATATATGCATCAAGCCCAGATCCAATGTTGCTTTTTAGCTTAATATAAAAAATAAAATCACAAACAGGGCCCATTATATACTTCTGTTTCTTGCATATTAACCCACGGCATTCCTCTTTCCCAATTAGACAGAAGTTTATGAACTTTGAATTAAAGTTATAATACAAATTAGGTGTGATTATTCGAAGAAGTGAGAGAGGATCAGTTATGGACTTGTTAGAGACACAAAGCTGTATTTAAATTTGGTAAACCGGCCTTAAAAGTCTCTCTTGGGTGCTATTTACACATTTTTTTTTTTCTGATTACAATCATGCAATATGATTCCATTTGGGATTTTGCGTAAAGCTGGAATGCTGTATTCCCTAAAGCACGAATAGTGTTTAGTTTAAAAGAAAAAAAAAGGAATGTGATACTTCTGGTCAAAAGTTCTCTTTCTGGAATTCATGATAAATGAAAAGAATTTTGGCAGATCCTATGTCATTCTGCATCCACAAGCAACGTGCAATTCCTCATGTCATTACAACTTGGTTATTCACTGAAACAACTGATCTTATTACAAAACAAGTTAAAGAAACAAACAAACCCTCTTTCAGTTCCTGCCTTGATTCACTACGAGAATTCACCTTTCCTTTCACCTCATACATAATCCCAGATACTGAATGCCAAATGTTGGTCTCACTGAAAGACGGATATTAGATAATTTAAACATCAGCGAAATTGAATTCAGCTATCCTTAGTCACTGACTGATGACTATTCCTATTTGTACATTTTTCAAGTAATACTATGTCCTTCCCGGAAGTTCTTTTTGCATTCCAGATTACAACAGGGATTGAAGTACAACAAAGGAAAAATGCAAAAAGTCAAGTGTCAGGACAAGAGTTAGAAGCATGTACACATATGTAGGTAAGTCTGGGTCAAATTCCTGTTTAGTAAGATACTAATCTTTATTTTAAAATTTTAGAAAGTATTACTTAATTTAGCCTAAAGAAACTTAACTCTGACTTAGTATCAAATTTAAAATGCAATGAGAAAGTTTATATTCTAACATATGTAAGGGGAAAGTATTTACAAAGTATTTTTTAATTACTATAATAAATAATATTTGATTGAACAATACATCCTGTTTTTCTACTGTCATGTGATAATCAAATGTATGAAAAGTTACCATCAATTTTTCATCTCCCATTTTAGGACAGAAACTAAATATATCTGCTTTCCCCCACCCTCAAAATCAGAGACTATATGACTGAAATAGTTAAAATTTATTTCTAAAATTTACCTAGAGAAATTTCAAAGAACAAAAATTTTATAAGAACACTGGAAATCACAAACATTTAAAGAGTTGTACACACTCTATATCTAAATTGATCAGAGGTCATAACAAATGACTATTATCTTTACTTCTATTGCTGATTACCTGCTAGAGCGCCAAAAAAAAATGAGAAAGAAAGCGAAAAAAAAACCCCACAAGGCATTCTCCTCTGTTAAAAGTCACATCTGCAGGAAAAAGGCTACTAAAAAAAGAACAGTCTGCTGTTCCAAGTTAATATCCTGCCAGTAGGTATTTTGCAATGCTCAGGGCTGAAAAACGTTTTCAAAGAAAGTTTTATATTCTCTTACATTTAAGGCAGAAATTTCAGACCCAGACCCAAATTAAAATGTAGTTGTATTATTAATTAATATATTTCATTGAATAAATCAGCCACCTTTGTCTGAGTTTCTAATATGAACAATATTTTCTAAAACCCTATAAGAACATAAATGTTCTCACTGCTGTTTTCCTTGTCTTTTGCATCAAATATACTTACTATTTATGATTCTCATGTGTAAATACTACTATCAGCAAAAAACTAGAGACAATTTTCCTTTGGAAAATGCAGAAAGTGAGAATTTGGATATATGCTCACCAAAAAATGTTGGAGGTATAAATTACCAAAGCACAAATCTAATTGAACTGCACTTAATCCTTCAAATAAAGCAAAAGTTTAGGTTAAGTAAGTGTTATTTAGCAGTATGTATGCCACTGCAAAGTTAAAGTAGATTTAAAAACTCTATTAAGTGATGTGCCATTATTTTGTAGGCACTGGTGAAAACCATTCTTAAGAAAACCTGACACATTTGTTTTCACAAATCTCTTCAATTTACTATTAAAAGAACTCTCTGATTTCAATTCTGATGGCTGAATTAATAAATGGTTGCTTAATAAATTAGAATTAACAGCATGTGAATCAAAGAATATTTAATTAGTATCAATTAATGAAATTTATAAAATCATATGATATCATCTACCTAGTAGCTTATCCTTAATTTCTTACATTTTTATGTTTATTTTACTGGTTCTCCAACCATGCTATGGCATTATCTGGAGGTTTTTAAAAATTTTCAGTGCTACAACCCCAACCCAAACCATATAATCAGAATACCCTGGCAGTTAGGCTTCAGTATCAACATCCTTTTTATTTTTAATTATGATAAAAAACACATACAACTTACCATCTTAACTATTTTTAAGTGTGTAGTGCAATAGTGTTAACTATATTCACATTGTTATACAACAGATCTCTAGAACTTTATCATCCTACATGACTGAAACTATATACATACTGAACATCTTAGCATTTCCCTCTCCCCCAGTTCCTGGCAAACAACATTCTGCTCTGTTTCTAAGAGTTCAACTACTTTAGAAACCTCACATAAGTGAAATCATACAGTGAACCTCAAGGTTCATCCATGTTATATCATGGGACAGGATTTCCTTCTTTTTCAAAGTCAATATACCACCATGTATGTATATATAAAAATATTTACATATATATATCACGATTTCTTTATCCATTCATCAGTCAATGAGCAGTTGGGTTGCTTCCACATTTTAGCTATTGTAAATAATGCTGCTATGAATATGGATATGCAAATGACTCTTTGAGCTCTGCTCTCAATTCTTTTGGATATATATCCAGAAGTGGAACTGCTGGATCATATAGTAGTTCTATTTTTAATTTTTTGAGGAACCACCATAATGTTTTCCACCACGTTATCATTTTACGTTCCCACCAACAATGTACAAGGGTTCCAAACTCTCCACATCCTTGCTAACACTTGTTATCTTCTGAATTTTTTTTATTAAGTAGTCATCCTAACTGGTATAAGGTGGTATCTCACTGTGGTTTTGATTTGCCTTTCCCTACTAGTAACAGTTGGCAACATTCAAAGAAGAATTGTCAGAGATATGGAATTGTCATTCAAATGAGAAATAATCAACGCACAGAGAGGTAATGGTTGAACTACACTTAGATAATAGTAAAAACTTTCAGGTAAGACTGGTTTGCTTCTTCCATCCAATTCAGCCTGATTCCTCCCTTGATCCTCCCCAGTCTCTCCTCCTAAGGAGAATTCTCTCTTTCAATCCAATTCTGTTCCTAATGAAGGATTTAATATGGATTTGCTGAATTTGGGAAGGCTTCTGATTTCTTCTCAGGATATTTATATATAAAGCCTTAACATAGTTTAGACAAGGAAAGATTTATTTTTTTCACATGATAAGGAGAAGCTTTAGGCTAAAATTACAAAGCAGAGGTACTCAGGCCTGGCCCTCTCACAAGACAGTTTCAATTTTTATTTGTTTATTTTTTATTGAAGTACAGTTGATAATACAATATTATATTGATTTCAAGAATACAACACAGTTACACACATAATTAAATTCTCACTCCAACTATTGCAGTTACTGTCAACACAGAAGGATGTTACAGAACCAATGACTATATTCTCCTGGCTGCATTTCCATCCCTGCGACCAACTTATATTATGATTGAGACTGTGTCCATTTATCTGCCTCACCCACCCCACCCATCCATCCCAGCCCCTCACCCATGGTAACCTACCAGTCACTTCTCAATATCTGAGTCTGCTGCTGTTTTGTTCATTTTATTTTGCTCTGTTTCTAGATTCCACATGTAAGTGAAACCATATGGTATTAATCTCTTCCTGCCTAGCTTATTTCACTTAGCATAATATCCTCTTAAGTCCATCCATGTTGTCAAAAATGTCAGGATTTATTTTTTTATGGCTGAATAATATTCCATTGTGTATATATACCATATCTTCATTATCCATTCATCTATTGATTGACACTTTGGTTCCTTCCATATCACACAAACCAATTTTTAAAATGGTCAGCTAGTAATTGGTCACCTATTTTACCGAAGACTGACCATTTTTAGAAACAAAACAACCAACATTAATAGAAGAAAATTCTTTGGTGCATATCAAGCATTTAAGACCTATGTGGTAAACTATAAACTTCTTTTGTATTTCAGAGTATGGAGCTAGAACTCAAAGCAAGTCCTGCAAATCTGCTTAATATCTGAATCATGGGACATTTCCAATACCCTCAAATATGCACAATACAAGATCCTAAAACTAGGCCAAACAAACAGTTAAGGAGTAAAATTATGTATCAAAAATCTTTGTTAAAAGGCACTTGATTTTCTCATAAGAGAATCCTTTGACTCCGAGTTATTGGATACCATCAATGTACACACAATTTTAGCAAATTTAATTACATGATTTTCCAACCTATAACATGGGGGTGAAGGCAGAGACATGAAAGTCTGAATAGCACTGTCATCTAGGTTCGTTGGCACTTCTACCTACACCCTGGATGTTTCTTGTAAGCATCACTTATTATAGCATATTAACAAGAATAGATACTCGTTGAGTAGCTTTACTTGACAAAAGCTAAATTACATTAGTATGCAATCCTAGAAAGGGACACAGCTCATATAGTATATATATATGCCTTTGTAGCTGTAGTGCACATGTACACATACACACACCTTGTCTACACCTTTCTTCTGCTTTCTGTCAGCAGCTTCTTAACCCTTGATTTTTTCATGAGTCATCACATAAATAGCTCATTACTTTGGCTCTACCCCTCCCTGCCTCATCTCACCATTCCAACCACCTCACTCAACTAAGTGAGGAGACTCCCCAGGCCTTCCTTACCAAGAGGAATTCATCCTGATTATAGTGTCACATAGTAACGAATCTACCAATGCTTACCTTTGAAAGAGAATGGCAGGGAAGAAGGAAGACTACTGGAGGAAAAGAAATGAGATTAAGAAGTGAGACAGGAGGCCTAGCTCACAAATACTTGTAATTTATTTGAGTAAAAATATTCATTTGTCTTTATTTATTTATGACAGACACTGTGGGATATACATGCTACTAACACTTGGTATTTCTCCCTCTTTAATATCAGTAGGAAAAACTGAAGGATTTCCCTGTGATCTGGATAGTTTTATAAAATACCACAAGAGGACATCTCCCAAAGAATGTGATATTTAGGTTTTTGTATTTATATGAAAAAATTTCTTTAAAACCTACAAGAATTAAAATCATCTACCCCCACTTGAAAAAAAAAGGTAAAACATTTTCTTATGCCACTGAAGTAAACAAATTTTCCTACATTTCTTCAGACCAAGCTATAATATACACATGTAACAGTTTTGTAAATAAAAATTTGTATCTGTCCACACCTTCCTTTCTCATTTAACAATATGGAGAGCTTTCCACAAAAATCTACCTAAGCTTTTCCATAAATCTGACACTTGGTGTATTTACCTAATCACAAGACTACGGAGGTTTTCAGTATTATTCTAAGAAATACCAATGAACATGCTTGTTATAACAAATTAGAATCTCATCATTAATGTGTGAATATGCCTACATAGTTACCAACACTTACAGATCTTTTATAGTTTGGCCAATCTGGCAGCCAAATTCTTCATTCACTGTTATTTTAATTTGCTGTTAAAAATTATGACTGAGATTGGAGGCAGATTCTCATGATTACTGCCAATGTCAATTTCTTCTTCAGTGAGGAGACAGTTCTATTTTTTTTCTGTTGGGTATTATTATTCCTTTTAAGTGTGCTCATTGATTAAGAGTATCAACCTTTTTGTCTTTTAGCTTGGTTGACAATGTCTACTACAGTATACAGTGTTAAAAAAATGTATCCAAACTTGAAAATGAAAAAAGTATAGCACTTCCTTTCAATGTCATGCTGGAGCACTGTTTTAACAAGCCTTCCAAAGGATTATTTAATTTCTGAGAATGAACCTATAATGGATTTTTAAATTTACCATTTGATTGGAACTCACTGTGAAGTTCCATGTAACTTGTACATTTCTTTTCTGGAGAAAATATAAACCCCAAAGTTATGGTTTTATAACTGTAGGATATTGACTACTTTTGATTGTAATCTATAGTATCTTTTTGAAAAAGCCTTTCCAGGTGGATTATGTAAGTCTCTGTTCCTCAGATGTTCTGGAATCTATCTGTATTATCTTACTAGTTCCTGCATTAATTAAAAGGTTTAATTGAATTTTTGACATGTGTTCATGCTGTATTTCTGTAAGAGTTGTGTTTCCAATGTTTAAAAATTATATTTTTACAGAAGCATTTATCTGTAGATAGTTCTATCATTGTTTTTCCTTTAAGGCTTCTGGGCTTTTTCTTTAACTGAGGAAGGCCATATTCATCTCTGCATTGTAAAAATGTACAAAAATGTACATTTTCTTATGTTTTCCAAACATTAAAAAAATTACTTAGAATTTTATCATGAATACTATAATCACGTGGTTTTATTTTTTAAATAGGTAATGTTATATTGATATATTTCACTAAAGTGAAACATGCTGTATTTACAGAATAAAAACTACATAGCATATTACCCTCTCAACACACTAATGGACTCAATTATCTAACACTTTGCTTAGGATTTTTGCATTTATGGTTTATCTTTTTTTCTGTCTTCATTAACTTTTCTGAATTAAAGTAATGCTGTCTTCATATAATTCACTGCTCTGCTTCTTATATTTTCAAATATTTTTGGAATCATTTTAATTATATTAATGAGCTACTTTAAAGGGCAGTACATCAATAAAACCACATGGACTTTCTGCCCTTCTTTTGACAGATCTTTACCAACTCTTAATTATTTAAATAAACTTTTTATCTTAGAATAATTTTAGATTTACAAAAAGATGTAAATATAATACAGAGTTCCTACATATTCTTCACCAGCTTCCTCTAATGCTAACATCTTAAATAGCCATGGTACATTTGTCTGAGAAGTTAGTATAATGCTAATAACTAAGCTACAGTCTTTATTCAGATTGTTTTTCCTCTTATGTCCTTTATCTCTTTCGGAATAGCATATTGCATATAGTGTCATGACTCTAACCATGACAGTTTCTCAATCTTTCTTCTTTTTTCTTTTCTCATAAACTTGACAGTTTTTAAAAGTACTGGTCAGAAATGTCATAAACTGTCCTGTAAATTTATGGTTACATTGCCTTTCTCAATCCTAATGCTGTATATTATTGTTTTATTCTTAGATTTATTTTGGGTTTGCTTGTTTTGTGTATCTTTTGTTTTGAGTTTTATTATCAATTATATTTTTGGTTTTCTGATTAACTATCACCTTTTAACTCCAATATTTATCGAAGCAATATTTGGATATTTACAGATGATAAGGGTATCGACAGCTCAAAAAATAAAGAGAAGACAGACAGAACAAAGCAGATGACCAAAGCAACAGAGAATTGCAAAATATGGGACATGTAATCTGACCTAGCTCCAATGTATAATACATGTAGGAATGGGAGGGTAAGAATAGATGTAAGCATTACTAACAGGTGGGCATAAAATGTTTTATTCAATAAATAGACCTTCTCAAAAATTAAAAATAAAATTTCCTTATGATCCAGTAATCACAGTTCTGGGTATATTTCCAAAAGAATTGGAAACAAGATCTTAAACAGGTATTTGCACACATGAATTCATTGCAGTATTATTCACAACAGCCAAAAACTGGAAACAATCCAAATGTCCACCAAAGAATAGATTAACAAAATGTGGTATAAACATGAAATGGGATATTATTCAGCCTTAAAAAGGAATTAAATTCTGATGCTTGCTACATCATGGATAAGCCTTAAAGTCATTATGCTAAGTGAAATAAGAAAGGCATAAAACAACAAATATTATATGATTCCATTTATATAAAGTACCTAAAATAGGCACATTCATAGTGATGGAAAAGAGAAGAGAGGTTACCAGAAAATGAGGGGTAAGGAGAATGGAGAGCTATTGTTTAAGGCATACAGTTTGGATTGATTAAAAAAAATGTTCTGGAGGGAACAGTGATCGTTTCACCACAATGTGAATATACTTAATACCACTGAATAGTACACTTAAAATGGATTATACGGTAAATTTTAAGGTATGCATTTTTTCAATTTTTCATTGTGATAAAATGCACATAACATGAAGCTTACCATCTTAACCATTTTTTAACATACCATTCAGTGGTATTATATATATCCACAATGTTGTGTACCCATCACTACCATCCACCTCCATAATTCTTCACATCTTAGAAAACTGAGACTCTATACCCATTAAACAATAACTCCCCATTCTCTCCTCTCCCCAGCACCTAGCAGCCACCACTCTACTTTATGTCTCTGTGATTCTGACTACATGAGTATCTCATATATATTCATTTTTGTAACTGACATTTCACTTAGCATCATGTACTCAAAACTCATCCATTTGGTAGCATGTCAGAATTTCCTTCATTTTTAAGGCTGAATAATATTCTTTTGTATGTATATGATCTATTTTGCTTATCCAATTCACCTGTCAATGAACACATGGGTTGCCTATATATTTTAGCTATTGTGACTGATACTGCTAAGAACATATGCGTGCAAATATAGCTTGAAGACCCTCCTTTCAATTCTTTTGGGTATATAGCCAAAAGGTCATATGGTAATTCTATTTGTAATTTTTTGAGGAACCACGCACTGTTTTCCACAGTGGAAATTATATTACCATACCACCCAACAATCACTTTCTTTGCTAT
Source organism: Manis javanica (assembly GCF_040802235.1). Taxonomy (NCBI): domain Eukaryota; kingdom Metazoa; phylum Chordata; class Mammalia; order Pholidota; family Manidae; genus Manis; species Manis javanica. The sequence goes on from NC_133166.1 coordinate 30,985,310, forward strand.
TTACTCAAAGGAGATAAAAACTTATGTCCACATAAAATCCTGCACACAAACATTTATAGCACTTTACTTATAATTGCCAAACTTGGAAGCAACCAAGATATCCTTCAGTTGGTGAATGGACAAACTGTGGTACATCCAGGCAACATTATTCAGTTCTAAAAAGAAATGAGTTATGAAACCATGAAAAAACATGACGGAACCTTAAATGCATATTTCTGCATGAAAGAAGCAAATCTGAAAAGGATACATACTATATAATTCCAACTATATGATATTCTGGAAAAGGTATAACTCCATAGACAATAAAAAAGTTCTGTAATTTCTGTTGGGGGGAAAGGGGAATGAATAGGTGGAGGAGAAAGGACTTTAGAGGAATGAAAATACTCTGTTTGATATTATAATGATGGACATATATAATTATACACTTGTTCAAACCCATAGATGAAGAACACCAAGAGTGACATCTTAGGTATGGACTTTGGGTATTATGTTCTATCAATGTAGGTTCATCCCTAGTAAAAAATGTACCATTTTGGTGACTGATGTTGGTAATAGGTGACACTATGCATTTGTGGGGGCACAGGGTACATAGGAAATCTTAGTACGCCCCTCTCATAGTTTTTTTGTAAAACTAAAACTACTCTAAAAGAATTAAGTCTTAAAAAAAATAATGAATGAACTGGCAAACTGTCTCCTCTTAGAAAGAAGCCATACTAATTCCTCCAAAGCTTGCCACCTTTTCCCATGATGTTTTCTTCCTGAACATGTCTCCATTGCTTCCACATCCCACCACCCCATCTAAATCTTATCATCTTCCAAGGATTAATTCTCTTCCATGAACTCTTTCCCAATAATTCCAGTTCTTCTTCTACTTTCTGTCCAAATATTCTTTTATTCTAAAGTATGTCACCTGAATATAATAATTTTAAGCATTTTATTTATTAAGATAATCTATCAGATAAATATATAGTCTTTGTTAGAAGAAGACTGATACCACCCTAAGGTACAGGGATTATGTCATGTTTCTTTTATATCCTTACATGGCCTATTACAGTGCTAATAAAAGGGAATAGAATACAAAAGCGGTTAAGAGCTCACGTTCCAGTGAGCTCTAAATCAATGCAAAACAAAAACAAAAACAAAACAGTTGTATAGACAATTTACTAGCTTGTATAATACTAAGGAAGTTACTTAATCTCTCTGAGCCTCACTTTTTTCATTTGTAACATGGGAAAAATAAAAGTATCTATACTTTATAACATTATGTGAGGATTAAATAAAATAATGAATGTTCAAAGAATGTTGGCACTCAATAAAACAGTAGAGATTTTAGTATTACTATTGGGAAGTACCTGATAATATTCAGTATAACTGGTATTTAGCAAATTTCTACGTTTAACTTTGAGACTTTGAAATTATGGTAAATCTGTTGATGTTGATGTTAAACTTTAGAAAATAATATGGTAAACACACAGCTTACTTTTTTGCTCATTCAATACCTACCTTCCTGACAAGACTATTTCCATGCAGGCAGGGATTAAGTCTATTTTACATACCACTATATAGACAGCACCTATCAGAATACAGGAGGAACATACTGAATACAAAGTTAGCATTCAAATAACTGCTGAATAAAGTAATGAAATGGCTGTTTATTAAATACATGGCCAAGCACTGTGCTTAAGCTTTGAGGAAACTAAGAAATTAAATTATGTGTGAGGAAGGTGCTCTCTTATATCTGCTCATAACCTTATTAGATCCTCCTATAATTTTTTTAAATTTAGTTTTATTTTTATTATCCTTGATGCTCACCTTACACTCCTCAACCAAAAAATCCTCAGCAATCATGGGTTCAACCTGTGAAATACATTGTACATCCATCCACTTCTCTCCACATTCAGTGCAATCACTCTGGTTCAAACCACTGTACTCTTTTAAGAGAATTATTGCAATAACTCACTAGCTAACAAGCTAACTGAACTCTTGGTTTCATCACTTTTATTTATAAGCTCGTGTGTGAGCTTTAGACTCAGTATTTTTTTCATTAAGCTTAAAATATTATAAAAATTTTCAAATACTAAAAAAGAGAAGAATCTAATGAATACACATATACCTAGCAACCAGACTTAACAATTATTAAGATTTTGTCACAACTGCTTCTTTTTTTGATATGTAATTGACATACAAAATTATGTTAGCTTCAGGTGTATATACCATGAAATGATCAAGTCCTCCTTTAATTGTGTTTAAATCAATTAATAGGAAATCATTTAACGTCCAAAAGGATTGTACCCAGATAAAAGAATGATTTAGTGTCTCACTTTTGGGAAGCATACAAAATGGCTTTTCAAAAAATTATCTTATGAATATTACCTATATGTATTACTTTTTCACTTAAGAGACAACTTATTTAATATACTAAAAAGGGATTGGAAAAACTTAAAATACTCTTAAATTTCAACATAGCTCTGGTGAAACAGTATTTTTTAACTTTGTATTTTGAAATAACTGTAGAATCTTAACAAGTTGCATAGGGCACAGTGAGGCTCATTGTATTGTTTCCCCAGTTTTCCCCAGTTGTTATTTCTTACAAACTACACAGCACAATATCAAAACCAGAAGACTGACATAGGTACAGTGGGTGTGTGTAGTTCTGTGGCATTTTATCACTTGTATGAATTTGTGAATCACCATTGCAAACAAGAAATAAAACTATTCCACCACCACAAAGACCCCCCTCATGCTACACCTTTATAGTTCTACCCAACTCATTTCCACTACTCCAATCTGCTGGCAACCACTAATTTTGTTATTTTAAGAATGTTCTATTAATGCAATCATACACTACGTACCTTTCAAAGATAGGCTTTTTTCACTCAGCAAAATTCCACTGAAATCCATCTAAGTTGTTGAGTGTTTCAATAGTTCATTACTTTTTATTGCTGAGTAATATGTTGTGATATACATGTACCAGTTTCTTTAACCTCATTCACTTACTGATGTTTTGTCAGTAACGTCACTTAGGACATTTTGGTTATTTCTAATTTTTGGAAATTGAAAACAAAACCATGTATGGGTTTCTTTGTGGAAGTAAGTTTTCATTTCTCTGGGAGAAATGCCCAATAATATAATTACTAATATTTGTAATATAAATAATATAAACACTACATAGTATTTTATACTAATATAAAACACTAAAAACTATTTTAAGAAATTTGCTGTTTTCCAGAATGACTATACCCATTATACATTCCGACCATCAATACATGAGAGATACAGTGCTTTCACATCCTTCTCAGCATTTGATATTGTTAAGTATTTTTAATATAACTGTCCTAATATATAGTAATATCGCATCAGTCTTAACCTGCATTTCCCTAATGGCTAGTAATGTTGGACATCCTTTCATGTGCTCATTTCCAACTCTATATGGTTTTCAGTGAAATAGCTTTTCATGTCTTTTATCCATTTTCTGAGTGGATTGTTGTTTTAGATTTTTAAGTCCTACATTCTACATACAAGTCCATTGTCAGATATATAGTTTGCCAATATTTTATCTCAGTCTTTTCATTCTCATCTTTTGCTTTTAGCAAAGCAAAAGTTCTTAATTTTAATGAATTCCAATTTGTGAATTTTTCTTTTCTGGATCAAGCTTTTTGCGTCATGTCTAGAAACTCTTCATCAAGCATTAGCTCCCAAAGATAGTCTTAAGTTTTCTCCTAAAAGTCTTATAGTTTTACCTTTTAAACTTCAATCTATGATTCATCCTGAGTTATTTTGGTATAAATTGTGGACTTTGAGTCAAGATTAGCTTTTTGTTTTTTTTAATCTATGAATATCCAATTGCTCTCATACCATCTGTTGAAAAGAAAAACTATCCTCCACTGAATTGCCTTTGTATCTTTGTCAAAAGTCAGGTGGTTGTCAGCACATGGGACTATTTTTGGGTTCGCTATTCTGTGCCCACTTACCCACACGTGTTTCCTTCTACCACTACAATTTGGTATTAATTACTGTAGCTATATAATAAGTCTTTAAGTTAAAGAAGAGTGATTGTTCCTACTCTATTCTCCTTTTTAAAAGTGTCCAGCTATCCTAGTTCCTCTTTTCACATCAATTATGTATCTCATCCACATATAGAAAACATCTTTTGGGATTTTGATAGGAATTGTGCTAGCCCTATATATAATTTGGATAGAATTAGCATCATCGAGTCTTCCAATGCAAGAACATGGTATCTCTTCATTTATTTAGATTTTCTTTGATTCTGAGTCATCAGCATTTTGTAGTATCAGCAGAGAAGTCCTGTGTATGTTTTGTTGGATTTCCTCCTAACTACATTATTTTTTTAAGTGACTGTAAATGATATTGCCTTTTTTTTCAGCTTCTACATGTTCATTGATAATACAGTTAATGTTTGTGTGTTGATCTCATACAGTATGTATGTGTGGAACTCATTAGTTCTAGAAGTATTTTTGTGGATTCCTTGGAATTTTTAAGATATGTCACCCTGTCACCTGCAAATAAAGACAGCTTTATTTCTTCTTTCCCATCTTTATACTTATATTTCCTTGTTCTGCTTATTTTGCTGGCTGGAAATTCCATACTATATTGAATAGCAGTAAGAGAGAGCAAACAGCCTTACCTTATTGCTAGTATTAGGGGAAAAGCATTCATCATTTCGCCATTATGGATAATATTATTTTAGACTTTTTAATCGTGAATGGGTGTTGAATTTTGCTAAATGCTTTTTCTGCATTGATTGATTTGATCATGTGATCTTTATTTTTTTACCTGTTAATATGATGGATTAGACATTTATTTGATGTTCAAATAGTGAACCACCTTTGGATTCCAATAAACCCATTTGGTTAGGATGCAAAATTATTTTTGTATATTGCTTAATTTAATTTGATAATATTTTGTCAGGAATTTTTGCATATCTATTAAAAATATTGGTAATTTTCTTTTTGTTGTATTATCTTTGGTTTTGCGATCAGGGTAACACTGGCTTCATAAAATGAATTGAGAAGTGTCCCTCCTCTTTATTTTTTGGAAAGGATTATGCAGAATTGATGACAATTCTTCTTCAAATATTTGAAAGAATTATCCAGTGTAATCATGTAGGCCTGGGGATTTCTATTAAAAATTTTTTTAAATTACAAATTTCCTTAACAGTTATAGTATTATTCAAGTTATCTATTTCATATTGGGTGGGTTGTAATAGTTTGTGCTGCTGGTCCATTTCACTTAAACTGTCAAATTTATCTGTGTAAAGTTATTTGTAGTATTCCCTTATTAACTCTTTGATGTCTGCAGGGTCTGCAGTGATAACCCATTTCATTCATGATATTGATAATTTGTCTTCTCTTTTTTTTTGTCTGTCAGTCTTATTGGAGGTTATTGATTTTATGATCTCTTCAAAGAGTCAGCTTTTTGTTTCTTCTATTTTCTCTATTGTTCTCCTATTTTCAATTTCATTCATTTCTACCTTTTTGTGTATTGCTTCATTCCTCTGCTTCTCTTCAGTTTGCTCTCCTCTAACTTTTTTTTTAAAGAAAAGTTCTCCAATTTAATAAATCTAATTCTATGAAACATTCACTATATTGTTTCCAATTTTTCTATTTGTGTAAATAAGTGAAAAGCTTAACACAAAATAGCTCTGTCTTTGGGCTAGGGTTTGGGGAACAGGCTGAATGAATAGCTGTTTGAACAGAACTCCACGCTGGGTGCTGTGTTGTGATTGCAGTACTAAGGCAGAGTGTCTGTACTGGACTTCGAGTACATAGTTCATGTAATATCAAGACATGACATTTTAAATTAAAAGGAGATATTTGTTGCCATTTTTTTCTACATTTGGTCATCATGCTGTTCCAAGGACTGAGAGTTTAAGAAAATAATACCACTTGCATGCCTACTGTCTACGGAGAGGGTTGAGAAGGGGCTAGAATTGTTGGGCAGTTGTAAGCACTGTTCTTAGGGTAACATGGTCAGGATGGTGAAGGATGGGAGCCTGTGTGGTGGGGGTAATGAAGGAAGGAGCTGAATGTATGCTGTATAGATGAGCCCCAAGAAAGTCATGATGCAACCATGCTATTTCTAAAGGCCTGGCCCAGGAAGCAGCAAGCTGCCTGATATAAAATAACTCTAATTTTTTGTCACTTACTAGATGTTCAGCTCTAACCAGTTACATGGGGGTAATGACAACTTCATAGGGCTGTTGTGAGGATTATGTGAGATAACATATGTAAAGCCTGTAGCACACTGTGCCTGGCACAAGGAAACTCTAATCAAGTCAGTTGCTCTTATTGTTGTTCTCATTCCTACCCAAGATCCATGACTACCCCTCATAGAATCCTTGGTGGCATCCAAGGAAGGAGGCCACTCACATCCCTAAGACCTTAGTCAGCCACCAGGCAGAGTTGGGAGAGTTCTGTGCACTGGCAATGGAACCAGGGCTGGGCCTAGCCTTGTTTGCCTGCCGAAGGCTTAGTGCATTCACTGGCCACATCACAGAGGGTACCCTAGAAAGAAGAGGTAGGCCCAATGGCAAGAAATTACAGAGAGGCAAGTTTAAGTTTAATAGGGGAAACAAATTCTAGGAATCAGAGATGCCCACAAATAGATAGTGGGCTTCTCATTACTGCATACAGATAGTGAACCGTCAGTCCGGGAAGAGATGAAGAGGATTACTGCATTAAAAAAAAAAACTAAATAAAAACAATGTAAATAATAATTTTATGTTTCTAGTACTTGACACTTAATAAGTTGTTTTAGTAACTGAGTTTTAAAATAGTCTTGAGAGGAAAATAAAACTTATTCTGACTTTAGGTTCAAGATGGCAAACTGAGGACACACAGCAGTGAACAAAACAGATAAAAAGGCCCGCCCTTGTGGAGATTACAGTCTAGAAATTCTATAGATTTTATGTTAGCCTTGAGACACTGGAAGAACTTAGGGATAAGGCAAAATAAGACAAAGAAAAAAGAAAGGCAACTATAAATTCCAAAGAAAAAAAGACAAGAAAAACATAAAGGCAATATAATTACAGCATACTATTGATTATATAAACAATATTTATGTAGCCATAAGAATATGAACACTTTTTCTATTTTTGGAAATAACTGATGACAAACAATAGAAACTTAGTGATGATTAAAGACAAAATGTCAATGCTAACAATTTTGAAAATAAAAAAATATATAGTTATTGGAATACTTAAGTTGTGGGGCTGAGAAAGATGAAATAAAAGATGGAGGAGTTAACCTAATTCTCATACAGGGTTGTTGAGATATTGAGTAGAGTTGATAAAACAAGGAATAGAAGTGTAAGTACATTGTTTAAATATTCAAATGTAATGTGAAGACATAGGTTAGATAGATAGATGATAGAAAGATAAATAGATAGATAGATGATCAGATAGATAGACAGATAGATAGATGATAGAAAGAACACAGAGGAAGAGACAAAGAAGGGAGTTTATATGAATTAAATTATCATTTGTCATACTGTAGTCAATAGATATCTAAAGTTGTAAATCAAGAAATGGATCCATAGGCATTTGATTTAGAGTTTTAGAGGCTTAAACACTGAAATAAACAAAAACAAATGGTTAACAGAGGTTGCCTTGGGGAAGAAAGTAAGGGGTGGGGAGGATTGGACCAAGAAACTTGTTGTCATCACACACATGTATATATTATTTCTTGGTTTTTAAAATAAATAATGTAAAAGATTATTTTCATGTTTTTTAAGTTAAAATCTAGCTTCCCCACTAAAAAGATGAAGAAACTGAGACTCAGAGAGATGAGGTGACTTTCCTTAGGTCAACAATGCTAGAAAGAGAAAGGACCAGGAATGGACACCACATCATATTGAGCTATATCCATGGTGCTTCTCTGAACAACCCTGAGAGCTCCTTCTCACCCAGCAATTATGGTTCACCATCCCTTCACAAAGAACCAGCTCTTGGTTTCATTGATTTTTTCTATTGTTTTATTCTTCTCAATTTTATTTATTTCTTCTCTGATCTTTATTATGTCCCTCCTTCTGCTGACCTTAGGCCTCATTTGTTCTTCTTTTTCCAATTTCAATAATTGTAACATTAGACTATTCATCTGGGTTTGTTCTTCCTTCTTTAAATATGCCTGGATTGCTATATACTTTCCTCTTAAGACTGCTTTTGCTGCATCCCACAGAAGTTGGGGCTTTGTGTTGTTCTCATTTGTTTCCATATATTGCTTGATCTCTATTTTAATTTGGTCGTTGATCCACTGATTAATTAGGAGCATGTTGTTAAGCCTCCATGTGTTTGTGAGCCTTTTGCTTTCTTTGTAAAATTTAGTTCTAGTTTTATACCTTTGTGGTCTGAAAGGTTGGTTGGTAGAATTTCAATCTTTTGGAATTTACTGAGGCTCTTTTTGTGGCCTAGTATGTGGTCTATTCTGGAGAATGTTCCATGCACTTGAGAAGAATGTGTATCCTATTGCTTTTGGATGTAGAGTTCTATAGATGTCTATTAGGTCCATCTGTTCTAGTGTGCTGTCCAGTGCCTCTGTGTCCTTACTTATTTTCTGTCTGGTGGATCTGTCCTTTGGAGTGAATGGTGTGTTGAAGTCTCCTAAAGTGAATGCATGGCATTCTATTTCCTCCTTTAGTTCTGTTAGTATTTGTTTCAGGTATGTTGGTGCTCCTGTATTGGGTGCATATATATTTATAACGGTTATATCCTCTTGTTGGACTGAGCCCTTTATCATTATGTAATGTCCTTCTTTATCTTGTTATTTTCTTTGTTTTGAAGTCTATTTTGTCTGATACTAGTACTGCAACACCTGCTTTTTTCTCCCTGTTGTTTGCATGAAATATCTTTCTCCACCCCTTGACTTTTAGTCTGTGCATGTCTTTGGGTTTGAGTTGAGTCTCTTGTAAGCAGCATATAGATGGGTCTTCTTTTTTATCCATTCAGTGACTCTATGTCTTTTGATTGGTGCATTCAGTCCATTTACATTTAGGTATGTACTTATTGCCATTGCAGGCTTTAGATTCATGGTTACCAAAGGTTCAAGGTTAATTTCCTTACTATCTAAGAGTCTGACTTAACTCACTTAGTAAGCTGTTACAAACACAATCTAAAGGTTCTTTTCTGTTTCTCCTCCTTTTTCTTCCTCCTCCATTCTTTATATATTAGGTATCATATTCTGTACTTTTTGTCTATCCCTTGATTGACTTTGAGGATAATTTCATTTTGCATTTGCTTAGTAATTAGCTGTTCTACTTTCTTTACTGTGGTTTTATTACCTCTGGTGACAGCTATTCAACCTTAGGAACACTTCAGTCTATAGCAGTCCCTCCAAAATAGACTGTAGAGACGGTTTGTGGGAGGTAAATTCTCTCAACTTTTGCTTATCTGGAAATTGTTTAATCCCTCCTTCAAATTTAAATGATAATCTTGCCAGATAAAGTAACTTGATTCCAGGCCCTTCTGCTTCATTGCATTAAATACATCATGCCACTCCCTTCTGCCCTGTAAGGTTTCTGCTGAGAAGTCTGATGTTAGCCTGATGTGCTTTCCTTTGTATGTGATCTTATTTCTGTCTCTGGCTGCTTTTAACAGTCTGTCCTTATCCTTGATCTTTTCCATTTTAATTACTATGTGTCTTGGTGTTGTCTTCCTTGGGTCCCTTGTGTTGGGAGATCTGTGGATCTCCATGGCCTGAGAGACTATCTCCTTCCCCAGATTGGGGAAGTTTTCAGCAACTACCTCCTCAAAGACACTTTCTATCCCTTTCTCTCTCTTCTTCTTCTTCTGGTATCCCTATAATGCAAATATTGTTCCATTTGGATTGGTCACACAGTTCTCTCAATATTCTCTCATTCCTAGAGATCCTTTTTTCTCTCTGTGCTTCAGCTTATTTGTATTCCTCTTCTCTAGTTTCTATTTCATTTATTGTCTCCTCCACTGTATCCAACCTGCTTTTAATACCCTCCTTCATGTTCTTTAATGATTGGATCTCTGACATGAATTCATTCCTGAGTTCTTGGATGTCTTTCCATACCTCATTAGCATGTTGATGATTTTTATTTTGAACTCCCTTTCAGGAAGAGTCATGAGGTCCATGTCATTTAAATCTTTGTCGGGAGTTGTATTAATAATTTTACTCTGGACCAGGTTTCTTTGGTGTTTCATATTTGTATATGGTGCCCTCTAAAGTCCAGAAGCTCTATTCTGGAGCTGCTCAGCCCCTGAAGCAGTGTCGGGGTGGCAGGGGAGTGGTATTGGTGCCTGGGGGGAGGAAAGAGCTCTTCCCCGCTTCCCAGCTGCTGTGCCTGTCTCCACTGCCTGAACCAGTGGGCCGAGCACACAGATATAAGCTTTTGTCCCAGAGCAGCTGGATATGGATCCCTGCTTTCCACAAGTGGCTGGAATCTCAGTCTCTCCAGGAATTCTGCCTGTATTAGCATTCCAACCCCATAATCACATGAATATGATGAAAGCACCATGAAATGTAGGTTTGTGCTCCCAGAGCAGATCTCCGGAGTTAGGTATTCAGCAGTTCCAAGCCTTCCACTCCCACCCTGCTCAGTTTCTCTTCCTCCTGCCAGTGAGCTGGGGTGGGGGAAGGGCTCGGGTCCCGCTGAGCCACAGCTCTGGTACGTTACTCCATTTGGTGAGGTCTGCTTTTTTCTCTGGGTGTGTGCAGTCTGACACCGTCCTCTTTCCTGTTGCTCTCTCAGGATTAGTTGCCCCAACTATATTTTCTAATTGTATCCAGTTTTAGGAGGAAGCCTCTGTCTCTCCTCTCACGCCACCATCTTTAATCCTTTCTCTTTCTAACTTTTTTTAAGTAGGAGCTTAGATTATGTGTTTCAAACTTTTCCTCTTTTCCAATTTAAGCATTTTAGTGCTATAAATTTATTCTAAACATTGCTTTAGCTGCATCTCAAATATTTGATATGTTGTAGTTTCACTCAAATGCATTTCTAATATTTTTTTCTTTTTTCATTTCTTCAATTCATGGATTATTTAGAATTGTATAGTTTTTAAATGTTTGGAGATTTTCCTACTATTGATTTCTAGTTTGATTCCATTGCAGTCAGAGAACATACTTTAAATTCTTTTAAAATTTGGTGGGGGGGGCTATAAAATTTTTAACCTAAATTACAGATTTATATAACTTAAATTCTATCAGTGTTGTCTAGATCCTGTTGGTTGATAGCAGTTGCTAATTTTCTGTCTTATTGTTCTGTTATTGAGAGAACGGTATTGAAATCTTTTAACTATAATTGTGGATCTGTTTATCCTTTCAGTTCTATAAGTTTTGGTTCATATTTTTGCAACTATGTTGTTTAGTGTATAGACATTTAAAATTCCTTTACTTTTTGATGGATAGATGCTTTTATTGTTTCATAATATCTCTGTTCTACTAATTTTTTTGCCTTGAAATCTACTTTATCTGACACTAATATAGCCACTCCTACTTTCTTTTGATTAATGTTTGCATGGGATATTTTTCCATTCTTTTCCTTTCAAACTACTTATTATATTTGAAGTGAGTGCTCAGGGACATGCTTTTCTTATACACTTTTCCAGTATCTGTCTTTTAATTGGTATAGTTATGTAATTTACGTTTAATGTAATTATTTACATAAGCCTGGCATTTTGTTTATTTTCTATTTGTTCTCTCTGTTTTAATTGATTTTCTTTTTCCTGCCTTTCTGTAGGTTCCTTCAACAGTTTTTAGAATTCTATTTTTATTTGTTTATTTATAGTGCTTTTGAGTATATTTTTTACATACATTTTGTAGTGGTTGTTCTAAGTATGATATTACATACATATATACCTAACATCACATTCAACTAGTGTTGACATGTAGAAACTTTACCTCCCTTTATGTCCCTTTACCTTTCTCCATTTACAATAGAGTCATTTTAAATATTTCCTCTGCATGTGAGAACTGCCTCAGATAGCATATTATGAATTTTGCTTAAATTGTCAAACATAATTAAGAAAACTCAAGAAGAGAGGGAACATTTGTTGTATTTACCTATTTTTATCCCTGTTTCTTTCTCCCCGCCTAATATTCCTGGTATCCTTCCTTTAGTGGTAACTTTCTGTGAGTCCCCAGGCTACATCCAATTTTGTAGGACTTGGCTACAAATTCAGGGGTTACCATGACCACCACTCCCCAATCCCCTCAACCATGCAGGCTCAATAATTTGCTAGATTCGCTCATATAACTCAGGAAAACTCTTAACTTGTAAAGATTTATTATAAAAATTTTATAATAAAATATACAACTCAAGCAACTGCCAAATGCAAAGAGTGAGGCATGTAGCAGGGGTGAGACATGCTACCCTCCCAGCAAGAAAATGTATTCCCCAACCTAGAAGCTCTCTAAATCTCACTGTTCAAGAGTTTTTATAGACCTCAATTTCCAGTCCTCCTTCCCTTTCTTGGAGGTTGGTGTGTGGGGCTCAAAAGTTCCAACCTGCTAATCACTTGGTCTTTCTGTGACCAGCCCCATCCTGAGTCTATCTGGAGTAGCCCCCCTAAATCACTTCAGTAGCATAAACTCAAGTGTAATTAGGAAGATTCCAGAAAACAAAAGACACTCCTTATCAATAAGGAAAACCCAAGTGTTTTAAGAACTTTGTGCAGGAAATGGGGACAAAAACAAAAATATTTTGTATAATACCGTACAAATTCTTAGTATGCCTTCATCTGAAAATGTCTTGATTTCCTCCTCATTTGTATCTCAAAATTATGGGATAATGTTATGTCACTTTATAGGGCCTCCATAGCTTCTGATGAGAAATCTGTCACTCAAAAAAAATTTCCCCCTATAAGTCAGGTGTCATTTCTCTCTTATTGCTTTCAAGTTTTCTTGTCTTTAGGTTTCAGAAATTTGACCATGATGTGCTTCCACATGGATTTATTTGGGTTTATCCTTTTTTGGAATTCATTCAGTTTCTTGAATCTATAGGTTTGTATCTTTTGCTAAATTTGAAGATTTTTCCATCATTATTATTTTTAAGACTTTATAGCCCCAGCCTCTGATGATATGTTAGATCTTTGATATGTTCTACATATACCCAAAGCTCTATTTATTTATAAAGTGTGATGTGGGTAAAATTGTAGTATTTCCAGAATCTCTCACCTGGCCTTAGTGCATCTCCATATCAGTAGGTGTTTCCAAGAGGTGGAGAGAAGTAGTATATCTCCATATCAACAAGTGATTACAAGGGTGGGGAGAGCAAGGGATATTTGGATCAGAGAGATTTGGCAGGGTCCCTTTTTACAGCCATGTGAGAGACAAGGGTGAGCAGAAGTGGATGACTGCTTATAAGCAATAAATGGGTTTCTCCCGTTTTATTTCTCCCTTTGACTGATTTCGGCTTCAAAGGTAATTTCCAAGGACTGGGAACTTATTGTCCCTCCAGAGTTTCATGTGATCAAGGTTCTTTTGGTCTATTTTCTTTTAGCTGTTGAGAATGGGTAACTTCTATTGTTCAAAGCTCATAGATTCTTTCCCCTGTCCTTTCTAAGTTGCCTGCTAAGTCCATCCATTCAGTTTTTTCTTTTTAAAACTCAGTTATTACAATTTTTGGCACTAAAATTTCCATTTAGTTCTTTTTTTTATCTTTGCTGAAACATCCTATTTTTTAAATTTGTTCAGAGTGCTTATAATTGCTCATTGAAGCATTTTTTATGGTGACTGATTAAAATTATCCTTGGTAGCTTACAAATTATTATCATCAAATAATTCTCACATTTGTATCACTTGGTGTTGGCATCTTGTGACTGCCTTTTCTCGTTCAAGTTATGATTTTCCTGGTTCTTGGTTTTATAATTGATTTTCAATTAAAACCTAGGCCTTTAAAATATAAAAGTCTAAAAGTTAGTCAAGTCTTCGGTTTTAACATGCCTCCTCTCACACTGCTCTGTCAGGGGAAGAGGGATGCTACCAAATTTATCACCAGATGGGGGTGGAAGTTGCTTCCTAACTCAGTCTCCATGGATACCTTAGGGGAAGGGGTTCCTTTTACTGTTGGGCAAAGGTACAAGTTCAGGCTCTCTACTTGTCCTCCACTGATATTATTCCGATTGGAAGGGGCAGGGCTCTCTTATTACCACTCCATATGCTGCCTTTACTGACACAGTAGGGTGGTAGTAAAAGCTCAGACTCTACAACAGGCCTCCTCTGACACCACTCTGGTGTGGAGGAAGAGTGCTCCTTATTGCCAGATGGTGTCTTTAATGACACCAGGGTGTGGAAGGGAACTTATCACCAGGCACAGATGAAAGTCTTGATCTGAATGAAGATCCTAATTTTCCCCTCAGCCTTTTCAGACACCACCATACTAGGGGTAGAGATGCAGCTGTAGTTTCTTCTGGTGTATTTGAGTGGAGTAGAGAGCTTATTATCTAAAAGCTTCTTAACTTGGTAGGCTACAACTTTCCTGATCCTTTGGCTAGAGTGAGCATATTTTTCTTGCCCTTTTTTTTTTTGGTATGTGCAAATTGGCATTTCTGGGTTGGTGACTTCCCCAGAAACAATCTGGGATATATAAGCAAGCAAAAAAATTAAAAAATCTCACTACCATGTTGTTCCTAATCTTTAAGAGTCCCTTTATCAATCTGCCTTCACCTTTAAGTGTTCTTGTTTTTTAAAAAACAGAATGTCCAGGGATTTTAGCAGTACTAAGTGGGAGGAATAAGAAAAAGTACATCTATTCCATCTTTCTGGAAGCATTAAGTGAAAATGACATTGTTGATTAAATTTTTTTATTCTCTCAGCCTCTAAGTATATGTAATCAAATCCTTCAAGCTACAAATTTAGTTCAACTTAGGATTCATTTGACAAAATGAATACTCAAATCAGTTAAACTGGACTTACTTTATACTGGAAATGGTCTGAATCAATTTTTAATTTAAATAAATGTACACAAAAGACCCTGAATAAACAAAACAATCTTGAGAAAAAAGAACAAAGCTGGAGGTATCACACTCCCTGGCATCAACCTATACTACAAAGCTACATGATTAAAACAGTCTGTTACTGGCAAAAGAAGAGACCCATAGATAATGAAACAGAAAAGAGTGCCTAGATATAAGCCCATGCCTATATGCCATTTAATATATGCCAAAGAAGGCAAGAAAATAAAAAGACAGTCTCTTCAATAAATGTTATTGGGAAAACTGGACAGTTACATGAAGAGAATGAAATTAGATCACTTACCTTACTCCATACACAAAAGTAAACTCAAAATGGATTAAAGACCTAAGTGTAAGGAATGAAACCATAAAACTACTAGAAGAAAACATCAGCAGGAATCTCTTGAACATCAGCATGAATAATTTTTTTCTGGATACATCTCCCCAAACAAGGGAGACAGAAGCAAAAATAAACAAGTGGGACTATATCAAACTAAAAAGCTTCTGCACAGCAAAGGAAACCCTCAACAAAGTGAAAAGACAACC
Source organism: Manis javanica (assembly GCF_040802235.1). Lineage (NCBI taxonomy): Eukaryota > Metazoa > Chordata > Mammalia > Pholidota > Manidae > Manis > Manis javanica. The sequence continues at coordinate 31,000,788 of NC_133166.1, forward strand.
TACTGCTTAGGAGAATATATTTGCAATGATACATCCAATGGGGGCTAATATTCAACATATACAAAGAACTCATACAACTCAACACCAAAAATGCGCCCAAATAAACCAATTAGAAAATGGGCAGAGTATCTGAATACATGTTTTTTCAAAGACAAACAACTGGCCAAAAGACACATGAAAAGATGTTCAACATCAGAGAAAGGATCAAAGATGGCAGCATGACAAGTGAGACAGAGGCTTCCTCCTAAAACCACAGATAATACAAAAATATAATTAATACAACTAATCCTGAAAGATCAACAGGAAAGAATGCTGTGCCAGGCTGCATTCACCTGGAGAAAAGAACAGACATCATGGAAAAGGAGAATGTACCAAAGTCGTGATCCAGTGGGACCCAAGCCCTTCCCCAACCCCAGCTCACCAGCAGGAGGAAGAGAAATGAAGTGGAGGCCTGGAACTGCTGAACACCTAGCCCTGGAGATCTTCTCTGGGAGCACAAACCTATATTGCATGGTGCTCTGTTGATCAGTGGGGTTGGAAAACTAAGGCAGATGGAATACCTGGAGAGACTGAGATTCCAGCCACTTGTGGAAAACAGGGATCCATATCCACCTGCACTGGGACAAAATAAACGCAAGCACTCTGAGACACTTTCTAACAGTGAGAGGGATGCTAAAGGGGCAAGGATTGCACAGAGCTTACTGCTCAGGAGCAAAGGACATGTAGATAAAATTGTCCGGGAGCACTCTACCCAGCAGGTTGGGAACTTTCAGGAGCTTCAGGCACTCCATCCACCTGGCTGGAAATGCAGCTGCAAGGCCCCCCACCAAGATACAAACCCTGCTGCGCCTTCCTGTGAGCCAGCCCGCCCCTGGCTGACAAACCAGCAGCTCCTGCCCTGACATCTGGCCAGCCAGAGGGAAGCACAGACTACAGCAACTACAATTGCAAAGCACAGAGGCTTACACCTGTGTGTTCAGCCTGCTGGTTCTGGCAGTGGAGACAGGCATAGCAGCCGGGAATCAGGAAACAGCTCTTTCCTCCCCCCAAACACCAACACTGCTCCCCTGGGATGCTCAACATTATTCCAGGGGTTAAACAGTTTCAGAGAGTAGAGTTTCTGAACACTAGAGGGCACCACATACAAATATGAAATGTCAAAGGAACCTGGTTCAAAACAAAATCCTACAGACACCAGAAAAAGAGTCAAATGAAACTGATCTCATCAATATTCCTGATAGAGATTTCAAAATATAAATCATAAATGCGCTCATGGAGGTACACAAAAATATTCAAGAACACAGGAACGAATTCTGGTTGAATGTCCAATAATTAAGGAATACAATGGAGGATTTAAAAGTAGATTAGATAAGGTGGAGGAGACGATAAATGAAATAGAAATTAGAGAAGAGGAAAACAAAGCTGAGGCACAAAGAGAAAAAAAGATCTCTAAGAAAGAAAGGAAGACTATTGAGAGAACTGTGTGACCAATCCAAATGGAAAAATATTGGCATTATAGGGGTACCAGAAGAAGAAGAGAGAGAAAAAGGGATCCAGAATGTCCATGAGGAGGTAATTGCTGAAAACTTCCACAATCTGGGGAAGGAGATACTCTCTCAGGCCATGGAGGTGCACAAATCTCCCAAGACAAGGGAACCAAGGAGGACAACACCAAGACATATAATAATTAAAATGGTCATGAACAATGATAAGGACAGACTATTCAAAGTAGCCAGAGGGAGAACTAAGATCACATACATAGGAAAACCGATCAAGCTATCAACAGACTTCTCAGCAGAAACCTTACAGGCCAGAAGGGAGTAGCGTGATATATTTAATGCAAGGAAACAGAAGGGCCTTGAACCAAGAATACTCTAGCCTGCAAGATTATGATTTAAATTTGAAGGAGTGATTGAATAATTTCCAGATAAGCAAAAGCTGAGAGAATTTACCTGCCACAAACCATCTCTACAGTGCATTTTGGAGGGACTGCTATAGATGAAAGTGTCCTTAAAGCTAAGTACCCGTCACTAGGGTTAATAAAACCACAGTAAACAAAGTAGAACAATTAATTACTAAGTAAATGCAAAATTAAATAAACTACCCCCAAAGTCAGTTAAGGGATAGACAAAGAGTACAGAATATAATACCTAATATATAAAGAATGGAGGAGGAAGAAAAAGGAGGAGGAAAAAAAAAGAACCTTTAGACTGTGTTTGCAATAGCATAGTAAGTGAGTTAAGTTAGACTCTTAGATAGTAAGGAAGTTAACCTTGAACATTTGGTAACAACAAATCTAAAGCATGCAACAGCAATAAGTACATACCTATCAATAATCACCCTAAATGTAAATCGTCTGACTGCACCAATCAAAAGACACAGAGTCACAGAAAGGATAAAATAACAAAACCCATCTATAAGTTGCCTACAAGAGACTCACTTCAAACCCAAAGATATACACAGACTAAAAGTGAAGGGATGGAAAAAGATATATCATGTAACAGGGAGACAAAAGCAGGAGTTGAAGTACTTGTATCAGACAAAATAGACTTCAAAACAAAGAAAGTCACAAGAGACAAAGAAGGACATTACATAATGATTAGAGCGGTCAATCCAACAAGAAGATTAAACCATTGTAAATACCTATGCACCCAACACAGGAGCACCTACATATGTAAAAAAAAAATACTAACAGAATTAAAAGGGGAAATAGAATGCAATGCATTCATTCTAGGAGACTTCAACACTCCACTCACTCTGAAGGACAGATCAACCAGACAGAAAATAAGTAAGGAGAAACAGGCACTGAACAACACATTAGAACAGATAGACCTCACAGACATCTACAGAACTCTACACCCAAAAGCAGAAGAATACACATTCTTCTCAAGTGCTCATGGAACATTTTCAAGAATAGATCATATACAAGGCCACAAAAAGAGCCTCAGTAAATACAAAAGGATTGAAATTTTACTAACCAGCTTCTCAGACCAAAAAAGGTATGAAGCTAGAAATAAACTATGCAAAGAAAATGAAAAATCCTACAAACACACGGAGGCTTCACAACATGCTCCTAAATAACCGATGGATATATGACCAAATAAAAACAGGGATCAAGCAATATATGGAGACAGATGACACAGTAATTCAACACCACAAAATCTATAGATTCAGTGAAGGCAGTGCTCACAGGGAAGCATACTGAAATACAGGCCTACCTCAGGAAAGAAGAACAATCCCATATGAACAGTCTAAACTCACAATGAATGAAACTAGAAAAAGAATAACAAATGAGGCCTGAACTCAGTAGAAGGAGGGACATAGTAAAGATAAAATAGAGAATAAATAAATAAAATTGAGAAGAATGAAACAATAGAAAGAATCAATGAAAGCAAGAGCTGTTTCTTCAAGAAAATAAACAAAATAGAAAAACCCCTAGCCAGACTTAACAATAAAAAAAAAGAGTCTATACACATAAACAGAAACAGAAATGAGAAAGGGAAAATCACTATGGACACTACAAAAATACAAAGAATTATTAGAGAATACTATGAAAAATTATATGCTAAATTGGATACCCTAGAGGAAATGGACAACTTTCTAGAAAAATACAACCTTCCAAAGCTGACACAGAAAGAAAAATAAAATATGAACAGACCAATTAACAGCAATGAAATTGAATTGGTAATCAAAACACTACCTAGGAACAAAACCGCTGGACCAGATGGCTTCACTGCTGAATATTATCAAACATTTAGTGAAGACCTAATATCCATCCTTCTTAAAGTTTTCCAAAAAGTAGAAGAAGAGGGAATACTTCCAAATTCATTCTATGAGGTCTGCATCAGTTTAATACCAAAATCAGGCAAAGACACCACAAAAAAGGAAAATTACAGAACAATATCCCTGATGAATATAGATGCAAAAATACTCAACAAAATAGTAGCAAACCAAATTCAAAAATATATCCAAAAGATCATCCACCATGATCAAGTAGGATTTATTCCAGGGATGCAAGGATGGTACAACATTAAAAAATCCATCATCATTATTCACCACATCGACAAAAAGAAGGATGAAGACCATATGATCATCTACATAGATGCTGAAAAAGCATTTGACAAAATTCAACATCCATTCATGATAAAATCTCTCAACAAAATGGGTATAGAGGGCAAGTAGCTCTGCATAATAAAGGCCATATATGACAAACCCACAGCCAATATCATACTTAACAGCGAGAAGCTGAAAGCCTTTCCTTTTAAGATCGGGAATGAGACAAGGATGCCCATTCTCTCCACTTTTATTCAACATAGTACTAGAGGGTCCTCACCATGGCAGTCAGACAACACAAAGAAATAAAAGACATCCAGATTGGTAAAGAAGAAGTCAAACTGTTACTGTTTGCAGATGACATGATATTATACATAAAAAACCCTAAAGAAACCACTCCTAAACTACTAGATCTAGTATCTGAATTCAGCAAAGTTGCAGGATACAAAATTAATACACAGAAATCTGCTGCATTCCTATACACTAATGATGAACTAGTGGAAAGAGAAATCAGGAAAACAATTCAATTCACAATTGCATCAAAAAGAATAAAATACCTAGGAATAAACCTAACCAAGGAAGTGAAAGACCTATACACTGAAAACTACAAGACACTCATGAGAGAAATTAAAGAAGATACCAATAAATGGAAACACATCCGTGATTAATATTGTCAAAATGGCCATCTGCCTAAAGCAATCTACAGATTCCATGCAACCCCTGTCAAAATACCAACAGCATTCTTCAGTGAACTAGAGCAAATAGTTCTAAAATTCAGATGGAACCACAAAAGGCCCTGAATAGTCAAAGCAATCATGAAAATGAAGAAGAAAGCAGGGGGGTGGACTAAGCTCCCTGACTTCAAGCTCTACTACAAAGCCACAGTAATTGAGGCAATTTGGTGCTGGCAATAGAACAGAAGAATACACCAATGGAACAGGCTAGAGAGCCCAGATATAAACCCAAACATATATGGTCAATTAATATACAATAAAGGAGCTATGGACATACAATGGGGAAATGACAGCCTGTTCAACAACTGGTGTTCGCAAAACTGGACGGCTACATGCAAGAGAATGAAACTGGATTATTGTTTAACCCCATACACAAAAGTAAACTCGAAATAGATCAAAGACCTGAATGAAAGTCATGAAACCATAAAACTCTTAGAAGACAACATAGGCAAAACCCTCTTGAATATAAACAGGAGCAACTTCTTCCTGAAAGCATCTCCTTAAGCAAGGGAAACAAAAGCAAAAATGAACACATGGGACTATATCAAACTAAAAAGCTTCTGTATGGCAAAGAACACCATCAACAGAACAAAAAGGCATCCTACAGTATGGGAGAATATATTTGCAAATGACATATCTGACAAGGAGTTAACATCCAAAATATAAAGAACTCACATGCCTCAATACCCAAAATGCAAATAACCTGATTAAAAAATGGGCAGAGGATACGAAGAGACAATTCTCCAAAGAAGAAATTCAGACGACCAACAGGCACATGAAAAGATGCTCCACATCACTAATTATCAGGGAAATGCAAATGAAAACCACAATGAGATACCACCTCATACCAGTTAGGATGGCCAGCATTGAAAAGACTAAGAACAACATATGCTGGCAAGGATGTGGAGAAACGGGAACCCTCCTACACTGCTGGTGGGAATATAAGCTAGGTTCAACCATTGTGGAAAGCAGTATGAAGGTTCCTCAAAAAACTCAAAGTAGAAATATTATTTGACCTGGGAATTTCACTCCTAGGAATTTACCCAAAGAAAACAACTTCTCAGAGTCAAAAAGACAAAGAAAAACTGAAGGAACAAAACAACAGCAGAATCACAGAACCCAAGAATGGACTAACAGTTACCAAAGGGAAAGGGACAGGGGAAGATGGGTGGGAAGGGAGGGATAAGGGCAGGGAAAAAGAAAGGGGGCATTATGATTAGCATGTATAATGTGGGGGGGTATGGGGAAGGCTGTACAACACAGAGAAGAAAAGTAGTGATTCTACAGCATCTTACCATGCTGATGGACAGTGACTGTAATGGGGATTACGGGGGAGACTTGGTGAAGGTGTGAGCCTAGTAAACATAATGTTCTGCATGTAATTGTAGATTAATGATAACAAAAAAAAATTTCCCTTTGTAAAGTGACAAAATTTCCATTTGTAAAAAAAAAAAAGACATAGGTACCTGTATGTTTACTGCAGCACTATTTACAAGAGCCAAGATATGGAAGCAGCCTAAGTGTTCATCAGTAGATGAATGGATAAAGAAGTTGTGGCACATATACACAATGGAATAGTGTTCAGCCATAAGAAGAAAACAAATCCTACCATTTGCAACAACATGGATAGAGCTAGAGGGTATTATGCTCAGTGAAATAAGCCAGGCAGAGAAAGACAAGTACCAAATGATTTCCCTCATTGGTGGAGTATACCAACAAAGCAGAACTGAAGGAACAAACAGCAGCAGACTCACAGACTCCAAGGGACTAGCAGTTACCAAACGGGAGGGGTGCAGGAGGATAGGTGAGGAGGGAAAGAGAAAGGGATTGAGGGGTATTATGTTTATTAAACATGGTGTTGGGGGTCATGGAGAGAAGGCAAACAGTGAATCTGTGGCATCTTACTACACTGATGGACCATGACTGTAATGGGGTATGGGGGGAACTCCATAATATGGGTGAATGTAGTAACCACATTGTTCTTTCATGTCAAACCTTCATAAGAGTCTATATCAATAATACTTTAATTTTAAAAAAAGATGTTCAACATCACTAATCACCAGGGAAATGCATATCAAATGCATTTCCCATGAGATATCACCTGACAGCAGTCAGAATAGCCACTATCCAAAAGACAAGAAATAACAAGTATTGGCAAGTATGTTGCAGAAAAGGAAACTCTCCTACACTGTTGGTGGAAATGTAAATTGGTCCAGCTGGTGTAGAAAACAGAATGGAGGTTCCTATAAAAACTAAAAAATAGAAATACCATATGACCCAGCAATTCCATTTCTAGGAATTTCCCTGAAGAAAACAAAACCACTAATTTGAAAAGATACATGCACACCTATGTTTATTACAACATTATTTACAACAGCCAAGATATGGACACAAGTAAGTGCCTATCGATAGATGAATGGATAAAGAAGATGTGGTACACAGACACAATAGAATATTACTCAGCCATAAAAAGGAAGGAAATCTTGCCATTTGTGACAACATGGATAGCCTTAAAGGTATCATGCTAAATGAAATAAGTCAGTCAGAGAAAGGCAAATAGCATATGATTTCACTTATATGTGGAATCTAATAAACAAGACAAACAAAAAAGAAACAGACCCATAAATACTGAAAAAAGACTGTTGGTTACCATAGGGGAGAGGTGAAAAAGATAAAGGGAATAAAGAGGTACAAACTTCAAATTATAAAATAAGTTAGTCATAGGGATGTAATTACAGCATAGAGAATTTAACCAATACTATTGTAATATATTGGTATGGTAGCAGGGGTAACTACACTTAAGCATGATAAGCATTTAATAATGTGTATAATTATCAAGTCACTATGTTGTATATCTGAAACCAATATAATATTATATATCAACTATATACAATAGTAAATTTCAACAGTAAATAGATAAATATGTTAGTATTTGTCCCTGTGACAATCCACAATTTAATAAATTCTGAGGTACGTTTGGGAGAATAGGGGAAAGAAGGAACAGGAAGGATAGAGATTTACAGGACACTGAAGAAATTTGTTACTTGGATACAATCTAAGCCTAAAGGTGTCAAATCTGACTTCTTGCAGTATTTGATGTAACATTCAGGTTAGTAAGAACAAAAGTAAAAGTTACTCATTCTCCTCAATCTCTTAAGACTTGAAACTCTGCACTTTCCCTTAAAAAACATTATTCCCCTAAAATTTCATCCTGTATTTTTCTCATTGATATTACTGAAATTCTGAGGAGGAAGCACATAGTAAAGTCTCCATCAGTAGAGAAAAAACCTATATCACAGGAATGCACTGCACCACTCATTTTTGAACATTTTTCTTGGCAGAAAACTTAGATAAGCTTGATTCTAGGACCTGAAATATTAAACAAAGGCTTCTATTTTTTTATCATGCATTTGCCCTTTCAAAATAAATCAATTCCTCATCTGACAGAGACTTGGGAATGCAGTTTGGCTTTGTATTTTTCAACATTTAAGGGGACTATGTTGTCAGTTCCTCCTGTAGTGTTAAAGTTGTACAAAGCATGACTCTCCTGCCTATTTTTAGTCTTATTGTAGAAAGCCTCTTACATGAAACAAAGCCACAATTTTTAAGAATAACAGCCTTTCAAGACTACTAGTTGTACTGGATCAAAGCATTTTTTCCCTTTACCTACCAAAATTCCAAAAGTCATTTTATGCTATGTCTCGAAGAGCTTCTGGTATAACTGGCATGAAGTCACCATTCACTACAAAAATGATTTCTCATATGTGAGTATCATAAATGACAGACTATAATACCATAAAGCCACTGAATACTTAGAACTTGCATTACCAACCACATCAAACTTGTAGAATTATTTTAATCAGCCAATACACCTATTTCACAAGCCAGAAGTTTCAGGAATTATTTGTTTTAAGACTATTTTAGAGTATTTACAGGTTGAGATTATTTCCAAAGAGAATAATGGTCTAAAGAAAGGTATCACTTGGCAGTATAACAGGATATGACACGATCACTCATAAGGAATCATTCTGTAAAACCCAGGTTGAATTCATAGGGGTACATACTATTAAGTAGATATCACATACGTATCCAGACACGAAATATTCTGTCTACTACAAAGCCTATAGTCTTGTGAGAGTATTCCCCTTCTTAAATTGTTGCTAATTCAACTCAATCCTTGGTTATTCTATAAAATATTGATGTATTGGGCCCCTATCCTTACCCCTATTAATTAGGCACTGCAGCCTTTAGTGAATTATATGAACATTTACCAGTAAAGAAAGACCAAAGAAAGGCATAGCAGGAAGAAATCTGCTAGCACCCTGTGACAGAATCTATGTGAAACAATATGCAGTGAAAGAGAGTAACACCAGTTATTACCCCTGGTCTGAAATAACCCATAAAAGCACTAAAATTAACAAAGTCAGATTTGTTTAATGACACTGCAAAGATGTTATTCTTCAAATTACAAATTTTTTTCTGTAACGGTATCTAGTTTCATTGTTTCCTTAAAAATACTTTCAGGTGACAAATATTTTAGATATTAAAATAGCACTGGTTTTTAAGGAAAAGCTTACAAAGCCTTTTGGAACACAATTTTGGTAGAAAATAGTAAGAAATAAACAAATATAAAATACATAAAAACAAAGATTTAGAAGCAAAACATTTTCTTAGTTTCCACACAGAATATTTTGATTAATATTGTAATAACACACACAAACGTGTTATCATGATGTGAAAGTTCAAGAATATTTTCCAAATAAGAATAATCAAAAATAAAAGCACAAAGAAAATGAGCATAAGATCATAGAACTAATAAGTGATTTTAGCAAAGTTGCAGGAAAACTACAAATCACTGAAGAAGAAAATTACACACAACCTAAATAAATGGAGAGAAATCTGGGTTCATGGATTAACTGATCAATACTGTTAAGATGTCAGTTACAAACTGATCTACAGATTCAATGCAACTCCCATCAAATTCCCAGCCAGCTTTTTCATAGGTAACAAGTGAGTTTTGACAAAGCCATAGAAATATGTATTCCCACTAAATAATAGTTTCTGATCTCAATTTAAACTTCAAGACTTTTCTATCATATTTATACTCTGTATGTTCAATATGACTGACAACTTAATGAATGCACATAGCCATGGTCATTTTTAGTGCCCTATTTCGAGATCCAGGTAACATTATGGCTAACTTTCTCATTAGATCCTTATTCAGATTGCGTATGATTTCATGAAAAGAAAAGAAAAAGCTTTCATAGTTTACAAGATCCATGCTCCTGGCAGAAAGTATATGTATGACAAATGTTTGCTGAGTAAACACATATAAGCATAAATGAACTTGAGACACATTCCAGAAAGTTGGGATGATGTAAGAGAAAGAGTTCCACAGTAATTTTCTATAAGATCTTCTAAACTCAAAAGATCTTTATGGTCTCATTGCACACAGAAAAAAGTTTAAACCCATTAATGAAGTAATGAAGAGCCATAAACAATTGGCCCTTTGCAGCTTTCTCTTCTGTTATGACCTGACTTCTCTCAAAAATCCAAAATAAATATTGAGCTTCAGGCAACTTAACAACCTATCTCAGGACTTTTGCTAAAGCAGTATAAATACTTTTCTTTTTAACATGTTCAAGTTCTACTTGTATTCAAATTACTTTTGCTGCATAATGAACTATCCCAAATGTAGCAGCTTAAATTAAGCACCATTTTATTATGCTCACGGAGTCTGTGGATGAGAATCCAAAGCAAAGTCAGAACACTATTCTCATTCTCAGAAACAATATCAACATAGAGGATCAAGATAAACAGGTTAATATTAGTTATTTCTGGGGAAGAACAGTACTGATTGAAGAGAGGGTATTTAAATGGAAATTTTAAAATTTAACATTTAAATTTATTTTAAGTTGACTGAAATGGTTTAAAATCTGTTTCAAAAGATAAATTAAAACTGCATTAATCTGTTTTGTTTAAATAATTAAATATGTTATTGAATAAAACTATCCACACTACAAAAGCTATTTTTTAAGCAGTTCAGCTGGAAAGGTTCCACCTTGAAAATAATTGATCATCTGTTTTAATTCTACGTTAAAACAATGTTCAACATTTTGCACCTGGATAAAACAGTTCAAACTTACCAAACATTTCAAAGAAAAACATTTACAAATGTGGTAGGTATGAGATGGAACTTTAGTTGTTGGGTTTTTTTTTTTTTTCACTCAATCTGTATGAAAGGTCAACTGCTAAGTAGAAACAAGAACAGGCATGAAGTGGGAGGGTAAACAACCAAATAAGGATAAATGCAGAACAGGAGCAATTACCTAATGTATTAAATTCACAATCACACATGACTTAAACCTTCTGGAATTGGGGTGAAATCATTATAGAAACATGAGTCAGCATTTCTTGTAAGACTCCTTCCTAGATAACTACAGGGTTCCTCCCAACTTTGTATGCTAAAGGCTGACATGCATCTCCCTAGGAGGAGAACACATTAACATGTTATTATCAAATCTTACATTCTAATCTTCAAGGAGTCAATGACATTTGAAAATGTCTATTTCAGCTATGCAACACACATCATACTTGACACTTCTAAAAATGTCAATAGTATAGTCCAAGTAATCCAGTTCTAAAGAGGTTCTGTAGTGCTGACCAGAAAATCCCTTAGCATTTCTTTGCTCACCTAGCCCCCTCTCCTCTACATCCTTCTTCCATGATTACGTAGAAAGACCACAGATTATATATACCCCTTGTCACCTTTTACTAGAATTCCTCTCCTCTCAAGAAACAGCATGACTGAAGGGACTTTGAAAACAGTGAAGTACTATTCAAATAGTTGCACAGAGCTTATTTTCTTGGCTATCAGAACAACTCCCATTCACACAATTCTTTACAGATCAGAAGGTATACAACAGGTAATTATTTGGTTGATCAAACAAGCTTACTAAATCAGGAAGCCATTAAGAAATGATAAACCCCTCTGATACTTCTATTTGAACTTAAAAACATAAATGTGCATCATATATAATGAGAAATTTTAAGATTGAAAGAAATATAACTACTTGCAGGATTTCTCTGTGTCATTTTATAATTTTAACTAAATTTTGAGTATCATAAAATTATGGATTGGGCAGCTCTGGCTACCACAGAAGGGATTTCTAGCTTTGGAGGTAATTTCAACTCCTCCCCCTTTTCATATTTAGATCCATTTATTTCTGTCACTATGTGTATGATATCTACTTCATCTATAACTTTACTTTCCAACTAATCAATAACATTAGTCAATTATTACATATCACCTTCACTAAATTATAGGAACATAATTTTATAGACATCAGTTGATAAACTATTTTCAGTTCCTTTTTACAGTTCATTATTTCTGTAACATTGGTAAACTCCTTCCTTGGTTTTGTCTAAGATTAAGTGAAAACTGAACTTGGACTTCTTTTCCATTTGCAGATACTATCTTTAATATTAATGACTTATAAAAGGTACAGAAAATCTAGAATCTAATAATCAACTTATGCCAGAACAAAATTTTTCACCATTCCTAAACCTCTTGATCCATGTGCTGAATTAAGAATATTATATATAATTTTTTTAACCCCCTTAAATAGTTTTATTTTCTTTACTGTTGAGATCCAAAGGAACACTGAATGTCTACATAGTGTGGAAACCAAAGTCAAAGTATACCATCAGACAGATATAAAGAATGAACCAAGGACAGAGTAGATTCTGGCTGATGGAAACAAAAGTTCCACATTGTGAGCAAAATTGGCATGAGTGTTAGATATGAAGCAAGAGAACAGAAAGGGAATTCCAGGAGAAAGGAACAGCTTGATCAAATGTACAAATACAGGAAATGTATTTCATAATGCATTTTTTAATAAGAAAACTGGTTTAGCTTAGTTGGAATACAGTATGTGTGGGAAGAGGCAGAAAAGGAGCTAGTACTAGATGAGGCTTTCTTAGAAAGATGACTTGTAGCCAGATAATGAAAGACTTTGTTTCCCATGATAGAGACTGTTTCATTCTGAGTGATGGGATATTACCAAAACTTTTGGAGAAAGCAAAGAGTGACAGAATCAGATTAGTGTTTAGGAATAACAACTGTGGCAATCGTGAAATGTAAGTAGTGATAAAGTAAAATAAAACTAGATGGGATATTATTATAATTACCAAGAAGAAAGACAGTAATAGCCTCAAACATAAGTAGTAGAAGCTAATATAGACCACATTCTGGGTCATGAAAAAGGGATTCAATAAATTGAAAATGATTTGAGTCATACAAACTGCATTCTCTAACCACAATGGAATTAACTTTAAAACAAATAAAATAAATATTATCTACACAATCCCAAAATATTAAGGAACACAATTCTGAATCCATGGATCAAAGAATAATTTAAATGGTAAGTTAAAAAATAGTTTGAACTGAATGCAAATGAAAACACAATTTATTAAAGTTGTGAGATGCAGTTAACACAACACCTGGGGATTAATTTATAGCACTAAACACCTTTTATTAGAAATGAACAAAAGTCTCAAATCAGTGACTTCAGCTTCCACCACAAGAAATAAAAAAGGTAGAGCAAATTAAATCCAGAGTTGCTTGAAGAAGGAAAACAATAAAGATGAGAATGGAAATCACTGAAATTAGTAAAAGAAAATAGAGAAAAAGAAACAAAGCCAAAAGTTGGTTCACTGAAAAGATCAATAAACTGAATAAAATTGATAGACTGATTAGGGGGAAAAAAAGGGAAGTATTAGTTTGTTTTTACATTTAGGTCTATGATCTATTGGAGGTCTTGAGACATGAATGGAAGGTCTTTTGTTAATATGGTTACCCAGTTGTTCTAGCACCATTTGTTGAAATGGCTATCTTTTTCTCCACTGTATTATCTATGTACCTCTGTCAAAAAATCAGTTGTCCATATACATTTGGATTCTCTCTTCAGTTCCACTGAACAGAATTAATATTGTTCAATTATCTGTCTTAAATATTAAACTATTTTGATCATTGTAACTTAATATGCCTTCAAGTCCTCCAACTTCGTTTTCACTTGTCAAAATTGTTTTCCTACTAGGTCTTTTGCATTCCCATATGAATTTGAATTTCAATAATTTGTTGCTAGCATACACATAAACAATTGATTTTTGTATACTGATCTTTTGTCCTGCAACTCCCTTGAACTCAGTTCTAGGAGTATCTGTAGTTTCCTCAGGATATTTTTACACACTGGTTCTTTTTATCTACTCGTTTCTGTATGTTTTATCCTTTTTCTCCTCACAATGAAATAGTTTGAATATTTTCTTCTGATCTATCTTACAGTTTATTAATTCTCTCTTCAGCAATGCCTACTAGGCTACTGAATATAGATCAAATTTTGTTACTTATTTCAGTTACTGTATTTTTTCAGTTCTTGAAAACACTGCCAAAATACTAAATCTTTTATTTTCCTCTTCCAACATACTAATCTTATATGTTTAATATCATTAAACATATAAGCAGAGTCTGTGTCATAGTGCCTTTATCGGAATCCCTTATAAATCTGTTTCTTTGTTATTATTTCTTAGGTTTTTTTAAAAATATTGCCTTGTCTCCTTGAATGTCTGACTGCTTTCAATTGAATGCTAAACATTGCATGTTTAAGAAGAAAAAGATGGAGACAATTTGAGACTCTGGATGGTGTTACTTCTTCCAGAGTTAATTTATGTTTTCTTTTAGCAAGTAGCTAGACCACAGGCTCTAGAAATAGCAGATAATCTTAATCCAACAAAGAGTTAAAATAATTCAAGGGTTCGTTTCAGTCCCCATGAGGGTTGATCTTTTTCTAGTTCACCAATATATCTACAATGTAGCCTACTATTATAACACTTAGAAATAGCTCCATAAGCTGATTCAAGTTAAAAGAAGTTACCCAATTTCCTACTCCATCATAATCACAAAATTCTGACTACCTATTTTATTATTGAAAGATCTCTGAAGAATTGAATGCTATCTTTATATAGTCAGCTTTGGTGTTAAAACTCTATCCAGACTTACTTTTTAATTGTAATGAATAGATACATCATTTGCAGTGAGCTATGATGTTGGTCACATGGAAAACAAATGCTAGGCAACTATGTTTTTACTAGTAGTCAAAATTCAGTCATTGTTTAACTATTACTCAGAAGAGAATTGTTTCACACATTGGTCATACTTAATCCATAATTTATTTTCCCTCACAATATAATGTTCAAATGTTAGAAAATGTAAAAATCATTTCTAGAGACATTACATTTTGTGACAACATTGTCCTGTTCTGCTGAATATATTAAAAGAAGGTGAAATAAACTTAGAGAACTTCGAAGTGTTTAAAGTGTCTTGATTCAAGAAAAGCTGAGACATCATGCTGAAAGATATACTGTCTCTATATACTTGAAATTTTTAAGTGGAGATATAAAATGAGACTTTTGGGGTAATGCCAAAAAATATTTATGTATATCTTTACAGGCTAGAAATTCCTATACTCTTTTGTTAAAATTCTATTTTATTTCTACTCCAGAGGGATGGTCAAAAATACAGCTGACCCTTGAATAACACACAGGGTAGGAGTCCCAACCTGCCCAGTCAAAAATCCATGCTTAACTTTTGTATTTTACATATTTTTATACTGTATTCTAACAGTAAAGGAAGCTAGAGAAAAGAAAATGGTTTTCCAAATGATGACAAATCTCCAAAAACTTTTCCAGTATATTTATTGAAAAAAATCTGTGTATAAGTGGAGCCATGCAGTTCAAACCTGTGTTGTTCAAGCATCAACTGTATTTTAAAAGGTCATACACACACACACACACACACACACACACACACACAAGGTTAAATAACTACATAACTTCTATTATTGAAAATTTTCAACTCTATCCTATCCTAAAACAGGGTAACTTTTTAAATGTCTCCAAAATTTTATTTTTCCAGTTCTACTGGTGTCTTCACATTACAGGAACAGTTACAAATGGGGAAAATTACCAAGCACTTTAAACTGCTTTTATCTTTAAACAGATCCAACTTGTCAACTAACAGCTCACTTGCTTTACTGAAAGTAACTGAATTATCATAGTTGGCTAGATAAAATCCATTTATATATAGAATTTACCCTTCCAATTGCCAAGGCTAAAAAAATAAAGGTAAACTAAAATGGTTAGAAAGCAGGCTTTTCTAATGTTAAAAAATCCTTCTCATAAAAAAGCAGTACTTCCTTATATTCATCTATATACTTTTAGATACAACATGTTTAAATTTTATCACAAATAAATGCAGGTTCTTGAGGTGTAATTGTAAACCCCCAACCACCCCCAACCACACCTCCCTACTTGTCTAAGGATAAACATTTTTTTTAAAAGAGCAAAAAAAAAATTCTTTTATCCAATTTGATCAGCTACTGCTCGTAAAGAAAAATGATTTAAATGACCTTCTCACATAATAGCCTACTATTGACCAGGAGCCTTACTGATACCACAGGCAGACAATTAACACATATTCTGAATGTTATATATATTACATAGTATATTCTAACAGTTAAGAAAGTTTTGACTTTCCCTTTTTCATAAAAGGCATTCTTGGAGATAAGTCAATTCTGTAATACATACCCAACGTCTAAAAGCATTCAAAAGCAGAACACTGGAAAAATTTTATATATATTTCTAATTCTTTCTGGAAATTTCCCTTGCTCTTTGACTCCTTCCATAATGACAAGGGAAAGTAAATTTCTGAATAGAACAGAAGTTTGAACTTCAAATAAATGATATGTACCATGTAAGGATCTCATTTTGGTTTAAGAAAATCAATTGTATTATGAGAGAGAGATATCTTGATAAGTTTTCATGCAAATGAAACTCAAAGGGGAACAAGTGCGGGATGGTGACTACAAGCTCAATATATATATTGGGGCAATCTACTATAGTTGTTTAAAGGAAAGAAAAACAGCAATAATGAAACTTTGGTTGCATTAAAAGAAGTAATATGTACCTTAAACGGGGAAAATACACTCACTTAACCTACATTACAACCTCTACATCTACTTATATAGTAGCACAGTTTAAAAACGCATAGTGCCAAAGTAGAGATTCCCAGAGAAAAGCAATTAGGAAATAAGGCACACTCAGTATAATCACAGAATATAAAACTTAAGATTTTGGAAACATTAACTCTCGTAATTTTAATATTCTCCTGTATGTTAACTTCCAAATCTGTATCCTCAGGACTGGCCTGTCCCCTGTATTTCAAATGTCTAACCAAAAGCCTACAGTGAATACATTTACTTGACAGTTTTACATACATTTTGGCCTTGACTTGAGAGAGCACAGGAAATGAGCATGAAAGCTGTGGCCAGACTGCCATGATTCAAATCCAGAGCCTGCATTCCAAGCTCTAACATATAGCTACATATACCTTGAACAAATTACTTGACTGCTTTGTATCTCAGCTTTCTCATCTGTAAAATGGAAATAGTAATTCCTTGTAAGGTTGTCTTAAGAGTTCGGTATGTAAGTTTTAAAAGCTGTTAAAATAGCATTAGATACATACTAAGTGCTATATATGTTTATGAATTAAAAAAATACATAACAACAAAATTCAAACTCTCCATCTTTACCCCTCAAAGATTTGTCAAACAAACAACAAAAAAAACTTTTTGGAGAAGCTTTTACAGAAAGTATGACCTCTGACAAGTCTTGTTTCCAGTTGAGTAGACCCTGAGGTGGGGGGGAAAAAAAAAGCTTCCAGTTGCCTGTGGAATATTTAAGCCCTTATTTTGCATGCAGGAAGGAGTTGCCTTCTTACCTGGTAGACTGAGTTGCCAGCAGTATGTAAGAAAGAGTGATTTCAGACGATCTTTCATGGTTTAATAAACTGCCAACCTGTCCAAAAAAAAAAAAAAACCCTCTATCCTCAAAACAATGCATCTTTCTATAAAGTTTATTTCAGAAAATTACTCCAGGACAAAAAACTTTGCTTCTTTCCATACCTTCACCAATTTTTCTCAGTGACTCCTTCAGGTCCTTGCCATAAACACCAATAAGATCTGGCCAGAGAAGGAAGAAATGGAGAAGGAGGAAAAGGAAAAAGAAGGTAAGAAAGAGAAAAGAGAAAGAAACTGAAGAATTAAGGCAATATAGACACTAAAATGTTAGTAGCAAATCTGTTTGAACAGATTATAACTAATCACATTATTTATAAACCCTTCTGAATTTCTGGGCTCTAACAGATAAAACTGTGCTTCCCTTTTCATCAGAGAGAAAAAAACTGTTTTGAAACGTCTTTAATGAATAAAATCTAACTCCTTCATAGTTAGCTTCTATGTCAACTTATTAGTTGGTTTCTTTGCATCCTCTTCACAAGCAGCTACTCTTTACCTAGAACCAAATCCCCACTCACCTTCACCTGGCTAATTCTTCACTTTACCTGGCTAATTCACCTCCTCTGCTCTCTTCAAACCTACTGTCCCAGTCTAGATTAAATATCCCTTCTGTATGCACCTTTAGAACCTAGTATACACATATTGCACTTATCACAGCATATTCAACAATTTAAGTTTTTATAGGTTTGTCCCTCTCTTTCCTTGAGGTAAGTAGTGGATCAAAAAAAGCTTGCAGTGCAAATGACTCCAAAGTCACATTATTTCTATTCTAGTATGTTGCCTCTTTGTATAAAAGCTGAAAAGGTGAATTCCTAAAATAGCAGATTCCTTTTCTGGGAGTATTCTAAGTGAAACAAAATGTTACCCGTCTTGCTCCTTCAATCTCTTATTTACAAAGACATACTAGTCAAGAGTGAAAGGACATATCCTAATGCTGAACACCCAAAACAATGTTGCCTGAAATAAGAACTCAGAGTTTAAAGCTATCTGAGCAAGTATCTTCCTTGTAACTAGACAGAGCATTAGCAAACATGGAACTGTTTTTCTCTCCAGTGGAGAAAGGATATTGGAAGAGCTAAGAACACTATTTTAGGAATAACCTTATATACACTCTTTTAAAAAAATTAAATGAAATAGTCACAAGTTTTCGTGGTCAAATTATCAGTACCAAATTGCCAGGCCCCCTCCAAATTCTAATACACTTATCTGCCATGCAGTTAAAAAGATAGCACACTAAAGATTTACAAGGAATGGAAAAAAATGGGATGTGTAGTTTATTTATATGAAGATAGGCAGAGGGAAAGCAGAGAAGGAAATCCAAGATTATGTAATTTCTACAGATCAAAGAATGACTAGGGACAGTCCCACTTAAGTGTGGTGTTTCCTCCAGTCTGGTAGCTTTCCTCAGACTGTCCCTTTCATCTGTAATTTCTGAAAAACAGTTTTTTTCAGAGGAGTCTTTGGGCTAGTTTTAGTTTCTCTGATAAAGAAAACTGCTTCCTTTAGATTCCATGAGAACACTAGGGAGTGTATGAGGGCAGATAAGAGCAAACACTGCAGAGAACACTCCAGAGGACCAGATAAATTCCCTGAAGGACCAAGCCTGACAGATTGATGTCTGAGATGAGGTCTAGTAGAAAATGAAATCTGACATCAGAGCTTTGCATTTTGAGCTAAGACACAGTGTTCAGATGAGGTTGACAAAAGTATGAAACAAATATTTTCAATATAGTATTTTGAGAAAACCAAAAAGAATTGTAATTGTAGTAATAAAACATTTTCAAATATCTTTCCATCTCTCACCTCCCTAAAATACACAATAAGACTAACCTGATTTGATAATTAAACCCATATGACTAATTTTCCAATATTTGGTATAAAACTTAGTTTTATACCAAAATCACAATATTATTTTGGAAAACATATCTTTATAATCACAACAGTAATAGCAGCTAACACATAATGATTACTATGTACCAGGCACTGTTTTAAGCACTTTATGTGTAATAATTCATTTGATACTGATAATGATCCTATAAGGTAAATACTATATTAATTCCTGTTTGACTAATAAAAACTAAGCACTTTATGTGTAATAATTCATTTGATACTGATAATGTTCCTGTAAGGTAAATACTATATTAATTCCTATTTGACTGATGAAAAGAGTCTTTAAATAATTTGCCCAAGGTCACAGAGTTACTGAATGGAGAATCCAGAATTAAAATCCAAGCACTCTGGTTCTAGAGTCCATGCTCTTAATCACTTTACCAAATTGTCTTTCTAGGTATTACACCTTAAATTCATTGGACCATCAAACTGATCAAAGCTGAAATTGCTTCTACTTTCTCACGCTTATCAGGGTACTGCTACTCTCCCAGTCACCCAAATTTGAATCTGTGAGATACCTTTTGGCCCCTCCACGCATTCTGTATTCAACAGAACCAAACCTTGTCATCTAACCAAACCTTGTCAATTAAGTACTACTCCATTTCCACTCCTGTCATCATCCTGGTGATTTCATGGTTGAAAACTTCATTATCTTTTCAAGAAGCAATAGCTCATGCCAACCTTATTAATAAAAATCTTTTTCACATGAACTGCAGGACTCTTATATCATGTTTTATGGGACATAATTATAATAAAATGTTTACATTTTCCCATAAACTTCTTATTAATTTCAGCACATCATTCTGGAATATATATTAACTTCCCCTTTCAGACAGTATACCAAACCCTGGATAAGCAAAATTTAAAGTAAACTAAAAATGTATCAATCACATTTCCAGTTTAAACAAAATACAGAGACTTTAAGGTTTTAGCACTACAAATAAAATCTACAAGAAAGAAGGTAACTGGATCAAGTGACCTTTTAACGCCTAAATTACAGTTGGGGCTAGGGTACTTTCATTTCAATTACCATAATCATAATGTATATGACCCTCAAGAGAACACAGTGCTTCCTTTAATCCATTTGGTTCCAATGAATATCAATGAGATAGTTTTGAGACTTTAAAAGGACTTTACCAAAATAGGGAGAACCAAATAGAAATAGAAGCCAAGGAGCATAAAACCAATCCACAGCATGCATTAAATCACAATGCTCTTCATTCAGCTCTTCCACTTCATGCAACACAGATGTTATTTACACAGCATACATGGTAAATCACAATACTGCTCACAGTCAGTGGCCTCAACAACACAACACACCAATGGCCCAGGCCAGGTGGTGTAGGGCATCACTTTGCAAGTTCCACACTTAGCTACCACAGTTAATTTGCTTTCAGTATTCACAAATTCTAATTGATTCCAAACCAGTCATCCAAAACCCTGGAACCACTTTGAAGGTGCCTCATACAGATTCCCTGCTTCCCAGTTCCCTTTGTGCTAGGATGTGGAAAGTGCTATCTTCTCCTCTTCCTTTTAAGAGACAGAAATAATAGCTAATTCTGACTTACACCTTACACCCTCTTATTTTATTTTAAATCTTAAAGAAATGCCTTGTCTAGCTGCTTGGTAATTGACAATATAAATGACTTCAGTCAACTGGTGAGCTCTTAATGTCCAAATATAAGTAGTTGCTACCAGAACCAATGGGATAAGGTGATCTGAGATCATAAAATACATCATTTTGGTATTTGAAACTTGACCCAGATATTAATCCAGTGTACTATGGATTAGATTAACTTCACATTATCTGAAGTCTTGTAATGTTTTCATACCTTTGCAGCACTGTAGCAAACACCTCTAAAAATAACTGCCAGAGCAGTAGCAAAAGCTCATGACTCCACTAGCACTTGTCTCCAGTGTTCAGTATGATTTGTTGCAAAGCTAGCCAAAAATAATGTCCAAAGATTTGCTAGAGTTGAAGTTTCTTCTTGAAAAGCAGAAGGCAACTTAATTAAAATCCTAATCCATGCTGACATAGTATAATATCCAGCATTAGATGGAATCAGATCCCCATCTTACTCACTTCAACTTGGCTATATAAGTGTCTGAAATCTTACACTTAGTGTAATGTAATTAAAAAGGATGGTAAAAATTTAACATACTGCCCTGTATATGCTCTAGAAAATCCAATTTTATTAGATTAAGAGCCAGACATAGTTGTAAATTTAATGACACATTCAAACATTTTAAAACTCCAACTTTTGAAAAAGGAATTTCAATATGTGTATATTTTAATGCAAATTAAGCAAACAGACTTTTAAGAAGAAAAAAACCCATAATATTTCCAAGTATAATAACAACTAGAATATTAACCTGAATAGGTCAGCTTAATGCTTTTACAAATTTGTGGAAAACCTTCAAATTTGTGGAAAAGAACAAGGCCCTTGAAGAGGATGTGTGTGAGACTATGATGGTGAAGATGTATACAAGAGGAAGCTCACTATCACTATAAAAATGCCTCTAGACTGAACATGAAGGCACTGCCTCATCTGTCTTATTTACCATTGCACCTAATACATTGTCCAGCATTTAAAAGGCACTAAGAAAATACTCAAGAATGAATCACTGGAAATATTGAATATGGGCTCAAGCTGTATGATCACTTGGCAAGACTATATACAACTGATTTAATCATCAAAAAAAGGAGATTGGAATTTGACCTGGAAACCCGTTAGGTCCCTTCCAAACCTTAAGATTTCACAGCATTTTCATCATCCCAGAGAAGATTTTAAGTGAGGTCACACGGTTACTAAGTAGACAAGCAAGAATTAAAACTCAGGCCCTTGAGTTCTAGAGTCTATGCTCTTAATCACTTTACCAAATTTTCTTTCTAGATGTTACACTTAAAATATACAAAAGATCTTTAGAGGGGGCGGAGCCAAGATGGCGGCGTGAGTAGAGCAGTGGAAATCTCCTCCCAAAAACACATAGAGCTATGAAAATATAACAAAGAAAAATCTTCCTAAAATAGAGACCACAGGACACAGGACAACATCCAGACCACATCCACACCTGCAAGAACCCAGCACCTTGTGAAGGGGGTAAGATACAAGCCCCGGCCCGGCGGGACCCGAGCGCCCCTCCCCCCGGCTCCCGGCGGGTGGAGAGAAACCGGAGCGGTTTTGTTTTTTTTTTTTTTGGCGAGCGCTTTTTGGAAGCCTTAGAGGGACGGGCCCCCGTTGCTGGGGAGGCAGGGTGGCGGGACCGGTGAGGAGGTGCCTGGGAACGGCGCAGGAGGACAAAGAATATCCCGCGTTTCTCTCTGCGAGACCTGGGGGCGGGTGCCTGAGACCGGTGCCTGAGGACGGAGGAGGTCGCGCGTTTTTCCCCTTTTTTTTTTTCTCTTTTTGGCGAGCGCTTTTTGGAAGCCTTGAAGGGACGGGGACCCCAGTGCTAGGGAGGCACGGTGGCGGGACTGGTGAGTGGGTGGCTGGGACC
Source organism: Manis javanica (assembly GCF_040802235.1). Taxonomy (NCBI): domain Eukaryota; kingdom Metazoa; phylum Chordata; class Mammalia; order Pholidota; family Manidae; genus Manis; species Manis javanica. The sequence goes on from NC_133166.1 coordinate 31,023,874, forward strand.
GGCGCCTGAGGACAAAGAATATCCCCCGTTTTTCCCTGCGGGACCTGTGGGCGGGTGCCTGAGACCGGCACTTGAGGACAGAGGAAATCGCGCGTTTTTCCCCTTTTTTTTTTCTCTTTTCTGCGAGTGCTTTTTGGAAGCCTAAAAGGGACAGGGACCCCGGTGCTAGGGAGGCAGGGCGGCGGGACTGGTGAGCGGGTGCCTGGGACCGGCACCTGAGGACAAAGAATATCCCGCATTTTTCCCTGTGGGACCGGTGGGTGGGTGCCTGAGACCAGCACCTGAGGACGGAAGAAATCGCGCGTTTTTCCCCTTTTTTTTCTCTCTTTTTGCCGAGTGCTTTTTGGAAGCCTTGAAGGGACAGGGACCCCGGTGCTAGGGAGGCAGGGCGGCAGGACTGGTGAGCGGGTGCGTGGGACCAGTGCCTGAGGACAAAGAATATTGAGCGTTCCTTCCCTGCGGGACCGGTGGGTGGGTGCTTTTTGGAAGCCTTGAAAGGACAGAGACCCTGGTGCTAGGGAGACAGGGCAGCAGGACCAGTGAGCGGGTGCCTGGGACCGGCACCTGAGGACAAAAAAAAAAAAAAAAAATCGCTTGTTTTTTCCTTTTTTTTCCTTTTTTTTTTCTCTTTCTTTCTGTTCCCTCTCTCATTGTTGCTGCTGTTGTTTTGGTTTGGAGAGTGCTTTTTGGAAATCTTAAAGGAGCAGGACAGGTCACTTAGACCAGAAGCAGGGAATCTGGGGATCTCTGGGCACTCTAACCCCCTGGGCAGCAGGGAGCACAGAGACCCCTTACGGAGATAAATAGTCTCCTGGCTGCTCCCCCTCCAACGGGGCTCCACCATTTTGGAGGAACAGCCCCAGCCAGGCCAAGCCCACAGCAACAGCGGAGATAAACCCCAAAGCAACTGGGCGGGAAGCAGAAGCCCTGTCTGCGCACAGCTGCCCAGCACAAGCCACTAGAGGTCGCTATTCTCCCAGGAAAAGGCTACAAACCAACAAGAAGGGAAGCTCTTCCAGCGGTCACTTGTACCAGCTCTGCAAACTATCTCTATCACCATGAAAAGGCAAAACTACAGGCAGACAAAGATCACAGAGACAACACCTGAGAAGGAGACAGACCTAACTAGTCCTCCTGAAAAAGAATTCAAAATAAAAATCATGAACATGCTGACAGAGACGCAGAGAAAAATGCAAGAGCAATGGGATGAGATGCAGAGAAAAATGCAAGAGCAGTGGGATGAGATGCAGAGAAAAATGCAAGAGCAGTGGGATGAAGTCCGGAAGGAGATCACAGATGTCAGGAAAGAGATCACAGAAGTGAAACAATCCCTGGAAGGATTTATAAGCAGAATGGATAAGATGCAAGAGGCCATTGAAGGAATAGAAGCCAGAGAACAGGAACGTATAGAAGCTGACATAGAGAGAGATAAAAGGATCTCCAGGAATGAAACAACACTAAGAGAAATATGTGACCAATACAAAAGGAAAAACATTCGTATTATAGGGATACCAGAAGAGGAAGAAAGAGGAAAAGGGATAGAAAGTGTCTTTGAAGAAATAATTGCTGAAAACTTCCCCAAACTGGGGGAGGAAACAATCGAACAGACCATGGAATTATACAGAACCCCCAACAGAAAGGATCCAAGGAGGACAACACCAAGACACATAATAATTAAAATGGCAAGGATCAAGGACAAGGAAAGAGTTTTAAAGGCAGCTAGAGAGAAAAAGGTCACCTATAAAGGAAAACCAATCAGGCTAACATCAGACTTCTCAACAGAAACCCTACAGGCCAGAAGAGAATGGCATGATATACTTAATGCAATGAAACAGAAGGGCCTTGAACCAAGGATACTGTATCCAGCACGACTATCATTTAAATATGATGGTGGGATCAAACAATTCCCAGACAAGCAAAAGCTGAGGGAATTTGCTTCCCACAAACCACCTTTACAGGGCATCCTACAGGGACTGCTCTAGATGGGAGCACCCCTAAAAAGAGCACAGAACAAAACACACAACATATGAAGAATGGAGGAGGAGGAATAAGAAGGGAGAGAAGAAAAGAATCTCCAGACAGTGTATATAACAGCTCAATAAGCGAGCTAAGTTAGGCAGTAAGATACTAAAGAAGCTAACCTTGAACCTTTGGTAACCACGAATCTAAAGCCTGCAATGGCAATAAGTACATATCTTTCAATAGTCACCCTAAATGTAAATGGACTTAATGCACCAATCAAAAGACATAGAGTAATAGAATGGATAAAAAAGCAAGACCCATCTATATGCTGCTTACAAGAAACTCACCTTAAACCCAAAGATAAGCATAGACTAAAAGTCAAGGGATGGAAAAACATATTTCAGGCAAACAACAGTGAGAAGAAAGCAGGGGTTGCAGTACTAATATCAGACAAAATAGACTTCAAAACAAAGAAAGTAACAAGAGATAAAGAAGGCCACTACATAATGATAAAGGGCTCAGTCCAACAAGAGGATATAACCATTCTAAATATATATGCACCCAATACAGGAGCACCAGCATATGTGAAGCAAATACTAACAGAACTAAAGAGGGAAATAGACTGCAATGCATTCATTGTAGGAGACTTCAACACACCACTCACCCCAAAGGATAGATCCACCGGGCAGAAAATAAGTAAAGACACACAGGCACTGAACAACACACTAGAACAGATGGACCTAATAGACATCTATAGAACTCTACATCCAAAAGCAACAGGATATACATTCTTCTCAAGTGCACATGGAACATTCTCCAGAATAGACCACATACTAGCTCACAAAAAGAGCCTCAGTAAATTCCACAATATTGAAATTCTACCAACCAATTTTTCAGACCACAAAGGTATGAAAGTAGAAATAAATTCTACAAAGAAAACAAAAAGGCTCACAAACACATGGAGGCTTAACAACATGCTACTAAATAATCAATGGATCAATGAACAAATCAAAATAGAGATCAAGGAATATATAGAAACAAATGACAACAACAACACTAAGCCCCAACTTCTGTGGGATGCAGCGAAAGCAGTCTTAAGAGGAAAGTATATAGCAATCCAGGCACACTTGAAGAAGGAAGAACAATCCCAAATGAATAGTCTAACATCACAATTATTAAAACTGGAAAAAGAAGAACAAATGAGGCCTAAAGTCAGCAGAAGGAGGGACATAATAAAGATCAGAGAAGAAATAAACAAAATTGAGAAGAATAAAACAATAGCAAAAATCAACGAAACCAAGAGCTGGTTCTTTGAGAAAATAAACAAAATAGATAAGCCTCTAGCCCAACTTATTAAGAGAAAAAGAGAGTCAACACAAATCAACATAATCAGAAATGAGAATGGAAAAATCACGACAGACTCCACAGAAATACAAAGAATTATTAAAGACTACTATGAAAACCTATATGCCAACAAGCTGGAAAACCTAGAAGAAATGGACAACTTCCTAGAAAAATACAACCTCCCAAGACTGACCAAGGAAGAAACACAAAAGTTAAACAAACCAATTACAAGCAAAGAAATTGAAACAGTAATCAAAAAACTACCCAAGAACAAAACCCCGGGGCCGGACGGATTTACCTCGGAATTTTATCAGACACACAGAGAAGACATAATACCCATTCTCCTTAAAGTGTTCCACAAAATAGAAGAAGAGGGAATACTCCCAAACTCATTCTATGAAGCCAACATCACCCTAATACCAAAACCAGGAAAAGACCCCACCAAAAAAGAAAATTACAGACCAATATCCCTGATGAATGTAGATGCAAAAATACTCAATAAAATACTAGCAAACAGAATTCAACAGTATATCAAAAGGATCATACACCATGACCAAGTGGGGTTCATCCCAGGGATGCAAGGATGGTACAACATTCGAAAATCCATCAACATCATCCACCACATCAAAAAAAAGAAAGACAAAAACCACATGATCATCTCCATAGATGCTGAAAAAGCATTTGACAAAATTCAACATCCATTCATGATAAAAACTCTCAGCAAAATGGGAATAGAGGGCAAGTACCTCAACATAATAAAGGCCATATATGATAAACCCACAGCCAGCATTATACTGAACAGCGAGAAGCTGAAAGCATTTCCACTGAGATCGGGAACCAGACAGGGATGCCCACTCTCCCCACTGTTATTTAACATAGTACTGGAGGTCCTAGCCATGGCAATCAGACAAAACAAAGAAATACAAGGAATCCAGATTGGTAAAGAAGAAGTTAAACTGTCACTATTTGCAGATGATATGATACTGTACATAAAAAACCCTAAAGACTCCTCTCCAAAACTACTAGAACTGATATCGGAATACAGCAAAGTTGCAGGATACAAAATAAACACACAGAAATCTGTAGCTTTCCTATACACTAACAACGAATCAATAGAAAGAGAAATCAGGAAAACAATTCCATTCACCATTGCATCAAAAAGAATAAAATACCTAGGAATAAACCTAACCAAGGAAGTGAAAGACTTATACTCTGAAAACTACAAGTCACTCTTAAGAGAAATTAAAGGGGACACTAATAAATGGAATCTCATCCCATGCTCATGGCTAGGAAGAATTAATATCGTCAAAATGGCCATCCTGCCGAAAGCAATATACAAATTTGATGCAATCCCTCTCAAATTACCAGCAACATTCTTCAATGAATTGGAACAAATAATTCAAAAATTCATATGGAAACACCAAAGACCCCGAATAGCCAAAGCAATCCTGAAAAAGAAGAATAAAGTAGGGGGGATCTCACTCCCCAACTTCAAGCTCTACTACAAAGCCATAGTAATCAAGACAATTTGGTACTGGCACAAGAACAGAGCCACAGACCAGTGGAACAGATTAGAGACCCCAGAAATTAACCCAAACATATATGGTCAATTAATATTTGATAAAGGAGCCATGGACATACAATGGCAAAATGACAGTCTCTTCAACAGATGGTGCTGGCAAAACTGGACAGCTACATGTAGGAGAATGAAACTGGACCATTGTCTAACCCCATATACAAAGGTAAACTCAAAATGGATCAAAGACCTGAATGTAAGTCACGAAACCATTAAACTCTTGGAAAAAAACATAGGCAAAAACCTCTTAGACATAAACATGAGTGATCTCTTCTTGAACATATCTCCCCGGGCAAGGAAAACAACAGCAAAAATGAGCAAGTGGGACTACATTAAGCTGAAAAGCTTCTGTACAGCGAAAGACACCATCAATAGAACAAAAAGGAACCCTACAGTATGGGAGAATATATTTGAAAATGACAGATCTGATAAAGGCTTGACGTCCAGAATATATAAAGAGCTCACACGCCTCAACAAACAAAAAACAAATAACCCAATTAAAAAATGGGCAGAGGAACTGAACAGACAGTTCTCCAAAAAAGAAATACAGATGGCCAAGAGACACATGAAAAGATGCTCCACATCGCTAATTATCAGAGAAATGCAAATTAAAACTACAATGAGGTATCACCTCACACCAGTAAGGATAGCTGCCATCCAAAAGACAAACAACAACAAATGTTGGCGAGGCTGTGGAGAAAGGGGAACCCTCCTACACTGCTGGTGGGAATGTAAATTAGTTCAACCATTGTGGAAAGCAGTATGGAGGTGCATCAAAATGCTCAAAACAGACCTACCATTTGACCCAGGAATTCCACTCCTAGGAATTTACCCTAAGAACGCAGCAATCAAGTTTGAGAAAGACAGATGCACTCCTATGTTTATCGCAGCACTATTTACAATAGCCAAGAATTGGAAGCAACCTAAATGTCCATCTGTAGATGAATGGATAAAGAAGATGTGGTACATATACACAATGGAATACTACTCAGCCATAAGAAGTGGAAAAATCCAACCATTTGCAGCAACATGGATGGAGCTGGAGAGTATTATGCTCAGTGAAATAAGCCAAGCGGAGAAAGAGAAATACCAAATGATTTCACTCATCTGAGGAGTATAGGAACAAAGGAAAAACTGAAGGAACAAAACAGCAGCAGAATTACAGAACCCAAAAATGGACTAACAGGTACCAAAGGGAAAGGAACTGGGGAGGATGGGTGGACAGGGAGGGATAAGGGGGGGGAAGAAGAAGGGGGGTATTAAGATTAGCATGCATGGGGGGGAGGGAGAAAGGGGAGGGTGGGCTGCACAACACAGAGAGGACAAGTAGTGACTCTACCACATTTTGCTAAGCTGATGGACAGTAACCGTAATGTGGTTGTTAGGGGGGACCTGATATAGGGGAGAGCATAGTAAACATAGTATTCTTCAGGTAAGTGTAGATTAAAAATTTAAAAAAAAAAAAAAAGAAAGAAAGAAAGAAAAGGGGGATTACTCCTTAACAGGATAAAATTATTGGTAAATCAAAGATCAACGCATGCTTTAAATATCCTTAATGTTGATCACTTAAAGGGTGTCAGATGATCAGCTATGGAGGTACTCTTTGCTGATAATATTCCTTTCTCTTAATTAAAAAAAAAAAAAAAAAAAAAAGCAGTTCCTGTGTGCTGACCTCCAATGAGTTCTGCACAGTGGTATAGAGGGCATGTCAAAGTGTGGGCAAAGGGTCTGTTTGTTTCTACGCAGAAGATCAAGGCCTAGCTTGGATACCCAGAAAATGAACTAAGATACGATATGAGGAGGAGCTTCTGGCATCAGCACTCTCTGGAGGACTCGTGCCGGGGGATGATCATCAAAAAGCCTCCACAGGGATCCGGACGATGCTGCGGTTGTGGCTGCATCCAGCCCACCGTCTCCTGGACTTGCCATAAGAAGGAGGAGGGAGATGTCTAGGCTGGCATGTGCATACAGTGAGACAACGAATTTGACTGGATCTGTACTGTTGGAACTCAACCAGGGGTTGGGAGGGGTGCAAGTTGTAGCACCCCAAAATCTCATGACTATAGACTATCTATGGTTAAAAGAACATATGGGATGTGAACAGATCCCAGAAATGGGCTGCTTTAATTTGTCTGATGGTTCAAGTACAGTTGGAAAATATCCATCATATCATAGATAAATTTTCACAAATGCCTAGGGTGCCTAAATGGTTTTCTTGGCTTCACTGGAGATGGCTGGTAATTATAGATTTGCTTTGTTTATGTCACCGTATTCCTATTATGTTAATATGTGTGTGCAAATTAGTTAGTAGTTTAAAACCTAGACATACTTAAGGTACTATACAAGAAGATATGTCAAAGAAATAATCAATCCTCTCAAGTTTCCTTCATATGCTACATCTATAGCTTTTCTTCTTCCTTCCTAATTACAACCCTTAAATAGAATTCGTGCCTCATATCGAATTTACCGAGTATCATAATTCCTCCAGGTGGTAAAGATACCTCGAGACAAGTGCTGGGCATAGAAGCCACAGGGCATAAATCTGCAAAGAAGTAAAAAGCTAACCTTTGCAAACAATATGGCTTCTCTCTCACTTACCAACTTTACATTTCCCTGTATGGCCCCGGAAGATGACTGGTTAGCCAGAGACGGGTAAGATTCCTCAAGGGAGGAACAACCTAAGACAGGCACAGTCGCAGGGGGGCCATCAGGTGAGAATTTGGGGATCAACAGAGGTGAGGCTCAGAACCTCACCCCCCCTGCTTTGAGAGAAATCTTCTGCATCCGTGGATGTCTTGCTGCCCTTGTCTAGCCTGGATTAATACTTAGTCCATAGGCACACACCTGATCATCTGATCATCTACATTTGCCTTCTTACAGCACTAAACTATGTTTTCTACCTTTATCTTGCATCTACCTACCACTTCAGCATTTTATTAAAAATAAAAATAATAATAATAATAGGAGAAATGTGGGATCAACATATAAATCAAGTACAAAAATCAAATGAATATTCCTATTTGACCTGATGGTTTATAGGTCATATTGCATGATCAAAACCGAAAGTTTCTGTGATGAATGCCCTTGTACTGTTCACCATGTAAGAATTTATTCACTCTGTAAGAATTCGTTCACCATGTAAGAACTTGTTCGTTATGCTTCAGAAGATTGGAGACTGACGAGAATTAGGCTTGAGATGGATTAATGATTGTACATTGAGCATTGACCCCCCTATACTGAATTTTATTGTTGTTAACAACCATTTGATCAATAAATATGAGAGATGCCCTCTCAAAAAAAAAAAAAAAAAAAAAAAGATCTTTAGAGAAATGTCTACGAATAACGAGAGCTACATCACAACCTACCAATCAGTCTTTTTATACAAATCCTTGTCAAGCTGGAAAGAAAGAAAAAAGAGTGAAAGAGAATCACTGAATCACTGAACATTAGTGATCTTAAAGGGCAAACTAACCTGATTTAAATATTTCTATATTTAGAAACTAGACAAATTAATCTTAAAAAAGGCTAAGTCTATGCATTGTATTCCAAAAAAAATCCTTAGAAGCTCTATTACGTCCACTAACAAATAATTAGGGTAAAAAAGTCCCTGGTATCAAAAGTACAAAGAATCATTTTTTCCTTAAAAGCCCCAAATTAAAAAGTCCTTTATCAGTTAAACAACTGCTCAGTTATAGGATTAGTTTAGAAATACACAGAATTTTAAAACCTGTATATAACTTTCTGTAATGATAAACTGCAAATATGTGACTCTAAATCTCTCTACACTTTTCTTTGTCCTTGAATGGGATACAAATATTTTTAAAAGTAGGTTACACATTAATTGTGGAGCCTGTTTAACTACATAAAATAATAATCACAGTTATGTAAAACTCATATGTCTAAATAATTCCTTAAGCCAAGAAACTAATGTCCATCACTACTTCATATTAAGGATACTTTCTTTAATAATTTAAGGTTAAAAGTTGTTACAATTTGCTTGGTAAAATCAAAGATATATAAAATTCTAAAAGCTATTTAACCTAGCTCATTTGCTTTCCCTAAGACTATTTATTTGGCAAGCAACAGGTAACTGCTTGCCTTGGTTATTTACAAATTAATAGGCTATCACTGTTCCTGTCACTGCTTGATTATTTTTTAATAGTACTCATCACTTCTCACATACTCTATAATTTACTTATTCATTATGGTTAGTGCCAGTCTCTCTCCAGGTGAAGTCTAAGTTCTAAGAAGACAGGGATTTTATCTCATTCACTGCTCTATCTTCAACATCCATCTCTGTGCTTGACACATAGTAAGTGTTCAATAAATACCTGTTAAATGAATGAACTGACATTAAACTAAATAAAGCTAAATTTTCAAAATGGCTACAAATTTTAAGGCAAACTTCTGAACAAATGAGCAAACTGCCAAGAAAAAAATTGTGTTTTTCCTAAGTACTCACAGCCAGCTCTTTAATGATCTTTCTAAAAAAAATCACCAGTGATCTGTACTTAAGTTACTAGTTTCTGGACTTCACCCTTATCCCTCTTCATATTTAGGAAACAATTCTTCAGTTTTAGTAATCTTATCACATCATTCTACTTTAAGTTGTCACAGTCACCAACAAGAAACAGGTTGTTCTGTTAGATAGAATTACACACACTACCTAGGTAGAAAAATAGTAATATAAGTAAATATTCATGTGAAATTGAAATGTACCTTCCAGAAATTTTAAAGAGGCCTCATTCAGTTTAACAGAATCTCTGGTTGATGGAATGAGTGGAAAATAATACTTATGAGCGGGGGACCTTCCTGTGCCTCTTTTCAACTCAGAACATATCTCTTCTTCCATTTCTCTGGCCTATCAGAAAACAAAACACTTAAAACCAGAATCTAGGGTTCTACCCTATCTTGTTTATTAGTACTCAAGTCTCAGGAAAAGCAGTCACTGCCTGAGGAAAGAGCCTGGTGAATCTCCAACAATGGAAACCACAATTAAATCACAAATTGACAGCACTTCTCATGTAAGTTTTATAGCCCTGTATGTTTCTTTCTGAAGTACATATTACTGAATTTGAGAACAATACTGATGATCCTGCTATATGCTTAGCGAAATCTTTCAGTCAGTAATGAACTCAATAGTGGAATCTAACTTTTCATTAGAACTTTTCATTAGAATGGCTACCATAATCAGTTATTCCTGAGTTCACACACACTGTAGGTGTTACTTGTAAATATGGTCTATCTTTGGAAGAAATAAAAGCTGCCGACTACTTAATTACCAAACATTTGTGTTATTAGACCCTACTGATTTTAATGTTAAAACATGTTTCTATTTTTGTCTTTCTAATCCCAATTAAATCTTCCTAATTAGAACAAGGCTCAACCTTTTTTTTTTTTTTTTAAGTAGCAGGAAAAATCTTTAAAAAATCAGCTTGCCCATTCTAACACAAAAAATAGTGTATTTTAGTTTTAGAAAAGCATTAACAGAAAGTCAAAACCTGGGTTTTACTATCATCTCAGCCAATAGTAAGTAGCTATATGACCTCGGGCAAGTTATTAAGTCTCTAGATTTCAAGATTTAATTTTTAGCGTGAATGGAGATGAATTTAAGAAAGTAAAATAAATTTAACTTACTTAAAACTGTCAGTTTTCTGTTTAGCTTTCCAAATCTTGGATTCATACAAATTTTCCCAACTTTTGATCTGTCAAATTTCCACATGTATTTCAGATTCTAGATAATTCTTGGCCTAACTTAAAATATCTTTAAGCTAGACAGAATTAGCTATATAAAGAAATAAACTTTACTAAGGATTATAAATTGATTACTTTATGAAATATTGACCCTATTTTTAGCTTTTATTATATTTAAGGAGATGTCAGAAAACATTCCTACCATCCCTCTTCCTGGACACATTCAGTGCAATGCAACATTACACTATTGCTGGCATAAGTACAAGTTACACAGAAATACTTTCAATTAAAATATATGTACATAATTTCAAGGCATTTCTTGAAAGTAAAGTCCAGTGATAAAATTTGTTATAATAGTAGACGCAACCACATCACTGATAGATTTATAACTGATTAATAAACTTTGTTCTCCAAGATTTAAAATTTTTTTCTTCAATAAATATACAAATTTTTGTTTTATCACCTTGGTAACTCTCTCCCTGTAAAATTTTGTATACTGGTGATATTAGTGTCCTTTTACAGACACATAAGTACCACTAGAGGCCACCAAATACTTGACTTTTTAGACTGGCAAATTTATAAGTTTATAAGATGAACACACACAGTAATATACATAACTGGGAAGGTTCCACATGAATACCCAAACACAACATAAATTCAAGCAAAAAGACATGAACATATTTCATATAGTACATAGGATGCCTGGACCACCAAAACCTTGATTAGACCAAGAACTGGGGAATGGGGGGATAGTATCAAAATATCATTCCTTACATACCTATGAAAATAGATTAAATGGTCTAGAAACTTGATGCTCTCTCTAAATAGCTGTTGCCTTTTATAATCAAATTATATACCTACAGATAGGTATATATACCAATATAGACATATAAATAAAATCCCAGAGTGCATCAGTCTTTCCTCCACATCAGTCTTTCACATATAATATTGTTTTTATAGCTAAAGTTGTCTACCATCTATAACAATTAAAATTTTAATAAAGTTCTATTGTCAAAGTCACCCCACAGATTTGAATATATCCAAAATTCCAACTTCAAGAAAACTTGGCTCAGCAGAATAGATAATACCTGAGAAAACTGCTCTGAGCTCTTAAGTGAACTGTTGCTAGTCTCTCATGTCCCCTCACTTCTTCCAGTGTTGTGCTCCTCCCTAAAGTGCAAAAGATAGAAGGCACAAGCAGCATCCCGAGATTCTGTAGACCTAAATGAAAACTATGAAGCAAAATGGGATTTCTTGCTGACTATCCACCTTTTTTTTTTTTTTTGCATGAAGATACACTATTTTTCAACAGTTGTCAAGTAACCTGGAAAAACTTTATCTTTTGGTTTGTGCCCAACTAAATGTCGCAAAGATATTCTCTTTTTAAAACCTTTGTAGTTGTAGCTTTTACCCTTAGTCTATGATACAGTTTAGGTTAATTCTTGGCATGAGGTAGGGTTAAAACTAATTTTTTTTTCTAAATGGACTTGAATCCTAGTCATTTTTTTTAGTCATTCCAGTGCCGTTTGCTGAAAACCCTATCTTTTCTACAACTGAATTATCCTGGTAATGCTACTGAAAATGAATTTACCATATATTTACGGGTTTGTTTCTAGATGGTTACATGGATATACATGTTCATCCTTAAGCCAATACCACCACAATGTCTTGAATATTGAGCTCTATCACATGTCTTAAAATTAAGTAGTGTAAGTCCTTTAACTTTGTTCTCTCTTCTCCAAATTATTTTCACTATTTACTACATACAGGTCTTAGAGATTTATTCATATCACTTCATAAAGCTCTATCTCACACTTTTCTAAAAAAATTTAAAGCAGTAAAATATACATAACAAAATTTATTAGGTTAACCATTTTTAAGTGTACAGTTCAGTAGTGTTAAATACATTCCCAGTGTTCTGCAACCAATTTCCAAAACTTTTCATCTCATAAAACTGAAAATCTGTACCCATTATACAACTTCCCATTTCTCCCTCTCTCTGGCCCCCCTGGCAATCATCACTGTGCTTTCTGCGAATTTGACTACTCTAGGTACTTCCTATAAATGGAATCAGACAGTATTTGCTTTTTTGTGATGACTTACTTCATTTAGCATAACATCCTCAAGATTCATCCAGGTTGCAGAGTACGTCAGAATTTCCTTACTTTTTAAGGCTGAATAATATTCTATCATATGTACATACCACATTTTGTTTATCTATTCATCTGTCAATGGATACTTGGGCTGCTTCTACCTTTTGGCTATTGCGAATAATGCTAATGTGGACATGTGTGTACAAATACCTATTTGTGCCCCTACTTTAAGTTTTTTTGGGTGTAAACCCAGAAAGAAAGTTGCTGGATCATATAGTAATTCTATTTTCAATTTTTTGAGGAACCACCATATAGTTTTACATAGCACCTATACCATTTTACATTCCTACCAACAGCGCACAAGGATTATAATATAATCTCTCCACATCCTTGCTAACACTTGTTATTTTCTGGGTTTTTTTTAATAGTAGCTGTCAGAATAGGTGTGAAGAAATATCTCACTGTGGTTTGGATTTGCATTTCCCTAATAATTCGTGATGTTATTAGCATCTTTTCATGTGCTTATTAACCATTTGTACATCTTCTTCTTACTTTAACAGTTACATAATATTCTGATGAGTGACTGGCACCACTAGTTCACTCAATGTCCTCCTTATGGACATTTATACACTTTTCAGTTATCTGGGATGAGTAACCTTTTATATGCATATGTATATGTAACCATACCAATCAATGTGTTCAGAATAGTCCCAGTTTATGTATGTTTTCCAATTCACTACCTTTCACTCTCAAAAGCATTCTGGTTTAAATAATATATATTTATACTAGGGTCAGTTTAGCTATAGTTAAAGTGCTAGAAATGAAATTAGGTAAGAACTAATTTTGCTTAAATTTTCCAGGCTACTTGTTACCTGAACTCATCCCACATTAAACCTGGTATTAGAAAAAAGATACCAAAATATGGATTAGCTCTGTCTGAGCCCTGCAGGCAATAAAATTAGATTACGGTTATTGCATAAGAGAATAATCAAAGACATGACTAGGATTCAAGTCCAAAAGACTGACAGAATAACAATACCACTAGTTTCCAGAGAAAACAAAACACCAAAAAAAAATGAAAACTGAAACAGTAATCAAAATAGCATGGTACTGGCATAAAAACAGACACACAGATCAGTGGAACAGAACAGAGATTCCAGAAATAAACCCAGGCATACATGGTCAATTAATGTATGACAAACTATACAAGAATATACAATGGGGAAAAGATAGTCTCTTCAATAAATGGTGCTGGGAAAACTGGACAGCTACATTCAAAACAATGAAATGGGACCACTATTTTACACCATATACAAAAATAAATTCAAAATGGATTAAAGACCTGATTGTAAGACTTGAAATCATAAAGCTAAAATAAAACAAAGCCAGCAAGCTCTTCGACATCAGTCTTAGCAATATTTTTTTGGACCAATCTCCTCAGGCAATGGCAACAAAAGCTAAAATAAACAAATGGGATTACATCAAAATAAAAAAGCTTTTGCATGGCAAAGGAAGCTATCAACAACAAAAAGGCAACCTACTGAATGCAAGAAGGTATTTGCAAATCATACATCCAATAAGGGGTTAACATCCAAAGTATATAAAGAACTTATGTAACTTAACATCAAAAAAAACAAACATCCTGATTAAAAAATGGGCAGAGGACTTAAATAGACATTTTTCCAAAGAAGACATACAGATGGTCAAGAAGAACATGAATAGATATTCAACATCACTAATCAGGAAAATGCAAATCAAACACAGTGAGATATCACCTCACACCTGTCAGATTAGCAGTTATCAAAAAGACAAAAAAAACCCAAGTGTTGGCAAGAGAAAAGAGAATCCTTATGCATGGTTAGAGGGAATGTAACTGGTGCAGCCACTATGGAAAATAGGATGAAAATTCCTCAAAAATTACAAATAGAACTACTGTATGATCCATAAATTCCACTTCTGGGTATTTATCCAAAGAAAACAAAAACACAAATTCAAAGAGGTATATGTATTCCTATGTTCACTGCAGCATTATTTACAATAGCCAAGATATGGAAACAACCTAAGTGTTCATCACTAGATGAATAAAGAAGATCTGGTATATTTACACAATGGAATATTACTTAGCCATAAATAAAAGAATGAGATATTGTCATTTGAAACAACACGGATAGGCCTTAAGTGTTTTATGCTAAGTGAAATAAATCAGAGAGAGAAAGACAAATAAATGATTTCACTAATATGTGGAATCTAAGAAAACAAAACAAACCGAAACAGAAACAGACTCATAGATACAGGAAACAAGCTGTTGGTTACTAGAAGTGGGAAGGGTTGGGGGGCATATGAAAGAGGTGAAGGGGATTAAGAGGTACAAACTTCTAGTTATAAAATAAATGTCATGGGGATACAACCAATAATACATATTTGCAAACAACATTTGTAGTAAGTTAAACCTGTGTAGATCAACATCTTCCTCAGAAAGTTCTTTATGGCCTCAAAGCATCATATATAACAGAACCCCAGCATGACAAGAAAACCTTGGCTAGGCTGGTTCTGAGAATAATACTGAAGTAGCAGACCATGAAGACTAGGCAGGTGAAAGAATCTCTAGCATAAATGATGCTATCAAAGCATTAGTAAAATAAGCAGAACTTTAAGTAACTGAAAGTCTAGTATAGGATAACAAACCACTTTAGCCAGCATGGAAGATTGTGAGAATAACCCCAAGATTAATTGCTAGTCTACTATCTCAGATGCACCGTCTAGACTCCATCAGATTCCAACCTGCCACGTGGTTCTATTTCTTCAAAGAGAGAAGTATTCAGGAGTAGGAAACAAACATATGAGTGCAAAACACCACTTTCCAGCCTCAACTCCACTTATATTCACTTGCAGTGTTGTGAACGTGACTTTGAGAGTCCTTTTTGTAGTCCTTATGTTTCAAAAGCATTTTTTCTATTTAATTGCAGTATTCTTATGTTTTCAGCCTCAGCTCTAAGCAAAATCAAGTCTTCCACACATCCTTTACAAATTGAATTCAACACCCTAACTTTAAAACAGAATTTAACACCCTATACCCTACCTCAGTACAGAGGCTTTAGATGCCACCTATAGTATCTTTCACAGGTACCTTTTTAAATTAACTTATAAAATTCTTAGCTGTCATATTGTATTTGCTCAAATCTGTCTGGCAAATTATCCTGCCTATCTTTATTCTAAATAGTTACTTGTACAGCTGGCTTTTTAACTCACATACAGGAACCTACATTTTTACATACTATATTTCATCTTCTTAGGTAAAGGGCCTGTAACTCCAGCTTTTTAAAATCTTCATGAACCATGATTCTGTCATCCAGCATGTTCAATAACTTTTCTCATTCTCTTTTCATGTATATCCCTCAACAAAGAGGAGAGAAAATTCTCTTCCATCTTCCTATACTCAGTTCCCTGACCAAACAGTACTTACATCTAGGTCAGACGGACAACTGCTATCCCATTTGCTGTATTCAGTGCATTCTAAACAGCTTAAAAATTAGTGCTTATATTTAGTTCTCTGCTCTCTAACAGTATCCCATACTAAGGCTACTTACTTCTCCTATGTCACAACTGTAAAATGTTCAATACAAGATAGTTTTCCATCTTCTCCCCAATCTATGTTTACAATTACAGAAAACTGGATTTATAATAAAGGTAGTCAAATCACTAGTCTATATATTACTGAATTGATTTCTGAAGAACCTCAAATTTAGAAATTCTGTTTACTCCTCTTTAACTCAAGCCACAACATTTTTTTTGTTACAATACTTCAGTCTTCTAAAAAAATTAGATAGATTTATAAATGCCTCAATGCAGGCATACCCTATTATGGCACATATTCTAAATTAGGATATAGAAAGATTCTCTTCTGAGACAGGACATCTTTAAAAAGAGCTAGTACCAAAACAATACTATTTTGCTGATGTCCAAAACCTAGCCAATAAAAACATTTGTTCCCCAAATCAGAAATAGATTGTTAGCCATAGAATGCCTCTGCAAAACAATTCTTAAATTTTCTTTGAAATATTGTCACTAAAATTAACTGAAACTTTATTTATATGACTGTCTGTGGTTTCCATGTATGCCTAAAAAGCACAAGAAAAAGATAAAAATATCCCAGAAAGGGAAAAGCAGTCATTATGTTTGGTTTAGCTTATTTTCATATTTTTATTTTTAAAACTCATTCAAATTAAACTTCAGCATTTCTCAATAGAAGAAAAAAATGGCAATTCTTTACATAAAAAACAGAAAGAATAAGTTCAGCATCCTTTAAATTAAATTTGGGATTTGACTTACTAGTGAATTAATTGCTAAAATCCTTTTCCACAAGTCATAAAGTTTAGTCTTTAGGCTGAATACATTACCTTTCAGTTAGAATTTATAAACATCAGATATGTGCTATCTGGGGAAGGAGATGAGGCAAAAGAAATTAATTACAATATAACATTATTTCTGAACCCAGATTTGTTCTCAGATAAAATAAATAAGTGAATTTGGTTTCTATCCAATAATGCAGCATTCTTTAAACATTTCTGAGCCACAATTCTTCCAAATTATAACCCTGTTTTCAGATCTGGCATTTACACTAAGATACAAATGCTAACCATCATTTTAAGTCACTCTTAGAATACTTTCAGATCTTGGCTAGTATTAAGAGTCGAAAGACTTGAGCTTGATTCCTAGTTTTTCTGAATCTTAGCTATTAGACCTTAGTAAAATTGCTTAAACTTCCTACTCCACAGTTTACTTATTCATAAATTATATATATATTCCTGCCAATCATCTAATTTATGTGAGTTCATCATAGTCTATCAGTCCTACACAACTGTTAGATATTAACATTAATGTTATATGCTAAAAGTTGTTCTGCTGCCTTGGAAGGGATAAGATTTTTTGCCCTATAAACTTTTGGAAAAGGGTCACTACCACCCTGTAGTCAACAAACCACTTAGGTAAGCCAGATTACCTTCAATAAGACTAAAATTGTATTAGGCCAATTGGATCTTGAAGCTATTGCAGTTACTCTAGATTATACAGTATTTCACAGTTATTCAAGTTACTGTTGTTCATTTGCACAGTAGTTGCATTGCTCTAATACATGAAGTATAACACAAAACAATAAATAATAAAAAGACAAGAAAAATATAAGCTAATGATTCTATTATGTTTTAAAAATGGGCTTTGGTAGATGTTAGATAAATTTATTGTGTACTTGACAAAGCACAAATAGATACTAAAGGGTTAGAATTGCTATGAATTATAGAAAAATTAAAAGGAAAATGAAATCCCAATGTAATCCAGCAGATCAAATATTCTTGAAATATTAACTAGCCTAAAAATTATTGAAATGCTTTGCTAAGAATCAGCCAAGAAGTGATCTAGGAAAATCTTAGTTGAGGACAAGTTCTGTCTACCTCTTAGCACCTCCATTTTACTATTCAGCAGCACAGGACTCTGCTTGTTATTGGAGAGATATTGACAACACTTGAACATGGGAATGTCTTCCATACAAACAAAAAATACCATTTACTAAGTAGTAAAATCAATGTGTCTCTCCCTCATTACTGGAGAAATATCAGAGGGATCACAGTATCTATTCCCTTACCTTTCAAAACACAAAAATTATCCCCTCTCTGTCATAGCTAAAGAGCTAGTGCCAAATCATGATATTTATCTGCCCCAATGATGTCTGTTGTTCTTGAAAACTTATGAAAGTGCTTCACTGTTCATACTGTCAAATTGAGGTAATTTATATCCCTCCACGCCTTGACGTGAAGGAAGTTCTGAAAGGACCCAAGCACCAAAAGCTTTCCCCATTCAGTCATCACTGAAAAGGATGTTGAAAGAGGGTTTAAAAGCTTTAATAAATGTGGTTATTCATACCATATGGCCAATTACTAGTATTTGTTGACATGTGGGGGAGAAGAAAAAGCAATACAACAGCTCTCCAAAAAGTTACTTTTCCTTAGATCCTCACTATTTCTCCCCAGTTTTAATACCACAATTCAAGTAGGTCTACAGAACCCACAGCCACCTTTGTACAGCTGTTATAACCATCAAAGTTCAGCATCCAGAGATGTATCTTTTATCTTCAGCGAAGTAGAAATGGGCAGTCATTAGCTAGAATGATAAAATTCACACTCTTCAACATCAGTTTTATTCCTAATGGGTATTTCTCACTATGACAACAAGAAAATGAACAACTCTTCCTCTGCAGGAGGTTCTGTAAGATTGCAAACAAACAGCAATGACAGTGACAACTATAACAATACTAATGATCAATCAGCTACCTCATTTATTGAACACTTTATGAAGACACTGTTCTAAGCATTTTATGAGTGTTTTTTCCCATTTTATCTTTACAACAACCCAATGAGATTAGTACTGTTGTTATCTTCACTTTACAGATGACGAGTCTGCTGCTGTTAAGTAACCTGTCAAAAACCACGCCATGCAGCTGAGATTACAACCCAGGCAGTCTTCCCACAGCCTGCACTCTTCACTACCACACTACACCAAATGTCCTCTCGAGAAGGACTTTAAAGAACACTTCCCATATATGTGTATGTGTGTGTGTGTACATATACACACAATATGAATATATACACACACACAGTCCAGTATGTTTGAGAACCAAAACTTTATAGCCATATTGAAAAATACTTTAGTGATCATCTTTCAAGTCCCTCATTTTACCACCATGGATCTGCCACCAGGTAAAATGTCCTAGCCATTGGAAATTACACTCAACCCTTAAATTTCTTTAAAATGGCTGACAAAAATAAAGCAGTTGAATTGCACTATTATAAAGACCTATAACTAAAAAGAAAGAATTCAGATTTGTGATTTCAAGACCAAACTCAACAAGACTGGAAATCACTAAACCAACCTTTAGTTTTCTGTCTGTTTTTTGTTCTGTTTTCACCAAAACAATAACTTAGAAATTTTCAGAAAAAAAATATTTGTTTAGTGACACACTATCACTGAAGCTACTCGGCTAAGGTTTTGGCTAAAGAATCAGGAATTTTTTCAGCTTCCACGTATGTAAAGATCATCAACTTCACCTTCAGAGAAAAGTTTAAAGGGGAAAAGAACAGCAAAACAGGCATTCCAGAATCAATACGTTCAAGAGATTACTGTACTTAGACACAGAGAACAGACCATTGGTTGCCATAAGGGAGGGTGGGTGGGGGGATGGGTGAAATAGGTGAGTAGGGGAAACATTAGTGAGAATGTTTGCATCTTGATCTGGGTAATAGTTAATGTCAAAATTCATCAATCTGTACATTAAGATTTGTATATTTTATTGTATATACTTCAATTTAAAAAAATCACTGTACTTGGGGGCAGAGAGTGGGGATTATTTCTAGTACTATATTACAGTTAAATCACCAAATTATTTAATATCAACTGTGACATAAATATAACCATAAATATAACATAATAAGTATTATTATAAAAGTACAACAGTACAACACCAACTTACCAATTCAATTCCCTGTGGAAAAGGCGTATCATCCCAGTCCTTCTGTGGAAATCTCTGGATTATTTTCCCCAGACCTGCTCCTGACCCTATTAATAAAATCAAAGTGAATTAGTTATAGAATACTAAAAAATCTGAATACTCATTATATTAATACTTGCTTCTTAATGAGTATTTGTTGATCAAACCAATAAGTTGACTAAAAATGTTCAAGTTTTTAAAGACATAAAAGTATTTACCTTCTAAACTTAATATTGAAATGATAGGCAATCCCTATCTGATGGATAAGCAAAAAGAGTGACACATATAAAAAGCTAAGAAAAATAGAGGCACTGAAATCTAGAATCTCTACCGTATCCTTTGTTCCCAATAAGTAGAGCAATCTTTTCAGTATCTAAAGTTGAAACATTAAAAACTTTTCTATGGTGACATAGTAATTGTAAGTGATAAATAAAATGGTACTGTTAGCACTAAGCTTCAGTTATGAGTTATAAGCACTGTTATAAGTAACATATTTTTGACCCATAAAAAATGGCCTGGGAACTTGACCACTGTCTAGGCAGGGTTTCTCAACATCAGCACTATTTTGGCTGATAACTGTTGTGTGTGTTGGGATGAGGGGAGAGGGGAACTGTCCTGTGCATTATAGGATGTTTATCTGCATCCTTAGCCTCATCCACTACTGCTAGTAGCCTACTACACACCGCATCATTACAACCAAAATGTCTCTAGACATTACCAAATGACCCGGGGGTCAGGGTGCGGGGGACTGCTCCTGACTGAAAACCAGTGGTCTATATCATTGTTATAAAATTACCCTGTGACACTAAAGAATGGATCAACTTACAATCAAACACTGGGCATGTAATCTGTGAACAACTGGGAGATGGAAAGTACATGTTAAATCTAAATTGGTTTTTGCTTTACTTCTTTAAAAAGCTTCATGTGTTTACATATTTTATATGTTGTCCCAGCTCACTCTGAAGTAAAAAGCAACAATACTCTGATTATTTGTACATCTAACTTAAGAAAACCTTGAACACCTGATCCAATTTGTTAAAAAATTTTTAAAAATCACCCACTATCATCTGTCATTGTCATCCCTGTAATTCAACTTCCACTTGTGGGGGGAAAAAAAAGAGAGGAAACTAAACTAAAAGTGATTTATCACAAGCGCTCATTTTTCAAAATCTATCTCAAGTACAACCAATTCTGATATCCCAAGCAGAGCTAATTTAACAAATGGCTAGGTACAGACATAAGCAAATGAAAAAGACATGGCTCCTATTCTCAAGGAACTCATGATGCATTAGGAGGAAATGATCATTTGAGTACATCATGGTAAGTACAATGACAGAAGAAAACCTTGCCTGGCAGAGAAGAGAAGACCATGGAAAACCTTCTAGAAGAATTGACCATAAGCTTTTCCTTCCTTTTAGTACCATCTAAAAACATATGTGTTTAGTACCATGTGCTAGAAGCACCCAGCATACTAAATGCCTGGGACTTAGTTCACACTGAGTTAAATGTTTACTTTAATAAATTCAGTAATATTCACAAATTGTTTTAAGCTTACATCTCTCTGACATTTTAAACAAAGATAAATGCATATTATTATCTCATCATATTTAACCAGGCGTCTCTACATTGTTTGTTTAGTTCTGAAAATCATATCTAATATATTTTATTTAAGCTCAAAAACTATTTTATCATGTTAATTTGTACCAATTAGAAAATAATAAATGTTAACTGGAAAAATATTTTAAATACATAAAAACATAAAAAAGAAATCATCCATAATCATATACTTGGAGACAATTACTGTTAACATTTTGGACAATTTTATCCAAGGTTTTTGGACACATGTATTTTTTCTAGAGAATTTGGATCAAACTAAATCTAACTTGACATATTGGTTTATTACTTAACATTTTTACAATGGGCCTTTAATACTGTACATACATTTTCTAGTTTCTCACTGTTATAAACAATGATCAAAAAAATGAAGTGTCCTTTTATATACAGCTTTATTCTCATATCACTTTTACCCAGAATAATTCTTAGATATGTAACTGCTGGGGTTAAAGAATACAAAAATCTTTAAAAGACCTGCACAAAACCAAAGGACCCATCAAAAAGACATTTAACAATTTTTTTAATATCCTATGTATAAGAATGAGACTGACATTTTCATTACATCCCTACCAACTACTGCCAATTTGAAAGATGAAAAGTTCCTGATAGGCAGGAGCATAACTTTAAAAAGTTCTCCAGAAGCAAAATATTATTCACTGATTTCATGATAATCAGTGCTTCAATAAAACAAGAGCTTAGTTTGAAATGCTACTATAACATTTATAAATGTACACAGAAATATGATTCATGAGTGAGAAGCCTTTCAGTTAAATGATAATGTTTGAAAACAGAAGTTAGGTTAGAAAAAGGCATAAATAAAAATCGTAAAAAAGTATTTCACTACAAATAAAATGTGGGAAGAGCTACAATAACTTGATTTCCAAGTATCAAACACATAAATTGCTGTAGCTAACAACTTTTGGAAAGCACTCTTAACAAAAAGTGAACAAATATTTTCTGTTTCTTTTTAGGCATTTAGTGTATGATTAAACTTATTTCTCAAGTCCATATACTTTATCTGATAATGATTCTTACAGGCAATACTAGTTGTATTTAAGAATGCTAAGAAGATGACATATTACTTTGAGGAGAAAGCCACAGTAAGGGAAGATTGTTCTACAGTTAGATATCCCCATGTGGACTGATCTTTATGATAACAGGTAAAATAGGTCATGTCAATCAGAGTGGCTGTGGAAGCAGTTCCTATTTGCATTACATATTAAATGGTCCTGGGTGATTGGGTAGGGAGAGGAAGAAATTCCTCAGAAGAAAGGGATCACTTTCTAGAAAGGAGAGGTGCTAAGTAGACACTGTGATTGTCCACTGCACTATATGCAGCTAAATCTGGAAAGAGGAGAACTGGTTATTAGTCAATGCCTTCATGTTTTTCTTCCCAGGCCCTACTCTCCCATCCCATTATAAAACCAAGAAAGATGATAACCAAATGGAGTTAATATATTAAAAGGGGACCCTAAGCAGGGCACCAGCTCATTTGGAAATGGCTTTTCTTGGGGTGGGAGGGAGGGTGGAAGGTATGTATACTAGACAAAGTGCCCAAAACAAATTTAGGAAGGGTTAGGAAATACTGGCATAATCAGGCACACTTTTCCCTACTTTATGTTTGGTAACCCACTTTCCCTTGGGCCCTGGTAGGGCTGTCGGGCTACCCAGCCTAGTTTCATGGGTTAGGAAGTGACCGAAGATGATCCAGCTATCCGCCACCCCCCAGCAAAGGTTCTACTCTGGTTTTGGCCAATGATCCCAGAAGAGTCATTCTGGGGCTGCTAACTAGTATACTACAGATATGGAGTTGCTCGTAGCTCTAAGGAAGAAGTATATCTGCAGAAGAACTAAAGAATGACTAGGGGTTAATTAGGTGAAGAAGTATATTCTGCTCTACACAAAACAGAATGTATTTGATGATTGTGCCAATGACAAAAATTTATTATTTGAGTGTGCAAATTGTGTGCTTAGAGTATAGATGTAGAAAGTATATACTACTTGATTTGAACATAGACTCCGAACTTTGAGAAATGCTAGTCTAGTACTAATTCACTAAATCCTTTTATATGATATGTTTATCTGAACAACTAGATCAGAAGTTATCTACAATAGACTTTTTTATGATGTCATTGGCCCACATGCCCTTCTATGAAAATGGCACCACCCACAGTTCAAGGAAAGGCAGCAGTCATGTCAGGAGCTACAATACTACCACTTCTCTCACTAGACAGAATGAAATTACTAAATCATTTATTTGGTTATCACAATTACAGTTATGTCTGTCCCACCTCACTATAATAAAAACAATGATTTTTGACCTGTTTTGTTAACTGATGTATCCCAGGCCCTTAGAACAATTCTATATATTAGATACTTAATAAAATTCTTATTGAATAAGTGCATGGGACTATTAGGTTGGCAAGGGCATCTAAAATTGACAAGCAACTTATGACCAAAGCAACCTGACTGTAAAAGGTACTCTAGACAAATTGAATTTCTCTGCTAGGGAATTTTGAATAGAAAAAAATGAGAGACTGAGCAGCTGAAAAGATGTATCAAAATTTGCTGTCACGTAGAAAAAGCTCCAGCAACCATAGGAGGTTATGTGTAAAACCACAGTTACACAACAGCAGAAACTCTAGGCAGAGACTTGCCAGTAAAAGCAGATTAACACTACACACATGTAGAAAGAAACAGATATGCCACAGAAGAAAGGCTGTGCAGCTGTCTTAAGTACTACCTTCAGTAAACTCTGGCAGCACCATAGCATCTGTCATCAAACTTCTGAGGTAGTCTTACAACATTCCTCACTCTTAAGCTAGAACGGATCTGTATTCCTTTTTACTAGAGTCCAAAATAGAATAAGAAGCATTCTGAAAGATCAAGCACTTTCAAACTGGTAAAGGGCCTGGAAACAATTACATAAAAGGATTTAGTCAGAACATAAAAAGAAAAGTAAGAAGCACATATGAGAACTTTCTCCAAATATTTGAAGAGCTATTACATGGAAGAAAATAGGGTGGAACAAATTAAAGCCAAAGACATAATTCAAAAAAGATATTTTCTAGTCAATATAAAGGAAGAAACTTGCAAGAAGGAGAACTATCAAAAACCAGAATAAATTACTAAAGAAAGAAATGATCATAACTAGAGTTTTAGTACAAGCTTCTAGTTTTTATGGTCCAGAAATCAGTTAGAATGGTAAGAAGACAAATGCAGAAGAACTGGCAAGTAGACTACTATAGTAATTCATTTATTCAACAATAACAGTATGCCAGACCTATGTTAGGTTCCTAGGAGAGAAAGATAAAACTTGATATGAGAATATTTAGAACTTGAACTGAGGTTTTCAAAATGCAAATAAAAGGGCAGATGTAAGCACAGTATAATGACACAGTAAAGATTAGGAAAGAAAACAATATTGTTTAGAAATCAGGTCATGAGTCTAATGAAATCAGGGACAGAAAAACTAAAAATTCCACACTTGGAATAGAGATATTTCTTTTTTCTATTTTAACATAATAGCAGCATCATTTAAGTTCAATGATGAGAAATCAGTTTTTAAAGAAGCAAAATAAAAAAATAATTAATGAAGTATCCAAAAGAAAAAAGATCTTAAAAGTAGAAATTCATGGTTTAAAAAGCAATTCAAAGTTGTCTAAACGTATTCAGGCATGATGACCTCTTCTAACACAGTCTTTGTGTTTCCAATGATTTAAACACTTAGCAAAGTTTATACTCAGTCCCCATTTAACAGTGCAAGGATATATATGAATGACTGTGGGAATTTAAGTATGAACTTTCTGACTAGCTAACACATTTCAATATATATAAATCAAATAGACTAAATTTGTTACTATTTACATGCAAAAGCAGAAGTCTCTTTAGCTCTATTACTATTGAAGGGTATTTGTCTTTTGCTTACTTCACTTAGCATAATGCTAGAGGGTGAAAGAAAGACTGGAGAGACTGGTAAAAGGATACAAACTTTAAGCTCTAAGATAAAAAGTGTCACTTCAAGACATAAGTTCTACATCATAGACCATCAATAATATAGTCAAATGAAGTACATTTCCAAAAGTCAGGAATTGAGCTTCCTTGCCTTATAACGTATCTATGGATGGTATACCCATTTATAATGGGCATCAGCCATCTGAATTGTTGCAAACTCAAATAAGAATAAAGTTTAAGAGATACTTGCCCAAACTTGTACTTCCTTCACAATAAACTGCATGAACATCGAACCTGTGTGGAACTCACCCACAAGAGCCTGGGGTGATCTATGTATACATGTTGTGTTTCTGAGTATAATAAATTGGGCTTTGACCATAAAAAAAAAAAAAAAAAAAGTGTCACTTCAACACCCACTTATGATAAAAGTTCTCTACAAAGTGAGTATAGAAGAAAAATTCCTCAACATAATAAAGATAATATGTGACAAATCTCCAGCTAACATCATACTAAATGGTGAAAAGCTGGAAGTAATCCTATAGGATCAGGAAAGAGATGAGAATGCTCATTCAACATAGCATTGGAAATCCTAGCCATAGCAATAAAACAAGAAAAAGATAAAAAGAAATTCAAATCAGAGAAGAAGTAAAACTGTTACCACTTGCAGACAACATGATATATATAGAAAACCTTAAAGATTCCACCAAAAAAGTATTAGAAATAATCAACAAATTCAGTAAAGTTTCAGAATAAAAAATCAATATACAAAAACTTGTTGCATATCCATTTACTAATAATGAAATACCAGAAGAAGAAAATAATTGGAATGGTGTAAAGAAAGCAACATGGGACATGAGACAGAAACTACCTCCCAAAATCACATATAATATGAAAGTATAACAAATACAACTAATCCTGAAAAAGCAATAGGAAAGAAGGCTGCAACAGACTGCCTACACCTGGGGAACAGAGCAGACCTCATGAAAAGGGTGAAGTACCAAAGCTGAGATCCAGTGGAACCTGAGCCCTTCCCCTACCCCAGCTCACCAGTGGGAGGAAGAGAAACGGTGCAAGGAGGGGATGGAGGCCTAGGACTGCTGCACACCTAGCTCTGGAGATCTTCTCTGGGAGCATGAACCTATATTACATGGTGCACAGGAGATTACTGGGGTTCAAAAGCTAAGACAGGCAGAATACTTAGAGAGACTGAGATTCCAGCCACTTGTGGAGAACAGGTACCCAAAACCAGCTGTGCTGGGACAAAAGAAAGGTGGGCACTTTGAGAGACTTCTTAACAGTAAGAGGGCTGCTAAAAGGGCAAGGACTGCACAGAGCTTGCTGCACAGGAGATAGGACAGGTGGACAAATTTGTCTGGCGCACTCAGCCCAGCAAGTTGGGAACTTTCAGGAGCTACAGACGCTGCATCCCCCTAGCAAGCAATGCACCTATGAGGCCCCCCAATGCAACACACAGCCTGCCGATCCCTCCTCCTGGCCACACCATTTTGCAAACCAGCTGCTAACACCACAATACCAGGCCAGCAAGAGGGTGGCCCCACCTACAGCATCTACAAGTGCATAGCATAGAGGCTCCTCCCTGCATGCTCAGCCTACTAGCCCTGGCAATGGAGACAGGCACTGCAGCTGGGAAGCAGGAAAGAGGTCTTTCCTCCCAGCAGGCACCAGCATCGCTTTCCTGAGACCCTCAACATTGCTCCACAGGCTGAGCAGCTCCAGAGACTAGAGCTTCTGAGCACTAGAGGGCACCAACTACAAATATGAAATGTCAAAGGGACCTGGTTCAAACCAAAATCCCACAAAAAACAGAAAGAGGGCCAAGTGAAATGGAGCTCAGCAATCTTCCTGAAAGAGATTTCAAAATATAAAACATAAACATGCTCATGGAGCTACAAAAAAATATTCAAGACCTAAGGGAGGAATTCAAAAATGAGAAATAAACTTTGAAAAATACAATATCTAAAATGAAACATACAATGAAAGGATTTAAAAGCAGACTAGATGAAATACAGGAGATGGTAAATGCAATAGAAATTAGACAACAGGAATACAAAGAAGCTGAGGCACAGAGAGAAAAAAGGAACTATAGGAATAAAAGAATATTAAGAAAACTCTGTGACAAACCAAACAAAACAATATTTGCATTATAGGGGTACCAGAAGAAGAAGAGAGAGTAAAAAATGATAGAAAATATCTTTGAGTAGGTAATTTCTGAATACTTCCCCTATCTGGGGAAGGAGATAACCTCTCAGGACATGGAAGTGCACAGATCACCCAACACAAGGAACCCAAGGAAGACAACACCAAGATAAAATGGCAAAGATCAAGGATAAGGACAGACTATTAAAAGCAGCCAGAGAGAGAAAAAAGATCACATACAAAGGAAAACCCATCAGATTTCTCAGCAGAAACCTTACAGATCAGAAGGGATTAGCATGATATATTAAATGCAATGAAGCAGAAGGACCTTAAACCAAGAATACTCTACCAAGCAAAATTATACTTAAAATCGGAGGGAGGGATTAGACAATTTTCTTATTAGCAAAAGTTGGATTTACATCCCACAAACTGTCTCTATGGTGTATTTTGGAGAGACGGAAGTGTTCCTAAGGCTAAACAGCAGTGACCAGAGAAAATAAAACCACAGTAAAGAAAGTAGACCAATTAATTACTAAGCAAATGCAAAATTAAATCAGCTACCCTCAAAGTAAGTCAAGGGATAGACAAAGAGTACAAAATATGATACCTAATATATAAAGAATGGAGAAAAGCAAAAAGGAGGGAAAAAATAAAGAACTTTTAGACTGTGTTTGTAATAGCATACTAAGTGAGTTAAGTTAGAGAAGTTACCTTTGAACCTTTGATAACCACAAATATAAAGCCTGCAATGGCAGTTCAGTACATACCTACCATTAATCACCCTAAATGTAAATGGACTGAATGCACCAATCAAAAGACAGAGAGTTACTGAATGGATAAAAAAAAACAAGACCCATCTATATGCTGCCTAGAAGAGACTTACTTCAAACCCAAAGACATACCAGACTGAAAGATGGAAAAAGATATTTCATGCAAATAATAGGGAGAAAAAAGCAGGAGTTGCAGTACTGGTGTCAGACAAAATAGACTTCAAAACAAAGAAAGTAACAAGAGACAAAGAAGGACATTACATAATGATAAAGGGGTCAATCCAACAAGAGGATTTAACCATTATAAATATCTATGCACACAACACAAGAGCACCTACATATGTGAAACAAATACTAACAGAATTAAAGGAGGAAACAGATTGCAACACTTCCATTTAAGGAGACTTTAACACACAACTCACACCAATAGAGTGTTCAACCAGACAGAAAATAAATAAGGGAACAGAGACACTGAACAATACATTAGATCAAATGGACTTAACAGGTATCTAAAGAACATTCTACCCAAAAGCAGCAGGATACACATACTTCTCAAGTGCACATGGAACATTTTCAAGAATAGATCATATAAGAGGCCACAAAAAGAGCTTCCCTGAATTCAGAAGGATTGAAATTGTACCAACCAGCTTATCAGACAACAAAAGTATAAAACTAGAAATAAATTATGCAAAGAAAACAAAAAACCCCACAAATACATGGAGGTTTAACAACATGCTCCTAAATAACCAATGGATGGATGACCAAATAAAAACAGAGATCAAGCAATATATAGAGACAAATGGCAACAACAATTCAACACTGCAAAATCGGTGGGATGCAGGGAAGGCCATGCTAAGAGGGAAGTATACTACAATACAGGCTTACCTCAGGAAAGAAGAATCCCATATAAACAATCTAAACTAACAATTAATGAAACTAGAATAAGAAGAACAAATGAGGCCCAAAGTCATTAGAAGAAGGGACATAATAAAGATTAGAGCAGAAATAAATAAAATCAAGAAGAATAAAACAATAGAAAGAATCAATGAAAGCAGGAGCTCATTCGAGAAAATAAACCAAACAGATAAACCCCTAGCCAGATTTATCAAGAAAAAGAATGAGTCTACATACATAAACAGAATCAGAAATGAGACAGGAAAAATCACTACAGACACCACAGAAATACAAAGAATTATTAGAGAATATTATGAAAATTATATGCTAAAAAACTGTATAACCTAGAAGAAATGCACAACTTTTTAGAAAAATACAACTTTCCAAGACACCCAGGAAAAAATAGAAAATCTGAACAAACCCATTACAAGCAACAAAATTGAATTGGCAATAAAAACACTATAAGAACAGAACTACTGAACCAGATGGCTCCTGAGCTGAATTTTATCAAACATTTAGTGAAGACCTAATACCCTTCCTCCTTAAAGATTACCAAAAAGCAGAAAAGAAGGGAATATTTCCAAACTCATTCTATGAGGCCAGCATCACTCTAACACACAAAAAAAACAGGAACAGACACCACAAAAAAAAGAAAATTACAGACCACATACATGATGAACATTGATGCAAAAATATTCAACAAAATATTAACAAATCAAATTCAAAAATACATCAAAAAGATCATCCATCATGAACTAGGATTTATTCCAGAGATGCAAGGATGGTAGAATATTCAAAAATCCATCAATGTCATATACCACATCAATGAAAAGGATAAAATTCACACAATCATCTCCACAGATGCTGAAAAAGAATTCAACAAAATTCAACATCAATTCATGATAAAAACCCTCAACAAAATGGGTATAGAAGGCAAGTACCTTAACATAATAAAGGGCATATATGACAGACCCACAGCCAACACCATACTTAACAGCGAGAAGCTTTTCCTTCAAGATCAGGAACAAGACAAGGAAGCCCACTCTCACCACTTTCATTCAACATAGTTCTGGAGGTCCTAGCCATGACAACACAAAGAAATTAAAAGCATCTAGATTGGTAAGGAAGAGGTTAAACTGTCACTGTTTGCAGATGACATGATATTGTACATAAAAGCTCTAAAGAATCCACCCCCAAAACTACTAGATCTAATACCTGAATTCAGCAAAGTTGCAGGATACAAAATGAATACACAAAAATCTGTTGCATTCCTATATACTAATGATGAACTAGGAGAAAGAGGAATCAGGAAAGCAATTCCAATCACAACTGCATCAGAAAGAATACAATACCTAGGAATAAACCTAACCAAGGAAGTGAAAGACCTATACCCTGAAAAGTACAAGACACTCATGAAAGAAATGAAAGAAGATACCAATAAATGGAAATACATCCCCATGCTCCTGGATAGGAAGAATTAATGCTGTCAAAATGGCCATCCTGTCTAAAGCAATCTATAGATTCAATGCAATCCCTATCAAAATACGAACAGTATTCTTCAATAAACTAGAGCAAATAGTTCTAAAATTCATATGGAACCACAAAAGACCCCCACCCAAATAGCCAAAGCAATCCTGAGAAGGAAGAATAAAGTGAGGGGGGTGGTTTACTCTCCCTGACTTCAAGCTCTACTACAAAGCCACAGTAATCAAGACAATTTGTTATTGGCACAAGAACAGATCCATAGATCAATGGAACAGAATAGAGAGCCCAGATATAAACCAAGCATATAAGGTCAATTAATATATGATAAAGGATCATGGACATAAAATGGGGAAAAGACAGCCTCTTCAGCAACTGATATTGGCAAAACTGGACAAGTAAGAGAATGAAACCGGATTACTGTCTAACACCATATACAAAAGTAAACTCAAAGTGGATCAAAGACTTGAATGTAAGTCATGAAACCATAAAACTCTTAGAAGACAACATAGGCAAAAATCTCTTGAATAAAAACGAGAGTTTTTTTTAATACATCTGCTCAGGCAAAGGAAACTAAAGCAAAAATGAACAAATGGAACTACATCAAGCTAAAAAGCTTCAATACAGCAAAGGACACCATCAGTAGGACAAAAAGACATCTTACAGCATGGGAGAATGTATTTGTAAACAACATATCTGACAGAGATTAACATCCAAAATATATAAAGAACTCACATGTCTCAACAACTAAAAAGCAAATAACCCAATTAAAAATGGGCAGAGTATATGAACAGACACCCCCAAAGAAGAAATTCAGATGACCAACAGGCACATGAAAAGATGCTCCTCATTGCTAATTGCAGGGAAATGCAAATTAAAACCACAATGAGATCACCTCACACCAGTTAGGACGGCCAACATCCAAAAGACAATCAACAACAAATGCTGGTGAGGATGTGGAGAATGGGGAACCCTCCTATACTGCTGGTGGGAATGTAAGCTAGTTCAACCATTGTGGGAAGCAATATGGAGGTTACAGAAATACCATTTGACTCAGAAATTTCTAGGAATTTCCCAAAGGAAACAAGATCTCAGATTCAAAAAGACATATGCACCCCTATGTTCATTGCTACACTATTTACAACAGCCAAGATAGGGAAGCAACCTAAGTGTCTATCTGTAGATGAATGGATAAAGAAGATGTGGTAAATATGTACAATGGAATATTATTCAGCCATAAGAAGAAAACAAATCCTACCATTTGCAACAACATGGATGGAACTAGAGGATATTATGCTCAGTGAAATAAGCCAGGCAGAGAAAGCCAAGTGCCAAATTATTTCCCTCATTTGTGGAGCATAATAAGGAAGCAAAACTGAAGGAACAAAACCAACAGCAGCCTCATAGACTACCAAAGAGGAGAGGTGGTGGAGGGTGGATGGGGACGGAGGGAGAAGGGGATTGAGAAGTATTATGATTGTTACATATGTTGTGTGGGGGCATCTCAGGAAAGACAGTGTAGCACAGACAAGACAAGTAGTGACTCTGTGGCAGCTTACTATACTGATAGACTGTGACTTCAATGGGATATGGGTGACTTGATAATATGGGTAAATGTATTAACCACATTTTTATGTGAAACCTTCATAAGAGTGTATATCAGATATCTTAATAAAAAAAAGAAAAAGAAAAGAATCTTATTTACAATTACATAAAAAAGAAACTATCTTGGAATAAATTCAACCAAGGAGGTAAAAGACCTGTAGTCTGAAAACTATAAAACAATGATAAAAGACATTGAAAGAGACACAAATAAATGGAAAGATATTCCATACTTATGGGTTGGAAGAATTAATACTGTTAAAGTGTTCATATTACCTAAAGCCATCTACACATTTAGTGCAATCCTGTCAAAATTTTAATGGCATTTTTCACTGAAATAGAATGAATAATCCTAAAATCTATATAACCACAAAAGACCATGAATAGCCACAGTAATCTTGAGAAAGAAGTATGCTGGAGGTAACACACTCCATGATTGCAAACTCTATTTCAAAACTATTATAATCCAAACAGTATAGTATTGACATAAAAATGGAAACACAGATAATGAAACAGAATAGAGAGTCCAGAAATCAACCTATTCCATTATGTTTGATTATTTTACAACAAAGGAGCCAAGACTGTACAATGGGAAAGAGCAATATCTTCAATAAATTGTGCTGGAAAACTGGACAGCCACATGCACACAAACCAAAAACATGAAACCAGACTATTATCTTACACCACACACAAAAATCAACTCAAAATGGATTTAAACCTTGATCATAAGACCTGGTATCATAAAACTCCTAGAAAAAAATATAGGCAGTAAGGTCCTTGACACTGGTCTTAGCAATGATTTTTTTGGATTTTACATCGAAAACAAAGGTAAAAGAGGCAAAAATAAACAAGCAGGACTACATCAAACTAAAAAACTTCAGCACAGCAAAGGAAAAAACCACTAATGAGAAGGTAATGTACCAACTGGGAGAAAATACTTTCAAGTCATATATCTGACAAGGGGTTAATATCTAAAATATACAAAGAACTCATACAACTTACAGCAAAAAATAAACAAATCTCATTTTTAAAAATGGGCAGAGGCTCTCAACAGACATTTTTCCAAAGAAGACATACAGATGGAAAACAGGTACGTGAAAAGGTGGGCAGAATCACTGATCATCAGGGAAAAGGGAAATGCGTATTGAAGCTATGATGAAATATCACTTCACACCTGTTAGAATGGCTATTATGAAAAAGACAAGAAATAACCAGTGTTGATGAGTATGTGGAGAAAAGGGAGTCCTCATGCACTATTAGTAAGGATGTAAATTGGTGCAGCCACTGTAAAAAATATACAAAGTTTCCTCAAAAAATTAAAAACCAAACTACCATATGATTCAGCAATCCTACTTCTGGGTATTTAAATGAAAACACTAACTCAAAAAGATATATGCATCCCCACGTTCACTGCAGCATTATTTACATAGCCAAGAAAATGGAAGCAAACTTAAGTGTCTGTCAGAAGGTAAATGAATAAAGAAAACAGTGTGTGTGCGTGTGTGTATACAATGGAACATATTCAGACATAAAAAAACAAGGAACTCTTGCCATTTATGACATGGATGGGTCATGAGAGCATTATGCTAAGTGAAGTAAGTCAGACAAAGAGAAATATTGTATGATCTCACATGTAGAATCCAAAAAATAATAATAATAATAATAAAAATAATCTTAGCTCACAAATAATAGAGAACAGAGTGATGGCTGTCAACAGCAGAGGGTGGGGGTAATAGGAGAAATGAGTGAACTGGGTCAAAAGGTACAAAATTCCAGTTATAAGACACATAAGTCCTGGGGACATAAAATACAGCATGCTGAATACAATTAATAATACTGTATTACATATTTCAAAGTTGTTAAGACAATAAACTTTAATAGTTCTCACAAGAAACTAGACTTTTCATGGTAATCATTTCTCAATATATACAAACAGAATCATACACACATAAAATTAATAAAATGTTATATATCAGTTGTACCTATATTTAGGTACAATGACTAAAATAGCATTAAGACAGCACAAGTGAACTGGCATAAAGACAGACATAAAACCAACAGAACAGAATAGAGAACTCAGAAATAAATCCTCACATATATGAGTCAAAGGTGCCAAGGCTACACAATGGAGAGAGGATAGTCTCTTCAACAAGTAGTTCTGGGAAAACTTGGTATCAACATGCAAAAGAATCAAGTTTGAATTTTACATTACACTGCATGTAAAAATGAACTAAAAATGGATTAAAGACCAAAACCTAAGACCTAAAACTATAAAACATCTAGAAGAAAACATAGGGAAAAAGCTTCATGACACTGGATTTGGCAATGATTTCTCAGGTGTGACACCAAAAGCACAAACAACCCAAGGAAAAATAGGCAAATGGGACTACATCAAATTTAAAACCTTCTGCACAGCAAAAGAATCAACACACTGAAACCCAACCTGCATAATGGGAGAAGATATTTCTAAGTCATTTATCTGATAAGGGGTTAATATCAAGAATACAAAAGAACTCCAACAACAAAACCCTCAAATAATCCAATCAAAAATAGGCAAGAGTTGAATAGACATTTCTGTCAAGAAGGCATACAAATGATCAATAGGTATATGAAAAGATGTTCAAAATAACTAATGATTTGAGAAATGCAAATCAAAAGCACAGAGATGTCACTCCATACAGATTAGAAAAACCACTATCAAAGTCCCAGAAAATAACAAGTACTGGCAACGATGTAGAGAAAATGCAACCCTTGTGCACTGTTGGTTAGAATATAAAATGGTACAGCCATTAGGGAAAAGAGTACAGAGTTTCCTTAAAAAATATAAAATAGTATTACCATAGGATACAGCAATTCTACTTCTGGGTATGCATTCAAAAGAACTGAAAACAGGAAGATTGGAGACTGACGAGAATTAGGCTTGGGGTGGATTAATGATTGTGCATTGAGCATTGACTCCCCTATACAGAATTTTATTGTTGTTAACAACCATTTGATCAATAAATATGAGATGCCCTCTCAAAAAAAAAAGAACTGAAAACAGGATCTCAAAGAGGTATTTGCACAACCATGTCCACTACAACATTATTTACAAGAACCAAGAAGTGAAAGCAACCAAAACATCCATTAACAGATGAATAAAGAAAATGTATTATATACAAACAATGGAATATTATTCAATCTTTAAAGAGAAGGGAATTCTTTCATATGCTACAATATAAATGAATTTTGAGGACATTAGGCTAAGTTAAATTAGCCAGTCACAAAAAGACAAATACCAGATGATTCCATTTTTATATGGTATGTAAAGCAGTCAAACTCTTAGAAACAGAAAGTATAATGGCAGTTGCCAAGGGCTTGGTGAAGCAGGTTAAAGGGAAGAATTGTTCAATGGACATACAGATTCCATTTTGCAAGATGAAGAAACTGTTGGAAATAATGTACTATATGGTACATACATAGTAGTTAATGCTACTGTACTGTACACTTAAAAATGTTTAAGATGGTAAAATTTTTGTTATGCATTTTTTTAACACAATTTTTAAAACAAGGACAGCACAACCAAATGTTTGTTGACAACAGAACAACATAACTAGGTGAAAAAGTTAGAAGAAAACCATTAACATCCACAAGACTTGCAAAGTACCCACATCTGTACAGGAATAAGAATGAAGCAACAATAAAGGCTTAAGAACAGAAGACATGAGAATAGGAGAATCCCAAAGTAGCCAAGAATTATTGATTGGAAAGGCAAATAGCCAATCTGAGAACAGCAGCTGAAAACAGAAGAATAAGGATAACACTTCTGCAACAAGGACTAAAACTGCTGCTGCAGCTTATAACCCGAGTCTATCCTCGAGAAACTACAGGGTGTAGAATCAAAACTGAGCAGGAAAGGACTTATGCTACTTAAATTAAAAGTTTACAGTAAAACTACAGAAATCAAGGCAATATAGTAGAGCCAACAGAACCAATAAATAAATCATATTAACAGACAATAAAAGAAAAATCACATACCTATCTCTAAAAGTAGAAAAAGCATTTGACAGAATTTGATACCCATTCACAATAAAAACACTCAGCAAAGTACAAATGAAACTTCTTCTATATGACAGAGAACATTTATAAAAAGCCTATGGCTAACATCACACACTCTGTTAAAGACTGAGTGTTTTCCCATTAAAATTCAGAAAAAATGTCCACTATTATGATTTCTATTCAACACTGTACTCAAAGTCGTAACCAGTGCAATAAAGCAAAAAAAAAAAAAAGACATAAAAGGTATAACAGATGGGAAGAGTAGAAGAAATATTGTTCTTTAAAAGAAATCTTTAAAAAGGTACTAGAACTAATAAATGAGTATAGCAAGACCTTAAATAGTCAATATTTTAAAAAAGAATGTTTCTATATACTAGATATTTCTATGTACTACAAATAGACATAAAAATTTTTTTAATTGTAAGCCAGTGGTACACATACACAATGGAATATTATTCAGCCATAAGAAGAAAAATCCTACCATTTGCAACAACATGGATGGAGCTAGAGGGTATTGCACTGTGAAATAAGCCAGGAGGAAAAGACAAGTACCAAATGATTTCACTTTTCTGTGGAGTATAACAACAAAGCAAAACTGAAGGAACAAAACAACAGCAGACTCACAGAACCCAAGAATGGACTAGCAGTTACCAAAGGAAAAGGGGTTGGGGAGGGTGGGTGGGAAGGGAGGGATAAGGGGATTAAGGGGTATTATGATTAGCGCACATAAGATAGGGGGACACGGGGAAGGCAGCAGAGCATAGAGAAGACAAGTAGTGACTCTATAACATCTTACTATGCTGATGGACAGTGACTGTTATGGAGTATGGGGTGAGGCCTTGATAATAGGGGGGAATGTAGTAACCACAATGTTGTTTATGTGAAACCTGAGCATAAGATTGTATATCAATGATACCTCAATAATGTATATATATATAATACATATATACATTATATATATGTATTATATATATATATTATATATATATTATACATATTATATGCCATACCATCAAAAACCATGAAATATTTAGGGCCACTAACACATAAATGAATTTTTTAAATGTGGTATATCCATAAAACAGAATATTACTCAGCACTGAAAAGGAAAAAGCCTGCTGATATTTGCAACAACATGGATAAATCCGCAAACAGTTGTGCTGAACAAAAGAAGTCAAACACAAGTACATACTGTAGGATTCTGCTCATATAAAATTGCAGAAAAGACAACTCTAATCTCTAGTGATTGAAAGTAGATGAGTGGTTTCCCAGGGCTGGGAATGCGTATTTGGAATTGATTTGAGTGAAAGGAGGGCAAAATATTTTTTTTGAGTGATGGAAATTTTGTTTTTTTACACTGCAGTGGTGTTTATACTTCTGCTACCAGATTGAAGACAAACTGGGAGAAATACATCTTCTCTAAATTTTGTCTATAAGTCAGAATGGAATGGATCAAATCTATGAAAAGGATGAGAGTCCTGGTACAACACATCTATAAACCTTTCCTCCTATAATAGTTCTCCCTACATTTGAACATTCTCTTCTACTCAATGTTTGGATAGATATTGTGACACAAGTGTGCAGTATCTCAAGGCAGCCTATTCTATTTTGGGATGATTATCATAGAAGATCTTTGTGACAAACTAACTAGTCATAACCAATCTATTTATTTTTTTAAAATGGCATTAAATACATTATATGAAAAAAACTGAGAAGACAACTGTGTCTGTTAAAATTTAAGGAGAATAAGTATTTCTCTTTTCTGGCTCTCTTTATATATACCTTTTGCTTTTTAATCATGAAATAGTTAGGTATATTTAGATGAATTTGAATAATCTAAACTCTTCCTAAGCCCCAGAAGATAGGAAACATATATAATTACTAGGTGTACTAGGTTAAACGGTGTACGCTAAAGATTCATATCTACCTGGAAACTCAGAATGATACGTTATTTGGAAATAAGGTCTTAGAAGATGTACTTAGTTAAGATGAGGTCATACGGGATTGGAATGGGCCCTAACCCAATGACTGGTGCCCTGATAATAAAAAGAGCTGGACATACAGACAGACATGCAGGGAAAACACCATGTGAAGACAAAAGCAGAGACTAGTGTGTTACAGTTTCAAGTGAAAGAATGCCAAGAATTGTAGGCAACCACCAAAAGCTAGGAAGAAGCATGGAACAGATTCTCCCTCAGAACTTTCCAGATTTTGGTTTGCAACACCTTGATTTTGGTTTTCCAGTCACTAAAACTATGAGAATAAATTTCTGTTGTTTTAAGCTACCCCATTTGTAGTACTTTTGTTACAGCAGCCCTAGGAAACAAAAATATTTGGTAATAAATATTTCATTACATTAACATGCATTTCATTTTGTTGACATGAAAGAAAATCTAGAGAAAAAAATTCATTTTGTTATAATATCTATCTGTCGGTCACACAGTTCTCCTTCTTGGGGATACTGGATAAATTTAGTCCTATTTCTACATGCTAGTTCTTCAAATATTTGAATATAACTAACCAAAAATCTTGTCTCCTTCCTCCTTCTCCACACCTCTCCCTCCATGCTCCAAGCTTCTCTTTTTCAACTCTAAATATTCTCAATTTGTCCCACAGATTCCAATATATTTTATTCACATGGTTATGAACATGGATTGGGATCCAGACTACCTGCATTCTAATCTTTAATCCAATTTACTTGTTAACACAACCCTGGGAAAACTGCATTACCTCTCTGTGCTTCACTTTCTCCCTTGCATAAATGGGAGAACTCTTAAGAGTTCTTGTGAGGAAAGACATGAGTTCATATAGATGTATAGTGTTTCAACAAGTGTTTAGTACATGGTAAACACTATACAAATGTTTATGATAATGATGATACCATGATGATTATAACAAAATGAGTGTGTGCCAGTTTGAATAGTACTCTGAGCTGAATATAATACTTGAGATTACTGAGCTGGTGTAACTGATCAGTGTAGAGAACTGTTGCCCCAGATAACTGTGCTACTAACAGTGAAGCCTGGAGTTGGATTAGGCCATTTGATGACTACAGGACTCTTGATTTATGGAGTTACTTTTGAATGAGACATACAAATATTTTTCAACATGTTTTGATACTATCCTATACTTGTACAAAAGATGTTTCAGACTCATTATACCTGTTAAATTTCTTTAATCCAGCACACTCATTTTTTTAGATCTTATGTCTGTTACTTCATTTTTATGTATATCATTCAATTTTTCTTTCTTTTAATTAGGGCATATATACCATAAAATGTGGCCATTTTAAGTTAACAGCTTGATGGGTGTTGACAAACCCACAATAAAAAGTTTCAGTTAAATAAAAACAAAAATTGGAAAAATGGAAGTTTTTTCATTGTGTTAAACTAAAAAAAATTGTTCAAGGAGTTCCTCCAGAAAATACTTTCCAAAAAAAGTCATCAATACTGGCACAAGTCTGATTAAAATTTTTTATTCGTTCAAATGGAGTCAAAATTTCAACAGGGAAAAAAGTTTTAGTCAAAACATGCTATATAGCACCTTACTGACACTGGGACCAGTCCTTCTATCCCATTGTGTCTCAGAAAAATCTACTCGGAATTTCAGCATTGTGCCTAGCACCTGTTCTCTCCTTCACTGAGAATATTACCTCAGGGGAAATGACCAAAGCAAAAGTGCAGTGCTTGAAAATGAGAAATTCTAAATTTTCAGGTACATGTAATTGACTTACTCATATCTTCACAGGGTAGAAGCTGATCAACATAAATTTAATTTACCTGTTTAAAGGTGAAATTAAGATGAGGGTCATATTCAACTTGCAGGACACAAGCTTACTATCTTTGATTTGTAAAATCTGCTTTTTAGCAAATGATAATTTTTTTAAGTTGTCTTCTTGTTTACCAGAAGACTTGTTATACTGAGAAAATAATCGCCCAAAAAAATGAAAGCTCACTAAAATAAGCAGACCTAATTGTGTCAGTACAGACCAGTTTTCAAAGGATAAGGAAAATAAAAACTATTCATCCACTGAAAAGAAAGCATGCAGGAAATCATTCCACAAAAGGCTTTCATATTTGGTCCTTTTGGTACTTAATCAAAGAAGTCTGTTTATTTCAACTGACTGAAACTAGTCTTGTTGTGGTTATTCAAAAATTCAGGTAGGAATGTAATGTGATTTTCCGATTTTCTAGTATAATCTCCTATTATTCAAAAAGTTTATTTGGAACACACAAATTATTATTATTTTGGGGGGGGAGTTAAACTTAGCAAAGAGCCCACAGGCTTTCACAGGAGTGAAAAAGAATGCATTTTAAAAGTTAACAGAATACATAGAGAACAAGGTCTACTATTAGAAATAAATCAATAAAAGCTACACAACTTTAGTCTCTATTAAGCTCCTAATTCACTGATAATGTATAAATCCAGTAATTTAGAGAGTAAATGTCAAGACTAAGAAAAATAGAAAAGAGTACAAATTGAAATTAAATACATGATTTAGTACTTTTGATAAAGTTCTTCAGACTGCATCATCTAACAGAATAAAATGCTTTCTTTAATAGCAATTCAGAAAGAACTGGCACTCTGAAATGTTGTAAAGAAAATAAAACATATATCAGTATTTTAAAAACAAAATCCTCTTCAAGTTGATATCTCTACCCACCAGTAAATGTGCTCCACTCCCAGCATCGTTCACAATCACTCTAACAGTTTAAACTCCCATCAACTTTCACCTGGATGATAGCCATACCTCATCATCTCCCTGCTTCTTGCCTCTTCACCCCAAAATGTTCAAACTTCTGGCAGCATGGAAATAAGCACTGCAAAGCCCAAGTCTATCATGCTAACTCTCTTGATCAAAACTACCCAATGATTCTCCCACTGGCTGCATAATAAAATAGTGCAAAACCATTACTTTAGGAACTTCCACATCACCCACTTTGGAAGCAACAAGTGACGAAATACAGACAAAAATATAGGAAACAATGGTTTTCGCTGATACCAAGCAGTAGAGAAGAGTTAAGCCTGAGAGAAAGTAAACAAACTGAGTCCTACAATTGCCCCAGCTTACTCCCTCATGAGTTTCCAGACTGTAGACAAAAAGGGGAATCCAAGAGGAGTCCAGCAGTCTCCCTGAGCTGAAGCAACAGAGTTGGAAGTCCAGGAAAGCCAAGGAAGGTAGAGTTCGCAGGGTAAAGTACCAAAGTGAAAGAGATACGTAGGAAAAGAGATCTGCAGGGGGTGTTTCTGAGTCTTTAGCTGAGTACTGATTTAAGTGTGAGAAAACCACCTGAGGTTAGGGAATAAACCACACAAAAGGAACAGGCAGAATGATCCCCAGAGCTCACCAAGACTAGGAATAGGTGTGTTCCCAAAAGCCAAAAGGAAAAAAAAGAAGAAAAAACTGCCTTAATTCCATGGGCGTCAGGCAGAGAATTCAGAATGGTATTGCCTCAACAGTGCGGAAAAATCAGCCCTAGAGTAAATGCTGCTGTGAACCCACCTAACAAAAGTGAAAAACAAGCCTCAAAAAGATCAAGCTATTTCTAAGTGACTTAATTATATCCCAGAACAAAGTTTAAGAATATTTATAGGAACACAAAAATATCCAGCACTCAACAGACTAAAATGCATAATGTCTAACATCTAGCCAAAACCCACCAGGCATGAAAAGCAGCAAAAAAGCTTTAGCCATGAGAGGAAAAATAAAATCAATCGAAACAAACTCAAAATTGATGTAGATGATAAAATTAGTAGATTAAGGACATTCAAAGTTATTATAGCTATGTTGCATATTTTCAGGAATAAAGACATGGAAGATACATTGGATAATGAATTAGATACTACAGAAAAGATCAATGAACTTTAAGTTATAGCAAAAGAAACTCTCCAAAATGAAACACAAAGGGAAAAACTGACTGAAAAAAAAAATCCCCAAAATCAGAGCATAATTGAGCTATGGAACAACTTCTATTGGCTTAATATGCATGTTACAGGAGTCCCCAAAAGGGATGACTGAAAAATATTTGAAGTAATAAAGGCCAAATTTGATGGAATTTTATTCTTCAAATTTGATGAGAAAAATAACCAATGAACAAAGAAGTTCACCAAACCCCAAACACAAAAAACATGGAGAAAACTACACCAAGACCCATCACAGTTAAATTACTTTAGAAAGATATAATGAGATAATCTTAAAAACAACCAGAGAAAAAAGACCCATTATATACTGAGTAACAAACAATAGTGGCAGACTTCTCAACATAAACAATGCAAGCAGAGATGACAGTGGAATCACGTCTTTAAAATACTGGAGATCAAAAAAAGCTAACTCATAATTTAGGCCCTCTGGGTCTGAGATTCCCCTAACCCACCAAGAGACATCAGACATTCATTCCAGCCTGGGAAACGTCTTCTGCCATGTCAGCAGCACTGTCATAGACCAATGGGAGAACCAGATAAATGAAGACCAAAATAACATTCCAAAAGCTCTGAAAATTAAACATCCACTGGAATAACAGCTCACAAAATCGTATCATGGTCCATGTGCTAAATCTAAATAGAATGACTAACTTAAAAACCAAATGTCCAGGATATAATAAAACGTCACCCATCATTCCAAGAATCAAGAAAATCAAAATCTGAGTAAGAAAAGACAATCAACTAATGAATCAGACATGAATCAGATGTTGGAATATCTGACAAGAATTTTAATGATGTTGTCATAAAAATTCATCATCAATCAATCACAAATTCTCTTGAAACAAACAAAAAAATAGAAAATAAAAATATTTATTAAAATAAAAAATATAAATATCAGTAAGGAAACAGAGATTATAAATCAAAAGGAAATTCTAAAACTAAAAAAAATTAAATAACCAAAATAAAAATCTCAGTGGCTGGGTTCAATATAACAGAGATGGCATAGGACAGAATTACAAATTTTAAGACAGACAGATCAATAGGATATACCCATTCTGAGCTGAGAGAAAATAAACTAAAATATAAGGAACAGAGCCTTAGGGACCCATGCAACCATAACAAATATCTAATATTCAGATCATCTAATACACAGATCAGTACTAGAAAGAGAAAAGAGGGACTAAAAGAGTATTCAGAGAAATAATGGCTAAAACATCCCCAAATTTGGCAAATCACCAAAAAATATTCAAGTTGAATGAACCTCAAACAGGATAAACTCAAAGAAATTTACACCAAGGCACATCATTATAACTTCTGAAAATGAAAAAGAAAAAAAAACCTTGAAAGAAGCCAGAGAGAAACTATATATTACCTATAGATAATTCGAATGACAATAAATTTCTCAT
Source organism: Manis javanica (assembly GCF_040802235.1). NCBI lineage: Eukaryota > Metazoa > Chordata > Mammalia > Pholidota > Manidae > Manis > Manis javanica. The sequence continues at coordinate 31,067,919 of NC_133166.1, forward strand.
CAGAAACTATGGAAGTTAGAAGAAAGTGGCACAACACTTTCTAAGTACTGAAACAAAGGACTGTCAACTATGAATTCTATTCCCAGCAAAACTATCCTTTAGGAATGAAGGGGCAATTCAGACTTTCTCAGATGTAGAAAAACTAAACAAATTTGTTAGTACCAGAATGACCCTTAATGACTGGCTGAAGGAAGTTGTTCAAAGAGAAAAGAAATGCTAAAAGAAACAATAGTGCAGCTTCAGGAAAAAATAATGAACACAGCAAAAATATGAGTATATACAATAAACTATGATTCTACTCATAAGTTGTATAAGTCACATTTGATGATTGAAACAAAAAGTTAATAGTTCAGTATATGAATACCATCTACAATATCCTTTAAAAAATCTCTAAGTGAAAATGAAATCAATACTTTACAAGTCATTAGAAAGTTCTATGTGTTGAAATATTTGTTTACAATTCAAGTCTTTCTAGACTGAGGTTTTCTTTTTGCTCATATCAGTCACCCTCATCAGATCCAAACATTTGTTGTGCAGTTACTATACATGAGGCATTTAATCCAAGCAACCTATAAAATAAAAACACTAATCTCCATTTTACATATAAAGAAATAAACTTACATATCAGATAATGTTCCCAAAGTCACACTGCATAAACATGTGGCAGGCCACAAATGTGAATCAAATCATCCTAAATCTAGTATTCAGATGATACTAAACTAATGGCTGGTGTTCTGATATCAACTGGCTTAAACCTCTTTCTAGGGCAATATCCTCCATCTTTCAATCTTATTCCAATAACCTTTGGGATCACATAAATCTTCTGTCTTTGAAGCTATCTTCTTTCCTGACATGAAACTTTTAGTTGATACAGTATGGCAGGGCAAATGAGTGGGAACTGCCAGATTAACTCTTCTTTCAACATAGAACTTATTCTGGATATGACCCTAATAAATATTTCTAGTTCTACAGCCCTGAATCTCTCCTATTCCTCCTATTCTATCACATCAAGCCCAGAGATACAATTAATTAATATTTTATATACTCAGTGTAATGAGCTAAAACAAGCTCAATTCTCTCTCACAAGTAATCCTTCAACAACTTAAAGACAACTACTGTGTCTTCTCAACGGTAAGTATGATTTCCATTTGCCATTCCATCTCAGTCAATCTTCTAAGTCCATTGGGCTTTCTATTTCTCAAAACACCACTACATTAAAGACATTAACAGTAATTATGAATAAGGAGAAATAGACCAAAATTTAAATATCTACCCACAGAAAATATCTTCAAACTAATCTAAGTCCTTACAGATATATACATGCACACCAATGAGTCTTGCTTTTAAAAGAAACACTGTATTTGTAATCAGGAGATCCCAGACTGTCTTAGCTCTATCTCTAGCTAGCAACCTTAAGCACATACTCTAACTTCTCTAAGCCTCAGTATTTCACCTATGAAGTGATTTTACATCACTTCTGACTCTAAAATTCTCTGCATAATGCCAGAAAATGTGAAGTATATGTATCTTACTACTAGAGGGCATAAAACTATGATTGCAGATGTTAGACAAAAATCTCCTAGAGATAAATTACCTTGCTAGGAAAACCATATTTATTTAAACTACACAAATTTAAATCAAGCCTCAATAACTTGTCTATTGGCAAAGGGTACCAGGCTACTGCCTAAACATTGTTATTTTGTATAATGTAGAATAGATCTCTTTCTGGACTGGTTAGAGTTACCTTAAACTAAATTGAATATTACAAATAAATACTTATTGTGTAATATGGAGAAATCGGCAATCTTACAAATAAAAGGGGAGTAGAAGCAGAGCAAAAAGAACACAGGAGGGAAAGGAGACGGAAAGAAGAAAAATAAGCAGCTGGTTGTTTTGTTTTATTTTTTGATATTTCTGCATATAATAGTGTATACATGCCTTTCAAAGTATTATAGAAATGTATTGATTGACATTATACCACAGAACATTTAGCTCCTGTTGGTAGAACAGCAGGAAAAAATATTCCCACATGAAAATTTCACACGAATTATTTAGAAGTAGCTTCAAAACACTAAATATGTTAGTAGTTTATCATACATCAATCCTTTTCAAATAAGAAAAGATTTGAAATTTAAAAATGCAATTCTCCACTGTGAGAAGAATTATCACTTGCTGTATCACTTTAAGTTTCCTCCAATTACGGATATTATTATGTGACAGATAATTATTCTTAGCATAAGAATTTTTAAATAGAACCTTTAAACATTTTATACATTCATATATATTTTTAAGGCATTTGATAGAACAATAGTCAATCACCAAATGTCTGTTCTAGTGAAGAGACCCATGTGGAGTACCAAGTACAACTAGTGTAGTGGAAGAAGCTTGTGATGACACACCATCATTCTCCAAGATCTATCTGTCTTCTGCACAAATGAAACAAGAGAATAAGAAACAGCCTGGAGGATTCTGGGGAAAAGATGGCAGTGTAAGAAGGCAAGACAGAAACCTCCCAAAACCACATAGATCATGAAAATATAGCAAATACAACTAAACATGAAAATTACCTGAAGACTTCAGAACTGACTACGTACATCTGGGGAAGAAGAGAAGACCTCACAGAAAAGGGTAAAGTGGCAAAGCTGCAATCTGGCAGGAGCCAAGCCCTCCCCTTAGCCCAGCACACAGGTGAGATGAAGACAAACAGAGCAGAGAGGGAGTAGGAACCCAAGACCACTGAACACTGGAGATCTGCTCCAGGGACATGAACCCACATTACATGGTGCTCTGGTGATTAGTGGGGCTGGACAACAAAGACAGATGGAACATTTGTTGAGGCTGAAATTCCAGCCATTTGTGGAGAATAGGCATACTCTACTGGAACCCCTGAGTAAAAAGCAAACAGGGCAGTTTGAAAGACTTCCCAGCAGCAAGAGGGGCACCAGAGGGGGAGGGTTACTTGGTTATCTCTGCTTAGGAGACACAACACGTGAAAAATACCTCCCCAGGCCACCCTTGGCCCAAAAGGTTAGGAACCCCAGATGCTCCACCCCCCTCACTGGCAATGCAGCCCCAAGGCTCCTCCCTGGGGTACGTGGCCTACCTGCTAGCAGTGCACACACACTTTGCTCCTGCACAGGCAGAGGGAGACCCTCCAGCTTTCTCAGCCCTGTTTTGGGTGAGCTGGAGAACTGACTGTGGGAGCCAGTCCTGGAGCTCCTTCCTCCTGGCAGGCACCAGTCCCATTTGCTTGCAGCCCTGCCACAACTGCAGACTGGACAGAGAGCAGCTCTGCCCACAAGAGCTCGAGCAGCACAGCAATGAGGCTCCTTCCTGCAAGCATGGCCCATTTAAAGTGACAGTGAAGGCAGGTACTGTAGCAGGGAAGGCAGAGGGAGACCCTCCCAGTTTTCTCAGCCTTGTTTCAGCACAGACAGGGAAATGAGGGAGCCAACCCCAGGAGCTTCTTCCTCCCAGCAAGTGCCAGTCCTGCTTACCTGCGGCCCATCATTGCTGCAGACAAGGCAGAGGGTGGCTCTTCCCACAGCAACCCCAGCAATGCAGCCCTGGGCTTTCTCCCTGTGCATGCAATCAGCTGACAGCCCACACAGCCTACCTGAAATCTACAAGCCAGACAAAAAGGTGCCTGCCCAGGAAATTGAGCTTCTGGGCACTAGAGTGTGCCTCCTACATAAAGCTCTTATTCCATAGGAAACACTAAAAAAATGAAGAGGCAGAGGAATTTGGTGCAAAAAAAAATGCAAGACAAAACACCAGAAAGAGAATTGAGTGAAACTGAAATCACTAATCTCCTTGATAAAGACTTCAAAGTAAAAGGCATAAACATGCATAAAAATATTCAAGATCTCAGGGAGGACCTCAACAAAAAGATAGACAACCTCCAAAAGAGTAACGCAGAGCTGAAAAATACAGTAACTGAAATGAAATATACAATGGAGGGATTTAATTTTAATAGCAGGCTTTCACAGGTTGAAATTGTAAATGATCTGAAAATTAGGGAGCTAGAAAACAATGAAGCCAAAATACACAACAAACAGAATTTCTAGGAATGAAAGAATAATAGGAGAGCTATGTGACCAACCCACATGGAACAATGTTCACATAATAGGGGTACCAGAAAAAGGAGATAGACAAAAGGATGGAAAAATCTCTTTGAGGAAATCATTGTTGATAAGTTCCCCATGCAGGGGGAGAAAATAGAACCTCAGGTCATGGAACTCAGAGATCTCCTAACAAAAGGAACCCTACAAAGACATCACCAATCTGTCACATTCCTATATACTAAAAATTAATTAGCAGAAAGAGAAATCAGGAAAACTCCATTTACAATTGTATCAAAAAGAATAAAAAAACCTAGGAATAAACCTAACCAAGGACATGAAAACTACAAGACACTCATGACAGGAATTAAAGAGGATGCCAAAAAATGGAAATTGATCCTGTGATCATGGATAGGAAGAATTAATATGGTCAAAATGGCCATCCTGGCTAAAGCAATCTACAGATTCAATGCAATCCCTATCAAAATACCAACAGCAATCTTCAACAACTAGAAAAAACAGTTTTAAAATTCATATGGGACCACAAAAGACCCAAATAGCCAAAACAATCTTGAGGAGGAACAAACCTGGGGGCATTATACTCCCTGACTTCAATCTATACTACAAAACCACAGTAATCAAAACAATTAGGTACTGGCACAAGAACAGACCCCATACATCAATGGAACAGAACAGAGAGCCCAAATATAAACCCACACATATATGGTCAATTAATATATGATAAAGGAGCCATGAATATACAGTTGGGAAAAGACAGCCTCTTCAACAACTGGTGTTGGCAAAACTGGACAACTACATGTAAGAAAGTGAAACTGGATTATTGTCTAACTCCATACATAAAAGTAAACTCAAAATGGATCGAAGACCTCAATGTAACTCATGAAACTATAAAACTCTTAGAAGAAAACAAAAGCAAAACTCTGTTGAATATAAACACGAACAACTTTTTCCTGAATACATCACCTCAGGCAAAGAAAACAAAATAAAAAATGAACAAGTGGGGCTACATAAAACTAAAAAGCTTCTGTACAGCAAAGGACACCATCAGCAGAACAAAAAGGCATCCTACAGTATGGAAGAATATATTCATAAGTGATTTATCCAATAAGGGGTTAACGTCCAACATATATAAAGAACTCAATATGACTCAACACCCAAAAAATAAATAACCCAATTAAATGGGCAGGGGACCTGAATAAGCACTTCTTCAAAGAAGAAATACAGATGGCCAACAGGCACATGAAAAATGCTCCACATGACTAATCAGGGAAATAAAAATTAAAACCACAATGAGATATCACCTTCCACCAGTTAGGATGGTGACTATCCAAATGACAAGAAATAACAAATGCTGGCAATGGCAAGTATGCAGAGAAAGGAGAACACTCCTACAACTGTTGGTGGGAATGTAAATTGGTACAACCATTGTGGAAAGCAATATGGAGGTTCCTCAAAAAACTTACGCACCCCTGTGTTTATCATTGCACTATTTACAACAGCCAAGATATAGAAGCAAGCTGAGTGTCCATCAATAGATGAATGGATAAAGGAACTACGATACATATACAGAACAGCATATTACTCAGCCAGAAAAAGAGAAGAAATCCTCCCATTTGCAACAACATGGACAGATCTAGAGGGTATTATGCTCAGTGAAATAAGCCAGATGGAGAAAGACAAATACCAAATGATTTCACTCACTCATTTGTGAAGTATAAAAACAAAGCAAAACAGAAGGAACAAAACAGAGGTAGACTCATATGCACAGACAAGGGACTAGTGGTCACCAAAGGGGAGAGGTTGGGGAGGGTGAGTGGGGAGAGGGAAGGGGATTAAGGGGCACTATAATTCACAATCACAATATAGGTAGATCACAGGTATGGTAGTACAGCATGGAGAATATAATTAATGACTGCATCACATCTACTATATTGATAGACAGTGACTGCAATGGAGTGGGTGAGGACTTGATAATATGGGTGAATGCTGAATCACTATGTTGTTTATTTGAAACTGTCATCAGATTGTATATCAATGATATTTTAATTAAAAAATTACTATAAAAATAAAAAATATAAGCAGTCTAAGCAGTCTGAACCTTTCTACCCCTGAACCTTTCAAGTCTTTAATATGGCACTCATTTCTGTAATTCAGGATTTGAGACAGATTTTGGTTTATTATCTTGGTACAGAAAGAGCTCCAGGGGTTATATTTGGCTATTCCTACCATCATGGCACTCAATTCAAGGGTTTGGGAGCCAATTTGTTAATTCTCCCAGCTGTTAAACATAGTTATTCCAAGCATGCACTAAGAAACAAGATACAACCACAGGATGAATTCATAGGCCCAGCAGGCCCACTGTGAAACAGTTTCAAGTCAAAGCTCCATTTCATACCTGATTTCCATGAGCTCCATTCTGCCTGGTGGGAAACAGTGATATCTCGAGTTACTTAGGAATTAGCATTAGCTCAGGTACCAATAATCTCTGAAAAGTTTGTGGATTTTCCCTTTCCTGAACACATTGACACTTATAAATGGCCTACATTTTCTTTAGGGAAAGCTATGAAGATGATTAAATGTACCTATTTGTGATATTATCACAAAGTCCTGCCCCAAAGAAGGTACCTTAGTGAGGCTTAATGAGCTGTCCCTAAATGTCAGTCTTAGGGACTAGGGATCTCTTGATCAATTTGCCTACTATCATAACCATGTCCACCTTACCTCAGATAGCTAAGTTGTTACTTGCCTCTGCCATTCCAGGATCCCCCTCAGTTCAGGGGGTTCATTTTATAGCAGCATCTTTCATATTCATATTAATTCCAGAGAAGACAGCCACAACAACACATTTTAAGGTTGCTGGCACCCCATTTATCATTGTATTTTCCTTAAAGTAGTAGAGAACATCCATCTTGAGGGACCTAATTAAGGAAGCCAGTTGCATATAATAAATTCACCCCAACATTCCTAACTTCCCAACTATGGCATCTCAACTTTATTCAGTATAGGTCATTACTGAATCAAGGTTTCAATCAACCGAATAAGGAAACATTAAAAACATTCTTTACTGCCTGAGCAGTCACCAAATTTGAAATCTCTCATAGGTGAACCTACATTAATAAATTTAGCCCAAACTAAAATTAGATTCCTCCTTTCCTAGCCTAGCACCCTTAAAACCTAATTTTGTATGTATTTCCAAGGTTTTTACTAATATAAATTAGTAAAATTCTGGCAATTATTTTGAGCATAAAATTTGTCTTTGATTTTGAAATTGGCCCCTTGGACTTGCTAGGATCTTACTCCATCTACAGGTCTGCAGGCCATAAGGTGGTAGGGATAAGAATGCAAACAGCCATGGCTCTACAAGGTGAGATCATTGTAGCACTTTTAAGCAAGGCAGGAACACTCTCACCAGTCAAAGAAAGTGGACTACTTTTGCTGGCAAATGAGGCTCAGTTAAAATTATAAGTTAAGATTACCTGGAGTCATCCAAATACTCCCAGTGTCACCATTCCAATTCTTGGAATCTCACTCTTTCCCAATCAATGCCCCAATTTATACCAAAAGACCTGTTTAAGCTGTGAATTTAGTCTACACTGTAGTTCAACTCTGGGTCAAACTCTGCACCTCATTCTGGCTCTGACAGGCATAAAAGATTCTTTTAAGCCAATCACAAAACCTTTTGGTTCTCTAACTGTAACTTCAACCAAGATTTTACAACTCTGGCCCTGCCATTTACTAAATCAGAGTTCTCAAACTCAGCACTATTGACAATTTGGGCCAAATAATTCTTTGTTGTTATGGTGGGAAGGGAACAGTCCTATACAGCAGCATCCCTGGTGTACCCATTTGATACCAGTAGCACCCTCTTCCCCTGGTTCCCAACCAAAAATGTCTCCACACACTACCAAAGAGCCCCTGGGGAGTAACATCACCCCAGGCTGAGAACCACTGCTTTACACTCTACAGTAAAGTTATAAATAGCCAATCCTCCCATAATCTTTATCTACCTTTTGTCTCTTAAAATAAATCACCACTCAATCCACCAAAGCTTTACCTTCAACAGGTACTTCACTCCAGGTGATTGCAGGTGAAAACAAGTAACTTTCACCACTAGGAGCCTTGAACTGATTAACAATGACCTTTCCACATTCCTTGAGGGTCTGTTGCCTGTGATACTTTTGGTACCAATTACTGTGTTGGTCCAGGAACAGAAGTCACTCTAGTTAGTTTAAGCAAAAAGGGATTTAATACAAGAATCAGATACTCAAAAAATCACTAGAAAAATGGAGAGGCAAGCTCTAGAGTGACTGAGGTCCCAGAAACTTGCTCTAGCCCTCAGAACTACTCTCACTCAGCCACAATCATAAAAGCTGTCACCATCTCTGCAGAAAGCTGGCAAACAAGGAAGCTGCTGCAGAAGCTTCAAAACAGAAAGCTACCCACTAAATGAGGTACCTCCCCCACAAATTGCTGGCCCAGAATCATTCTATGTCTCTCACACTCCATACCCGCAAAATTCAAGCCCCTACCTCTATCACTCTATGGTTCAGTTCCAAATCAAAGTACATCTGAAGGGTGGAACCTTAATCATGTTGTCTTGCCAATGGGTTTCAGCCCAGGGCAAATTCGCTGTGGATTCAATGTGACCAAAGAAATTGACAGCAAAACGTTCTTGGGGTGAAAGGATTATACCCAACTTTATTTCCAGGTGGCAGGTCAGTCATTAAAATTCCATTCACTCAGAGCTAGTCGGCATGCAGCAACCTGGTCTCTGCCTCTGGGCCCCTCTGCCTGCACAGCCGTCCTCTGGGCCACTCTGTCTACACAGCTGTCCCCTCTGGGCCTCTCTGCACAGTCGTCCCGTACAGCCATCCTCTGGGCCTCTGTCCTTGGCACTGCCACCACTCCAGCCTCTGCTCTGCTCTCCTGCAGCCTCGCAGCTTTGCCACCATGTTGCATGCAGAGCACTGGGCGGAGCTCTTTATATAGAGTCAACAGCAATGTATTGCCCAAAGGTGTGCAGTGAGCTAGTCAAACAGGGCCAGATGACAATCCTGGCCACAGGAACTCTCATTTTATCCACACATGTCCAGAAACAAAGTAGCCTATAGGGAAAGAATATACTGCTCAGGGAAGACTTTAAAGTACTTTCATTCTAAAAGTTACATTTCTCATTGTCATTTTAAAAATTGGTATTCTCCAAGAGACACACTGAGTTTTAACCTATCAATAATGCCATATCCTGAGCCTGCATTACTGAAAACTAGATTCCAGGCTAAAGTAAATGCCATCTTGTGGAAATGTCTTTGTGTAATCATCTTCCTTCCATAAGAATTCCCTGTATCAGTAACAATCATGTACCTTTTATGATTTTGAACTATACTGGTTTTGTTTGGGGTCCTCATCATTACTTGCATGAACTACTGCAGTAGCTTACTGTTCTCCCTGACTTTACTGCAAATTATTTTCTTCAATGGTGCCAGAATTTATATAGCATGTGGGGTAAAGTGAAGGTTCCTGTGGCCAGGATTCTCACCTAGCCCTGGTTGGCTAGCTCACTACACACGTGTGGGCAATACATTGTTATTGACTCTATATAAAGAGCTCCGCCCAGTGCTCTGGGTGGCATGGCTGAAAGGCTGCAGGAAAGCAGAGCAGAGGCTGGAGTGGTGGCAACGCCAAGGACAGAAACTGAGACAGCTGTCGGGATAGAGTGGCCCAGAGGCAGAGACCAGCTTGCTGCATGCAGACTCGCTCTGAGTGGATGGGATTCCTGTGACTGACCTGCCACCTTGGGAATGAAGTTGGGTATAACCCTCTCACCCCAAGAACATTCTACTGTCATTTCTTTGGTCACACTGAATCCATAGTGAACTTGTCCAGGGCTGAAACCCACTGGCAAGACAGCAGGTTATTCCAGTTAACAAACTTCTTACCACATTCAGAAAAATGGACAAACTCCTAGTAATCTGAACCTTACCTAACTCTCATTCATAATCCTCACGAGGACCCTACTTTCAACAGCCTTCGTATAGCATACCAAACTAGTCAGGTCCATTCAAACGTATTTGTCTTTGAATATATTGTCCCTTCTCCCAGAAACTCTCCTCTTTAATCCCATTTGCTTTTCTCCTCTCACCAGGTTAACTTTTATACATTTTACAAGATTAAGTTCAAGCATCATCTCCTTTTAGAAATGTTTCCTAACACCTACATCCCAAGACTAAGTGTTCCTTTTCTGTACTGCCATACTATCTTATCCCAAATCCTTAAGGAAAGAAAGTAAAAATTTCCAGCAGGACTTAGCAGCTCTAAAACATAAGAGAAAAACATGAGTTGTTAGGCTCATTCAGTGCTGAAATTATCAGATTGAGACAATCAGAACAAGAAGGTAGACCAAAATGAAGTGAACAGATAGGGAACTCTAGGAAAGGAAAATAATGATGCCAAAAGGGGACTCAGAGATTATTTCACTTTGTTGTTGGAAATACCTAAATTATTTTAAAGCTGTTTTCCTCTACACTGAGTCCAAAACTTCTCGAAGTACTCTCACCAATTGACCTCACCTGGAACTAAAAAGACCCTGTCTATTCCTTCTTTTAACATGACAGCTTTTCAGCTCTTTGAAGACCATAATCATGATTCTTCCATCTTTCTCTCCTATTTCCTATAATGGACCTGAGTAATCTTCCCATCATACACTGCTCTACTCCTTATTACATAGTGTCCAGTTAGAATTACCATAAGGAAACCAGAAGAATGATTAACTCAAAATAGTAACTTGTAAAGGGATTTAAAAATAGAAAGCTAAGGGATAAGAAGAGAAAATTAAAGATGGAAAGTATACATATTTATCTTTCATAATAATCAGCAGACAGTATACATGTGATAATTCAAGAAAGAGAAATTTAATAATATTGTTTGAACTTACAAAGTATCATCTAGACTAACAATATTAACACAGCAAACAAATATCAGAAGGTATAGGGAGAAGCTAGTTATTAGGTTTACTAAATTTCCCATCATTCATACTGGAGAACCAACAGAGGCTGCTGAAGTTGTCCAATATCTTCACTCCTCTATACTATGTCCACCAACAAAACAAAAACAACGTGTAAAGAGGCCTTACTTTAAGAAAGCAGGAATGAGGGTGGGCAAGGTAAGGGAGATACTTTATATTCTTCTGTTAATTTACTAAGTGTTTTGTTTTAAAAAATAAAACAATAACAACCAGTTAAAAATAAAAGTTACTAGTGAATATAATATGGAAAAAGTAAGTAGTAAAACCTGTGATTACACACTCAAGAAATAAAAAGCAAGTGAAATGACCACTAACAATTAGTTTCTGATATTTATTACTCTGAAAGTATCACTGCTACAGTCACAGTGATGGCTCTACCACAGGCCACAGCATGCTGCTTGCTTCCTGCTACTATGAGGTGAAAGAACTCTGCCCTAGAAGATGTTTCTGCATTGCATAATAATCTCTGAGAGGAAGGATAATGTCCAGTCATGCTAGACTTATCCTTGTTCATGAACACAACCCGTCAAACAAATGTATTACCAAGGCCCACCTCTTCTCCTAAATTCTCACTTGAATTCATCCCCTCCTCTCTATCACCACTCCCTTGGGCCTTCATAATTTCTTGCCTTAACTGGTATCTCTTCCTTCCATTTCTCCCCATTCTGTACACTGATACCAAAAAGATCATTCTAACATGCAAATTTGATTATGCCACATCCACATTTAAATCATGTCAATGGCTTTCCACTCTCTGTAATTTAAAGTCCCAAGTCCTTGGCATGACATGCAAGGCCCTTCATGATCTCGCTCCAGTCCAATCTCCCTCTCCTCATATTTTCACACCTCCCCATATATACCCTATAACTCTGGCCATACCAAAACTACTGCAATTCTGCTAAACGGTTATTCATTCCAGGCCCCCACATATTTATTATTTATGCTATTTTCTCTTCTTCCTATAAAGGCCCTTATTCTATTCTTCAGGTGGCATACCCTTGTTTCTCACAGATACAACACACACATCACACCCTCTTGAAGGTCTTCTTGCATCTCCTCTCTTCCCCACTAAACAAGATTAAGGGTCCCTTTCTCTCTGCTCCTTATAGTACCCTGTTTATCACTCTAGCACGTCTCCTTTCACTTATGTTATTATTCTCTGTTTACCTGATTGTTTTCTCCACTGGAACACTTCTCTGTATTTTCTGTATTTCTGTATGTACTATGACTTTTCTGAGTCAGGCAATTTACAAAGGCAATATTCAAAATGACAATTTCTTAACTAATCAGCACATGATATGTCTAAAAGCTGGTATATACAAGCAAGGAGTATAATCATGAAGGGAATTTTCCCACCCAAAAAGGATCAAAGGAGAATTGTGCTTCTGGTATGGCTGAGTAAGCACCTATCAGATCAACTTTGCCACAGATAACAACTATAAATTGTGAACAAAAAACAAAAATCAAGTACCTGAAGGTGCTGAAGAGTAACCAAAAGAAGGCAAATAGAGGAGAGTCAATACTTGGAAGTGAGCATTATTAGATGAATTTCTCATTTACAACTTTTTGCCTAGGGCAGGTCCCTTGACTTACAACCATAGGGGGTACCTAAAACTCCAATATAAACCTTTACAACCTTATTACCTTGAAGAACCAGAGGTCAGAGTTCAGGGAGACCACAGATGCTGGAAAGTGAGGGGAATCTCAGAAAGAATTAGAGTAAAATAAAATCTAGGTACAAAGTCTGTACAAGTTTCTGCCTGACCTCTGAACCACATATGCAAGGAATACACTATTAGAAGCCCAGCAAAACTTAAAGAACTGAATGAAGACTACCATCCAAGAGACAGATGTTAGAGTTTGAGTACAATCATATTAATTATCTGCTAAACAAAAGTACCAACATACTTTGGAAGAATATAACAGAATTAAAGAGTCTTCACAATTTCATATACACAATATTTCCAGGATACAATTCAAAATTCTTGAGAGAAAAAAAAAATCAGGAAAAGGTGACCCATTTTCAAGAGAAAAGATAACCAACAGACACTAAGCACATGATTGCTCAAATGTCAGAACTAGTAGACAAAGATTTTCAAGGCAGTATTGTGAGTATGCTCAATGATGCAGAGAAAAATATAACAAATGAAAAGAAACCTTAACAGAGTAATAAAAAACAAAAACTAGGCAAAGAGAAATCCTAGCAATGAAAAATACAGTATCTAAAATTAAAAATTCACTGGATGTGCTAAAGAATGAAGATGACAGAGAAAAAACAGTCCACTTTAAAACAGATAAATAAAATTATGGAATTTCAAGAACATAAAGAAAAAATTATGTAGGGGGAATTAGGAACAACAATAAAAAAAGGAACAGAGCCTTGGGCCAGCAGACTTGCACACAAAACACTTAACTTGTTTCTTCAGGCTGAAGGAAAATGATCTGATGGACAGAAACACAGATCTGCAGAAAGAATAAAGACCATTCGAAATGTCTTGAAATATATTATTAATTCATCAAATATTTATTAAGTACCTAGGACAGCCCATGTCCTTTAAGCAATGTATTTTACTAGTCTTGCGTATAAATCATTTTTATTTATTTATGCCTTATTTTCAGGGATGTTTTATCAGTAGTTTTCCATATTCCAGCCATAACTCTTTACCTCTGTATAGATGGAATGTTTGTGTCCCCCCAAATTCCATTGTTGAACTCCTAACCCCCAATGTGATGGTATTAGGAGGTGGGCCCTTGAGAGGTGATTAGGGCACAGGGATGGAGTGCTCATGAAAGGGAGTAGTACCCATATAAAAGAAACTCCAGAGAGCTGCCTGCCCCTCCTGCCATATACAGGACACAGAGAGAAGTAGAGGAGCCTGTCCATGAGCCAAGAAATAGACCCTCACCATAGATCAAATCTGCTAGCACCTTTATCGGAACTTCCCAGCCTCTAGAACTGTGAGAAATAAATTACAGTTGTCTATAAGCATCCCAGTCTATACTATCTTTATTAAAGCAGCCCAAACAGATTAAGACACCTATCCCAAACTGCGTATCTGAAAGTTTTATTCATTTTATGAAACCAAGAATGCAAATAAGAAGTAGCAAAGATCAGAGGATTAAAGATGGTGGCATGAGAGATGAGACAGAGGCTTCCTCCTAAAACTGCATATAATACAAAAATATAATTAATATGACTATTCATGAAAGAGCAACAGGAAAGAAGGCTGCGCCAAACTGCATAAACCTGGAGAAAAGAATAAAACGCATGGAACAGGGTAACATACCAAAACCGTGGCCCGGCTGGACCCAAGCCCTTCCCCTATGCTAACTCACTAGCAGGAGGAAGAGAAACAGAGCAGGGAGGGAGTGGAGGCCTGGGACTGCTGAATACCTAACATGGGAGATCTGCTCTAGGAGGACAAACCTACATTTCATGGTGTTTTCATGATACTCTCGTGAGTAGGGGGTTGAAAAGCTAAGACTGGCAGCAAACCTGAAGAGACTGAGATTCCAGCCACTTGTGGAAAGCAGGGATCCATAACCGGCTGCTCTGAGAGAAAAGAAAGGTGGACAGTCTGAGAGACTTCCTAACAGCAAGAGGGCTGCTAATGGGGCAAGGATTGCAGAGAGCTTACTGCTCAGGAGAAATGACAGGTGGACAAAATTGTACGGGTGCACTCTGACCAGCAGGTTGGGAACTTTCTCAGTCTTCAGGCGTTCCAGCTCCCTGGCTGGCTACATAGCTCCAAGGACCCCCTCCATGGACAGCCTCCAAGGACAGCCTACTGCGCCTCTCTCCTGGCCAGCCCCACATGGCTCACAAACTGTCAAACCCTACCCTGGCATTAGGCCAGCCAGAGGGAAGCCCCATCTACAGCAACTACAAACGCAAAGCATAGAGGCTTATACATGTGTGCTCGGCCCACTGGTCCTGGCTGTGGAGATAGGTATAGCAGCCAAGAAGCAGGAAACAGCCCTTTTCTCCCCCCAGGCACCAATACCGCTCCCCTGCAACCCCTGACATTGCTTAAGAGGCTGAGCAGCTACAGAGAGCAGGCCTTCTGGGAACTAGAGGGTGCCATACAAATATGTAATGCCAAAGAAACTTGGTTCAAAGTAAAATTATGAATACAAAACCTGAGAAAGGTTCAAATGAAATCAACCTCATGAATCTTCCTGAAAGTGATTTCAAAATAAAAAACATTAACCTGTTCATCAAGGTGCAGAAAAATATGCAAGAATTCAGGAATGAATTAGGGTCAGAGATCCAATTGTTGAACAGCACAATGGAGGGTATAAAAAGATTAGATATGGGGGAGGAGATGATAAATGAAATACAAATTAGAGAAGAGGAATACAAAGAAACTGAGGCAAGGAGAGAAAAAAGGATATCTAAGAATGAAAGAATATTAAGACAACTGAGTAAACCAAATGGAAAAATATTCAAATTATAGGGGTACCAGAAGAAGAAGAGAGAAAAAAATGGATAGAAAGTATCTTTGAGGAGGTAATTGCTGAAAACGTTCCCAATCTGGGGAAGGAAATAGTCTCTCACACCACGGAGGTGCACAGATCTTCCAATACAAGGGACCCAAGGAAGACAACACCAAGACATATAGTAATTAAAATGGCAAAGATAAAGTATAAGGACAGACTATTAAAAGCAGCCAAAGAGAGAAATAAGATCACATACAAAGGAAAGTCCATCAAGCTATCATCAGACTTCTCAGCAGAAACCTAACAGGCCAGAAAGGAGTGGCATGATGTATTTAATGCCATGAAGCAGAAGGGTCTCAAACCAAAAATACTTTATCCAGCAAGAGTATCATTTATATTTGAAGAAGGGATTAAGCAATTTCCAGATAAGCAAAGCTGAGAGAATTTACCTCCCACAAACCATCTCTACAGTGTATTTTGGAGGGACAGCTATAGATGGAAGTGTTCCTAAGGTTTAATAGCTGTCACCAGAGGTAATAAAATCACAGTAAAGAAAGTAGAACAGTTAATTACTGAGCAAATACAAAATTAAATCAATATCCCCAAAGTCAATCAAGGGATAGAAAAAGAGTACAGAATATGATACCTAATATATAAAGAATGGAGGAGGAAGAAAAAGGAGGAGAAAAAAAGAAACTTGAGATTGTGTTTGTAATAGCATATCAAGTGAATTAAGTTAGACTCTTAGATAGTAAGGAAGTTAACCTTGAACCTTCAGTAACCATGAATCTAAAGCAGGCAATGGCAATAAGTACCCACCTATCAATAATCACCCTAAATATAAATGGTTTGAATGCACTAATCAAAAAACATAGAGTCACTGAATGGATAAAAAAACAAGACCCATCTATGTGCTGCCTACAAGAGACTCACTTTTAACCCAAAGACATACACAGACCAAAAGTGAAGGAATGGAAAAAGGTATTTCATGCAAACAATAGGGAGAAAAAAGCAGGAGTTGCATACTTGTATCACACAAAATAGACTTCAAAACAAAGAAAGTCAAAAGAGACAAAGAAGGATATTACATAATGATTAAGGGGTCAATCCAACAAGAAGATATAACCATTATCAATATCTATGCGCTCAACACAGGGGCACCTACATATGTGAAACAAATACTAACAAAATTAAAAGGGGAAATAGAATGCAATGCATTCATTCTAGGAGACTGCAACACTCTACTCACTCTGAAGGACAGATCAACCAGACAGAAAATAAGTAAGGAAACAGAGGCACTGAACAACACATTAGAAGAGATGGAACTAACAGACATCTACAGAATTCTATACCCAAAAGCAGCAGAATACACATTCTTCTCAACTGCATAGGGAACATTTTTAAGAATAGATCATATGCTAAACCACAAAAAGAGCCTCAGTAAATTCAAAAAGATTGAAATTCTACCAATGAGTTTCTCAGACCACAAAGGTATGAAACTAGAAGTAAATTACACAGAGAAAATGAAAAATCCCACAAACACATAAAGGCTTCACAACACGCTCCTGAATAAGCAATGGATCAATCATCAAATAAAAACAGAGATCAAGCAATATATGGAGACAAATGACAACAATAATTCAACACCACAAAAATCTGTGGGACGCAGTGAAGGCCATGCTCACAGAGAAGTATACTGTAATACAGGCCTACCTCAGGAAAGAAGAACAATCCCATATGAATACTATAAACTCACAATTAATGAAACTAGAAAAAGAAGAACAAATGAGGCCCAAAGTCAGTAGAAGTAGGGACATAATAAAGATTAGAGCAGAAATAAATAAAATCAAGAAGAATAAAACAATACAAAGAATCAATGAAAGCAAGAGCTGGTTCTTCAAAAAAATAAACAAAATAGAGAAACCCCGAGCCAGACTTATCAAGAAAAAAAGAGAGTGCACACATAAACAGAATCAGAAATGAGAAGGGAAAAAGCACTACAGACACCACAGAAATACAAAGAAGTATTAGAGAATACTATGAGAACTATATGCCAACAAACTAGGATAACATAGAAGAAATGGATAACTTTCTTAAAAAAATACAACCTTCCAAGGCTGATCCAGAGAGAAACAGAAAATCTGAACAGACTAATTAGCAGCAATGAAACTGAATTGGTAATCAAAAAACTACCTGAGAACAAAACCCGTGAACAAGATGGCTTCAACACTTAATTTTATGAAACATTTAGTGAAGACCTAATATCCATCTGTCTTTAAAGTTTTCCAAAGAGGAAATACTTCCAAACTCATTCTATGAGGCCAGCATCACTCAAATACCAAAACCAGGAAAAGATACCACAGTAAAAGAAAATTACAGACCAATATTCCTGATGAACAGAGATGCAAAAATAATCAACAAAATATTAGCAAACCGAATTCAAAAATACATCAAAAAGATCATCCATCATGATCAAGTAGGATTTATTCCAGGGATGCAAGGATGGTACAATATCAGAAAATCCATCAACATCGTCCACCACATCAACAAAAAGAAGGAAAAAAAAACACATGATCATCTCCATAGATGAAAAAACATTTGACAAAATTCAACATCCATTCATGAGAAAAACTCTCAACAAAATGGGTATAGAGGGCAAGTACCTCAACATAATAAAGGCCATATATGACAAACCCACAGCCAACATTATACTTAAAGCAAGAAGCTGAAAGCCTTTCCTTTAAGATTGGGAACAAGACAAGAATGCCCACTCTCCCCACTTCTATTCAGCATAGTACTGGAGGTCCTCGCCATGGCAATCAGACAACACAAAGAAATAAAAGGCATCCAGATTGACAAGGAAGAGGTTAAACTGTCCCTGTTTGCAGATGACATGATATTTTACATTAAAAAACCCGGAAGAACCCACTCCAAAACTACTAGATCTAATATCTGAATTCAGCAACGTGGCTGGATACAAAATTAATACACAGAAAAACTATACACTAACAATGTATGAGTAGAAAGAGAAATCAGGAAAACAATTCCATTCACAGTTGCATCAAAAAGAATGAAATAACTAGGAATAAACCTAATGAAGGAAGTGAAAGACTTATACTCTGAAAACTACAAGACACTCATGAGAGAAATTAACGAAGATACCAATAAATGGAAATGCATCCCCTGCTCATGGATAGGAAGAATTAATATTGTCAAAATGGCCATTCTGCCTGAGGCAATCTACAGATTCAATGCAATTCCTATCAAAATACCAACAGCATTAGATTCTTCAATGAACTACAGCAAATCATTCTAAAATTCATATGGAACCACAAAAAAACCCAAATAGCCAAAGCAATCCTGAGAAGGAAGAATAAAGCTGGGGGAATTATGCTCCCCAACTTCAAGCTCTACTACAAAGCCACAGTAATCAAGACAATTTGCTACTGTCACAAGAATATAGACTAATGGAAGAGACTACAGAGCCCTGACATAAACCCAACCATATATGGCCAATAAATAAACGATAAGGGAGCCATGGACATACAATGGGGAAATGACAGCCTCTTCAACAACTGGTGTTGGCAAAACTGGACAGCTACATGCAAGAGAATGAAACTGGATTATTGTCTAACCCCACACACAAAAGTAAACTCGAAATGGATCAAAGACCTTAATGTAAGTCATGAAACCATAAAACTCTTAGAAGACAACATAGGCAAAAATCTCCTGAATATAAGTATGAGCAACTTCTTCCTGAATGCATCTTCTTGAGCAAGGGAAACAAAAGCAAAAATCAACACGTGGGACTACATCAAACTAAAAAGTTTGTATGGCAAAGGACACCATCAACCGGACAAAAAGGCATCCTACAGTATGGAAGAATATATTTGTAAATGACATATCCGAAAAGGGGTTAACATCCAAAATATATGAAGAACTCACACGCCTCAACACCCAAAAAACAAATAGCCTGATTAAAAAATGGGCAGAGGATAGAAGAAACAATTCTCCAAAGAAGAAACTCAGATCAACAGACACATGAAAAGATGCTCCACATCACTAATCATTAGGGCAATGGAAATTACAACCACAATGAGATATCACCTCACCAGTAAAGATGTCCAGCATTCCAAAAAACTAAGAACAACATATGCTGACGAGGATGTGTAGAAAGGGGTAGCCCTACTACACTGGTGGTGGGAATGTAAGTGAGTTTAACCATTGTGGAAAGCAATATGGAGGTTCCTGAAAATACTAAAAATAGAAATATCACTTGACATGGGAATCCCACTCCTTGGAATTTACCCAAAGAATACAACTTCTCAGACTCAAAAAGAAGACATATGTACCCCTTTGTTTATTGCAGCACTATTTACAATAGCCAAGATATGGAAGCAAACTAAGTGCCCATCAGTAGATGAATGGGCAAAGAAGAAGGGGCACATAAACACAATGGAATATTCTTCAGCCAAAAGAAGGAAAGAAATCCTACCATTTGCAACAACATGGATGGAGCTGGAGCATATTATGCTCAACGAAGTAAGCCAGGTGGAGAAAGACAAGCGCCAAATGATTTTCCTCATTTGTGGAGTATAACAACGAAGCAAAACTGAAGGAACAAAATAGCAGCAGACTCACAGACTCTAAGAAGTGACTAGTGGATACCAAACGGGAGGGGTGTGGGAGGGAGATGGGGATTGAGTAGTATTATGTTTAGTACACATGGTGTGGGGGGCCACAGGGAAAACAGTGTAGCACAGAGAAGGCAAACAGTGAATCTGTGCCATCTTATTACACTGACGGACAGTGACTGCATTGGGGTACGGGTGGGGACTTGATAATAAGGGTTAATGTAGTAACCACACTGTTTTCTCATGTGAAACCTTCATAACAGTGTATATCAATAATACCTTTACAAAAAGTTAAAAAATAAAAAGCACATTAGGCATGCATTGTTGAATAAATGCTTTTATTTACTAACTATACGATCTAAAAAGCCAGATATATGAACATCAATTGTGTTTCCTCCCTGTCTCAGACTCAATTCCTCATATGTCCTGTCATTTCTATCTCCTAAATATATCTTGAATCTACCCGCTTCTCTAAATCTTTACTGCATCTACTCAAGCCATCACCAATGCCTACCTGGATTACTATGTTTCCTCCTGCCCATCTATCATTTTCACAACAGCCACAAACTGGGTCGAGTCACTTCCATTCACTGACTCCACTTTGCACTTTGAATAAAAATCCAAACTCCTTACTAAGCTAAAAAGATCTGTGTCATATGGCCCCTGCTTCCACAACCTCACCTACCCCATTCTAATCTCAATTTCACCACTAAATTTCAGCTATAGAAGCCTTCCTTTTAATTCCTTGAACATGCCAAGTTTTTTTATATCAAAAGTTCTTTGTACAGACTGTTTCCTGAAACTGCCTAACTCCCCCTACTTCATTTATCCCCTAGTGCAATGGACTGAGTAACTGAGTACCTCCCAAATCCCCTGCCATATTTATAGGCTGAAATCCTAACTCTCAGTATGATAGCATTAGGAGGTAAGACCTTTGGGAAGTAATTAGGACATGAGCCCTCATGAATGGGATTAATGTCCTTATAGAGGACCCCAGAAAGCTCCCTTGCCACCAAGAGGATACAGTGAGAAGATGGCAGTCTGCAACCTAGAAGGTCCCACATTAGAATCCAACAATGCTGCCTGGCATCCTGACCTCAGACTTCCTACCTCCAGAACTATAAAAAATCAATTTCTTTATAAGCCACACCCTACTTTGTTAAAGCAGCCAGACAGAAAACACCCAGCTAATCATTTGGTTGGCTCCTTCTAATCCTTTACATGTTAGTTTACGTGCTTTGGTGTGCTTATCCTGCCACCTTGTCAAAAATAGGTCTCCCCATTCTTCTGTGACATAGCACATTTTCTTACCTTCATAATGGGGTCACAAAATGCATGATTTTTTGTTTTTGTTTTGCTTTGCTTTGCTTTCCTTTTTTTATTGTCTGAGATTCCTACAGGATTGCAGCTCCATGAAAACAGGGACCATGTCTGCATGGTTTACCAAGATGTCCAATGGCTAAGACAAGAATAATGAGGGTGCTTAATTATTTTTATTTTACTACATGGAAATGAAAGGAGGATCAAGTATTCACACATCTCAAATACTGTTTCATTTTAAGTAGTTTATCTAAACATCTTAGTTTGCCATATTAGGAGCAGAGAGGTGTGAGGAGACTGGCTTGACAAATAAATGTTTATGAAAATTTTTTATTCAAAATGGAACATAAAACATTCCCTTTATTGTACCTGAGAGTCTGTGTTACTAAGAATCAGGATATTTAAACTTACATACTTTATGTATAATAAATATATATATTATATGTATAATATATATGTATATATAATATATATACTTAATACATAATAAGTACTTAATACATATACTTAAGTAAATAAATAATGACTGGCAATCTTCCAAACTAAACCATCTCAGAAGAATAGGAGCATATCTTAAAATACACCAACTTGAAAATACTACTGATAATATTTAACAATTTCAATTAGCCAAAAAATATTTCCACTTTTATTTAAAAAAATAACTTAAGTGGAACATTAAATTATGGCCAGAGAAATGATGAAGATATTTTAAATATATGTACTATTTTGAAAATCTAATTTCCTATCAAGAAAGCAGTTATCTAAGTGGTGTAAGAATGTTCTTAAAAAAAACAGTAAACATCTAAATCCTAGACAAAGAGTACTCTCTGTCCCTAAAGATTAGTCTTAGAGGTTGTACTTGTGCTACTATAAATACAACTTTATTTCCCCAAAAATTTTTCTGTATTTATTTCCATTATTATCTGTGCAAAATACCCAGATGATAATGACTACACCTTTTAAAAAAGAGAGAGAAAAAGAGCTGGGATTTTTGCCTTCACTTAATTCTATTAAAAGCAATCTTCAATTCTTCCATCCTGACATGGAAGTTCTTAAAAAAACATTCTGTGCAGTTTACTTCGAACTATTCCAAGGGAAACTATTTCTTACTGGTTCCCAGGAACACTTCATCACTCTAGACTCACACATTCATAGCATCTGCAGTAAATTAAAATATGATTCCATTTATTATCTACCAGACTGGCAAACGTTAAACTGACAATACCCATGACGAGAGGATGTTTTTTTCTAAAAAGCACCCATACACCTTGCTGCTAGAAGTATAAACTGGCAAAACCTATATAGGTCAATTAATAGTATACTTCAGATGTTTTTTAAATGGGTGTGTCTTCAAAAGTAAATTCGAAATGGATTAAACACCTGAATGTAAGTCATGAAACCATAAAACTCTTAGAAAAACACTTGGCAAAAATCTCTTAGACATAAACATGAGCAACTTCTTCATGAACTTATCTCCCTGGGCAAGGAAAACAAAAGCAAAAATGAACAAGTGGGACTATATCAAGCTGAAAAGCTTCTGTACAGCAAAGGACACCATCAATGGAACAAAAAGGTATCCTACAGTATGGGAGAATATATTCATAAATGACAGATCCAATAAAGGGTTGACATTCAAAATATATAAAGAGCTCATGCACCTCAACAAACAAAAAGCAAATAATCCAATTAAAAAATGGTCAGAGCAGCTGAACAGACAGTTCTCCAAAGAAGAAATTCAGATGGCCAACAGACACATGAAAAGATGCTCCACATCGCTAACCATCAGAGAAATGCAAATTAAAACCACAATGAGATATCACCTCACACCAGTAAGGATTGCCACCATCCAAAAGACAAACAACAACAAATGTTGGCGAGGTTTTGGAGAAAGGGGAACCCTCCTACACTGCTCATGGGAATGTAAATTAGTCCAACCATTGTGGAAAGCAGTATGAAGGTTCCTCAAAAAACTAAAAATAGAAATACCATTTGACCCAGGAATTCCACTTCTAGGAATTTACCCTAAGAATGCAGCAGCCCAGTTTGAAAAAGACATATGCACCCCTATGTTTATCACAGCACTATTTACAATAGCCAAGAAATGGAAGCAACCTGTGTCCATCAGTAGATGAATGGATAAAGAAGATGTGGTACATATACACAATGGAATATTATTCAGCCATAAGAGAACAAATCCTACCATTTGCAACAACATGGATGGAGCTAGAGGGTATTATGCTCAGTGAAATAAACCAGACAGAGAAAGACAAGTACCAAATGATCCCACCAACAGCCTACAAAGGTTGCCTTTCCTCCACATCCTCTCCAACACTCATTATCTCTTGTCTTCTTGATAACAACCATTTATACACGTGTGAGGTGATACCTTATTGTGTTTTTTATTTGCATTTTCCTGATGATAAGTGATGTTCAGCACCTTTGCACGTATCTGTTAGCTATCTGGATGTCTTCTTTTAAGAAAATGTCTATTTAATTCCATTGTCCACTTTTTAATCAGATTGTTTCTTTCTTTGTTATTGGGTTGTATGAGTTCTTTATAAACTTTGGATATTAACTCTTTATCCAATAATGATTCACAAATATTCCTCCCTTTCCATAGGATGACTTTATATTCTGTGTTTCCTTCTTTGCACAGAAGCTTTCAGGTTCAATGTAGTCTCAATTTTTTCTTCTTCTGTTGTTTGTGCTTTTGGTCATATTCAAAAAACTACTGTCAAGACCAGTGTCAGGAGCTTCTTCCCTGTATTTTCTTCTAGGAATTTTATGGTATCAAATTTTATGTTTCAATCTTTGATTGTCATTTCAACTTAACTTTTGTGAGTGGTATAGGATAGGGGTCCAAATGCATTTTCCTGCATGTGGTTACCCAGTTGTTCCAATACCATCTGTTGAAGAGACTACCTTTTTACTACTGAATGTTGTTAACTCCCCTATCAAATATTAGTCGACTGTATCTGTGGGGTTTAATTCTGGGCTCTCTATTCTGTTCCATTAGTCTATGTGTCTATTTTTATGCCAGTACCAAACTCAACTTTTTAGTGTATTTTTTATTGAAGTATAGTTGATATACAATATTACATGTATGTATACAAGAGTATATTATATGTATATCGAATGTATACAACACAGTGGTTCAACAGTTACATACATTATTAAATCTTCACCCCAACTACTGCAGGTACTATCTGTCAATTTGTTATAGAACCATTAACTATATTCTCCACGATGCACTTCCATCCTGTGACCAATTTATATTATGACTGAGATTTTTGTGCCCCTTTATTCCCCTCACATACCCACCCACTCACCCCAACTCTTCCTCCATGGTAATCACTAGTCACTTCTCAGTGTCTCTGAGTCTACTGTTGTTTTGTACATTTTGTTTTATTTTGTTTTTAGATTCCATTGTAAGTGATACTGTTTTAATTACAATAATATTGTAGTATAGTTCGAAATCAGGAAGTGTGAGGCCTCCAATTTTGTTCTTCTTTCTCATGATTACTTTGGTAATTTGGGGTCTTTTGTGGTTCTATACAACTTTTAGGGGTTTTTTTTCTATTTCTCTGAAAAATACCACTGAAATTTTGATAGCGATTATGTTGACTATTTAGACAGCTTTGTGTAGCATGAACACTTTAACAATATTAACTCCTCCAATCATGAACACAGGATGTCTTTCTGTTTTCGTGTCTTCTTCCATTTCTTTCAACAAAGTCTTGTAGTTTTCTTTCTACAGATTTTTCAGTTTCTTGGTTAAATTTATTCCTAGGTATGTTTTTTATGCTATTGTGAATGGGATAGTTTTATTTCTTCTGCAGATGTTTCATTGTTAGTGTACAGAAACACAACTAGTTAGTGTGTATTGATTTTATATCCTGCAACTTTACTGAATTCCTTGATTAGATCCAACAGTTTTCAGTTGAATCTTTCATGTTTTCAATATATAGGATATCATCTACAAATAATGAATATTTTGCTTCTTCCTTTCCAATTTAGATGGCTTTAATTTCTGTGTCTTGACTGACTGCTCCTGCTGGGACTTCCGACACTGTGTTGAAAGAGTGGTAAGAGAAGCCTCCCTTGTCTTGTACCCGATCTTCAAGGAAACAATTTTTCTCCATTGAATTTAATTGTTAGCTATGGGTTTGTCATACATTACCTTCATTACGTTGGGGTATGTTCCTTCTGTACCCAACCTATTGAGGGTTTTTATCATGAAAGGATGTTGTATCTTGCCAAATGCTTTTTCTGCATCTGTTGAAATATGATTTTTATCTTTCATTCTATTAATGTGGGGTACCATATTTATTGGTCTGTATATTGAACCTAAGCCATTATTCTTAAATGAAGGAGTTAACTGGCCATATACTGACTTATTTTTAAATCATCACAGAAAACAACTGTGTCTCTCTCTGAAAGTTCAATGTTATATACAAATTGAGCTCTTTAATTTTCCCTTTTAAAGTACTTACCTTGTCATTTCTATCAATTCTTTCCATTTTTATCTGTTTGGACAAGATTTCTTCACATATGTGAAAAGCATTACATTCTAATCAGCAAGAGTTATTCTATCCTTATCTTAAAGCTAAGAACTATATAGCCAAACCCTCACTTTGAAAAATCCTTTCTAAAGACAAATCCTTGTTCAGATGCTCTTATTCTGAGTAATCTGTATCTCATAATCTTATTTATAACAGTGAAATTTAAGATTCTCTAAAATAACAAGTATCCATTTATTTTTCCTTAACCCCTTGGTGTATCCTTAGCCCAAAAAAAATTTTACCTAAAAAATTATGTATTATGTTGAGCAACCTATGATAATTCTTTTAAAAAAACAAAACTGATTACTATGGTAACCAAGGAGATGAGGCCATTCAGATCTCTTTGGAATGAACTTACGATTCAACTGCAGGGAGTAATTAGCTGTGAGAACCTTCAGGTTTTATTTCAGCTTCCAGCCAAAGCCACAATCTTCCAAGGCATACGCCAACCAACCACTAGGCATGGTGGGGTATTAGAACCTAGTCATTTCTGCCTAACCTGGGACTCCTCTAAGAAGGAATTTTTGCTTCAGAGTTCCCCATTGGGTTGGTTGATACTTTGTCAGCTCTGCATCAAGGTGAGGATACTCTCCTGGAGCTATCATGCTTCCTTTAATCTTTCACAGGCATTTTTCTCCAATACATCTCTTGCACTCCTAATTTCACCTCGGCATCTTCTTCCCAAAGGCGCCAATAGACCTAATTACTTACTACTGATACAGCAATGTCATTCATCAAAGATCCAGATATAAAACTATACTCTTAGCACCTCAATACAAACATCTTTTTCTCTCATTTATATTACTCCCCTGGATTTTTCCATAAGTACTCACAGGATGAAATTTAGAAAATAGTGCTTTCTAACAGTAAGAAAACAAAACAAATGACACACTTTACAGGCTAAAGGATTTATTTTCTGTATCAAAATAAAGAACAAATCTTCAGGACGAAAAAGTTTTGTATTAAGATATTAAAAACAGATATGTGGGAGAATTTTACTATTTGGGATGTTGGTTGAGGTAGCTGTTTTTACCCCTTACTTTGATTCTGCAAATGTTTTACTCTGACACCGAGGACTTTTTTTTTAGTCAGGTCCACTAAGCCAAAGTCCTGGTTTGATTAATTTTCTTTACAGCAGAGTTAAGTTTTTTTTAATGTCCATTTGCTGAATTGCTAGAGCAATTCCTCAACATACACATTCTATAGTGGTATAATAATTTTTGTTTTATATACATATCTTATATACATGTTTTTATATACATATCAAAAATTATAGAATTCTTTGAAACATTAGCTTCTATCATTGTGAATTTTGGGGCACTCAATTGCTGCCATAATGAGTTTCCTAACCAAAAAAAAAAAATCTGTTTTTCCCATATCAAAGATTTAAATTTTGTCAGGAAGACTTTGTTACCACCAGATTTTAATTAATAAAGAAATTTTTCATGTGCAGTTATAACTGTTAGATTTTATTTGTTACTGTAGTAAATTGTGGGAACAAAAATTCTTTGTAATCAGAAACCCCTATTACAAGATTCTTTTTCTTCCTATTCAAGTCACACTCAAATGGCATCTTCTCAAAGGGACCATTCTTTATCCATATGATGAAAAGGATGTGAGCATTCAAGGCAGAAAAACTAGCAAGGAGAAGCCTGGTGGGTTGGCTAGACAAGAAGAAAATCAGTATGGATGACTGTGTCTTCGTAAAGAAGGACAGCAAGCGGTACAATATCTCTTAAATGCCTCCATCCAGATGTGACACAGCAATATGCTCATATTTCATTGGTTAAAGTTGTTTGCTTTGCGCTTCTTATGCACAAGGAGGGCTACAAAGGTAGTATTTCTGTGTGCTTAGCAAATATGTTATGGGTGAACACTGGTAGCTTCTACTACAAATACCCACATTATAGTATCTATAAGGATTAAAATGAGATAATTAATATCAAGTTTTTTTTATATTAAAACTTTTAGTGTCAACATTTGAGTATTCAATAAATGACAACTAATTTATATTTTACTGTTTTTCATGAACACATACTAATTATATACTTCAGGTGAACATGAAACACTTTTTAAAAGCCAGTGAGAACCATAACCAACACTACCAACATGCCTATAGTTATACAAACTTCTTTCCTTTTGTGGAAATTGGGAAAATACTTTCATATCAACTAACTTCATAATATTTCTCTAATTCTTCACAATTCCTCGATGCCCATCACTGACTACATCCTAGGACCATCACTGACAATACCCTAGGGTTTTATTAATCCATAACAGGAAACCTGAATTAATCCTGAATCTAGATATTTATCATCCAACTCATGTATCAATTTCCTTTTAAAAAATAATGGCCCTCAATACGGGTAATTGTTGAACCAATGTGTTGCACACCTGAAATTAATATAAGATTGTAAATCAACTATACTTCAATTTAAAAAATGAAAAAAAATTATGATCCTCATATGACCAGAAAGGGCACACAAGAAAAAAATAAAATAACCAATGAACATTAGAAAAAATGTTCAGTTTAAATAATGTGACTATCATTTCTAGCCATGTGTTTTCAGTAACTTATACCGACTTTTCTGATGTAAGCAATCGAAAAACCTGAACAAAACATTAAAGTCATCTGATTTTAGGCAGTAAGAGCCAACAAGAAGAAAAAAAAGAATTACAGGGCACAGATCCAGAAGGAGAAAAAGGAAACCTAGAGGTAAGACCAGCATTTGGGGCCATTTTTCCCCTCATGCAATTCAGCAAATTCAATTGAAGATTTAGAAGATAAACTGGGCTTTTGACGGGCACATAGGAATAGAGAACAAAACTGGAGTCCAGAGTCCACCAAGAAAAGGAGTATAGTTTTAAATATGCTATTTGGAGTCCATAGCTTAAAGGGCTACTCCCTCAGAAGCCTAAAATAAACTATCTTTGGGATCATGGCCTAGCCCCAAATCATCTCAGTACTTTAAGTTAGATTAAGGTGACACAGAATCATTAGTGCCCCTAGCCACCTGGCAGAAGCAAACATAAATCTTCATCCTAACCCTTAAATTATTTCTATGACTTTTCTATTTACAATGTCTAAGATTCAATAAAATATGACTGAGCATATAAGGAAAGATTAAAAAAAAAAAAGCAACAGTAGATCCCCCACAGGGATTGAGTAAATAGTTAGCAGAAAACAGAAACAGACTGCAAAATACTCATGTCTTACATCTATGCATAGACGTATAATAAGAAAGTTCCTAGCAGCTTTATTTCTAATAACCAAAAACTGGAAACAACCTAAATGTCCTTCAGTGGATTAATATATCAACAAAGTGAGATATATCCATACAATGAACTTCTACTCAGCAATATAAATAAACTGTTTGATATACATAACAACACAGAAGAATCTCAAAATAATTATGCTGAGTGAAAGAAGCAAAAAAAAAAAAAAAAAAGAAAAGCATATACTGTACACTTACATAAATTTCCAAAATACAAGTAATCTATGCTGACAGAAAGCAGATCACTGGCCATTTAGGGATGGGAGTAGTAGGGGAGGAAGGGGTAAGAGACAAGGATTACTTTGGGGAGTAATGAATATCTTCATTATGTTAATTGCAGTGATGGTTTCACCCAGTATAAACACATGAAAACTCATCACATTGTACATTAAAATATATGCAGTTTATTTTACATGGATTACATTTCATCCAACTTGGGAAAAAAACAAGCTTTCTATGTTCAAAAATGACAAAAATCATCAAAGAATTTTAACTAGTTTTTATAAAAGAAGTAAATAACCTACAATGAAGCATACAATTAATAAAAATTAAGAATTCAATCGGTGGTATTAATACAACTCAAAATACAGGTCAGAAGAAAATACACAGAATAAAACACAGATGCATGGATAGAATACATCAAAAATGGGAAAGGAGCAAGAGACAGAGGGTAAATAGTATCTAACATACATGTACTTGGAGTTCCAAAAGGAGAAAGAAAATAGAACAGAAGAACATTCAAACTAATAATGGCTTAAGATTTTTGAAAACTGATTTTAAAACATCATGGAGATTCAAGAGGCCCTAGGAAACTCAACCAAACAAGTACAAAGAAAATCACAATGAGTTCAAAGACAAAGACAAAGGAAAAAATGCTTAAAGCAGCCAGAGGGGGAAATCAGATTACCTGCAAGAAAAAATAATTAGGCTGTTGGCTAACTTCAATAGAAATAGAAGCCAGGACACAATAGAAACACATCCTCAAACTGCTGATTACAATTGCCAACCTAGAATTTGATTTCCTGCAAAAAATATCTTTCAAGCACAAATGTGAAATAAACACATTTTCAAATAAACTCAGAGAATTCTCAGAATTTCCACACAGCTACCTCAGTATAGTTATTTTGAGACTCATCCATGTGGTTGTATATATCAAGTTTTTTTTGCTTTTTATTGCTGAGTAGTATTCAACTGTATGTATATACCTCATTTGTTTATACATTCACATGCTGATGGACATTTGAGTTGTACCCAGTTTGGGGCTATTATAATAAAGTATAATTCAAGCAAAAGAGAAGTTGTGCCACATGGAGGCCTTAGAGCTTAAAAGAAAAAAAGAGTAACAGAAACAGTAAATATGTGAGTAAACCTAAATGAATATTGACTGTTTAAACAATAACTACAATGTCCTATAGGGTTTGAATTTTAAATAGAATTAAACTACAGCACCAGCACACAAGGTAGTAGGGATAAATGGAGTTAAAGTGTTCTAAAAGTATTTATTTATATTATTAGCCTTTCATAATTCATAGAAAATTTAGTAGTAGTTATAAAGAAATACGAGACATTTCACTCTTAAATTCAATAAATATTTATCAAATGTCTGCTGTGTGCCAGGCACAAAACCAGGCAGTATGGATACACAGCAGTAAACAAAATAAACTACAAACAACTCAAAGCCTACCAGCAACAGAATGGATAAATACACTATAGCTTGTTCATAAAATGGAATACTACATAACAACAAAAACAAACTACAAACTACACACAACATGGATCAATCTCCAAACATAATGCTGAGTGAAAGAAAAAAAACACAAAAGCTTACTATACTCTTCCATTCATATAAGTGCAAACACAGGAAGAGTAATCTATGGAATTACAAATCAAAACCAGTGTATCTTTGGAGAAGAGGAAGGGTTAATTATTGGAATGGAGCATAAAGAGGATTTCTAGGGTACTGATAATGGTCTACTTGAACTGAGTAGTGGTTACAGGGGTGTGTTCACTTGGGGAATCATTTACTGCTCTGTATAGTTTGTGTACTTTTCTGTATGCATGCTATAATTTAATTAAAAACATTTTAAAAGTGTAGTCTATATTTACTGACATGGAAAACTTTAGAACATACTTCTGAGAAAAATAAGTTCTGAGAAAAAGAATATACTACTGAATAGTAGTTTCTCTTTTTTAAAAAAATATGTTGTATACATACATTATGCAGAAAACAATTCTGGGAGGGTACACAACAAAATAACAACAGTCACATCTGAGTAGCCTAATGTATGTGTGGTATTTTTCTCCCCATATTGGTTTGCTTTTTAAATTTATCTACAATGAAGATGGAAATCTCACACAAAAAATATATTTGATAACTAATTATTTTTAAATAACCTATTTATCCTCTTTACTCTAAAGATAATTCTGCATGAATGAGAATATTCAAAACCAAATAGGAATAGAAAAGACAAATAGAGTATTTGTCTCTGACAATCTAATATAACACCTCAGTTCCAAAGAAGAAGACTCTTCTTTCTTTGTTGTTATTGCTAGTAAAACAATTTTAAAAGCATTTTATGAACTTAAGTATTTGTCACAAGCTTCATTCCAAGCTTTCGCCTTCTCCACACTATTTTTATACTCTATGTCTCTCCTTTATATTCATCTTTGCTTAAAAGGCTGTCCTTGTCCTTTTATATGTCCTTTTGATATATGTATTCATCTGTAATCCCATCTTACCTTCTATTCTTATAGGAAATACCCCATAATTTATTTTTAGAATGTCTTTTCTTCAAAGAGCCAGACACTAAAATATTAAAATTTCACCAATTCCATACTATGCAAACATCAAATTCAGATGTCTCTCAGTTCTCCTTTTCACTAAAAAGTACATTAATTTTTTATACCCTATTATAAAACATCATAAACTCTTTCAGTGCAGTTACTCAATATTCAATACTTTTTGTGCTTCATTTTGGGATTTTCCTAACACTGCTGTGGCCAAACCTCTGAATAGTAAAGTAAGATGCACAAGTATTTACCATAACAATTTTAAATTACTTAATTTTACATAAAATAAATAAAATGAGAGGGGATAAAACACATGATTCTACTACTTAATAGTAATACAACTTATTTTCATGTACTTCCTCCTTTCATCTATTTTCATTTCTGTTTTGTTTGGGAACAACAATTATTTTGCATATATGATTTTGGGTTTCAATTTTTTTCCCCAACTATACCATAACCAACTTTCCAAGTTTTTATATGCTCAAACATAATTTTTAATTATAATCATTCATGTTGCTGAAGATTATGGTTCCTACAATGTATAGCTACTATAAATAAAACTGCAGTAAATATATTCACATAGTAAGTTTTCCAAATTTTGTATTATATTCTTAGATTAGATGCTTATTCCTCCCTAAGGCACGATGAAAATGGTACTTGAATTAAAGGATAAGATTTTAAATAGAAAGAAGGACACAGCACAAGCAAGGCCCTGAATCTGAGCTCTGAGGGGAATGCAGAATGATTCAGTTTGGCTGGTGCATGATGTATGTACAAAGGAAAACAGTAAGAAATAAAAAATGCAAAGAGGGGTTGAAACCATACGATGGAGGAATTTTATTAAGTAGACAATGGAGGATAGCTCAAGGGTTTCTCTTTTTTAAATTACACACCAGTTGACATAACTGATAAGTATTTCTCAAAATAAAGGGAAGTACTAAGTTGCTCTGAACATGTAAGTGGTACGTGAAGCATTTTTAACCTAGAGACCTCCCTTAAATTATAAAATCATAAACCATTCTATATATCAGAATTTTCATTAAGCTTCAATCTTTTTTCTTTTTTTTACTTAATATTTTTCTATTTTCAGATAATTCCATCTATTCTTCCATTTCAAAGCACATACATAAAGAAATATCTACATTCACCAAAAGTGAACATTAGCTATTTGAGTGGTAGGAAATGTGGTGTTTTTGTTTGAATTTTCTTTAGTTGAAGTATCACTGATATACAATCTTATATTGGTTTTAAATGTACAAGAAAGTGATTCAAAATTCACCCATATTATGAAATCCAAACACACTCTGGTGTGGTTACTATCTATCAACATAGAAAGATGTTACAGAATCACTGACTATATTCTCCACACTGTACTATACCTGTGACCTACCTATATTGATTGTAAATTATAGTGCCCCTTAATCCCCTTCTCTGTCCCCACCCACCCTCTCCAATCGCTCCCCTTTGGTAACCACCACTTCCTTCTCAGTGACTATAAGTCCACTGCTATTTTGTTCGATTATGCTTAGTTTTTATACTCCACAAATGACTGAAATCATTTGGCATTTGTCTTTCTCCACCTGGCTTATGTCTCCGATCTATCTAATACCCTCTAGATCCATCCATGTTGTTGCAAATGGGAGGATTTCTTTTCACTTTGTGGCTTAATAATATTCCATTGTGTATATGTATCACATCTTCTTTATCTATTCATCTATTGATGGACACTTAGCTTGCTTCAGTATCTTGGCTGTTATAAAGAGTGCAGCAATGAACATAGGGGTGCATATGTTTTATCCAATCAGGGATCTTTTTTACTTTGGGTAAATTCACAGGAGTGCAATTCCTGGGTCAAATGGTATTTCTGTTTTTAGTTTTTTGAGGAACCTCCATATTGCTTTCCACACAGTTGAACCAATTTACATTCCCACCAACAGTGTAGGAGGGTTCCCTTTTATCCACACATTCACCAGATTTTGTAATTTCTTGTCTTTTGAATAAAGTGTCCATCCTAACTGGTGTGAGGTGATATCTCATTGTGGTTTTAATTTGCATTTCTCTGATGATTAGTAATGTGGAGCATTTTTTCATGTGCCTCTTGGCCATCTATTTCTTTTTTTGGAGAAGTGTCTGTTCAGGTCCTCCATCCATTTTTTAATTGGGTTATTTGTTTTTTTGGGTGTTGAGGCATACTGAGTTCTTTATATATTTTGGATGTTAACCTCTTATTGGATAAATTGCTTAAGAATATATTCTCCCATACTGTAGGATGCCTTTTTGTTCTACTAATGGTGTCCTTTCCTGTACAGAAGGTTTTCAGTTAGATGTTTCCTTTTGTTTCCCCTCCCTTGTTCATGAAAAAGTCACTCATATTTATATTCAAGAGATTTTTTTCTATGTTTTCTCCTAAAAGTTTTATGATTTCATAACTTACATTCAGGTCTTTGATTCATTTTGAGTTTACCTTTGATTGATTTCAAGTGTACCTTTGTGTATGTTAGACAATAATCCAGTTTTGTTCTCTTAGATGTAGTTGTCCAGATTTCCCAACACCAGTTGTTGAAGAGGTTGTATTTTTCCCAATTGTATATTCATAGCTCCTTTATCATATATGAATTGACCATATGTGTGTGGGTTTATAACTGGGCTCTATTCTGTTCCATCGATCTATGGGTATGTTCTTGCACCAGTACCATACTGTTTTGATTACTGTAGCTTTGTAGTACAGCTTGAAGTCAGGGAGTGTAATCCCCCCAGGCTTGTTCTTCTTCCTTGCTTTGGCTGTTGGGGTCTTTTGTGGTTTCATATGAGTTTTAGAACTATTCGTCCTAGTTCATTGAAAAATGCTGTTGGTATTTTGATAGAGATTGCACTGAATCTGTAGACTGCTTTGGGCAGGATGGTCATTTTGACAATAGTAATTTTTCCTGTCCTAAAGCATGGGATAGATGTTCATTTTTTGGTATCTTTAATTTCTCTCATGAGTGTCTTGCAATTTTTCAGAGTACAGGTCTTTTACCTCCTTGGTTAGGTTTATTCCTAGGTCATGTATTATTCTTGATGCAATTGTAAATGGACTTGTTTTCCTGGTTTCTCTTTATGTTAATTTGGTGTTAGTATATAGGAATGCAATAGATTTCTGTGTATTAATTTTGTATCCTGTAACTTAGCTGAACTCAGTTATTCTGATATTTTTTGGTGAAGTCTTAAGGTTTTTTATCTATAATATGTTGTCTACAAACAGTGACAGTTTAACTTCTTCCTTAACAATCTGGATGCCTTTTATTTCTTTGTGTTGTCCGATTGCCATGGCTAGGACCTCCAGTACTATGTTGAGTAAAAGTGGTGAGAGTGGGCATCTTTGTCTTCTTCCAGATCTTACAGGAAAAGCTTTCAGCTTTTTGCTATGAAGTATGATACTGTCTGTGGGTTTATCATATAAGGCCTTCATTATGTTGAGGTATGTACTCTCTACACCCATATAGTTGAGAGTTTTTATCATCAATGGATGTTGAATTTTAATGCTTTTTCAGCATCTACTGAGAAAATCACGTGATTTTTTTGTCCTTTTTGTTGATGTGGTGTATGATATTGATTGTTTTGTGAATACTGTACCATCCTTGCATCCCTGGAATAAATCCCACTTGGTCATGATGGATGATCTTTCTGATGTATTTTTTAATTCAGTTTGCTAATATTTTGTTGAGGATTATCCAACTTGCATCTATGTTCATCAGGGATATTGGTCTATATTTTTTGTGTGTGTGGTGTCTGTCTGGTTTTGGTACTAGGGTGATACTGGCCTCATAGAATGAGTTTGGAAGTATTCCCCCTCTTCTACTTTTTTGAACATTTTAAGAAGATTAGGTATTAGCTCTTCTTTAAATGTTTGGTAGAATTCAGCTGTGAACCCATCTGGACCTGGAATTTTGTTTGTCAGCAGTTTTTTTTTTGTTGGGAGTTTTTTGATTACCAATTCAATTTCATTGCTGGTCATTGGTCTGTTCAGATTTTCTGTTTCTTTCTGGGTCAGTTTTGGAAGGTTGTATTTTTCTAGGAAGTTGCCCATTTCTTCTAGGTTCTCCAATTTACTGACAAATAATTTTTCATAGTATTCTCTAATAATTCTTTGTATTTCTGTGATATCTGCTGTGACTATTCCTTCCTTGTTTCTGATTTTCTTTATATGTGTACTCTGTTTTTTTCTTGATAAGTCTGGCTAGGGGTTAGCTATTTTATTTATTTTCTCAAAGAACTGGCTCTTGGTTTCATTGACTATTTCTATTGTTTTATTCTTCTCTTATTTTATTTACTTCTGCTCTGATCTTTATTATATCCCTACTTCTACTACCTTTGTGATTGATTCGTTCTTCTTTTCTAGTTTCTCTAATTGTGAGCTTAGACTGCTTACTTGGGATTGCTCTTGTTTGTTGAGGTAGGCCTGTATTACTGTGTACTTCCCTCTTAGAACTGCCTTCATACCATCTCACAGATTTTGGGCTGTTGAGCTGTTGTTTTCATTTTTCTCCATGTATTGCTTGATTTCTATTTTAATTTGTTCATTGATCCATTGATTATTTAGAAGCATGTTGTTCAAACTCCATGTGTTTGGAGGCTTTTTTGTTTTGTGTAATTTATTTCTAGTTTCATACCATTGAGGTCTGAGAAGCTGTTTGATACAATTTCAATCCTGTTTAATTTATTGAGGCTCTTTTTATGGCCTACCATGTGATCTATTCTAGAGAACGTTCCATGTACACTTGAGAAAAATGTGTATCTTGCTGCTTTTAGGTGTTCTGTAGATATCTGTTAAGTCCATTTGATCTAATATATTTTTCAGTGCCTCTGTTTCCTTGTTTATTTTCTGTCTCGTTGATCTATTAATGTGAGTGGTGTGTCAAAGTCTCTGAAAATGAAGGTGTTATCATCTGTTTCCCCCTTTAATTCTGTTAGCATTTGTTTGACATATGTAGGTGCTCCTATGTTGGGTTCATAAATATTTATAATGGTTATATCCTCTTGTTGGACTGACCTCTTTATATGCAATGTCTTTCTCTGCCTCCTGTTACTTTGTTTTGAAATCAATTTTGTCTGATACAAATACTGCTACTCCTGCTTTTTCTCCCTATTATTTGCATGAAACATCTTTTTCCATCCCTTTACTTTTAGTCTGTGTATGTCTTTTGGTCTGAAATGATCTCTTGTAGACAGCATATAGATGGGTCTTGTTTCTTTATCCATTCTGCCTCTCTATGTCTTTTGATTGGTGTATTAAGGCCATTTATAATTAAGGTAATTACCAATAGTTATGTACTTACTTATCATCATTTTATTCATTGTTTTCTGGTTGTTTTTATAGCTCTTCTCTTTTCCTTTCTTCCTGTCTTATACTATTGGATGGTTTTCTTTAGTGTCTTGATTAGGGTTCTCATTTAAAATTTTTTGTATTATCTAGCATAGGCTTCAGTTTTGTGGTTACAAAAGGTTCAAGGATAGCTTCCTTACAACATAACAGTCTATATTAAGTTGCTGATTATTCTACTTCAAACACAATCTAAAGGTACTTTTTTCTCTTCTTCTTCCTCCTCCACACTTAATGTATTAGATGTCATAATCTGCACTTTTCATGTACCCCTTGACTGATTTTATATATAGTTGATTTTGTTTCTTTTAATTTCATACTTGCTTGGTAATTAATTGGTCTGCTACCTTTACTGTGGGCTTATTTTCACTGGTGAAAGCTATTTAGCCATAGGAACATTTCCATCTAGAGCAGTCCATTTAACATATCCTGATATCCTGTATGGTGAAAGTTATTTACCCACAGGAACATTTCCATCTAAAGCAGTCCATTTAACATATCCTGTAAGGCTGGCTTAGTGATGGTGAATTCCTTCAACTTTTGTTCATATGGAAATTAATCTCTGCTTCAAATTTAAATGATAATCTTGCAGGGTAGAGTAGTTTTGGTTGAAGGTCCTTCTATTATAGTACATTAAATATTTCATGCCACTCCCTTCTTGCCTGTAAAGTTTCTGCTGAGAAGTCTGCTGATCACCTGATGGAGCTTCCTCTGTAAGTAATCTTTTTTCTCTGTCTGGTGCTATCAATATTCTCTCCTTATCCTTAATCCTTGTCATTTTAATAACTCTATGTCTTGTGTTGTCTTCTCAGAATTTCTTTCATTAGGGGCTCTCTTCATTTCCATAACCTGAATGTCTATTTCCTTCCCCCAAATGGGTA
Source organism: Manis javanica (assembly GCF_040802235.1). NCBI lineage: Eukaryota > Metazoa > Chordata > Mammalia > Pholidota > Manidae > Manis > Manis javanica. The sequence goes on from NC_133166.1 coordinate 31,106,286, forward strand.
CATTTTCAACAATTATTTTCTCAAAGAGATTTTCTCTTTGTCTCTCTCTTCTCCTTCTGGTACCCCCTATTACATGAATATTGTTTCATTTATATTGGTCACACAGATCTCATATTATTCTTTTATTCCTAAAGATCTTCTTTTTTCTGTTCCTCAGCTTCTTTGTGCTCATTCTTTAATTTCCATCTCGTTGGCCATCTCCTCTACTTGCAGTAATCTACTCTTCAATCCCTCCATTAGATGTTTTATTTCAGTTACTGTATTCTTCATCTCTGAGTGGCTGTTTTCAGATCTTTTATCTCTTTGTTGAAGTCTTCCTTGATATCTTGAATATTTTTCTGTAAACCAGTGAGCATGTTTATGACTTTTACTTTGAAATCTTTATCAAGAAGATTGGTGATCTCTGTTTCATTTAGCCCTCTTTCTGATGTCTTCTCCTATAGTTTTGTTTAGAATATATTCCTTTGCCTCCTCATTTTGTCAGGGTTTCTGTGTTTCTTCCATTGTATTAGATGGCTCTGCTATGCTTCCTGGCCTACAGAGTAACAGTTTTATGAAGGAGGATTCCTATGGTGCCCAGAAGCTCTTCAGTGCCTGGTTCAACTTTGTGGAAAGTTGTTGGTGTGCACTGGGTGGGGGGGTGGGGGGAGGCCTTTCTGCCTACCTACCAGGAGAGATCTGAGTCTGCAGTGCCAGCACTTGGCCTCAGCTCTCTTTGTGATCCAAAGCAGAAGCCTCTGCTAGGATTGCTATGGGTTATGCCACCCTCTGCCTTCCCTGCAGGCATTGTGGGCTGCAGGTTAATGGGGTGGGTGGTACGATTATGTGGCTCCGGGACAGGGCAGGACAGCAGCACCAGGCCTGGATACCCACGGGGAGGAAGCAACTTTCAGGGCTGGCTCCTGCAGGCACCTCCCCAACTGGTCTGAAACAGGGCTGAGAAAGCTGGGAGAACCTCCCACTGCCTGCCAAGCAGCAAAGGCTACGGCTGCTGCTGCTACTGCTGCTGGGCCAAGTGGGCTGGCTCCCTGACAGTACATAAGGGAGACAGCTCAGGGCTGATTTTCCAGAAAGGGGGATGGAACATCAGGAACTCCCAGGAATTCCCAACTTGTTGGGCTGAGAGAGGGCTGGGGAGGTATTGTCCACCTGCCCTTTCTCCTGAGGAGGGAGTCCCATCTAATCCTCACCCCTCTGGTACCCCTGCCACTGCTGTCAAGTCTTTCAAACTGCTGCCTCTGCTTTGGGTGTCAGGAACAGCAGAGCACCTGTCCTCCACAAGTGCTGGAGTCAGACTCCCAGAGTTTTCCAGCTATCCATGGTGCCAAGCCCCATTAATCACCAGAACTCAACATAATGTTGGCTTATGCTCCCAGAGCAGATCTCCAGGGACAGATGTGCAGGGTTCCCAGGCTCCTATCCCCTCTACACCCTGTTCCTCTTTCTCCTGCCCATGGCCTGAGCTTCGGGGTGGGCTTGGGTCCTGCCTGATCATGGCTCTCCCACTTTACCCTTTTCTGTATGGTCTCCTCTTCTTCACAGGTGTAGGTGGTCTGTTTTGCAGTCTTCAGGTTGTTTCCAGGTTGCATCATATTTACTGTATTTTCTTGTTTTATGTGTTTTTGGGAGGAGGTTTCCCCTTGCCTTCCTACTCTGCCAACTTTTCCTCTGCCCCCACCTCCCATGCTTCAATCTTTTTCAGGTTTCCCTTCTAAAAAGAGAGTCAATTCAATAGAATGAGAAGCCAAGCCACAGACTGGGAAAAGGTATTTGTAAGCAACATATCTGATAAACACTGCTATCCAAAATACACAGGAACCCTTAAAACTCAACAATAAGAAAATGAACAACCCAGTAATTTTTAAATGGGCAAAAGATCTGAATAGGCACCCCACCAAAAAAGATAACAGAGGGAGCAAATAAGCATATGAAAAGATGTTCAATATCATATTTCATTAGGGAATTGAAAATTAAAACAATGAGATACCACTACACATCTATTAGAACAGCCAAGATCTGAGACACTGACAACACCAAATGCTGACAAGAATGTGGAGTAACAGGAAATCTTATTCAACACTGGTGGGGATGCAAAATGGTGCAGCCACTTTGGAAGACAGTTTGGCAGTTTTTTACAAAACTAAACATACTCTTACCATATGATCCACAACTATGTTCCTTGGTATTTACCCAAAGGAGTTAAAAATATATGCCCACACAAAAACATACAAATGGGTATTTAGAATACCTTTATTTATGATTGCCAAAACTTGGAAACAATCAACATGTCCTTTAGTAGGTGAACAGATTAATAAATAATGGCACATTCAATGAAATACTATTTACAGCTGAAAAGAAATAAAGCTATGAAGACACATAAAAGGACCTTAAATGCATATTACTAAGTGATAGATGCCAATCTGTAAAGGCTACATGTGAAATGTCTTCAATTATATGACATTCTGGAAAAGGTAAAACTATGGAGATGATAAAAAGAGCAGTGGTTGCCAGGAGATAAGAGAAAGAGGATGAACAGGCAGAGAAGAGGATTTTTAGGATCCTCTACTATTGTACTACTATCATACTACTCTGTATGATACCAAAATGGCAGATGTAAGTCATACATTTGTCAAGACCTACAGAATGTACACCACCATGAGTGGGTCCTGATATAAATGATGGACTTTGTGTGGTGATGATGTGTCAATGCAGGTTCATCAGCTGTACCACATGTGCCACTCTGGTGAAGGATGTTGACAGTCGGGGAGGAAGATATACAGGAACTCTGTACTTTACCCTCAATTTTGCTATGAGCCTAAAACTGCTAAAAAAATTAAGTTTTTTTTAAGTGAGTTGATATCTCAAAAAGCAGCTATAAGTCCCATATGCAATAGAACAGAAGTTCATTAACTCTTTATTTAATCCTACTTTGGTCACATTATCACAAACATCAAAATAAACATGCCAGAAGCCTCCATGTAATCATCAAGGTCTTGATTGGGATTTACTTACAGAGTGTATTCATTTGCTAAAACTAAAATTATAGACTTATGATCTATGCATTTTATTCTTTGTAAATTTCACTTCAATTTTTAAGAAGAATTACAAAGTAAAAGGTAAAATCTAATTTTTAAAAAAGCATCAATGAAAAAGTATTTCTCTAGAACTGCAACCATGTGTGTAAAAATGGAGATAAATGGAAAATATAAATAAATAATTACTTTTCTATGTATAAAGTATCTGTGGAAGGACACACAGGAAATGAATCCCCAAAGGGAAACTGAGTAAGTGGGGGGCAGAAATAGGACAGTTTTTCACCACCTAACTGGTATCTTTTAAATTCATTAGGCTTCATTTTCCATTCAAAACTAATAATTAAAATATATATATATATATATATAAAATCACAAACACTTTTAAAGTAAAAGTCAAAAAGTTCACATTGATATAATATTGAGTTATCTCAGTTTGGGGTATTAAAGTCTGAATTGATGATTACAGCTTTGCTATTCAAAATGTGGTCCTCAGACCAGCAGTATCAGCATCACCTGGAATTCGTATAAAATGCTCAGCCTTTAAGGTGTTTGTAACAGATACATAGATATATACAGCTAGATAGGAACAGATATAAATACATGAATATATGTCAAAAGTCATTGACATGTATACTTAAATGTGTGAGCTTTACTATATGTAAATAATACCTCAAAAAAGTTAAACTTTTTTAAAGAAAGAAATGCAGAATCACAGAATCTTAGGCCCACCCCCGGGGCTTAGTTACACTTACAACCTACATTTTTGACAAATCTTCTGATGTTTCAAATGCACATTAAAATTTGAGATATACATTCTTTTGGAGTACTTGCAAACATTAACATAGTTTGTCATTATAGGCAACAGTCATTCAAGACTTCTTTTGTGTCTCTCAAACTGACTATAAATTCCGTAACCGTAAGGACCATGTTAATTTTATACACTGATGTATAACAGGTACTCAATAAATACCCACCAAATGAAAGAAAGAAAGCTCTCACATTTTGTTATGATTATTACTGAATTTTCTCTTTTCGTGTTTACTAGAACTCCTTTCTCTTCTGGTTTAAGAAGGGTTACCTGGTTTAAGTCGGACTTACCTGTCTTAGACAAGGGGAAGGGCTGAAAGCTTTAAGAGAAAAGGTTCTGAGCATATCATTTTGTTTTGATTATAATGGAAAGGGAAGAAAAATAGTGTAAGTCCTAGCCAATAAATCAAAGTATATACATGCATACATTTTTCAGTTGTTTTATTTTAAGAAATATTATTTTAAGCTTGAAAACACCTTTTATTAGTTGACATCTCATTTTTACAAAGAAAAAAATCTTGTAAGATAATTAATATTCAGGATATTTCTGAAAATTTTAAATGATTTTGAAGAAACTTAATTGGTTATTATAGTCAATAAGCAAATAAAATTACTGGAAGTTTTTTTTTCTGTTTCCTAAGTTTGAAAATAAAGGAGATGTGCTCCCAAAGAAACAATAATTAGCAATCACTGTAACCACAAAGAGAGAGGAAAAAGCCAGGAGAGAATAAAACACAAGTTTAGAAGGTAGTTGTATATTTAGCTGAATTAGCTCACCTCAAAACAATAAATCCTAAACTATCAAAGGGAATGACATGACATGAAGATATGTGATTTATACTTCAGAACTCTGAACAGGCTCTGCAACTGGCAATACCAGATACCTCCAGAAGTATAGAATGAGTGGGAACTGTTAGAAAGCTTAGTTAAGAAGCAGTTAGATCCCCAGACCCTCCCTTTACTGTGTATCTGGGTGACAGTCCTTGCTCCATCCTAGCAGAAGGGTGGAGGCTTTCAATCAGGAAAAACTTAAAATAGGTTAAGTGGCCTATGGGAATACTTAGCAATTGAGAGTAGGGACATCAAACTGAAGAGAGGTAATTATGTAAAAGTTTACATAGTAATGCTAGAATCCCAAACAATCTTCCCCTACCTGGCTCCCTAAATTCTGGCAACTAAGCCTATACCTCCTTCCAGGCAGGAGATTGGAAGATGCTTCTCTAGGAAATCTGACAAACCCAAGATAAGAGATCAAGGGAGATTATCACACCCAATCCCAGTAAGATCGCACAATAGTGAAGCCCATAGTCCAAAACCTCACAATGAGCACAAGATCATGAGAAAGCTAAAATAAATTTTTTTTTAATTTTAAAGAATGATGGGAGAAAAGGAAGTATAAATAGAACCATAACTTCTATTTCTAAAAGCCTGCCTTTTTTCTTTCTTGGGGGGTGATAAAACAGAGGCAAGAACTGTATAAAACCAAAAGTATACCCTGTCTATACACTGGTACATGGTCTTTAAGGCAGTGATTTTAAATGTTTAGAATACTTTTCTGATTCTAGAATGTTCCTGATTCTATGAAGAAACACAAAGTTATGGCAAAGGATTTCTAAATCAGACTCTACCAATACTTACAAATATCTATCTATGAATACTAAGAGCACAATGACTACCTTCGGGGAAGTTTTCAATTGTTTTTGCTAGGAGGTGCACTTTTTCTCAGAGGTAGGAATTACTTCCAACCTAAGATATTATTATGGTGAATCATAGTATAATTCAGTTTGTCAGTAGTTTAAGATAATTCACATATTAAGATTCTCCAAGAACAAAAAAAAGGAATTTGGTCTTTTGTCCCCTTATCAGTCTGACTCCAGATGAAAAGCCTAGGGAAGCACTGATTGAAAAACAAATTTACCTGTTTGTCAAGTTCTATAGAAAAAACGGTTATAAATATTTGTAATACAAGTAAAGAAGAAAAAACAGAAACACATGGTAACAAAAGTAAGTTTATATCACATCCATAAAGATATATTATCTCCTAAACATTCCTTTTTCATAAACAAGAGTATAACCAAGCTGAATACTATTAGACTTTGCTAGTTAAGCTGCATCAGTATTTTAATGTTTAACTGAGCATATCATTTTCTCATTTTTCAGATTTATTGCCATTTCTAACCATTTCTAAATGCTCTGAACAAAACTAATTTTGCTAAAAGTCTCTTTCTAGGCTCCCCCAAAAAAAACAAACAACAAAAAAAAACATTCATCTATCAAATTATAGAAGTAAAAATCTGGCCCATGAAATTAAGAGAGTTATCTAAGATCATACATAGCTAATGGGTGTCACAGCCATAAACCCAGGAGTCTTCACCCCAATATAGGCAATTATGTCAAAAAAGGAAAGCAGCACAACTTCCATTACATTTCCTGGTCAATAATGCCAGAAGCAAAGTCCCTGTTCCTCCCACCTAACTAATCAGTTAGTCCCATTTACACCAACTAAGTGAAATACTGTGATTTGCTTACAGGATGTCGGTGGTAGTATTAAGCAAGATTGGCTCTTTCTGATTGCCAGAGCTATATACAGATTCATTTAATTTACTTCATAATGAGAGTTTAGTACAAGAATATGTGGGGTAGTGTGGAAGCACAAGAAAAATCTCCACAATTAGGTCTCAATGAGAACTGAACACAGGCCAGAATAAAATAAATTGGTGTCCCAGTAGGAACTCTAACTGATCACTGTCATAATTCAATTTCCTGATTCTGCCTCTGACTGCGGTATGTTTTACTCTCTGCTGTGACTGCTCAACTATATGGTTTCTGCTGTCCTGCTTCTGCTTACTGCCTTCTTTGGTATCTCATATTCAAATTACCTAAGGAAGAGGATAAGACTGAGTTTGTCACTTTAATGACGTAAGACATTTAATGACGTAAGAGTTAAAAATATGGTCCACCCTCTCCAGAGCATAGTCTCTCACTACACTGTCTTCCCTACACACATATTCCTACACAGCAGATCTCAAATAGGAACTTCATCTCACACCACCCTCCATAATTTCTACTCCTGCGCATAGATAATTCAATAGTCTCTCTCCCACCAATGTCTTTTCTCTGAATTGAGATTTTCCTTTGAACCCATATTTATTCCACATTTGTCCTAAAATGAAGTCTGATACGTGAATTTACTAGATAAAACTATTCAGATATATTTTCCTATTATAGAAAAATGGCTGCCCTCACTGGGCATTAGAAAAAACATTTTCTAATAGAAACACAAGCAATTTTATAGATTACCATTTATTAAGTATTTACCATGTCAGGCACAGACAGGAAATATCACAGATTAGCAAATAAGGCCCAGAAAGGTTAATATAAATAAAAGTATTTCTTTTAAATTAGTAAGTACTTATCCAAAATCGCATCTAATAAATAGGAGAGCTGAAATTAAAATCCCATCTATATAATGCCAAAGCCCATGTTTTTAACAACCATCCTCTACTGTCAATGATTGCCAAATAGAATTACCACTGGTATTTTATAACACTAACCCTACCAAAAAAAAACAAAAGAAAACCCCTTCCATACTTCTAATACTGCTCACTGAGATATCTACCACACACTTAAGAGTTCTGTGACCAAGTAAGTGGAGAAATTATATTAAAAAGAGCTCATTACACATTCATATTGTAGGAATCCTCAGAATTTTTAATATGCTAACCCACACTGTGAATATCCAAAATGTAAATACTTTTAAGCAGAGTTTCCCACATATATTTAGCCAAAGTTAACCACTCTTCACAAGCCACTGCCTGGAACTGTTTTGTGGAATGCTGCTTAGAAAAAATTTATCTAGTAAGAAATTTCATACGGCCATCTTTTTCTTTGATAATTTCCCCTAAGCTAGGTCAGTTAGTTATCAGTAAATATTGTGGTACCTGCTCACCCATACCCTACTTTTAGGTGAAAATGTCATGGCCATGCTGAGGGTTAATGGCCATGTTTTCAAATCACGGAACTTCAGCTCTGTTCAGAAATGACTGGACAGGATAGGCACCCAAAAGATAATCCATTTACTTATGCAGTCTACTTCAAAAAGGTGAGACGGGCCAATGGGCCAAGAAACGATAAACAAACAATAAAGTACAGGGGCTGGAAGAGCCACACAGTGGCTGTAGGATAGCTAGTAGAAATCACAAAGTAATAGGAAACCAGCAGGAAGCAAAGGAAACTGGCCAACAGAAAAAAAGTGAGAGTTTAACAGAGAAGGCAGACAGGCTATTTGCCTGCTTTTGGGAGCTAGCGCCTGTGAATTGAGCCCTTGGATTTCTATGAGCTCATTGTTGTGCCCTTATAATAAACCCCCTGTTGATTGACTAGCTTGAGTAGCTCCCTTTTCCTTGCAACCAATCATATTTGAATTCAAATGGGAAAGTTTAACTCATTTCACTGCAACGAAGCAGTGTTAGAAGAGTATAGACTGTAGAGTTAGGATGCTTAGGACTGAATCCCAGGTCCTTTACTGCAAGATGCAAAACTTCAGACAAGTTACTTAAAGCCTCCAATTCCCATCTTTAAAATGGAAATAATGAGTATATCTCCACCTCAGTAAGGCTGTAAGGATTATATGAGATATTTGTAAAGTGCTTTATAGATATAAAAAGCACTGAATGTTGCTATTATTACTACTAATTTGCATGCACTTCTCTTCTCTCACTCAACATAAAAATCTTGTCCTTACCCTGTAACTATGAAAGGAGAAAAAGATCTTGTTGCTAGATGTAAAAATCTGGTAAATATTGTTTTTGAAAAATTTACTAGTACACTGTAACCACAATGCTTTAACTCTAGGGTATCTCTCACCCTTTGTACATTTTTGCAGAACTAACAACATCAAATACTCTGAAAATATTTTTGATCTTCATGAAATCATTTTTCCACAACTGGGTAAAAATGTTACATCAATATCAGATATACCTTATCTAAAGCATCAACATTTAAAAATTTTAAATCAACATTTAAAATCTTTAAAAAGATTCCAAAACATAACAACTTTTAAAGGACAACAAAATAAACCTATTTCATAAAATAATAGATTATTTCTTTTATGCTAAGATTATATTTGGAATCAATATGCAGACCTACTATAATAACAAGAAATTAAAAGGGAACAAATACATAGTAGCTTTTATTGAGGTCTTTTAATAACAAACACTTTCAAATCCAAAGACAAGTATGCTTATTATAGTTTACTGAGTTTTTAACCCTACTAATGCCTGAATCATATTAGATTCACTTCATATACTGAAATAGTTATATACTTTCTAGGAACAACTGATAGTTATTTTTGTAATTATTTATCTATTGGCTTTGGTAAAAAATATGGTAGTTTTTTATAAAATTAAGCATACACCTACATGTAACCCAGAAATTCAACTGATAAATCAGTTACCAAAGAGAAATGAAAAAATATTTTCATAAGCGGACTCATAAGAATAACTAGCAGTTTTATTCATTATAGACAAAAACTAGAAAAAGGCCAGGTATCCATCAATGGAATGGATAAACAGCTCTATAGTCACACAATAGGATATTATTAAGTAAAAAAAAAAAAAGGAAGAAACTTCGAACAGACATTAACAGTGTAGATGCATTCAAAAAATTGCTCAAAGGCCTTATATAAAGAAGCATATGCCCTATGATTCCAACTACATGAAGTTCTAGAATCAGCAAAATTAATCTATGGTGAAAAAGAAATCAGTTTCACCATGAAAAAGAGAACAGTTTCAGTGACTGCCTCTGCCAGAGTAGGGACAAGAACTGACTGGGAAGAGGCATAAGGAAACATGTTAGAGTAATGGCACTTGTACTATATCTTGATGGGGGTTGAGTTATAAGTGTGTAAAATTTCTAGGAATGTAAACTTAATATTTGTGTATCTCATTACACATAAATTTTACATCAAAAGAAAAATGGCCCAAAACATTGGATTCTAGTCCATGGTATGCATACCAAACAAGTTCAGGGGCAGTATACTGGTATCAATTGTTTACTTTGAAATGTGTCCCAAAAAGAGATGGATAAATGGTAACAGAGGAATTAACAGTTAGATTAATATGTGATAAAATAGGTATAATAAAATGTTAGTTGTACAATGTAGGTAGTAGGTATGTGTTGTTTCACTGTAAACTTTTTACTACAGTTTTGAAAATTAAATGCAGAATCGTAAGCAAGTGTAGAAAAAACATTCATCCAATCCTTCCAGGTTCAACTCAAAATGAATTGTTTCCATGAGCCTTCACCCTCAGCCTTCTGTACACTAGTCTTACTGCCTATAGCACTCATCTGACAATTTTATCTTTTGACATATAGTCTTATAAAATACAGTGCAAGCCTCTTGGGGGCTGCTTCTTGATAGTGGAGACAGAAAACACCGTAGTAATGTGGTGATTATGCTTTCTATGTAAATATAAACAAAAATTATTTTGTGAGCCATAACTTCCAAGAGATAACTACCTTGTCAGTCAACTAAAATATAACTTACATGTGTATGTTTACATAACACTGAAACACACACACACACATATTGAATACTAAAATAAAAACCATGATAACTTTTAACCAAGTGCCCTTGTTTTTTTTTTTAGTTATTGGTTATTAACAAAATAGCCTCAGCCCTCTGAATTCAACTACTGAATTCACTTGCACAAAAAGGAATTGGTTGATGCTTTCTCAAGTACTCTGTGAAAAGCCATGGCACAAGAAGCCTCAGATCTTTATATGAGAATAAAACCATCAGCAGAGAGTTATATGGAGTCTGTAATTTTGTAACTATATAAAGATGGAAAATATTTGGGTAAAAAGTGATGACTTTTTACATTTCTTTTTTAGAATTATTTTAAATTGATCAACATCTTCTCATTACTTGATATATTTAATTAATCCTAAAGAAGTTTTACACTTTATTGTTTCAAAAATGATACATAATACACATTTAGGATTTTAAGATCTCCTGTCACTTTACAGGTATGTTCTTTCTATACCTGTTAAAGGCCAATAATAAAACATTTAAGAATCTTGTTATTCTCTTTTAAATTAAAAATATCAGCATAAGAAATCACATTTAGGTATGGACAAAAGGGAATAAGCACATATACCGTTCATATTTTGTAGTAATGGTAATGATTCCATACTTCTATCCCCAAAAGGAAAAAACATGAAACTAGAAGTATCATATATAGCAAATACTTAAACATGTTGTTTTAAATTTATCTGAATTGTCAAGGCATAGCTCTGGAAGAAACTACCTGTTTACAGGGGTTACCCTCAATCCCATGTATGAATGACAAAGAAAATAATTATCATATTCTTAAAACATTACTGGTAACCATGATTACACCAAACTATAGAAACATTAATTACTATTTTCAAGAGAAACATAGTATCTTCTACTAGAATAAACTATTAGGCTTTATTTTTTCATATACATATCACATGTTCATACCTTAATAAGATTCATACATATACATGTATTTTATTTAGTATATAAGGAAAAAGTAATTTATATTTTATCCATTCATTTAATTTCTATAGAACTTAGGTCTTCTTAAATATGCTCTTTAAAAATTAGACTATTTCTAGAAATTAACTAAGCCAAAGATATTGCATGTTCTTTCTAATATCTTTAATTGAGACAAAATTAGTATATAATAATAAGCTTCAGGTATAAAAGATTACAATTTGACATCTTTACACACTACAGAGTGATGAGCACCAAAAGTCTAGTAACCATGCATCACCCTACAATTGACCCTTGCCCCTTACCCATTTCAAGCATTCTCCAGTCTTCCCTGGTAACCGTCAATCTGGTTCTCTGAATCCATAAGTTTTTGTATTATGTTTGTTTGTTGGTTGATTGATTTGTTTACATTCCCCATGTGAATGAAATTATACAGCATTTGTCTTTCTTCATCTGACTTATTTCACTTAGCATAGTACCCTCAAGGTCCATCCATGTTGTTACAACATGGACAAGATTTCCCTCTTCTTTATGGCTAGGTAGTATTCCATTGTGTATATATACCTTATCCATTCATCCATCTATGGATACTTAGATTGTTTCCATATTTGGCTATTGTAAATAATGCTTCAATGAACATAGGGGTATATGTATCTTTTTGAATTAGTGTTTTCATATTCTCTGGATAGATAAATACCCAAAAGTGGAATACCTGGATCATATGGTAGATTTAATTTTAATTTCTTGAGGAATTTTCATAATGCTTTTTCTATACTGCCTGCACCAACTTACATCCCCACCAACAGTATACAAGGATTCTCCTTTTCTCCACATCACCTCCAACAATTATTATTTCTTGTCTTTTTGAAAATACTACTCTAACAGATATGAGATGATATCTCATTGTGGTTTTGATTTTCATTTCCCCAATTAGTGATGTTGAACATCTTTTCATGTGCTTGTCGGCTATCTATATTGTATGTCTTTTTTGCAAAAATGTCTATTCAGATCCTCCACCCACTTTTAAATATGAGTTCTTTATGTATTTTGTATATTAACCCCTTATCAGATATATAATTTGCAATTTCTTCTCCCATTCAATGGGTTGCCTTTTTTTATTGAAGTACCATTGATATATGATCTTATATTGGATTCAAGCATACAGCACAGTGGTTCAACAGTTACCCATATTAAATCCACAATCCTACTAGTGCAGTTACTATCTGTCAATACAGGAATCTGCTACAGGATCTCAATGGGTTCCTCTTTATTCTGAGGATGGTTTCTTTCACTGTGCAGAAGCTTTTTAGTTTGACTGTAGTCCCATTTGTTTACTTTTGCTTTTGTTTCCCTTTTCTTTGGTGTCAAATAACACAAACACATCACAAGACCAAAGACAAGGAGGTTGGTACCTGTTTTCTCTAGGAATTTTATAGTTTAAGGCCTTTAATCCATTTTGAGTTAATTTTTGTGTATGATCTAAGATAGTGGTCTTTTGTATATAGCTTCCAGTTTCCCCAGGACAATTTAATGAATAAACTATATTCATGACTCCTTTGTTGTAAATTAATTGAACATATATGTATAGATTTATTTCTGGGCTCTATTTTTTTCTATTTGTCTATGTGTCTATTTTTATGCCAATACCCTACTGTTTGACTATTATAGTTCTTTAATATAGTTTTCAATCAGGGAGCATGATGCCTCCAGCTTCATTCCTCTTTCTCAAGATTGTTTTGGCTATTTGGGATCTCTTGTGGTTCCACACAAATTTTAGAATTACTTAGTTCTGTGAAAAATGGCATTGGAATTTTTATAGGGGTTGCACTGAATCTGTACATTGCTTTGGGCAGTATGGCTATTTTAATATTATAAATTCTTCTAATCAATGAGCATGGAATATCTTTCCACTTATTTGAGTCTTTTTCAATTTATCTCATTAGTGTCTTACAGTTTTCAGTGTACAGTTCTTTCACCTCCTTCATTAAGTTTATTTGTAGGTATTTTATTCTTTTTTTGATAAAACTATAAATGGAATTGCTTTCTTAATTTCTGATAATTTGTTATTAATGTATAAAAACACTACAGATTTCTGTATATTGATTTTGAATCCTGCAACTTTACTGAGTTCACTTATTCTAACAGTTTTTTGGTGGAAATTTAGGATTTTCTATATATAGTATCATATCATCTGCAAATATTGACATTTTTACTCCTTCCTTTCCAATTAGGTATCTTTTATTTTTTTTTCTTGCCTTATTGCTGTGGTTAGGACTTACAATACTATTTTTGATAGAAGTGGCAAGATTGGTCATCCTTATCTTGTGCCTGATCTTAGAGGAAAAGCTTTCAGTTTTTCATCAAGTATGATGTTAGCTATAGATTTGTCATATATGGCCTTTATTATGTTGAGATACATTTCCTCTACAACCACATTGTTGACAGTTTTTACCATAAATGGATGTTGAATATTTTCAAATGCTTTTTCTGTGTCTATTGAGTTGGCCATGTGATTTTTATCTTCCATTTTGTTAATATGGTACATCACATTAATTGATTTGCAGATGTTGTGCCATCCTTGCATGCCTGTAATAAATTCCACTTGATCATGGTGTATGATCCCTTTAATGTATTGTTGAATTCAGTTTGCCAAAATTTTGTTGAGGATTTCTGCATCTATATTCATCAGGAATATTGACTTATAATTTATTCTATGTGTGGCATCCTTGTTTGGTTTTTGTATCAGAGCAATGCAGGCCTTATAAAGTGAGCTTGGAAGCTTTACCTCCTCTTCAGTTTTTTGAAAGAGTTTGAAAAGGATAGGTATAAAATAGTTTTTGAATGTTTGGAAGAATGCACCAATGAAACCATCTGGTCCTGGACTTTTGTTTGTTCTGGGGATTTTTATTACTGATTCACTCTACTTATCAGAAATCAGTCTACTTGGATTTTCTATTTGTTCATAATTCAGTCTTAGAAGATTGTATGTTTCTGGGAACTTACACATTTCTTATAGGTTGTCCAGTTTGTTGGTATATAACTGTCTGTAGTAGTTTCTTATGATTCATTATGTTTCTGTAATATCAGTTGTAACTTCTCTTTCATGTCTTATTTTATTTATTTGAGCCCTTTCTCCTTTTCTTGGTTCAGTCTATCTAATAGTTTGTCAATTTTGTTTATCTTTTCAAAGAACATGCTTTTAATTTCACTTATTTTTTCTATTGTCTTTGTAGTCTCTATTTCATTTATTTCTCCTCTGGTACATGAACCAAACTATGAAGTTTAAAGTAAGCAGGAGATTTTTACTACTAATTTGCTGAGTAAGCTAGAATAAGAACTTAAATAAACAGGTTTTAGATTTCTCATTTACAAAATGAAGAGTTTGTACAAAACCTCTATTCCTAAATTGTACTGAGGAATATGAAACTTTGACCATTTTTAGTAGGATTCAGTTCCTTCCTTTAAAAAGCTCACAAGAACAGAAGTCAGCAAAACAATCAACAATAGTATCTATTTGTTTGTTTGTTAGTGTGGAATTGGTATTATTTCTTCCTTAAATATTTTTTTATTAAGGTATCATTGACATACACTCCTATGAAGGTTTCACAAGAACAATGTGGTTACTACATTCACTCCCATTATTGAGTCCCCCCTAAACCCCATTGCAGTCACTGTCCATCAGTGTAGTAAGATGCCACAGAGTCCCTGTTTGTCTTCTCTAACCTACACTGTCTTCCCCGTGACCCCCCACACACCATGTGCAGCAATCATGGTATCCCACAATCCCCTTCTCCCTCCCTCCCCACCTGCCCTCCACCACCCCTCCCCTTTGGCAAACACTAGTCACTCCTTGGAGTCTGTGAGTCTGCTGCTATTTGATTCCTTCAGTTTTGCTTTGTTGTTATACTCCACAAATGAAGGAAATCATTTGGTATTTGTCTTTCTCTGCGTGACTTATTTCACTGAGCATAACACCCTCTAGCTTCATCCATGTTGTTGCAAATGGTAGGATTTGTTTCTTTCTTATGGCTGAATAATATTCCATTGTGTATATGTACCACATCTTCTTTATCCACTCATCTACTGATGGACATTTAGGTTGCTTCCATATTTTGGCTATTGTAAATAGTGTGGCAATAAACATAGGGGTGCATATGTCCTTTTGAATCTGAGAAGTTGTTTTCTTTGGGTAAATTCCTAGGAGTGAAGTTCCCAGGTCAAATGGTATTTCTATTTTTAGTTTTTTGAGGAACCTCCACTTGCTTTCCATAATGGTTGAACTAGTTTACATTCCCACCAGCAGTGTAGGAGGGCTCCCCTTTCTCTACATCCTCACCAGCATTTGTTGTTCCTAGTCTTTTCTATGTTGGCCATCCTAAGTGGTATGAGGTGATATCTCATTGTGGTTTTAATTTGTTTTTCCCTGATGATTAGTGATGTGGAGCATCTTTTCATGTGTCTGTTGGCCATCTGAATTTCTTCTTTGGAGAAATACTATGCCCATTTTTTAATAGGATTATTTGTTTTTTGGGTGTTGAGGTGTGTGAGTTCTTTATATATTTTGGGTGTTAACCTCTTGTCAGATATGTCATTTACAAATATATTCTCCATACTGTAGGGTGCCTTTTTGTTCTGCTGATGGTGTTCTTTGCTGTACAGAACAGAATCTATTATTTTTTAGTATGTTAAACTATGTCTCCAGCCAAATATGAAAATATCCAAGGAACTTAATAAAAACCATAGCCAGCTGAAATTCGGTGAAACAAGCCTATGTATTAAATATATGTATGAAGAATATATATACACATTTGTAAAAATAAGAGCTGCCATTGTTTTAGTGCTTTTTCTGCTAGGCAGAAGACCCTGCTTATGAGTTCATTTAATCCTTATAACAATCAGATGAATCAGGGATTCATATTTACTATTTTTACAAGTTTGCTGAGGATAAACTGAGCTCAGAAGTTAAGTGATTAATCCACAGTCACAGTCCAGTAGGTGGTTAAACAGAAATTCAAACACAGGTTGTCTGACTCAAGAATTTAGACTCAATTGTGAACAACCAGTAAGCTATACTGCCTCATGTAGATACTTGCTACAAAGGTAGAGAGCGGGAGAAGACATTATTTGGGCAATTACAGACCTCTTAGCCAAGGACGGAGGATTGGGGTTGTAAAGGAATAGGAGATGCCACTCTCTGTGGGAGGGAAAAAGTATCCCTGTCACGCAGAATACCATAACTACATGATACAGGTCATACAGACTGCCTCTGCCACTGACACTGATTAGATACCTTGAGGCATCTTGGGTATGAATTTGAAGCTAGTGGCAAATGGCTGAAAGATTAAACACAGAGTAACATGACCATTTCATTGGTGAAAAAGTTTTAATACTCTAACTGCAGAATGAAAATAGCTGGAGAATTTAATTGAAAGGAGAAGGATAAGGAGGTTCCAATGGCAGATTTCTTGTTGTCTCTGAATAGCTACAATTATGGTAATAATAGATGCCCTAATTTTCACTATGGATGTGGACCACATTTCCCAGTATCCCTGTTAGCTAAGTTTAAGTCAAAGGAAATGATAAGGGCTTTTAAAGAGAGAAAGGTATCCCTTCCTCCCCACTTTTTCCATCCTTCTACTTGGAATATAAATGTGACAGAGCTAAAATATTGAGTATAATGATGGAAACAGCCTGGGTCTGAATGGCTATACAAACGCAAAACTGTCTACAACTAGACCTTTACGTGAAAGAAAATTTTTTATATTGCTAAGGCATTTATGTTAGGTCTCTACTACAGGGAGCCAAACCTCAATCCTAACAGAGTGCTCTTTACAGTATATAATCGAAGGACTGAAAAGGACCTGAACTATTGCACTGACTGTGGAGACAGAAAAAGAGGAATGTGAGAAAATTTTAAGAAGAAACAAAAACACTTTAAAGTGAAAGTGAGGGGGGAAGGAAAAACTGTGGGTACGTTTTTTTATCTGGGTGAATGACCAAGAGGGAAATGTCTGGAGGGGCCAGAAATGTTTACTTGAACATGATGCATTTCCAACTCCTATGAGACATTTCAGTGGATTTTTTTTCCATGGGCAGTTCTACCTGCTAGTCACAACCTACATACCCTTGCCAGTATCTTCTTGATGCTTATAGCTGTCCAAAACTCCCTATCATTACACATTAATGGGTTTCATCCTGAAATGGATGTAAGCCTTTAAAAGAAGAATTTTCCATTTCTCTGCTAGTGAGGTTGATCAAGCCTAGGAAAATTAGATAAATTCCTTAAAAACAAAGTCAATACCCCTCTGCTCTCCAATCACTCAATAGACACTTGAACAAATGGCAAAAAGGAAGCCATTTGGCACTCCACTTATGAAAGGCTGATAACCTTTCTTTAAAGAAGAGTCCAGCTTTTTCTTAAATGTTCCGCTTTTATTAGTCGAAACTGCGAAAGGGAAACATTCACTATCTAGCTTGTTTTTTGTCATGGCATCATGTCTGACACATAATACTCAATAAACATTTCTCAAATAAAAAAATAACTAAACAATATCCTTACCTGGGAAATCCCCCAATTTCAACAGCGGATTTTTGCACAGAATGAGAACATGAGCCTTGGACTAAAAAAAACCCTGGATTCAGATACTAGTAACACCAGTACTATATAACCTCAAGCAAATTACTTAATATCCCCAGGTTCCTTATAACATCAACTAACTTAAAAATTTGTGAGAAACCAATTAAATTAGATAAAGTCTGGCACATAGCATTTGATAAATGGCAGCTATTATTAATAGAGTAGGTGTCCCATCTTTCACACTCATAAAAAAAAAGCCAGAGACAATTATCATATAATCTCCTGAAACATATTATAACTCATTAAATGCTATGGTGTTTTCAAATATCCTTTATTCTTTGTCAACCAAATTCCTCAATACACAATGTGAACAATAGCAAAGAAAGGGAATGGGAGGGGTGAAGTGGTAGGAGGGTAATACAGTTTTTTGGTTACACAGTGAACTTCTATTTTCAAAAACCTTCAGTTTTTCACCATCCTAAATGAATATTTATTATTGTTTCCTCTCATTTCCTTCCTCCTTCTAAAAAAAATGAGTTTCCTTAATCTAAACCTGTGTGGATTTTAGTTTAGTCAGGCTAAAATTATTTGGTAAAACATCTGTTTCAAAAGAAAAACAAGTAACATTCTTTTCAAATTCCATACAACCGCGTGGGGGACAATTATATAAAGCATTTGTAAAATTCACTACGATCCCAACTGCTACTTCCCCGTTGCAAATTAATCTGCATATGATTATTTTCCAACTTTGTTTGACACTTGATTTCTCTCTGTAAATGTAACTAGACTTAGCTTAAGCTGGAAAAAACAAAGAACATATTTTTACCTACAAGCAGATGTCACTAACTATGAACAGATTTTTTTCACTTAAAAACTAACTCAAAAACCAGTTATTTTCATTAAACAAAAATCTTACATTTCAACTTTTTTAACCTATATTTTTTATTAAGGTATCACTGATACACAATCTTATGCTTAGGTTTCACATAAGCAACATAAAGGTTACTATATTCTCACCTATTATCAACTCCCCAACACATACCCCATTACAGTCAATGTCCATCAGCACAGTAAGATACTATAGAATCATTACTTGTATTCTCTGTGCTATACCTCCTTTCCCATGCCCCACCTATATTATGTGTGCTAATCATAAAGTCCCTTAATCCCTTTATTCCTCCCTTCCCACCCACCCTCAACAACTCCTCCCCTTTGGTAACCGCTAGTCCATTCTTGGAGTCTGAGTCTGCTGCTGTTTTGTTCCTTCACTTTTGCTTTGTTGTTATACTCCACAGATGAGTGAAATCATTTGGTACTTCTCTTCCTCTGCCAGGCTAATTTAACTGACCATAATATCCTACACCTCCACTCATGCTGTTGCAAATGGTAGGATTTCTTTTCTTCTTATGGCTGAATAATAGTCCATTGTGTATATGTATCACCTCTTCTTTATCCATTCATCTACTGATGGACACTTTGATTTCATTTCTTGGCTATTGTAAATAGTGCAGTGATAAACATAGGGGTGCATATGTCTTCTTGAGTCTGGGATCCTGTTTTCTTACGGTAAATTCCTAGGAGTGCAATCCCTGAGTCAAATGCTATTTCTATTTTTAGTTTTTGGAGGAACTTCCAAACAGCTTTCCACAGTTGTTGAACTAATTTACATTCCCATCAACAGGGTAGGAGGGTTCCCCTTTCTCTGCATCCACATCCTCGCCAGCATTTGTTGTTGCTTGTCTTTTGGATGTTGGCCATCCTAACTGGTGTGAGGTGGTATCTCATTGTGGTTTTAATTTGCATTTCACTGATAATTAGCGATGTGAAGCATCTTTTCATGTGCTTGTTGGCCATCTAAATTTCTTTGCAGAAGAGTCTGTTCAGATCCTCTGCTCATGTTTTAATTGGGTTATTTGATTTTTGGGTGTTGAGGAATATGAGCTCTTTATATATTTTGGATGTTAATTTCTTATCGGATATGTCATTTATGAATATATTCTCCATTACTATATGATGCCTTTTTGTTCTACTGATGGTGTACTTTACTGTACAGAAGCTTTTTAGTTTGAGGTAGCCCCACTTGTTCATTTTTTCTTTTGTTTCCCTTGTCCAAGGAGATGTGTTCATGAAGAAGTTGCTCATGCTTATATTTAAGAAAGTTTTGTCTACATTTTCTTCTAAGACTTTTATGGTTTCATGACCTAGATTCAGGTTTTTGATCCATTAAGAGTTTACTTCTCTGTATGGAGTTAGACAGAATCCAGTCATTCTCTTACATGGAGCCACCCAGTTTTGCGAACACCAGATGTTGAAAAGACTATCATTTCCCCACTGTGTGTCCATGGCTTCTTTATGATATATTAATTGGTCATATATGTGTGGGTTTACATCTGGGCTCTCTATTCTATTCCATTGATCTATGGTTCTGTTCTTGTGCCAGTACCAAATTGTCTTGATTACTGTGCGTTTGTAGTAGAGCTTGAAGTCGGGGAGGGAAATCCCACCAGCTTTATTCTTCCTTCTCAGGATTGCTTTGGCTATTCGGGGTCTTTTGTGGTTCCATATGAATTTTAGAACTATTTGCTCTAGTTCATTGAAGAATGCTGTTGGTATTTTGATAGGGATTGCACTGATTCTGTAGATTGCTTTAGGCAGGAAAGTCATTCTGACAATATGAATTCTTCCTATCCATGAGCATTGGATGTATTTCCACTTATTGGCATTTTCCTTAATTTCTCTCATGAGTGTCTTGTAGCTTTTAGGGAATAGGTGTTTCACTTCCTTGGTTAGGTTTATTCCTAGGCATTTTATTCTTTTTCATGCAACTGGGAATGGAGTTATTTTTCTAATTTCTCTTTCTGCTAGTTCACTGTTAGTGTATAAGAATGCAACAGATTTCTCTGTATTATTTTTGTATCCTACAACTTTGCTGAATTTAGATGTTAGTTCTAGTGTTTTGGACTGGATTATTTAGGGTTTTTAAGTACAATATCACGTCATCTGCAAACAGTGACAGCTTAACTTCTTCCTCACTATCTGGACACCTTTTATTTCTTTGTGTTGTCTAACTGATGTGGCTAAGACCCCCAGTACTATGTTAAATAAAAGTGGGGAGAGTAAGCATCCTTGTCTTGTTCCATATCTTAGAGCAAAAGCTTTCAGTGTTTCACTGTTAAGTATGATGTTGGCTGTGGGTTTGTCATATATGGTTTTTATTGTGTTAAGGTACTTGACCTCTATACCCATTTCCTTGAGTGTTTTTATCATGAATGGATGCTGAATTTTGCCTGTTTTTTCAGCATCTATGGAGATCATCACGTGATTTCTGTCCTTTTTATTGATGTAGTTGATGATGTTGATGGATTTTTTAATATTGCCCACCATTGCATCCCTGAAATAAATCCCACTTGATTATGATGTATGATCTTTTTGATGTATTTTTGAATTTGCTAATATTTTGTTAAGTATTTTTTATGTTCA
The DNA here is from genome assembly GCF_040802235.1 of Manis javanica. Taxonomy (NCBI): domain Eukaryota; kingdom Metazoa; phylum Chordata; class Mammalia; order Pholidota; family Manidae; genus Manis; species Manis javanica. Next base: position 31,127,707 of record NC_133166.1, read on the forward strand.
TCAGGGATATTGGTCTGTAATTTTCTTGTTTTGTGGTGTCTTTGCCTGGTTTTGGTGTTTGAGTGATGCTAACCTCATAGAAAGAATTTGGAAGTATTCCCTCCTCTTCTGCTTTTTGGAAAACTTTAATGAGGACGGATATTAGGTCTTCTCTAAATATCTGATAAAATTCAGTGGTGAAGGCATCTGGTCCAGGAGTTTTGTTCTCAGGTAGTTTTTTGGTTACTGATTAAATTTCATTGCTGGTAATTGGTCTGTTCAGATTTTCAGTTTCTTCCTGGGTCAGTCTTGGAATGTTGTATTTTTCTAGAAAATTGTCCATTTCTTCTAGATTATCCAATTTGTTAGCATGTAATTTTTCATAGTATTCTCTAATAATTCTTTGTATTTCTGTGGTGTCCATAGTTATTTTTCCTTTCTCATTTTTGATTCTGTTTATGTGTATAGACTCTTTTTTCTTGCTAAGTCTGGCTAGGGATTTATCTAGTTTGTTTATTTTCTCAAAGAACCAGCTCCTGGTTTCATTAATTTTTTCTTTTGTTTTATTCTTCTCATTTTATTTATTTCTGCTCTAATCTTTATTGTGTCCCTCATTCTACTAACTTTGGGCCTCATTTGATCTTCTTTTCCCAGTTTCATTAATTGTGAATTTAGACTATTCATTTGGGATTGTTCTTCCTTCTTTAAATAGGCCTGGACTGCTACATACTTTCCTCTTAGAACTGCCTTTGCTGTGTCCCACAGAAGTTGCAGCATTGAGCTGTTGTTTTCATTTGTCTCCATATATTCCTTGATCTGTTTTAATTTGGTCACTGATCCATTGATTATTTATGAGTGTGCTGTTAAGCCTCCATGTATTTGTGAGCCTTTTTGATTTCCTTGTACAATTTATTTCTTGTTTCATACCTTTGTGATCTGAGAAGTTGGTTGGTACAATTTCAATTAATTTCAATTAATTTTTAATTTGCTGAGTCTCTTTTTGTGACCTAGTATGTGATCTATTCTGGAAAATTGTTCCATGTGCACTTGAGAACAATGTGTATCCTGTTGCTTTTGGATGGAGTGTTCTGTAGCTGTCCATTAGGTCCATCTGTTCTAATACTGCTCTGAACTGTAGGTCCATCTGCTCTAAACTGTAGAGGTGTTTTGTGGGAGTACCTCTGTCTCTTAACTTATTTTCTGTCTGGTTGATCTGTCCTTTAGAGTGAGTGGTGTGTTAAAGTCTCCTACAATGAATGCATTGCATTCTATTTCCCCTTTTAGTTCTGTTAGTATTTGTTTCACATATGTAGGTGTTCATGCGTTGGGTGCATATATATTTATAACGGTTATACCCTCTTGTTGGACTGACCCCTTTATCATTACATAATGTCCTTCTTTGTCTCTTGTTAGTTTCTTAATTTTGAAGTCTATTTTGTCTGATACAAGTACTGCAACTCCTGCTGTTTTCTCCCCATTAGTTGCATGAAATATCTTTTTTCATCCCTTCATTTTTAGTCTGTGTATGTCTTTGGGATTGAAGTGCATCTCTTGTAGGCAGCGTACAGATGGGTCTTTTTTTTTATCCGTTCAGTGACTCTATGTCTTTGCATTGGTTCGTTCAGACCATTTACATTAAGGGTGATTATCGATAGGTATGTACTTATTGTTTCTGCAGGCTTTAGATTCATGGTTACCAAAGGTTCAAGGGTAACTTCCTTACTATCTAACAATAATTTAAGTCACTTAGTATGCTATTATAAACAGAACCTAAAGGTTCTTTTTTTTTCCTTTTTTTTCTTCCTCCTCCATTCTTTATATATTAGGTATTATATTCTGTACTCTTTGTCTATCCCTTGACTGACTTTAGGGGTGGATGATTTGATTTTGCATCTGCTTAGTAATTAATTGGTCTACTTTCTTTAGTGTGGTTTTATTTTTTCTGGTGATAGCTATTTAGCCTTAGGAACACTACCATCTAGAGGAGTCCCTTTAAAATACTCTGTAGAGGATAGGGATTAAAGATGGTGGCATGAGAGGTGAGACAGAGAAATCCTCCCAAAACCACATATAATATGAAAATATAGTTAATACAACTAATCCTATAACAGCAACAGGAAAGAAGGCTGCGCCAGACTCCATACACCTGGAGAACACAGCATACCTCATGAAACAGGAGTGTATATCAATGATAACTTAATTTTAAAAATTATAAGAAAACACACAGAAAAAAAATTATTAAGCTAAAATGAGGTCATTAGGGTGGGCACTAATCCAATGCATGACTAGTGTACTTATAAGAGGAAATTTGGACAAAGACACAAAGAGGGAGGGCCACTTGAGGACAGGGAGAAGATGGCCATCTGCAAACCCAAGGCCTCAGAAGAAACCAACCCAGATGACACCTGATCTCAGACTTCCAGCTTCCAGAATTGTGAGAAAATTAATTTCTGTTGTTTAAGTCATCTTAAAAAAAACTGTAGAGGTGTTTTGTGGGAGGTAAATTCCCTCAACTTTTGCTTATCTGGAAACTGTTTAATTCCTTCTTCATATTTAAATGATAATCTTTCCAGGTAGAGTATTCTTGGTTCGTGGCCCTTACATTTCATTGCATTAAACATATCATGCCACTCCCTTCTGGCCTGTAAGTTTTCTGCTGAGAAGTCTGATGATAGCCGGATGAGCTTTCCTTTGTAGGTGATCTTTTTTCTCTCTCTGGCTGCTTTTAATCCTCTGTCCTTGTTCCTGATCTCTGCCATTTTAATTATTATATGTCTTGCTGTTGTCCTCCTTGGGTCCTTTTGTGTTGGGAGATCTGTGCATTTTTAAAGCCTGAGAGGCTATTTTCTTCCCCAGATTGGGGATGTTTTCAGTCATTATTTCTTCAAGGACAGTTTCTGTCCCTTTTTCTCTCTTCTTCGTCTGGTACCTCTATAATGCGAATACTGTTCCATTTGGATTGGTCACACAGTTCTCTTAATATTCTTTCATTCCTAGAGATCCTTTTTCTCTCTCTGCCTCTGCTTCTTTGTATTCCTGTTCTCTAGTTTCTATTCCATTTACCATCTCCTCTACCTTATCAGATCTGCTTTTAAATTCCTCCATGTTTCATTTCAGGTACTGTATATTTTAAGGTGTCTATCTCCTTCCTGAATTTGTCCCTTAGCTCTCGAATATTTTTCTGTAGCTCTATTCACACACTTATGACTTTCATTTTTAATTCTTTTTCAGGAAGATTTGTGATTTCAGTTTCACTGAGCCCTCTTTCTGGTGTCTGAGGGATCTGGGATTAAACAAGGTTATTCTGCCTTTTCATAATCCTATTAGATATGAGAAATCCTATTAGATGTGAGAAATATTAAGTGTGTACAAGCAACGCCCTCTAGTGCCCACAGCTCTGCTCTTTAGAGCTGCCCAGTTGCTGGAGCGATGGCAGTGGTCACAGGCAAGTGGTGCCAGTGCCTACCCTAAAAAGTGAGCTCTTTCCTGCTTCCTGGCTGCAGTGCCTGCCTCCGCTATAAGGGCCAGTGAGCTGTACACAGGGAGCAGCCTCTGCATTAATCCCCTAAGCTGCCATGGGCGGGGCTGGCCTGGAGCAATGGCAGGGTCAAAGGTGAGTCACACTAGTACCTGCCAGGAGGACAAAGCCCTTTCCTGCTTCCCAGCCATAGTGCCTGCCTCCACTGTCAAGGCCAGTGAGCTGTGTGCAGGGAGCAGCCTCTGCATTAAGCCATTGTAGTTGCTGTAGGCAAGGCTGCCCTCCAGCTGGTCTGGAGTGATGGTGGGGCAGCAGGCTTGTGCACAGGTGCTGGCAGGGAGGAAGGAGTGGCAGGCTGCCTTTCATGGTGGGGGGCCTTGGGGTTGCGTTGCCAGCCAGGGGGCTAGAATGCCTGAAGCTCCTGAAAGTTTCCAACCTGCTGATCTGAGTGTGCTGGAAAGATTTTGTCCACCTGTTTCTTCTCCTGAATCCTTGCCCCTTTAGGAGCCTTCTCACTGTTGGGGAGTCTTTCAAAGTACCTGCCTTTCTTTTGTCCCAGAGCAGCCGGTTGTGGGAACCTGTTCACCACAAATGGCTGAACTCTCATGACTAGTTTTCAACCCTACTAATCTCCAGAGCACCATGCCATGTGCATTTGTGCTCCCAGTATAGAATTCTAGGGCTGGGTATTTAGCAGTCCTGGGCTTTCACTCCCTGCCCACTCTGATTCTCTTCCTCCCACCAGTGTGCTGGGGTAGGGGGAGTACTCAGTTCCACCAGATTGCAGTTTTATTACTTTGCCCTTTTCCATGGGATGTTCTCTTTTCACATATGTAGACTGATTGGTACAATTCTTACTTCTGGTCACTTTCAGGAATAGTTGTATTTGCTGTATTTTCATATTATATGTGGTTTTAGAAGGACATTTCTGCCTCACTTCTCATGCTGCCATCTTTTTCCCCCTTCATTCTAATATTTTAAATAACCTATAATGTTAGATTATTTGTTTAAAGGAGAACATAACTTGCGATGTGAAGTTCCCAAACAAGTTAATTGTTTTCTTCAAATCATGGTACAATTTGACCTTGTAGAATAAAGTATACAAATGGATCAAGGGAAAATAAGGAATCTACAGATTGGTCTCATTGGTGGAAAATGGACCATTCCAAGGAAGATACAGATTCCTTCTCTTAACTCTGTCTATTATGGAAATAACTGAAAAGAAAGCCCTACTTGAAGGGTCCCCACCAGTAAGATGGCAAACTTCCAGCTTCTCTTCAGGGTCCTCAGTTCCCGCCGGCGCCACCTGAAGCCCAATCACCTCTCGCCCCCCTCCCAATCCCAGCACCTAGCCAACAGCCACCAGCCCCGTAGAAGTGACACCTCAATCAATTCATGCCCCCTCCTATATAAACCAGCACCTTTCCCTAATAAAGCAGAACTCTCCGGTGAATTGCTGCTATGTGTCGCTCCTTTCCTTTCATTGGTGCCGAAACCCAGGAGATGGGACACCCCAACTGGGCCCCGTCTTCCCCCGACACCAGCAGCAGCTTGCCCTCATCCTGTTTTTCCGGCGCTGCCTCATCACACTCACCACTCCTCTCTGGCCTTTAGGTAAGTTTTCCCCCCAGAGTGGGCTACTCTTCCCTGTGCTATCGCAGTGCCATTGACCGTGATCATCTGGCAAGGCCCTGACGCTCGGGGATGAGGAGGGAACGCTCCCCGCCTCAGGCCTTCACGGCTGCGGCGGACCCTCAGGCCCCTCCTCCAAAAGCCATAAATCCCCGCCTCAAGCCTTCACGGCTGCGGCGGACCCTCAGGCCCCTCCCCAAACAGCCATAAATCCCCGCCTCAAGCCTTTACGGCTGCGGCGGACGCTCAGGCCCCTCCTCCGACAGTCATAAATCCCCACCTCAGGCCTTCATGGCTGCAGCTAACTCTCAGGCACCCCCCTCCAACAGCCATAAACGAGGTGACTCCTTTGTGGATGAGAACGCTCCCTTTCCCCCCTCTTCCTTCTGCTCCGTCTGCCGAAAATGCCTAGCACTAGGTACCTCGTGACTCCGGCACTCTGCCTTCTAAGGGAAGTCTGGGTGACGACCCACACATCCCAAGAAATTCCGACTCGTATACGAGTTTCCGCAGACCACCAAGGATCATCGGGGACGCCCTTTGTCTCCTTGTGGTCTGCTTCCAGTCCGAGGATCTACGTTCGTCTTCCCCTGTTTGTCTCCTTCTCTGTCCTTTAGCCATGGGAGCCTCCTCATCCCTCCCTGAAAGTTCACCTCTTGAATGCCTGCTTAAGCATCTGGCTACCCTCTCCCTGATGCCTGATATAAAACCAAAACTTCTCCGTAAATATTGCTCCCAAGATTGGCCGACATACCCCCTAGACAATAAAAACCAATGGCCTGCAGGGGGAACTCTTAATCCTAACATCACTCGCGATCTTTTTAACTGCTGCCAGCGCCTGAAAAAATGGAAGGAGATTCCCTATATCGAAGCTTTCCGCCTCCTCCTCTTCCCGCCCCCTCCCAAGTTCTCCTAGCCTGCAAGCCGCCGCCCCCGCAGAAGCCTCCCGTTCACTCCCTTCCCCTTCTTCTCCTACAACAGCCCTTCTCCCTTCCTCCCCAACCATTTCCTCCCCCATCTCACCTCCTCCACCTTCATTCCCTGCAGATTAAGCCTGAGCCTTTCAGCCCCCCCTTTAACTAGGTCCCAGGGGCCTCCTCCGTCTTTGCCCTCATCACCTGTTTCTCCCCTGTTAAGGACCGCCTTTGTCTTCTCACATGTTTGTAGAGAGAATGGGAAAGCACCTCCCCCCATGTCTGAACGCAGCATGGGAAAGCACAAGCTAGAGAACAACCGGTGCAGTCCTTAGAAGTTATCTGTCCACAAAAACATATCTTGCCAAGACTCCTCACTCTGAAAATAGGGAGACCTTGAAGATGTGTAGAAACACCGCCCCTGCTTCTAGCTATGCCCTTCCCCCACTTGCCGATGTGGCAGGAATAGAAAACAACGCATTCCATAAGCAATTAACTGGAGCCCTGCTGTAGCTCAGTAGAGCATGGGACTCTTAACCTCAGAGTCATGAGTTCAAGACCAACTAGAGCGGCAGAAGTAAGCAGCTGGGCTGCTAGCTGGCGACATGTGGGTCCGATTCTATCTTTCTTTATTTTCTTTGCCCCCCCTTTTGCACTTCAGGACCTGCTTGACTAGGCATGGCTAGACCGCGTCACTCCCCCACAGACTGAGCCAGAACCCTTCAGTCCCCCTCAGACTCAGTCCCGAGAGCCTCCCAAAATTATCGCCCCCCTCCGGGAAGTAGCAGGATCCGAAGGCATCGTGCGCGTTCACGTCCCTTTCTCCTTAAGAGATTTAGCCTAACTAGAGAAATGCCTAAGTTCCTTTTCCACTGATCCCATGACATACATCAGGGAGTTTCAATAGACCCTCCAGTCTTACAGCCTCACACATCATGACATTTTCATGCTCCTGGCCAATACTCTCCTCCCTGAAGAGCGTAGACGAGTTTAGGACTTCGCCCAAATGCAGGCTACTGAAACCCACAGGACTGACCCCACCTATCCCCCTGGCCCCACTGCTGTCCCCGAACAAGACCCACACTGAAATTATAACACCGCCATGAGTCTCTGCTCTCAAGATATTTTTGCTTCCTGCTTAATAGCAGGTCTGAAAAAGGGCAGCTTGTAAAGTAGTCAATTTTCAAAAGCTCCAAGACATAATTCAAAAGAGAGATGAAATCCCCTCCGAGTTCTTAGACAGACTCACTCAAGCCCTATTACAGTATACCAGCCTGGACCCAGAAACACCTGAAGGAAGACATGTCCTTATGACATACTTCCTAGCTCAAGGCTACCCCGACATTAAAGCTAAACTCAAAAAGTTAGAACAGGGCCCCGCTACCCCACAGACTGAGATCCTAACAGTGGCCTTTAAAGTCTTCCATAAGCGGGAGGAGGAGAAAGAACGCCGTAAACAAAAGGCTGATCAGGCCAATTTCCAGATGTTGGCCCAGCTGATAAAACCACAACCTGGGCGACCCTCTACAAACAAGTCCCCCCAAGAGCTTGTTTCAAGTGTAGAAAAGAGGGACATTGGTCAAGGGCGTGCCCCTACCCCAGATCTCCTACCACCCCATGCCCCAGATGCCACAAAAAGGGCCACTGGGGGTCTGATTGCCCAACCACCCGAAGGGGAGGCTGGACGAACAACCCCCATCCTAAGCCCGCCGTAGTGGGGCTGGCAGAAGAAGATTGATGGGGCCCGGGGGCTTCTCGCCCGACCATTTCCATCACCAAACAGGAGCCCAGGGTTACTTTAACAGTAGACGGTCACCCCATCTCCTTCCTCCTAGATACAGGAGCCACCTTCTCAGTCTTGCGAGAATACCGGGGCCCTACCAAGCCTGTCATTACTCCTATAGTCAGAGTAGGAGGTAAACAGATTTTCCCATTAAACCCCCCACCCACCCTTTTATGCACAATCCAAGACAATCCCATACCTTTCTCCCACTCCTTCCTGGTTATGCCCCAGTGTCCCATCCCTTTACTAGGACGAGACATCCTTTCCCTCCTCCACGTTTCCATAACTATATCCACTCCCACAGCCCCCAGTACTCCCTTTCTGATGGCCCTCATAGCCGACGACCCCCCTCTACCCAATGAAAGCTCCGGTTCTGCCCTCATACACCCTGTAAATCCCAAAGTTTGGGACATTACAAGCCCCTCCGTGGCCCTATGTCCCCCTGCCTCTATCAAATTATGTGACCCCTCTCAGTATATCTGTCAGACCCAATACCCCCTAACCACTTCAGCCCTCATAAGCCTCCAACCCATCATTCAAGCAGACCCACTCACTCCCCATTTAATACCCCCATATTAGCTGTTAAAAAAACCAACGGATCTTTCCGCCTTGTCCAAGACCTTCGCCTCATCAACATAGCCATTGTCCCTATCCATCCCTTAGTTCCAAATCCATACAGCCTCAGCATCCCACTTCTCAGTCCTAGATCTCAAAGACATACCCCCATATTAGCTGTTAAAAAAACCAACGGATCTTGCCGCCTTGTCCAAGACCTTCGCTTCATCAACATAGCCATTGTCCCTATCCATCCCTTAGTTTCAAATCCATACAGCCTTTTATCGCAGATCCCTGCCTCAGCATCCCACTTCTCAGTCCTAGATCTCAAAGACCCATTTTTCTATCCCTCTAGACCCCTGCTCCCAAGATTTTTTCATCTTCACCTGGACGGACCCATACACAAGACATTCTAAACAACTCACTTGGTCAGTTTTGCCACAAAGCTTCCGAGATAGTCCCCATATTTTTAGACAGGTCCTAGCTCAGGACCTCAAACAGTTTCATCATGATCACTCCAAGTCCACCTTATAATACATAGACAATCTTCTACTCTGCAGTCTCTCGTGGGAACAGTCTCAACTTGACACTGCCTCCCTACTTAACCTTCTAGCGTCCAGAAGTTACCGGGTATCCCCCATCAAAGCTCAAATCTCTTCCCCTCCTGTCACTTACCTCAGATTCCTTCTATCTCAACAAAGAAAGTCCATTACCTTAGATAGAAAATGGCTCCTCTCTGACCTGCCCATTCCCAAAACCAAGACAGAAATCCTTTCCTTTCTAGGCCCTTTCTAAGCCTGGCTAGATATTTTAAAACGTAGATCCCTAACTTCTCCCTGCACCCTGTTAGCAAGACCCCTATACAACCTCAGCAAGAGCCCCCCTAAAAAACCATTATCCTCCTCACCCCGACACTCCTTCATTAAGCTCCGTCAAGCCCTTGTGGAAGCCCCAGCTCTCCATCTTCCTGATTTGTCGAAGCCCTTCTCATTATACATTTGTGAGAAGTCCAGTCAAGCTCTAGGAGTCCTAGGCCAATATTATGGCCCATCCTTTGCCCCAGTAGCTTATCTCTCCAAGCAATTAGACCCCACAGTTCAGGGATGGGCCCCCTGCCTACGAGCATTAGCCGCTAGACAGCTCTTGCAGAAAGAAGCTCATAAACTGACATTCAGAGCGCCCCTTACCATTCTGTCCCCACATCACCTAAAAGATCTCTTAACCTACAAAAGTTTACAGACTCTCCCTCCCTCCAGACTCCTGACCTTACTGTCCTCTTTCCTCCAAAATCCCGTTCACCCCCTTTGCCATCCATACCCGAATCATGACTTCTTCCTCCTTTACTGCTCTTTCGCTTTTTTTCCTCATTCCTATTGTCTTCCCCACCACCCCAGCCTCCTTTGTATGGCGATTCAAAGTCAGACAGACTTACACACAGCATCAAACAAAAGTTACTGCCCTCATTGCCACACCAGACTGCCCTCTGAAAAGCTGCTCTGAGCCTTTATACCTCCACTTTCCTCCCTCCACTGAAGTGTTCACTAGCAGCTACCCTTATTCTCCCCTACCTCTGCTTCCTCTATGACCAAAAACAAGCCTATTGCAGGCGATGGCCAGATACCTACAGGAGATGTCCCTACTAGTCTTGTGCAGTTCACTACATGAGTAACTTCCAGTACCCACAGTATTACTCCTCCAATCGTTTCATGAAATATCCCAACGGCTCATTCTCCTTATCAATCCCAGATCCCTGGGACTCTCGATGAGCTGCCAGAGTCACAGCCTCAGTTTACTATCCGACCCCCACGGTACCCTTCATATCTCTCAAAAGTATGTTCCCTCTCATTCCCAGATCTCTCAAGTTGCATCAGATATCAGACATTCTGAAAAAGTCATTATCCAAACTCTTGACGGCGCCTCTTCATCTTCTTATCCCCGCCCCTCTTCCCATTTCTCCTACTCTTCATTACAGCTCATTCAGGACAGCACCATCTTTCTCAACCACACCCTTAACACAGCCAATTGCTTCTTGTGTGCATCACTACAGCGCCCACTGCTGGCCGCCATGCCCCTTAATATTTCCAACTACTCCTTCCATGCAGAAAGACAACCCCTCTGCCCCCTGGCAGACATACCTCTATGGGAACCAGAATACGCAGATAATCTCACCATCCACCACTGTGTGGGCCCAACTCCACCCCCCCTCCAGTGCACTTCACTGCCTCTCTCTATCTGCACCCCTACCTCCGGCTCTAAGACTTTTACGCAACCGGGACACTTCTTTTGGTGTAATGGCAGTCTTTTCAACTCACTGCCTCTCAACTCCGATACACCCTGCATTCTCGTCACCCTAATCCCACAGCTTACACTTTACAGCATGGCAGAATTCCTTGAGCTCCAACCTCCCTTGCCCTCGCGCACAAAAAGAGCTGCTTTCCTTCCCATCATAATCAGTAGCTCTTTGATCACCTCAGCCATTGGGGCAGGGTTTTCGGGAGAGGCCTTGGGTCACTCTCTATGGGCAGTTAGCGATCTCAACGCCAAACTTGAGGGAGCCCTGACATCCACTGCCTATTCCCTAGCATCTCTCCAAAGACAAGTCACTTCGCTAGCTAAAGTCACCCTTCAAAACCAGCGAGCCCTAGATCTGCTTACAGCCGAGAAGGGCGGCACCTGCGTCTTCCTCTGGGAAGAGTGCTGCTATTACATCAACGAATCTGGCATTGTAGAAACTGACATTACCAAACTCACCGACCTTGCCTCCAGTCTCCACTCTGCTTCCAATTCCAACCCATTCTCGTCAATACTAACAAACCCCCTCCTCACCTGGCTCTGGCCCATCGCAGGCCCCATAATAATCATTCTTCTCGCCTGTCTCTTCTTACCCTGTATAATAAAGTTCATCAAATCCCAAGTCGGAAAAATCTCTAATCAAACTTTCAACCAGCTTTTACTCAGGAACTACCAGCTTCTGGCCACAGAAGATCCCTCACCCTCACGTGACCTCCTCACCACACGCTGAGATGGACCCCTCTCTCCACTGGAAACTGTTCCTGGAAACAATAGCCGCAGACGCCTGGCTCCTGACACCCATATCCTCTTGGCCAACCTATGGTTACAGGGAACCTTCATTGATTTCCAAACCTGAAGAAGTCCACATCTACTCGTCCTTACTGCGGGGAGTCCTATCAACCCTTTCCTCCCAATCCTCAAGCCCTCACTCCCTTCTCCGCCCCTGTTCAGCAGGAAGCAGCCAGAGAGAAAGCAACGTCCACAAACCCATAGAGGAGAAAGGGGGGAATGAAGGGTCCCCACCAGTAAGATTGCAAACTTCCGGCTTCTCTTCGGGGTCCTCAGTTCCCGCCGGCGCCACCTGAAGCCCAATCACCTCTCGCCCCCCTCCCAATCCCAGCACCTAGCCAACAGCCACCAGCCCCGTAGAAGTGACACCTCAATCAATTCATGCCCCCTCCTATATAAACCAGCACCTTTCCCTAATAAAGCGGAACTCTCCGGTGAATTGCTGCTATGTGTCGCTCCTTTCCTTTCACTACTAATCTATCCACTTGGTAAATACTCAATACTCACCCCTCCACTTAGTAGTCTGCTAAAATAATAGAATTATCTCTGCTGAAAGGACTTTATTTCCATTTTCAAAGATGTCTCTACTCATAGAATATTGGGTTTTATTTAAACCATGACCTCAAAGAGCTCTTTCAGTATTGACAAATAAGGCAATTACAAAAAAGAAGATTTTGGACTTTTCAAAACTCAGATTTCTGGTTTTAAATAAATATTCTTAGGTCATAATAAAGGCCAAAAATAACCAGCAATTTATAATGTTTCAGAGACATAATTTGAATTAGGTATAAGGTCTGATCTCCCTGATCCAGTCTCTTAGCATTTCACCTTCATGAAACTATGCGATTTTCTCTGTTGTTGCTTAAGCAATAACTTCTGTTAAGTGATTTTTTTCCTAATTAAAATCCCCCTGAAGGAAGTGGGATTATAAACTGACACAATCTCTCTGCAAGACAATTGAGCAGTATACCTCAAAACTATTTTTTTTTAATGTCCTTTCACTTTTAGGAATGGCTGGAACCAGAAGTTTAAATGACGTTTCCAAAGTTCTGTCTCTCTCTTTATTTTTTGTCTATCTTTGCCTCTGTTCCGTATCCACACAGACTCTCTAAACATGCAGAGAAAACACACATTGGCAGCCTCGACTTAGTCACAGTGTCCTACTTAGTCATCCCTGTGAAAAAGAAAGACTTTTCTTGTTCCTTCCAAAAGTAAAGGCCGAGTGATGGCTTTAACTGGCCCAGATTAACATAGGTGACGGTAGTAATTAGGACTACAAGGAATAGAAAACATGCTTCCTAAAGGAAAGAATGCTGGGCAGAAAATTAACATATGCACATATAAATGTACATATCCTTTGATCCAAAAACTCCACTTCTATGAATTAAAACTTACATGGTTATTGTGGACCAGACACTGTTTAGAGAATTTACAAGAATTAACTCACTTAACCTTCACAACAACTGTATGAGGTAGATACTAGTATTTATTATTATCCCATTTTATAGATACAGACACCTAGACATAGGAAAATTAAGTAACTTGTCTAAGGCCAAAGCTACTAAGAGACAAAACCAGGAATCAAGCCCAGATTTTTTGGCTCCATCCCATGCTTTTAACTACTACACTTTATTGGCCTCTCTATTTATCTACTTATCCCAAGAAATTAATGAATTCAAAGACTTAGCTAGGAGGATTCATTATAGTACTATTTGTAACAGCAAAAACTAGATATCTGATCATAAGAAATAAATTGGTAAAATTACTGTATATACATATGTTAAAATTATAAAACACTTTTTAGCTAATAAAAATTAATGCCATACAACATATATTTAAGAATATGGAAAGCTGCCAAAAATGTAGTTAAGTTTGAAAAACACAGACTGCATAAATGAACAGATGCTATAAACTTGTTTTGTAAGGAGTAAAATAAAAATTATATGTAGTATAGAGAATGCAGCCAATAATACTGTAGTAATTTTGTATGGTGACAGTAACTAGACTTACCATGGTTATTTCAATATGTATAAAACTATGGAATCACTATGATATATACCTAAAACTAATAGGATAGTGTGTATCAATTATATTTCAATCAAAAAAAGAAAGAAATTACACTGGAAAAAAATGACACATATTTGTGCACACGAAAATCTCTGGAAAGATAGCTGTTAAAATGTCAGCTGTACACCACTTTACACCCACTAGGATAGCTATAATCAAAAAGACAAATAATAAGAAAGGAGAAGTATTTGCAAAGTCAAGAACAATCTTGATTCTTAGGAGAATGGTAAGTAGTTCTTTCATACTTGAGTCTTACTTATTTGCCAGTTTGCAGCTACTCACATAATTTCCTAGTCTTTCAACATAGTCTTCATAGCTTCAAATCTCATAACCCACAGTACAAAATAACTCTTGGCAACATGGTGATGTCACCATACCATTTCCTTAAAATTATGCATTAAAAATAATCCCTAATGAGCCTCTGTGTAATGTGTACATAGCAGAAATCAGTTGTTATTTTGGTTTGGTTTTTTAATTAGATGCTTTAATTCACTAATTATTGTTTAATTGTTAGAAGAAAAAAACAGACCCACTATATGAGAGAGTAAAAAGAAAAGAATAGGACAGCTTTCGGAAATCATTACTTCAATTTAGCTGTACAAAAAATCAGTCCAGGATTTAGATGTTTTTGGACTTAAACTATAGTTTTTTTAAACTGCGCCAACTACCACTCATGCTTACTGGATAATAAAACAGTATCATTATTTGTTCAGATTAAAATCAAACAGGAAAGATTACAAGGTATCAAATAAAAATAAATATGAGCACATAATTCTATAGAGCTTATTTTTCTTTTAAAAGTAACAGCAAGTATGATGCTTGTTTAGCTGTGCTTTGATTTGTACATGAGTGTTATGATCATGTTCCTACATAATATCAAAGTTTTGTCAATCATGGAACCACAAGTGGAAAACAGGTACAAATACAAAGATATCCTGTTCCCACACTTCTGTATGTGTATATCTCCTTTACTTGGGCTGAATTCTATACAGCAGACCAGCTGGTGCTGTAGTTTAAGACCTGGGCATAAGGAATGAAGTTATCTCCTAAAGCACAGTCCTGGTATATTCATCCAGAAGAGACAGATTCTTGGACAGAAAACTAGACCAGGAAAGTAGGCCTAAAATAGATTGCACAGGAATGGACCGTCTGTCTGATGCTATCTAGGGCCCCGATACGGAGATATGTTGAAAAGAAAGATGACCTCTGTCATATGATGGCAGGCCAGAAAACAGGTAAGGCTTCCCTTAAGGAGACACAAACTGAAAAGGACTGAACTATACCTTGTAAACCAGAACACTTACTTAAAAGTTAATTTCTGGCTTCCTTACTCCTTTGTTTTGTTTTGAGCCTTTAGAAAAAGTCTTATTTCAATGTTATAGCCGTGTTTCAGATGTGTCTCAGAAAATAAAGGGGATATGATTGGGTGGGCAGGGAATTATTTGGGCCAGAATGTTAAGAAAAAAGCAGCATTCCATGAGAACACTAGAGAAATAGAAAAACTGGAGCTCTGAGGTCAAATCAGCCCTTTCCATGTGGTAACTTTCCTTCCATTGCCAACCTTGGAATACTGGGGCTTCACTTTATTAAGAGAACTAGAAAGTTTTGGTATAAGTACCTAGAACCAAATTAACGATGACAAGGTGTGAAGAGATAGGTACTACACTCAAGAGTAAGCAACTTACTGTAATGCTAACAAATATGTATTATTACAATAAGTAAAATAAAAAATAATTTAGCAACAAACAGGTCAGTCAAAGCAGAAATATACTGATACACCAGAACCATGACAGTGAGTCAAAACTGGGTAGAAAAATAGATGAGCACAGTTTATAATCACCTGGACAGATGAATTCAAGAGCCAAGCAGAAAAGATCAGTCAGAAAGTATTTCTACAAGTAGGTAAGGTCAAGATGTGAGTAAAATAAGATGCACAGATTGTAGAGAAAGACCTGGCCACCAGTCTGAAATCTAAGGCAGTTAACCTGCTTCCTATGAATCAAGTACTTTCCCAAGTTGCACCCCATTTCTGCTTCTAGTTATGAAAGGACACATTGCTTTAAAAGAATTTAGTAGAGACACTCTAGATTTAAGACCAAAAAGTAGTATTTTACTCCTTAGGAGCCTAATTCTCTGTTGGAATAATTTTGTGGGTACAACACCCATCTCCCTATCTTATCGTACTTACATAATGTAAAACTGAAATATTTTCAGTTATTTGTTGGATGTTTTCAATTCTGTTTTAATTTCAGGTTCTTAGATTTTAAGGAAAATATTTACCTTACAAAATTAAAATTACTTTTAGTTATTTAAGTTTTCATTAACTTTTATTCTAAGGCTTAACAATCATTCATAAAAACAGATTTCCCAATCCTCCTCAGTTTCAAGACTGCAACAGAATTTAAGCAAACAAAACAAAATACCAATATGCTAGGATGAGTAAACCAAAAATTTCTGTTTGAGGAACATACACTACTTCAACAATTCATCATCCCAAAATAATATTTTTACATAAAATGAAATTCTACAGCCTCTGTAGTTTTAAGAATATATATCTGTGAAGGTCCACTAAGTGGCTTCTTAAAGCAACCTTGTGAGAGTGTGGAAAACAATGTGATCCTTCGATGCTGTCTCTGAATTTATGTGGTATTCATAACACTACAGATTACTACAGCTTTAGGTTTCAAAACTTGAAAATTCTCTGTAAGTGACAGAATTACAGTCTAATAAAACACTAAACTTAAGAAGCTAGAAAAGAAACAATTTTTTCCTAAAATTATAGCTATCTTTTAACAGTGATCACTCTGCATAGTTCAACACTTTCTAAAAAAGACAGTGTTGATAGGTTAAGGGGAAAAAGTATTTCTCACCATAATTAGGAATCCAGATACACCTGTCAAACCAAAATATACCAACCATACTTCTCAACAGAAAAGTATTTTCAAAAGCAAGTTCATCTTCCTGACTGTCAAAATTCTCCTATGGAAACACTTTCAAGCTTCCCTGTGTAACAGGATTTAAATTTTGTTTTCCAAAGTAGAGAGAATTTCAACTCCAGGACAAGAAAAAAAATACAATGAAAAGGGACTGGCCTATAAAACTAGATGGGAGATTCTAAGGGCAAGGATTAAAGATGGCAGCATGAGAGCTGAGACAGAGGTCTCCTCCTAAAACCACATATAATACACAAATATAATTAATACAACTAATCCTGAAAGAACAACAGGAAAGACGGCTACATCAGACTGCATACACATGGAGAAAAGAATAGACCTCATGGAACAGGGAAACATACCAAAGCCATAGCCTGGCAGGACCCAACCCCTTCCCCTACCCCAGTTCAACAGCAGGAGGAAGAGAAATGGAGTGTGGAGGGAGTGGAGGCCTGGGACTGCTGAACACCTAGCTCTGGAGATCTGCTCTGGCAGCAGAAACATACATTGCATGGTGCTTTGGTGATTAGCAGGGTTGGAAAGCTAAGATAGGCAGAGAATACATGGAGAGACTGAGATTTCAGCTGCCTGTGGAAAACAGGGATCCATATCCAGCTGTTCTATGACAAAAGAAAGGTGGGCACTCTGAGAGACTTCCTAACAGCAAGAAGGCTGATAAAGGGGCAAGGATTGCACAGACCTTACTGCTCAGGAGAAAGGATGGTAGACAAAGTTATCCAGCTGCATCTGCCCAGCAGGTTGGTAACTTTCAAAATCTTCAGGTGCTCCAGCCCCATGGCTGGCTACGCAGCTCCAAGGCCCCCAACCATGACACAAAGCCTGCTGTGCCTTTCTCCAAGCCAGCCCGCACCTGGCTCAAAAACCGGCAGGCCCTGCCCTGGTGTCAGGCCAGCCAGAGGGAAGCCCCACCTATAGCAGCTACAAACACAAAACACAGAGGATTATATCTGTGTGCTCGGCCCACTGGTTCTGACAGTGGAGATAGCCATAGCAGCTAGGAAGCAAGAAACAGCTCTTTCCACCCCCCAGGCAACAACACTGCTCCCCTGTGACCCCTGACATTGCTCCAGGGACTGAGCAGCTCCAGAGGGCAGAGCTTCTGAGCACTAGAGGGTGCCACATATAAACACAAAACATCAGAGGAACCTGATTCAAAAAAATATTACATACACCAGAGAAAGAGACAAATGAAACTGACCTTATTAATCTTCCTGAAAGAGATATCAAAATAAAAATCATACACATGCTCATGGAGGTACAGAAAAATATTCAAAAACACAGGAATGAATTCCAGTCAAAGATCCAATCATTACAGAACACAGTATCAGAAATGAAACATAAAATGGGAGTTTTAAAAGCAGATTAGATACAGTGGAAGAGACAATAAATGAAACAGAAATTAGAGAAGAGGAATACAAAGAGGCTGAGGCACAGAGAGAGAAAAGGATCTCTAAAAATGAAAGAATATTGAGAGAAATGTGTGACCAATCCAAACGGAACAATATTCATATTATAGGGGCACCAGAAGAAGAAGAGAGAGAAAAAGGGATAGAAAGTGCCCTAGAGGACATAATTGAAGAAAACTTGCCCAGTCTGGGGAAGGAAGATAGTCTCTCAGGCCATGGAAGTGCACAGATCTCCCAACACAAGGGACCCAAGGAAGACAACACTAAGACATATAATAATTAAAACAGCAAACATCAAGGATAAGGACAGACTATTGAAAGCAGCCAGAGAGACAAATAAGTTCACATACAATGGAAAGCCCATCAGGCTATCATCAGACTTCTCAGCAGAAATATTACAGGCCAGAAGGGAGTGTCATGATATAATTAATGCAATGAAGCAGAAGGGCCTCAAACCAAAAATACTTTATCCAGCAAGACTATCATTTAAATTTGAAGGAGGGATTTAAAAATTTCCAAATACGCAAAGACTGAAAGAATTTACCTCCCACAAACTGTCTCTACCATGTATTTTGGAGGGACTTCTATAGATGGAAGTGTTCCTAAGGTTTAATAGCTGTCACCAGAGGAAATAAAACCACAGTAAAGAAAGCAGAACAGCTAATTACTAAGCAAAGGCAAAACTAAAACAACTGCCCCGAAAGTCAATGAATGGATAGACAAAGAGCACAGAATATGATACCTAATATATAAAGAATGAAGGAGGAAGAAAAAGGAGAAAAAAAGAACCTTTAGATTATGTCTGTAATAGCATACTAAGTGAGTTAAGTTAGACTCTTAGATAATAAGGAACTTAACTTTGAATCTTTTGTAAGCATGAATCTAAAGCATGGAGTAAAAATAAGTAAGTACCTATCGATAATCACCCTAAATATACATGGTCTGAATGAACCAATCAAGAGACACAGAGTCACTGAATGGATTAAAAAAACAACACCCATCTATATGCTGCCTATAAGAGACTCACCTCAAAACCAAAGACACACACAGACTGAAAGTGAAGAGATGGAAAAAGATGTATCATACAAATAGTAGGGAGAAAAGAGCAGGAGTTGCAGTACTTGTATCAGACAAAATAGACTTCAAAACAAAGAAAGTCACAAGAGACAAAGAAGGACATTACATAATGATAAAGGGGTCCATTCAAAAAAAAGATATAACCATTATAAATATCTTTATGCACCTAACACAGGAGCACCTACATATGTGAAACAAATACTAATAGAATTAAAAGGGGAAATAGAATCCAATGCATTCACTCTAGGAGACTTCAACACTCCACTCACTCCAAAGGACAGATCAACGACACAGAAAATAAGAGACAGAGGCAGAGAACAACAAATTAGAACAGATGGAACTAACAGACATCTACAGAACTCTATACCCAAAAGCAGCAAAATACACATTCTTCTCAAGTTCACATGGAACATTTTCAAGAATTAGATCATATACTAGGGCACAAGAAGAGCCTCGGTAAATTCAAAAAGATTGAAATTCTACCAACCAGCTTCTCAGACAACAAAGCCATGAAAAGAGAACTAAATTATGCAAAGAAAATGAAAAATCCCACAAACACATGGAGGGTTCACAACATGCTCCTAAATAACCAATGGATCAATGACCAAATAAAAACAGAGATCAAGCAATATATGGAGACAAACAACAATAACAACTCAATACTGCAAAATCTGTGGAACACAGAAAAGGCCGTGCTCACAGGGTAGTATACTGTAATACAGGTCTACCTCAGAAAAGAAGAACAATCCCATATGAACACTATAAACTCACAATTAATGAAACTAGAAAAAGAAAAACAAATGAGGCCCAAAGTCAGTAGAAGTAGGGACATAATAAAGATTAGAGCAGAAATAAATAAAATTGAGAAGGATAAAACAATAGAAAGAATCAATGAAAGCAAGAGCTGGTTCTTCGAGAAAATAAAAAAATAGATAAACCCGGAGCCAGACTTATCAAGAAAAAAAAGAGTCTACAAACATACGCAGAATCAGAAATGAGAAGGAAAAATCACTACAGACACCACAGAAATACAAAGAATTATTAGAGAATACTATGAAAAATGATATGCTAATGAACTGGAAAACCAAGAAGAAATGGACAACTTTCTAAAAAAACACAACATTCCAAGGCTGAACCAGAAAGAAACAGATAATTTGAACAGACCAATTACAAGCAATGAAATTGAACTGGTAAACAAAAAACTACCTGAGAACAAAACCCCTGGACCAGATGACTTCACCGCTGAATGTTATTATTTACTGAAGATCTAATAATCAGCGTCCTTAAACTTTTCCAAAAACTGGAAGACGAGGGAATACTTCTTAACTCATTCTATGAGGCCAGCATCACTCAAATACCAAAACCAGGCAAAGGAACCACAAAAAAAGAAAATTACAGACCAATATCCCTGATGAACATAGATGCAAAAATACTCAACAAAATATTAGCAAACTGAATTTAAAAATGGATCAAAAGGTCATCCACCATGATCAAGTAGGATTTATTCCAGGGATGCAAGGATGGTACAGTATCAGAAAATCCATCAACATCATGCACCACATCAACAAAAAAAAGGGAGAAAAACCACATGGTCATCTGCATAGATGCCAAAAAAGCATTTGACAAACTACAACATCCATTCATCATAAAAACTCTCAACAAAATGGGTATAGAAGGCAAGTACCTCACCATAATAAACGCCATATATGACAAACACACAGCCAACACCATACATAACAGCGAGAAGATGAAAGCCTTTCCTTTAAGATTGGGAACAAGACAAGGATGTCCACTCTCTCCATTTTTGTTGACCCTAGTTCTGGAGGTCTGCACCACACCAATTAGTACAAAGAAATAAAGGGCATCCATATTGGTAAAAAAGAAGTCAAACTGTCACTGTTTGCAGATGATATGATATTGTACATAAAAATCCCTAAATAATCAGGCAAAATAGACTTCAAAACAAAGAAAGTAACAAGAGATAAAGAAGGACATTACATAATGATAAAGGGGTCAGTCCAAAAAGAGGATATAACCATTATAAATATATATGCACCCAATACAGAAGCACCAACATATGTGAAACAAATACTAACAGAATTAAAAGGGGAAATAGAATGCAATGCATTCATTTTAGGAGACTTCAACACAATACTCACTCCAAAGGACAGATCCAACAGACAGAAAATAAGTAAGGACACAGAGGCACTAAACAACACACTAGAACAGATGGACCTAATAGACATCTACAGAACTCTACACCCAAAAGCAGCAGGATACACATTCTTCTCAAGCGAACATGGAATATTTTCCAGAATAGACCACATACTAGGCCACAAAAAGAGCCTCAGTAAATTCAAAAAGATTGAAATTTTATCAACCAACATCTCAGACCACAAAGGTAAAAAACTAGAAATAAATTTTACAAAGAAAACAAAAAAGCTCACAAACACATGGAGGTTTAACAAATGCTCCTAAATAATCAATGGATCAATGACCAAATGAAAATAGAGATGAAGCAATATATGGAGACAAATGAC
Source organism: Manis javanica (assembly GCF_040802235.1). Classification (NCBI taxonomy): domain Eukaryota; kingdom Metazoa; phylum Chordata; class Mammalia; order Pholidota; family Manidae; genus Manis; species Manis javanica. The sequence continues at coordinate 31,149,173 of NC_133166.1, forward strand.
AACAACAGCACAAAGCCCCAACTACAGTGGGATGCAGTGAAAGCAGTTCTAAGAGGAAAGTATATAGCAATCCAGGCCTATCTAAAGAAGGAAGAACAATCCCAAATGAATAGTGTAAAGTCACAATTATTGAAATTGGAAAAAGAAGAACAAATGAGGCCCAAAGTCAGCAGAAGGAGGGACATAATAAACATCAGAGAAGAAATAAATAAAATTAAGAAGAATAAAACAATAGAAAAAAATCAATGAAAGCTGGTTCTTTGAGAAAATAAACAAAATAGATAAGTCCCTAGTCAGACTTATTAAGAGGAAAACAGAATCTACACACATCAACAGAATCAGAAACGAGAAAGAAAAAATCACAACGGACCCTACAGAAATACAAAGAATCATTAGAGAATACTGAGTATCTATATGCTAACAAGCTGGAAAAACTAGAAGAAATGGACAACTTCCTAGAAAAATACAACCTTCCAAGACTGACCAAGGAAGAAACAGAAAATCTAAACAGACCAGTTAACAGCAATGACATTGAATCGGTAATCAAAAACTACCCATGAGCAAAACCCCTGGGCCAGATGGACATACAGCAGAATTTTCTCAGACATACAGAGAAGACATAATACCAATTCTCCTTAAAGTTTTCCAAAAAACAGAAGAGGAGGGAATGCTTCCAAACTCATTCTATAAAGCCAGCATCACTCTAATGCCAAAACGAGGCAAAGACCCCACAATAAAAAGAAAACTAAAGACCAATATCCCTGATGAACACAGATGCAAAAATACTCAACAAAATATTAGCAAACTGAATTAAAAAATACATCAAAAGGGTCACACACCATGACCAAGTGGGATTCATTTAGGGATGCAAGGATGAAACAACATTCGAAAATTCACTAACATCATCCACCACATCAACAAAAAGAAGTACAAAAACCACATGATCAGCTCCATAGACGCTGAAAAAGCATTTGACAACATTCAACATCCATTCATGATAAAAATGCTCAATAAAATGGGTATAGATGGCAAGCACCTCAAAATAATAAAGGCTGTATATAAAAAACCCACAGCCAACATCATACTTAACAGCGAGAAGCTGAAAGCTTTTCCTCTGAGATAGGGAACAAGACAGGGATGCCCACTCTCCCCACTGTTATTCAACATAGTACTGGAGGTTCTAGCCACGGCAATCAGACAAAACAAAGAAATACAAGGAATCAAGATTGGTAAAGAAGAAGTCAAACTGTCAGTATCTGCAGATGACATGATATTGTACATGAGAAACCCTAAAGACTCTACTCCAAAACTACTAGAACTAATATCGGAATTCAGCAAAGTTGCAGGATACAAAATTAATACACAGAAATCTCTTGCTTTTCTATATACTAATGATGAACTAGCAGAAAGAGAAATCATTTTGTAAACAAGTCCATTCACAATTGCATCAAAAATAATAAAACACCTAGGAATAAACCTAACCAAGGAAGTGAAAGACCTGTACCCTGAGAACTATAAGACACTCTTAAGAGAAATTAAAGAGGACACTAACAAATGGAAATTCATCCTATGCTCTTGGCTAAGAAGAATTAATATTGTCAAAAATGGCCATCCTGCCTAAAGCAATCTACAGATTCAAAGCAATCCCTATCAAAATACTTAACAGCATTCTTCAATCAACTGGAATAAATAGTTCTAAAATTCATATGGAAAGACCAAAGACCCCGAATAGCCAAAGCAATCCTGAGAAGGAAGAATAAAGTGGGAGGGATCTCGCTTCCCAACTTCAAGCTCTACTATAAAGCCACAGTAATCAAGACAATTTGGTAATGGCACAAGAACAGACCCACAGACCAGTGGAACAAAACAGAGAGTCCAGATATTAACCCAAACATATAGGGTCAATTAATATATGATAAAGGAGCCATGGACATACAATGGGGAAATGACAGCCTCTTCAACAGCTGGTGTTGGCAAAACTGGACAGCTACATGTGAGAGAATGAAACTGGATCATTGTCTAACCCCATACACAAAAGTAAATTCGAAATGGATCAAAGACCTGAATGTAAGTCATAAAACTATAAAACTCTTAGAAAAAAACATAGGCAAAAATCTCTTGGACATAAACATGAGCAACCTCTTCATGAACATATCTCCCTGGGCAAGGGAAACAAAAGCAAAAATGAACAAGTGGGACTATATCAAGCTGAAAAGCTTCCGTACAGCAAAGGAAACCACCAATAGAACAAAAAGGCATCCTACAGTATGGGAGAATATATTCATAAATGACATATCCGATAAAGGCTTGACATCCAAAATATATGAAGAGCTCATGTACTACAACAAACAAAAAGGAAATAATCCAATTAAAAAATGGGCAGAGGAGCTGAACAAACAGTTCCCCAAAGAAGAAATTCAGATGGCAAACAGACATATGAAAAGATGCTCCACATCGCTAGTCATCAGAGAAATGCAAATTAAAACCAAAATGAGATATCACCTGACACCAGTAAGGATCACCACCATCCAAAAGACAGACAACAACAAATGTTGGCAAACCCTTCTACACTGCTGGTGGGAAAGTAAACTAGTTCAACCATTGTGGAAAGCAGTATGGAGGTTCCTCAAAAAGCTCAAAACATAAATATCATTTGACCCAGGAATTCCACTTCTAGGAATTTACCCTAAGAATACAGCAGCCCAGTTTGAAAAGACATATGCACTACTATGTTTATCACAGCACTATTTACAATAGCCAAGACATGGAAGGAACCTAAGTGTCCATCAGTAGATGAATGGATAAAGAAGATGTGGTACATATACACAATGGAATATTATTCAGCCATAAGAAGAAAACAAATCCTACCATTTGCAACAACATGGATGGAGCTAGAGGGTATTATGCTCAGAGAAATAAGCCAGGCGGAGAAAGACAAGTACCAAATTATTTCACTCATATATGGTTGATAAGAACAAGGAAAATACTGAAGGAATGATACAGCAGCAGACTCACAGAATCCAAGAATGGACTAACAGTTACCAAAGGGAAAGGGACTGGGGAGGATGGGTAGGATAAGTGGGGGGAAAAAGAAAGAGGGCATTATGATTAGCATGTATAATGTAGGAGGGGGGAACAGGGACGTCTGTGCAACACAGAGAAGACAAGTAGTGATTCTACAGCATCTTACTACACTGACGGACAGTGACTGTAATAGGGTTTGTAGTGGGGACTTGGTGATGGGGGGAGTCTAGTAAACATAATGTTCCTCATGTAATTGTAGATGAATGTTACCAAAATAAAAAAATTTAAAAAAATAATAATAAGTCCCTAAAGAACCTACCCCAAAACTACTAGATCTAATATCTGAATTCAGTAAAGTTGCAGGATACAAAATATACACAGAAATTTGTTGCATTTCTATACACTAATGATGAGCTAGCAGAAAGAGAAATCAGGAAAATAATTCCATTCACAATTGCATCAAAAAGAATAAAACACCTAGGAATAAACCTAACAAAGGAAGTGAAAGACCTACACTTTGAAAACTACAAGACACTCATGAGGGAAATTAAAGATAACAATAAATGGAAACACATCCCGTGCTCATGGATAGGAAGAATTGTTAAAATAGCCATGCTGCCTAAAACAATCTACAGATTCAATGCATTTCCTATCAAAATACCAACAGCATTCTTCAATGATCTATAACAAATAGTTCTGAAATTCATATGCAACCACAAAAGACCCTAAATAGCCAAAGCAATCCTGAGAAGGAAGAATAAAGCTGTGGAGAATATGCTCCCCAACTTCAAACTCTACTACAAAGCCACAATAATCAAGACAATTTGGTATTGGCTCAAGAACAGAACAATAGACCAGTGGAACAGACTAGAGAGCCCAGATACAAGCCTAAGCAAATACGGTCAATTAATACATGATAAAGGAGCTATGGACATACAATGGGGATATGACAGCCTCTTCATAACTGGTGTTGGCAAAAGTGGACAGCTACATGCAGGAGAATGAAACTGGCTTATTGTTTAACCCCATATACAAAAGTAAACTCAAAATGGATCAAAGGCCTTAATGTAAGTTATGAAACCATAAAACTCTTAGCAGACAACATAGGTAAAAATCTCCTGAATATAAACATGAGCAACTTCTTCCTGAATGCATCCCCTCAAGCAAGGGAAACAAAAGCAAAACTGAACACATGGGACTATATCAAACGAAAAAGCTTCTGTATGGCAAAGTACACCATCAACAGAACAAAAAGGCATCCTACAGTATGGGACAATATATTTGTAAATGACATATCCAACAAGGGTTAACATCCAAAATATATAAAGAATTCACAGGCATCAACAGTCAAAAAGCAAATAACCCTATTAAAAAATGGGTGGAGGATATGAAGAGACAATTCTCCAAAGAAGAAATTTAGATGGGCAACAGACACATGAAAAGATACTCCACATCACTAATCATCAAGGAAATGCAAATTAAAACTACAATGAGATATCAGCTGACACCAGTAAGGATGGACAGCTTCAAAAAGACTGAGAACAACAAATGCTGGCAAGGATGCGGAGAAAGGGGAACCCTCCCACTGCTGTTGGGAGTGTAAGCTAGTTCAACCATTGTGGAAAGCAATATGGAGGTTCCTCAAAAAACTAAGAATACAAATACCATGTGACCTGGGAACTCCACTCCTTGTAATTTACCCAAAGAATACAAGTTATCAGATTCAAGAAGACATATGCACCCCTATGTTTATCACAGCATTTACAATAGCCAAGAAATGGAAGCAACCTAAATGTCCATCAGTAGATGAATGGATAAAGAAGATGTGGTACATATACACAATGGAATACTATTCAGCCATAAGAAGAAAACAAATCCTACCATTTGCAACAACATGGATGGAGCCAGAGGGTATTATGCTCAGTGAAATAAGCCAGGTGGAGAAAGACAAATGGAAAATGATTTTCCCCATTTGTGGAGTATAACAATGAAGCAAAATTGAAGGAACAAAACAGCAGCAGACTCACAGACTCCAAAAATGGACTAGCTGTTACCAAAGGGAAGGGGTGTGGGAGGGCAGATGGGGAGGGAGGGAGAAGGTGATTGAGGGGTATTATGTTTAGTACACGTGGTGTGAGGGGTCACGGGGAAGACAGTGTAGCACAGAGAAGGCAAATAGTGAATCGTGTGGCATCTTACTCTACTGATTGATGCACAGTGACTACAGTGGGGTATGGGGATGACTCGATAACATGGTGAATATAGTAACCACATTGTTTTTCATGTGAAACCTTTGTAAGAGTGTATATCAGTAATACCTTAATAAAAAATTTAAAAACTAGATGGGAAAAAAGCTCTGAACTGCTCTAATACAATCTTCATTTATTACTTGACAGTTCTCTTCTAGTTCCAATATTTCAGTGAAATTGAGAATCTATACATGGTTTATCTCTATTACCCCCTCACCTGATATCCCTTTCCTATTCTCCCTTATTTTCTTCATCTCCCAGTCCCTACAATGTATTTACATGAAAAATTTTATTCAAATTGAGTTCAAGTCAACTAAACCCCATTTAATTCCACTTGTGATCTTGAAATTGGGGGAATTATTTAACCTTGATTGACTCCACAGGGTAACTCATTGTGTTAAAGAAGTCACAGAGATAATGTATATGAAAACACTCGATTTTTTTTTAATGAATGAACTAAAGATCCAATCTGGTAAGTCTCTGCCTGTGAAGTATATGCCTAAAGAAATAAATGTAAGCTGTGCCACACATCCAAAGAAAGTATCTATTATTTTAGCAACAAAATAATATGGAGAGAATAAGTTATAACAAAGAACATAAATATATTAAATCATGTTAAAACTAAGTACAAAGTTGCAGTTTCAGGTTGAATAGCGTTCCCCCAAAATTCATGTCTACGAGAGTCCCAGAATGTGACCTTATTTGGAAGCAGGGTTTTTGCAGATGTAATTATTTAAGAATCAAGAAACAAAATCATCTTCAATTTAGGGTAAGCCCTAAATCCAAAGAATAGGATCTTTATAAAAGAAAAGAGAAGATTTGGATGTACACAGAGACAGAGAAAAGAAGGCCTTAGTTATGTTTCCACAAGTCAGTAAAGCCTTGGGTCACAAAAAGCTGGAAGAAGCATGAAAGGATTCTTTCCTAGAGTCTTCAGAGGGAGTACTGCCCTCCTAGTACCTTGATTTCAAACTTATACCCTCCAGAACTGTGACACAGTAAATGTCTATTGTTTGAAGCCACCAAGTTTATAATAATTAGTTATGGCAGCCAGGAAACCAATACAGTGTTAGAGAGCTAACTTGTAGCTATTATACAATACAGTGTACAGTTAAGACATTTTAAAAATTAAGTACTGAATGGAAAAAAAGATGGCAGAGTAGGAAGACAAGGTGGAAACCTCCCACAAACACACCAAGGAAAGAACTACTGCAAATACAACTAATCCTGAAAACAACCTGAAGACCACAGAACAGACCACCTACACCTGAGGAAGAAGACACACAGAAAAGGGTAAAGTAGCAGAGTCAAGGTCAAGCAGGATCCAAGCTCTCCCCCAACCCCACCCTATAGGCAGAGAGAGGGTAGGAGCCCAGGAGCACTGCACACCTGGCCCTAGAGATCTGCTCCAGCAGCACAAGCCCACATTACATTGGGTTCTGGTGACTAGCAAGGCTGGACACGAGGGACAGGCAGAACACTCTTGGAGGCTGACACTCCACTCCAGCTCCTTGTGGAGGACAGGCATGTAACACCAGTCCTGCTAAGACTCAACACAAAGGTTGCAGTTTGATTTACCAACAGGAGGAGGGGTGCCATCGGGGTTAGGGTGGGACCAAGCTCCATCCAGAGGAGAAAGGGCAGGTGGACAATACCTCCTGAGACCTCCCTTGGTTGAAAAGGTCAGGCATGCTTGGGAGCCCCAGACACTCCATCCCCCTTGCTGATGGCTCAACCCCAAGGTGCATCACTGTGCACTATTGGCACGTCAGCCCACTTGGCCCAGCAGCATCAGACTTGCCTGGCAGGAAAAAGGAGGCTTTCCAAGCTTTCTTAGCATCATCTAAGCCCAAGTAGAGAGGTGCCCACAGGAGCAAGTCCCTAGCATTCCTTCTTTCCAAGGGAGACCAAGTGCTGCATGCCTCGAAGACACAGGTGGTACACAAATTGATCTTGCCATGCTCCAGCACACCCAGTGGCTGCCACACGCCCATGTGACTTGCCGGGGCCAGTGGGTGCCCTGTAACCATGGGACTAACTGCACCTTGCACCTGACCCAGAGCCGTAAGATGGCCTCACCCACCCCATTAACCAGCAGTCCCGCCATCACTGCAAGACAGGCAGAGGGTGGCCCTGACCACAACAAGATCTCAGCAGAAGCTACTGCTATGATCACAAAGGGCTGGCTGAGGCAAAAAGCCTTCTGTGTGGATGGAGATAAACCACTGCTAGCAGACAGAAAGAAAGGTGGCCCTGCCCACTGCCCACCAACAGCAACTGGGGCCACACCACAAAGGAGAACAGCACTGAGAGGAAAGTACTGAGCTTCTGGGCACAACAGGATGCCTTCTTCATAAAATAATTACTGTCTAGATCAGAAAGCATAGCAGATCCATCTCATACAAAGGAAGAAACACAGAAACCATGACAAAATGAGGATGTAGAGAAGTATGTTCCAAACAAAACAACAGGATAAGACACTAGAAAGTGGGCTGAATAAAACAGAGGTTACCAATCTTCTTGATAAAGATTTCAAAGAAAAAGTCATAAATATGCTCAATGATCTGCAAAAATGTATTGAGGCTCTCAGGGAGGACTTCAAGAAAGAGATACAAGAGCTGAAAAAGAGCCACTCAGAACCGAAGAAAACAGTAACAAGAAATGAAATAAACAATGGAGGGAATGGATGAATAATAGACTGCTGCAAGTAGAGGAGATAATAAATGAAATGGAAATTAGAGAACAGGAATGCAGAAAAAGCTGAGGACCAGAAGAAACAAGAATCACTAGGAATGAAAAAATGATAAGAGAACTGTGTGAACATCCAACTGAAAAAATATTCACATAATAGGGGTACCAGAAGGAGAAGAAAGAGGAAAAGAGAAAAGTCTCTTTGAGGAAATAGTTGTTAAAAACTTCCCCATTCTGGAGAAGGAAATAAACACTCAGGTCATGCAAGTGCAGAGCCCCTAAAAAAAAGACACCCCAGGAAGACAACACCAAGACATAAAATAATTAAAATGACAAGGATAAGGAGAGAGTACTGAAAGAAGGCAGAAAGAGAAAAATGATTACCTATAAGAGAAACCCCATCAGGCTATCAGCAGACTTCTCAGCAGAAATGTTAAAAGTCAGAATGTAGTGGCATGAAATATTTAATGTATTGAAACAGAAGGACCTTTTCAACCAAGAATCCTCTACTCAGCAAGATTATCACTCAAATTTGAAACAGAGATTAAACAATTCCCAGATAAACGAAGGCTCAAGGAATTTATAACTACTACATAAAAATTACAAGATATATTAAAGGGACTGCTGTACATGTAAATGTTCCTAAGGCTGAATAGTTTCACCAGTGAAAATAAAACCACAGTAAAAATAGTAGACTAATTAATTACCAAGCAAGTACAAAATTAAAACAAAACAAAAGTAGTAAGCCAAATATACACAAATCAGTCAAGGGATACACAAAAACTACAGATTATGACACATAATACATAAGGTAAGAAGAAAGAAGAAGAAGAAAAAAAGAAATACTTTTAGGTTGCAACTGAAATGGAGCAATCATCAACTTAATAAGAGACTATTATATGGTTAGGTAGCAACCCATGAATCTTATGCTGACCACAAACCTAAATCCTATAACTGATAAGTGAAAAAAAAGTAAAAGGAGGAATCCAATCACAGCACTAAAGAAAAACATCAAATAACAAGAGAGCAGTATATAAGAGAGGATGAAAGGGACAGAATGGAGCTATAAAACAAAATAGAGCTATCAATAACTACATTAAATGTGGATGGAGATAAACCACTGCTAGCAGACAGAAAAAAAGGTGGCCCTGCCCACTGCCCACCAACAGCAACTGGGGCCACACCACAAAGGAGAACAGCACTGAATACACCAATCAAAAGACATACAGTGGCAGAATGGATATAGAAACAAGACCCATCTATATGCTGCCTACAAAAGACTCACTCAGACACAGACATACACAGACTAAAAGTGAATGGATGGAAAAGATATTTCATACAAATAATAAGGAGAAAAAAGCAGGAGTAGCAGTACTTATATGAGACAAAGTTTATTACAAAACAAAGTAACAAGAGACAGCGAAGGACATTACATGATGATAAATGGATCAGTCCAACAAGAGGATATAACCATTATAAATATCTATGAACCCAAAGCCAGAGCACCTACACATGTAAAACAAATACTAACAGAATTAAAGGAGATAACAGATTGCAACACTTTCATTTAAGGAGACTATAACACACCACTCACATCAATCAACAGTTCAACCAGACAGAAAATAAATAAGAGAACAGAGATAATGAACAATACATTAGATCAAAAGGACTTAACAGGTATCTACAGAACACTCCACCCAAAAGCAGCAAGATACACACTTTCATCAAGTATACATAGAACATTCCCTAGAATATAACACATAATAGGCCACAAAAAGAGCCTCAATAAATTCAAAGAGCTTGAAATTATATCAGGCAGATTCTCAGACCACAGTGGTATGAAACTAGAAATAAATTACACAAAGAGAACAAAAAAGCCCACAAACACATGGAGGCTAAACAAGATGCTTCCAAATAACCAATGGATCAATGTACCAACTAAAACAGAAATCAAGCAATACATGAAGACAAATGAACACAAAAATTCAACAACTCCAAATTTCTGGGATGCTGCAAAAGCAGTTCTAAGAGGGAAGCACACAGTAACACAGGCTTACCTCAAGAAACAAGACCAATCCCAAATAAGCAGTCTAACTATATAACTAAAGAAATTAGAAAAAGAAGAACAAATGAAACCCAAAGTTAGCAGGTGGGACATAATAAAGATCAGAACAGAAATAAATAAAATAGAGAAGAATAAAACATAGAAAAAAATCAATGAAACCAATAGCTGGTTCTTTGTGAAAATAAAATAAATAAACCCTTAGCCAGACTTATCAAGAAAAAAAGAGAGTACACAGATAAACAAAATCAGAAATGAAGAAGCAATAGTCACAATGGATACCACAGAAATACAAAGAATTATTAGAGAAAAATATGAAACATTATATGCCAATGAATTGGACAATATAGAAGAAATGGGCAACTTTCTAGAAAAAATACAACCTTCCAAGACTGACCCAGGGAGAAACAGAAAATCTGAACAGACCAATTACCAACAATGAAATTGAACTGGTAATAAAAAAAATTCCTAACAAACAAAACTCCAGGTACAGATGACTTCACAGTTGAATTATGCCAAACATTTAAGAGCTAACACCCACCCTTCTAAAATTATTTCAAAAAGTAGAAGAGGAGGGAATACTTCCAAACTCATTTTATGAGGCCAGCATCACTCTAATACCAAAACCAGATAAAGACACAACAAAAAAATAAAATTATAGACCAATATCCCTGATTAACATAGATGCAAAAATCTGCAACAAAATATTAGCAAACCGAACTCAGTAATACATCAAAAGGATCATCCATTACAACATAGGAAGATTTATTCCAGGGATTCAAGGACGGTAAATATTCATAAATCAGTCAATGTGATACATCACATCAAGCAGGATAAAAACCAAGTGATTATTCAATAAATGCTGAAAAAGCATTTGATAAACTTCAACATCCATTCATGATAAAAACTCTCCATATAATAGGCATAGAGAGTATGTACTTCAACACAATAAAGGCCATATATATGACAAATCCACAGCTAACACATACTTAATTGTGCAAAGCTGAAAGCTTTTCCTCTAAGATAAGGAAGAATAGGATGCCTACCCTCACCACTTTTATTCAACATAATATTAGAGGTCCTAGTCAGGAGCAAACAGACAAGGAAAAGAGAAAACGGCATCAAAATTGGTAATGAAGAACTTAAACAGTCACTATTTGCAGATAACATGATATTACACATAGAAAACCCTAAATATTTCATGAAAAAAAATATTACACCTAATAACTGCAGTCAGCAAAATTGTGGGGCAAAAAATTAATACACAGAAATCTGTTGCATTCCTATATACCAACAATGAACTAGCAGAAAGAGAAATCAGGAAAACAATTCTATTTACGATTACATCATAAAGAATAAAATACCTAGGCATAAACCTAACGAAGGAGGTGAAAGACCAGTACTCTGTACACTGTAAGACACTCATAAGAGAAACTAAAGAATACACCAATGAATGGAAATCTATCCTGTGCTTATGGACAGGAAGAATTTATATTGTCAAAATGGCTATCCTGCCCAAAGCTATTTACAGATTCAGTGCAATCCCTATCAAAATACCAACAGCATTCTTCAATGAAATAGAACAAATAGTTCTAAAATTCATATGAAACCACAAAAGTCGCTGAATAACTAAAGCATTCCTGATAAATAAAAACAAAGTTGGGGGTATTACACTCCCTGACTTCAAACTCTACTGATCAAAACAGTATGGTACTGGAATAAGAACAGACCCATACATCAATGGAACAGAATAGAGAGCCCAGATATAAACCCACACATATACAGTCAATTAATATATGATAAAGGAGCCATGAATATACAGGGGGAAAAGACAGCCTCTTAATAACTAGTATTGGGAAAACTACGCATGAAGATCTCTACATGTAAGAGAATGAAACTGGATTATTGTCTAAATCAATACACAAAAGTAAACTTGAAATAGAACAAAGACATGAAACTATTAAACTCTTAGAAGAAAACACAGGCAAAAATCTCTTGAACATAAGTATGAGGGGTTTTTCCTCAACACATCTCCTCAGGCAAGGGAAAAAAAATAAAAAATGAACAAGTGGGACTACAACTAACTAAAAAAGCTTCTGTACAGCAAAGGACACCATCAGCAAAGAAAAAGGCAACCTACAGTATTGGAGAATATATTCATAAATGATTTATCCAGTAAGGGGTTAACATCCAAAATATATAAAGAACTCATACACCTCAACACCAAAAACCAACCCAATTAAAAAATGGGCAGAGTACCTCAATAGACATTTGTCCAAAGAAGAAATACAGATGACCAATAGGCACATGAAAAGATGCTCCATATCACTAATCATCAAGGAAATGCAAATCAAAATCACAATATCACCTCACACCAGTCAGAATGACCACTATTCAAAAGACAAGTGTTGGGAGAGGAAGTGGAAAAATGGGAATCCTCCTACACTGTTGGTGGGAATGAATTCATATGACAGCTGTGGAAAGCAGTATGGAGGGTCCTCAAAAAACTGAAAATTGAAATTCCATTCAATTCAGTAATTCCACTTCTAGGAATTTACCCATAGAAAACAAAATTCCTGATTTTAAAAGATATACATACCCTATGTCTATGAACACACTATATACAATAGCCAAGATAAGGTAGCAACATAAGTGTCCATAGATGAATGGATAAAGATGTGGTACATATACATAAATAGAGTATTATTTAGACATAAAAAAAGAAATTCTGCCATTTGCAACAACATGGAAGGATGTAGAGGGTATCATGCTCAGTGAAATAAGCCAGGTGGAGAAAGACAAATACCACATGATTTCACTCATTTGTGGAATATAAAAATAAAGCAAAATAGCTAGTGTATTAAAGATGGTGGCATGAGAGGTGAGACAGAAACCTCCTCCCAAAACCACCTATAACATGAAACATAATAAATACATCAAATCCTGAAAGAGCAAAAGGAAAGAAAGCTGTGGCAGAATGTCTATACCTGGGGAAACCAGCAGATCTCAAGGAAAAGGGTAAAGTACCAAAGCCATGATCCAGGGGGACCCAAGCCCTTCCCTTCACTGGAAGGAGGAAGAGAAACGGAGCAGAGAAGTGGTGGAGGCCTACGACTCCTGAGCACCCAGCCCTGGAGATCTGCTCTGGGAGTACGAACCTACATTACGTGCTGCTCTGGAGATGAGTGAAGTTGAAAAGCTAAGACAAATGGAATACTTGGAGAAATTGATATTCCAGCCACTTATGGAAAACAGGGATCCACATCCGGCTGCTATGGGACAAAAGAAAGGCAGGCAGTCTGAAAGACTTCCTAACAACAAGAGGGCTGCTAAAAGAGCAAGGATTGGGCAAAGCTTGCTGCTCAGGAGAAAGGAGAGGTGGACAAAATTGTCTGGGCACACTCTGTCCAGCAGTTTGGGAACTTTTAGGAGCTTCAGGCACTCCATCCCCCTGGCGGGCTACACAGCTCTGATGCCTCCCCACTGTGAAACAAAGCTGCACCTTCCTTCTGATGGTACCAGCTCATACTGTTTGCCCCCACATTTGCACCAGGATAGTCAGAGGGCAGCCCTGCTAATGGCAGCTACAAGTGCAAAGCACAGAGTTTCTCCCTGCATTCTCGGCCCACTGGCCCTGGCAGTGAAGGTAGGCACTGCAGCCGGGAAGCAGGAGAGAACTCTTTCCTCCCAACAGCCACTAGCACTGCTCCCCTGCAGCCCCTGCCATCGCTCCAGGGACTGAGTAGCTCCAGAGAGTAGAGCTTCTGGGCATTAGAGGGCGCCACCTACAAATATGAAATGTCAAAAGAACCTGAAATGTCAACAGAATGTTCAAAACAAAATACCACAAACAACAGAAAGATGGCCAAGTGAAACTGAACTCATCAATCTTCCTGACAGAGATTTCAAAGTAAAAATCATAAACATGCTCATGCAGGTACAGAAAAATACTTAAGAACTCAGGGAGGAATTCAGGAATGAGATACAAACATTCAAAAATACAGTATTTGAAATGAAACATAACATTGGAGGGACTGAAAAGCAGATACAAACATTCAAAAATACAGTATTTGAAATGAAACATAACATTGGAGGGATTGAAAAGCAGATTAGATGAAGTAGAGACAGCAAATGATAGAAATTAGAGAATAGGAATACAAAGAACGTGAGACACACAGAGAATAAAGGATCTCTAGGAATGAAAAGTATTGAGAGAACTGTGTGACCAATCCAAATGGAACAATATTTGCATTATAGGGGTACCTGAAGAAGAAGAGAGAGAAAAAGGGATAGAAAGGGTCTTTGAGGAGGTAACTGCTGAAAACGTCCCTAATCTGGGAAAGGAGATAGCCTCTCAGGACATGGAGGTGACACAGATCTCCCAACACAAGGGACCCAAGGAAGACAACACCAAGACATATAATAATTAAAATGGCAAAGACCAAGGATAAGGACAGACTATTAAAAGCAGCTAGAGTGAGAAAAAAGATCATCTACAAAGGAAAACCATCAGGCTATCATCAGATATCTCAACAGAAATCTTACAGGACAGAAGGGAGTAGCCTGATATATTTAATGCAATGAAACAGAAGGGCCTCAAACCAAGAATACTCTACCTGGCAAGATTATCATTTAAATTTGAAGGAGGGATTAAACAATTTCCAGATTAGCAAAAGCTGAGAGAATTTACCTCCCACAAATGATCTCCACAGTGTATTTTCAGGGGGGTTGCTCTAGATGGAAGTGTTTCTAAGGCTAAATAGCTATCACCAGAAGAAATAATACCATAGTAAAGAAAGTAGACCAGTTAATTACTAAGCAGATGCAAAATCAAATCAACCACCCCCAAATCAGTAAAGGGATAGACAAAGAGTATAGAATATAATACCTAATACATAAAGAATGGAGGAGGAATAAAAAGAATTTGTGTTTAGATTGTTTGCAATAGTATACTAAGTGAGATAAATTAGGTTGTCACATAGTAAGGAAGTCACCTTTGAACCTTTGGTAACCATGAATCTAAAGCCTGAGGTAGAAATAAGTACATACCTATTCGAGAATCACACTAAATGTAAATGGTCTGAATGCACCAATAAAAAGACACAGACTCACTGAATGGATAAAAAACAAGATCCATCTATATGTTGCCTACAGGAGACTCACTTCAAACCCAAAAACATACACAGATTAAAAATGAAGAGATGGAAAAAGATACTTCATGCAACTAATAGGGAGAAACAAGCAGGAGTTGCAGTACTTGTATAGACTTCAAAACAAAGAAAGTCACAAGAGACAAAGAAGGACATCACATAATGATAAAGGGGTCAGTCCATCAAGAAGGTATAACGATTATAAATATCTATGAACCCAACACTGGAGCACCTACATGTGTGAAACAAAAAACTAACAGAATTAAAGGAGGAAATAGAATGCAATGCATTCAATTTAAGAGACTTCAACATACCACTCATTCCAAAGGACAGATCAACCACACAGCAAATAAGTAAGGAGACAGAGGCACTGAACAACAGATTAAAACAGACAGACCTAATAGACATCTACAGAACACTCCACCCAAAAGCAACAGGATACACATTCTCCTCAAGTGCACACGGAACATTTTCAAGAATAGATCATAGAGTAGACCAGAAAAAGAGCCTCAGTAAATTCAAAAAGACTGAAATTGTACCAACCAGCTTCTCAGACCACAAATGTATGAAATTAGAAATAAATTATGCAAATAAGACAAAAAGGCTCACAAACACATGGAGGCTTAACAGCAAGCTCCTAAATAATCAATGGATCAATCACCAAATACAAACAGAGATCAAGCAATATATGGAGACAAACGACAACAATAACTCAACACTGCAAAATCTGTGGGACACAATGAAGGCTGTGCTAAGATGGAAGAATAGAGCAATACTGGCTTACCTCAGAAAAGAAGAACAAGCCCATATGAACAGTATAAACTCACAATTAATGAGACTAGAAAAAGAAGAATAAATGAGGCCCAAATTCAGTAGAGAGAGGGACATAATAAAGATTAGAGCAGAAATAAATAAAATTGAGAAGAATAAAACAAAAGAAAGAATCTATTAAAGCAAGAGCTGGTTCTTTGAGAAAATAAACAAAATAAACTCCTAGCCAGACTTATCAAGAAAAAAAGAGAGTCTATACACATAAACAGAATCAGAAATGAGAAAGGAAAAATCACTGCAGACACCACGAAATATAAAGATTAGAGAATACTATGAAAAAATTCTATGCTAACAAACAGGATTACCTAGAAGAAACGGACAACTTTCTAGAAAAATACAACCTTCCAAGGCTAACCCAGGAAGAAACAGATAATCTGAACCGACCAATTATTAGCAACGAAATTGAACTGGTCATCAAAAAAACTACCTAAGAACAAAACCCCTGAACAAGATGGCTTCACCACTTAATTTTATCAAACATTTACTGAACACCTAATACCAATCCTCCTTAAAGTTTTCCAAAAAGTAGAAGAGGAGGGAATACTTCCAAACTCATTCTATGAGGCCAGCATTACTCTAATATCAAAACAAGACAAAGACACCAGAAAAAAAGAAAATTACAAATATTCCTGATGAACATAGATGCAAAAATACTCGGCAAAATATTAGCAAATCGAACTAAGAAATACATCAAAAAGATCATCCATCATGATCAAGTAGGACGTATTCGAGGGATGCAAAAATGGTACAATATTAGAAAATCCATCAACATCATCCACCGCATCAACAAAAAAGGACAAAAGCTATATGATCACCTCCGTAGATGCTGAAAAAGCATTCAACAAAATTCAACAACCACTCATGATAAAAACTCTCAACAAAATGGGTATAGACAGTAAGTACCTCAACATAATAAAGGCCATATATGACAAACACACAGCCAACGTCATATATAACAGCAAGAAGCTGAAAGCTTTTCCTTTAAGATCAGGAACAAGACAAGGTTGCCCAATCTTCCTATTTTTATTCAACATAGTTCTGGAGGTCCTCACCACAGCAATCAGACAACACAAAGAAATAAAAGGCATCCAGATCGGTAAGGAAGAAGGTAAACTGTCACTGTTTGCAGGTGACATGATATTGTACATAAAAAACCCTAAAGAATCCACTCCAAAACTACTACATCTAATATCTGAATTCAGCAAAATTGCAGAATACAAAATTAATACACAAAAATCTTGCATTCCTATATACTAATGATAAACTAGCAGAAAGAGAAATCAGGAAAACAATTTCATTCACAATTGCATCAGAAAGAATAAAATACCTAGGAATAATCCTAACCAAGGAAGTGAAAGACCTATATTCTGAAAACTACAAGACACTTATGAGAGATATTAAAGAAGATATGAATAAATGTAAATACAGCCCGTGCTCATGGATAGGAAGAATTGTCAAAATGGCCATGCTGCCTAAAACAATCTACAGATTCAATGCAATTCCTGTCAAAATACCAACAGCATTCTTCAAAGAACTAGAGCAAATAGTTCTAAAATTCACATGGAACCACAAAAGACCCCGAATAGCCAAAGAAATCATGAGAAGGAAGAATAAAGTGGGGGGATTACTCTCCCTGACTTCAAGCTCTACTACAAAGCCACAGTAATCAAGACAATTTGGTACTGGCACAAGAACAGACAGTAAACCAGTGGAACAGAATAGAGTCCAGATATTAACCCAAGCATATATGGTCAATTAATATACAATAAAGGAGCCATGGATATACAATGGGGAAATGACAGCCTCTTCAACAGCTGGTGTTTGCAAAATTGGACAGCCACATGTAAGAGAATGAAATTGGATTATTGTCTGACTCCATACACAAAAGTAAACTTGAAATGGATCAAAGACCTGAATGTAAGTCATGAAACCATAAAACTTTTAGAAGAAAATGGGCAAAAATCTCTTGAATATAAACATGAGCAACTTTCCTGAATGCATCTCCTCGAGCAAGGTAAACAAAAGCAAAAATGAACAAATGGGACTACATCATGCTAAAAAGCTTCTATACAGCAAAGGACACCATCAGTAAAACAAAAAGGCATCCTACAGTATGGGAGAACATATGTGTAAATGACATATCTGACAAGGAGTTAACATCCAAAATATATAAAGAATTCACAGGCATCAACATCCAAAAAGCAAATATCCCTATTAAAAAATGGGTGGAGGATATGAAGAGACAATTCTCCAAAGAAGAAATTTAGATAGCCAACAGACACATGAAAAGATGTTCCACAATGCTCATTATCAGGAAAATGCAAATTGGCCACAGGGATCGCTTAAGATAATGAGATAACACCTCAAACCAGTTAGGATGGCCAACATCCAAAAGACAAGGTAGAACCAATACTGGCAAGGATGCACAGAAAGGGGAACCCTCCTACACTGCTGGTGGGAATGTAAATTAGTTCATCCATTGTGGAAAGCAATATGGAGGTTCCTCAAAAAACTAAAAATAAAAATACCATTTGACCCAGGAATTCCACTCCTACGAATTTACCCAAAGAAAACAAGTTATCAGATTCAAAAAGACATATGCACCCCTATGTTTACTGCAGCACTATTTACAATATCCAAGATATGGAAGCAACCTAAGTGTCCATCAGTAGATGAATGGATAAAGATGTGGTACATATACACATGGAATAGTGGAATACTATTCCATGAATACTATTCAGTCATAAGAAGAAAACAAATAGTACCCATTTGCAGCAACGTGGATGGTGCTGGAGGGTATTATGTTCAGTGAAACAAAACCCAGTGGAGAAAGACAAGTAACAAATGATTTCCCTCATTTGTGGAGTGTAACAACGAAGCAAAACTGAAGGAACAAAACAGCAGCATACTCACAGACTCCAAGAAGGAACTATAGGTTACCAAAGTGGAGAGATGGTGGAGGGCAGATGTGGAGGGAGTGAGAAGGGGATTTAGGGATATTATGATTTGTACACATGGTGTAGGGGGAGGTCACTGGGAAGGGAGTGTAACACAGGGAAGACAGGTAGTGACTCTGTGGCATCTTACTATACTGATGGACAGTGACTTCAACGGGATATGGGGGGGGACTTGATAATATGGGTGAATGTAGTAACCACAGTATTTTCCATGTGAAACCTTCATAAGAGTGATATGATACCTTAATAAAAAATGATACCTTAATTAAAACAATTTAAAAACAAAGCAAAACACAATGAACTAAACAGCAGTAGACTCACAGACCCTGAGAAGTGATTACTGGTTACGGGGGAGGGGTTTGGGTCACCTGGTGGCAAGGGTGAGGGGGATAAAGGGGCACAAAAATTCTCAATCATAATGTAAGTTGGCCACGGGGATCACTTAAGATATTTAGTGACCTCAGTTTTGACAACAGAAATGTTTTTAAAATTAAGAAAATACTTGACCACCAACACAATGATTTAGTCAACTACTTCATTTTTATAATAGTTTTTAATGAAGATAATCATCATGTTGGACGCAACAACCTGCAATATATATATATAAAATTAGCCTACACATGAAAAATAAAATTGCTACTCAAAAAGTTATTTTGAGAGGTTAGGTTTCTTAGGAATTTATTATTTAGATATTTTATCTAAAATTCTAAAGTTTAGTCTGCATGTGTATGTGTATAAATATATATATTCCCCAGCTCCATCCACTAAGAGGGCCTGGGAACAGTAACAACGCAACTGTAATAAAACACACTTGCACTCAGATCTTAGCTTCCAATGTCATTCCCACTAAAAGGATTCAGGACTCCGTAGAGAAATGGGCTGATCCCAGGACTAACTCAGAAAGAGTAGAAGATAAGCTCAGAACATCTTCTTGTGGCCAAAAGCAAAGACATGTTCAGAGGGATGGGGACATGTCATAAGGACACAGAAGCCAGCTTAAATGAGCTCTCATTGGCCAAATTAGGAACGATTTGAACACTGAAATTAACAGAACAAAATTATGAATCTATACAGATTTGAATAAAGGAATACACTGAAAGCTTCATGAGGAACAAAATATTTACAGAGTTTCAAAGTAGTCCTCACAAAAATTGTTTATTACATATTAAGTATAAAAAGTAAAGAATCTTGGCAGACCTTGCCTGTATTAAGTAACAAAAGTGAAAATTACTAATTATGAACAAAGCGAAATTGTACATTACCTGACAGGATGCAATGAACATCATCACTTCTGTGACATTTCTGCCAAGAACGTCGCTTATATGTATCTCAACATAGGAAATCAAAGATCCCAAATTGAGGGGTATTCTACAAAATAACTACACTGGAATCACTGTGTCAAGGTTATGAAATGCAACAGATGAAGGAATTGTTCCAGACTGAAGAAGACTGAATAGACAAAACAAATAAATGCAATACCTAATTCTGAACTGGATCCTTTTGCCAGTCAAGAGATTAATGGCACGATCAACTAGATGGATCGAACTAGATGGATTACCGTATCAGTGTTAATTTCCTGATTTTGATTTCCTGTTGGGATAATGGAGAATAACCTTGTTTGCTGAAAATGCACACTAAAGCATTCTGAAGCTGATAGGGCAACAGGTCAGCAGCTTCCTCTCAAATGATACTATACTTTCAAGTTTTCTCCACGTTTGTGATTGCTCCCATTTTTTTTTTAAGTGAGGAAAAAAGTGATGCTAAAAATGAAATAACATTAAAAACAAACTGCCATTTTCAATATTGTTAATCTTGGAAAGAGACAGACTATGCAAAATTATAAAATTTTATAAATAAAATTTTGGCACCAGAAGATTACTTAAATACAACCTAATCCCTTTTCTTAACTGATGGCCTCAATCAGCTCATGAGTGATGAAAGATTAAAGAATATAAAAGGTTCCCACTAAAGGAAGTTACTCGGAGAGTAAAAAGGCAGTAGACCAAGAGTGGGTAGAACAATGGTATTCTGACGCCACAAATGGCTGTAACCATGAGGAAAACACAATCTCAGCATCTCCTCTGGAAAATGAAGGTACTGATATCTAAAATTCCCTGCAAATGTGAGACAATTACCCTGTAACAGATGTGCTTCTCTAGCTCAGTGAATTACATTACACTTAGCCATTAAGACCAAAGAATACGACTACAGAAATAAACGTGAGCGAACCTTGAATTCTCTTAAGTTGGGAAGTAATCAATGAAAATGCATTTGCCAAACTGTTCATTATGAAGAAAATTTTGTGATGAATAAAAAGAACAACTAAAAACATACATTAAAATCGCCCTCACTGGTCTGCTGACTGTCCTTACTTAAAAGACAGTGTTCAGATTCATTCTGAAATGACCGTCATAATTGTCCTGAAAGAATGGGGAGCATTTCCTAGAAATGTTTAGAAGTGCAAGGATCCTTTCCCCTCCCCGGTAGCGCGCCGTTGCTGGGAAGGTGTGCGGACGAGCCCCTAGCAGCGCAGGGGGCGGCAGCGCTGGCCGCTCAGCACTTCCTTCGGGGAGGACGGCCCCCTGCGTCACTCGTTACTCAGAACGCGGGGCAGAGTGGATCCCCGAGGAGCTTAGCGCAGACGGCTCCCGCCCTCCCAGCCCGCGGCCCCGGCACTGCCCCCAGGACCCCGACCCACAGCGAGGATCGCGGCACCCGGCTCGCCCGCGGGTGGGCCTCGCCGGGCCTCTCCCTTCCCCTCACGCCCATCCCGAGGCTTGGACGGCTAGCAGGGCCGGAGACCGCCCGCCGGCTCCGCCGGGGCCCCGCCGGCCACCCCGCCTCCGGCCGCGACGCCCAGCCCGGCGGAGCCCACTGGATAGCGGCCGGGGGCGGGGGCGGGGAGGCCGGGGGCGGCGCCCGCCCCACGCCCTTACCTGGCTTCTCGTGATCGTAGCCTACCACGATGAAGTAGTCGGCCAGCCGGGCCATGGCCGCCGCCGCCGCCGCGCCCGGGAAGCGGGTGCCCGTCGCCACCCTCGCCGCCGCCGCCCGCCGGGCCCGGGAGGGCTCAGCATTTTCCCTGCAGCTGCGGCAGCGGCAGCGGCGGCTCTTCAGCCATGTTTGACAACCGGTGCGCGCTCTGCGCCTGCGCCGCTCCTAGCGCCCGCTCCTCCCCCGCCCGCGCCGCGCGGCTCCGCGACCCGAGCCCGGCGGCTAGCCTACCCCGGGTCCCCCGCTCTCCGGGGCTGCAGGTTTAGGGGAGAGGGCGGCCGGGCGTGTTTCCGCCGCGTGTCCCCACCGCAGCTGCCTAAGGTGGTTCACTTTAAGGCCGGCTGCCCCTGGTGGCCCACCTCCCCCTCCCCCTTCCCTATTGTTAATAAAACAGGGTGTCTTTCCTTCCCCCATCTCTATTCTTTCTTTCAGATCTGGAAAGAAAAGACAGGGATGGTAAAGGGGTCTCCTGGAAAGTTTGCTGCATCCCCTCCCCCTCTTCACCCCCGAAGACCAGATTCTCCCGCCCTCCAGTCTGGAAGCAGGAATTTGCAATGCCAGGGCTTTTGCTTGCACGTTTCCTGTTTATGTTGTGCAGATGGGAATTTTAGAAACATGCCACCAAACAGGCGGGGGAGGGAGAGGCTTTTACGCAATCCTCAGAGGCGCCTCGTGCTTCAGTGCTAGGTGGGCTGGGGGCAGTTGGCCTGGGCTTCCCCTGAGCGCCCGAGGCGGGGCGGGGCGGGGGTGGGTTCTGGATTCCACCAAAGAATGCGGCATCCCCGGGATCCTCCCGAACTGACCGAGTCCGAGGGAGTAGGAGGAGGAAGAGATTCGTCTGTCCCAGGGAAACCCTCCCGCCTAGTTTTATCCCTTGCAAAGGTTCCAGGACTCTTGTAACGGGAGCAGGTGGTGATTTACAGCTATCTACTAAAGCACACAATAAAATCAATTAGTGGGTCTCATCATCTAATCTAGGGAACATCTAGGCCACTTTCTTTTTAGCTGCGCATTTTATTCATCATTTCGAATTTGGCTGGTGAAGCACCCAGATGAGCTTGCTTTGTCAATTTTATCTCAATGAAATTTTAGTAGGACGTTACAAGTGGTAGAAGTTTTGTGAATCTCCATGATTTGCATATGTGATCATGTTAGTGGTTGCCCTTGCAATTTACATATAAGAACTCATAGCAAAGTGTCTGGTATATGGTTTGTGTTCAAGTATTTTTAAAGGGTGAATGTACAACTTCCCCAGACTACCAGCAGGAAGCTGCAATAGTTTGAACTCTGAACTAGGAGTCCAAAGAGTTGGCATCTCAGCTCCTAAAAGTTTAATTGATCATTTCCTCTATCTATGCCACATTTTTTTCATTTACAGATTAAGAGGGTTGGGCTGCACTAGAACTGAAATTCCCAGAAAAGAACTTTAACTTTAGGAGTTCATTTGCAAATTGCTTGTGGTCAAACAATCAGCCTAGCTGGCAAGGATGGATGGAAGATAACAGACTAATGACTGTGAAAATAATTAAACCAAAAAAGCCTCTCCAAGACTTATTTTATAACGGAAGTTTGTGCAACACAGGGAATATAGTCAATGATACTGTAATAACTTTGTAGGGTGACAGATGGTAACTACACTTATCTTGGTGAACATTTTCCTAATGTATATAAATGTTGAATCACTATTATACACCTGAAACTAATATAGTATGTCGACTACACTTCAATAAAGATTTTTAAAAAAAGAAAAAGTCTCAGTCATGCCTCATGTAAGGATTCTCTCTAACACTTCCCTGAGAGCTCATCGTCCAACATTATCAGAAGGAGCTATCTTACTTCCTTGGGAGGCAACCCATTCCACTGCTTTACATCCCTGTAGTTAGAAAGGTCTTCCTTGTTAGGTCAGAGCTGTCCTGTAACTTCTCTTGATTTTGTCTCTGGAACTACCCAGAAAAAATAAAATCTGTCTTTCAGATAGTCTTTCAGATTCTTAAGGCATCTATCATGCTCCTTTCCCATTTCACTTTTTTTTAATTAAAGTGAAATTTGCATATCATAACATTAACCATTTTAAAGTCTACATACAGTTCAGTGGTATTTAGCAAATTCATGATGTGCAACTACCACCTCTATTCCAAACACCCCTTAAGCACTCACTCTCATTTCCCCCTCTCATGGCCCATGATAACCACCAATTCGCTTTCTATTTCTATGGATTTATTTATTAGGCATATTTAATATAAACGGACTGGTATAATATATGACCTTTTGTGTCTGGGTGCTTTCATTTAGTATAATGTGTTCAGGGTTCATCCACTTTGTAGCATGTAGCAGTATTTCCTTTTTACGGCTGAATAATCCTCTGTTGTTTATATATATGCCATATGAAGTCCAGCTTATCTATATTTTTCTCTTGTTTTGATATCATAACTAAGAACTCACTGCCAATTCCAAGATCATGAAAACTTATCCCTATGTTTTCTTCTAAGAGTATCATAGTTTTAGCTCTTTGTTTGGGCCATGGATCCATTTTGAGTTAATTTTTGTATGTGGCATGACATAGGGTCCCATTTTACTTTTAAACTGTGTTGGTTTTTATTTCATTCACAAGTGTTGCTTTACATTATTTGCTTTCATTTTTTTAAATCAAAACTTAGTTGATTTCAAAGCCAAGAATCAAATAATGTTTGCTTTTAAGTATATTCCATCTGCTCCATCATAGGTAGGCTGCCATGCCATTTGCAAATGGGTGTTTTGTAGCATAGGGATTTTGATATACCCCAGGTATATGTATAAAGGCACCATGTGTTTGTATACACATGTGAACATATTTAGTATACACTGGAGCTGTGCTTTGCTTCTCAGCCAACAGCTGCCAGTCTGCTGAAACTGATAAGCCCCAACAAGGCAGTCTGATTACTGAGGTTGGCTGAGGCCAGACCATCCCCTGAGATAACCACCATTACCTTTCACCAAAGAGTGAGGAAATAAAGCAAGACCAGATTTTTTTTTCTTACTGAAGGCTGGCAGAAGAGGAAAGGGAGGAAGGCTATGCCACCCAATGATGATGTATACACAGCAGATGCCTTCATTTATGCTTTAGAAGACAAAAAGGAGCTGATTACTAGTGAACAAGAATTATCAGCCCTCTGCTCCTGTAGTTGGCTGTTGCAGAGTGAGTGGCTGTACAGTCATTTCAAGTGCTTCCTGTGGTTAGCCACTACAGTTTAAAGAGGCGGTATAAGAGTTAGACTTGACCAGACATCCACAGGCAGATCTGGGGCCTCTTCAAATGGCCTCTACTAACCAGTAACAAAGGAAACTAAGCAGCCACGTTAGAGAATTCCCTGATCCATTGCCACATCTTCATCCACTTAGTTGCCTAAATAAAAATAGTAATAGAGGCAGGTGTTACCTTGACACTTGCCTCTCTCTCTGCCTCACATTCACCACTCAATCCTGTTTATCCTACTTCCCAGTTATGTACCCTTCTCTCCACCCTCACTGCCACCCTACTAGTCTGAGCCCCTATCACTTCCCACCTTGACTAATGCAACAGCTTCCTAACTGGTTTTCCTGCTTCATTGGTGGTTCCAGACTCTCCATGTAGGTAAAATTTAAAGACAGTAAGTGCGCTATGAATTTTGTCTTCAAATTAAATTTGTATAGCAAACACACTGTTTCTACCTTGGGTGTATGTTCAGGGTACAGGAAGAAGGCTTTAAAGATGACTGATGGAAATTGCAGTTGCTTTCACATGTGCTATCATATGAATAGTTGAATCTTGTCACAAATACGCAGTACTCCTGACATTAGCAGCTACAATATAAATAGGTACTATGAGGTTTGCAGGAACTTTTACCTACATTGCATGTTCATTTGGTGAGCAGGACTGGCTACATATGAGGAACCTGGCGCAAAATGAAAACATAGGATTCTCTGGTCAAAAATTACCAAGAATTTCAAAACAGCAAAAAGCAGAGCATTAAACCAAGTGTGAGGCCCTGTGTGACTGAATGATGTCCATGAAGCCAGCTCTGCTAGTGAAGCTTAGGGTGGAGGTTGTGTGTGTGTTGGCAGTGGGGTGTGGGGGATGATGGAGTCATAGAAATGATGGGGGGACTAGAAGCTCTCCAGTCTCTCCAGAGCACCATCACTGCACTGCTTCCTCTTACCCTTCCCTAATCCATTCACCGCATTCAATGGCCAAAATGATGTTTTACATGAATATATATCAGATCACCTCTCCTGTCTGCAAACTTGCCAGTAGCTTCCTGTGTCACCACAAATAAAGTGCAAAATCTTCATTAAGTCCCAAAGGACCCTATTTACTCTAACCCTGCTGACCTCTTTAATCTCATTTCGTGCCACACTTCTCTCTCACTCAATTCATTCCAACCACATTGGCCTCCTTTCATTTTCTCTGCTGTATCAAGTTCTTTATCTCATCCCTAAGAGTTTGCACATGCTGTTTTCTCCATTTGGAACATTAGGTTCCCCTAGTCTTACTTTTCCTTCAAAACACCACAGTTTATAATTATGTATTTATTCCTATGAAGAAGTATTTATGTCTGGCTACCCTACCATGCTGTAAGCTTGTTGAGGGGAAGAATGATGTTAGCATTGATGATTACTATATGCCTAGCACTTAGCACAGAGTTAGGCATATAACACATGTTCAGTAATAATTGTTAAAGGAATAAATGAACTTTCAAATCATGCAGGCCTGTACTAAGAATTGCCCCCATTTAAATGGTTCTAAGGGACAGTACAGGATCCCCACCAGGAGGCAGGTAATATGGTGGTCCCTCTCATTAACACCATACTCATTGGCTAGGGATGACCCCAAATGGTCTAATTATCTCTTTTATAATCCACTCATTAACACCATTCTTTGTGCCATCAGCAGTAAATTTCTCTTGAAGTCATTCCATCTTGTTCTCTTATTGCTGTTGAGATAACAAGGTTCTATATGTTTACCATCTTCTCTGTACTGCATTCTCTTTCATTTGTCCTACCTACAACAACTTACATTCTTTAAGTGTCAGAAAGGTTTGTCTTCTAGGTTTATGATGTACCGGGACTGATTGTTTCTGTCCATTTGTTGTGTGCAAGAGCACAAAAATAATGCAGCAAAAACATTACTTTTCATTATGGTGATGGTCTGGAAAATATTATGTCCCAAAGGGAGAAGTGAACCGCCTTCCCTGCCTTCCCCAAGACAGAAATTAGAGTTATAGAAATAGTGATTTTATTCTGTGACAGTGTTCACAACTTGATCAACCTCCTGAACTTGTGTGCCTATTTTATACTTGAATTGCCTTACGTGCATTTTTCTGGAAAGGATCTATAGTTTATCAGCTCCTTAGAAAAGTCAGAGATCCAGAAAAAGTGCCCTGAGTTTTGAATCTTGCTTTACTTCTCCCTGTGAGTGACCAAATCTTCAGAGCTAATTGCTTCCTTTCTCTAAACTACTTTTTGTTATGACTCCAGGATGTTTCTTGAATCTTGTTTTCAAATGAACTTTGTAAACAAGCCCTCAGTTTAGCAAAGGCCTTTAGAACCATATGAATAAATGCATTATAAAATTTCCTGTTTGAAAAAAAAGAGACATCTGATATAATCATGCAATGCACTTAGCTACCACGTTTTAGTTATTCTTATTAATATCATTAGTATTATTTACTGCTTCTCATTATTTTTGTGAATGGACTGAGTGTGGTTACACTGGCTTAGGGACCGTGTCCACAATGTTAGCTGAGAAGCCACCACCACAATTTTTTTAAATTCCAAACATTACTAAGAATAAGGCTTGGATTCAGAGCCTAAAAACAATTTAGTTGGCATGTGAAAAAGAAATTAATAAACCGTTATACAACAATATTTTTATGTCTGTATATATGATTTCAGGACACATCCATTTGTTACAGTGCTTTATAAGTTTATTTACAATCTGACCCTTTAGAAATTCTTGGGTACACAAAAAAAAGTAGATCTTCATTAACCACAATTTCTCTCTTTTTTCTCTTTTCCTGACAGTGAGATTTAAAAGACGTTTCTTCATTCCCTCCCTCCTTCCCCTCCCCCCCTCCCCCCCTCCCCCCCTCCCCCCCTTCCTTCCTTCCTTCCTTCCTTTCCTTCCTTCCTTCCTTCCTTCCTTCCTTCCTTGTACTCCTTGTGACTCTACATTCACTGCAACTTGGTTAGATGAAACTTTATGTTAAATCGCCAGAAGCAGAACTCCCGCTGCGAAGTTTCCTTCTAGATCCGACCATTTAACTGAAAACGTATTCTAGTCATTATTTTTTTCTTAAACAATGATTGAGTAAGCGAATCCGAGGTTCCATGGGAAAGAAATAGATGCAACATTTGGCAAAATTTATATTCAATTTATGCCCTACAACGCTTTGCAGAACACTTTTGGAAAAAGCTTTTGAGGCCCTGTCACCCATCCACGCAAACGCGCGCGCGCGCACACACAAACACGTATTTTCGAGGATAAGGGTATTCTAGCAAAATCCCGACCCGCCAATCCAGTGGTTCTCTTAAAGAATTGGCGGGGTTCTCAAGCGTCAGATCTCCAAGAGCCAGAACGGCAAAGCGCACCTAGCTGATAAGGAGCGCGACAAGGTTCTCACGTGGGAATTCCTGGTACCGCGGTTAAACGTAGGCACTGGAGCCGCGTGGCAGCAGAGCCTGGGTCACCACTCCTTGGGTCTGTCTCCACTCCTGGGTTTGCTTTGCTTGTTGAAGCGGCCAGCAATTCGAAGCGAAGACTGCACCAAGAGCACGCGTCTGATCTTGCAAGCCAGAGCGAGTACTCATTCCCACTCCCCACCCCCATTGAATCAGGGGCCTTTCTGAAGGCACAGCTAGGAGGCAACAAGGTACAGCCTCAGAGTCCTCTGCAGACCGAACTCCCCAGGGCTGGTGGAAACTGGAAGGAACGAGTCCAGACCACGGGACCTTCCCAGGCTGTGGGCCGGCGCCCAGCTGTCCTTGACCTCCTCATAGTCGAAGGAGCGCGCCAGGGAAATGAAAGTAAAACCTGTCTTGGCGCAGACCCAGCTGGAAGCTGGAGACAAGTAGGTCGCATCCTTAAACAACACAGACAGCCCATCTTAGGTCGACTCAAAGTGCCTGACGCACAGAGGCAGAACTGAAAGGAAGAGATGGGAAATGGGAGACAAACAGAATAGTGAGGCGGGGAAAGCTCCTGAAAACAGAGCAGGCGCGCAGAAATACCTGTTGTCTGCGGTACCAACGGACTAGCGCCCTGACCCAGTGTGCTGCAGGGACTTCCTTGTGGCCAACGAAGCGGCCGAACCCCAGCCAGTACGCTGCACTGCACCCCTCGGGCCCTCGGCGTCCTGAGTCCTTCCAGAGCCAAGCCGGGAATCTGTCCCCCGCCCTTAGCTGGAACTCAGGACCGCTTGGGTGACTCCCTGAGTGACGAGCCCTCAGAATAAATAACTTCGGTGCGGCCAGTCCATCCCCAGGTGCAGTGTCCACGGTTCTTTCTTGAGTGTGAAAATGCGGCTGAGCCAGCAATGCACGGCCCATAACGAAGTTCACACGACCCAGCACCCAGCCTCCTTCGCACACGTTCTCAGAACTAGTATGACAGAACAGGTTAGCAGTTTAGAGATCTTGTGGGGAGGGGACCACATTAAAGAAGAGGAAACTACACGGGGGGAATGACTTGACAATGCAAACAGAACTGTCGTAAGGTGGGGACTAAAAGCTGGTCCTCAGAGTCGCAGGGGTCCTGCGCCCTCCGCCTCTTAGTCTATGCAATGGGCTTCAGGGCCTGCATCTAGGGTAGTGGGGGATAGGACACCAGAGGTCCTCAAGCAAGAAGGAGGGAGCCTCCTGGGCTGAATTCCCTCCCCAGCCTGGCCCCCAGACGGTAAGTAAGAAAGTGAAGTCAAGAAGCAGGGGTGGAAAAGCACAAGCGGGTGACAAACGTGCTTGCGGTGATTCATCATGAACTGGCATAAATCCTTGGGCGGGGGCTAGGACTCTCCTCGCCCCCTTGACGATTTGATGACCCCAGCCAAGAAAAATCCACGCCACGCCCCAGACTGCTGTGCTTGCTCGCGGGGCCGAGATAGGACTCTGCTGCTCACTGCCTTTCCTGTGACTTCGGTCAGGGACTTCCCTTCTCGGAACTTAAATTTTCGGCTTGGTGAAGTGAGAAAAACAAGGTTACCTTCCTCACTTAATGTAAGGGTAGGTGTGAGGATCAAAGGAGATCAGGAAATGTGGCTGTGCTTTGTAAACTGTAAAGTGATTAACATACGTGAAGCATTAGTGTGCTCCCTGGCAGTAAATCCTCGCGTTTACAGTGGGTGAAGGCAATCTCCAAGGGCAGCCAGGCAAACTCTGGCTGTGCAAACTCAAGTTGTAACTTTATAAGGAATAATTGGATTACAACGGGGGGGGGGGAACGAAACGGTATCTTTTGTGCTAATTTTGGTTATTTCTGTATTTCCAAATAGGCACGTAAATTCTGAAACTTCAGATAATTCCCCCTCCAAGTCCTAATTCTCTATCAGCCTTTCTGAGCCGTGCGCCTATTGTGAAATCTTTCTAGCCCATCCCAGAACTCCGAGTCTTCGCCGCTTTGGGGGTCAGCCGAGTCCCACTCCCTTGCTCTGTGCTCTATGCCCTGCTTCTGCGGCTCCGCGTGAGTCTGGGGTCGCGGACAGGTCATGCGCCAAGCCAGCAGGGGGCGCGGTCCACTCCGGGCCACAGCTTTGGAGGTCTCAGGGCCCGGGCAATGCGCCTAATACCTCCCACTGGCTTTTCAAGTTCCGTGCCTGTAGGCATCGCACTCTGGGCTGCATAGGTCCTGGGTAAGCACCCCAAAAGTTTGTACCGGCCCTCCTTAGTACTGGCTTACGTACGGTCTGAACCCTGTGCCCAGAGAATCAGGGCTGTGGCAGTTCCTGCACCAATTTCCTGGAGTTCAGCTCTGAGCCCTCTGGACAGGAGGGATCAGCCCCCAACCCCAAACCCTACACTCACAAGCAAGCAATGCGCGCTCCCGAGAGTAGGAGCGCGCGCGCCCGAGGGAAGAAAGGGAGGGCGCAGGGGCAGCATAGGCCCCGCCCCTCTATGCTCTTATAAAGCCGAGGAACGAGAGCCGGCCACTCAGTGGTTTCTTGGGGACACTAGGCGGAATAGCTCGAGCTTTGCCACCTCTGGTTTCTTACTGCAAGTTGGACGTTGGGTTTTGCCACTGTCAGAGAGACGTCTCAAGAGTTTCTCTCCCCGGATCTTTGTAGATCACCCCCTCAGCAGGTAAGCTCCTCAGGCGGGTAGAGTTAAAGGATGCGGAGGAGGGGGAAGCGTAGACTCGGAGTGTTGAGTGAGGGAATACAATTCACTATGGAGTGTCCTCTTCGGAGTGCGTCTCACATCCCACATCCCGGGCCCAGCTCGTGCACACAACTGGAACTCCAGAAACCCAGTCCCCTCTGCTCCGTCAGCCAAATTCTCCAGAAGTTGAGCAGGAAGCCTGAGCCTGGCGCTGGGCAGCAGCCTCCTCTGCGGGGCCTGTCACCGGCCGGGCGGGTGCAAATGCCGCCGGCGCCTCTCTGCGCCCCGGGGAGATAAGCGTCTGAGTCGGGCAGAGCGCGAGCTGAGCCAACCCACGCGGGGGCCCCCACCCGCCCTGCATGGCCCGCCGGGGAGGTGAGGCAGGCCTGGGTACTCACTCTCGTTCGTCTCTTCTTCCCCAGGGTCTGCTCATCGCCGCCGGGATGAAGCTGATTCCCGTCGCCCTCCTGTATCTGGGCTCGCTCGCCTTCCTTGGCGCGGACACTGCGCGGCTCGACGTGGCGTCGGAGTTCAGAAAGAAGTGAGTCGCAGGCAGCGCCTACCCCAGTTCTTGTACCTGGAAGACAAGGGAAACTGGCGGTTGGTCCCGAGTGGTTGAAAGTGAACGGGACCGCGCCTGGACGCGTGCGAATCAAGTCTATTTGTGTTTTCTAGATGGAATAAGTGGGCTCTAAGTCGCGGGAAGAGGGAACTTCGGGTGTCCAGTAGCTACCCCACCGGGCTCGCTGACGTGCAAGCCGGGTCTGCCCAGACTCTCATTCGGCCGCAGGACGTGAAGGGCGCCTCTCGCAGCCCCCAGGCCAGGTAACTATGCCGGGCTCCGTCGCGGGGTGGGCAAGGGGAGCTTTCTTCCACTTCCCAGGCCCTGGGGATCGTCAGGGCTGTATGGCAGTTCAGATGGACGTAGCAGTTTCCAGCTCTCTTTAGCCCAAGAATGGCTCCCGATCCTGGTGGCTGGGGCCAATGCTTGATGGGGGTGTCATGGTGCCTTCCTTCCCCTCTACAGCAATCCGGACACCGCCCGCATAAGAGTCAAGCGCTATCGCCAGAGTATGAACAACTTCCAGGGCCTGCGAAGCTTTGGCTGTCGCTTCGGGACGTGCACCGTGCAGAAGCTGGCACACCAGATTTACCAGTTCACAGACAAGGACAAGGACGGCGTCGCCCCCAGGAGCAAGATCAGCCCCCAGGGCTACGGCCGCCGGCGCCGGCGCTCGCTGTCAGAGGCCGGCCAGGTCCGGACTCAGTCGTTTTCCGAGCCTCAGGCACGCGGGGCTCCAACCTCCCGCGCGCATCAAGTGCTCACCACCCTTCTTGAGATTTAGGCAGCTATGACAGCTGTGAACAGTCGCGCATGCCTCCCGCAGGCGCCTCCCGGGGCCGAGGGCTTCCTGGAGCCGAGCCCCACAGCCAATAGAGACCGGGCTGAGACAGTCCTGCAGAGACCGGGAGTCCGGGAGGCACCGTCGGGCGAGGAGCCTTGGGTTGCAGGAGCCCCTCCTCCTCGGAGGCAGCGTTCCCTTCGCCCTAGTCGGGCCCGGGTGCCCCTGGGGGGCAGAGGAATCTGGGGGAGTGTCTATCAGGCCTACGGAGAGAAGCAGAATGAAATGCTGAGACCCCCTCACAAGGGCAGGGGTCTGAGCCACCGCTGTGCCCAACCACAAACTGATTTCCCACGGGGTGTCACCCCACCGGGAGCACGCCTCACTATTACTTGAACTTTCCAAAACCTAGAGAGGAAAAGTGCAATGCGTGTTATATATATAGAGGTAACTATCAATATTTAAGTTTGTTGCTGTCAAGATTTTTTTTTGTAATTTCAAATATAGAGATATTTTTGTACGTTATATATTGTATTAAGGGCATTTTAAAGCAATTGCATTGTCCTCCTCCCCTCTATTTTAATACGTGAATGTCTCAGCGAAGTGTAACGCGTTGTTTGCTGCGTGGAATGTATGAGTGTGTGCGTGAAAGAGACTGATTACCTCTTTGGAAGAAGGAAACACCGTGTCTCTGTCTAATCTACTTACATAAATTGGGTGATATGAAAAATAGCAAATAAACTGTTTCAATGCTGATACACTGCCGGCTCACGAGTCTTGGGAGAGAGGGTGCCCCTAGTCATGGTCAGCCCTGGAGCCTTGGGGTCCAGCCGCCTAGCTGGGAAGCAGCATGGCTGGACGGGCGGTGCTGGCCTGTCTCCGCGCAGGCTGAGCTATCAGGAGCTCTGCTCTCCTCCTGAGGCGCGCGGAGCGCGTGTCCTGCGTGTGGGTCAGGGCTTGGCAGAGCCCCGAGGTTACAGCCTCGCGTGGCAGCCAGGCCGGGTTGGGTAGGGTGAGCCCCAGTGGGGGAGGCGAGCCTGGACTCTACAGGTTGCGCAACATTGTCTCCGATTTTATGGAGTTGCTCACGGAACGCGAAAGCGCGCTTCGGAGAGCTAGAGAAGTCTAAGTGGTCTGCTAAGTGAGGAGCTGCCCTGGGCTGCCGCAGAGTTAAAGTTAGAAGCCATTCAAGCAAAATGTTCAGGCTCCTCCAAAAAACCGACAGCCGCGTCAGTCCCCGTCGTCCTCTCCTGGCCAGGTACGCCAGCGAGCCGGTGGCCTCATAGGCGAAGCTGCGGCGCCCCCAGCCGGCCACCTCGTACGGCCGCGAGAGCCGTCAGGCAGTACGTGCGGTTTAATAAGTCCTCCTACGTGGGAGTCAGCACACAGGCTTAATGAAAGAGGAAAGAAAAAAACAGTTTGCAGATGCCAACCAGGGCCGGCCCCCCCAGACCTGCACGACGGCTCCCGGTTCTGGGACCGTGACTCAGCGCCCACACGCTGTGCAGCGTGCAGCTGCTGGCCGGAGGCGGGCGGGACGGACGTGCCGCCGGAATCGTGCGCCTCCGACGGTCTGAGACCTTCATTGTTCCGCCTCCCCTTGCTGCTCTCCTCTTCCTTCCTCCTTCCCAAGCCTTTTTCATTTTTTCTCTACTTCTTTCTAGCATTCTTTTCTCTCTCCATCCTTCTTCCTCTTTGCTTTCTTTATGCCTTATCATCTAAGAAGGTTGACCCAGGTTACGGTGATAGAAGCTGGACATTAAGCCCCACTTAAAGACTAGAAAGGTAGGGAACGTGGGAACAGTTAGGACAGGAGAGGATAAGGGGAAGCATACCTGATTTTGATTTTCCTGCCCCGTTTGTCTCATCCGGTATCCTAAACACCCAGGATAGAGACCAATTACTTGTCCTTTCCCCAGGTCTGGGGCCAAGAGACAACCTGTTTTTGAAGCAGTTGCAGTTGACAAGGAAATAGATCCTAGCACATAGAATTTTCTTAAAACCATACAAGGCCTCAATTTGGGGCACCTGGCTGTTGAAAGTGTCAGCCTTCATACAGTTTATTGTGCATTTCAATCTTAACAATTTTGTGAGGTTCATTAGAACTGAGGGTTACAAATGCAGCAGCAGACGGCTCTTATCCTTAAGGGTTTTTAAATAAATATTCACTTAGAGGGAGCTCTGCACCAGGTTTCATTCAGTGAATGAAAGAGTGACTAAAAAGTTCACTCATGGAATTTCTGTGCCAGTGAATGCTCCTGGGTGGTTTGAAGGAGCTACAGAGGCTGCAGAGAGCAGCAAACACTTGAGCCTCACAGACAGTGGCTCAGGATTACATACTCACCCTTTCCCTCAAGCCAAGGTTTGTCCTATAGCCACAGAGTCCTTCAGCCAAACCTCATCCTGGCAGAACTTCAGCCAGCAGACAAAGCTGCCAAAGGCAGGTTGGGCACTAGCTTAGGGCTGTTCTGAGCAGGGAACAGGCATCTAGCCTTGTGCCCAGGGAGTCTTATGACTCCCTTCAGGGAATCCAAGGCAAGTGAAGGAGATGGTTCAGCTCTGAGATGAAAGAGACAGCTGCTTAGCTGGAGTCCTTCCCAACTGAAAATCCTGTGATTGGAGACATATCTGAGGACACAAGAGACCCTCCTAAACCAGTGTGGTGCAAGTTCAGAATGGACCGAGGGTCACCATGAGACCCTGGGAACATTCTCTGTGAGCCATTCAACCTACCTTCTGGATTTTTTTCATAAGGTGTTGAAGCCTGTCAGGATAAGGCCTCCTGACGCCAAGAACACATCGTTTATCAAGAGTGATGAGTCATTTGTGAGCTGATTGGACATGTCCACGGCTGAAGAATAGTCACAGCTTTTATCTTTAGCTACTGTTGCTGGCTGTGGGAATCCATTTGTAATCAAATACAGAGGACCGGCAATTTCTTGAAAAGCCAACACCTTGGCTGAACAGCTAAGGGTGGAAGGGAATGATGGGGAAGATTGGAAACTCTTTTTAGCACCTGCTTTGTATCAGACATTCACCTAGCCACTTTTTACCCCTTATCTCATTTAATCCTTACAGCGATTTTGGAAGTAGGTGTTACTATCTTTGTTTGTAGATAAGGAAATTTAACCTCAGAGACATATAGTAAATTAGCCAAGGTCACACAGTGAATAATAATTGCTGGAGCCTGGATTTGCACCCAAGTATTACCGACTATTTTGATGTTATGAAGACATAGAGAGTAAAGTGGGATAATTTTAACATTCGGATTTCCAAGCCAGATGTCCCCAAATGTCCTTTAATATGGGGATGGCTTGGTGGGTGATTTATACCTGTGGTTCTGAAAGATTTGCATGATGCCAGTAGGACTGGAAAGGAGAACTGCTTCAGTGGTATTCTCAGTGAGTGCAAAATAAATAAGTGAAGTGAGTTTTTAAGTTGTTGGTCCTGGTTTGAAGCTAGGACTATAAATCAGGAATAGTCCTCCCTCCCCTCCCCCAATCCCACCCCACACTGAGCTAAGCCACTGACCTCTTTGGTTTTTGTTGCCAAATATAGTTAGAACATACACTGAGGACCTCAAGAACTGGCTTCTGAGGGGAAGGCCTTCTGAGCTATTCCTGGCCAAACGTGGTCCCACACTGTCGGTCTTGAGTCACCTGGAAGAACACCTGTGTCTACAAAAGCTGCAAATAGAGGTCCCACCCTTGAAGTGGAACCTTTTGTCTTTGGCAACTGCTGCCCAAGGCAGCCTTTTAGAAGCTGTTGTAAGCTGACTGTTAGATAGAGTTATGAGTGCTGACCCCTCATTTCTCCAGCCAGAAAGGAGAGGACCTTATCCTGGGCCTCACAGAGGTTTCTGCCAAAGCCAGATGGGAGGCTTGGTCTTCATTTGCATGGGAAGAAGGAGGGTGAGGCTTGATAGCTATCTGGTGGTCCCACTGGTCTTGTTCCAGAGCTATTTTGGAACATTCTGGAAAAACAATAAAATGTGACCACACAGGCAGCTGAATTTAGTAGGTTATTGTACATTAATCCAACAGCAGGAAAATAGTTCTGATATTAGGATGAATTATTGAAACCTAAAAAAAAATGCATTTTACTTATTATACAATATTTATTGTGTAGAAAAAAAGATTCACCTTTCACACCACTTCCAGAGATAACCACTATTAATATTTTAGTACTCTTTTAGACATGTATATTACACATATGCACATATATTGCATACTTTAAAAAACTGAACTCACCTCAGAGAGCTAAATTAAGCATACTCCACAGTTTAAGGCAAATTGGCATTACCAGTCTGCAAAGCTTCTCATTTTATTTTAATTATTTTATTTCTTCTCCTTTAGTTCCCATAAATCTTCCCTTTAACATGTTTGTTACCTGTACTCATTATATGTATATGATCTTGTAAAATCTGTTGTGTTTTTTTACTGTTTTTTTAAATGTACAAATACATTGTGTTAAAATTTCCCCTACTTTACGGAACACAAAAAACAGTTATACAAATAGATTGTTTCTTCTTATTGCTGCATATTATTCAATAATATATGCATCTCCTACATTTTGCCTTTCTTGTCTCTTACTGAGGGACACTTGAATTGCCTGAGGCATCCCCCTGCCACAAATAAGATGAACATACTGTTTCATGTCCTCTCCTGGATCTAAATGAGAATTTCTTTAGGTTACATATCCAGAAATGGCATTACTTGGTCAAAAGGCTTCTAAATAGAGATTATGCTAAATTCTGCG
This sequence comes from Manis javanica, assembly GCF_040802235.1. Classification (NCBI taxonomy): domain Eukaryota; kingdom Metazoa; phylum Chordata; class Mammalia; order Pholidota; family Manidae; genus Manis; species Manis javanica. The sequence continues at coordinate 31,186,556 of NC_133166.1, forward strand.
AGCTTACTTTCCAGAATGCCTGTACTAGCTTGCATTCGCACTAGCAGTGCCTGAGCTCCCACCTCTCATGTCCTTGCCAACCTCCACATGGATCCACTTTTTGGTTTGCCATTTGATGAATATAGAGCAACATGGTACTGTTCCTTTAATTTCCAATACTGATTCCTTTCCAGTGTTTTTGAGACTTCATCTTAGCTCATGGAATTCTAAACGTATTCAGTGTATAGTTTCATTCTAGTAGCTCTATTATATTTATCAGTTGACTCTGGTTCATCGTGATTTGTTTACTCCTTAGTTTCGGCCATTGTCTTCTCAACTACTGCAGTATCTTCCTATTCTCCAGTCTTCACTCTGCAGCTTTAGTAGTATTTTTTAAATTTAAAACTGTCATGCTACCCACCCCCCCCTGCTTAAATCTCCTCAATGACTCTGGGAGAATATATTCATAAATGACTCATCTGGTAAGGGTTAACATCCAAAATATATAAAGAACTCATATGCCTCAACACCCAGAAAAACAAATAACCTGACCAAAAAATGGGCACAAGACCTGAACAGACACTTCTCCAAAGAAGAAATACAAATGGCCAACAGGCACATGAAAAGATGCTCCACATCACTAATGATCGGGGAAATGCAAATTAAAACTGCAATGAGATATCACCTCATACCAGTTAGAATGGCCACTATCCAAAAGACAAGAAACAACAGATGCTGGCGAGGATGAGGAGAAATGGGAACCCTCCCATGCTGTTGGTGGACTTGCAAATTGTAACTGGTGTGGAAAGCAGTATGCAGGTTCCTCAAAAAACTAAAAATAAAAATACCATTTGACCCAGGAATTTCACTCCTAGGAATTTACCACAAGATCCCTGATTCAAAAAGACATATGCACCCCTATGTTTACTGCTGCACTGTTTGCAATAACCAAGATTTAGAAGCAACCTAAGTGTCCATCAATAGGTGAAAGGATAAAGAATATGTGGTACATATACACAATGTAATATTATTCAGCCATAGAAAGAAAAGAAATCCTGCCATTTGCAACAACATGGATAGATCTAGAGGGTATTATACTCAGTGAAATAAGCCAGGTGGAGAAAGACAAATACCATACAATTTCACTTATTTGTGGAATTTAAAAACAAAGCAAAACAAAATGAACTAAACAGCATTAGACCCATAGACACTGAGAAGTGACTAGTGGTTAGCAGGGGAGAGTAGTGGAGGTAGGGGAGGGGGAGGGGGCCTGTTGAACCACTGTGATATACATTTGATAATAAAAAAATATTTAACAAAGTCTCTTAAATGACTGTCTTCTGAGCTTATCTAATTAAAGCTTAATCTATGGTGATTCTATATGGCCTTGGTTGAAGTGAATCCCCTCTAGAGAGGTTCCTGCTTACTTTTTCCTATTGCCCACAGTTATTACCAGCCTGGGACCATTTTTTATAGTAATTTCTTGATTTGGTGTTCCTAAACCACACACATGTGCATCTGTGCTAGAAATGTGGGCCATAGAATTTTGGGGATTCTAGATTTACTTAAGTGTCTTAGTTGCTTTTCTTCTGTTTCTAAGCAAGACTCTCTTATCAAGAAGAGAAAACCCCTCCCCAAAGCCCAATGTTTTCAGCTCAAGATTTCCATTCTGGTTTTTAGGTGCCTTAGTTTGATCTCCTGTGAATTTCCTGTATCTTCATGGGAATTCAGTTATGTATTTAAAAGGATTTTAAGTGTATTTTAGTTAGCATATCTAGGTGTTTTACAGTAGCAGAATTTTCAGCTTATCAAGTCTGCTTTATCACTAGAAATAGGAGTCAGCATCAACTAATCTCATTTTACTTTAACTTATAACACTTCTTTGATCAACATCTTAATAGATTAAGTAGTTTTCACCCTTATGATAATTTACATTTCCTCATATATATTGAGTTGTTTTTTAGTTCTTGATCATTCCGTTCTATTGGAGTATTTGCCTTTTTCCTATTGATTTTGTTAGGAGGAAAGACAGACATGAACAGGGTAGAGAGAGAATAAAGCTAGTGAAGCCCACTAACAGAGAGTCAAAAAGTCAACCAGATAAAACCAGAGAGCCAGAAAGGACTCACAGAGTTGATTAGTTAATTAGTTGAAGTTTCAAAGGCCAGGAGTGACTTGGAATGTCTGGATATTTCCCAGATGAAAAACAATTCCCCAGATAAAGAAAAACATCAGAGCACAGCCCATGTCTTCATTGTACCAATTAGATCAGACCTCTAAGGCCAAAGATTGTCAATCAAGGACTTCTGTGCCTACCTCATGAGGTAGGGCGGGGAAATGGGACAAGGGTCATGACATTGTAAAATCGACTTAGCCTGTGAAAAAAGCCCAGTTTATTCTATAATTTAATCTATATGCTGTTCTTCCTCTTCTTCAAGCCCCTTAATCAATTAAGTCTGTAACCAGGACTGGAGATAGACCCCCTAAGTGTAAATAAACCTATGTAGATAAGAATGCTGAGATCTGGACCAACACAGTCACCTAAATAACACTATTCCTAAGACAAAACTTCAAAGGAATTATGAATCACCTGTATGCATCATGCCTTATTCTGATCCCTACCCAAAAGGCCCTATAGAACCCCAATCCTAAACCCTTAAGGTTACCTCCTCCTTGAGGTTACCTGAGCTCCCCTTTCTTCAAGTGTGTACTTTTTGCTTTAAATAAAAGCTTCTGTCTGCTCAACTTACTGGGTTTTCTCTTTGCACTCTTCCAGTGGTAAGCATCTTTGTTACTTCACTATTTCATTCAATTTTCTAGACTTAAGCACAAGTCTATGTGAAGTCTACTTCACACCAGTAGGGAGGGGCTGCTGAGATGGGCTTGTAAGTTCCTGTCACCTGGGTGACCCAGACAGGACTACAGTTCTATGATCACGCTCTTTAGTAACCTGCTTGTCTAAGCTTAGGCAGGCCCACTCTGTTACTCTATTACAGGATGCCATAAAACTTACTTTGCTTTCTTGACTTTGTTTTCACTCTGACTTCTCTGTGTCTCCGAACTGAATTCCTTCTCAACAATTTAAAATACTACTTAATAATTAAGACTATTAAAGTTTTGTCACATATACACATTCCCTTTTCTCCTTTTTGTGGAATGTGGCTTATTTTTTGTTATATAAAACTTAAAGATATTTATATAATCAAAGATATCAATCTTTCCCTTTATAATTTCTGTCTTTGTTGGCTTGCTTGAGAAGTGGTTCTCTGTCTCACTATTTTAGAATATTTACCTTTTTTTCCCTAATATTTATGGTTTCATTTTGTCCTTTAAATATTTTAATGCAACTGGAATTTATTTTGGTATATGCTGTGAGTAGGAATTTAACTTTATCATTTTTTTCTCCCAAATTGTTAGCCAGTTGTCTAACACATATACTAAGTAGTACTCATTTTCTGCAGGATGCAAGAGGCTCTCTTCATCATATACTACAGAAGTTTTCAAGCTGTGTTCTACATAGTCACAGGATTTCCCTGAAATACTTCAGATTCTTGGGGAGATAAAGAGGAAGCAAAAGAGCTAGTGTTTTTGTCTAGCTTCCAGTGGAATTGTTCTATTCTTTTTGTTTTATATGTTGGGGCTCCATGTTGAGGTAGAGCAGGGACATGAGACAAGCATCATGATTACTTTTTCCAGCCTATAATGAAAATTGCCAAGATACAAATAGTATAGTAAGAACAGAAGGGACTCCATCTTAAAGCTAAGATTCCATTTTAAAAATCAGGGAGATAGGAGGTAAGATTCCTAACGTATTTTATGATAAGCAGGCAATCACCAACCCTATCTTAAGGCAGGGCACGAAGTCCTAAATGATATGTCCCCATTCTCTGAGGGTAACCACTATCTTGGAGAACAGGATCCAGAAATTCCTTGTTAAGTTTATTTTACAGACTGTCTAGAGGACAGACTATAGATGATGATACAACGTCTCTCACCAGAGGTAGACATCATGAGACCAAATGTCAGGCCTAGGCAACTCCCCTCTTTGCCCCACTCTTGAAAACCTTAAAAGACAGAATCCTAAGCCTGAAGCATGCCTCCTCTCTGAGGTTGCCCACACTCCTCTTTCTTCAGGTGTGTTCTTTTGCCTTAAAGACTTCTCACTTCTCAACTTACTGCGTTTTTGTCTCTGTGCTCTTCCAAGCCTCTTGGGAGATTAATAAGAAACCCCTTTTCCCAGTGGTAAGCATCTTTGTTACTTCATTATTTCATTCAATTTTATAGACTTAAGCACAAATCTTCACTCTCTCTGTCCTACTTCAGACAAGTAGAGAAAGGCTACTAAGATCTCTGATTTGAGCTTGCAAGTTCCCATTGCCCGGGTGACACAGACAGAGCTGCAGCTATACATACGATCATGCTCTTTAGCAGGCTGCCCGAAAATCTCCTGTCTTTGCCTTTGTAAAGTTCTCAGAACATAATCTCATTTCATCCAGTTCTCCATGGCTCCCTCAAATCCTGGGGTGATGGGGACTTAGTTTCCATACCATGCAAATACAAGAGGACACTGAGAACAAGGTGACCCTGGCTTTAGGAGTTGGCAAGGGAACTGCCCTATGGTCTTGCAGGAGTTCAATGCAATTTCCTTTCCTCCCTGTTTTTCCTTGCTCTCTACTTCCCACATGGCTGTGGCCATTCACTACTATTACTTTAATGCATTTCTTCCTTATCTACACTTATCTGAACTGTCGAGAATTCTTTCTCCATCAGAGTAAAGAAACCTTCCCTGTTCAGGTTGAGGTTTCACTTAGTGCACAGGGAGAGACCTCCCCAGATGAGCTGCCCGACAACAATGTCAGATTGTACTGAAAGAAAGAGTTCATCTGCCTGCAAATCAGTAATATAATAAATTCTTACACTAAATATTTGCATCTGTTTCTGGCCCTTTTCTCTCTTTCATTGCTCAGTCTGTCTTCTCCTGTACCAGCTTAACAATTTAAAAACATATTATAAAAATTTTCAGACTTTCACAAAAAACAGAGATAATAATATAATGAACTCCCATATACCTACTGTTAAAAATCCAACAATTATTAAGACTTCACCACAATTGATTCATCTGTCCCTTTTTCTTTTCTGTTTGTTTTGTTTATTGCCAAAGCATCTGTTCTTTTCTTTCCTTCCTCCTTCTCTCCTTCTTTCCTATCCTGTCCTCTTCTCTTTTCAGACATTATATCATTTCACCACTTCAGCAGGCATGTGTTAAAAGTTTTCTTACATAACCAAATGCTACTGTCACACTTAACATTCATGATAATTTTATAGTATCATCTCATACCCAGTCTATAATCAAATTTGCCTTATTGCCTCAAAAATGTCTTTTGACAGTGTTTTGTTTAAAACAGACTCCAAACAAGATTGTTATATCTCTCATGTTTTTTTTAATCTAGAGCAACCCGCCTCCCTTTTGTTTTCATGCTATCGACTTGTGGAAGAAAACAACGTTTTAATAATTGTCATTTAGAACTTTCATTATCAAGATAAATCCCGATTCTCTACTTCACTCTGCTTGTGTAAACGCAGCCAGAACATCCTGGCCTGCTCACTTGTCAGGTCCTGTGGGGGTAGGGGGACTGGAGTGGTCAATGTTGCAGTATTTCTTACAGAGAGAATCTTGAAATGTTAATCTTTGTGCTTTTCTTTGTTACACTTTTTCCACTTGACCTTTCCCCTAGTAAATCAGAGGCATTGCCTCGAGGAGAATTAGGACTGGTGCAACTGGAATGCAAAGAGAAACGAACAGTCAGAATAAAACAGTCCATGTTCAGTTTTCTGACTTTTAAAATAGCCTCTTGAAGCCCACATCAAAAACAATAGTTTTGAAAGCCAAAGCCTTTTATTTGCAGAGGACCAGGTTTTGTCGAGAGAATAAAAGGCCCTTGAAAATCAAAAGGAAAGGCCCGGAAGCATGAGGGACTAGGCTTTGCCCTAAGAACAAATTGGAAAGAGACTAGGGGGAGAGCCAGTCTAAGCCCTTTCACTTCAGCTTGCTATGGGCTGGGGGAGAGCAGCGCCCAGGAGGTCAGAGGGAGGCCTGGGAGGAAGAGTCTCACCAAGAGGATGACACCAGCAGGGAGAGACTGCACATCATACCCAGGAAGCCATAGTGACCAAGTCTCCAGGTTGCTCAATGCCTAGAGCTCATCTGCCATTTGACTGAGTCCCAGGGTTGCTGAGCTGAAGAGCCTTAGCTGTTCTGTTTATCATGGCCTGCAGGAGGGGGTGTCTTTCATCCTCAACAGTCTATGTAGGTCACACTATAGAAGCAACATGTGTCTGTGTCCAGAGTCATTGTTGAGCACCATCCAGATTGCTCTGCACGATAGATGATCGTCTTGCCTGAGGGTTTCAGCCCTGGAAAAGTTCACTATGGATTCAGTGAGACCAAGAAATGACAATGGAATGTCCTTGGGGTAAAAAAGTTTATACCCAGCTTTATTCTCCTGGCAGTAGGTCAAGCACTGGAATCACATCTGTATCCAACAGTCTGCAGATCCATAATCCAACTCCATCTCTGCCTCTGCCCTTTATATAGTGACTCAGTTAGTAATAGTTTATTGCCTACGAGTGTGGAAGTATTAGCCTAGCAGTAGGCCAATTACATATCCAAGTAGTTTAGGGTCAGATGAGAATCCTGGCCATAGGCACTTCCATTTCCCCACAAGGATCTAACAGGTTACCCCCAACTTTTTGGATCAGAGGGTAGGCAGTTGACTAAAGGTATGGTGTTGTTAAAGGGAGAGCTCCCCATCTCTGTATTTGGGTGGGACTGGACACTGGAAGACTCACAGCATTACATTCACAAGTCACATATGGGACAGGATCTCCCAGCATAGTTTTGCTCTTGTATTCTAACCTAGTTTTTGTCTCAATTTAGTGGGTTTGTTCCACCAGTTAGAGCAGTGGTCCTTAACTTCATCTGCCTATTAAAGTCACCTGGGAGAGCTTTAAAAAAAATACTAACAGCAGGCTCCATCCCAAACCAATTCAATTAGATTCTCTGTGGGTGGAACATAATGTCATTGTGTGATTGTGAGTGAAAATTTCTCTTTGTGAGCCCACTTAACTTTGTTTAGCCCAGACATTATCAATCTCCAGCTATTTCAAAAATGCACCCCAGTGATGGTAACAGGTTGAGACCAAAAGTTAGTTTATTTATTTCGTTATAGATTTGGGGTTGTATCCAGTAACAGCCAGAAATAGAAGGGTTAACTGCAGCCAGCAAGTGACAGGTATTTAGAGAGAAGACCAGCTGCAGGTGGTGGGAATAAAGCCAGCCCTGGATGAGGTAACAGACAACAGGTGGTTGTGCTTTAAGAAGTTGGCATCAAGGAGGAACATCAGGAATAACAGGGCATCAAGAATGGCAGAGCACAGCAGTGGGCATTCTAGGAACAAACTCTAGCCCCAGGGAAGTCCAGTTGTAGGAGGCAGAGAGAGGATTCTGCTTGTGACAACTTGTTATGGGCTGAATTGTGTCTCCCCTCCCAAAGTTTGTATGTTGAAGCCCTAACCCTCAGAACCTCAGAATGTGAGTGTATTTGGAGATAAGGCCTTAAAAGAGATAATTCAGGTAAAATGAAGTCTTATGTGTGGGCCTCTCCAATATGACTGGTGTCCTTATAAGAAGAGGAGATTACAACACAAATAGCACAGATACTGAGAGATGACCATGGGAGATCACAAGGAGAAAGAGGCTGTCTGGAAGCCAAGAGAAAGATCTCAAAGAAACCAAACCTCCTGTCACCTTGATCTTGGACTTCTAGCCTCCAGAACTGTGAGAGAGAAATTTCTATTGTAAGCCACCAGTCTATGGTATTTTGTTATGGCTGCTGTAGTAGACTAATACACTGCTGTCAAAGGGATTGGCCAGAATGGGACAGGGCTGTCATCCTAGAGTTAAGGTATCATGGCTGGTTCTCAGCTACAGGTATAAAAGAGTCAGGAAACCAGGCTGGGTCACTGATTCAGGATTTCATTAAATCAATTGACAATCTTTTATTAAGCTCCAATTCTGTGCTGTGCCCTGTTCCAGGCACTGGCTATACTGCTACTACAGTGGTCCATATGAGAGGCTTGGATTAGGAGTGTTGCAGAGTATGAAGTAATCCTACACAGAAACAACCCAACATGGAGGTGATGCTCTTTAAGTCTTCCTGATCAGGCACATACCTACCTGCAGAGGGGTTTGAGTGACCTCATTTTCAGACAGAAGGAATTGTGGGAGCAGGAACTAGGCAGGTTATTTATAACCGATCCAGGTATATGATTTTTCCCTTTGGGAAAAAGTAAAGTTTAAGTTTACACAGTTCTCATTGACATCTAGGTTAACAAATTGGATGTTTCCCCTGAATGTCTGCATCTCATATTCTTTAATTTAACATATAACATTCCAACTTTATCTTAACTTTATTAATTTTTCTAAAACATCAAAATTTCTTTCCCAAACCATGTTTCAATGGAAACTCCAGCATTTCCAGGCAATAACTCCATCATCTGTGCCACTGTGAACAACCATCAGATAAACTTCCCTAATTCATACCACATCTGTTCTCCCAGCCCTATATGACCTTGAACATAAAAAAAACCCAAAAAAACCCTCCAAATTATTTTTTCCCAAAATAAGTACCCATCCCAAATTTCCCCCACTGATTTTCTATTAAATGAAAGACAAATCAACATTGAATCAGCCAACTTCTATTGAAAGCTGGGAAGTTTTTCAAAAGTTTTCAGAGTAAACCGTCCTGTTAAACATGACAAGTAGATGACGGGAAGTAGTTGGATCTATGTGGTCCCTGTTGATATCTTTGCACATTCTGGTAACTGGGGACTGCTTGGGCACAGGCACCCTTCTCTACTTTATCACTGTGGCAGACTGTTTTCTCACCCCATTATTTTAACAATTGAAATGCTGTGAGAACACTTCTGATTTGCACTCTGGCCTTGTTCCTTTTAGCAGGCAGAGTGGGGGGACAGTAGAGGACATAGGCTAGGAAGTCAAGCAGCCTTGAGTTTGCACATGGATTCTTCCTCCTCTTAGCCGTGTAATTGTGGGCAAATCATTTAACCTGAGTCTCAGTTTCATTAGCTATAAAATGGTGATAAAAATATTTACCTATGGGGATTAATGATACAATGTGGTCAAGCATTGATCCCAGGCCTGGCAGTGTAGTAAATGCTCATTAAGTGGCAATGCTTTTTAATAGTAACAACTAAGGATGCCCTGATCAAAAAAAAAAAAAAGAAAGAAAGCACCTGCTCTTTCCCCCTGCAAGAACCAAACCTGAAACAGGTAGATGTAGCCTTGGATTAATCATCTTTAAAATGAGGAGATGAATCAATGATTTCTAAGTTTATTTCCCTATAGTTCCAACACTCTCAGATCTGATATTCAGGGAGAAATGAACATGAAGGAATTAAGCCATGTTTTCTGACTAGTTCTTCTGAAGGCCCAAGTTGTACTTCCCTAGTGCTTCCACTTTCAAAATTTATAGGATTATATCTTTTCAAGAGAGCAGGGCTTGGAGAAGAGTACCAGTCAACTTTGTGGCTGTAAAAACAATTCTTTCTTCAGAGTGATAGAATGAGAGCAAAGGGATATTTGACCTTTTCAAGATGTTTTTTAATGCAAAATACAAGGTATGCACATAATCTTGTTTTCTGATGATCCTTTAAAAACTCTGGTGTATTAGTGATTCTACTTAAAAGCATTGAAGATGGGAGCCAGAAGGAAACTTTTTCTTTCTGAACAATGACTGAGAAGGGAATTCTAATGAATATTTTGGCACACATTCCTCATTTTCTGGCTGCTTCAGGACCCAAGAGCCAGTAGGTCATAATTAAAGCCAATAATGGCAACTCCAGACAGTTATCCAAATATTTTCCTGGTGCTGTCAATTCTCTGCATTAAATGATTTAACATCATATTTGGGGAGTGTAGAACATACAGGCAGAGAGGGAATTAAATGTGGATATGAATTCTGGAACATTTGCTGCATGTTGCCCCAAAAGATACTATTTATTACATTCAAAAGAATTATAGAATATTTTCCTTAGTAGATAATTTTAAAGGACCCTTTTCATGAGCAGAGATCTGTGAAGTTTGTCCTTAAGTTCTCAGAACAAGATCACATTTTCTGTAGGTAAGAAAAAAATTGTGTGCTTAAGGCTGAAGCCCTATGTTATGTAAATAAATGAACTTCTCCCTCCACTGCATCTTTCAGGAATGTTCTCTTTGATGATCAGAAGCTACTTAATGCTGCAGATTTACTTATACATTTTACAAAAAGCCAAAGCCACTCACTTTTCTATTAACTCCATATTCAAAAAGAAAACTCATGAATAGATTTGTTTTTAAAATCTCTTTAGGATCTTGGAAACAAAGTCCTCAATTTTGTCTTTTTTTCCCTCCTAACAAGTTTTGTAACTTTAAAAATAGTAACTACGCAAATTCATCCAGTCCCATCCCCCCACCCCCACTCCATCCCTACTTTAAACACTGAGAGTGTTTCCTCCTGGATGGAAATTAAGAAGCTAAATCTGAAGTGGGTCTGAGAGAGTTCTGAAGCACCATTTTGGGATGAAATAAACGGACTAGTCACTTCTTAAGGCAAAACTGGATTTGCTCTGCACCACAGTTCAGCAAAAAAAAACTTAGGTTCCAAACTCCAGCACTGTGCTGTGGCAATGGAAACTTTCCAGCCACAACCTGAAGTTGGGAGCCAAGCACAACACTAAGGCAAGGAAGACATTCTAGGCCAAACCAGACAGTGAGTGAATCTTGGCCACTACTTGTGCCCGAGCCCAGAGCTACGGCAGCTATGAGGTGGGGATGTAGCCTTCAGAGGTCTCTAACTCTGCATGCACCAGAGACCAGATTTAAAAAATCCCCCTTTTCTCCCCTACCTTTCCATACCCACATATTTCACCCCATGGGTTATATCATAACAGATGGTAAAAATGCTGTGAGGTGTATACACAATTCTTGGGCATATTTCAACTTGATCATACTTGGGTTTCTTTGAGGGCCCCTCCATTGTGAATGAGCAACTCCTTGAGATTGGAGAAAAGAACAGGGGACTCAAGGCCACAGCCTCTGCTTCTGGGGCCAGGCTACTCTATGATGGGAGTTACTTTCTTGTCTGAAGACCCAGGCAGGCCTCTAGCTTGGGGGTGGGAGGAGACTCTTTTAGGTACCGTTGTCAGAATGCACAGAGGCCACTTGAGAAGACTATATTCCCCACATTCCAAGATGGCAGAGTGCCATTTCAGGGCCCGCTGGCTGACTACCAGGCGAGGAGATAATGGCGTGACACTTTTTCATTCCAGCCCAAAGGGTAAAAATGTGAAACTTTGCTGCCACCTGCTGTTTTCTTAGGAATAAATTCTTGAAATGATTGTAGGATGGCTGTATGTTGGTTTATTTTAGCAGAGTGCCTTGAAGAATTTGGGGATTTCGCAATATATATTTATGCATTTGGATACCAGCTAGCCCGTCATTGTTGGGCCAGACAGGTGGCTTCCTTCTTTCTAACCATTAAGTCCTGTCTGTTCCATTCCAAATATAAGCTTGCTGGGGGGCAGGAGGAAAGGGCAGACTCCCTGACTGACCCCAGACAACCTTCCAGGGGAACCCACACAGGACTCTGGCCAATGACATTTTGGTTTGGAAGCCCTTTCCTCATGGGCTGATGACATCAGGAAAGCTATAGCCAAAGGCAAATTCCCCAAACACACATGGTTCTTTCACGGGTGTTAGTCAGTAGTGTTCTTCAGAAGAGTCCCTGAGAAGCCCTCTTCTCAGCAAAAGTGGCTGTAACTCATGGGATAAGGGTCATTTGTAACATCCCTAAATGTTTTATCTTTGTCTTACTTATGGAAAATGAGGCAGCTTAAGGAAGAGGGTCCCCAGGAAAATGAAGGCTAGCCCTGTTTGAGTCACTTCCAGGTGAAAATTCTTGAGCTCAAGATAGAAGATGAAAGGGAGAAGGGAAATAGTTTCTCCTGGAAACACAGGTGAAGAGCATGGGAAGGGTTACTAGTCATCAACTCAGATGGACTTGATAAGGGCCCTTAGTCATCTCATTTGAGGACAGAAACCTCCTAGTCTTGACTATATTAGTAACTTGTTGCTGCTTCAATTCAGAAAGTGGGATTTTCCCTTTTTGCAGTCTCCATGAAGATCCATTTATATGTAAATGGATTTCTTTCTATTGCCTTTTGAGAATTCTTTCAACTAAGATCTTTTCATTGGCAGAGAATGATATATCTATTAAGTATCTTTCCATGCAGTTCTAAGTGCCTATTCTTCCTCTTTTCTTAAAAAAACTAAGATCTGGGACTTCAGAGATGGACACAGAATGAAGTATTAGGGAAACAACATGTCTTGCCACTAGGTTTCATCCCCTGGCAAGTTCACTATGGATTCAATGAGACTGAGGAATGACAATGGAACGTTCTTGGGGTAAAAGAGTTTATTACCTGGCTTGTTCTCCCAGCAACAGGTTGAACAATAGAATTACATTGCATCCAACAGTCTGCATGTCTGTAACCCTCCTTTGTCTCTATTCTCTGCCTCTGCCCCTGCAGCCGTCTCAGTCTCTGTCCTCTGTGCTGCCACCACTCGTCTCTGCTCTCTTGCAGCCCTGCATCTATGCAGCAGTTCAGAGCACTGGGCTGAGCTCTTTATAGAGAGTCAATAACAAGGTATTGGCCACATGTGTGTAATGAGCAAGCTGACCAGGGCCGGGTGAGAATCCTGGCCATAGGAACCTTCACTTTCTCCACACAATGCTTGCTCTTTTTCCAGGAGAAAAGGCATGTGAGTGGTTATAGTGAGCATTGAAAGTATGTAATGGCCTATTGCTCAGTGTCTGCCTTGATAGTTGGCATATAAATAGCATGTTAATTGAATGAATTATCAAACTTATCATCTACTGTAGGTCTGTGAGACCTGATGCAGGAGGAGAGGGGTAGAAAGGAACAGGAGGAGTCTCAGAGTTAAAAAGGTGCACAGTCTGTGGGTAGAGTGAATCATAGGATCTAGAATGCTCTAGACCAAAACTAATACTGTATAAATTTCAAAATATATGTGTAATACTTATAAATTAAATATAATTCTTGGAAAAATATCAAACAACAAGAAGGTTATAATGAACAAAATTCCTCCTTCCATGTTTCATTCCCTAAACATTACTATTGTTAATATCTTGCACAAGCCAGGCTGTATTTGTGCTTCATGTATTTTTTGTTTATTTTTGTTTATTCCTGATGGTCTTAGAATTTTGTAAAGGCTTTGGACAAGTTTCACCCTATCTTAGCTATGTAAAGAAGAGTTCAGGGAAAGGGTTTGTATACTGCTGATGAAATATCAGTATCTCCCTGAAGGGACTGTGGGTAAAATCGCAACATTTCCAGAATCTCTAGCCTGACCTTAGTACATCTCCATCAATAGGTGTTTCCAAGGGATGGAGAGAAGCAGTGCATCTTCATATCAGTAGGTAATTACATGGGCTAGTGAGAGTATCTGGACCCGGAGAAGTTGGGTGGGGCCCTTTTTGCAGCAGGGTTGTGAGAGACATGGGTGAGCAGAAGTAAAAGACTGCTTGTAGCAATAAATGGGTTTCTCCCATTTTATTTCTCCATTTGGCTGATTTCAATTCAAAGGTATTTTGCCCTGGAGTCATAGGACTAATGTGTTGATGGCCATGTGAGGTGAAATAGGCCCTAAGCAGGAAGGAAAACTCAAGAGGACTGGTTTGGGGTAATGGTTTCAGCTTCCTCTCCCCTCCTGGAGATTCTCTCTTCAGTATACAGTATAGTATTATGAAAAGTAGTTATTGTGCTGTACATTAGATCCCCAGAATATATTCATCTTGTAACTGAAAGTTTGTACCTTTGACCAACATCTACCATTTTACCTCCTGTCAGCCCTTGGCCACCATCTCTCTACTCTGTTCTATGATTTCAATTTTTTTTGGAGTCTACACATTAATGAGATCATACATTATTATACAGTATTTGTCTTCTGGAGATTCTCTTGATAATGCTCAGGGTTCTGTATATTTTTCAGGAAGGGAAGCAACTTCTCAGGAAAATAATGAGGTTGGTGATTTACCTATGTGCTTGATTTGGGTAGCATGGGAGCCCCTACTGCATGCATCTGTTGATCCCTTGCTCCGCCTAGAAACACTGCCCCAGCCCAATGTCAGAGCTGGAGGTCCCAGTCTGGTTCTGCATTCTGCAGTAGGGAAGAGAGTGTAGTAATTGACAAGAGAACGTAGTAGGTCAGGTGACTGATAAACTCCTTCCTTCATGAGGCTATCAGAGGTCTATCTTGATCTTGACAAATGTTATTTTGCAAGGGTATTTATGAGGCTCCCTCATGACTAGATGAACAAGATTATCACTATTTCTGCAAACCTGTCTCTGGTGAACACACAGTCCTGTTGGATGGTGCCAGGACGTGGTTCTTTGAGTGTTTTAGATACCAGCTCTTGCCCCTCCTCTTGTGTTTGGTAACTAGGATGCTGTCAAGAAAATACAGCCGACCTTCTATGAGCTTAAAAAGATCATTTCAAAATATTGCGTTAGCCTTTTGTCCCTCTAGTCTGTTTTTCCTAGAACAAATGTAATCTTAGTTGCTACAAATTCTGTTTAAAATAGCTCTTCTGGTGAGTCACCCAAAGTTAAGCTGCAGATATGGTATTGTTTTAGCCACGTCAAGCTGGAAGTGTTAGCCAAATTCTAGTAACTACACATTGTGGAGAGCTGGTGATGTGCTGTCTCACGTGTTTCAGGGAAGATCCTAAAATGTCCAGAGAAAAAGATGAGGCACTACTATGCATCTTAGAACAGGCTGCAAGAGCTTCAGAAGCATGAGAAATGGTCTCTGCAGGCTCAGATGCTCCTCATAGCCTGAGACATGTGATGGTTCTGCCCATCATACATCAGTCCCCACCCCAACAAGTGGATAGAAACTTGGGGAAATCTCTGAGAGGCCACGGAGAGGGGTCAGAGGATCTTGCAGATGCTCTGAGGAAGAAATTAAGGCTTTTAACAAAACATCATGCCTTGACTTTAAAGGTCATTATCTAGTTCACACTTACATCAGACTCTAAATATTGTCAGAAAGTGGATAAGTTTGCCAGGACCATGAACAGTAAAATTGCTGAAAATAGACCACAGAAGTCTCTAGGGCCAATGCTCAAACCTGATGCTGCCTCCTGAGAGACCTCAACAGGAATGAGAAACAGCAGCTGTTTAAAGGAAATTTTATACTCACTGACTCTCAAAATTTGCAAAAGCCTTTCATGCCCCATGAATGCATGCAACCTGGTCTCTGCTACTTTCACCAAATGGAAGTGCAGCAGGAAAGGGAGATTTGTACTCCCTAAACAAAGTTCCTTATCAGAGACCAGTTGTACTATGGCCTCTGACTGCTCTGTCCTTCTCCCTTCCCATGATGTAGCTTGATGCTCAGTTAACACTGAGCAGTAGCGATCAGCTTTACCCTCCTGCTGGCCCCACCCTCCACTGGCCCAAGCCTGGTCACCTCCTGCCAGGCAGCTGCTGGGTGAAAGTCCAGAACAGTTCTCCTGAATAAACAAGTCAAAGAAAGGCACTTCCCAGCAGTGGATGGGGCTGTACTCCAGAAGTCTATTTGCAAATCTGTCCTTTGGAAGTTAGAAGACATTCCTCAGGAGGAGCAATGTTATGCGTTGTGGCAAGGTTTCCAGGCTAGCCCACAGCACCAATTCAACCCATAATGGACTTGGAGAACAGTGTTCTAGAACTCACTATTATGGGTAATAGATTTGTAGTCTCCTCTCTTTAGTTTATAGACATTTGTTGAGCTAGGCATGGTACCAGGTTATGTGTAGATTCAAAGCTACCTCAGAGTAGTGGGGTGGGGTGATTCAGTAGTTCCTGGGTGCCAACATGGTGGCTGAGATTTCCCAGTATCATGAAACCTTTCCGAACTACACATTTTAGGTGGAGGATGAAGGGATGGCTATTTGGGATTTTCTTTAGTTTGATTCCTTAAGGTATCCTGGTGTTAGGCCACACAGGTCTGGGTGAGAATCCTAGCCCCACCACTTACACAGCTGCATAGGCTGTCTGAGCTTTACTTTCTCCTCAGCAAAACTGGGCTCAGGCTAAGAGAGCTTTTGGGTTGCCTCCCCAACATTTGTTCTCCTTCTTTTGGTAACCACCATGACTTTTGTTAGAGTATACACATCTCTCCCCAACAGACCACTCCATTCCTGAAGGCTCAGGCCTAGTGCAATTTCCAGGCCATTATTGTAGACCTAATGGTTTGTGCTGGCTTAATTCAAGCCAGTTAGCTTGCAGACATTCACTGGTTACTTTCAGAGGAAAAAAAGTCTCCTCTCTCCTGCCAGATAAGAGTGAGGGATAAATGTGACCCCATTAGCAATGGAAAGCCACTCTGAGATTGCATCAGGAGCCAGCCCTTGATGGCAGGTCTCACTGCCAATGGTAGAGTAGAGATGGAAATCAGAGGACTCCTTGATGAAGTTGCTGAATTCCTAAATTGACCCATCCTGAAGACTGTTCTATTTCTGTATTTTCAAGTGTGTAGACCAATAATCCCCTCTCACTTTATGCCATTTTGAGTTGAGCTTTTCTTTCTTGCAATGTAAGACACGTTAATTGATACATCAAAACACAGGGTTGACCATGGGTATTACATGAGATAGAGCATTCGCAGTACTTGGCACAGAGCCTGACTTATAGATATGACCCTCACTCACTCCAGCCTGAGAACATTAGTGGGGTACACCATAGTTTCTCAGGCCTTTGATAGGGATAAGGATGAAGAGGGTCTGGCTCAGCAGATCCTGACTTGATCTTAACCTGTTTTGGGGATTGGGCATCTTGCCTGGACTGGGAGGTGGCCTGCTAGGCTGGTTCTAGTTCTAGGATTAACCCCTTTGGAGGGAGTGCGCCTTGTAAGCCTGGGGTTCCCCCTAGATCCTGGGCAGGTGTCAGCATTGAAGAGGGCTGGGGGACAAAGCATGAAAGGAGAGAACCATGATTTTCTGGAGTGATAAAAAAAAAAGGGCTTACTTTTGGTGTCAGGATTAATCTCTTCCCTTCTTACATCTTTCCTCCTTTTCCTTATCTCTTCCTCTTTTTTTTCCCTCTCTCTTCCTTCTGCTTTTCCATGCTCTCAATTCTCACTAGGCCTGGGGGAATCAAAATTGGGTTGGATCCCTGGTAAGGGAGAGGATGTATTTACTGGAGAGGGAAAGGAGAACTACTAACTTTGATGACTTCTTTGCATTCAAGAGTAGCAGGGAATCTCAGTTTTCAGACTAAGTGGTGGATTTAGATTCTTACAAGAGGTTGGTAAGGCAGATCTCTTGGATTCTGCATGAAGAGTAAGAATCTTGGCTATTGTAAACAATGTAGCGATAAACATAGGCGTGCACATATCTTTTTGGATCAGGGATTTTGTTTTCTTTGGACAAAGGGCTGTGTTGTGACTGTGGTAGGAGGAAGGACTCATTCGGAGTATATTTAGTGGCCATAGGTCAGATTTTTGTTCATCACCCCAGATTAAGGCCTGAGTCCTTACAGGGAAGAGACTGCATAAAAGATCAAGTTAACTCAAATGATTCTTGGTAAGCAACCTTGTTCACATGACATTGCTGCTTTGCAATTTTGCTACAGAAGAAGGGTAGAGCTCATTTGTCCCATTTTAGTACATTTCTTTGGAGTATGCTAGACCACAGGGTGGAGAAAGAGTATAAGAAGCATTTCTGTATAAAAATGGGTTAAGGGTGCCATGTTCCAACAGCAAAATAGATGCCTAGATGTGAAATTAGAACTCCAGTGTGATCTGACTAGAACAGGATTGAACTGCCAGCCTCTTATCTGGACACTATATTTATGACTGTGGTCAAGAATTACCCTGGCCTTTGTTTTTATCAGTCACATTCCATTAATGCCTCATAATGAATCCGTGGTCAATAAAAAACTCAGTTGTTTTTTACACAAATTGCTGCCAAGCCAAGAATCCTCATGAATTTGTACTGTTGGTTTTTTGAAACTAAATAAAGAACTGAACAATGATTCTTGTTGAATATCATGGTATCAGATTATTTTGTATCTTACTTCTATCATCAATTAGCTATTACTCTAAACTTTGAGCTTATCTTCATTCAAGCCATATGTAAAAATGTTGACAAGGGCAGGGTGTAAAAAGGGTGCCTATAACTTTGCATGGGAAACTTCCTGCTGATGGACACCCAGTTATTCATCAACCCTCTGTGTATATGGTTATTCAGTAAGCTGCCAAACCATGTCACAATGCTCCTGTACCACTCACCCTTCTAACCTTATCCATCACCACTGGATTGTGAGATGCTTTGTCTAATGACTTACTGAAATCAAGTCCTACTGCCTTTGGCATTTTGACCCCTAGCAGTTGGCACTTACCCAATACCTTGCACATGGTAGGCTATCCATAAATGTTTGTTGAATTAAATTGAATTTCCTGAATCATCAGCTTAATAACCATAAATCTTTTTTATTGATATACAGTATTATATTATTTCAAGTATACAACACAGCATTTCATCAGTTACCCATATTATTAAATCCTCACCTCCACTAGTTCAGTTACTATCTGTCAACATAGGAAGATGTTACAGAATCACTGGCTATATATTCTCCATGTTGTGCTACTATCCCCACCACCAACCTACATTCTGAATGAGAATTTTTGTGCCACTTTATCCCCTTACCCTCTTCACCCTCTCCACCCACCCACCCTAACCTCTCCCCCATGATAATCACTAGTCACTTCTCAGTGCTTATGAGTCTACTGGTGTTTTGTTCATTCTGTTTTGCTTTGTATTTATATTCCACAGATAAGTGAAATCATGTGGTATTTATCCTTCTCTGCCTGGCTTATTTCCCTGAGCATAATACCCTCTAGATCCATCCATGTTGCAAATGGGAGGATTTCTTTTCTTTTTAAGGCTTAATAATATTCCATTGTATATATGTACCAAATCTTCTTTATCCTTTCATCCACTGATGGACACTTAGGTTGCTTCCATATCTTGGCTATTATAAACAATGCAGCAATAAACATAGGGGTGCACATATCTTTTTGGATTAGGGATTTTGTTTTCTTTGGGTAAGAATTTCCACTTCTAGGAATTACAGGGTCATATGGAATTTCTATTTTTAGTTTTTTGAGGAACCTCCATACTGATTTCTACAGGGGCTGCACCAATTTGACATTCTCACTAACAGTTTAGGGTTCCCATTTTTCCATATCGTCACCAGCACTTGTTATTTCTTGTCTTCTGAATAGTGGCCATCCTAACTGGTGTGAGGCGATATCTCATTATGGTTTTAATTTGCATTTCCTTGATGGTTAGCGATGTGGAACATCTTTTCATGTGCCTGTTTGCCATCTGTATTTCTTCTCTGGAGAAGTGTCTGTTCAGGTCCTCTGAAGAAAAGAGAGGATTTGAGCATAGTTCTGAGATTGGTAGTTTCAACAATTTTATCACTGGACTTGACCATTCACTGGCATGGGGAATGCAGGAGTCTGAAGGGGGAACATTTTGAGATCATGATGACATACCAAATTTGATTTGCTTATAGGACATCAAAATGTTCTTGTCCAACAGGCAGTTGGAAATCATGAGTCTTAAGTTCAAGAGGGAGGTTGGAATAAGAATTACTGCCAAACAAGAGATTGTGGTAGGGTCTCTGATTATTAATTTAACTGGGATAAACCCAAGGGACATATTCGCAGTAACTCAAACCTTTGGCAGCGAATAGGTTAGTGTGAACTTGAGGTCAGCAGAGAAATTAAATTTATTTTGGAGACTCTCCGGCAAAAAGAGGCCAGGACGTTTGGGAGGATTTTGTGGTTATTTTGCTCGCCAGGCTTAGGCTAATGACCACTTTTTTCTAGTGTAATGAAACTTTGGGATTTGAAACCCTGCTGTATTAACTAATTAATATAGCCTCAGAAAAAGTAGCAGAGAGGTTTGGGGTTTGGGCCGAGTTACATGAGTGGAAAATAGCATGGTGGGTAGGCCGGGTTATGATGAAATTACTCCCAGGTATATTATTTCCTTACAGTCTTTACACTACTATGTTTATATTTGAAAAAAAACATAGAAGTAGTACATTCATGTTTTGTAGATGTTATAGGTTAGCTCACTCAATAACCATTCTAACCACCTTCTCCCTTGTTGTCTTCTCCTATAGAGACTGGAAAACAACATACACAGATTCCAAGACCTCATTACAACCATTTCAGGTGGCCCTGAAATATAGGGTGGGCTAAAGAGAAGTTCCTGAGGTGGGCTTCCACTTCTGAAATAGAAAGGCAAAGATTCGTGAGCAGAAGCCTTTTTGTCCTCCTGCCTTCTAGCATGGAGCTTAGATACAATGCCTGGAGACAGCAGCTGTTTTGTTACCAAGAGAAAGAAAACTGTATGCTAAGAATGGTGAAGCAGAAGGATAGAAGGAGCCTGGTTTCTTAATGACATCCTTTAATAACTATGCTGATTCTGTTCTACCCACTTCTGGATTTTGTGTTATGTGGGGAAAAAAGCCTTTTTAAACTAGTGTACTGGCTCTCAAATTAAGCTGCCCTTTAGAATCAACTGGGGAGTCATTAAGTTCCCAATTCTTAAATCACCCTGTATACCACCATTGAACAGGAATTTCTGATGATTGGACCTAGCTAGGCCTTAGTAATTTAAAAAACTCCCCAGGTGATTCCAATGTGTAGCCAGGTTTGAAAACCAACGTTTAAGCCACTGTATTTTGTTTTTGTTTAGTTGTTGTTATTCCCAGATGGACACTATTGCTGTATTACATGTGTTGAAATTATATTTAAACAATAGAAGACTATAAATTCCCCCAATTTCAACCAGCTCTATCTCTACTACTATCCCTAGGAGAATCACAATCCTCAGAGTGCTGGGCCATTTCTTTCAAAATTTCCTCTCTGCATATACAAGTGTATATTAGTTTTCTGTTTAAAAAATCCTTCTAGAGCCTGTTCAAGTTGGGCCTAGGAAATGACATTGCCCTAGAGTATGGAAAAATCAGGACAATGCTGACTTTGAGTTTTCTATCTCCATGAACCATTAGGATATCTAGGAAATGTCAATATTTTAGTATCCAAACTACCTCTTACAGTCTGCCTTTTGCATTTTAAAATAGCAGAAAACAACATTTCATTAATATGCTCTAATCTACTACTTCAAATGTTTTAAAACTTAAAAAAATACCTAAATGTTTAAAAATAAATGTTTAAAACATAAATTTTTGTCTGTGGTTAATTATTTAAACTGAGACAGAGAAGATGTTGAAAATGAATTGCTGGGTTTCAATGTGGGGTAACCCTCAAATTTGTAGTAAAATCTTCTTCTTTGAGCTATTGCCTCAAGTTTCAGTTGTTCAAATGTCCGCTCTTTTGAAGAAGAATCATCTTTTTTTGATTCATGTTTTTGTTTTATTTTAAGTTGCAAATCATGCTGGGATCCAACAGAGGTTGAAACTGGCATGTGATAACATTTCCAGCAGGCCTGCTACAGTTGATGGCATGTCAAAAAATGTATATAAAATATTCCTGTTGAAAAGACCCACCTCCAGAGCGAGGACTGTGACTTGTCACTAATTTTTGACAAGATCTAGAAAAAGAAGGCATGGGTTCACAATGCCAACTCTGTAGACAAAAAGTAATAGGTGTTGGTGAGTATATGGAGAAAAGGGGACTTCATTTACTGTTGGTGGGAAGGTAAATTGGTGCCACTAAGGAGGTTCCTCACAAAACTAAAAATAGAATTACCATATGATCCAGCAATTCCACTTCTGGGTATTTATCTCAAGGAAATGAAAGCACCAATTTGAAAAGGTATTTGCACCCCCATTTTCATTGCAGCATTATTTATAATAGCCAAGATATGGAAACAATGTAAGTGTCCATTGATGGATGAATGTATAAAGAAATTGCAGTATGTATGTATAATAGAATATTACCTAGCCATAAAAAAGAATGAAATCTTACCACTTGCAACAACATGCCCTTAAGGATGGACTTTGAGGGCACTATGCTAAGAGAAATAAGTCAGAGAAAGACAAATACCATATGATCTCTCTTATAATGTGGAATCTTAAAAAAAAAAGAGCTCATGGATAGAGAGAATATTGGTTGCCAGAGGTGGGGGGTTTTGGGTGGGCAAAATGGCTGAAAGGGGTTAAAAAGCACAAGCCTCCAGCTGAAAAGAAACAAGTCATGAGGATGTAATGCACAGCATAATGACTGTGGTTAATAATATTGTATGCTTGAAAGTTGCTAAGAGAGTAGATCTTAAAAGTTTTTACCTCAAGAAAAAATTTGTAACTATGCATGGTGACAAATGTGAACTATATTTATTGTGGAGATCATTTTGCAATATATACAAATATCAAATCATTATGTTGTACACCTGAAGCTAATGTAATGCTATATGTCAATTATATCTCAAAAAAAAAAAAAAGAATCCCAACTCTGCCTCTGGGGGACTTGGGGAATACTACTAAATATTATGCCTCACTTTTCATCTAACAAATTGGGATATTATAGTGAGGACTAAAGGAGATTATAAATGTGAGACATTTAGAAATGTGTCTAGTACATATTAAATGTCCAAAAACTATGAACTCTTGCAATAAGCCATATTTATTTGAACCCTTAATCCTGAATACCTATGTTCAAAAGTGAATTCCCTTCTTGAGGGACTTTTTCCCCAGACCTCCAGCTGACATGGATTCCCTCTGCCCACCCCCAACAATTTCTGTTAAATTCCTTGTTAGGATTTCATCATTCATACCTCATTTTCCTCTTATCTTCTTACCCTACACATTTCTTCCTGAAGCTCTGGTTCTCGCCATCTGCTGAATGGTTCCCACATCTGAAGTTCAGTCTAAATTCTTCTCGCATACACTCCAAACTCCTGTGGCCTTTCAGATATCACCACTTCAATGTTCCATAGCATTTTATTCCCTAAAGCTGTACCCCTGCTGCAGAGAATGGCATCACACTTTACGCACAATCGTCCAATTTCTCAACTCCTCCCTTTCACATCTGTCAAACAGTCTATCAGCTGTGTCTCCAGTCTGTCCACTCCTCTCATCCCCTTTGCTACAACCTTAGTTTCAGCCATTGTCTTCTCTCCCAACTACTGCGGTATCTTCCCATTCTCCGGTCTTCACTCTGTAGCTTTAGTAGTATTTCTAAAATGCAAAACTGTCAAGTTACCCCCCTGCTTCAATCTCCTCAATGACACCCTATTGTCTTCAGGGTAAAATACAAAGTTTATAACAAAGTCCTTTATAAAGTTCATAAGTTCTTTCATGATTTGGCCCAGGCTTAGCCTTCCAGCCTCATCTCCTGTCCTTCCCTTCACATGCTGCTGTCCAGACTTCCTACCATCTCAGGGATTTGGCTCTCCTGTTCCCTCTGCTAGTTTCTTCTCCCTGTCCCACCCTTTCCCTGTCTCACTGTGTCTGCCTAACTTCTACTGATCCTTCATATTACAGTTCAAGTATCACTTCTCTGAAAAAACTTCCTTGACTTCCACACTTAGGTTAAGGGTACCTTTATGTGTTCTTACAGGACCTATTCCTCTTATCACTATATGGAAATTATCTGTTTATTTATCTGTACTACCTACGACAGGGAGATATAGATAAAGCTTGATAAAGACAGGTTTGTATAATCAATACCTATTACTCTGTCATGCACTTCCTCCACATCTCCTGGGAACAGCACACCTTTTTAAACTCATTCTCTTGTAATTTCTAGAGGGTCTGGTAGGTCTTTACATGACTTAGATCAAAGGCGACTGTCTGGTCCAAATGGGAGCAATGATGGTAAAAGGTTGTGGCCGGGTAATGCTAAAGCATGACTGATGCTGGTTGAAATCCAGGCTCCTCCCTTTAACAGTGTGTGAACATCTTTGTGGTTTTATCTTTTCATCTGTAAATGTGTTTAATAATACCTACTTTATACGAGATGCATCTTGAAGAATGACAGTGAATGATTGTAATTCTAATCAGGTGGTGGTTACAGATGTCGTTTCATTGTTGGAAAAATTCAACTCACCTGGTATGCAGCTGCTGCTCTGAATGCTTTTTTCTCTCTACTTGTTAGTAAAGACCATCAGAATCAGTTTGCTTTCTGTTGGCAGGGCCAACAGTTTATCTTCACTCTCCTACCCGAGGGGTGTATCAACTCTCTCCAACCCTATGTCATAATTTTATTCCAAGGGATCTTGATTGCTTTTCCACTCTGAATCACTCTGACTCATTAGATTGATGATGTCAGGCTGATCCTATTATGCTTCCTAGTAAGCAGGAAGTAGCAACTACACTAGATATGCTGGAAAGACAGAGGCATGCCGAGGGTAGGAAATAAATTCCACAAAAATTCAAATGCTTGTCATCTTGGTAAAATTTCTAGAGGTCCAGTGATCTGGGGTATAGTGAAGTAGAAATTCACTTATCTTTTTCAAAGTGAAGAAAAATGTTGCATCTGGCCCCTCGCACCATTAAGAAAGAGGTACAATTCCAATAGGGCCTCTTTCGATTTTAGAGGCAATGTGTAACCCATTTGGATATGTAGCTCTCACTAATTTACTGAGAAACCTGAAAGCTGCCAGTTTTGAGTAGGACTCCAAACAAGAAGGCTCTGCCTCAGGTCCAGGCCACCGTGCAAACTGCTTTAACATTTAGGCTGTGGAATGAAGCATGTCCAGTGGTGCTCAAAGTGCCTGTGGCAGATAGGAACCCTGGAGACCTCAGCAGTCTCCTACAGGGGGAATCACAGCCAAGACCCTAACAATTTTGGAGCAAATCTTTGCTATCCTTTGAAGACAGTGATTCTCTGGGGAAAGTTTCTGTGTCATAACTGGGCCTTAGCAGAGACTGAATGCTTGACCATGAGTCACCACTTTATTATGCAACATAAATTGCCATCAAAAACTGGATGTTGTCTGTCCATGCCATAAAACCAGGCATTCACGGCAGCATTCCATCATTAAATGGAAGTGGTATAAACGAGATCAGGCTCAAGCAAGTCTTTAAAGCACAAATAAGTGCATAAGCAAATGGCACAGATGCCGATGGCCCATGTCCCTATGACATTGCCTTTCCCCTCTTAACCTGAATCTGTGGCCTTTTGGGGAGTTCCCTCTGACAAGTTGACTGAGGATGAAAAAATTCCAGGCCCATTTTAAAGATGGGTCTGTACAATATCCTGGTGCTATCCAAAAGTGGGTGGTTGTAGCACTGTAGGCTCCCCAACTCATGCGACTTCGAAAGGTAGGAGTGAAGGAAAATCCTCCAAGTGGGCAGAAATATGGCTCTATATTGACTCAAGAGTAGTGGCTAATTTGTTTTGCTTGGATGGTCAAGACTTAGAAGGAACATGATTGGAAAATTGGTGGTAAGCAGGTCTGAGAATGAGGTCTATGAGTAGAACTCTCTGAACATGAACAGAGTGTTAAGATATTGTGTCCCATGTGAATGCTTACCAAATAGAAATCTTATCAGAAGAGGATCTTAATAGCAGGTGGATGAGATGATCTGTTTGTGGACTTCTGTCTCTTTCCTCAGCCACCCGGTGCTAGTTTAATGGAAACCAAACAAAATGGCCCATAGAGGTTATTTATTTATGGCCTCAGCAACATACACTTCCAACCACCACTGCTGAATGTCCAGCTTGCTAACAACAGAAAACACTGAGCATTCAACAAGGTACCATTCCCTCGGAGCACCAGCCTGCCACCAGGTGGAAGGTTGATAACAAAAGATCACATCCATCACTGAAGGGACAAAACTTTGTTCTCAATGAAATAGATACTTAATCCAGAACAAATTTGACTTCCATATTCACAATGCTTTTACCAAAACCATCATCCAGGGGTTTACAGAATGTGTTATTCACATGGTATTTTATAGAGCATTGCTTCTGACTAGGGAATTCACTGAAAATAAAGTGTGGCAATGGGCTTATGCTCATGGAATTCACTGGTCTTGCAGTGTTGCCCATCACCATGAAGCAGCTGGCCTGATAGTGGTGTGACCCTTGGAAGACTTAGTTACAGTACCCAACTAGGTGGCAACATCTTCAGATCTGGGGCAATGTCCTTCTGGATATACTCAAAATTAGTGACCAATATATATTGCTACTTCCCCCATAGCCAGTTTTTATTGGTCCAGGAATCAAAGGGTGGAGATGGAAGTGGTTCCTCTTTATGTAACATTTTGTGGTCTATTAATAAATGTTTTGCTATCTATCTCCACCATTTTAGGCTTTCCTGGTCTAGAAGTCTTATTTCCCGAGGGAGGAGTGTTTCCAACAGGCAACACCTCAATGGTATCATTAAACTGGAAGTAGAGACTACCACTTGGCCACTTTGGGCTCCTCATGCCAATGAATCAAGAGGAAAAGAAGGAGGTTATTAAATTGTCTGGGGATATTTTATGTTGACTGTTAAGGGTCTTTCCTTGGAGAGAAGTCCTTAGAGGTCTGTGTGACCCATATATCAAGGCCAAGTCTGTTGGATTAGAACTATATGTAGTAGGACTCATTATCAACTGCAAGGAATAGCACCCCAAATCAAAGCATTCTGAGAAAAAACAAGGAATTTACTTACAGACTTGTCTCCTGGAACTCAAGGACAAGACTGCAGCTGGCCCTGAGGAACGAAGTGGAGTCAGGCTGCCAGAAGCTGGCATAACTCTCCATATCCCCTTTCAGCTTCTCTCTGCACATCAGTTTCACTTTTTGTTCTTATTGCAGATTGCTCTCTGCTCCTCAGTTCATGTGGCTGAAAACATGGCTGCTAGCAGTAATCGCTTTAGCTATCTGGACAGAGATTAATATCTTTTTCCTGTTCCAGATGCAAACTTCTTGGAAAAGAATTCTGATTAGTCCAGCTTGGTTTACTGTTTGGGAGAGGGGTCATGTCGTACTGACATGGTGGCTTCCATGAAACCCTCATGTGTGGAGTTGGTTGGTCAAGAGGTTTAGAATGGGTGGGGAGGTACTTGTGAGAAAGTCATCCCTGGAAGAAAAAGAAGGGTGCTGGGATGACAAGTTATGAGGATCTACTAAGTAGTCCACATTTTTACCTAATAATAATAACAAAAGTAAATGAACAAATTCTTGTAAGCTCTTCTTGTAACAAGAACCCACACCTAGTTCTCCAGGATCTAGGTACCCAGCCTCCCACCACCCCCAGGGTGCTGGCTGGATCCCTGAAACCTTATATAGGTTCTGCTAGCTAATTTTTCTGGGCTGGATGTTGTCCCTGGGCTCCATGATTTTTGGAATCAATTGACCCTGAACCTCAGCTTTCTTGTATGTAAAATGCACTGCTATAAGGAATATGGAAGCTACGTGAGAGTAGACACTTTTGTCTGTCCTGTTCACTGCTAACCTCCTGCACCAAAAACTGTGCTGGGTACTTGATAACCATTTGTTAAATGAGTTAATGAAACAAAGGGTCCCACTCACAAGGGTCCCACTTGAGGATTAATAGAATGTTCTTGTCTTTTGACTAATATTAGGTTTTTGTGTGCGGGGTTAGGTAAATTAACAAGAAGAGATGTGGAGGGGGTTTTTAAGAAGCTGGAGGGAAAGAAAGGGAGAAAAAATGAGGGAGAGAAGAAGAACCCTGCTACAGGGAAGTAAGAGAGACTGGGGAAGGAAAAGAGGGAGAAGATAAAGGTGTTGGATGAAGATTTGCTAGTGGCCTGCAATGTAAATGTCCCTGTTCTCTACCCTGGACTTTGGTAAAATCTATGTTACTCACTTGCACTTTGGAGGTGGATTTTTCAAGCACTGGCCTTGAGGTGGGTCTGGGTTGGTGGCATGGGACTGAGAACACATGAGTTACAATTAAATGAGATAAGGTAAGAGAAATCTCTGAGCATCTGGCTCATGGGAGTCCCTCAGTAAATGTCTATTTCCCTGGGAGCCCATGACCTTGGCTGGCCTCCTGCAGCTCCCAGAATACAGCACAGGGCTTGGCATGCAGAGACTTCTCAGAATGTCCTCCTTGCCAAGCAGGTTTTCCAAGGGCTTTGTCTGATATGACAAAAGCTGAGATAATGGAGACTTTTGGGCCACTTCACTCTGTGCAGAATTCCCGCATGCCTCGAGAGGCAGGAGCACAACTGACACACACTCACAAAAGAAGGCACTTTAGCCTGGTTGGGAAACTCCTGGGTATGCACTGATGTAATTTGTTTTCATAAAAACTATAACAGGCTTCTGAGTTAAGCATTTGCTCAGCTGGCCTTTTCCAAAGACGACGGCTGCTTTGTGTCATTGCCTGTTGACAGTGGTCAGAGTCACACACTGTACCTCAAAGGCCAAAACATCCCACTTAAAATGATCACAATTATGAGGGAGCTGAGGTGCTCTATAAAGGTCTGCAGGTTTCATGCTGGGTCCCCAGCCAGGGCTGGCCCCAGAGATTCTACTCCAGATGTAGGAGTTGGTAGACAAAGGAAATGACCAGCAGTTCAGGCCCCTGTTGTCCTTGGCGCCAGTGTTCTCAGAGTTGCCGTAGATCATTTTAATCAGGATGGCCCTTTCATCTGAATCAAAGGAATTCAAGTTCTATGTTTACTTGTTTGCCCCTTCTACTGGACTGGGACACCTAAGAGGACAGGAGCTCTGACTTGGTCATTGTCTTATGCCTGTACTTAGCACAAAGCCAGGCACAAAGGACACACTTGGCAAAAGTTTGTGGGATGGAAGAATGAATGCAGGGCCTCCTTTGAGTCCTCCATTTTCAGGCTTTTCTTCACTCCCTTTCTTTGGCATGTGTCCCTGCTCACTGCAGGTGTCTCCTAAGAGCTTATGTCCCTGTGTTTACTTCTCATCCTGGAAACGGAAGTTCATTTTGAAGGCTGCTCTATTGTTTGCTCTGCTTGTAATGCCAAATTGAATGGGACCGATTTGCTGCCTGCTTGGCTGGTCTTCACACAGAATGTTTTTGTGATACGTAACAATTTTTTTCCTTTCAGATCAGGTGACCCGGTACAGTGGCAAGGACCAGGAACCCAGTGCTGTTAGAGTTCTGTATTTCAGCTTTCCCACTTCTTTTCAATTGTGTCAACAACTGTGTTCAATAATTCAGGCTAATTATTGGATTTAATGGTCCCTCAATTTCCTCTGTCCATAAAGTAGTTGCAACAAGGTGAACTTGGCTGAGACTGGACCCAAAGATATTTTGATTTCTTAATAAGCAGAGGCTGAAAAAAAACCTGTCATTCAAAATTTGCAAGCAATTTTGTGCCTCAAAAAAAAAAAAAGGAAATGTTTAGGAAAATGCCCCTTAAGAGGCTTATGCAAATGTAGAGCAGAGATTTTACTCCAGATTGGGGAGGGTTTGATATTCTGTGGCTCCACAAATCTAAAATAGTTGGTAAAATTATGTAAAATGTCGTCATTGTATTAGGCAGAGTTAATCTCTATAAATGGTTTCCTTTGGAGAAGTGTTTATTTCCTAAGCATGTATTTAGACTGTCATCTATCTGTTTATTATTGCTTTTAGAAAATAAGTGAACTGTTTTTTAGCTAGTCACTTATAGAAAGAAGCTAAAGAGCTAAAACATTGAAGATGCCTGGAAGACTGCATCACTCTGGTCATAAACTGTCAGAGGAGAAATAGGTGGGAAAGAACTTAACTGGGCTTTAAAGGGCTCAGCATTGCCTGGGCTGTAGTAACATATGGTAATAATACGTTACAATATAGTAACAATGATATTCTATGGTCAGAACGTCTGTTCTGATATCATTTAGAAGTTGGAGTTTTCTCTGAAATGGGCACTTCAGTTCTCTAGCCTCCTGGAATAAGATCAATCCTAAAGCAGGAAATGAAGACAAAGGAGATAGGCCTTAGATTGGAGTGTGAGGAATTAGGTGCTTGTTTTTCTGGACCTCAAGCATTTGGGAATCAAGAGTATTTCTGCTATGGGAGGCAGCCTGGCCCTTGCACTATGGCAGTAACAGAAAAGAATGTAGAATTCAAACCTGGGGCCTGGGAAATCTGAGCAGCAGTATTGGGTTTTAAGTTTCTGTATGTTGTAATTCTCTTCTCTCCAAGTTTGTTATCAGTAGAGGAAAATGAGGGAAAGGTCTGTATACAGCTCATGCTGGGGCAGAGCAGTGGGTTTAGGAAAAGTTGTTCCCTGAGGGAAGCAAATATTCAGACACAAAAGTCCTCCACGAGGAGCCCAGTGGCTGGCTAAGGTGGAAAGTACATGAGAAATGGGTGGGCCAGGTAGGCATGCCCCAAGGGAACTTGGTAAAAACCTAGAATTCTTGAAGATGGTGGGATGGGGCTCAAGCTATAGTGATTGGTGCATTAAATAGAAGCATGAGTTTATAAACTGGTGAAATCTTGCATATTAGAGTTACATATGGGTACTAGTATCTACTTCACTTAGCTATTGTTACAATCAGGTTTTACTAAATGTAGCTACTATCATTACTAGTGTAAGTTGAATTGATTGGTCTCTGAGATGCCTTCTTGCTCAGAAATTCACTTCTTGCTCCTCACTCACTGTCCCTTTTCTGTTCAATTGGCATGAAGTGTGAGACAATGCTAGAATGTTTCAGAACACATAGCCAGGGAAATGTTATAATTCATTAGGAGTCAGTCTAAATGCAGAGAAGCTTGTGCTTCAGATAGTTGGTCACATTCTTGGAATTATGGTTCGGACTCTCCCTGGTTGCAGGAGTGCCAATTCCCGTTTATCTTATGACATGCTGAGCTATCACTTGAGCATTTCTTAAAAACAGAGGAGGTATTTCAGGAGGAGCAAAACCAAAACCCTGATTTAAAAAGAGAGGAAAAAATAAGAATCTTTATTAAAATTTCTACATGAGCAGATTAGGCCATGCTGTAGGACTAGGCCAATGAACAATGAGGCAGATTTTACTTTCCAAAGATGGCCACAACACCTTCTCTCTTCCCATGTGCTGTTCCTGTGATGACACTTTGACATTCTCCTTTTGAGAGATGGAATCTATGTTCCACCTCTTTGGATCTGGGCAGGCTTGTGACTTCGGGGGAGGTAATGCTATGTGACTGAGCCTAGGTAATAAAAAATGATATAATTACTGCCTGGTTCTTGTGGGATGCTCACTCTTACAACCTGTATTGGATATCTATCTCTGTGTGACAAATCTCCTCAAAACTTGTAGGTTTAAAACAACACATTTATTTTCTGTTTCTCTGTGTAAGGAATTTGACCAGGGCTTGGTTTGCTCCTGTGCTGCAGGGTCCTGCACAAGGCAAAAATCAAGGTTTTAACCAGGGCTGGGGTCTTATCTGAAGGTGCAAAGGGGGAAGGATCCCCTTCAAAGGAAATTTATGCAGTGGTTGTTGCTGAGGATCGTTGGACTGAAGTCCTTGGTTCCTCACTGGCTGTTGACCAGCATAACCCTTAATTCCTTGCCATGTGGACTTCTCCAGCACAGCAACTTGATTCATCAAAGCCAACAAGAGAGTCTGGTGACAAGACAGGGACAATCTTTTGTAACCTAGTCATGGAAGAAATATCCCCTCAATGTTACTATATTTTTTATTGTTTAGAAGCAAGTTAGTCAAGGGGATGGGATTACACCAGCTTATAAATACCAGGAGGTAGGGAACATTGGGGGCCACTGCAGAGGTCTATTTCCACAGAACCTAACCATCACACTATGATGAAGCCACATGTAAATGTTCCAGCATTAAACACATGAGTGAAAGAGGCTTCAGATAATTCCAGTACCCAGCCATTGAGTAACCCTCAGCCTTTCAGACTTCCCAGTGAAGGCTCCAGACATTTGGGAACAGATACAAACTGTCCTTGCTATGCCCTTTCTGAATTCCTGACCCATATAATCCTTGAGAATAATACACTGGCTGCTGTTTTACACTGCTAAGTAGTAATTAGAACAGGTCACAAATCTTGAAGCTTCATTGCTTACCTGGTCACCTGGTTTGACCATATGAAATACCATTGCAAATGTGATTGGTATCACATTTCAGCCCAAAGTTTGCAGCCTGAGAATACTGACTGCAAGAGTCCAAACAGGTTTGAAAAACCTTGAAACTTTCTGGTTGCTTTAGGTGCTACTTATATTTTGGTTCAGCTTAAAAATGTAGTACCCCACTTTGGGTGTCTTTCCTCCAGTGGTGGTCTATAAAATGCCTTCAAGGGGCACAAGACAAATTCAGTTTTCCCAGGTTCAGTTCTGATATTCAGTTGAGCTTTCATGGTCAAGGACATACTTCTGAATCAGACAAGATGTTCTAAACTTTCTTATCAGTCCATTTTGAATAGGAAAATCATGATGTTTGGCTGATCTATGTATCAGGATAATTCTGCATACATTTTGTTTATATGTGTATTCAGGTGGAAAAAATTTTGAATTACTTTAACATCTGGAACTGCAATTCCTCTGTAGAAGGGAAGTGTCTTTCTCTGAAAAAGTAATTTGGTAAAGCAGTAGGGGTACAGGAATGTGCCCCCACCCCTTCCCAGACTCTTTGCATGAGATGAGGAGAGGAGTTTGTTTCTGACTTTGGAGAGAAGGTGGGGAGAGGAAAGAACAGAGGAGAGAGAGAGAAGGGAGAAGGAAGACAGAGGAGTGTGTGAGGGTGGAGGCAGTGAGGGTAGGTGTAGTGTTGGGGCCAAGAGAGGAGGAAACCATAATAAGAGGTGGCTAATAGGAACTGAGGACAGCAGCAATGTACAGTGAGGATTTCCAGGTTGTCTGTTGTACAGTGAGTGCTGGAAATCCCTTCCTGTGAACCCTGCAACATTTTCAGTAAAGTCTACTAATCTCATATGTGCTGTGTCTAAATTTTTTTTTCCCATGAAAGGGATAAATTTTGTGCCTGGATTGATATGGTGCTGAACAAAAACAGTACTCAAAGAACATTACCCCTGAGAGATCAGGATGTGAGAATGGATGTGTCCTGGGCATTTACAGAAATCCTAGAGAAAGGCCTGGACTTCCATAGCCCATTGTAATGTGAATTTTGAGCAAATATTGCCTACCCCTTCGGATGCAGGGACATCCCAGCTGATGTGCGGGCTACATGTGT
The DNA here is from genome assembly GCF_040802235.1 of Manis javanica. Lineage (NCBI taxonomy): Eukaryota > Metazoa > Chordata > Mammalia > Pholidota > Manidae > Manis > Manis javanica. The sequence goes on from NC_133166.1 coordinate 31,219,765, forward strand.
CATCTACATGTATCAGGCCCTGGTTCCTGGTCCTTATGTCCTGTCTCAGTTCTCCACTCTTTCTCTTCCTGGCCATCCCCATCCCCCCTACCTACATGTATAGGCCCAGCCATGCTGCAGGTCCCTGGGACACTCTGGAGATGCAAGAGGCATTTAACTAGATTGAATGTGATGGTCTAGGCCTCCACATAAAGTTAACTTCGCTGCTCATACTTTCCGACTTCATGCCCCTGTCTTGAAAACTGGAACATTTTATTCTTACATCCTGGGGCCTCCTTTCCTTCCCTACCCTGAAGGCCTCAGGATTTGTAAGTGGATGTCTGCTTTGGTCTCTATTTCTAAATTTCTTCTCTGGTACTCTATCTACTTGTTTCATTTTAGGAGTGAGGAACCTTGAACTCTAGGCCTAAGATCTGACACAAACTTGCTATTGACTTCTGCAAAGTCATTTTCACTCTCTGGCTCTTGATTCCTCACCTGTAAAACATTGTGGTCGGGAAGATGATTATTAACTCAGCAGGCTTTGACATGAGTTATGCAGGCTCCTCAGCAACACAGATTAGATGGGATGGGCCCTGGGGGTTAACTGGTCCTGGCAGGGGCTATAAAGGTGTGGTGAGTTCCGGCCAGGTTGGGGCAGAGTTTGTGATTACAGGGCTCCATCCAGTGTTAGGGAGCAGCCATGGGGCATAAAGTAGAGACAGGCACAGAATCTTGATTTTCAATACTCAGGCCACTGAACACACAACTTAACCCAGTGAGTGGAGATTATGGTGCATGGACCAGCCCTGCTGACAGAGAATGCGGGCCAGTGTACACAGGGACTTGCAACCACAAGCAGAACCCAACCCAGGAGGACTTGGTTTCAGGACAACACTCAGTTTTCAGGGGGCAATGGAAAGAAAGTCAGGGTTACAGGGGCTGAAAGTCAGGTGGGTGGCCTGCATCAGTATAGCTCACAGGTTGCGACTAGGAGGCCATGGTGATTATTTCTAGCTTACCAGTTTTGGAGGCAATAAAAAGATTATTTCTGGGGACGATATAATGAGTTGTAAGAAATACATATTTGGTCATTCTTATGACCAAATATATATTTCCCAGGCATATTTGGTCTTCATTCACAGTTCCTGAAAACACTGCAGTCTTAAAAGTGAAATGGGTGTTTTGTCAAGTTAATGAGAGACCTTTGGACCCGCATCCAAGGGTGGGAGCTGGAGGTTGGATCAGCCAATGGCCAATAATTTAGTCAGTCATGACTATGCAGTGAAGCCCCCATAAAAACCCCTGAGAAGAGCTCTGCCCTCTCTGCTCTGCCTGCTCTGCTCAGTTGTACCCTGCTTGTGGGTCAGAGAGAGCTTCTGTGCTTGGGGAACTAGATGCCTCCACGTGCCACCGAGCCAGGCCCCAAGGACAGAAGCCCCTTTCCCTGGGCCCTTGCCCCGTGTCTCTCTCTTCATCTGGCTGTGAACTTGCATCCTTTACGGTGTCCTTTATTAAACTGGTAAACATGTTTTCCTGAGTTCTGTGAGCTGCTCTAGCAAATTAATTGAACCTAATGGAGAGGTTGTGGGGACCTCCAATCTGATAGCCGGTAGGTCAGAAGCACAGGTAACTGCCTGGGGCTTGTGACTGGTGTCTGGAGTTGGGGGTGGAGGGCAGTCTTGTAGGACGGAGCCCTTAACCTGGGAATCTGATGCTGTCTCTGGGCTGATAGCATCGGAATTGAGTTGAGCTCTCCAACATGCTGCTTATGTTCAAGAATTGCTTGGTGTAAGTATGTGTGGGAAGCCCCCTTCCACATATTTACACACACTGGAATAGGGTCCAGGTACCTGAATGAAGTTACACTACTATTACTGCTGTGTATAATAGTGTTACTGTTACACATATATGTAGGGAAGAAATACACTACCTCATTTGGTGTTAGAGTAGAGATGTTGCACTAGGCAACTACACCTGTCGTACAATAGCTTAGGTCTTCCCTTTTCTATTCAAGGCTGCCTTAGAATATGATGAACCAAGTCTGTGGACGAGGATGGAATTGCTGATACCAAGAGTCTCCAGGGAAAAGATTCTAGGGTTCCTTGAACAGCCTCACACATGTCAGGAGGGGTCAGTTGAGCACAGCTTACAGCACCCTACATGTTTGCAGAGACTACAGGCCATTGTATACATGGATTGAGCCCCTTTACATCATGAGTGTTGGGTCAGTCTTTGAGCAGAACACCACACAAACTTGTGGGGTTCACTCCAGTGTAGAGAGAGAAATCACAGTGTCTGATACATAGTAGGCCTCCAATATATGTTGGTTAAAATAATGAAAGATGAAATCTGAATAAAATGAACAAGAAAAATAGATGGCTGGGAGAAAAGATAGAGTAGCAGGGATCTGGGGAAGGTCTTATTTCCCTCATGTGATCCTTACCATCAACAACTGAGTCTTAACCTTTTCCCTATAATAAGAAAAATAATTCTTAAAACACATTTTCAGATTACAGATTGCCAGAGCCAGGGAGATGTTCCTACCCCTTGACCCAGTAATCCCACTCTTGGGATTCTATCATAAGAAAATAATTCAAAAAAACAAAACGCTAAGTGCACAAAGTATCAGCATCATCTGAGGCAGCAGAAAATGGAAACAGTTCGTGTGTCCCACAACAAGGGACAGGCTGACTAAATTCTGGTACCTCTACTCAATGGAATATTCTGAAACCACAAAAGATCGTTGTGAAGATTACCTACCAAACAAGAAAAATACATAATAAATAACTTCATAAAAAAGATGCTACATGCATTATTATTGCCAATGTGTTGGGTGATCTTCCTTGTGTCAACCAATTAATTTTGTCCAGTTTCCTATCACTGTGGTTAAATTCCAAAAGGGATTCTACTAAGGTACTCCAGAATGCCTAATGTTGCTCACCCTTGCTCTAATTTAAAAGTGATACATAATGGAATTCCAAGAAGGTGGCAGGAGTGGGGCAGTGGCAGCGTAGTTTTTGAATCTTCCTGAATCACCATATAAAAAGCAGACAGAGCAATTACTTAATAGAATTAAAGACCTAGGGGCAGCACTTGTAATAAAACTAGGTGACTAAATATAAGCACCAACAACCAGCTTGTGTTACGAGCATTTATGTGAAAAAGAGCAGAGGGAAGCAACAGGGCATCTGATGGACCTGAGACATGAGAAATCATCAGACATGATGGAAAGCACAGAGGGTCAATCTGAAAGCTGCAGCTAAAACTGGAAGCGTTTGCCCAATCCAATAGTGTATGAGAAGAAAGAGCTTTAAGGTGAGGTCTAAATGGACAGGGACACCCTAGACTCTTTGAGGATGATCTCTTGAAACTGAGTAACCCATGTGCCATTTAAAGACAGAGGCCCACAATAAGGAAACTTCTAGGAGAGGAATACAAATTGATGATAGAGTAAGACAAAAAAACCTGAAAGAAAAAGAAAGTTCAGATAAAAGTGGGGAAGGAGAAAACAATAGGAGAATCTTAGAGGGAAAACTGTTTTAAAATACAAATTTATTTTAGAGAGCCGACTGCCACTTTTTGATACTACATGAAAACCACAGAAGAGGGAGCTCTGTGAAGTTAGAAAAACTATTTGAACAAAATTTAGGAAAACTAAACTCACACCAACATAATCAACAGAGAAGTATCAAGGTAAAAAATTCTGAGGAAAAGGAATGAGCAGCACTATAATATAACAACAGGGAATGAAAGCATCTCAGAGACTCACGCACAAAAAGGGGATCAAAAGATAACATTCTAAATCAAAACAGATCAAAGAAAACTTTTCTAATGCTTAGAAATGCTTAGAAATGAGATTATAGAACTAAAGAATGAATTACAAATAACAGAAAAATTATTTTGGAAATGAAGACTCAATTATAAATGAAAGAAGAGACATCATTATAGATCCTATAGATATTTAAAAAAATTAGGAAATCTTATGTTTACTGAATGAATTCTATCATATATTTAGAATGAAATAATGCTATTTTAAAAACATAGGAGGAACACTACCCAACTAATTTGAAGAGGTCAGCATTATCTTGATACCAAAACCAGAAAAAGATATTACAAGAACACTAAAAATCAACATCTCTCAAGAACAGATTAAAAAAATATATCAATATTTCAGAAAATTAAATGGTATATGAAAAAGATAATAGGTCATGAGCAAGTGGGATTTATCCCGTGAATGGGAGGTTGACTTAACACTTGAAACAGAAAATCATCACTCTCTGATAATCAGTTAACTACTCCAATGCAATTCACCTACTTTTTGTATAGTTTTATTTTGCACATTAAAAAATCTAAATAATCTGGAATAATTTGGGTGTAATGTGCCAAGTGAGAATATGACCTGTTTCTTCCCAAAAAGTTATTTTTCCCAATGCCACTGTTAAATAATGTGATTTTTCCCCATTAATTTCTAATGTTTCCCTTATCATGTTTTCTTACTAATTTGCACATCTGTCAGTATGTTTGCCAGTAATATAGTTTTATAATGTTTACTGATAGTAGTTAAAAATATTTTATATCTGGCAAAACAAAGGTTCTCTAATACCCTTCTTATAAACATTTTACCAAATCTTCTTTCTTAAAATTAGGTGTATTTATTAACACATAATATATTTACATGACTTAAAACTCAAACCATAGAAAAGGGTATACAGATGCAATATGTTACTATTTTTTGTGTGTGTCTTCATTGCTATGTGTTTATGCACAAACTAGTAAATATGTAAATACAATTTTTTCTGTTTAAAATATGTATATACACAAATGGTAGCAAACTGTATACAGTCTTATGCAGTTTGCTTTTTCACTTAACATTATAACTTGGAGTTCATTTCATTTCAGTACATGAAAAACTTCCTTATCCATTTTTTTTTACAGCTGCATAGTATACCATTGGATGGGTACCACAATTTATTAAACAATTTCCTATTGATACATATTTAAGTTGTTCCTATATCTTAGGTAATAACAATAAATAAAAAAGAATAACATTGTACATATATATTTTTTTACATAGATCTAAGGATATCTGTAGGATAAATTTCTGCAAGAGGAATTTCTGGATAAAAAGGTATATGTACTTATAATTTTTAAATGTTGCCAAATTGCTCTCCATAGAGGTTGTACCAATCTATCAGTAATGTATGAGAGTACTTGTTTACCCACACCCTTACCAATGACATGTTTTAACATTTTTTGATAGTTAACCTTCTAGGGGTTAAACAAATTTACATTATCCATTGTTTTAATTCATATTTCTTTTATTATAAGAAATTTTTCTTTAAAAAGGCATTGTTTATTTTATTATCATTTGTAAATTGTATGCTACATTCTTTATATTGATAAAGTTTACAACAAACTTATGCATACAACCCCCATGTATGAGTAACTTGTCTTTTCTTTTGAGAAGTGTTCTATTTCACATCATGATTTGTTTTGCATTATTTTTTTAAATTAAGGTATCATTGATATACAATCTTATGAAGGTTTCACATGAGCAACATTGTGGTTTCAACATTCAGCCATATTATTAAGTCCCTCCCAACCCCATTGCAATCACTGTCCATCAGTGTAGTAAGATGTTACAGTCATTCTTTGTCTTCTATGAGTGACTTTTTAAAGCTCTTCTTAACTACTATTTTATTTCTGGAAGTTATCTTGGAATTTTAACATATACAATTGATAATTAAGGTATAGCACTGATAAATAATGGTAAATGAACTTTGGCTTCAACTTAAAGTCACCAGCTACATTAGCCCCTTAACAAGAGTCAGCCTGTCCTTTAAAGCTTTGAAGGCAGGAATTGACTTCTCCTCTCTAGCTATGAAAGTCCTAGATGGCATCTTCTTCCAATAAAATGCTGTTTCATCTACATTGAAAATTTTTTGTTTAGTGTAGCCACCTTCATTCATTTTCTTAACTAGATCTTCTGGAGAACCTGTTGCAGCTTCTATATCAGCACTTGGTGCTTCACCTTGTGCTTTTATGGAGATGGCTTCTTTCCTTAAACCTCATGAACCAACCTCTACTAGTTTCAAACTTTTCTTCTGTAGCTTCCTCACCTCTCTCAGCCTTCACTGAATTCAAGAGCTAGGGCCTTGCTCTGGATTTGCCTTTGGCTTAAAGGGATGTTGTGACTGGTTTGATCTGCTCTCCAGACCACTAAGACTTCCTCCCTATCAGCAATGAGGCTGTTTCATTTTCTTATCATTCATGTATTCACTGGAGTAGCGCTTTTAATTTCTTTCAAGAACTTTTCATTTGCAGTCACAAGTTTGATAACTGGCACAAGAAGCCTAGTTATTAGCCTGTTTTGTTTTTCAACATGCTTCCTCACTAAGCTCAGTCATTTCCAGCTTTTGACTTGAAGTGAGAGACATGCAACTCTTCCTTTCACTTCAACCCTTAGAGGCCAAGGGTTATTAATTGGCCTAATTTCAATATTGTTGTGTCTTAGGAAATAGGGAGGCCGGAGGAGAGGGAGAGAGCCAGGGGACTGGCTGGTTGGTGGAACAGTCAGCACACACACAACATTTATCTCTTGAGTTTACTGTGTCATATGGGTGCAGTTTGTGATGCCTAACCATAATTACAATAGTAACATCAGATCACTGATCACATACCACCATAACAAATACAATAATGTAAAAGTTTAAAATATTCTGATAATTGCCAAAATGTGACACAGAGACACAAAGTGAGCAAATGCTATTAGAAAAATGGTGCTGATAGACTTGCTGTTTGCAGGGTTGCCACAACCTTTCAATTTGTAAAAAATGAAATATCTGCAAAGTACAATAAGGTGAAGTGCAGTAAAATAGGGTATGTCTGTTTTTCACTAGCCTTAACTTCTAGAATGATATTAAATAATTATGGTGAGACTGAGAATCCTTTTTCAGTAATGGATTTTAATGAAACAGTCTATATAATACTTCAATTTTTAAATAAAATATTGCTACTCTTCATATGTTAGGAGATTATCCTACTCTTCCTAAACTTTTAGAAGTTCAAAGAAAAATGGAAATGATTGTGAAATTTTATTTAGCAACTGGTTTTTGGAATCTAGATTTAGATTGATTTTTCTTTTTGATGAGCTGTATAATTTTAATACATTTTTAAATGTCAAGCAATCCTTACATCGCTAGAACAAACCTTACTTAGCTATCATGGATGTGCTTTAATTCAGTTTGTTAATGTTTTCTTAAATTTTTCTTGTCCATTTTTAAAAGTGAGACTCTGTTGTTTTCTTTTTGTGTTTGTGCTGTTCTTGATGGGTTTCGTTATCAGGGTTATGATGACCTCATAAAATGAACCGGGCAGTCTTCCTTCATTTTTTCGCTTAAATTCCTCTCTGTTCTCCTGGCTTGGGGAGAGTAGGGCTGGCCTACATTCAGAACTACTCCAGGACCCTGGTGACCTCCAGCATGTCCGTGGCCCTCTTCTTGACTCTAAATGCCTGTTGTCTCTGGCATCTCTCTGGTTCCCCTTCTCCAGGTCTGACTCCCCAGGGTGCTCCTCTAGCATTTACACTTCAACCTGAGCTGGCCTCTGTGTGAACCCAGGAGAGGGGATTTCCTTGGCAGATGGTGGTTCTGCCTGTGCACCTCCCACTTCCTCCAGTCGCTTTCCCAGCTGCAGTCCCTGGCACTCTCCTGGGTTTCTGCATCCAGCTCTCTGCTGCCCTCACCTGCCCTCTGGCCACCATGTCTGCCATTGTCATGGGTTCCTGCAGCCCCAGGCTTTGAGAATGGGACTCACTTCCACAGTTCAGTGTTCACAGAACTCCCCTCCATGCCCTCCAAAGCCACTGGTTTGCAGGGGATATTGTAGTGAGGCAATGGGTTATTTTGGTTGCCTATGAAGGAAGAGTGCCAGAATAGACCCAAATGGGCTCTGCCCTTACAGGGTGTGGGTGAATGCCAGAATTTCCAGATTCTACTCCCCAGTCTTAGTTCATTTTCATATCCATAGGTGTTTACCACTGTGGAGCCTTCTGATAGATCTGAGGCAAGGGGTGGAGAGAAAATGGCCATTCTCCCCTCCCCTCTGTTCCTGGTATGTAATTGGTCTGGCATCTGCCCGTCACCAAGGACCCACCAATGGAGTTCCTCCTGGAAGGGATGGGTGGGAAGCAGAGGGAGCAGGAGCCCCTGCAAGGTGGTAGAGAGACAGATGGTCCTGAATCTGGCTGGCAAATTTGAGCAAGCTGTGAGCAATAAAAATGGTTTCTCTCAACCTACCCTTTCCCCTGACTTATTTTGGTTTCATCAGTTTCATAAGGGAGTCACCCTGTGCTGGGAACACCCTTCTCCCTAGAGCTACACAGGGGAAATACAAATCATGTTTCTGCTGAGGGGCATCTCTGAGAAGGCTTGATGTGGTCTGGCAGACAGCTCTGGGAGTCCTAGAATGGGGAAGGGGTCACACTGAGTTGGACCTTTGTCCAACATGAATATGGTATCCCTAAAGACAGCTGTGGCCCAAGAAGTATCTATGAGTTATACTTCTATACCCCCTGGCCCCTATGCTGCTTTCCTGCCATCTGAGACAGTTTGTAGGTCCAGCCTTTCTGTTCATCTGTCTGCTGTAAATGACACCAGATGGTGAGACCTGAGCTCTGCAGTGGATTGTCTGGCTCAGGCTAACACTCCTTGCCAGTCTCCTTGATGCCACTTAAGGCCAAAGCCATGGGGAGGCACTTTTGTTTTTGTAAGTATGTTGGTTGTCACTATTTAATCCCAAGTAGTGGTTAAGAGTATGGCATCTATGGTCACCCAGATCTGGGTTTGATTCCTGGGTATGTCACTTCCTAGCTGTGTAATCTTAAACAAGTAACTTGACCTCTTTGAACCAAAGTTCTGCATCTTTAAAATAGGGAAATAATAGATATGTTTGTTAGGTGTTGTAAGATAAAAATGCATATAAAGTATTCGTCATGATGCCTGACCTAGTAAATATTCTGTAGATGTTATTAAAGCTGCTTCATCATTCTGATCATTACTGTATCTATCCTGGGCATCAAGGTACTCCTTACCTGACATTCAAGATTCTCTACAATAAATTTTCAAATTGTCTTTTTGGCCTTATTGCCACTGCTCCTTTGCACATACTCTATTAATCAGCCAAATCACCTCTTTGCTTTTGTTCACATTGCAAACTAACCTCCTCCCTTAAATTGACCTCCTTTATTATGATGTGCTGAGAATCTTTCCAACTGTCAAGGCCCAAATTAAATACCATCTAACTGATGGTCTTTATTCCTGGCTGCCCCACTCAGAGGTTCTCTCTGCCTCCTCCTGGAGCATTTCCATTGTAATTGTTTTTAGTCAAGAGTCAGGAGATGAGATTGGCTTCTCAGAGTGAAATTTAATGTCAAAATTCATATGACAAATGTCTGAGTTTCAATGGATATGCCCTCCGAGAATTAATCTCTGAATGTCTGAGGCTTTAGAGGCACTGTGGGTTCCAGAGTTTCTCCATCGTGGGGACAAGGATCAATCTGGTGGGAGGGGAATCTAAAAGTCTTGTTTTTCATGGTAAACACTGATTTCCCTTGCACTGTGTGTTTGCTCAGGATGGCTTGGAGAGGTGGTTGGAGACTGGCCTTGGGCGGCATGGGTTCTGCTGATGAGCTATGGATATTCCCTGACCTGTGAGTAAGCAAATGGAGTAATCCTTGGGCCTGATCGATAACTAAACCAGCTGTAACCTAGGATGTTCTTGGAATTAAGAATGTGAAAGAAGGTGTCTGGAGATTATGTGGAATCTGTCAGGAGGCAAGCCAAAGTGTTACAATGTGTTGTCCCATAGCCACCTCCATAGCCATTTTGTGAACAGCTGCTGGGGAGATGGGACCTTTGCCTGGGCTGAGTGGGCTGGGCTGGCCAGTGTGGGTGAGAACTTGAGATTCCTAGGAGTTGGGCTTCTAGTCAAAAGGGAGAGATCTGAGGCCTAGGGAAGAAAGGACTTCACTTCTTTAGGACCTCTCAGGTCTTATGGGAGCTTGGTCCATATCTGTCCACCTAAAACCATGGGCAGGTGGTCAGCCTAAGCTAGAGGTATACTCATCTCTGGGAAGTGGGTTGGGGGCTGTCCTGGGGATCTCAAGGGTCTGGCCATGCTTTGAAACATGAAATTGTGTGTGTGTGTGTGTGTGTGTGACCTGGTGTCTAGGCATCCTCCCTCTGGATCAAAGGGCTGGGTGAGGGAAGGGTACCGTGTAAGGGCAGAGGCAGGGAATTGCCTGGGCTTGACACAGAGGACTAAGAGATACTTGCTCCTGGACTGCTGCATGAGTTAGCAAAGGATGAACTGAGCCCAGGGGTGATGGAATAACCAGCAGAGAGCCTTTCAGAGCACAACGTGGAAAAGCCTCAGTTTGCCCTATCCCAGCCGAGGCCCCAAGATCCAGCCTGAGTCCTTTCCTTGGGTTTCTCTCTGAAAAGTTTGTGCCCCACCTACATACTGAGGCATCATCAGTACTGTTTGCCAAATATTTCCTGTTCTCCTCTCATCCAGGCACATGATAAGATTGTATTTCTGGGCACCTTTGTGGCTGGCTGGGGCCAAAGTGACCATCTGTGGCCAGTGGGTTGTGAATAGAAGGGACATACATCATTTCTCGACCAGAGCACCTAGTTGCCAATACAACCCTTCAGAGATCTCTTTCTGCCAATGGTTTGGGCAATGGTTAAGATGATGGATGATCTATCAGCCTTGGTTCCAAGTGAGGAGATGTAGAGTACAGACTCCAGCCAATGGCAGGTAGCATAAGAGGGAAATAAACTTCTGTTTTTATAAAGTACTTATTCATATTAATCCTACCTCACTGAAGATCCAGGTCTCCTGTCTATTTCCAGGTTTTACTGTCCCACACTACTGAAGATCTGCTTTGTTTCCCCTTGCCCCAAGACTGTACCCTATGATTTACTTCTGTCCTCCTCTTTCTTTTTCTGGTTTCTATCCTTTGCACCTATATCCCTTGGTCCCAGTGCTACCATGTCATTGCTTAGCTCCATCTTGGGGTCCCCAAAGTCTTCTCTTTGACCATGAAGAAAGGTGGGCTCCCCTCAGGGATGACTGTAGAGGTTGGAGCAGGAGAGGGCAGAGGGTGTGTGGTAGCCAGCTTCCAAAATAATGCAGAAATAGTGATACACTACTTCCAAGATTAGATTTTAAATGATCACAGTTTTTGTCTTGGTCACTCCCTGCCTACTGATAATTCACTCTGGGGAAAGCCCTGTCATGACATGCTATGGAGAGGTCCATGTAACAAGGAGCAAAAGCCTCCTGCTGATAGCCCTGTGAGTGAGCTTGAATGTGGATGTTCCAGCCAATTGAGTCTCAATGACTGCAGCCCTAACTGGCACCTTGAATGCAACCTCACAAGAGATTCTGAGCTAGAACCATCTTTCTAAGCCAATCTTGAACTCTTGATCTTATAATAAGAGTTTTCAGTTTTAAGCTGTTAAGTTTGGAAAAACTCATAATGCAGCAAAAAGTAATACAGCACAGGTACTAGGGAGATTGTGTTTGGGATGTCAGAGTCCACTATGATAATGATGGTAGATCTCTGCTTGGCCTAGATTGTATCCCTTGCTCTGGGGAAGACTTGGCTTTTGTGCATGGTTGCTGAAGGACTTCTCAGGACAGGACTCAACCTAAAGAAGGAGGGGGCAGGAAATATGAATGCAGCTTGGTGCCTATTGCTTAGAAATATCTCTGGATCCAGTCCCAATAGACACTCTCAAGCCTGTCTTGTGATGAACAGGGAGCACTGAAGCCATTTTATAAAGAATGTAAAGCATTGGCACACCAATTTCCTTCTGTTCAGACACCTTTGGCAAGTGTGACATGCAGACAGAGCTGGTGTGACCCTGTAAGGATTCCAGCACACCCGTGGTGGTGTGCTGGGTGCAAAGAGCAGCACCAGAAACTAGAGCCCTGTAGAGTAGTGGTTACTAAAGAGATAGATGAGCAAAGGTACCTCTGGGGACACATTCCATAGTAGTTAGGGTCTACGTTACTGAGGGGGAGCAGTAAGCGAGTGAAATCAGAACTATTGCTGTTAAAGCATGTCACTCATGCTTGTAGCCTTGTAGGGCTTGGGGAAATTTCAGGTCCAATGATAACAACAACATGATATACTGTCCTTTTACTTATTAAGGACTTGCTATGTCTGACTTCAAAATAAATAGTTCATATAGATCATATTTTTCAAGCTTTGAAATAATCTTTAAGGTGGATATTATTCCCATTTTACCAATAAAGAAACTGACATTCTATAACTTGTTTCTTCCAAGAGCTTCCTCTAAAAGTCAAAGCAGGGGCCTCATGGGCAGGCACCTTCCACTCTTAAAGGCAAAGTCCTCTGGTCCCCCATCTGATGTAGAGGACCTAGCTCTGGTTGTGTTTTGAGTACGTGTAGATCTGGCCACTTTGTAAGACCAGGTTCCCTGGAAGAAAGCCCATGCTACAGCCTAACCTAAGGCTCTTGGCCACAGGGACCTACCTGCTTTTATCCATGCAGTTAGCAAAATGTGCAGGTGACTTAAAATAGCCATTGGCAGAGTGCATTTGAGGTGAAATATTTACCTCCTGTACTTCAGCCCTCTGTAGATCTGTGCAAGAGCAAATATGAGTCAAATACCTGGAATCAATCTAATTACAATGAATGAGGATTCTCCCACTTCAAGATTGAATGCTAGGCAATTGCAAAAGGGGAGGTAGGGAACCGCAGTGTGAATATGCTTAATGCTACTGAACTGTACACAGAAGAATGGTTATGACGGTAAATCTATTATGTATGTTTTTACTACAATTAAAAATTTAAAAAGGAGATATGGTAATTACCATCAATTAGTAAATGGGATCTGATAGAAGGTAGTAACCAGCCTGTGAGGTTTAGTATGGGGTCTATGTGGGATGTGGAGCAACAAGTTGGAGAAGTGAGTGGGCAGGTTATACACTGTCAGGTCATCGCAAGGAAGACCACTTAAGACCAGCACAGAAACTCCACCTGCATCCAGAGTGGTGGGGAGAGGTTGGCAGTTAATCCTGGATCCCCATCTGTGGCCATGACTACTGCACTTCAGTCACAATCACTGTAAATATAAAGATGCATACATACATATATGCATTATATACTGTATACGTAATGTAATACATCTTACATGATGTAATATAAGTTACATTATATATGCTTATGTATATATAGTATGCAGATATAATTAATAAGCAGTAATATGTGGTTAATGATATAGGATGGGTTCAGTTCTTTCAAATGATCCTTTTACCACCTATACAAAGTCCTGGGTCACAGACACCTTTCAGGTTTGTTCAGGAGGAAGGCCTGCCTGGGTGGACCCACAGTACTGGAGTCATCATTCCAGGGCTGGGAGGAAGTCCCAGAAGAGCTGCCCCTGTTCCTGTCCACTGGGTTACATGTCAGACCTGCAGCAGAGGGCAAAAGCCAGCGAGGCAGACACAGCTCCTGTTCCCGATGATTGAGGGTGAAACCCTAGACTCTCCTCTGTTCTTGCAGGCCCCTGGGAGGTGGGGCCCAGACCTGGCTCTCAGAGAGAAGCCCTGTGAGTGACAAGGGAAGTGACGAGTCTGGGAATGGGTTTGGGATTCTTGGCTTCTGCTGAAAGGTGTGAGGCCTTGGGTGCTGGAGGTGGGGCAGTTGGGAGGGTCTCCTGTTTTTGCTCACTGAGAACTGGAAGTTCTTTAGAGAAACAGAGCTTGACAGTGAAACTGGAGGAACCTTTGATTCTCAGAGCTTTTGAGCTCTCTACTCTTTTCAAGGCCCTGGTATTTTAAGAGTCTCCCTCATGCCTAGCCAGCCTTCTCACCCTGAGACCGGAGAGGATTGCCACCTTGACCATGCCATGCTTAGCACAGGACTTAGGTGTGGCCCCAGACCAGCTTCACTCCTCTCTTGGCTCAGGCCACAGCTGTCTCTTACCCCAGGTCACAATCCCCGTGCGGGCAGACACGACACCTTGTCCATTTTGAGAGCTCCTGCAGCTTCTCTCTCCCTCTGTCTCTCCATGTGCCTTCCATATTATTTAAAATAGAGGATCTCAGTAATTGTTTGTCAAAAACCCCTGTCCCCAGATACTTCTCTCAGCGGTACTATCTTTCTTCTCTTTGCCCTGCTAACCAAGTGCTGTGGCTTTATAACCACACTGTCAGCCAGAGTTCTTATACTGCAGTTTATCTTGGTCTGCGGTCTCCAGATTCTTGCTTGATTCCTTTCTGGAAATCTCCCAGATAAATCACAGCCAGTGAGATTCATGCTGTACCTCTCCTCAGAACAGCCAGCATGTGGGCAGGGTTTGAAGGGCCTTGGAGAGCATCCAGGAAGCCCTTGTATTATAGATGGGAAAGCAAAACCCCTGCAGGGAGAAGGGACTTGCCCAAGGTCATGGTTTTGAGTCAGGGCCAGAAGTCAGTGTTCCTGACTCCAAGAGCCTCCGGGGCTCAGCATGCTGGCCTGCTGGCCTCCTTCTTCATGCTGCTTGAGGTTTTGCAAGGGTCTTTCTCTGAACCTCACCTTTCAGGCATCACATCTGGCCAGGCAGGTTGATAGCTTGGCAGGCCCAGAATACCTGCTCCAGGGGAGGATGAGAGCTTGGGGCTTGAGAGAAAAGAGGTGTCCTAAGGGAGTGGGAATAACAGCCAGTGGCTCTCCTGACATTCTCTCCACTGCAATTACTTACTACTGTCAAATAGCAGTTTGACAATGAACCCTAACAACAAATAGTGTGTTGCTGGAATTCACCCTGAAAGTGAACTTATTAGAGTGCTCATGGCCATCGGAACTTCCCGCCTACCCCTTCTAACTGTCCTCTGGCGGGAGGACAGTTCTGTTTTCCTGGCCTTGTGGTAATGTTTTCCTCCTCAGCAAAGGCTGATTCCTGCCTGAGTCCTGACTGAGGCTGCAGGCTGCATGCCTGCCTGACTTCTTAGGAGAAGAAAGTGGTAATGCTGCTTAATAAAGCTTTTCCAGGCACTGCTCACTTGATATCCAGTGAAGCCCTGGATGACAGGCAGGGAAGTGCTTTCAGTCCTCAGTTTATAGAAGACACTGTAGCTCAGAATGGATGAGTGATTAACCCTAGGCCACACAGTTGTGAGCTACCAAGCCTGGGCAAACAGTGCTCAGATCCTAGCTCTGCTACTTACTGTGGAGATCATTTGACTCTAGGGTCCCCTACTCATTAGCTGTGGGGTCCTGAGTATTACTTAACCACCCTGCCTCAGTTTCCTCACTTCTAAAATTAAGAATATAAAATGTCCCTTATTGAAATGTTGGGAGACTAAATGAGCCAATATATGTAAAGTACTTAACCCTATGCCTGGCAGTCAGTAGACACTAGTGATAGTAGAAATTGTTGTTTTTATTATCGAGTCTGGCTCTGCTTTGAGGTGGGACAAGTCTCCTCTGAGTTCAGATGGGCAGAAGTCATAGTGCTGTAAAAGTCTTAGAGATAAGTCAGTTTGTCCACTCATTTAATTTTATTATTATTTAAAAAATCTGACATTTGAAGGTAATCATATTAAATTACTCTTGTGATGCCTACAGATTAGGAACACAAGGTTGGCGGTTCACATAAATGGTTGAAAATACAATGTTTTTGTAGCCAATAAAATTTTTAATTTTTGCCTTTCTTGTTATTGTGTGCATCATAGACGTCCATGTCATCACATTTCCCCCTTACATGCACCATTTAACCCTGATTATTGCACTGACAATGACTCAAATTAAGAGACAAAAATAGAAAAAAACAGTATTACTCATAATATTTGGGAAGTGGGGGAGGGGAAAGGGAGGAAGTGTAAGGGTGTTAATTTCCTTATCTTTCATAGCAGCCAGTCAATTGATACTGTCTACAACTGAAGTATTTTTTATTAAAGATTATTTTATTGTCTCTTAATATTTTTCACAATATATTTTCTTAACCTGAGAGTGACCCTTGAGAAATAATATCTCTTGTGGAAAGTAAATGAAGTTAAGCAATTCCATTAGTTTTACTTTGGTATCATTGTCATTTGGTAAATTCAAGAAAAACTAAATTTTAGACCTTTTATTAAAGAGTATGCAAAACATGGTCCCTTTGTAATCAACTATTTCCTTATATCTATCCATGCACTCTCCCTTCCTACTTACCTACCTAACTATCCTTCTTTCTGTATATATAGAGAAATACCTGCAATGATATTCACTTGTGTTAGCCAGGACTATTTGAGGTGGTGGGATTTCAAAGTTTTTAAAATTTCTTTTTTGTACTTTTTAAGATTATTTGAATTCTTTATAATGAGCATGTATCATTTTAATAAAAACAATAGAGTATCTTAAAGAAAAAGAAGGAGACAATGCTTCAGGATTTCACCAACATTTGGTGTTTTCTGGCTTCTGCCATGGTCCCTCACCCCAGACTCCAGAACCAAGGCTTTTAGGATCATCCAACACACAATGGTGATATCCAATGGTGACCCCACCCCAGACCCCTGCTCCCAGAGCTCACATCCGGTGTCCTTAGTGCTGGAGAACTTGAGTGGCAGAAACTCTTTGCAAAGAGGTTGAGAATAGCCTGGCAGGGGAGCATATAACTGAGGGAAAATGGCCAAGGACAGGGAGACAGGAAAAGGGCTCTGATTCACTGTCATTTCCTTGCCTACATAAGATGATACCAAACCTAAAGGGGAAGAGTGGCTTATTCATAGTAAGCCAGCCTGTCACATGAATCCAAGGCAATCAATTGCCCCTTCAAAGGCAATTGATCTTTTCCCCCAAGCCCTTTGAACAAGGAGAGGTGGTAGAGATGCAGGCGGTTTTGCTTGGTGTGGAAAACGGAGAAGGAAGGGGAATGTCAGGGTGTGGGAGAGGGAAGGGGGCCACAATCTTTCTCTCTCCAGCAGCTTGTCCTGTTTTTCTATTAGATCTGCCAGAGTTAGCATCTGTAGGGACTTCAAGATGCCTTGAAGGCATCTATAGCAGCAACAACCTGAATGTTTAGAAGCAGAGAAAAGGTATTCTGAGCAGATATTATGTCTGGATTCTAATGGAGAAGATTTGGAAGACCCTGGTAACCAATCATTGTCTTCCCTACTCCAGTCAGGAGATAGGGACTATGTTTACATATATTGTTACAGTATTTTATATTACTTTGAGGCACGGGATGGTGGTAGGGGTGTGGAAGGGGTTTTTTCACAATTCTTGAGGAGGTCAGTCCCTGTCCAACTCCAGGATATTGTCAGCACCTCCTTGGTGGACAGCTCCACAGCAACCACCATAATCTCCCCATCTCAACAGGGCCACTGGGCCACTGGTGTTCTATGAATGATGGCTTGCTTGTCTTTCCCTTGTTATTTCTCCTTTCTTTCTTTTACTTTCTTAAAAAATTCACTTTATTGTAAGGGAGCTTCAGTTCAGGAGGTTTTATTCTTTAAGTACATAAGAAAATGTATAAAGAGGAGTATCTAATTGGTCTGAAGAAAGGATTCCTTTGGCTAAATATAAGTGCCTGAGAGACTGAGTTAGAAACAGCTCAGGGATATGTGTGTGTCATAGCTCAGGAATCTTCTGTAACAGAATTTGCAGATCCAAACCAGCATCAAGGACACATCATCTTACAAAAATTGTTTTGGGCTACTTCCCAGTGTTAATGCAATATGGGAGAGGTTAGTTGGACACTGAAATCTTAGAGCTTCAAGGATTTTTTTTTAATGTTTTAAGGCTAATGTTCAGAATATTTGAAATCTGGGCTATCCCAGAAAGCCCAGATTTAAGGTGATCATGCCCAAATTAGCAATGTAACTGGAAATGGAGGTCTTCGAATTATTAACACCCTGGGAACTAAAATTCTTGAGGGTGCAGAGATTTTCCTGCTAAGAGCAAGCAGAAAGTTTTAAAAAAGTGTGATTCCTCCATTGCTTTACTTAAGAGAAGTAGAACACTGCCACTGAAGCCTGTAAAAAGATGTGTGGCCAGGTCAGGAGCTGGCAGGAGAGGCTTGTTGGCTCCCATTAGGCTCCTTATAAAGCAGCTTTTACCTATAAAGAAGTCACTTAGCACAGAGTCTGGCTTCCAGCCTGGCAGGCTTGGAAACGCTGTTTTGTCAATATTAAGAGTGGCTTCTTCTCACTCATATCAGGATTTCACTCTCCCAGCTCATAAGAGCTGGTTGTATAAATTACTTACCAGGTGTTCATAGGCAATGAGAAAATAATTCTTGAGGAAACATTTGCTGTTCCCAGTCAGTATCCCCTCTTTGTCTAAAGAAAAGCCATCTGGGAAGCCAGGTTATAATCAGAAGGTTCCTTGGGGCGCTTGGAATCAGAGTAAGGGGAGAGAGTTTATGACTGTGGTGTTTGATGGCAACAGGCTCCGGTCGGCCATTCCCCTCATGTGCAGGATGAGAGATGACCTGCCACCAAAGATGGACAAGTTAAGATCTTGGGTCAAGCAACCAATTCTCCTTGTTTGGGGCCCTCCAAAAGCTGACCTTAAAACAAGGATTTGAATGCAAGTAGTTTACTTGAGAGGTGGTCCCAGGAAACAGTGGTAGCAGAGTAGGGAAGAGAGACAGGGAACGGAAGGAAGCCAATACAGGTGTGCTAACAAACAAGTTACCATCATGGGCAACTGGACCTTGATCTCAGGAGGAACTCTGAGAGGCAGATTACAATATGCACGTTTGTGTTGACCCTTCCTAGGAGTTCTCTGGGTTCTTTATCCGCAAGCTCTCATAAACCACTGGCTGAGTGATGCTCCTGATCATGGGGTGGGGCTGGAGTGGTTAATTTTCTGACATATTCAGTGTACAGCATGTGTTGACAGGATGAACTCCGGTGGCCAAGAAAAGTCCTCAGGTCAAGAGACACAGGCATGACAGAAGATGGTCTGGTGGGCACCAGAATGGATAGTGCTAAGGGGACAGAAGTGGAGGCACAGGTAGTATACACTACACCCTCTATCCCCAAACTGTGGCCAGTCATGGACTGGGTATTATCTCTGCTTCCTTTCATGCTCATCCTTTTTGACTGTGCTTGTATCACTGAACAATACTCTCTATGATTGGCTTATTCTTTTTATTTTAAAAATAAGTTTGTTAAACCCAATCAATTAGATTTTTGCTCTTCCTACTCCTGGCCCCAGTAATAGTCCATGATTATTACTCTTTACATGTTTTGGGTTTTATTTAGGATGGTGGGGGTTTTAATAGTTCAATTCTCAGAATTTTGGGAGTGCCGTCTTGATGGCCATATGCACTGCTTCCAGGAGGCAGCGGTAGGGATGAGGAGAAACAGCAGTAATTAGAAAAGGAGGAACATTTAGAAACAAAGTATTGGATATGTTTTGAACTTTTTATGAAACTTGACCGTTGATTCTTTAATTCATCTGGAAGAGAAAAGACACAAGCCTAGCCAAGAACATTTTGAAAAAGAACAATGGTGAGGCATTTGCCCTATCAAATATCAAAATATACTATAAAGCTACAGTGATTAAAACATTGTGGTTTTGGCACAGGAATAGACAAATAATTCAATGGAACAGAATAGAGAGTCCAGAAAAAGAGTCATCTACATGTGGGAGTTTGGTATATGATGAATATGGTATTTCAAATAAGAGGATAAAGGGAGGGTAATAAGGGTGAATTATATAACAAGTGGCATTACTAGATACCCATCTGGATGAGAATTAGGTTAGATTCCTATCCCATACATACACTAAAATAAAATTCAAATGTGGAGGTAACACCAAAGAACAGCACAAAAACATTTCAAAATAAAATACATGAAAGTACTTTTTAAAGCTGGGAGTGGGGAAGACCATTCTAAGTAAGACAAAAATTTAGAAGCCTGGAAGACACTGACTACATAACACTGAAAACTTTTTGTGCAAGCTAAGACACCATAAACAAGTTACAAATACAAAAGAACCTCTCTGGCTCTCTGCCCCTTCTCTCTACTTCCTGTCTTTCTCTAAAAGATGCTCTTCTTCCCGCTCACTGGCCACCTGAGCCTCAGCTCTCCCTTTCTGAATCTCTGCTCCTCCCTCTCTGAGTGTCTGATCCTTCCTCTTGTTTCTGAGTTTGTCTCACATTCTTTTCCCTTGAGAATAGCCAATGGGTCTCAGATGGACACACTGAACTCAAGCATAGATTGAGAAGACAATAAGAAAAGAATGGTAGAGTTGGGGGAAAGATTTGCAGTTGGGGGAAAGATTTGTTATATATTAAGATTCATACCATATATATAACAACTGTAAGTCTATAAAAAAGGCAAAAGTGCTTTAAGAGAAAGTGCTATTGGATAAAGAATATACCTGGGAAGTTGAAGATGCTGAAATGTAAGTGGTTGGTGGGTGCTCTGGAGCACCACTGATTCCCTCCTTCAGGGCAGGGCACCCATTGCCCAGATTCTGGGAGTCTTGATGTCTCATGGCTCTCAACTGAGTCCTCCTACAGGAATTATCATTTATTTACAACAAAAGGAAATTGTGTCATTTCCTTGAAGAGTAGTCACACAGAAGTCTGAAATATACTCTAAATGGTGTCATGGTCTGTCATTTATAAATAAAAGTGGTCTTACAGCTGCCAGCATAATTGTATCATCTCCCCAAGTGTAACTTCAGTCTTGTTAATTTAAGCACTTAATTCCCTTCTCACATTAAAAAGTAAATGACCTAATTTGCATTTATGTTGATTACATTTCATTATTTAAATCAAGACTTTTTGGTATTTACTTGCTTTTTTTCCTCCATCCTGAGCACCTTTTTAAACAATTTTATTAAAGTATCATTGATATACAGTCTTATGTTGGCTTCAAATATACAACACAGTGGTTCAACAATTACCCATTTTATTAAATCTTCATCTGCAGAGTGTGGTTACTATCTATCAACACAGTAAGATGTTACAGATTCAATAACTGTATTCTCCATGCTGTACTACCATACCGGTGACCAACATATATTGTGATTGTGAATTATTGTGCCCTTTTATCCCCTTCTCCCTCTCCCCACACCAGTCCCAGCCCTCCCCCTTGGTAACCACCAGTCCTTTATTGGTGTCTATGAGTCTACAGCTATTTTGTTCCTTCTGTTTAGCTTTGTTTTTATACTCCACAAATGAGTGAAATCATTTGGTACTTGTCTTTCTCCACCTGGCTTTTTTCACTGAGCATAATTAGCCTCTAGCTCCATTCATGTTATTGCAAATGGGAGGATTTCTTTTCTTCTTACAGCTGAATATATTCCATTAAGTATATGTACCATCTCTTCTTTTTCCATTTATCTATTATGGACACTTAGGTTGTTTCTATGCCTTGGATATTGCAGGTATTTGCTTGCTTTTATGTCAGTCTGTGAGGTTACTAAGAAGTCCTCTCTGCCCTCCCTACTCTCTTGGAAGCAGATCTAACTTTGGTCTGGGCTCACACCCACCAGCACCCAAGGGCCTGGAAAGGGGGCAGCAGCTGAACACAGGAACTTCATGTGGACTGGAGCAGAACTGCAGTCGTGTGAGTTGGTCAAAGGGAGATGTCCCTGACAACAACAGCTGGTAGTGTAGCTGAATTCCCTTGGCAGCTTTGTGAATCCATGTGCTCATTCTCCCCCACTGCTCCTCCATTCACAGTGTGATAGGATGTTTACTGTCCCCCTTGAGCAGTGGAGGTCCAGAGAGGCCAAGGATATAAGCAAGGAGGACAAGAGTAGGACTTGAACATAAATGTCATACTACACACATTCCTGAATGAGGGCATGACTCCCCTAAAAAGCCCTCTCTTCCTCCCACCTCCCACATGCCCTTGTACATTCCTAATTATGCCAGTTTGGAAGTATCTCTATAACACTTAGACTATTCTTATAACATTTGTGCAGGGTGTCTGGTGGTTACAGTCCAACACTAGAAACTCCCCTTACTATTAGGGGCTCATGTATAC
Organism: Manis javanica; assembly: GCF_040802235.1. Taxonomy (NCBI): domain Eukaryota; kingdom Metazoa; phylum Chordata; class Mammalia; order Pholidota; family Manidae; genus Manis; species Manis javanica. The sequence goes on from NC_133166.1 coordinate 31,241,758, forward strand.
CTGTAGAGTCTAGAGGATGCAACAAAATATTTATTTAGTCTTTTCATCAAATCATTCATTGGCCCATGTAGAAGTAGCCTTAGACACAGGGCAGTTTCTTTTGCTTCCTTCACTTTCCTTATGATCCCATTTCTTTTCTACTCTGTGGCCTCCCCCAGTGTTCCAACTCCATTCTAGATCTATGGCATCATATGGTGAATTCTTTAGGTTTTAATGTCTTTCAAAATCATCAAAGAGAAGCATCCACAAAGCAAGTCATCCTCTTACTAATATTGATTATCTTCCAGAGCCTGCAGTTCTTATGCTAACAACAGTTTCTGTTACTCAACTGTGAATATCTAAAGACAAGGCATTCCCACAAGAGATGGTGGGGTTACTTGTAGGAAAAAAGTAGGTGAGGGGGACAGAAAACCTCATTCTGCTACTGTATTTCTTGGGTTGGTCTCCTTACTAGACAGTGGGCTCCTCCTTGAGGGCAGGATGTACCATAATCCCTCCTACCCAATGCCAAGTACAGATTCTGCTGCCTGTTAAAAGTTCAGTGAACACTGACTGGGTGAAAACACTCAGGCTAGAGAGAAGCAGAGCTCAACAGCATTCCGGAAGCTCATGCCTCCTCCACATGTGGCTGGTGTGACTTCTTTTTATTCATTCTTTCAGCGACAATAACTGTCTTCACCAGCCCTAGGCCAGAGAGAACAGGCTCCATCTCTCACCTCAAGGAGCTTCTGAGCTGCTCTGGAGGAACCAGGCAAGCCAAACAATAATAGTACTATTTTATCTCATTAGCACTGGGGTTGACACAGGACATGGTGGGAGCTCGGAGGAAGCACCTCTATCCAGACAGGGGAATTGGGGAAGGCATGAAGTTCTTTCTAGAAGCTAAGTTCCTGGCCAGCAACAGGGAGAGGGCGGGGGGAGCCAGTAGAGAGGGAGCTGGCCTGCAGTGGTGCCAACAAAATACTTGGCCATTTTCACCAGCCTCTGGCCAGGACAGGGAGTGAGAATCCTCAAATGTAGCATTGACACTGCTTTTCTTTCTTCTGGAGAGCTGCCACGTGCCGCCACAGAGAGCATTTCACGGGTAGATGCATATTATTGCCATGTGTTTATCTAGGAAACTGGAGCCCAGCAACAGCATCTGGTTTTCAGTGCAATCCTGAATGAAGTCCAATTTTCCAGTGGGTTAATGAAAATAAAACTTGGGAAGTTGTGGGCTGGCTGCATCAGGGGGTTGAGTCCTTGGCTCACGCAGAGTCAAAACTGCAGGGCCGGAAGGGCTTGGGCAGGTCATGGATTTGTTGTGGACTAGCTCTGAGGCTGGCACAGAAGACAACCTTGTGCAGGGAGAGAGAGCTGCCTGGACTGGCTCTGAGGAACCCGCCTCACTGAGGAATGGGTGTCTTCAGGTTCTACCTGTCTCAGCCTGACAAGAGCTGACTGAGACCCGCTGCGGCCAAAGCACTGGGCTGGGTTGTGCGGTGGGGATGAACCAGTGCCTGTCCCCAGCCTGTCGGAGCACAGAGGCCCAACCAGACAAGCTGACTGATGAGCAGGATTTGATGACAGCCCCTGTCAGCACTCACCACTTGGAAGCTGTCAGGAGACTTGGGTTCAGAGAGGGACTCATTTTTAAAAGCCAGCTTAAAAAAAGATAAAGGGGGGCTTTGGCAAGATCTGGAACCCAGCACTGAGTCCACAGGCTCTCTTTGCCCCTCATGCCTGCCAGTCTTGTATATTTGTTTCATTTTCCCCTCTCATTGCAGACTGGCTTTCTTTGCTTGCCTGACTGCGTGGCAATGAAACACTGTTGCCCCACAGCCTCTGAGTTTATGTTAGTTTGTTTTTCTCTCTCTTGCTCTCTTCCTTCTCTGATTTCAAATTCCCTGGGAGAAGATATTAATTGGTGCTTGTAGTGACAGACTCACTTTTGGTAAAATCAGCTGTGGTTAGGGAACAGAGTGACACGTGTACATGTGGCTAAGAGGAGCCCACCCTGAGATCCCAGGCCGAGGTTCTCTGTCGTGTAAAGTGCTTACCTTAGGACGCAGATCACAGACAGCTTCTCCTTTGACCCTGCACTGCCCTTGTGAGGAGACAGCGCAGGGAAATGGAGGCTCAGCCACAGCGTCGGAAGCAGGGCCGGACCCAGTGCTCCTAACTCCCAGCCCAGTGCTCTTTCCATTACACCCTGTTCCTTTGGTCCTGATGTGAAGCCAATAATTGTGAAATAGATTCTGCCTGTGCAGTCTCCCCTTGAGAGCAGCTGTGGAATAAGCAGTGTGGATTAGAGAGCATTTTGCTGCCGGACCTTGGAGTGAGATGGGAGCCAAGCAGCAGCAGAGTGGCTAGTGGCAGCCCTCGGAGAACCTATCAGAGGCATGTGTGACAGGGCCCCAGACAGGGTGGCCTCTCAAGGGGCTGGCAGGCTCCTGGGGGAAGGATGGCCCCTGACTCTCATCTTCTTTGTCTTGAAGCTGCTTATCTCTACGTGAACAATGCATGGGAAGAAGGAGTCTCTTCCTGAGTCTGGGCTCAAACTAGGGAATGAGAGTCATCGAAAGGCCTTTGGTGGAGAAGCCTTTCCCTGAGGCTAGAGAGGAGAGTCCCCAAGCCAGGCCAGAGAGCTAGCTTCCGAAGGACTCCAAGGGGCAGGAAATTTGGTGTCTTCTCGTCATCCTTCAAATCTCCTGGCAATGACACTTTTCTTTCATTCTACAATCTTGGTGTGGAAAGTAAAGTTCATGTTCACCAGGCCGCTCCCGATTTGTTTGCATACTTGTTGCTCCTGCTTTGGTCTCTCCAGCACTACATGACCGTAGGCATTGATGTTACCACTTCCAGGGCTGAGCCAATCCTGTGGCAGCCTCAGCCCCCATTCTATAGGGCTTGGACTCATCTTCCTACTAGTGCATATTTCATGGGGTGCACCAGACTGGGCGCCTGGTTGGTAAAGTAAATGAGAAAGTGGCATTAAATGAGACTAGGGAGATGGGTAGGGGACATGTTAATGCACAAGGTTTTGGTTATGGTGAAGAAGTTGGAAAGGGATAAGGCTTAAGCAAGGACTGATGTGATCTCATTTACAGTTTTAAAAGATTATTCTAGCTGCTATGTGGAAAACAGATTGGAGAGGGATCACATGGAAGCAGAAAGGCCAAGTAGGAACTAATGCAGTCTTTGAGCTAAGAGGTGATGGGCTTGATCTGACATCATGGCACTGGAGACACATTTTGGATATAGAACAGGAAGATTAGACGTGGCAGGTGAGGGAGACTCCAGGTATGGACTCCCACATTTCTGGCTTGAGAAACTGGATGAATAGTGGTGCCATTAACTGAGAGATATGGGGACTGCAAGCAGAGAGGCTTCAGAGTTGGAGGGAGGGAATCCAGAGTTCAGACTTGGGCATGTTAAGTTAAGATCTCCATTAAATGTCCAAGTGGGTGAGTAGGCAGTTGGATAAATGAGACAGGAGCTCAGAGAAGAAGTTTGGTCTAGAGTTAAATAAGTTGGAGTTGTCAGCACATGGAGAATAGACAAACAGGAAGGACTCCTTCTTATCTGTTTCCCTGGAAGCTTTGCACCAGATCTAAGGTCTTGAGGAAAGAGGTCAGGGGTGGACGTCTCTGGATGCCCATCTGCAGGCTCTGGGACCCCTGCAGGTCCAGGACTGTGCATGAGTATCAATTCAATTTGGGCAGGAGAGCTTTCTCCTCTCCACTAAAACAGGCTCTCCTAGGATTGTTCTATATTCCATAGATTACTTTTTGCTTTGCCCTGGAAACAACAGCTTTTTATGTAAGCCCTCTCAGAAAGTGACAAATCATGGAAAAATTCTCTTGGATTTGGATTCAGCGAAGGTAGCGATGGTACATCTTGCTCTGTGGTGTGGAGGCCATCCCTGAGGACTCACCACAGGCAAAAGAGTTGGAAAATGGATGCAGGTGGCCAGGCTGAGTCATCACAATTCTTCACTCCTGAGAAACCCACACATAGCTTCATGCAATGTAGAGGGATGGCAGAGCGGCTACTCGGACGTGTCTGACAGTCAAGGCAAGAAGGGAAGAATTGTAAAAGGAGGAGAAAACATCATTCCTGCTATTATTCTTGACTTTAAAGGACTCATTTGGGGCAGCAGAGTCCTTTCCCTGCTCCCTCCATGCACAGGTTCCTGAGCACTTTCTTCAGGAATGAGGTGCCTTAACCCCTTTCCCTTGCTTCTGCTCCTTATTTCTTTGGTTTACATCTCCTGCTGTCCCTCTCCCTGCAACCTCCCTCTGCTTGTCCATTCTCATATCTTTACTTCCTGACTCTCTGCCTCACAATGGAATAAAATGGTGCAGAGGAGGTGAGAAAGTGAGGAAGGAGCAGAGAAGTTTCCAGGTGCACTGACCCCAGAAAGTACTTTTTCACGTCACAAGGGTGTGATACTCCCTAATTGAGCAGGAGGCACAGGGTGGAGATGAACACTCTGGTGGGCAAGGAGAAGGGGAGTAGGTGTCCCTTGAGCACAGTTGCTAGAAGATAACTTTGAAGGTGGTATGTTGACATACAGTTAAGATTATGATGGGGAGGGGCTGGAGTGGGTGGGTGGGGACGGTGAAGGGATAAAGGGCACAAAAATTCTCAATCATAATATAAGTTGGGGTAGTAGTACAGCACAGAGAATATAGCCAATGATTCTGTAACATCTTCCTATGTTGACAGATAGTAACCGCACTAGTGGGGGTGAGGATTGAATAATATGGGTAAGTGTTAAACCACTGTGTTGTGTATTTGAAACCAATAGAAGATTTTGTATTAATGATACTTCAATAAAAAAAATTATAATGAAATAAGATTAGTGGGAGCAATGTTGAAAGCACAACGATACACTTGTAGAGATGGTCGTCAGAGTGGGGCCCCTGCTGGTTTTTTTCCCTCACTGCCCTGCTGCCATCCCCAGGTGGTTCTCCCCAAGGTTAAAACCTGTCCCACCTCTGAGGAAAATATAATTGGGAGGCAAAGAAGTGGCTACTGAAAATGCAATTATGAAGGTCTCCCTGGGGCATATTGTGGCCCAGGATTGACTGGCACAGAAGCTCTGGACAGTAAACGCCCCCCTTTTGTTCCCCACAATTTATGAGTTTTTTGGAGTGAATACACCAACCCTGGACAAACACTACAGTGGCCTCTCACATTCAGAGTAAAATCCAAAGTTCTTATCATGGACATAAGGCCCTATAGACTTGGTCTCCCAATACTTCTCCTAATACTCTCTCTGTTGTCTACTCACTTCCAGCCACACTGGCCTTGCTGCTCCTTAAATATGCCAGCATGCCAGCCTCAGGGCCTTTGCACTTTGTATTCCCTCTGCGTGGAAAGCTCTTCTCTCACAGCCCTGCCCTGCTCAGTTCCTCACTTCCGCCAGGCCTCTGTTCAAATGCTACCGTAACACAAAAGCTTTCCCTGGGCAGCCTACATGAACTAGACACCCCATCGTCTGCCTCTTCATCATCCAGTCCCTCACCATGCTTATTTTTTCTTCATGGCTCTTTATCACCCTGCAACATATTATGTAGCTATCAGTTTGTTTTTCATCTGTCTTTTCCCACTTGAATGTAATCCCCACTTGAATGTAATTGTTTTGTTCACTATTGCATTCCCAAAGCCTAAAATAGCATCTGGCACATGTAGGAATTCGATAAATATTTGTTGAGTGAGTGAATGAATGACTAAATCTGAGGAGAACAGAGGTTTTGGTGACTCTTTGGCATTGATATGTAATCTCTGAGTGAATGTTTGTCATGTTTATTAACATTTTCTTTAAATGAATCCATTTTCTAATAATTTTGTCTCATCAGTTCAAGGGACCTCCTCAGTGCTGAGCCCTGAGTCAGGCTATTTCTTTCTGGAAGGACTGCAAGGAGCAGAAAGGTCAGCAGGGTGATGCTCAGGCTGGGGCCTTGATGCCTGAGAAGAGGGCCACAGCACTTCCAGGACTTCCGCAGCGATCTCACACTTACTTGGATTCGCTCAGAAGAAAGTCGGGGCTATGTCCCTCTCTGTGGATGAAGTGGAGGGAAGGGGGATATTAAGGTTCTCGTGAGGAACAGAACCAATAGGATGCACACACTTGGGTTCATGTATCTATATCTATATCTATCTATCTATCTATCTATCTATCTATCTATCTATCTATCTATCTATCTATCTATCCATGTAGAGGTATAAGAAAACTAGATGGAGCATGGACTGGAAATGGGTAGGACTGGAGAGGGGGAGTCAGGAGGAAAGAATGGGAGGTGAGAGAAAAACAGATTTAAAGGAGATAAAGTGGGAGTATCAGCTGAATGAACACTCAGTTGAACAGATTCTGAAAATAGCCTCAGTAGAGGCTCTTCTGAAAACACTGAGGTTGGTGAAGGAAGCTTTGGGAACTCAAAGGGAGAAGGAAGGGCAGCCTGTTGGTCTGAGGAGTGAGGAGACTCCTAGGCAGAATGAGGGTCTACAGGAAGGTCCCCTCGTAGAAGGGAATGTGGGAAGCATGGCCAAACTTCTGCAAGGGACTGTGCTGCAGTCCTCACTAACAAAGGGTTTGGGGATCAGGGAAGAAGGGACTGGACGTCAAGGAGGCCAGCGGGTGCATGGCTGACCTGCATGGGGAAAACTGGGAGAGGTCCAGAGCCTGGAGGTCATCTGGAGGCTCAAGGGCAGGGGAGGCATTAACAGAGAAACGAAATGGAGGGCAGGAGGCTGAGCTCTCAAAGGCAGACTCCAGAGCTGGTGGAGGTGGTGGGTGGTTCCTCATGGGGACTGTGTCCCTGTGCTCCTGTATGTGCTCTTCCCTGGGGCTAAAACACCCCTGCCTCTGAAAGGTCACTGCAATGGCAGCCCCAGCCTCTCCTGCTTCACTGACCTCTCAAGGGGAGCCGATCATCTCTCTGTGCTCCCAGCCACCTGGACTTGCCTCCTTACAGCATCTTCCAGGCTGGATTGATGGTAACTGTGTCTCTCTGCTCTTCCCATTCCCCATGCCCCACCCCATCCATGAGACTGTGACTTCTTGGGGTGAAAGGCTTGTGTCTTGCTCATCTGTGAAGCCCTGAGCCTGATACAGCTTGTCGCAGTCCTTGGTGGGTGTTATATAACTATGTCCTGAAATGGGACTCTCCTGACGGCGGTTTACAAAGGGCCATGTCAAGGTCTGTGGGAGCCCGCCGGCCTCCACTGAGACCTAAGGGCTGGGTGCCTCCTCCCCTTCACCCTGTGCTTTCCTTCTTTCTTCCCTGCCTTCCTAGCCCATTCTCTGTTTTAAGGAAAGTTGATAGAAAAATCCAGACCAAATGCCTCCGACGTGGCAGGTCCCAGGCAGCCCCCAGACGCCCACTACCGCAACGCGTTCAAGCTGGGACAGCTCGCGGTGGTGACAGAGGCTCAACCCAGGCAGGCGAAGCTTCCGGAGGAGGCGGCGGCCAGCCGGCAGTGAGGCGGGAGGCACTGCAGCTGGAGGGCCGGCAGGGGGCGCCTCCAGGCCTGTCAAGGAGGCGCGTAGACCGTCCGCCTCGCTGCCTGAACCCCAGGAGATCTGGGTCTTTGGAGACCTCAGTGTAACAGGTGGAGAAACAGGTCCCGAGAGGGCACAGAAGCTGCTTATGGTAGCAAAGTGAGTTTCTGGGATGTGAGCGGCCCCCGAGGGCTTGTGTTGCCACTCCCTGGCTGTGTGGTCTAGTGTCATTCACTCTCTTAGTTTTGTCATTGAAAAAGAAAAATTCTGAGACGTCCTAAAATTAAGTGACATAAGGGCCAGAGAATTGGGGAGAGATGAGGGAATGTAATCAGTTAATAGCTAAAGGTCATAGGTAATCAGAAACTCCATGTTCCTGAATGAAGTCATTTCAATAATTATCTAGCAGGTCCCCCAGAACCACTGCATCTCTCTTGTGTGTGACCAGTGCCTGACCATCATCAACACCCAATCCCCAAGGCTTCTCTATGTGCTACCCACTTATCCCTGGATTTACCCTGCTTTGCATCAGCCTGCCTTCTTTATAGCCAATGTGACTTTAAAGAACTTTCTTTCCTCTTGTAAATGTCCCCAGTTTCTTGAGTCTGCTGGACAAGTTATTTCTGTTAACTGGCCTTGCTGCCGGTGAAGCAGAAACTTCCAGTCCCAGGACTCAGTCTCTTTTCTGGCTAGCATCTGTAAGGACTCAATAAACCCTTTTATTTCAGAGATCTCTCGGTGTCTAGAGTTTTTGATGTGTCAACATGTATAACATGGGGATAATAATGGGCTGATTAAATGTGGAAATGTTCTGAGGGTGTTTTTTCACTTCTGTCACTGATAGAGGCCAGGCTGCCTCTAGAACTTAAATTTCCTTATTTCCATCTGAGTACCATTTGTGTTCATCACACATGTTTGGCAGAGCTAAGGGTGAAGTGTTCTACTTGGAGCGAGCCACCACTCTCAACCCACCACTGTGAACTGTTGACCTGACTCCTGCCTGTCTCTTTATTACATGGTGGGGGTGCAGAAGAAGGCAGTTGTGCACAGCAAAAAGGAGTAAAAAGTTGCTCTCCTAATCCTCATCAAGAGTTTATTTATTCAATAAATATGCATTGAGCATTTATTATGTGCCAGGGCTCTGTTTAGGCACTGGGGATTCCAAATAGCAAAGTTCTTGCTTTCATGGAAATTCTGAACCTTTTTCACCTTTCAAGTCCTAACTTACACTGCCCTAGATTAGTTTCAGGTTCCCCTTAATCAGAGACCAGAAGGCTCTTCCCCTCCACCCTGAATCCCAGTCCTGCCCTCTGTTAATGACAACTTTGGTGGAATGCTGCCTGGGGTAAAATGACAGACTCAGCAGGAGCAATGCCAAGGCCTTTGGAGGCCAGAGGTGACACCTCCCTGGTTCCAGGGCTCCCACAGCCTCCTCGGGAATTGCACCCCCATGAGGAGTGTTGAGCTCTGGGCTTTGACAGGCATGAACAATGCTCAGAGCCTGGCTGGATTCACCCAGAGCAAAGGATAGCTGAGCTTCAGGCTGGTTCTCTCAGGCCCTCCTCTCCCTTGTTCTCGAGAATTCAGTTCCATTCTAATTCCCCAGCCACAACTTCAGGTGCCCAAACTTCAGAGCTTTTCTAAAATTTCCCAGTTGCTGACATTCAAGTTTCTAAGTCCTAGGTTCCTGTCTTTGCTCTGAGCTCAGAAACCCAGGTCTAGAGCCCCTGAGAAGTAAAAGTAGGGCTAATAATCTTCAGGATTCTCAAACAGCCCTGCTGAGATGGAGGAGTTTGGGCCCCGGGATGGGCACAAGGAGGCCTGGAGTTTGGTTCTGCTGTGTCTACTTGTTCGCTGCATGCTGTGGTCACTTCCCATCTCTGGGCTTGGGTTACTTATTTGTTCATGTATCCATTCATCCATCCAACATGTCTTTTAACTACTCTCTATTTCCTGGGACTATTGGATAAAGTCTCAGCCCCTTAGCATGGCATTTAAGGCCCTTCATAGTCTGAGCCATCTAGATGGGAGCTAGATGAGAGGTTTTGCTTCCAGAGCTGCTTTTATTCTGCCCTGACTTCCCAGTCCTTCACACACCACACCTGGAGCCATAGCTGGTCTCCTATGCCAGGGAGGCTGGCAGAGGCACACTCAGGGCACTGAGTACACAGAAGCTCTGTCTTTCCCAGTATTTCCTGGGAATTCTGGCTGCCTGGTGCTAAAAGACCCAAGGGTTTTGGAGGAAGCCCTCCCAATCCACGAGTTCAGGCCTTAAACTTGGGGTGGGAGAGGGGGATGGAGAAGTATTTACAATGAGAACCAGGGAGGGTCAGCTGACCTGGAGAGCTGACCTACCTCAGTGGGGTAGGCTTCTCGGGGACAGCCCAGGAAAGAGAAGGAAAGATGGGAGGACAGGGAAATCTGGAGAACAGCTTCTGTAGAACCAGGAGAGACCTGGCAGTGGCCATGGGCAGGCTGGCTTGACTCAGAAATGGGGACTTGAATTTGCTGCTGCCTTGGTGGCCAGACTTTCGGGGAGAGCACAGCCCGGACATATTGAGAATGTGACCTGTTTCATCACTTGACTACAGTGCTTAGTTCAGGAGTTGGCACATGGCTCAAGAGCCATATAGCAGGGTGGATTCCAGGACTTAAACAAGAGTTTTGGGGAAGAGACTGGTTCTTCTCCCACGTGACTTGTATCTGGGAACAGGAGGCTTGGAGCTTCTGGTAGTCATTTTCCTTAGATGTGAAATCTGAGAGTGAAGTCACCGATGAGGAGAGCACAGCAGAGGTAGAGATGGACTGGGTGATGCATCATTTGTGCCGCAGCTGATGCTTTGCCTGAAGCTAGCCATCCCTGGGACTTTCTAGTTTCATGGGCCTTTTTTTTTTTTTCTCAAGCTAGTTGGAATTGTGTACATGTGTTATTTTTATCGCTTGAAACCAAAATTATCTACCTAATATAGAGCCCATGATAAAATTTATCTTTAGAAAGACCAAGGTGATAGGGGAAGATTCCACAAAAGATCATCAGAATGCAGTCCCACAGTGACTCAGTGGAGCTCATCTGCTGATGACTGCTGTCCTGGGACCCCTGGGCAAGGATCCCACTGATCCAGAGACTGGCAGCCTGGTGGAGGGTCCCAGGAGAGCTGCTTTATGGCTCCAAGTGAGGCATGCCCAGAGCTTGTGCATCTGGACACCGCTGTATCTGCCTTGTTTTGCCACATGTATCCATGACAGGGAAGAAGTTGAGCTGATTACTGTCAACCTCTGCAGCCCAAAGTAAGTCTGCTTATGTAGCCTAGGGAAAGGGAATTTATTAGACACCAAGACTGGGACTTAATCTGCTGGCAAGCACACATGAGGAGGGAGTGTATTCTTCTGAAGGTCCCACTTAGAAGCAAAGGCTGGGAGAAATCCTGGTTCCCTCTGACATCCTTCATCATATGAAGGATGCCATGCAGGAGGTTATGAAGTTGCCATACCCTTGTTATAACAACCTTCTGACAGCTCTTCCCAAAATGGATTTCTTGGTCTCCACATGGAAAAGTGGGGCAACAGGAAGCCAGGACCTCTGGCTTTCAGAGGTCTCCAAATGTGGCCGATGAGGATGAAGATGGGATAGAACTGAATACTAGAACATACTATATTGAAGTTGTCATTTGATTTGCACTCAGAACAGAAATTACCACAATAGTAAATGGTCTATAGTCCTTATTTCAGATGAGAACCCTATTGTCTGCAACAAATTTTTGCTGCCTGCATAAATGATCCTTAACTTTCATATGTTCTAATTTTCATATGATGTTCACTTATGTAACTAGACACTGATACCTTGAAACTGGTACTTCACCTATCAGTGGATGGATGATGATTTTGTGTTCTCTCTCAATGGCCACTTGCTACCTGCTGCTGCTGGGGATCAAACCCCTACCTAGGCAATGGGGTGAGGTTACATGAAGTGTTTATGGTGGAGCTGGCCACTTTTCCCTCAATGTGCCAAGGGGATCTCCAAACTCCCGGATGCCTGGAGCCTGGAGCTTGCCTTTTGGTACTAAATTGCTGAGCTGGGGGTGCTGCTTCTTTCTCCCCTTTCCCTTCCTGTGGTCTTTGCATCTTCCAGGGTTGGGAAGAGTAGCTTCTAGGTTGTTTTAGATGATGGCAAGGGTAATCTTTTGGCCAGGGATGGAGGAGATTTTTGCCTATGCTGTGGTATACAGAGAAGGGTGCTGGACTCACAGAGTAGGAGTCACAGCCTTGGTTGCTCGAGACCCCATGGGGCAACAGGGGGAAGCCCAGGAAGTAGTTCAGCCACCAGGACCCAGGGTAGGCATAATGCCTGGGCAACAGGGACGTGGGCAACAGGGACGATATTTTTTGCGAATATATAAAACTGGTATATTTAATTACCCTTTATGTCACTGTTTTCCCGTGGAGACCCAGCTACAAAGATTATCACTAGAGGGCAGGAGAGACTTCTTTAGCAACACAATAGGCATCCAGCCCAGGCCACTGCTTTCTCCCAGTCTGGAGCACTGCTGCCTATTTTCCCACTCACAGGACACTGGGGTAAAACAAAGGAGAATTGGGGACATGTATATGGGTCTTAGTGAAAAAAGTACATATTTTTAATGTTGTATAATTATAGTAACATAAAAAGTAAAGGAAAATATTAATATTGAATTTGTATAAAATTCTAAATAAAATCATTTCACATTTTATTGTTAAATATGAGCTTGCGTCTATTAAATATCTTTTTATATCTAATTTCAGGCTGAATTGGCAAGAGAAATATTGAAATTTCTGATCAAGATTTTTAATGATTTCTTCAAGTTCTTGATAATTATCATAAGCAAAAAATTTGTACAAATTGGTGATAACAATGAAAAACAACTTTATAATCAAGAATTTATAGCAGTTGAAATTATATTTAAAAAACACAAGCTTTTTATTTTCTTCTCCTATTGACAAATACCATGTTGAAATCTCTGGATATAAGACATTGGATTTAGCATCCATTAGGCCTTTTCAATTTGAGTGTACTGAAATAATGATAAAGAATTAATTTGTAAAATATACATTCATTTTTAGAGCAGTCACCATGCAGCCAGTTTGGATGTGGCTTAAAAAAGCTTGGCTATTGCAATAGATAGAAACAGCCATAGACATAGAATGACCACTGTCTTGATTTGTCCTGAAGGACTCTGATTTATGCCTTCTAACCTGACATGATTATTCATAGCACCTCCTTTCACTCAACAAAAAAAGATGTGCATTAGTTTGGTGTTGACACATAACATGGATGAATCTCAAAAACACTGTCCTGTGTGAGAGAAGCCAGACACAAAGAAGTACATGCCGTATGATTGATTTCTTTTAAATGAAATTCTAGAACAGGCACAACTAATTTGTAGTGATGGAAAGCAGATGAGTAGTTGTCTGGGCAGCAGTGGGGAGGAGTGGGGAATGACTGCAAAGGGGTACATAGGAATTTTGGGAGGTAAAGGCAAGGTTTTCTATCTGGGTTGTGACAATGGTTGTACTGGTAGGTCAACCACATATACATTTTTCAAAACTCACAGTGGTTTGTATTTTTTAAGTGGGTGCATTTAATATATATAAATTATGCCCCATTAAAGTATATTTAAAAAGAAGAAAGTGTAGCAGTTTGGACAATAAGTTGTATGGTTTCTGCACATATATGTAAAGTGAGACATTCAAGGCTGCCATCTGCCTCCCTCCTGCTCTCCTTGCCCCCTCTTCCCCTTTTGGCCTGTGCTCTGGGCTCCATGGGTGTGTGGGACACACACTCCTCCTTGTCCGCAATGGGCAGAGGCACAATCTGCAGCTGGCTGTCAGAGGACACATCCAGGAGGCGGAAGACCTTCTCAGCATTTTGGGGAGGCCAAGGCTATCGTGCTTGCTGCCTGAGGGGTCCTGCTTGGGGGGGACAGCCTCTCCCCAGGAGTGACCTGCTCGTGTGCTCCAGCTGCCTGATCACCTGAGGGCTGAGGGCACCACCACGCCACTTTGCTCCACACCAGAGGTCCATTGGAGGCACTCCTGCTAGAAAGCTCTGGCCTAGGGAGAGTTCCCCTGCCTGTCCGTCCCTAATGCTTAGTCATGAGACAGGAATCAGAAAGGAAGCTCTTTTGTAAAGGAAATAAGGAACCGCTAGCTTCTTTTGTGGCAGGAAGAAGGAGAGGGAGAGAGAGGGAGGAAGGAGGGGAGGAGTGGGAAGGGGAGAAAAGAGAACAGACACATGCATCTTAATGCCCTTCCTGGACTTTAGTCCAGAGCAGGTGTTGGCACATTTTTCTGTAAAGTGCTAGATAGTAAATATTGCAGGCTTCTAGGTCATCCCATCTCTGTTACAACCGTGTAACTCTGTGCTGTAGTGTGAAAGCAGCCATGGACTGACAAGGAAGTGAGTGAATGTACTTGTGCTCCAATACAACTTTACTTAAGGCTGCTGAAATTTGAAACACGTAATATTCTTGAGTCATAAAATATAATTCTTCTTTTGATTCTTTTCTGACTTGAAAAATGTAAAAAACAGTCTTAACTTACAGGCCTTACAAAACAGGTAGTGGGCTGGATTTGGCTGGCTGGGCATAGCTTGCCAACTTCTGGTCCAGAGACCTGTATTTAGTATGGGGGCTCCTGAGGGTGCAGGGTTCTGGAAAGAGATAGATATGGGATTTTTGGGTTTGATATAGTAAAGAAGCCATGACCCCTTTAGCTTTACTGGGATGTTCTTGGTTCTTATTTGTTTTTCATGGAACCCAGAACTTCTCTCAGCCAGTGAAGGAGCTAATAACTTTCTGAGTACAATTCCCATCCATAATATGCAAATGTATTATTTGGCTTTCAGTCGCTTGAATTTGATTTTCAAATGATTGTTGCTCATTTTGCATGACATAATAAGTTGATACAAAAATGTGTTAGGAGCCAAAGGTTATGAGTAATCAAGTTCTGCAGTTTTGAGGTCTATAAAAAGGTATATGTGAGGTGACTACCTGAATAAAGTATGAGTAATCAAATTCTGCCGTTTTGAGGTCTATAAAAAGGTATATATGAGGTGACTACCTGCATAAAGTCCAGGGTGGAAGTCCCTGCAGATTTAATTATAGGGAGCTGAGTCAACACTGGACCAGGAGTCCCATGCAGTTACTCTCACTGGTGCCCACAGCAGGCAGTCCAGGTAAGCAGCATCCCCTGCAGGAAGGGCTGGAATAGGGCCTGTTTCTGGGCATGTGTGTTGCCTAACACCTCAGGTCAGAATGCATTCCCAGACACCCACAGCCAGTTCTGCTTCCTGCTTCCTGTCTCTCCCCTCCCGGGCCCATGACTCACTCTCATCTATATCCCTGGATCCTGTCTTTCCCTTTCCCCTTCCCCTCCTTGGCACAATGCAGTGTCTTTCTGGTTTTGCTCTTGGAGGTTTTTGCTGAAATCAGGAATTGGTACTCCAGGGTGGGAGTGTTGCCCTGCTCTGGGGCCCCCCCACCCTTGTCATTTGGGGGCTCTCCTGGGCCCACTATTTGTGAATTGAGTGAGGAAAAATGGCCATTTGGCTCAGGAATAATGAAGTTGGATAACATCCCTGGTTCCCTCTACTTGCCCCCACTTTGGAAGCCAGCCTTTAGAGTCCTGCTCCTGGGGTAGGGTAGCCAGAGGAGGGCTGGCCACCCTGATTCCTTCTCTGTCCCTTTCTCTCATCCCCACTGCCCTTTCCATTCACTAGGTCATCTTCTCTGTGTAGTCAACAGATTGTAATTGTGGGTTCTCAGGTCTGCCTCCCCTCGGGAGCTGGGCCAGGCTTTATGTGTCCCTCCAGAACTAGAACAGGGCCTGGCCCAGAGTGGGCCTTGATAATGTTTGTTGGGTGGAATTGAAAAAGTAGTTCACTAGCAGGATCTTCCCAGTCTGACTAAAAACAGGGAGCTTTAGACCTGTCTAAGGGTGCCATGTCCTCAAGCACCATTAGCCACTGAGGGTGCCTGTCAGTCACTGTACTCCAGAACACTCTGTTATGTTTACTATTAGGGTGTCCAGGGGCAGGGAGGGATGGCAACCAAGGAGGGAGCCCTGTAACAACACAGGGAAGAAAGGGATGGAGGTGGGCACAGGGACAAGGCCAGGTCTACAGAGAGGGACTTTGGCAGAAAACTGACAAGGGATAGGGATGAGAGCAGGAAGCAGAGTGCAGGGGGAGTGAGATCTGTGCCCCAGCCTTGGCCTGGGTTTCCCACTGGGGCCGTGGACTCTTGGGGAAAGACGCGAGTTGCTTCTCCCAGGGAGAACCGTGCTTAGCAGACAGGAGTTGGGAGAGTTCCTTCAGCATCCCTGGGGTCTAATTATGGAGGTGGATTATCTACTTTCATTCCCCTGGGGTCTCATGAGAGGGCATTTCAACTCTCAGGTCTCCTCTGCCAAGGGCTCCAGATGATAATTGCTGTGGGAAAGGGCAATTTTGGGTGGCAGGAAGGGGATTTCTCAGGGGCCCAGTGTTTTGTGGATTGAGTGAGGCATCTGGAAGTCCTTGGAAAATTGGACAGGGCCACACAGCTTGGCCCCAGATGGCACTGGCCTGAGTTGTCACTGCTGCATTCATCTTTAACATATTTGTTCTTTCCTTCACAAAGGACATTAAAAGGAAACTTCTAGTATCAGGCTCTGTGGCAGGCACAGAGAGCTAGCTCAAAGCCTAGAGTGTGAGATGGGGATTGGCAAGAAAGCAGATGACTTGTCCAGTGACATATGCTTTAATAGAGAATTGTACAAAATGATGAGGAAGGGCTCAGTAAGGGGTGTCCAACTCTGCCGGGAGGTAGTAGTCTTGAGGACACCTTCCTAGAGCAAATGGCACTTCTGCAGGTGCAAAACACCCAAGCAGATCTTTCAATAAAGTCTGTGACTTCAGGCAAACTGCTTAACTCCTCTGTGCTTTATCTTTCCTATTTGTAAAATGTGGTGGCTACACAAGAGATTGTCTAACAACCTGGCTTTCTATGAAGTGGGAACACTGATTTTCCTCCCAGAACCTCCAGATCTGCAACTGGGCTCTTCCTGGACATTCTAGAGTCACTAAGGAGGGGGCAGCCTTCAGCACAGTTGGCCACTTCTGCATAACAATTACCAAGGAAGACTACAAATGGGCTTGGGTGGGCTCTGGAAAATCACTCTTCTACAGGTTGCCCCTGCCTTCATTGACGACCGGCTGCTGTGAGGTTGAGGTCAGAACCACTCACGTATTTCTAGTAAGGGTATTTGTTGTGAGAATACTCTGGGCAATCTCACAGCCTGGGATAGGAGGGATTGCCTGGTCCTGGCCTGAGGCCGGCACCCAAATCTGTCCCCATCTCCTAGGGGCCACCAAGTCTTTCATCTTTGTTGCTTTCTCTCTCCTCTCAGATTGGCAGCCTTTCTCTGCTTACATACAGTCAGCCTGGCTACCAGCCCTATAGATAGAGAGTTATGAGCTTGGCTGGCTGCTGAGCTGGGGAGGGTGATAGGAGTTTCACCACTCGGATGTAAATTTTACCTAACTGCCCTGCTTTTAGTGCAGTGCCTCACCTTTACATTCCTGGTGCTAGGTAGCTCTTCAACTTGAATCTCTCTGGATCAATTTCTGCAGAGGCTAAACCATTTATTTTCCACCAGGATCACTTCCAGGATTAGGGAGGGCTCTGGGGGAGTCAACGATTCCTTGTAAAGACTCTCTCCCTTTCCTCCTGTTTTCAGCCCCATTTTTCACCTTGGTTCAAATTCACGAGCCTTTCTGGAATCCAGTGATTGGAACCAGCTTGCTGCTTTTTGGCACCACCACCCTTTGAAGGCACTTTGGTTTCAGCTTTCTCTGCTTTGCTAAGTTAATTACTATTGTCCAGCTTCTTACCTTTTCTAAGAATGTATTAACTTCTCTTGTCTTCTTCATGCCACATCCTTGTTCTTGTGGGTGCATCATCCTTTTTTACTTCATCACTTTAATTTTAGTGGGTGTTGGGAGGGAATGGAGACAAACATGTGTTTACACCTCCAAGATTAACCAGGAACCCCAGTCACCATTCAAAAGATTCTTTCATTTCCATTACTCTTTTGAGACACTTCTGGTCAAGGACACTCATTATTTTCATGCGCCAAATCTAATGGTCACTTCACTGCTCTCATGATACTGTCTCTCAGCGGCATCCACGTACTTGACCGCTGCCTTCTTGAACAACTTGCTTCTTTTGATCTTCATGATAACCTGTTCTTCTAATCTGTCTGCCTCATCTGCTGTCTACCTTAACTCTCTTTTGCTGATTCTTCCTCTTCTGGGAATTTCCATGGATTCTTTCCCTGGGAAAGAATCTCTTCTATTCTCTATATACTTTCCCTAGTTGACTGATCTAATCCTGGGGCTTAAAATACCTTCTGTATGCCAATGACCCCTACATAGCTATCTCTAGCCCTGGTATCTTCCCTGAATTACAACTTACTGGACATCTCCATTTGGGTACTTAACATGTATGTCTAAGTTAACTAAGGTAAACCAAAACCCTTGATTTGCCCCCTGAACCTCTTCCTTCCTAGTGCTCTCCATCTAGGTAAATGATATGCCCTTAGAGCTAGTAGCTTAGGATCAAATCTAAGATTTCACTCTGCTCATTCCTTTACTGTATCAGTAAGTCCTGTCAGTGTTTCCACAATGTACTGTTGTGTCCAATTTTTTTCCAACTCCACTGCTGACTACTCCTGTCAAGGCCACCATCAAGTCTTGCCTGGACTATGCTTATTACCTCCTGATTGATTTTCCTGTATCTACCATTGCTCCCCATGTCCTATGATCCACTTTCCACACAGCAGCCAAAATGATTCCATTAAAAATGTCTATCAGGCCCCAGTTCACCTATAACAGGAGTCAGGAAACTAGCCTACTGGCTAAATCTGGCTAGTCACCTGTTTTATGTTAACCATAAGCCAAGAATAGTATTTACATCTTGGGAAAAAAAGGTGAAAAATATTTCATGTCACATGAAAATTACATGAAATTCAAATTTTGGTGTTTATAAATCAAGTTGCATTGGAACAGCACTAAACACAGCCACTTATATATTGGTTATAGCTGCTCTTGCAGTAAATGGCAAAGTTGAGAAGTTGTGACAGAGACCATATGGCCTCAAAGCCTAAAATATTTATTTCTGGGTCTTTAGAGAAGTTTACTGACCTCTGACCTAATCACAAATACAGTTCAACACTTGGATCATTGAAATTTGGTGATGGGAGCATGGTCAGCATGTGTTTTCCTGTGAAAATTAAGGACTTCTGGAAAGTGTTTGTCTCATTGGGAGAAACTCCTTGTCTTGGGCTAGATTATCTCCCAAAATTCTAAATAAAAAAAGAAAACAGATTCTTTCATCTCATTTGAAATCTAAGAGCCAAGATGCACTAATTATCAAGAGTATTTAAAAATTCAGTCAAATCCAGTCTTACTGTTGGATTGGAGTGAATAACTTCCTAACCTTTCTTGTAAGTATGTTCTTAATTTAGAAATTATCTGTACATTAGCAAATAAAATATGAAAGAGCATGGACTAAAAAAAGTGTCTATCAGATTATGTCACTCCCTTGTTTAAGATTCTTTGATGATTTCCTATTGCCTTTAAAATAAAACTCAAACTCCTTACCAAGTCCTCTGTTCTTCAGCAAACTCCTTTTACCACCCCACCTTGTTACACAGGCTTCAGCCACTGGCCTTTTCACCCTCCCATTTCTATATCAGGACCTTTACGCTTGCTCTTCATTCACCTAGAATGTCCAACTGCAGCCACAACTCTCCTCCTCATTCATGTGTAACCATGTACTGATCTCATCAGATAGGTTTTCATAGTCTATTTTATGTAGACAGTCTTCTCCCATATTGCTCTCTAGACATCATTTGTTTTTGTTTTTTTTTACAAAATTAATAGCAAGTATCATTATCCAAAGTTATCTTTTGCATTTATTTGTTTTCTTGCATATCATCTAACTCTCCCCACTAAAAAATTAACTCTGTAAGAAAGGGTCCTTTCTGTCTGTCTTGTTCATTTTTTGTATCTCTACTCTCCACAGTGCTTGGGATATAGTAGGTGATCAGAAAATACTTGTGCCATAAATGAATGAATGAATAACCAGTTAAGCTAAAGGGACTAGGAGCAGGGACAGCTCCCAGAGAAGGGGATGTAGGCTGAGCAGTTACCTCTAAATGTGTCTCTTGGACTTTTGCTTCCTTTCCTTATCTGAGGCCAGATTAGTATACAAAGTCTGGCAATATTATAAAGGATTAGTGCACAGAAACAGAAGGGTCAAAGTGGAGACAAGGAGAGGGGGCTGGCTCAGTGGCAAGGCTCTGCAAAGAGTTTTCCCTGTTCCTCTGCCCCAAGCAGCGGTTTTCCATTGTGACATTCTGTAACTTTCCATGCAACTTTCTTTCACAGCTTTTTTGGGGTAATTTTCCACACTGTTAACTCTACCAAGCACAGTCATCAGGAGTGGGACTCAGAAAGGCTGGGAAGGCCCTGAGTTTATCAGAGGAACCATGTGGGGTTTGTGTGCTTCTAGTAACGATCCCCAGCCTTCCGTTGCGTAGGAGAATCCAGAAGCGTGACACACAGGATGCGCCTGTGTGTCTCTTCTTAAAGAGATTCATTAAAAGTAGCCCATTCTTCCTCCAAGTTAAAAATGAAATCTGTGGTCTGCAGCTCAGAGCAGATGTTAAGACACAAATTCTCACAGGAGTTTGGGTTGTAGACTGGGAAGTGACCATTTATCACAGTTTCCTTTCCTCTGTGTTTCTCTGTGGTTATTGAAATTTTTGGTTTTGGGGAAAAACAAGAACAAAAGTAGCAAAAAACATATTTATAAGAGAAGAGAGGAAGAGATAAAACTTAAACCTTTTGAAGAAGGAACAGAGGGAAGCTGGGTACCTGGCACATTGCCTTTATGAGTGACTTGGGGCTCTAGAGGGGTCACAGCACTCCTACA
This sequence comes from Manis javanica, assembly GCF_040802235.1. Classification (NCBI taxonomy): domain Eukaryota; kingdom Metazoa; phylum Chordata; class Mammalia; order Pholidota; family Manidae; genus Manis; species Manis javanica. The sequence continues at coordinate 31,262,260 of NC_133166.1, forward strand.
GGACTTTTACAGAACTAACAGAGGCTGGAGTGGGCCAAGCTTCTAAAATCTCTGCAACCTCCTCCACTGTTCACAGCCCAGGGCAGGTTCTCCCCAAAGGTGAGCTGAATGAGCAGCTGGTGCCTGCAGAGGGTTCAAGTCCCACCATGGCTGCCAGTGGGGGCTTCCACAGAGGTCTTCCATAGCCCTCCCACCATGCCTGCAGTCCTGGGGCTGTGATTGCCACTCCCGTAGCAACTCAGGGAGGAGGCAGTGCAAGAAAAATTCTCAGTCATCTTGAAGAGACTGGGCATCTCCCAGCAACATGATCTTATTGACTTAGCAGCACAGCGGGCTGGCTAGTTCCCAGGTCATGTTCTCAGCGATCTGAATACTTGTTTCTTGGGCCCCTTCATGTCCGACCCAGTTCTTACTCCAGACCTTGCTTCTTAATTAATCCGTGTGCTTATGTAATATGTGGCACACCCACACAGCAGTGAGACCTATTCAGGCCTGTTCTCTAATGTTCTGGCTTGTTCCACAGTTTCTAAGGAGGTGATGGTGGCACAGGGAGTGCAGTTACCTGGTCTGCTCAGTCTTGGCACCTGGATCTAATAGTCACTGCCTGTTAGAACCCACCTGGCCAACAGGTCTTTCTGTAATAACAGATGTCTCTTATTGCCATCGTAATGGTGTTGTCTTTTCCTACATATATGTATATGTATATATATAACAATATTATATACAGCAGTAATAGTAGTATAACTTCATTCAGGTACCTGGACCCGATTCCAGTGTGTGTAAATATGTTGGAGGGGGTCTTCCTACACATACCTACATCAAGCAATTCTCAAACAACAGCAGGGTGTCTGAGAACTCAATTATGATGCTATATGCCTGAGATAGCACCAGTTTCCCCAGGTTAAGGGCTCCGTCCTACAAGACTGCCCTCCACCCCCAACTCCAGATGCCAGTCACAAGCCCTAGGCAGTTATCTGTGCTTCTGACTTACCTGCTGCAGACTGGAGATTCCCACGACCTTCTCCTTAGGTTTGATTAATTAGCTAGAGCAGCTCACAGAACTCAGGAAAACACTTATGTTCACTAGTTTAATAAAGGATACATATTAACAGCCAGATGAAGAGAGACACAGGGCAAGGTCCCAAATAAAGGAGCTTCTATCATCATGGAGCTTGGGGCCTGGCCAGGTGGCATGTGGAGGTGTTCTGGTTCCCTAAGCATTGCCAGACTGAGAAGCAGGATCCCACCGAGCAGAGCAGAGCAGAGCAGAGAGAGGGCAGAGCTCTTCTCATGGGTTTTCTGAGGGCTTCACTGCATAGTCATATTTGACTAAATTATTGGCCATTGGCTGATTCAGCCTCCAGCCCCTGCCCTTGGGTGTGGGTCCAATAGTGTCTCATTAACTTGACAAAACACTCATTTCATCTTTAAGGCTGCAGTGTTTTCAGGAACTGTGGATGAAGAACAAATATAGCTGGGAAGTATATATTTGGTCATATGAATGACAAATACGTACTTCTTATGACTCAATATATCACAACCATATCCAGAGAAAAGCTTTCTCTTGGAAATCTATAAAGACGATGACAACACAAAGGTTAGACTAGGGATGAAAACTATGCAAGTGGATGTCAGCAGATGTATGTATATAAGTAACCAGAGAGAAGACCAAGTGTTCAGTTATTGATGCTAATCCCTCTTTACTATAGGGGAATGTACAGCTATAGCCAGGTGTGGCCCAGGAAATCATCCCTGTCCTGATTTTGTTGGCATCCTCTTCTTCTGTTGTCTTAGTTTTTTTAATCCTCTTATCTGTTATCTGGTTTTCTTAATCCTCTTCTGTGTCTTAAGCTGTCCACATATCACATTGCCTACACTGAAATTATTTACTTTCTTAAAATGGGGTCTAATATCAAGAATGGAGAATTCCAAGTCTCTTCATCAGCAATTGGGCAAAGTTCACAGTAGAGTAACAAATCTTCAGTGGCTGTGTCTTTGAGGAGATTTCATTTCATCCAGTATGTCTGACTCTGTGCCGATTCTATTTAAGATAACTGCTTTTGGGCCATGGGGTCAGCATGACATTAAAACAGACCCCTATAAGATTCCTCAAGGGAGGAACAACCTAAGACAGGCACAGTCGCAGGGGGGCCATCAGGTGATAAATTGGGGATCAACAGAGGTGAGGCTCAGAACCTCACCCCCCCTGTTTTGAGAGAAATCTTCTGCATCTGTGGATGTTTTGCTGCCCTTGTCTAGCTTGGATTAATACTTAGTCCATAGGCACACACCTGATCATCTACATTTGCCCTCTTACAGCACTAGACTATGTTTTCTACCTTTATCTTGCATCTACCTACCACTTCAGCATTTTATTAAAAATAAAAATAATAATAATAATAAAGGGAGAAATGTGGGATCCACATATAAATCAAGTATAAAAATCAAATGAATATTCATATTTGACCTGATTGTTTATAGTTCATAATGCGTGATCAAAACCGAAAGTTTCTGTGATGACTGCCCTTGTACTGTTCACCATGTAAGAATTTATTCACTGTGTAAGAATTCGTTCACCATGTAAGAACTTGTTCGTTATGCTTCAGAAGATTGGAGACTGACGAGAATTAGGCTTGAAATGGATTAATGATTGTGCATTGAGCATTGACCCCCCTATACAGAATTTTATTGTTGTTAACAACCATTTGATCAATAAATATGAGAGATGCCCTCTCAAAAAAAAAAAACAAAAAAAAAAAACAGACCCCTAATGCCTTCTGTCTAGTTCACAGCTATGGATCTGAACTGGTCCTGACAGCTCCACATACTGTGTTTTGGCTTATTCCCCATCATTCCTGTTCCTGACCTGGCATTTTTCATCTTTGGCCTCACTTTACCTTTTGGACCTGACATTTGGTCCATATTGCTGGCTCCACTCTGCCTATGGTCAACTGAGTAAAAACTTTCTTTCCAGCCTTGCTCCCATATCTCTTCTCTAGCACAGATTCTTCTAGGTGGGTTCTGCTAGCCCTGTCCAGTTGTAAAGCAAGATCTAGACACATCTGAGTGTTTCTGACAGTTTGCAGCTGTGCCCAAGATAAGCTGCTCCTCGGCTGTGCCTCATGTTAGGTCATGCCATGAGCAGGGACTGGTTAGCCGGGGTGGATGCTGACTTGTAAAAGGCTCCTTCCTGCCAAAAAGTCATTGAGTACATATCCTTTGGTCTACCATTAAGCATCTTCCATCTGTAGCCACTTGGTGTTTTCATGTTCAACCATTTCATGACCACATATGCAGGCCACACATTTACGTTACTGTCCTGAGAGCACCCTTTTGGTAATTAATAGTCCTTATATTTGTTCAGTGACTTATGGTCAACAGAGTAACTTAGTATATTCACATATATCATCTCATTTCCATACTTCTATTTTCTTTGCAAACAAGATTCAGTGTCAACTTACCCACTGGGCTCATTAGAGCCAAGGGCCCATGAAAATGGTTTAATTTTAATTTCTTTTAAAACAGAAAAAATTAATATAAAAACAATTCATATATAACAATGAACCCAGTATAGATTATGTTTGTTTTTATACCAATGCATTCAATTTTAAATATTATTTTATGAAAGAAGTTGCTCATGAAGGCAGTAGTGTCTGGGGCTCAGGAAAGTCATAATGTGGCCACGCTGGGATTGATGCTCTACATTTGGCACCAACATTGACTTGCTGTGTAAATCTGGACAGTTAACATATTAGTTTTTTCTGCCAGAAAAATGAGAAGATAAATTTCTGTACCTTGAGAAGAGGACTAAAGATGGTGACATGAGAGGTGAGACAGAGGCCTCTTCCTAAAACCACATATAACATGAAAATATAATTAATACAACTAATCCTGAAAGAGTAATAGGAAAGAAGCCTGTGCCAGACTGCATACCCCTGAGAAAAAGAACAGACCTCATGGAACAGGGTAACATACCAAAGCCATAATCCGGTGGGACCCAAGCCCTTTCCCCACCCCAGCTCACTGGCAGGAGGAAGAGAAATGGAGTCGGGGAGGGGGTGGAGGCCTAAGATTGCTGAACACCTAGCTCTAGAGATCTGCTCTGGGAGCACAAACCTATGTTGCATGGTGCTCTGGTGATTAGTGGGGTTGGAAAGCTAAGACAGGTGGAATACCTGGAGAGACTGAGATTCCAGCCACTTGTGGAAAACAGGGTTCCATATCTGCCTGCTCTTGGATAAAAGAAAGGCAGGCAGTCTGAGAGAGTTCCTAAAAGAAAAAGGGCTGCTAAAGGGGCAAGGATTGCATAGAGCTTACTGCTCAGGAGAAAGGACAGGTAGACAAAATTGTCCTGGCACACTCTGCCCAGCAGGTTTGGAACTTTCAGGAGCTTCAGCCACTCCACTCCCCTGGCTGGATACACAGCTCCAAGGCCCCCCCACTGTGACACGCAGCCTGTTATGCCTTCCCCAACCAGCCTATCCCTGGCTCAAAAACTGGCAGCCCTTGCCCTGGCATCAGGCGAGCCAGAGGGAAGCACTGCCCACAGCAACTTCAGTTGCAAAACACAGAGGCTTTCACCTGTATGTTGGCCCACTGGTTCTGGCAGTGGAGACAGGCACTGCAGCTTGGAAGCAGGAAACAGTTCTTTCCTCCTCCCAGGCACCAACCCCCCTCCCCTACGACCCCTCAACAATACTCCAGAGGCTGAGCAGCTCCAGAGAGTAGAGCTTCTGGGCACTAGAGAGCACCACATACAAATATGAAATGTCAGAGGAAGATGGTTCAAACCAAAATCATACAAACACCAGAAAAAGTCAAATGAAACCTGTCTCATCAATCTTCCTGACAGAGATTTCAAATAAAAATCATAAACATGCTCATGGAAGTACAGAAAAATATTCTAGAACTCAGAAAGAATTCTGGTCAGAGAGCCAATTACTAAGGATTAAAATGGAGGGTTTTAAAAGCAGATTAGATACAATGGAGGAGATGATAAATGAAATAGAAATTAGAGAAGAGGAATACAAAGAAGCTGAGGCAGAGAGAGAAAAAAGGATCTCTAAGAATGAAAGAACATTGAGAGAACTGTGTGACCAATCCAAACAGAACAATATTCATATTATAGGGGTACCAGAAGAAGAAGAGAGAGAGAAAAAGGGTTAGAAAGTGTCTTTGAGGGAGTAATTGCTGAAAACTTCCCCAACCTGGCAAAGTAGATAGTCTCTCAGGCCATGGAAGTGCACAGATCTCCCAACACAAGGGACGCAAGGAAGACAACACCAAGACATATAATAATTAAAATGGCAAAGATTAAGGATAAGGACAGACTTTTAAAGGCAGCCAGAGAGAGAAATTAGATCACATACAAAGGAAAACTCATCAGGCTATTATCATACTTCTCAACAGAAACTTTACAGGCCAGAAGGGAGTGGCATGATATATTTAATGCAATGAAGCAGAAGGGACTCGATCCAAGAATACTCTATCTGGTAAGATAATCATTTAAATTTGAAGGAGGGATTAAACAATTTCCAGATAAGCAAAAGCTGAGAGAATTTACCTCCCACAAACCATCCCTACAGTGTATTTTGGAGGGACTTCTATAGAAAGAAGTGTTCCTAAGGCTCAAGAGCTGTCACCAGGGGTAATAAAATCACAGTAAAGAAAGGAGAACAATTAATCACTAAGTAATTGCAAAATGAAATCAACTACCTATAAAGTCAGTCAAGGGATAGACAAAGAATTCAGAATATGATACCTAATATATAAAGAATAGAGGAGGAAGAAAAAGGAGGAGAAAAAAGAAAGAACCTTTAGATTGTGTTTGTAATATCATACTAAGTAAGTTAAGTTAGACTCTTAGATAGTAAGGAAGTTAATCTTGAACTTTTGGTAACCACGAAGCTAAAGCCTGCAATGGCAATAAGTACATACCTATTGATAATCACCCTAAATATAAATGGTCTGAATGCACCCATAAAAAGATATAGAGTAACTGAATGGATAAAAAAACAAGATCCATCTATATGCTGCCTACAAGAGAGTCACTTCAAATCCAGAGACATACACAGACTAAAAGTGAAGGGATAGAAAAAGATATTTCATGCAAACAATAAGGAGAAAAAAGCAAGAGTTGCAGTACTTGTATCAGACAAAATAGACTTCAAAACAAAGAAAGTCACAAGAGACAAAGAAGGATATTACATAATGATAAAGGGGTCATTCTAAGAAGAAGATATAACCATTATAAATATCTATGCACCCAACACAGGAGCACCTATATATGTGAAGCAAATACTAACAGAATTAAAAGGGGAAATAGAATGTGATGTATTCACTCTAGGAGACTTCAACACTCCACTCAAACCAAAGGACAGATCAACCAGACAGAAAATAAGTAAGGAGACAGAGGCACTGCACAACACATTAGAATAGATGAGCCTTACAGACATCTACAGAACTCTACATTGAAAAGCAACAGAATACACATTCTTCTCAAGTGCACATGGAACATTTTCAAGAATAGATAATACACTAGGCCACAAAAAGAGCCTCAGTAAATTCAAGAAGAATGAAATTGTACCAACCAGCTTCTCAGATCACAAAGGTATGAAACTAGAAATAAATTACGCAAAGAAAATAAAAAATCCCACAAACACGTGAATGCTTCACAACATGCTCCTAAATAACCAATGGATCAATGACCAAATAAAAACAGAGATCAAGCAATATATGGAGACAAATGACAACAATAATTCAACACCGCAAAATCTGTGGGGCGCAGCCAAGGCGGTGCTGAGAGGAAAGTATATTGCAATACAGGCCTACCTCAGGAAAGAAGAAAAATCCCATATAAGGAGTCTAAAGTCACAATTAATGAAACTAGAAAAAGAAGATCAAATGAGGCCCAAAGTCAGTAGGAGGGACATAATAAAGATTAGAGCAGAAATAAATAAAATCAAGAAAAATAAAATAATAGAAAGAATCAATAAAAGCAAGAGCTGGTTCTTCCAGAAAATAAACAAAATAGATAAACCCCTACCCAGACTTTTCAATAGAAAAAGAGAGTCTACACATGTAAACAGAATCAGAAATGAGAAAGGAAAAATCAGTACGTACACCCCAGAAACACAAAGAATTATTAGAGAATACTATAAAAAACTATATGCTGACAAACTGGATAATCTAGAGGAAATGGACAACTTTCTAGAAAAATACAACCTTCCAAGGCTGACCCAGAAAGAAAAGGGAAATCTGAACACACCAATTACCAGCAATGCAATTGAACTGGTAATCAAAAATCTACCTAAGAACAAAACCCTTGGACCAGATGGCTTCACCACTTAATTTTATCAAACATTTAGTGAAGACCTAATACCCATCCTCCTTAAAGTTTTTCAAAGATCAGAAGAAGAGGGAATACTTCCAAACTCATTCTATGAGGCCAGCATCACTCTAATACCAAAACCAGGCAAAGTCACCACAAAAAAAGAAAATTACAGACCAATATCCCTGATGAACATAGATGCAAAAATACTCAACAAAATATTAGCAAACCGAATTCAAAAATATATCAAAAAGATCATCCCCCATGATCAAGTAGGATTTATTCCAGGGATGCAAGGATGGTACAATATTAGAAAATCCATCAACATCATCCATCACGTCAACAAAAAGAAGGACAAAAACCACATGATCATCTCCATAGATGCTGAAAAAGCATTTGACAAAATTCAACATCCATTTATGATAAAAACTCTCAACAAAATGGGTATAGAGGGCAAGTACCTCAACATAATAAGGCCATATATAACAAACCCACAGCCAACATCATACTTAACAGCGAGAAGCTAAAAGCCTTTCCTTTAAGATCGGGAACAAGACAAGGATGCCCACTCTCCACTTTTATTCAGCATAGTTCTAGAGGTCCTTGCCATGGCAATTAGTTAACAAAAAGAAATAAAAGGCATCCAGACTGGTAAAGAAGAAGTTAAACTGTCCCTGTTTGCAGATGACATGATATTGTGCATAAAAAACCCCTAAAGAATCCACCCCAAAACTACTAGATCTAATACTGAATTCAGCAAAGTTGCAGGATACAAAATTAATACACAGAAATCTGTTGCATTCCTATACACTAACAATAAACTAGCAGAAATAGTAATCAGGAAACCAATTCCATTCACAACTGCATCAAAAAGAATAAAATACCTAGGAATAAACCTACCCAAGGAAGTGAAAGGCTTATACTTTGAAAACTACAAGACACTCACGAGAGAAATTAAAGAAGGTACCAAAAAATGGAAATACATCCCGTGCTCATAGATAGGAAGAATTAATATTGTCAAAATGGCCATCCTGCCTGATGCAATCTACATATTCAATGCAATTCCTATCAAAATACCAACAGCATTCTTCAATGAACTAAAGAAAATCATTCTAAAATTCATATGGAACTACAAAAGACCCCGAGTAGTCAAAAGAATCCTGAGAAGGAAGAATAAAGCTGGGAGGATTACACTCCCCAACTTCAAGCGCTACTACAAAGGCACAGTAATCGAGACAATTATGGGACTTGCACAAGAACAGAACAATAGACCAATGAAACAGACTAGAGAGCCCAGATGTAAACCCAAGCATATATGGTCAATTAATATACAATAAAGGAGCTATGGACATACAATGGGGAAATGACACCCCCTTCAACAACTAGTGTTGGCAAAACTGGACAGCTACATGCAAGAGAATGAAATTGGATTATTGTCTAACCCCATACACAAAAGTAAACTCGAAATGAATCAAACACCTGTATGTAAATCATGAAACCATAAAACTCTCAGAAGATAACAAAGGTAAAAATCTCCTGAATATAAACATGAGCAACTTATTCTTGAACGCATCTCCTCGAGCAAGGGAAACAAAAGCAAAAATGAACACATGGGGCTACATCAGAGTAAGAAGCTTTTGTACGGCAAAGAACACCATCAACAGAACAAAAAGGCATCCTACAGTATGGGAGAATATATTTGTAAATGACATATCCAACAAGGGGTTAACATCCAAAATATATAAAGGAACTCACACACACCTCAACACCCAAAAAGCAAATAACCCTATTAAAAAATGGGTGGATGATATGTGGAGACAATTCTCCAAAGAAGAAATTCAGATGGCCAACAGGCACATGAAAAGATGCCCCACATCACCAATTATCAAGGAAATGCAAATTAAAACCACACTGAGATATCACCTCACACCAGTAAGGATGGCCAGCATCGAAAAGACTAAGAACAAATGCTGGTGAGGATGCAGAGAAAGGGCAACCCACCTACACTGCTGGTGGGAATGTAAGCTAGTTCAACCATTGTGGAAAGCAGTATGGAGGTTCCTCAAAAAACTAAAAATAGAAATACCATTTGACCTGGAATTCCACTCCTAGGAATTTACCCAAAGAATGCAACTTCTCAAATTCAAGAAGACATATGCACCCCTATGTTTATCACAGCACTATTTACAATAGCCAAGATATGGAACCAACCTAAGTGTCCATCAGTAGATGAATGGATAAAGAAGAAGTGGTACATATACACAATGGAATACTATTCAGCCATAAGAAAGAAACAAATCCTACCATTTGCAACAACATGGATGGAGGTGGAGGATATTATGCTCAGTGAAATAAGCCAGGCAGAGAAAGACAAGTGCTAAATGATTTCTCTCATTAGTGGAGTACAGCAACGAAGCAAAACTGAAGAAACAAAACAGCAGCAGATTCACAGTACAAGAAGGGACTAGTGTTACCAAATGGGATGGGTATGGGAGGGTGCGTGGTGGGGGAGGGAGAAGGGGATTGAGTGGTATTATGTTTAGTTCACATGGTGTAGGGGTGTCAAGGGGAAGACAGCGTGGCACAGAGAAGGCACATAGTGGATCTGTGGCATCTTACTACATTGAGGGACAGTGACTACAGTGGGGTATGCGGGGGACTCGGTAATATGGTGAATATAGTAACCACATTGTTTTTTCATGTGAAACCTTCATAAGAATGTATATCAATAATACCTTAATAAACAATGGTTTCTGCATGCATTCATTTACTAGGGCTTTTATTAAGACAAAGGAAAAACTCTGAATGTGTCTAGATTTTATAGGCAAAGGATTATATAATAATAGGACTATTTCAGCTGCAAATAGGTATGCATCTCAACTTAGCCTAGGGAAAAAAAAAAGGAAGAATGTGTTGGCTCTCATAACTGAAAATTCATTAGCTTCAGGCATAGCTGGATCAAGGAACCCAAAAATCTTACTAGGAATCTATTTCTCTACTTTCCACTGTGTCTTTGAGTAGCTTCCTTCTATGTTGGATTTCTTTTCTAGCACACTTCCCCCACATGCTGAAAGAATCTCAGAGACTCCAAGCTTTCAGTGACCTTAAGCCTGTGACCCAGGAAGAAGAGAGACTCTTCTAGTAACTTAACCAATTTTTTGGAGGACTCTAACTGGTCTTTGCTTAAGTGTCTTGTTTCCCTGTATCCAGAGGATGTAATGGGAGTACTCTCTCTGGCCAGCTTGTTCATTTGCCTCTCCTTACCCTGACTGACAGTCTCACAAGACTCCCACGAAAGAGGGGCAGGGCAGTTTCCAAGTGAGGGAATACAAACAGACCAAATGACATGTCCACTCCCAATTGTATCAGTGTACAGCTTTGTTAATATCACCTCTCTTGTCGGTTACTAGAATGAGTTGAGATTTGCTCAGAACCTCTACTTAGCTTTCCAGAACTGAGACCTATGGGAGCCCATCAGAGTTCAGTAAAAACCAAATAGATTCTTTTAATTTTAACAAATCAGAGGCAAGTATTACCTCCAGTTTTTCTCCATTTAAAAAAAATTAGTAAACTTCATTTTTGACTTAAAAAATTTTTAAATCAAATGTGTATCACAGTGGTTCAACAGCCCCCCTCCCTCTCCCCCAGTCCCTGCCACTCTCCTCCCACTTGGTAACCACTAGCCATTTCTCAGTGTCTATGAGTCTAATGCTGTTTTTGTTCTTTCTGTTTTGCTTTGTTTTTATAGTCCACAAATAAGTGAAATTATATGGTATTTGTCTTTCTCCATCTGTAAACTTCATTTTTAAGAGAGGTTTTAGGTTCACAGAAAAATTGAGTGGAAAGTACAGAGAGTTCCCATATACCCTTTGCCTTCTCAGCTTCCCCCCATTGACACCCTGTACAACAGAGGCACATTCATTACAATCAATGAACCTACATTGAAACACTATGATCACCCAAAATCCATAGTTTGCCTGAGGGTTCATTCTTGGTGTTGTTCATTTTATGGGTTTTGACAAATGTATAATGACATGTATACACCATTGTAATATCATACAGAACAGTTTCAGGACCCTGAAAATCCTCTGTGCTCTCAACTGTTCATCCCTCCCTCCTCCCATCTCTGGCAATTGTTAATCATTGTATTGTCTCCATAATTTTGCCTTTTCCAGAATGTCATGGTTTTGGAATCATACAGTATGAAGACTTTTCATATTGGTTTCTTTCATTTAGCAATATGCATTTGAAAAGAAAGATAATATGCATTTTGTTTCCTCCATGTCTTTTCATGGTTTGATAGCTCATTTCTTTTTAGAGATTAATAATATTCTGTTGTCTGGGGCTACTCTAGTTTATTTATCTACTTGCCTACTAAAGGACATCTTGGTAGCTTCCAAGTTTTGGCATTTATGAATGAAGCTGCTATAAACATCACTGTGCAGGACTTTGTGTGTACATAAATTTTCAGCTCATGTGGGAAAATACCAAGGAGCACAATTGCTGGATTGTACAGTAAATGTATGTTTAATTTTCTAAGAAACCACACACTGTCTTCCAAATCAGCTGTATCATTTTGCACTTTCAAACAGTGAATAAGAGTTCCTGTTGTTCTACATAGTCACCAGCATTTAATGTTGTCTTTGTTTTAGATTTTGGCCATTCTAATAGATATGTAGTGGTATCTCATTGCTGTTTTAATTTACAATTCTCTGATGACACACGATGTTGAACATCTTTTCATAGGCTTATTTGCCATCTGTGTATCTTCTTTGGTGAGGTGTCTGTTAAGGTTTTTTTTCCCATTTTTAAACTGGGTTAATTTTCTTATGGTTTTACGAGTTCTTTGAATAATTTGGATAAGTCCTTTATCAGATGTGTTTTACAAATATTTTCTCCCAATCTTTGGCTTGTCTTCTCACTCTCTTATCAGCTCCAGTTTTATAGAAAATAAATGCTACAAAATTATTGAGAAGTTACTACACTCCAAACACTGTGCTAAACACCCTACATGTATTATCTCTTAAAGGTCCTATGAGGTGTTGGGTTCACTGGGGTTCTTTAGACTGTAAGCACCAGACACCAACTCTGGCTAGCTAAGTCAAGAAGAATGTGTGAAAGGAAAATAGGGTATCTCATGGGATGAGAGGAAGAGTTGAATGATCAAACTTGGAAGGATAGGAATCCACTCTTGTCTGCTTTTGTAGGCTCCTTAGAAGGTGGATTGAAGAGAAACCCAGTGTGGTCCTAGTGGCTTCTAGTGTCTGCTATCTCTTTGTTCCAAGTACCACATTCCTTTGCGGGAGAATCTGGCCCACCCTGGGTCAGGTATTTATCCCTGGACCAGTCAGGCTGAAGGGACTGCAGACATGGCCACTGCGGGCTCTCACTTTTCTGTAAGGGCTGTTCTCAGAGAAAGAGAATCATTGTGAACCAGTTTGCCACCCAGAGGGGTATCTACTGCAAGCACGTGGTTGTATCAGCCAAGCTCCTGGCACTCAAAAGTGGGTAACTGAAGGACATTTAATGAGGGGATTAAATGAGAAGAGAGTTGGGAAAACAATAGGGATGTTAGAGTATCTTGGGGCTCTGACAGTGGGAGCTCTTACCATGCCAGGCGTGAAGAAGAAAGAGGAGGTAGTAGTTTTTGGAAACTGTGCAGAAAGCTGTAAGGGGAAGAACCTGAGGTCTTTAACAGAGGGTCACAACAAACCCTCTGCAGCCCAGCAGTATAGGATATAGGCAAATAAATACCAAGGTTTCACCATGCTCCCACCTGCCCATTTATGGACACAACCAGAAGCCAGAGGACAGTGGAGTCCCTTGATTTGGTTCCTATAGCCAGCCTCCTGGGATACAGGTCAGGGTGTGCAAAGTAGGGTGGAGAGTGGATATGGAGGGGCAAATGGGAGACAGCCAGCACAATAATACAAATCCCAGCTTATGAATGAAGACTCAAGTTTGGAAGAACCAGTGATGATTTAGATTCACACAGTCAATTTAGTGCCAGAGTTGGGGTTGAACTCAGTCAGTCTGGCTGCAGAACCTGTGCTCTTAACCACTGTGCTCTGTCCCCTCTCAGGTGAAGACCCTTAATTTCAAACACGGGCTTGACCCCACACAGCTCAGGTGAGTATCCCCTCCCTCTTAGCTGTGGCAACAATCCCAGTCCAGTGCATACAGAGTGGTGCTGATAGACTTACACTTGCCTGTTTCTCTAGTTCCTCATCCAGGACTTCACAGAGCTGTGTGGTCTGGAATATCAGACGTAGTCAACGTGGAGTCCAAGCTTCTTGCCACTGTGCATGCAGCTCCATTCTCCTGTGGGTAGGGTTGTGACTGAGATTTAAATTGCACACCAATTAAGCTTCTCCTCTCTGAGTCCTCAGGAGAGCAGTCTCATGCTTGGATCATGCACTTGTGAGAGCCAATATCAATATCAGATGCTTATTCATCTCAAATAAATAGCCCCATTAGCACCTCATCTGTCTGGCCATGCATTTTCTTGGAGCCCCTAGACAAATGAATTTTCAATTGGGCTTGCAGAGAGAAATATCATTAACAGCAAAAACCTTCACTGTATGGTTTTATTTCCTGTCCCATTATTTTCCAGCTTTTTAACTAGGCCTTACAGAAGAGAACCCTCTTCTGAACAACAGCAGAATATATATTCTTCTCAAGTACACAGGACACATTTTCTGGGATGGACCATATGTCAAGCTATAAAATGAGTCTCAATAAATTTTAAAGGTTTAGAATAATGTATGTTCCCTAATCACATTAGAATGAAATGAGAAATTAATAACAGAAATTCACAAACATGTGGAAATGAAACATATTTATTTTGAATAATCAATGGATCAAAGAAGAAATCATAAGGGAAATTAGAAAATACTTAGAAATGAATGAAAAGGAAAACATGCTGAAGCTTATGGGATGCAATTAAAGCAGAGGAAGGGGAATAGTTCTGCAAGCTTGTCTTGCCAATGGGTTTCAACTCCAGGCAAGTTCACTATGGATTCAATGTGACCAAAGAAATGACAGTAGAACATTCTTGGGGTGAAAGGGTTATACCCAATGTTATTTCCATGGTGGCAGGTCAATCACTAAAATCCTGTTCACTCAGAGCAGGTCTGCATGCAGCAAGCCGGTCCTGCCTCTGGGCCTCTGCCTGCACAGCCATCCTTGGCACTGCCACCACTCCAGCCTCTGCTCTCCTCTGCTCTCCTGCAGCCCTGCAGCCATGCCACTTTGTTGACCAGAGCACTGGGCCAAGGTCTTTATATAGAGTCAATAATGATGCATTGCCCACATGTGTGTAGTGAGCCAGCCAACAGAGCCAGGTGAGAATCCTGGCCACGGGATCCTTTATTTTACCCACAAAGCTAAACTCAAAGCAAGCAGAAGGAAGGACATAATAAAGAATAGAGCATAAACAAATGAAAATCAAATAGAAAAAGCGAGAAAAACCAACAAAACTGGAAGTCGGTTCTTTCAAAAGATCAACAAAATTGACAAAACTTTACCCAGAATGACCAAGAAAGAAAGAGAGAAGACTCAAATTACTAAAATCAGGAGTAAAAGAAGGGACATTACTACCAACCTTACAAAAATAAAATGGGATATAAGGGAATATTATGAACACTTGTATGCCAAAAAATCAGATAAGCTATACAAAATGAAAAAATTCCTAGAAAGACATAATTACTCAACTGACTCAAGAAGAAATAAAAAATTACACAGACTTTAAACAAGTAAAGAGACTGAATTAGTAATAAAAAAAAAACTTGTAAAAGAAAAGCAGGGACAGATGGCTTCATTGGTGACTTCTATCAAGCTTTTAAAGAAGAGTTAACCAATATTTCACAAAAACTTTCAAAAAGTGTAAGAGTAGGAAACATTTTCTGAGTCATTCTATGAGGCCAGTATTAGTCTGATGGTTGATGACAGAATAAGACATCACAAGCAGAGAGAACTGTAAACCAATATGCCTTAGGCATAAAGATGCAAAAATTCTCAATAAAACACCAGCAAACCAAGTCTAGCAACATATAAGAAGTATATACCATGACCAAGGGAGATTTATTTCAAGAATGAAAGATTGGTTGAACATACAAAAATCAATACATGTAATACACCATATTAATAGACTAATAGACAAAAATCACATCATTTCAATAGATGAGAAAAAGTATTTGACAAAATCTACCACCCTTTGTGATAAAAACCTTCAAGAAAGTAGGAGTAGAAGGGAATTTCCTTAACCTGCTGAAAAGCACCTACAAAACCCACACAGCTAACATTATACTTAATGATGAAAGACTGAAAGCTTTCCCTCTAAGATCAGAAATAAAAGGAACATGTTCACTCTTGCAATTTCTACTCAACATTGTACTGTGGGTTCCAGCCAGGGGACTTAGTCAAGAAAAAGAAATAAAAAGTATCCAGATTTGGACAGACAAGTAAAATGATCTCTATTTGCAAATGACACATTCTTGAATATAGAAAATCCAGAGGAATCCATAAAAAACTCTTAGAACTAATAATGAGGTCAGCAAGAATGCAGGATATAAGATCAATACACAAAAATCAGTTCGTATTTCTATATACTAGCAATGAATAATCCTAAAATAAAATTAAGAAAACAATTTAAAAGATACAAGCAATTTAAATAATTTCTTGGTCTCTGACTTAAAATGGTTTGACTCTCAATTTTTTGACTTTACTATGGAATTTACATTTACATTTACAGTAGCATCAAAAAGAATTAAATATTTAGAGATAAATTTTAAAGAAGTGCAGTACTTGTGCACTGAAAAATACAAAATAGTGTTAAAAAATAACAAATAAGACTTAAATAAATGGAATGACATTCCATATTCATGAATTTGAAGATTTAATATTATTAAGATGACAGTACCCCCCCAATTGATTTATAGTTTCAATGTAATTGCTGTAAAAATCCCAGCTGAATTTTTGCAGAAATTGACAAGATGATCCTAAAATTCATGTGAAAATGGAAGAGATCCAGCCAAAACAATCTTGAAAAATGACAAATTTGGAGGATTCACATTTCTTGATTTCAAATTTACTACAGAACTATAATAATTATGAGAGTGTGGTACTGGCATAAAGATAGATAGACATATAGATCAATGGAATAGAATTGAGAATCCAGAAGTAAATCCACACATTTATAGTCAACTGATTTTTGACAAGGATGTCAAGATCATTCAATGAGGAATGAATAGTCTCTTCAACAAATGGTGCTGGGAAAACCAAATTCCAAAGAATGGAGTTGGACCCCTGCCTCACACCATATACAAAAATTAACTCAAAATTTATCAAAGACTTAGATTTAAGAACTAAAACTATAAAACTCTTAGAATAAGACAGAGGTATACTCATTATGACCCCCTGGATTAGGCAATGTTTTCTAACATACAATATATAAAAAGCACAAGCAACAAAAGAAAAAACAGACCTCATCAAAATTAAATGACACTATGACATGTTTCAAAGGATACTTCAAGGAAAGTGAAAAAACCTACAGAATAGGAAATATATTTGTGAATGTTTACAAAAATATATATTTTTAAATAGGAAAAATATTTGCAAATCATGTATATCTGATAAAGGTCAAGAATATCTAAAGAACTATTGTAATTCAACAATATAAAAAAGTATTAACCTAATTTAAAAATGAGCAAAAAATCTGATAGACAGTTCTCAAACAAATGGCCAATACGCACATGAGAAGATGTTCAACATCACTGGTCAATAGGGAAATGCAAATTAAAACTATGAGCTACAATTTCCCACCCACTAAACTGGCTATTATCAAATAGAGACAATGAAAACTCCTGATGAGAATGTAGAGAAATTGGAACCTTCATACATTGTTGGTAAGAATATCATGGTATGGCTGCTTTGGAAAACAGTTTGCCAGTTCTTCAAAACATTAAACATGGAATCCCTAGATGACCCACCAATTCCACTCCTGGGTATCCAGCCAAAAAAAAATGAAAATATGTTTGCCACAAAACTTGTACACAAATATTCATGGCAGATTTAATCATAATAGCACCAAAGTGGAAACAACCCACATGTCCTTAAACAGATGAACAGATATGAACATTCAAAAATGGTATATCTATACAATGGAATATTATTCAGACATAGAAAGAAACAAAGTGCTGATCCACATTACAATATGGATGAACCATGAAAACATTATGCTAAGCTAAAGAAACCAAACACAGAGGATTAGACATTGTATGATTCCATTTATCTGAAATGTCTTGAATAGGCAAATGTATAGAGGCAGAAAGTAGATTAATGGTTTCCAGGGGATAAAGCAATGGGGAATGGGGAGTGACTGCTAATGGTTACAATGTTTCTTTCTGGGGTGATGAAAACGTTCTGAAATTAGTGGTGACTGTTGCACAACTCTGTGATTATACTAAAAACCACTAAATTTTACATCTTAAAAAGGTGAATATTAGGAGGTGTGAATTATATCTCAATATAAAATTTAAAAAAGTAGATTTAGTTATTTTTCACCTCAAAATTAAATGGAATAGACAAAGTTCAGAATATTGAGGACTGCAGAGTTAGAAAAGCTGCCTACTTCTAGTTCCCAAATAGAAACAGATGGAAATTTAAAAGACTTAGCATGACAAAGACCCAGGAAAACGTCTCAGGCTGATTAAAGTGAATCATGGAAAATATTTGATTAAAGCTGGGTTCCTTTTTTCCAAGGAAATCACTATCACATTGGAAGAGATAGCAAGAAGGCAAAAGAATAAAGCAAGTTTGAAACTGTCTTGCAAAAGGAACATTGAGTTTGGATATTGGCAAGTGGAACAGTCTGGATGCAAATAATTAGAAGCTTACCAAATTTTGGAGGAAGCTGTATTGTCAAATAAACCACAAGCCTATATAAAATACATAAATCCGTTAGTTAAGCCTTAAAACAACCTCTGACAGGATGTTGCACAGCCCCTAGGGAGATCATTCTCCCCAACAATTTTAGATGTAACCAAGGAGAATTAAAGTCCAGGGCAAAGTTCCTCAAAGAGTGGTGCCAAGGATCACAAAGAACAATGGAAAAGAGAGTTTCTGCCCCAGGCTAGGCCTTTATCATATTTTACCACTGGTATTTCAGCCCCGAAATATCAGTATATTCAGCATTGTAATACCAGCATATCTGTAGGACAGTGATCTGTAGAGACAATGTGGGTCTCTCTCAATCTTGCCCTTTGTGAAAGGGAGTATTTATTTAAGTTATCCTACTCCTGTTGCACAATTGCATATTTATATGTTGGTATGATTATGAAGCAGAAAACCTGACTTTTAGTTTGCAGGTCTTCAGTCTAAGAAGTCACATTTGTTCTTGATGGAGAGGACTAGGAAATACAATGACAGATTGGATTTTGGATTATCTTCCATGAGGAGCAGTTGAAGGTGTTCTACTTGTGGGAAGAAGAAACAAAGGGATATTTAATGACTAGAAAAGTATACTGTGTTAGAGACTGTTACTATTCACCAAATAAGCTCACCATGCACTCCTTGAAATTTCACAGCCTATGATGTTGGCCAATAATTTTCCTTTCTTGTAATGTCTTTCTGATATCAAGGTATCAAGTTTGCAAGCCTATAAAATGAATTTGGGTATTTGTCCTTTTCTATTCTCTGGATGCATTTGTTTATATTGGTGTTATTTATACCCTACATTTTTGTGAAGCCATTTGGGCCTGCAGTTTTCATAGGAAGAAAGGATTAATTTCAGATTCAATTTCTTTGTTGGGTATAGGACAACTGGTATTTTATATTTCTTCTTGTGACAATTTTGATAAAGTGTATTTTAAGGAACTTAGATATTTCACCTAAAATTTCTAATTTATTGGCATAAATATAGGCACATGGAGTGCCAATTTATTGGCATAAAGTTGTTTGTAATATCCTGTCATTATCCTTTTAATGTCTGTAAGGTCTGTTGTGATATCCTACTTTTTATAACTAATTTTGGTATTTGTGTTCTCTCTCTCTTCTCTATATTTGTCTCACTAGGGGTTTATTTATTATATCAATCTATTCAAAGAATAAGCTTTTCACTGTTGGTTTTCTCTACTGTATGTCTTTTTTCATTGATTTCTGCTCTTACCTTTATTCCTCACTTCTACTTTTTTGGGAGTGTAATTTGCCATTCTTTTTCTAGCTTTTGAGTTGGAAACAGATTACTGGCTATCAATCTTTCTTATTTTTTAACACATAGTTAAAGGTATGAATTTTCTTCTAGGCATTGCTTTAGTAATGTTACTAGCCACACTACCTTCCTTTACCCACATAAGTAGTAAAAAGACTGATAGTGGTAGAAATGCAGAATGGAACCTGCATGAATCTCTGAGTCACTGTTTGGAGGAAAGTTATGCAGGAGACGTGCCTGAGTTGTACTGGCTTGTGATATAAGGAACATAACTTTGATGTGTTGAAATACTGAATTTCTTGTTTTACTTGCTTGCCTGTTTGTTTTGTATGTTTGCTATAGCCTAGACTATCTTGGCTAATACAAGACTATTTGTCTTACATCAGCCACTGTATTGGTCCATACAGCAGTTTGCCATGACTTCTTCTATTTCCCCAAATATCAGTATTATGAGATTTTTGTTATAAGAGACTTTTAATGAAGATGGAGTTAGGTGAGAGTAATGGAGGGATATTACAGCACAGCACATAATATGAAATAACTTTCAATTTAATATGCCCTCCCCTCCATCCTATATGGAATCTTTCATTCTCTGTCTTTTCAGTTTGGCTCTGCCCCATTGTTAAATTTTTGGGTTAACTTTCTCTATTGAGACTCTTCCCTTACAGTTCATATTCTCTCTTCTTCCCATCCCTCTAATTCCAAGCATCCCTAAAACTCTCCGGATTTTACATATAGCTTTTCTACTGACCAAAGGACACCCAGAGTTCTGGGGCACAAACGGAGCTGTGGGAAGCCTGTTGGAGAACCAGGGCAGGCCCTGCAAGTTGAGAAATTTTCCCCCAGATCCCAGAGTTGTATTTAAAAAAAATTTCCTGCTGCTTTGTTTATATGCTTAGGTTTTTATTTATTTTCATCTGTTTTATTTTTCACAGCTGAAATCATACTCTGTGTCCAATGTTTATAACTTAATATTCTCTCATGAGCATATATTATATCACTATACGATTTTGTTAAACATCTTCTTAATTCACATTTTTCCCTATTCAAAAGCACAATTATCACCTTCCACGGCTGACTAAGGAAGAAACAGAAAATCTGAACACACCAATTACCAGCAACGAAATAGAACTGGTAAACAAGCAACTACCTAAGAACAAAATCCTTGGACCAGATGGCTTCACCATTGAATATTATCAAACATTTAGTGAAGACCTAATACCCATCCTCCTTAAAGTTTTCCAAAGAGTAGAAGAGGGAATACTTCCAAACTCATTCTATGAGGCCAGCATCACTCTAATACCAAAACCAGACAAAGACACCACAAAAAAAGAAAATTACAGACCAATATCCCCGATGAACATAGATGCAAAAATACTCAACAAAATATTAGCAAACCAAATTCAAAAATATATCAAAAAGATCATCCACCATGATCAAGTAGGATTTATGCCAGGGATGCAAGATGGTACAATATTAGAAAATCCATCAACATTGTCCACCATATCAACAAAAAGAAGGAGAGAAACCACATGATCAACCTCACAGATGCTGAAAAAGCATTTGACAAAATTTAACATCCATTCATGATAAAAACTCTCAACAAAATGGGTATAGAAGGCAAGTACCTCAACATAATAAAGGCCATATATGACAAAACCACAACCAACATTACACTTAACAGTGAGAAGCTGAAAGCTTTTCCTTTAAGATTGGGAATAAGACAAAGATGCCCACTCTCCCCACTTCTATTCAACATAGTACTGGAGGTCCTAGCAACAGCAATCAGACAACACAAAGAAATAAAAGGCATCCAGATTGGCAAGGAAGAAGTTAAACTGTCCCTGTTTGCAGACGACATGATATTGTACATAAAAAACCCTAAAGAATCCACTCTAAAACTATTACATCTAATATCTGAATTCAGCAAAGTTGCAGGTACAAAATTAATACACAGAAATGTGTGGCATTCCTAAACTCTAACAATGAACTAGCAGAGAGAGAAATCAGGAAAACAATTCCATTCACAGTTGCATCAAAAAGAATAAAATACCAAGGAATAAACCTAACCAAGGAAGTGAAAGACCTATACACTAAAAACTACAAGACACTCATGAAAGAAATTAAAGAAGATGCCAATAAATGGAAACACATTCCATGCTCATGGATAGGAAGAATTAATATTGTTAAAATGGCCATCCTACCTGATGCAATCTACAGAAACAATGCAATTCCTATCAAAATACCAACAGCATTCTTCAATGAATTAGAGAAAATCATTCTAAAATTCATAATGAACCACAAAAGACCCTGAATAGACAAAGCAATTCTGAGAAGGAAGAATAAAGCTGGGGGGATTACACTCCCCAACTTCAAGCTCTACTACAAAGCCAGTAATCGAGACAATTATGGTACTTGCACAAGAACAGACACATAGACCAATGGAACAGACTAGAGAGCCCAGATATAAACCCAAACACATATGGTCAATTAATATATGATAAAGGAGCCATGGACATACAATGGAGAAATGACAGCCCCTTCAACAACTAGTGTTGGCAAAACTGGACAGCTACATGCAAGAGAATGAAACTGGATTATTGTCTAACCCCATACACAAAAGTCAACTCAAAATGGATCAGACACTTGAATGTAAGTCATGAAACCATAGAACTCTTAGAAGACAACACAGGCAAAAATCTCCTGAATATAAGCATGAGCAACTTCTTCCTGAACGCATCTCCTTGAGCAAGGGAAACAAAAGCAAAAATGAACTCATGGGACTACATCAAACTAAAAAGTTTCTGTACAGAAAAGGACACCATCAACAGAACAAAAAGGTATCCTATAGTATGGGAGAATATATTTGTAAATGACATATCCAACAAAGGGTTAGTATCCAAAATATATAAAGAACTTACATGCCTCAACACCCAAAAAGCAAATAACCCGGTTAACAAATGGACAGAGGATATGAAGAGACAGTTCTCCAAAGAAGAAATTCAGATGGCCAACAGCACATGAAAAGATGCTCCACATCACTAATCATCATAGAAATGCAAATTAAAACCACAATGAGATATCACCTCACACCAGTAAGGATGGCCAGCATTGAAAAGACTAAGAACAAATGCAAAGATTTTCTCCACAAAGATGCGGAGAAAGGGGAACCCTCCTACACTGCTGTTGGGAATGTAAGCTAGTTCGACCATGTGGAAAGCAATATGGAGGTTCCTCAAAAAACTAAAAATAGAAATACCCTTTGACCTGGGAATCGCACTCCTAGGAATTTACCCAAAGAATACAACTTCTCAGATTCAAAAAGAGATATGCACCCCTATGTTTATCGCAGCACTTTTTACAATAGCCAAGATATGGAACCAACCTAAGTGTCCATCAGTAGATGAATGGATAAAGAAGAGGTGGTACATATACACAATGGAATACTATTCAGCCATAAGAAAGAAACAAATCCTACCATTTGCAACAACATGGATGGAGGGGGAGGATATTATGCTCAGTGAAATAAGCCAGGCAGAAAAAGACAAGTGCCAAATAATTTCCCTCATTTGTGGAGTATAACAATGAAGCAAAACTGAAGGAACAAAACAGCAGCAGACTCAAGAGACTCCAAGAATGAACTAGTGGTTACCAAAGGGAGGGGTGGTCAGGGAGGGAGAAAGGGATGGAGGAATATTATGTTTAGTACACATGGTGTCGGGGATCATGGGGAGAGCAGTGTAGTACAGAGAAGGCACATAGTGGATCTGTGGCATCTTGCTGCACTGATGGACAGTGACTGCATTGGGGTTTGGGTGGGGACTTGATAATATGGGTAAATGCAGTAACCACATTGTTTTTTCATGTGAAACCTTCGTAAGAGTGTATATCAATAATACCTTAATAAAAATTAAAAAAAATAAAATAAAAATAAAAGCACAATTATCAATCCTAAGGTTATAAAAAGGACACACAACTCCCTGAAATCCTACCCATTGGACAGAGAACGTCAACAAATTGTGCTGCGTGACTTCAGCTGCTGAGAGCTAGGCAGAAAAAAGAATATTCAAAATGTTTGTGGAGTGTAGCTTGGACAGAGCTCTTATGACACTGTAACAGAGCTATCATCCTGCTGAGATAGCCTCGTATCCTGAGAACATGCATTTGGGTATGTCTGGAGCAGTTGTGGAGTGTGGATGGAGGTCAAGCAGCAGTCAGTTCTCAGAATGATTTAGGGACCTCTTGGGAAAGGGTCCAGCCTACGAATGTTGCTCACATTGCCCTCGCCCAGACTCAGAGGGAAGGAAGAGTGAATAATACAATGGAAAGTGAATAAAAAGATGGCAGTTTCATTGAAATTTCTATGGGTGTATTGGACTATCTTGTTTTGTGTTGTCTATAATAACAACCCAGAGAGGACAGGGAGAGAATGATGGGGAGGATCCTTCCCCTTTGTAGATAATTCTGGGAAACAGACTGGACATAGCTGCTTGAGCCATGAGCAGGACCAGACTATGTTGCTTTGGAAAGTGAGGGTCAGAAGACCTCCACATCAGGCTGCCAGAAGAGCTGACCATGTCTTCAATGTTCAGCCTGATTGGGTGCCAGTTCCCAGCTAATGAAAAGGTAAGGGAGGTCAGAGGGCCAAGGTGGTAACTCGTAGCACTGTTCTCAAATCCTCACCTGAGGAGGCAAGAGAACCTAGAGGGGCAGGTGGGCTCAGCTAGCTGCCTGCCCCTATAGGTTCATACTGGGCCTGCCAGCTGGGTTAGAGACAGGAAAACCCTCTGCTTAAGAGGAACCCCTGCATAGGGGTTGAGTCAGGGGACTGGAGAGATAGATAAGGCTGTGAGAAAGCGGGCCTAGCAGGATCAAGGGAGTTGTCCAGATAACACGAGACAAATAAGATCATTTGGCATCTGGCTTTATTGGAAGCCTACCATGGAATCAGTGCAGCTGCTCTTTGCCTTGTCCTTTTAGGTTCAGACAGGTAACATCTTGATGTTACTAGCCCTTAATCATTGTACAAATCCTTGTGGTTTCCTACACCTGTCCCACATCTTTGTCAATAGTCTCTCTTTTAAATTATCTATTAAATCAATTATTCTAATGTGTCCCCCTACTAAATTATCTATTCAATTAATTATTCTAATATGAATGTACCCTCTATTTGCTGCTGGGACCTTATTGATATACAAGCTATTCTTATTTATTTATTTATTAAGGTATCATTGATATACACTCTTACGAAGGTTCCACAAGAAAAACATTGTGGTTATTACATTCACCATTATCAAGTTCCCCCCAATACCCCATTGCAGTCACTGTCCATAAGTAAGTGTAGTAAGATTACAAGCTATTCTTTTACTGGTTCTGGGAGGCCTCCTGGGACTCTGGTTCTCAGCAACCAGCTCTGGATATGGAGGATAGGCACAGGGGTTTAAATGGTGGACCCTTGCAGGGGAGGTGTGTGAGGAAAGCACAAAAGGTAAGGATAGAGATTATGACTTAATTGATGTACTTCAGAGATCCTGGTAGGAGTGGAATTTGGCAATGCATTTAGACCAAACACTTTGAGATAGGTGGAGATTAGCTGGGTCTAATCTGAAGCAGAGGTAGGGTGGGGGCATTAGGAGGCAGGAGACTGGAATAAGACCATGACCCAGGACCACTAACATCACTCAGATCTTATTTCACTTGCTCTCTGGAGAACAGAAGCCCACACTGGGGGAGGATGACTGATTAAAGTGAGTCCACTGGAGTGCCTGCACAGGGTCTGGCGCTAGTGGGCCACTCTACAATTTTGTCAGAAGAAATGAAGATGCTAACAAAACAGCCTGGGGAGAAGGACATTCTTCTCTACTGACTTTCAGAATATACTCACATGGAAGGAATGTTTGTGAGATGCAGAACTGGAATTTTAAAACAGGTTTGTCATTATTTAGTAAATGCTGGAAAAGTGACAAAATTTGGAAATGTTAATTTAAAAACACCACCACCCTGGAGCAGTAAATCTGGTTTTATTTATCAGGTCATGTGATACTTCCCTAAGTAAAATAAAGAATTTATGCACATTGGAAATTGAGCTTTTATTGTGTAAACTTAATAGAATGTGCAATCCTGAAAACAAGACAGAAATAAAGTGTGTGTGTCTGTGGGGAAATGACTCAGATATTATTTCCCTAAATTTTCCCAGGGTCTTTGCACATGCTGTTCCCAATGCCTGGAACCTTCTTCTCCTTCCTCACACCTGGAAGGAGGTGAGGTTTTCTTGCTTTGCTCTGATAGAACTCTTGTACTTTTCCTTCACAGCACTATCACTGTTGGAGGCCATGTTTCCATGTGGTCATTTGATTAATGTCCTGTCTTGCTCCTTAGCTGATGACCTCCATGAAGGCAAGAACTGTGCTCTGATTGCCAGTGTTGCTCTAGGACTTAATGCCTGACACTTGCCAGATGCTCAGTAGCTATTCCACAGATGACTGCCTAAAGGACTTTGAAAGCGAGTCAGTTAAGACTGGCTTTCCAAGTAAGAAAAGGTGAATTGTAATATATAACTCTGGTAACCTTGGGCCTGTTTTGCCCACATTTCTCCAGGTAAAGACCTTTTTCTGACACTGCTCTAATGGGAACATGTGACACCAGCATGGTAACTGCTGACATAAGGACTTCATGTGGACGGGTAGTGAAGACTTTAGTTAGGTAAACCCTGTCCTGATAGCATGAGGGCAATAACTCCTCTGATTTCCGTGAAATTGCTAAAAGGCTTTCACTTAACTCAGAGGTCATGGATCTTGGAGTGGCTGCTACCACAATGGAAATATCATGGTACATGGACACCAACTTACAGAAGTTCTGAGGGGGTGAGGATATGTGAACTGCACTCGGTTGATATTTTTCTCTGCTTTTTTTGATGTGAGACTTTAGGCCTGATGATATAATCAAGTTGATCATGAAAATTTACAGCAGTTATGTTTGGGAAGGAAGGCTATGCCTTGGAGTTACACGTGAGAGAAGAAATACCAATGTCTTTGGTCAGGGATGCTACAGAGTGGCTTGACGTGGCCAGTGGAGATAAGTGGAAACATGATATGGTGGTTTCATTAAAAGGCATTCAGCACATGCCCCTGCCTTCTATTTTTCCTTCCTTCCTGTCTTCATTTTTCTTTCTTTCTTTGGTAAGAACACTTAACATGAGATCCACTCTCTTAACAGATTTTTTTAAGGTTACAATACAGTATTGTTATCTATAGGCACAATGTTGAATTGCAGTTTATTAGAACTTATTCATCTCACATTAACTGAAATTTTACACCTATTGAGTAGTTACTTTCCATTTATCCCTCTACCCCAACCCCTGGCAGCCACCAATATATTCTTTGCTTCTATGAATTTGACTATTTTTTTTATTAGGCTATCATTGATATACAATCTTATGTTCAGGTTTCACATGAACAACATTGTGGTTACTACATTCCCCCCTATAATCAAGTCTCTACCACATACCCCATTACAGTCACAGTCCATCAGCATAATAAGATGCTATAGAGTCACTATTTGTCTTCTCTGCGCTATACTTCCTTCCCTGTGCCCCCCTATATTATGTGTGCTAATCATAATGCCCTTTAATCCCCTTATCCCTCCTTTCCCACCAACCCTCCCCAGTCCCTTTCCCTTTGATAACTGTTAGTCCATTCTTGGGTTCTGTGAGTCTGCTGCTATTTTGTTCCTTCAGTTTTTGCTTTGTTGTTAAACTCCACAGATGAGTGAAATCATTTGGTACTTGTCTTTCTCCGCCTGGCTTATTTCACTGAGCATAATACCCTCTAGCTCCATCCATGTTGTTGCAAATGGTAGGATTTGTTTTCTTTTTATGGCTGAATAATATTCCACTGTGTATATGTACCACATCTTTATCCATTCATCTATTGATGGACACTTAGGTTGCTTCCATTTCTTGGCTTTGTAAAAAGTTCTGTGATAAACATAGGGGTGCATATGTATTTTTGAATCTGGGATCTTGTTTTCTTTCAGTAAATTCCTAGGAGTGGAATTCCTGGTCAAATGGTATTTCTATTTTTAGTTTTTTGAGGAACTAATTTACATTCCCACCAGCAGTGTAGGAGGGTTCCTCTTTCTCCACATCCTTGCCAGCATTTGTTGTTGCTTGTCTTTTGGATGTTGGCCATCCTAACTGGTGTGAGGTGATATATCATTGTGGTTTTAATTTGCATTTCTCTGATGACTAGTGATGTGGAGCATCTTTTCATGTGTCTGTTGGCCATCTGATTTGGAGAAGTGCCTGTTTGGATCCTCTGCCCATTTTTTAATTGGATTATTTGCTTTTTGGTTGTTGAGGCACGTGAGCTCTTTATATATTTTGAATGTCAACCCCTTATTAGAGATGTCATTTATGAATATATTCTCCCATACAGTAAGATGCCTTTTTGTTCTACTGATGGTGTCCTTTGCTGTACAGAGCTTTTTAGTTTAATTTAGTCCCACTTGTTCATTTTTGCTTTTGTTTCCCTTGCCCGAGGAGTGAATTTGACTATTTAGATAAATTATATAAGGGGAATCATGCAGTATTTGTCCTTCTGTGATTGGCTTATTTCACTTGGCATAATGTCTGTAACATTTGTCTATGTTGCAGAACTTCCTTCTTTTTAAAAACTGAATAATATTCCATTATAAGTATACATAACATTCTCTTTATCTATTCATCCACTGATGGACATTTAGGTTGCATTCATATGTTGGCTGTTGTGAATAGTGTTACAATGAACATGGGAATGCTAATATTTCTTCAAGATCTTGATTTCAATTCTTTGGGGTATATATGCAGAAGTGGGATTGCTGGATCATGTAGCCATACAACTCAATAGCTAATAATCTGATTTAAAAGTGGGCTGAAGACTTTAATAGACACTTCTCCAGTGAAGACAAACAAAAGGCCAACAGGTATATGAAAAGATGCTCAATATTACTTATCATTAGGGAAATTCAAATCAGAACCACAATGAAGTATCACCTCACATCTGATGCCACATCCAATAATAGGATAGCTATTATCAAGAAAACAAAAAACAACAAGTTGGCAAGAACGTGGAGAAATGCTTGTGCATTTTTTGTGGCAATGCAAAATGGTGCCACCACTATGAAAAATAGCATGGAGGTTCCTCAAATAATTAGAAATAGAACTACCATATGATCCTTTCTCCTTCTTGCTTCATGAAGCATGGCAGAAGAGGGTCATACTAGAGGGAGAGTAGACTGGTGGCTGGAAGGAGTCTGAGGATTTGTGAAGTGCCCATGATTCCCAACTCCGGACTATTTAGTGAAAGAAAGAGAGAAAGAAACTTTTCTCTTGTTTCATCTCAGTGTTATTTCAGGTCTCTGTTACCCTCAGCTGAACCTAATTCCAAGTAATACATTTCAGAATAGTAATTTTGGTAAAGCTTTTGCTATGTTTATTTAGAAAAGATCTGAACTTTGCCATAAATCACTGGGAATTGATCTGGCTCAAGTGGAGATTATCTGGAATGTGCTATGGGCATGAAATATGCAAATGGTCCACTGACTGGGGTTTATCTTTTGTGAACAAGTTGACAGGTGATAGATACCAGTGATTCCCAACTGATTCGTTTCTTTCTCAAAGACTTACCCTTTGGACAAATCATGAGCTATGGGAACTTCTGTCTATTTTGAGATGTTTAAGGCTTGCCCAGAGTTCTGTCCAAGATTTCTGAGGATTGCTGGGTGAAGCTTCTGTGTCATGGTGACCTCTGGGTTCTCATTCCTTGTTATGAGCTGGTCCTCTTTTGTCCAGCAGCTGTTCTCCTTTATTTCTCAGGTCCTTCCAGTGTGGAACACAACTCTTTCTTCTTGTTCTCTCAGATTCCCTCTCAAACCACTTTGCCTGAAGGTTTGGGGACAGTTAGACAGTTAGTAAAGAGCTTTTTGCCCTGGGCCTGTTCACAGTTGATGCAAAGAAACAATGATACTGTGAAATAAGTCTTTTAAAAAATTCAATTAAAAAATTTTTTTTGTTCTTTCAACAGTTTTTTTATTGTAGTAAAACATGGAGAACATGCAATTTGCCATTTTAACATGTACAATTCTACATGCACATTTTATGTATATAATTCAGTGGCAGTAATTACATTAATAATGTTGTGCAACCATCACAATTTTTTGATTTTTGATTCCCAAATCAAATTCCTACACAGAGTCCTCCTCTCTCACCCAGAGGTATGACTATCCTCAGAGAGATCACAGTCTTATTCTCAAGTAACAGGAATTCAGGAACTGGAAAAATCCCTATGCTTCCCTCTGATGCAATTTAAGCCACTCTCATTCCTCCAGCTGACCGTGGTAGAATCCACAGAGCTGAGGATGGATTGGGTGTCAATGGTACTGTCAAAGCCTGATGGTTGTCAGCCTTCTGGACTCTGATACTCAATTGAGAAGCAGACGTGTGATAGGTAGGATAGCTATATACTCTTGATCCTGGTTCAGCCTTTGACCCTATTGCAAATGGTTGCAGTTCTGAACCATGGATCAGGAAGAGGACAGCTTAGAACAGGGAATGCTAGAAGCTGCAGCCAGGAGGGATCTTGGGAATGCATATGGTCAAAGAGGAATGGGTGTGTATATGTGTAGGGGGAAATGGGGAAGACTGCATCTCTGGGAGACAGGTCACAGTAGAGTTGGAGGCTCTACTCTGCTCACTTCCCTTTTGCCCCTCCGAAATAATTCTAGAGGGCTACAGTCATGCTAGAATTTGACAGCTGAATTTCAAATGATAAAGCAAGAGATGAAGGGAGAGATTATTTGGGCAGTTCAGACAATGGGTTAAATGTGCAAGGCTGTTTGAAGCTGTGATTCCCATCTATTAATAAAGTCCAACTGTGCAGTGTCACCAAAATGGTGTAATGATTAGGCTGATAGTGGAGTTCTGGACAGTATGAATGACATACAAACATGGGAATGAGCTAGTGGTGAGTGGAGCAACAGGATTGTTTTGTACAGAGTTCTGGAGGGAAGTCACAGACAACAAGCTATTCTTAGATGGGGAAGGGGACTGTTAATTCCCAGACTTCAATTTAACTACAGAGACCATGTGCCTATCAGCAGACAGGTGTGTCTTGGGCTGCATGAGGCCCCTGACTACAGAGTGTTCTGTGGCCATATGCTGTGGGCCTAAGCTTCAAATACATTCATTGACCCTCCTTCCCTCCAGTCCAGAGAGGAATGACTGAGGGATTCTATGCCCAATGTCCCCAGTCACCACACCAGTCCTCCTCCTGAGCTCTCCCCTCTCCCATCCTGGCCTGGACATGGTGCCCAGGACATCTGCTTTCTCCATTCTGTCACAACAGCTCCATTTCCAATCCCGATTGCACATGCTCTGGGTCTAGGGCCCAGCTCTTATTCACACAAATTTTCAAAGTGCTCAGGTTCGAAACCCATTTCAGAAAGAAGGAACCAGCTGTTAAATGTAAGGAGACTGCTATGCCCACTATCAGATTCCAGCTTGCTTGGGGCTGACTGACTACACTGCAGCTGAATTCCTGGGAAGGGAACTGAACCTTGAATTGGACGGGCATGTGGGGGACAGCTGCATCCCATCATGCCACAGTACCAGTTGAGACCACATGCCCTTCCATGCCTGGAGCAAGGAACCCTGCCCTGGGTGCTCTTCTTCCAGCCACCATGCACTCCTGATGAACCTATTTCTGCTCTGTTGTCAGACCATATGCTATTATTTCAATCTGTTCAGTGAGTAGAAGGCCCCAAGGTGCTCTGGTTTGAACCCACGCTGTATTTGATAAGGCTGGGCTCAAGAATTCTCAGAAGCAGAGCCCCTCTATATTGTCTCCTGGGGGTAGAAGCTGGCCTCCGTAGCCTGGTGATTTTAAGAGGACACAGAGCAATTGGGTATTTGGAGGCTGCCATGCCTGTCTTGGCTGTGTGTGTGCACAGTGGAATGATCACCCAGAGGGGAGGATTAGTGGGAGTGAGGAGCAGGTGCTCAGACCCCAGTCATCTCTGGGCTTCCCAAAATGCTTAAATAGCCCTGTCCCCGCAGTGGTCTCAGGAATCAGAGCACTGTTGGAGGTAACCCGCAGCTCTGGTCCTGGTGCTCTCCAAAGCGTTCAAGTCTGAATGACTGGAGCACGAGGCAGATTGGAGGAGAGAAGAGGACTCAGGGTGCCTGCCCTGGTGGAGCAGAGACTGGAGGAGCTGCTGGGGAGTGGGCGAGGGGTGGGAGAGGTGACTGTGCTGGCAGACACTGGTTAGGTGGTACCCACACTGAACTGGAAATGGGAGGAATTGATTAAATCAGTGGTCTTCAAAGTGGGGTGTGCAAGATGATCCATTTGGATGTAAAAGAAAAATTAAGACTTCGGTTTATGTTTTAGTGTAAAAATAAAGAATTTAGGATTTATCAATATTTACTGTATGGATTGATACAGGCACTGTTACTCAGCCCTTGTGTCCGGGATGTATCATAGTAGAGGGGTCCTTAGGGGAAGCAAGGGGATTCTACTATACAGGGGAGGGAGTGACTGTGGTACCCTCCCTGCTCCAGTTGCTTTCAAATGAACCCTGAGGTATTATAAATTACTTGTATCCCAGGTTGTAGATAGGTGATATCATCTAACTACCATTTAACTAAACTAATTCTCACAAAAGGGACAAGTGGTCTGAAAAGATTCCTGCAAATAAGTCCCCGGATAGAAAATAATATGAGTTGTACAAGCAAAAGCAAACTCAGATAAACGGCAATTTCCTACCACTCATACAAGATCCATTACAACGCTGTTTCCGACAAGGAAGTTGGACAGAAAAAAGATCAGATTTATAAAAGAGACTAATTGGAATATGGATCTGTATCACTAGAGTTAGCAGCCAACCTAAGGGTATATTGAGACTTGAGCAATTAGCTAATAATAATATAAACATGCCATCATGATCAGCAAGACATGTAACTTCTATATACCCAGAGCATGAAGACAAACCTCTACAGTTCTGGGGGGGATAATCCAAGTCATGCAATGCTTAGTTGTGTCCTTGTGTGAACTATTATTAAATATAATAAACATGTTTAGAGTAAAATCTCTCATTCTTAATAGTAAAAGGCAAAATGTCAGTCACCATTGTTAGAAAAATACGCTCTTCTATCTATTATGGTTAAAGTGTTTGAATTAGTACCGAGAAAAGATGGCAGCAAAAAAAAAGAAAAATACATTCTGTTGAAAAACAGAGAGAAAACATTGCTGAAGATGTGAGGGCCCGTTTCTGAACCCACAGTGTGTTGTGGAGGTTGGCTGTAGGCTGGAATCAAGTTGCTAACAAGCTTCCCCTAAGTCTTTGCCATACTTTTCAATGACAGCATTTATAAAGGAATAGATCTTCTTATCTACTAAAGGAAAGATGTTTACAGTATGAATGGCTTATTTTGTATAACATGCTGTGGTTTTTATGTGCTGAAGTGGAATATAAAATGTGGGGGTAGGGGCAGGGAGGGACTACATATAAAACTCATCTATTGCATCATTCATCTACAAATTCCAACAATAAAGAAGTTGAAGTTAGAAGAGTACAAAGTACTAGAGGATGTCAATAAAGTAATAAGGTTAATTTGAAAAAGTTCTTAAAATGTAATAGAATCTTTAAAATGATATGTAGAATGAGATGATGAAAACCTTTTATCTTACTCAAAGGTTTACTATCTCAAGGCAAAGAACTTAAAAGCTGTGGAATTTAAAGACGTGTTTCCTTAACAAAAAGGTAAGTATTCCAAATCTGCTGACTTCTGATGTGCTGGCTTGGGACAGTCACAAGTGCATGTGTGCATGCACACGCGTGTGCATGCACACACACAATGTATCCTTTCAGGTAAAGGTGCTGTTTTAGCTATGAATATAACATTCTTTAAAAGAATCATGTTATGGGGAAAGCACTTTGAATATTGATCTTTGGAACTGTTTCCATCATCACGTGATTTTAATGCCAAAATGATGTATGTCCATGTCACCCATATGGAATGTTATAGCCACAATCTTCAAAATAAAGATGTGTTCTTTTAAATCTATTTTGTTATCTCCCAAATGAAGAGTTTCAAGAATTAAGAAAATCCCATTGTTAAAAATATTCACAAGAACAACTGATGAAAGCATCATTGGAAACGTGGGCTTCATGGACAAAGGAGTTTTATTGTGGAATTTCACATTTGCAAAATTGGTAGATGGGATTTAAACAGTGAGAATTTGATCTAAGAAGTGTAACCAAAGATAGAATTCTTCTATTTGGGTCTATGTATCTTTATGTGATATCTTTTTTTGGGGCTATAACAGCCATTAGGACTAAGTATTGACATTAATTGAACTTAAAAGCATACTTTCTAGTCTCATAAAATATTAAACTAAGATTAATCTAAACCACTTTTAATCATGTTGCTCTCACTAAGCAGAGTTTTGCTAATAACTTTGAAAGGAAAGTGGTATACTGTACTATTTATCAAAAATGAAGTAATTTGAAGTTAATGTTTCATCTTTACCACCCCTTTCAATGGTTTTTAGTGTGCCTTATAACATATAATAGTTGCATGTGCCTAACATTTATAAATAAGAAATTTTAAATATCAGGCTATCAAGTAGAAAGAATAAAACTTGGTACTTAAATGAGACAACTGTGTGAAAGCAGTTGGCACAATGAGGATACACAGTGGGTGCTCATTAATGAATAGATTCACTTCCTTCCATGGTGACAAATTTGATATGAGGAACGAAAAAGGGTAAGAGTCAAGGTGGCTCCCAAGTGTGGCCTGGGGGAGTAAGAGGTGGTGCTATGGGTCATTAAGACTGGAAATAGGAGCAAGTTCTGGCACTTCCTGGGAGGAAATTAGGAGTCTGAGTTTGGATACGTTTCCATGGGCCTACAACCTCGAGTGGAGAGGTGCCCCGGGAAGTTGGATACACCAACTGGGCTGGAGATGAGGTTCATGTGTCAATAGCAGGCAAGAGCTGTTAAAACGATGGGAGTGGGTGAGATCCCCAGAGTGGGCCAGCAGAATGAGAGCGGAGGCAGGCAACGGTGGGACCCCAGGGGAACACACAATGAAAAGCCAGGTTGTGGAGGCCGAGAAGCTGCAGTGACCCAGGTACATAGAAAATTTGGAGAGAGAGAAAGGGGCGGTGGGCACCAATTCCCCAAACTGTACAAGCGTTCCAGGAAGGAAGGTGTAGTCAACAGGTTCAAATGCTGGGGAGAGGAGAGTAAGGGGCTACAAGGCACCCCCTTTATTGGCAACTAGGACAGTCGGTCTTGGAAGGGTGGGTGTAAAAGCCAGAGAGCAGAGCGTTGGAAGAGTGAGTGTGCGTGTGTGTGTGTGCGCGCGCGCGCTGGGAGGGGCAGGAAGGTGATCCAAGGGACCAGGCGGACGCCCAGGAGAAAACCGATGCTTCCAGGTTCGGTCAGCTACGGGGTAAGTCACCTGTTCGGGGGCTGTGACCTCAGAATCTCACCTTGGGGAAAGTCCTGACAGAGGAGGAGCAAATTTGTGCTCTCGCGGTCTGGTGGGTGGTATCCGAGGCGAGGTCCGAGGAGCCTGACTAGAGCCTGACCCCGGGTGCCGGCGAGCGCGCTTCCGGCCCGGGGACAGGGCGACCGCCGCGCCCCTGGAGCTCTCAAGTTTCCTGTTGACAGCGCGGCCGGGGCGCTTCAGGTAGCGGCGGGCAGGCCTGGGTGGCGGGCGGCCGGGGGCGCAGACCTGCGCGGCGCTGCGGCCAGACCCGCGCCCCTCTGCTGCCTGCTCGCCTCTCCCGGGCTGCACGCCCAGGGAGGGCACCGACTGGGCCGGCGCGAGCCTGGCGAGCTTCTTCCTGGGGGGTCGACCCACCTCCACCGGGCCGCCCGGGGTCTGGGGCGCCGACCCGCCGCAGCACCTCCCGCTCGGGACGCTGACCCCGCCCCTGCCGCCCCGCAAGCTCCGTCGAGCGCGGGCGGGGGGCGCGGCCTGGTCCCTGCCCAGCGCCAGGGTGCTGAGGTGCTGGGCCGCCCCTCCGCGGCGCTTTCTGTGCGCGCGACCCAGCGCCGCCACCTGCGCTCCAGACTTGCGGGCCGCGCCTTTCCGGCCCACGGCATGGCCCTGTCCGCCGAACCCGAGTGCGCGCAACGCTGCGCTGCTGACCTTGGGCCCGCGGCCCGTGGCCCCCGCGGCCCAGGGCGGGAGTCGGAACGCCCTGGGCTCGGAACCCTGGCCCTGGACTTCCCAGCACACCGAGGCGGCGCCTCTGGCATGGGCGCATCCCTGCCCAGGCCCTTGTCTGTGCTCCTGCCCCTGTCCCTGAGGTGGCCTGGGTTCCAGAGACCTCAGGTGAGCCAGCCGCCTCTCAGCTCCCTGGTGGCCTACAGTGGATTAGCAAGGTTTAGAGAAATCAAGGGACGCGGGACTTGCTGTCGCTTAAGCGTCAGACAAGTTTCCAGGTGTTTGAGGACTGGCCAGATGCGGGCATGGAGACAGGAGGAAGGACAGGATGGCAGGGTGATGGGGGCATTTGAGGCCCTCATCCTTCCCTCTGGCTCCCTCCCTGCAAGGTAGGTGAAATGAGCTTTGGCAGTCTGCTTTCTGCCCTTGAACTTCCTGGTAGCTGCCTTGCCAGGGAAGCTGCTAATGGCTTGTCTTGGCTGGAGAAGCGTGAATTTTGATAGGCCCTGGAGTAGGAGAGGCTTGTTAACTAGAGTGTTATTTCCCCAAACTGTTAGGTCCTCGTATGTATGTGTCTGGAAGCTTGGTGATGACAATTAGTGAAGGAGTTGGGTGAAAGCAGGAAGCACTAGGAGGAATTTTTAGCATGGTCCTGAGTCTTTGTTGGCTATCCCCTTGGATGTGGTGACCAACATTTGGCCATCTTCAGGGAAAAGCTTGCTGCAGCTGGAACCCTCACAGGAGAGATTCCTTCCCTGGCTGTGAAGTGTCAATCCTGAGAGGTAGTCAAGCCATTGAGCCAGGCAGACAGAGCCCCAGTCAGCTTTCACCTCTGGGAGAGCTGTCAGCAGGTTTGGAGTAGTTAGCCTCGCCTGGCTACAATTCTGGCTTCAACTCTGAAGGGCCAGCATGCCCTTAAGATGATGGTATGGGGCTTCTCTGTCTGAGATCACCGATGGGGCTTGCATAGGTGGGTTGCTGGGAAACTCTTGGACCTCTCAGCCCCACCCTCAACCCAACTTCAGTCTTCTGAGATCCTGGATAAGGGGGAGTGGCTCTCAGCTGGGGCAAGAAGTTATTTGAGACATGAGATCTGTTTTTCTTGTCCTTATATTGGGTGAATATTCTTCAATGGCCTCAAAATCAACTCCAGATCTTGAAAATACCATTGGCAGGTAAAATGTAGCCTTAGGGCTCAGCAGGGAGATACTTTTTCTCCCCTAAACCTACTCATTGACCTTCTGGGATCTTTCCCCAAATATATTAATCTCTTAGTTCTTCTGTGTGCTGGCTGCATAGCTAGGACAGGAGACCATGGCTAGGGCATAGGAGGATGGGCTCATGGCTGGAGTGCTGGCATGTACAGTTACTCCTTTTGATCTGGTTTTACATTTAAACATTCTTTCCTTCTGATTGCCCCCAGGTAGGAGCTTGAGGAAGTGCCTGGCATAATAATGCTCAATAAATAATGTTGAGTAAAAGGAATCATGATGAAAATTCATGTTCATTTTCTCAGTTGTATTCTCTCTCTACCTGATATCATGATGACAATGATGTTGATAGATAATACTTATAAAGCACATACTATGTGCTGGGTACTATTTCAAGCACTTTACATATGCTAATTTAATAATCATTACTGACCTATGAGGTCAGTACTGTTATTATCTACATTTTATAGGGAACAAAACTGAACCAGAGAAGTTTAGTAGCTTGCCCAAGGTCATGCAACTAAGTGGTGGAACAGGATTCCAACCTAGACAGTCTGGCTTGAGTCCATATTCTTAATCATACACTGTACTGACCCTTGAGATTGCCTTAGGTAAATTCATCACTTAGCTCATTCACTCATTCATTATTTTATGTATTCATTCATTGAGCAAATATTTATTGATGCCTACTGTGTTCTAGGCATGGGGATATAATAGTGAGTGCGATGGACAAGGTCTGTCATACAACTGATATTTAGCAGGTGAAGCCCCTTTGCCAGCTCCCATGTGAATCATGCACACCTCAGAAACTAGAAGGAAAATGAACCCCTCTAGGCAAGCCCACAGCATTCTTTTAGGGGATCAGAGAGTAGTATCTTTGTTGATGAGACATGATTTGATTCCAGCCTTTCCTGTCTTTTGGAGTTTGTAAGGGTTACTTAACTAATAAAAGTGAATGTAGTCTGGGCTCCTCAGCAGGGGAGGCAGGCTTTGGGCCTGGTTATCATAGATTGCCTTAATGTCCATTCACAGGGGAAATAAGGCTTTGAGCTTGGGACCAGTGCTCCTCATCCCAAGGAGCCTTGTAGGCCATGAGGAGCAGTGACGTGTTACGCTCCAGGTGGAATTGTGAGGTCCTGAGCAAAACTTGACCTCATGAGACAGGGCCACAGTTTCTTGCTAAGCTGTTTGTGTTCAGGAGGGTACTCTATCCCTTTACCTCTAGCAGGACCCTTGGCCATTGTCCCAACCTATGACATCTTAGCAGGGCTACGGCCCATCTCTGTCCAGACCTGATGCAATGGGTCTCCCGCCCATACCTGGGCTCCAGGAAGGCAGCTTTCTCTAGGTTGGAAAATGAAGGCGCAAAGTGCAAGGCATTTTCCAAAGCTTGTGCCACAGGATATTAATAGGTGTTTTTTCCTATGGTGGCGTGGTCAGAGGGTCAAATAAGTGTGTTGAGTTCAACAAAATTAAGTAGCTTTCCTTACCTCAGCACTTCTGGGGTGCTAGTAGGAATTGTGCATGAATCCCAATAAGGGACTATGGTATGCAATATTTTTCCAAGCCTTTTGACCTTTATGTTCTACAGACACCACTATGGAAAATGCTTGTTTAGACTAAGGTCTGGTAACATGGTTTGGTTAAAGGTGCAGAATAAAATACCCTCAGTGGGTTGGATCCAGGTAGGTTCTCAGATGCATAGGTTAGGATGCTCACAAGCAACCTCCATTGTACCTCCCCATCCCCCCAAACACACCAGCAGAAGAAACCATTTACCCCTCCTCCATTCTGGAAGAACAGTACTAAGGGCTTGGATTTTTTTCCTCTGTATTTTTAAGCCCATTTAATTATTTAATGAATAAGTATTACCCTCCTTCTGGGTTGCTTGTAGCCTGCTGATTCCACGACCTGAAGCCTATTATTGAAACAGCTGTGAGAACAGGTGGATCATAATCTCTGGGTAGCTAAAGCCCAGCAGCAGCTTGAGGATCATATGTCAACCCTGTAATCCTTCTCTGTAAGTATAGGAATTATTATTATGTGGGCTCAGGAGGGTACAACCTCACTATTGGACATGAAGAGGTGACTCAGGCCCAAGTCAGGCCTAGAGCTAGTCTTCCTGGTAAACAACTGACCCATCCTTTCTGGGCTCTTCTCCCCAGGATTTCAACAGCACCACAGAAATAGCCATTTTGCTCATGGTTATTTCCCAGACGCACACCATTTGTCTAAGTCACTGGGAGGCCATGTGTCTGTTCTGAGCCTTCCCTCACAGGACTGTCTTTCTCCTAAAAGTCAGGTGAAGAGTGGAGCTTTGCACCCTGTGATGCTGCTTAATTCACCCTGCTTCCTTTAGAGGACTGCCTCTGTGGGTCCCCTGAGGCAGCTCCACCTTCTCCAGGGAGCGTGGCAGCTGCCGGTGGAGGGTGGCTGAGTCCAGCCAACGCTCAGGAGGCTTCTCTGAGCTGGAGGCCCGTTTGGAAGCTGTGAGCAGCAGTAAGGAGGAGAGGATGGGGCGGGTGGGCTCCGGGTCAGGCAGGACATACTTCTTTTCTGTGGGTGTGCGCATGTGAATGTGTGCGTGCTTTCACGCACTGGTAGAGCCTGTCGGGCTGCGCAGTCACCTGCGATGTCAGCTTCTTTCAGGGAAGAGAGGAAGGAGTGGGACAAGACATGCCAGCTTTTCATCCTAGCCTGTTCCAGGCTGAGGCTTCCCCTCTTCCTGAGTCTCTGTCCTCTCCTGGGAAGGGAGAGAACAGTTCATAGTCTTTCCCTCTTTTAGAGAAGGCAGGGAGGAGCGAGCTTGGCTTTAGCAACTAGGCTCAGAGCTCCTCCTGTCAGTGCTGGGGTACCCTCAGGAGGTTTGCTTTGGGGCCTTTCTGAGGGGAGGCAGGGCAGATGGATCCCCTTGATAAGATGAATCTGGTTGCTAGGCCAAGCATGAAGTGGGGTTCAAGACAGAAACAGCAGAGGGGATGATATTGTACATAACTGCCCAGCTCTCTGGGGTCTGGATGTTAGAGGGAAGCTGTGGCTTCTCTTCTGTGGCTGGTCAGGAAGTCTGAATGTACTGTTGCGTTGGAGCAGCCGTGGCTTGTTTCTTGCTCTGGAGAGGGCTGTGAACAGGGCCAGGACACTGAATTCAGGATGCAGCAGCTGTGGGTAACTGGCATTACCTGGGCCCTGTAGGACTCTCGGAAATTTTCCACTTACATTTCATGTTCACAGAATTTCTAGCCCAGACTTTTCCTGCTCTTGCTCACGGCTGCTCACAGATATGCAAAGCAGAGACCTCCCACCCAGCAGTTGCTGATAGGACCTGGCTAGCTGCACTTACACTGACTCAGCTCAGCCTCCCAGTAGCTGGAGTGCACCGCCTGTGTGGCATCTACAGGATCAGCCATGGAGACTCCATCGCCAGTCTCAGGTCTGTGTTGTGGGTTCTGACGATGGGAGTCTGGCAAGAGCAAGGAACAGTTTCATTTATTTAAGGAGGGGATTCAAATGGTACTGTGCTTCCTTTCTGGAGGGGCTGTGGTAATGAAAAGTTTGTTGAAATTAGTGGCACTTTACAGCTCTCTAACTTTGGGACACTTCTTCTTTGGAGGCTGTTGTATGTAACAACGAGATAAGCTATATCACTGGCTGATGCCGGTGAATTCGTAGTTAGGCCTTGCAAGCCTGGTGAAAAAGGGTTGAAAGCCAGGCTTCAACAAGCAGCTGGAGCTTTAGCTCTGCTTGGCATCTGCAGAGTGGGCTTTCCTCGTCATTCCTGGCCTGGCAGGCAGGTGTCTGTAGATCTGAGAAAAGAGACAAACTCTGGAGAGTGGGGTGGGCAGGACTGGATGTCCAGAAGACACCAGGCTTCTAAGACCCACTGATCTAGCCAGTACCCCAGCTGGGTACTTGGTCCAACCAAGGCATGGATCAAAACTCTATCAATTATTTAAGACACTGGTAGTAGTTCTTCAGGAGATTCATATGGGTTCTGTAAAAAAGGGGCCTATGGCGAAGTGCTTCTCTGTCATCCTTAAGTCTTTGATGTCTCTTGTGAATCGGGGGTGAGGGCCTATGGAATGCATTATCTCCTTAATAACTGTCCATGGGACCTGCTTTACTAGTAGCAACTATTGACCTGTCATGGGAAAAGGTTGATTTAAGCTATTTAAGGTGAAAAAAAAGATCTTTTGTAGAAAGATGCATCCTGAAAAG
The DNA here is from genome assembly GCF_040802235.1 of Manis javanica. NCBI lineage: Eukaryota > Metazoa > Chordata > Mammalia > Pholidota > Manidae > Manis > Manis javanica. Next base: position 31,303,440 of record NC_133166.1, read on the forward strand.
TAGGCGTAGTTGACTTGAGCAGGCTAAAAAATGCTTCATGGAAAAACAAAGCAGACTCTGGCTTAACAGCCTTCAGCCACAGAGGATACCCCCATGGCCATTTCTGAGGGGGTCTAGTGGAGTGTGGCTGGGTCAGGCTCATGGGTGTTTGTGGAGGTAAGGGGTAGGAGGTAGGAATGTGATGGTGAGCAGCTTCCAGCTTCCCTCAGGGCAAGAGCAAATGCAGAGATGCATCTCAGTGGTATGATTCCCTTTGGACCGGCCTGCCTCTGGTGTGGGTTAGGCGGGAGAAGACTAATTGCCAAAACCCAGGAAGTAGAAGTTTGATTTGTTTTCCTATTGTTCTTTCTTTTTATAAACTCTTAAGTCTGTTCCTTTTCATTCTATCCTTTCTGTGTTTGTTAAAATGACATTATAACATCATCAGTGATCAAGATCAAGTATTGCCTCACACAAGGCAATCCTGCCATCTGGTCATTGGAGTGTGTGTCTCTCTTGCAGCCCTTATTTATAAGGGGATGCATTTTCATATCATTCTAATCAAAGCCTGGGTATAGTTTTACGTATTAATTTTTTCATTTATTGCAGCTATTTTTTTTATGATTGCACTATCCTCATAATTATAAATTTGATTGCTTAAGTGAGTATGCTCTAATTTGGATATTTTAAAGCTATTTATATAGAGTTCAGGTCAACATCTTTGTGTATTTCCCCTCCTTTAGATTCCTTTTTTAGAAAGCAATTTCTAGAAGGGAGCTTTATTTCTGTCAAATGGTATAGATGCTTTAGGCATTTGCTACCCCTTGCCTGGGCCTGTTTGATTTCTACTTCTGAGATGTGAGGTTTTGGAATGTTGTACTTGACTTCTGGCCTTAGAGGGTGTGGGTGGTGATCCAGTTTTGTTCTTACTTAACAGGTCCTCCTGGGTCTAGTTCTGTGTCTGTTTCTCCATTTTCCTCCCACCACGGTTTTCTCCCAGCCTCTGCTCTGATGATTTCCAGCTTTCCCTTCTCTCTGCTATCAGGGCATGCAACCTCCAGTCAGCTCTGTTCATCTTCCTCTTTGCATGACAGGCCTTTGCTATCTTGGCCTCTGCTGCACAGGCTAGCATAGTTCGTGCAGAGGTGCCTCTCCCCACACTGGCTCCCTCCCACTCAGCCCCCTGCGGGGAAAGAGGCCCAGGAAAGGCACGCCATGGTGTGGAGGGAAGGAAGAAATTGGTTTCACAGTCAAGGGGCCCACCAGAAGTACTCTGACTGCCAGTTACTAGCCTCCTTTCTTCCTTCCTGTCTGTGTGGTGAATTAGACCCCGGTGCCTCAGAGAAGACCAGAGCAACAAGCCTCCCTGGGCACTGGAAACCTCTCTGGCACTTAGAACTGAGAGGGCCTTGGGGACCACTTACTCCAGTCTCTATCTGACAGATAAGAACATTGTGAGGTGCAGAGAATGACTGTCCCAGGATTGCTCAGTGAGTCCCTCCTCCCCTGTAATTGCTTCCTCTCGCTGCCTGATAGCAACTAGGCACAGTCTTCCCTTCATGCTCATCTGTTGGGCCGACAAAACCACTTCTCTCTTTAAACCTTCCTTAAATAAATTGTGGTAATTCGTGGGCAGGTAACGCTCCTTCTAGAGCAACTCCTTGTTGATGGGATGTGGTATCTCTTCCACAAGGGTGATGCTGGGGGCAGTGAGGAGACGAGACTTGCCCTGACACGCAAATGGACAAAGAGAAGCGGTACAGTGTAATGGTTAGGACAGCATGGGAACCAGGTGCTAGGGTTCAAATCCCTGCACAGAGGCTTGGAGAGGAAAGGGATAGAGGAGTCCAGTACTGAGAACAGCACAAGTCTCTGCCCACTTATTAAAAGTGTGACCATGGGCAAGTTAGCCCTCTGTCCTTTCATTTTCTCATCTCCAAAATGGGAATAATATGATTAACTGAGTTAATAAGTATAAAGGACTTGGCAATGTATACTGAATAACTGCTATGTAAGTGTTGGAAAAAAAGACAGATGGATGGACAGACAAAAAGAAACAGACAGAAAGAAAGACAGAGGAGAAAGGAACCAACCAGGTGATTTAGGCCAGCTTTTGGTAATAAGGAACTAGTGTGCAGAGAGGTAGATAAGAGCAAGCTTCTTTGAGGGAATGAATTTTCAGAAGGACTGTGAAAGGGAATGAGGCCCCCTGCCTGAGATCTTTATTTCATTTGCTGTGTCTTGTTAGAAGTTCCAGATGGCTTGGGAGACTGTGGAACTATGATTATAGCTTCTTTCTTTTCAGCAAAAAGCCTCATTCTATGTGACGAAGAAAGCAACTTTGGCTCACCCAGGATTCCGCTGTCTGCTTTGGGACCTTAGTCTGCCATGAAACCCTCTGGGCTTCCTGACTTTACACTGGGGAGGTTTAGCTGTTGCAGCTGGAATAGCCTCATAGTCTGAAGGAAGGGTCTCTAAGCCCTCCTCTCCCTTCTCCATTATGGAAACAAAGTCAGGAAAAGCAGAGCCGTCAGTGTGCTGTGGATTCCCCAAGCTCGGGAATGTGGAAGTGCACTTAGTTGGACAGTTCATTCTTTGACTTCTGAACATTTGCTTTCTCATGAAGTGTAAGTGGCCCTACACCTTTCACAGCCAATTAGTTGTTGAGCTAATTTTTAAACTTGGCGTGGTGGGTTCGATCTGGGGGATTCCTGAGTTGGCAGCTGACACCAAGGAAAAGGGATTCCTGACCCTTATTTCAGTACTTTCACCTCCCCAACACCAGTGATGAAGGCAGTCCAGTAGTTCACGGAGATTCATGGTTGTTCTTTTTCTGCTAGCAGAGATGCCGCGCCAGTTCCCCAAGCTGAACATCTCTGAGGTGGATGAGCAAGTCCGGCTCCTGGCCGAGAAGGTGTTTGCTAAAGTGCGCCGAGAAGAAGACAGTAAAGATGCCCTGTCCCTCTTCACTGTCCCTGAGGACTGCCCCATTGGGCAGAAGGAGGCCAAGGAGAGGGAGTTGCAGAAGGAGCTGGCGGAGCAGAAGTCGGTGGAGACGGTGAAAAGGTTTGTGCCCCCACCTCAGCCCTGGTGTGCAGCTATGCTAACCCAGCTGGGCTGTGGGCTTGTATCCTAAGAGGGGGAGCCTCGTGGAACTGGCTTACCCTGGGAACTGTGTTCATTTCTTTAACAAGACCATTTAATTCACCACTTATTTCTTGAAGGACATTTCAGTGCCTCCATCTGGTTGAAAGGATCAAACTGTTTTATCTCTGCTGCTGCTTTAATAATAAGTCATGTGCATAAGTACTCACATTTCCAAATGACATTTCCATTTTCTTTTTGGAAATCTGAGGAATTCTTGGGAAACACTGGGTTTACTTCTCATCACTTGACTAATACTTTGCATTATTAATTAACTCAACTCACTAGTTGCCAGGTGCTTGCTGGGCCTAGGGTTACGATAATGAACAAGATAGATACAGTCCCTGCCATGTAGAGCTTACAGTTGGTCTAGACAATAGGCAAGGAACTGAACAAATTAATTAAAAAATGATAAGTTATGATAGATGCTGTATCAGTCAGGGTCTAACTAGAAAAACAGAAACCAGTTGAATGTTGGAAATGGAATTTTAATGCAGAGAATTGGTTGCAGAGGTGATAGAGAACTGAGAAGACTACCAGGGGAGAGGCAGCCCAGAAGTTAGACACAGCAGACTGGAGAGATAATGGAAAGAGGTGTTGTTTCTGGGACCCAGGGTAGAGAAGACAGGACCGTGGTAGTCTTTCCAGTGGAAACTAAAGCCAAGAAGGAGAGGCATCAGCTGCAGAGATGCCTCCCAAAGCAGAGATGGAGGCAGGAGATTCCTGGTGTTAATCCTTCTGGCACATTCCAGTCTCCCCCAGTGGTTGCCATTGGCTGATCCTAGCCAGAAGCCAGCTGACACATAGCTGGAAACAGAGAAGGATAAGGAGTGGATCTGAGGACAAACAGGCCCAGGCCCAGCACAGGTTCTGTGAATGAGATGAATAAGGAGTTGAGGGAGAAAGAGCAAAAGAGAGAGACAGAATGAGAGAGAGTGAGAGAAAAATGAGGGATGGAAGAGTCTTTTTTCAGACTGAGTAGTTAGGTAAAGTGTCTCTAAGCAGGTGACATTGTGGCTGATACTTAAAGGGTGTGAAGAAGCTAGCCATGTGTGAGCTGGGTGAGAACAGGACAAGTAGAGGAGCTAGAACAGAGGCCCTTAAGTATCTTCAAGAGGCGGTTAGAGTAGAGTGTGGTTGGGTAGAGTGTGGTTAAAAGGGGAGGTGCCTTGGGCTGGAGGGGTAGGCAGGGCCCACATCAGACTGGCCCTGTGCTCCCTGATAAGAAGTTTGGATCTTAGTCCATCTGCAGTGGGAGGCCCTCACCCTTTCACAAAGTAAAGCTCTCATCTGCGAGTGCAAAATTAAAAAATAAAAGAGCTTTAAGGAAGTGTCTTCTGGGGCTGTAGCTGGGTGCCTTCCTGGCCAGCACACTTCAGACCTCAATAGCTAATATAGGGGAACTTGAACCCTCTCTCTGACCTAGTTGGTGATCAGGACCTTCTTAAAGTACTCTTTATGTTTAAAGGCAAGTCCTTTCCTTTTATGGTAGTATAGAATTTCAGTATTTCCCTCATTTTTTTTTGGAAAGAACTAAAAAGTCAAGTGCTGGTGTAAAGACAAGGACAGAGCTTCACCATCCATAAAATTAGTGTTTTCCTTCCTCTGAGAGGATGTGAGCCCATGGGTGAAGGGATTGTTGGTGTGTTGGCCAGCTCTGAGTGCTAGGCTTGTGTTGGGTGGGGTGGGGTGGCCCTGGGCCCAGTGGTGTGGCCATCCAGGAAGGGTAAAGAAGAGCATGGCTCTAGATTCTTGTTCACACTGCACTTGCTTAACAGGGGGCTGACTTTGTGAACTGAATGGTCTGCAGGGCCTTCTGTGTCTTATGAACTGGGAATTTTAGACCCTTAATAATGAGAAGAGAAGGAGTCTGGCATTTTTTTATCACCAGGAATAATAGGTTTCTGAGACACTTCCTTTACAGACTGACACGAGGCCTGACATCTGCAAAAAGAGATTGTTCTCTTCTTATCATAGCCCAAGCTAACGGCGATTTGGAAGCCTTCTTCTAAGTCCAAATGGTGCTCCACGGTTTCCAGCAATTCCTTTGCCAGTTCCTCTTCAGAGATTTTGTTGTGTCCTTCCATACTAGGTTGTGGTGGTCTTGGCTTGCACTGCTGCCCCTTTTGACTGGAAGCTCCTTGAGGGCTGTACCTGGTTCCCGCTGTATCTCCAGGATCAGCCCAACAGCCTGTACTGGCAAGCAGTGGATGTGTAGCCACTGCTACCACAGACACCACATTAGGGTGGCCATAGCTCCCTGGACCACTTTGTTTTGCCACTCACTAGCATGCTGTGTGACCTTGGGCAAATTAAGAAACCTCTCTGTGCCTCAGCTTCTTTCTTATCTATAAGGTGGGGATGGTAATAGTAGCTACTTTCATGGGGGTATTTTTGGGGAATGAGGGAATTAGCATATGTAAAAGACTCAGACAGTGCCCCAAGTAAATATTAACCATTTCTCCAGCTTCCTGCTGTGGAGATGGGCCACAAGAGCAGTTGCTGCTTACTGTGGGCTAAGTGCCAAGATATGCAGTTTACTTTCATTCTTTAATTTCCACATCAAGTTTATCAAGTGGACATTCTTATAATCTTAATTTTGCAGATTAGAAAACTAAGACCCAGAGAAGTTAACTTAACTTGCACATGAGGACCCACAGCAAGTGACAGGCAGGGATTAAAACCCATGTCTTTTGAATCTAGAACCTCACACTTTAGCCATGAGGTTATCCCATCTGCAGTCAGTGGTGGGGTTCAGACCTGGAATGACACTGGGGGCTGCTCCCCAGAATATAATTGCCTTCTTGTAAATGAAATGAGGGAAGCTAGGCCAAAGGTCCCCCTAACAACTGGCTTCTTTTCTGCCAAAGGACAGGACAGCCTGGTCCCTGGACTACCTGTCAGATATCCCAGTGTCCTCTGGAGCTGTGAACCCCCAATTTTGTTCTTCAGCTTCACTGCTCTGTGGAGGCATCATCATGCACATATTCAGATGCCAACAGTTTTGTGAGGAACCCTCTCCCCAGCTTCCTCTTCATCTCTGGTTCTTCCCTGACATTCTGGAATATAAATGGTGATTGGAACCTTCCTGCAAGGAGCACACAGGCCTGGAGGCAGCAGCAGGTCTCTAGGTATAGAGTCTGTGGGTTTGGGTTTCAAATTGTAACACGAGATAGTGCTTCTAGTTTGGAAAAGCTTTCCCTCTTCCTCTCTCCTCTGAGCAGCCTGAATATTCTTGGTGTTTAGAGAAGGCTTCTCATCGCAACCATTTTCTTTTTCTCTCTTACTAAAAACAACAACAAAAGTTTATTCTAAGTCTAATGTAAAGGTACAAGCTAGAACCAGGAAGTAAGATGGCTTCTTACAGAAAGAAGAAAAACTTGGGTTGTGAGTAAGAAAGGTAAGCACCTAAAACATGGTGGCTTGCTGTCCAGGATTCCAGCAGCTGTAAGAGCTCAGCTTGGTTCAGACATAACCTTTCCACAGGACTGGAGGCTGACTCCAGGAAGCTAGTGCTCCAGGGTCCAGGGAAGGACATTTAGCAAAGACAGGGCCTTGCCTCTTTAGAAAGATGACATTGGCCAGGTCTCTACTGGAACTACGGGTGGGTCAAATTTGGAAGGAGGGGTGGACTATCTGTGGAATCAAAATTAGGAGGCAAAGATAAGAACACAGGAAATTGCTGGTGGTACCCAGAAGCTATCTTTTGTTCACTTTGAATCTTCTGTTAGCCTAGCCAGAGTTCACCTATCCTACAAAATAACATAGTTGGAATTCGCCAACATTGCTGACAACATGCAACATTTCTGAGTAACCAAAATGCACATTAATGCTCTCCTGGCTCTCCTATTTCTTTTTTTTTAAACAGCTTTATTGAGATAGAATTCACATACCAAACAATCCATCCTTTTAAAGTGAACAATTCAGTGGCTTTTATTTATATTTGCAGAGTTATGTAACCATCACAATCAATTCTACAACATTTTTTTATGTCTCCCAAAGAAACCTGTACTGTTTAGCTATCATTCCCCTAATGCTTTCATTCCATCTCCTGTTCATCTTTACGTCACACAGAGTTCTAATCAGCTTGGCTATCTTGTTTCTTATCCTATTAATGGGTTTAAAGAAGCATATTAGAAATGAGAAGAGAGACTTCTGTTGGCAGGGTCACAGAAATGATGAGTAGGGATTATGGGCTCAGGCTTTGGAGTTGGACCCCTGGGTTCACATGACAGCCCCATCTCTCGCCCCTGACCTCGGGCGAGGCTCTTAACTTCAGGAGCCCATTTTCTGATCTGCTCAATGAGGATAATAAAGAGACCTACCTTGTGATAAATTAAATGAGCTAATGTGCATGACTGCTTAGCACACTGCTTGGAAATTGTTAGTGTCCCTGTTTTTGTTATTGTTATTATTTGACAGTCAACAGTGCAGGAGGAAACAGAATAATTATGAAATTCAAAGCACAGCAGTCTTAGGACAAAATGCCTGTAAGCTCATGACAGGGTAACAGGGATGACCCTGAGTCATCTAGAGAACTTTAAATAATTATGTTCAGCATGTCCTGATTAAGTGCAAGAATTATGAATTTCATTTAAAAAAGCCACACCAAAGTTGTTTTTTTCTTAAATTAGGGTGTAAAGGGGACAGACTTTATCTGAAAAGTACAGCTTTTCAGAACAGCAACTTCCCCAAATAGATGAACAGATATTTGTCATGAATTGAACGTAGCACAGCTGAAGTGTTAAATCACTTTGTTTTATGAAACTTTTTAAATCAGGGGTAGGTGACTTCTTTTATTCAGGGCATTGGCAAGGGAGCTTCATTTGAAATAGTTCAATTCATCTATTTTTAAAGTTGAGAATAGAGAATTTAAGACTTAATTGAAAAGGTAGTAAAGGTTGAACTTCATTTTGACCTGTGGTGTCTTTTGGAAGAAGGGCAGCTGGGAAGAATGGAAGAAAGGGAAAGAAGTTGCAGGCAGGTGGATGGAGACCTACACCTGTTTAGGCGAAAGCAGAGGCAGGTCAGTGACAGTGAGGGCAGCTTGTCAGAGGTAAGTAAAGGGAGAGACGGGGGTTGAGGCTGTGAGTCCTTACACCTGACAGGCTTCAGGTGTGGAAAGCAAAGCTAGCCCGACCTGGATGGGCCACTGGTCCCTCGGTGTGCATGCAGGGAAAGTGCCCTCAGTGGGCCCTGTGCCCTGACAGATCTCTCTGTGGCCCATCCTGCAGCGTGCAGCATAGGCATCTGTTTCTGCCTTCTCCTTTCCAGATAGATTATGACCTCTGATCTCAATCACTGGCCCCCTCCTTAGACCAGAGGTCCCCCTTCCATGTGAATCTGTGCAGTGATAGTGGAAGCAATAGGAGCAGATGAGCCTTTAAGTGGGGATGCCTGCCCTTCCTAAAAGCATTCAGATTTACACTGTTAGCAAAACACCATGCTGGCTTGTGACTCCTGCCTCCAACCTTATCTGGAGGGGCAGGGGCTGCCAGAGTGATTTGAGTATGTGTGTGGGAGTAGTTCAAATAAGACTCCCCTTTCTAGGATGCTCCCCTCTCCCTCTGGGAATGATACAGCAGGCCTTCTTTGACCCTGCTGCTCTACTGCTCCCACCCCCAATCTGGATTATGTGTCTCCTCTGGGATCCTGAAGTATCCAGAGCATCTCACCACACTAACCACATGGTGTGATGATAATCTGTTGAACTGGCTGGCCATCTATGCCATTGCCAGTGGAATCAGGTAGTATATTTTATTACCCATCCACCCCCAGGTCCTGGCACATAGTATTCTATTGAATAAAATAGGGTCCACGTGATACCCCTGATTCCCTGTACATGGTTGAGAGCTTTTGGTTTAAAGTGTGCCCTCCCTGCCTGGAAATCCTCTGGACAGACTAATCAGGGCAGTGGAATGTTGACTTGGGTTTAGCATACAAATCAAATATTATAATGGTAAGACTCTGGGGGGCCCATTTGCTGAGGAGGACTGGTAGGGCAGGGTAAGGATGGAGACAGTGAATGGCCGGGCCAGCCAAGGGACATAGAGTCAGGGGTGGAGATAGGGGGCACCAGACAGGTTCTAAGAGATACTCTAATCGCAGCCTATGTAACTGGTTCACATTCTTTGTGCTGAAGGCTTCATGGGGGCAAGAAAGTGCCTGTAGCCCAGGAGGAACATCCATTTCAGGGAGGATGATGCTAGGCTTGGCCTGGGGCTGGTGTCTTCACAACTTCACACCCTGCCAACTCTTTGGCATGAGTGAGTTTCTGCCAGATGGATATGCGGGTGGGGAGAGGAAGGGGCATGCCAGCTGTGGCAGAGCAAGTTGGCTGGCTTTGTGCCCCAGGGGCTAGCATGAGGTGCAACAGGTGGGGCTGTGGACAGACAGATCGTGACCCATGATAAGGAAAGGCTTCCTAACAGTGACAACAGTTCCTGTTTTGTTCTCCGTGTATTTACATGCTGAACCCTGGCTTGGCCCAGAGTGAGTGCTTGGTAAATATTTTAAATAAATGATTGAATGTTGATGTCTATTCAGAAATGAGCTCTCTGTCACTGGAGATAGTCAAGCAAAGGTTGCCTTGTAATAGTGAGAGGATTGGAATGTGTAGTCTTTAAAGTCCCTTCCAGCTGGAACGCCCCATGGTTCTATAGTTCAGATAAAGCTTATGGTAACTTTTTACTATTGTGACACATGTGGGGCTTCAGATAGTCTTGAAAGGGAAAGAAGGATAGGTGTGTAGATGCACACATACACACACCCACACACTGAGCACTCAGCTGCCATTCTCAACCTTCACTGGCTGAGCCTTGGTTGTATATGGGTCTATGGTAGGCAGAATTTCTAGTGTTCCCTTAGAGATGTCCCTCTCTAATCTCCAGACCCTTTGAATATGATGGGACATTGCTCCTGTGATCATGCTCTGGTATATGGCACAGTGGACCTGAAGATAGGGAGGTTACTAGGATGAGTATGATCTAATCGCATGAGTGCTTGGAGCAGAGAGCTTTCTCAGGCTGGTAGTAGAGGGGCAAGTCAGAGATCTTTGGAGCTCTGGAGCCAGCCACGCCTAGCTTTGTAGATGGAGGGGTCTGTGTGCAAGAATCTGAGAGTGACCACTACCCAATGGCCAGCACCAAGGACCTCAGTCTCATGGCCACGTGAAACTGGATTCTGCCAACACACTTGGAAGTGGATTCTTTCTCTGAATCTTTAGATAGGGGCCCAGTGTGGCCAACATCTTGATTTTGGCCTTTCAATATCCTGAGCACAGAGCCCAGCCAAGTCCACCCAGACTTCTTACCTACAGAACTGTGAGCCCATACATCAGTGTTGTTGCACGTCACCAAACTTGTGGCGATTTGTTATGCAGCAATAGAAAATGAATACTGTGCCCTCTCCTTGGGCTCCATTCGGCTTTTCCAATTTTCTGAGATACAAGCTTAGTGATTGGCTCTAGTTATTCCAAGCTTTTGTCCAAGTGAGCCCTGAGGAACTGCCCCACTTGTTGTGAAACCGGTCTTTTGTGCCTGCAAAATCTGAGCTCCCAGCCTATGGATGTTCACATGTGACAACCTGGGGCCCACCTGAAGACCAGGGCTCGGGCCATAATAGATATCTTCAAGAAGAATTTTCTGGCACCAGCTAGTGGGTACTGGCTTCTTAACTGGGGTAGAAGAACGTGGACATTCCAAAGGCAAGCCTGGTGGGCTCTTGGCTGAGGCAGCTTTCTAGCTTTCTGATTATGGTAGGCATTTTTACCTTTCTTACCTGTTGCTTTCCTTAGACGTTACATTGATTCTCCTTGGCAGGACTGGCCCTCAGGCAGCACTGGCTGAAGCATGTGGGGTGAAGTTAGCAAAGAGATAAAAACAGTGGTCTGGCAGGAGAGTGACACAGAAGGCCAGGTCTTATGGAACCTGGCTGCACCTGTCAGAATGTGAGAGGGAGCCCAAAGTAATGTAGGTGTGAATGTCCAAGAGATGCCAAAGTGAGAATCTCATTGCTCAAAGTGGATCTGCCTCTGAGGAATGGTTGAATGGCACGAGTTGACATCTTCCTCTTGGAAGGATGCTTGGCTCAGCTCCGTGTGATGGACGGATGGCAAGCTGGGGAAAGCCTGGGCTAGAAACCCTCAGGGTTCAGGCTGAGTTTTGTAAATAACCCAGAGCATCTGTTATGCAGGACCAGGGGCAGGGCGAACATATACTCCTGAAAAGGGATAACCTCCATTTTCCAGGTGTAAACAGCCTTGTCCCCAAAGAGGTGATAACACAGGTGGGCAGATAAAGACCAGAGAGCCCTGGCAAGTGGTGAGTGTATAGGTAAGGAAGGGAACTGTGGTTCCTGAAAAATCAGCAGTGGGTCTGTGAGAAGGACACCTGGCCAAGAGCCAGGGGGAAAAAAATTGCTTCTGGGTGAGTCATAAGGTCTATTTGGAGATGAACCAATTTCTCCACACGCTATAGGTGTCACTGGTGCCCGGAGAAGAGGAGGGATTTTATAGGCTCTGGAGGGTCACCTTGTCACTGAGTCCTTTGCCTGTGACTGTAGGCCCTGGTTGTGGTGGGGTAAGTACCCAGGAGGCTGCTGGGCCCTCTGACACAGGTAGGGCATATAATCAGCTAGTTTCTGGCATTGGTCACCACTGGGTGGCAATGCTGGGGGCTGGGTTCCACTGGAGGCAGAAAGAGACATGAGAGAGGGGAGTGCTGATGGGCTTACCTCACTGCTGGTTAACTCCCTTCCTGGGCATCCTAGGACTTGGGCTTATATTTGAAACATTACGATTTAGTAAATGAGGATTGTGAGTGTTCACAAATCAGCATTGCACATAACAAAGTCTCTTTATCACTTACCCCGATTAGCTGCTAATATCTCCAACTTTTCCTTGTCCTTGGCTTTTAGAAAGAAAAGTTTCAAGATGATTCGGTCCCAGTCCCTGTCTCTGCAAATACCGACGCAGCAAGATTGGAAGGGCCCCCCGACAGCCAGTCCAGCCATGTCACCCAAAACCCCTGTGCTCCCTGGAGCCACTTCCCAGCCCATGCCAGAGCCCTATGGCTTGCCCGAGTTCCAGCGGGTCACCATCAGTGGAGATTACTGTGCTGGGGTAAGGTGTCCCATTCCCTGCTCTCCCAAGGGTCCCCCTGGGGCCATTAAGTGTTATATGTGCCTTGTGCAGAGGCCAGAGTCTGTTAGGCTACTGGGGTCATGCCCAGCTCTGATGCCTGGCCCAATATGTGAGTGTCTGGGGAGAAGGTGCACAGGAGGCATAGGAGTCTGAAGAGAAGTTGGATCCTAGTCAAGGTTGTGGGATGTGGATGTGTCTAGGGCACAGCTCATCCCTGTGAGGAAGGCCTAGGGCTGCAGACTGACATGCTATGGCTGTGGCCTGTTAAGTTCCATGAGGTCTCGGGGCCCAAATACTGCTTTCTGTCCCAGTGGTCCATTGAAGAAGGTACCCTGTAGTCTCTGTAGTGTACCCAAATGTTGGATGGATTCAGAGTCCTGATGTTGATTGGTTTGCATGAAATTGTTTATTGCTGATTCAGCTCTTCCTGTGTGCTTAGGTTTAGTATCCTAAAGTACAGCTGGACCCTCCCAACCAGGAAGAGAGGGTCTTGACGAAAAAATGCTGCATAAGCTTGGTTAACGCCAACTCAGATAACTCAGTCACTAAAAATGTACTAATTTCTCCTGGTCGGATGATACATTTTTCTGGCTTACTTCTTGAAGAGAAATATCACTCAGTGCTGGGGTGAAGTTTGATTCTATCTCCCTGACCCTCTCCCTACTACTCATGACTCAATGGGAGTCTCAATTCTTTCTTTCTCTCTTCTTCTTAGCAGTAGTTTAAGAATATCTAGTTTATCTCAGAAAGCAAAATGGCTTACTACTCATAATTTTCCTCTAGCTTTGAAAAATATTTTACTTATTTTTTTGCAATAGAGAATCTTTGCATATGGTATAAAGTTTAAAAGGCACAACAGTTACATCGGTTCTCCAGCCACCCAGTTCCTCTACTGAGAGGCAACCCTTGATTTTGGTTTCTTGTGTGTTCTCACATAGATGGCCTATATTGCCAATAATAAATTATGCACACATTATTTATTTATTTATTTTTCACAAACGACCATTTACTATACACATTATACTGAACCCAGGTTTTTTCACTTAACAGTATATCTTGTAGTTAGTGTCAAATTAATATATATAAAGAATGTTCTTGTTCTTTTTTTACAAGTGCATAGTATTCCATGGTGTGGATGTATCATACTTTAAGTTCCTCTGGATGGGGATTTTGGTTGGGTTGGAAATAGTGCAGGCCTTGTCTGAAGATGTGGCATCCTGACTAGAAGTCCTTGATGTCCACCCAGCCTCTGGCACATGGCAGAGCAGTGGAAAGGGAGAGTAGAGGTAGGTCAACATCCAGCTGAATGGGAGGATGTTGGCCTGGTACAGTAACTAGCTTCTTTCAGTCAGTCTCCTGCCTGGTACCCCTGAACTGGGCAGTTGGTCCCCAGAGAGCTACACGTCCATTGAGAGGTAGGCTGACCTTGCAGACCACACTGGTCCCCAGTGGGTCTGCTGCCAGGCACAGGGCCTGTGGTGCCTACAAGTTGGCTGTGGCCAGTGGTCCACTGGGTTCTGTGTACCAACTCTAAAACTGTTAGTTATGGCCAAAACACCTTGCCATCCTGAGTCCACTGGTTCTGCAGTGTTCAGCTTTGTCATTGGCAGGGACATGTTTTTGCAGAAGGTGTTTGTGTCTGCTTACCTATTCCTCCTGCTTTCAGAAGCCATCCACTAGAAGGTGTAAAATGGAATTAACACACCCTCTTGGGGACACATGGGAGTTAGGGAAGGAAAAGCTACCTCCTTAACGAAAGGCAAGGAGTAACATTTTGTAAAAGCATAAAAATTTGTTTGGGAAAGCTGTATGCCAGATCGTTGCCTCTGAGGATGGAGTGGGGTGGAGGAGGAAGGAAAGTAGAGTTCTAGCTGTATTCATGATGATTTATTTACTCAAAATGAAGATCTGAAAACAATGATGAAATATATTAAAATTGTTAGGTCTGGAAGATACATGGATGTCTGTCATATTATCTTCAGTGCCTGTCTGCATGCTTAAAATATTTCAAAACCAAAAATGATTTTTTTATTAAAGCAGGGGAATCTCCCAGGCCCCAGCCCTCCCTACTCTGTGCTCCACCAGCATCTTGAACCTCCTTCTGCTGAGTCACTTATCCCCTGTGTTGACTGTGTTTAGCTGCTTGTCTCCCCAAGCATGTTCAGATCATTGACACATAGATCCTTCCCAAAGATTAATGAGCCCATTGGAAGATGGGGTTTATCTCATTCATCTATGACTACAGGTAGCTCTGGGAAGGCAGAACATTCTTAGGTTTTGGGAATCAATCAGATCAGAATTTGAAGTCTAACTTTGTAACTTCTTGGTGAATGATTTACATCTCTGGTTTCTCCATTTGTAAAATGGGTTGCAGTGAGGACCAAAATGAACTTTATGGAAAGGGTCTGTCAGTAAGCACTTGTTGACTGGGTGAGTTGGACGGTTACTGGGTCAATCAGAAGGCTGGAACTGGCAAAGCCGCAGACTGAGCAATGCAGAAGTTTTTATTTTTACCTCTGAACCACCCATGTATTTTCTTGACTGAAAATGATGACACGCCTATCACCAGAGGTGTGGTCCAGGCTCTGCCTCTCCTCCAGTGCAGCAGTAGGCTGTGGTTTAATCAGCAGCGCTCATGGCTGGCCTTGGGGTGTGCAGGCTAGAGCACCTGTCTTCTTCCCAGCAGCCCTAACTCTTCTCTTGTGTTGCACATTAGACCCCTGGGCTCAGTGATTTGCTAGGAGGGCTCCTAGGACTCAGCACATAGCTATACTCATGACTAGGACTTATTACATGAAATGATGCAGAGCAGAGTCAGCACAGGGAAAAGGCATAGTGAGTGAGGTCCCAAGGATGCCGCTGCAAGCTTCCTAGGGCCCCTTCCAATGGAGTCACCAGAGCACACTTAATTCCTTCAGCATCAAATTGTGACAACATATGTGGGCTATCAAATACCATGGAAGCTCACTGGAGACTCAGTGCCCAAGGTTAATGAAAACCTTGACTCCCAGCTCTCAGAAGGAACTCAGGTGTTCAGCATGAACCATAGTGTATGTACAAAGAGTTTAGGCACTCTTATTAGACAGGGAATGGTGGAATGCTCTTGAAACCCAAGTTCCCAACCAAGGGCCAGCCAAGGGCCAACCTAGCAGCACATTTTGCGAAGGACAGTGGCCTCAGGCCTGCTTTGTGAATGCTTTTCTTCACATCCGCTTCTGCAGATCACTGTGGAGGACTATGAGCAGGCTGCCAAGGGCTTGGCCAAGGCCCTGATAATCCGGGAGAAGTATGCCCGACTTGCCTATCACCGTTTCCCGCAGACCACATCCCAGTACCTGGGTCATCGGTGGGCAGACACTGCATGTCTGGAAGAGAATCTCCCAGGTAGGGCACTGTGGCTGCAGGTGGAGTTCTAAGGGGAGCATGGCCCAAGAGTTGGTCAGGACTTTTTACTGGCTGGGTGTATTTCCCCTAGGTGGTATTTTAGAGCAGAGTTCTGGTACTGGCTTCTCTACACTGATGTTTGCAGTCTTCCCTGAGAACTGATTCTATGTGCACTGTGTGCCTTGTCCTGGGTACACTGTAGAAGTTAAGAGAGATAAAAGGTAGTCCCTCATGTTGGGGGTCCTCCAGGGATACAGTAAGTGGAGGCTATGTTTATGCTATGCACTTTGGAGAAGTGGAGATCAGAGAGGGCAGGATGGTTACTGGTGGATTCTGCCCTGGGAAGGACCTAGGAACAGTAGTGGCTGTGAGTTAAGTACTATGAATGAAGACACAGGAAACCACAATCTTGAAAGTCAGTGGTGGGGAATGAGCTGAAGGCTTGGTGGTCTGTGCAATTGCCCAGGTCCTGGCTGCCCCCTGGGTGTAGTTGGTGCCGAGATATCTTCTGTCTCTGGCTTCCTTGGAGCTCTGAGACCTGGACTTTGCACCTCTGTTATCAGGGGCCCTGGATAAATCTCATCCCTCCTGGGACCATTTCCCTGTCTTCCTGAGGGAAGTAGAACTCACTGCCCCAGTTTTGGCAAGGGCAGACACAGTACCCAGGGTCCTGGACATAAGTGTGGCAAGCTGGAGGCATGGCTTCACCAATGCCTTTGCACTGTCTGCATCTCACAGGCCACTAGCACACCTGAGGGACTCCAGAGCTGGCTTGTGGCTGTTCCTGGTGGGGGAACCCATTTCACAGCTCTGTACTGCTCTAGCCCCTGTGACACCTCATGTCTGCTGTAGAGGCAGTTTGTTGCTAACACTGATGGGGGACACCCAGTAGGCTACCCATCTTGGTGGCTTCCTTTGAAGAAGATGCCAGGGTTTCCTCCTGGCTGGACCAGCAGCTGAGCAGCTGGACTTTGTGTGGGGCTGGCTGATGTGCAGAGTTGAAGCTCTCAGTTCTACTGATATTTAGCTGATCTGTTCCCTGGCCAGAGACAGAGCTTACCAAGAGTCTGGAAAATTCATTATGACACATGCCCTATAAACTATGTGTCAGGTGTTCCTGTTGACAAAGCATTTTGCTGTACCTGCTATTGCAGCCCTCACAACAGCCTAAGGCAGGGGCTGTTATCCTCAGATGAGCAGACAGGATCGGAGAGGCAAAGTGCTTTGTCAAAGTTTCATAGCTAGGAAATAGCCAAGAGTCGTTTTCTACCTCCTGTGGGCTTACTCACAAAGCGCAGCTGTGGGGACAGAGCTCTGTTGGTGGGACTCCTTGTTCTGTTGGAGACAAGCTCCCTATTCTGTGCTCGTGTGGGGAGGGGGGTGGCTTCCTTATCAGCCCCTTGGCTGCCCTGGACTCACCAAGATGTAGGAAGACAGGGACAATTACTCCCCCTGGGCAATCCTAGGTGCTGTCTGTTCTCTTATTAGGAGAAGACACAGCTGCCCTTCTTAATACATCTGACGTCTCTGCAGTGCCCAGGAGGCTGAAGCTCATTTCCGTTAAATTTTAAAAATTTATTGTAGTGTCAACCATGTGCCACAGACTGTTTTAGGGAATGGGGATATGGCAATGAACAAAACAAACATATACTGTTCAAGATAAGTAAGTGCAATAGTTTTATAGTGGGAAGTGCTAAGGAGACAAAATAAAGCAGGAAAAGGGATGTGAGATGTTGGGGCACAAGGGGGTGGTTAGGTTTTAGATAAGATGACCAGGACTGGCCTCACCAAGAATGTGATTTGTGAGCCCATGTGCACTCATGAGGTCAAGGGCACTTTGCCTTCACTCAGTCCTGTTTTGCAGACTTCCAGCCCCCGCCACGGCCCCAGGAAGACCCTTACTGCCTAGATGATGCTCCTGCAAACCTGGGTTACCTGATCCGCATGCAAGGGGGCATCCTCACCGTGTATGATAGCAAGAAGATGCTGGAGCACCAGGAACCCCACAGCCTGCCCTACCCTGACCTGGAGACCTACACGGTGGACATGAGCCACATCCTGGCTCTCATCACTGATGGCCCCACGTAAGCCAGCTTTCCTCTAGTATACCTCCCTTTGCATGGGTGCTCTTCTGTAGGAAGGGTCTGGGAAAGGCCAAACAGGTCTCTCACCCTTTTGCTTTGGGATTTTCTGCATTAAAGTTGCTGTGTGCTGGTGGCCACTTGTGTACCTTAAAATGGCTGTCACCCCTCTCCCCAGACAGGACAGCAGTCTTGCAGAGTTCCCAGCCCAGGGCATCTCTGTAGATGGGGGGTGAGCAAGGAAGGCTGTTGCTTCAGGTTGTGGGTTTCCCATGTTTCTGGAGGGAAAAGTGCAGGGACCCTGGCACTTTGTACCACAGTCCCCATGATGCTTGCTGCGAGATAAACTGGCAGGAACTTGTCTTCCTGCATATGGCCCCTCACTTCTTGGTGAGCACTTCAACTAATCAGCAACGGAGGTTCATCATGCCTGGCCCCCAAGCCTCCAGGAATCGGTGCTGTGAGTGCCCAGCCAGGATTGGGAGTCTGGGGGAGGGAGAGGGTGCTGGTCACTGCTGAGGGATGTGTCTTGCCCTGCCTTTTGGGTTGTGCTGGGAAGGCTGCAGTGCCAGTCACCAAGGATGGAGAGTGGGCCCTGGAGGCATGGGCAGCATGGGTCCTGGTTCTTACTGATCCAAGGGCAGAGCTAAGACCAGGGAGGGGAAAGGGCAGTTAGGGAGGCTGCCCGTGACCATGTGAGGAAGAGCTTTTAGGGGACGCCTTGGAAGGGAGGAGAGAGGACCCTAGCTGCTCCAGGAGGTGTGAGAGCAGTGGCTGTCCTGTCTGGGGTCCTGCGGGGAGAAGGGAGTGGGTGAGATAACCTTTGAAATCCCTCTGACTCCAAGATTCTCTCATACTCTGCTCTGGGGCTCATCTCAGCAGACAGATTATGGCGATGTTCCAGGATTGGCATCTGCTCTTTATGAAAGTCTGATGTTTTGGATGTCAAGGGAGCTGCTTTTGTTTGGGGGCCACAGGGTACAGGATGGAATAAAGTGTGGTTGGAGGTCCCATGTGGCTTTGGGTGGCGGTGTGTGGCCAGGCCCTGGGCTGGGTGTGGGCTGGCAGTTGGCTGAGAGCAGCGAGTGCTCCACCTTCAGTGGCCTTTGCTGGCTGATGGGGGCATCAGTCCTTGCAGATTTCTGTCCTGGTAATAGCCATTCCTACATTCCTAATCTTTTCATGAGGCAAAACATCCCCTTGTCCTGAAACTTTAGAGTTGAGAGGTCTTCAGGTCTTGGGGTTCACCCTGCACCTACTGAATGCTCTGGGCCTGGCTGCTTCCTGTTGCTTGGGGCCAACGTGTCAGAGGGTGGTTTCTCTGCAGCCAAGGTGGGCAGGTCATGCCTTATAGTTTGACTGTATGACCTATCTTTTGGGCAGATAGGTCATAAACTCCTTTCAAGGAATTAAAGATGGCTGAGGATAGACAGGAGGATAGAAGGAATGAAGGAGGAAGACTGTTGAGCGTCCACTATGCTCAGTTAGGTGTTTCACACGCATATGCCAATTTAACCCTTACTTCTATATTGGGCATTGCCATTTCTGAATTTGTTCATGGGAAATAGAGGTTTGTGATTAACTGCCTAACCACATAAAGCTAGAATTCAAAGAACCTGGATGAGGCCACAAAGCTAGCTCTCTACTGCCCTGTATGGACTCTGCTCATTTCACAGAGCACACGGATATGGCTCTACAGTTCAGCTGGGTCTACACAAAGCTAGGACCTCCTCATCCCTCCCTGCTCCATGCTGACCTTCCATCCAAGGGTCAGTCCCTGCAGACACTGGAGGTCTCCAGACTGAGAGCTTAATATAACTTATCCTCAACTGTGGTTTCTTCCCCTTCCCAACCTGCAGAAAAACATATTGTCACCGGCGACTGAACTTTCTGGAATCCAAGTTCAGCCTTCACGAGATGTTAAATGAAATGTCCGAGTTCACAGAGTTGAAGAGTAACCCCCACCGAGACTTCTATAATGTGAGAAAGGTGCGTTAGTGGACCAGCGTGCAGAGCCACCCCTTCTCTGCCCCCTTCCAACCCACTGGGATGCCCTGAGCCAGTCTGGGGCTAGTCCTGTGTGGCCTTCCTTTGCCAGAGGAGTGTGATGTGTTCGTGCAGAAAGAAGACTGGTTGTGCCTCAGATGCTGCTTGGTTTGACTCTAAGTGGAAGCCTTTGTCCATTCATGTGTATCTGTTGTAATGTGCCTTCCTCTTTGGCAAATAGGGCATGGTCTGCTAATTGGCTGTAAGAGTTGAGGCCAGGCTATTTTTAAAGCGGAGGATGTATTAAATTCACTGTGGAGAGAAAAAGCTATTAAGATCTCTTTGGATTGGGAGTTTGTGGTTTGCTTCCTTTTGGATCAGGAGTGTTGAAGAGAAGCATCCCAAGTGCTCCTGTCTCGGTCCCTCCCTGAGGGGTGAGCAGCTTTGGCCTGGGCTCAGTACCTGCAGCCTGCAGGGGCTGCTGCTGGAGCAGGTGTGTATATTAAATGATTGTGACCTCCAGCTTTTCCATTTTCTTCCATTTAACTAATATCTGTGCTAAACAT
Source organism: Manis javanica (assembly GCF_040802235.1). Lineage (NCBI taxonomy): Eukaryota > Metazoa > Chordata > Mammalia > Pholidota > Manidae > Manis > Manis javanica. The sequence continues at coordinate 31,323,722 of NC_133166.1, forward strand.
GGGGCATTTGATTGTGAACAAGTCACTCCCTGTCCACAAGAAGTTCCCAGCCTATTGCTATTAGTGTGGTAAGTGAAGTGACAAGGGTGGCTTTCAGGAAGAGGCCAGAACTGAGCTGACTTAAAGAATGGGTCAGAGTTAGCCAGGCGGAGGGTGAGGTAAGGAGTGGAAGTGAGGGCATTCCAGGCAGAGGGACCAGCATGGGAAACACTCGGAGGGGGGTGGGGTGAGAGAGGAGAGAGATGCTGCTGCTGTGCTGACATAATGCGAGCAGTGCAGTGGGGCAGGGGCTCAGGTGTTGGGGGAGAGGGTGGTGGTGGTTGTGTGGCGAGTGAGATTCTGAATCATACGGGGGCCCATGGGTTTCTCAGAGGAAGCAGGGAGGCAGGCCCGGTTATGTTGGTGCTCTGGGAGAGGAGCACTTGGGCAAGGGTAGAAAGTGGGCCAAACTTCAGGTGAGTCACAGTGGGGTTATCATCTCCCTAGGGTCCCCTCTCCCAGATGTGACCTCTTGAGGACTGCCCCTACCTGGGGTCCCTTTGATAAGGGAGGATAGGCAGGCCAGGGAAGGGTGTAGCCCCTCTGGGAAGCCCAGTTTGGGCCTTCTGCCCTCCTGACTGGGAACACTGATCACTGCTACACTGAAGGCCTCCTCTAGGGGGGACCTAAGGTCCCCTCTGTTAAGTCCAGCAGGGACTTCTACTCAGATGGGGTCATGAGCGTTAAGAATGAGAATTTGGTTTCAGCCCATGGGCTGAGGCTATGGAAGTATCTGGGGGTTTCCAGGCAGAAGCAAAAGGGCATGTGTTGACACCACCTACTTGGCATTTTCCCCTTAAAGCACCATTTGTTCCTTCTTTGTGCACAGCAGGTGCTCAGACAGGTGGATGCCTGAGTCACTGTGCCAGCAGGTCTCCGCCCTGCCCGAATGTCCCCCACATGCCCTGATGGGTGTCCAAGGAAACTCCCTGCCCAGCCCAGTGCAGGCCTGCCCTCTGCATACGGAAATACTCTATGCCTGACTGCTTCTTGCTGCCTGGGACCAACGTGTCCTCACTGGTGGCAATGACTCCAGAACTGTTTGCTTCTGAGGTAGGGCCCAGTGGATGTTCCTGGGCAAAACAGCTGCTCTCTGCTTCCTAGTGTGGGAGACAGTCCTGCTGAAGGCCTGTGATTACATACCAGAGCCGATCCTTGGGGTCCCCTGTCAGTCAGAGATGGCCTTGACACCTGTTCTCTGGCACCACAGCAGTCCATAAACACAGGCCTAGGTGTGTTCCAAGTCAGGCCTGTGCTTGCCCCTCCCTGCCTCCTGGGTGTTGGCTGCTTTATCTTGCCCTACAAGTTTCTACTTTGGGAGGAGAGATGGCTTTCTGAAATGTAGAATGGGCTGGAAGGGTAGCCTCCATATTTCCATAGTAGCTGTCAGCGTTGTGAAGGCAGGCCAGGGCCATGCTCTAACGCAGAAGCTGCGTGTGGCCATGGGTCTGTGTGGGTGGTATTTGTGAAAGTAACTGAAACATCACAGCAGGTCATGGGTTATGATACCATGAGGCCCAACAAGCCAGACTGTGTAACTGAGACAGTTGTTTTCTGTTCAAAGCTAAGAACAAGGGGCTGAGTGTGTTTGCTGCTCTGGAGTTGGGTAGGATCCTTATCCACTTAGATTTAAGAGTCATACCAGGGGTAGAAAATAGGTTTCATCTTCTGTGCCAAACCTGACCAATCTGAGAGTGGCTACCTGAGGCTATTCCCAAAGCTGCGTGAAAGGAGTGCTGTAATCGATTATTGATGTCTGCCATGTGTGTAGCAATGGGCAGTGTTGGCTTAGGGGCCAGGTACTGGCCAACCCTATTTAGAATCTCTACAGTTTGTTTAGACCTGGATCTTTGGTGAAATCAAGGCATGCATTTGGATCTTCTGGTGAATTGAAAACACTGATATCCAATGACAGGCTCTTATTTGTTCCTAAAATAATCACCTTGGAGATTCTCAAGTTTGGATTGCATGCTTTCTGAATTGTCCAGTTGTTTTCTTCCCTCATCTCGTGATTCATGGGGGTAAGGACAGGCTGAACCCCCTGTGGTGTGTCACTGGTATGCTGGAGGACACAACCAGAAAGCCCAGAATGTGCTAAGTCATGCTGAGGTAGTTGAGCCCAGCTGTGTCTGGCTAGGCTAAGCCTGGCTGACCTTCTCTTGTGCAACCCACATAAACCCAGCTCATCCTGGAGGTGCTGATTCTTTACTCTGTGCTTTTAGTGCTTTGAATGTTTCATTTCTCTGATGTCTAGTGGTATGTCTTTCTGGTTGGAGTGGCAGGATTAGTAGCAGGAAGGGCTCTGAGGAGTGAATGGTGTGGCAATGACATAGGCTGACTGGTATAATGCTCACAGAGGTTCAATAGGTCAAATATCTAGTTTGGTCTGGCTTGGAGATACCTGGCCAGCTGTGGACAGCATTCCCTGGCCTAATGCCTCATCACCCCAGCCTTGGCAGAGTGCCCAGCTGGCTGCCGCAGCAACTTCAGAGTGCAGTCTGGTAGCTGGCAGCATCCTGGCCTGTGAGGCTGCTGCTACCCTCTCTGGGGACTTTCCTTAGTCCCCTTGGGCTCAGGGAAGGAGGCTCAGGATGCCCACTGACTTCAGTTCAGAACTCAGCTTCGCCAAGGCTCTGTTTCTTTAGGGGCTGCTATCTGAAGGAAATGCTCTGGGGGTTCCAAAAGAGGCATCAACGAATGGGATTTTATGGGCCTTCAGGGTTTTATGAGGATGTAGATTATACTACTAAACTATTATCACCTACCACACCCATTCATTTGTTCATTCATCCACCCATTGATTCAACAAATACATTATATCAGGCTCTGGGATAGGTGCTGGAGACTTAGATGCATCAGACGTGATCCCTATCCTTGAGGACTGAATTCCCAATAGAGTGGATCAGGAGGAGTATACAAGTAATGGAAGTATCTGTGCTAGGTTTCCAGGTTGTACAAGGGAAAATGATCAGTTGTGCTTGGAGGATCAGGACTGGCTTCCCAGTGGAGGACGTCATGGTAAATTTCCAGGTGGATGAGACTGGTGAGGAGGAAGGCAGGCATGCTAGGCTGGTGAAACTCATGGGCACAGTGACTCAGTGTGGAATAGCAGTGCCTCAGCCACCTGTGACGAAATGATGTATCGTGGCTGAAGCATAAAGCCAGGCAGTGGCAAGGTGAGAGTTGAAGTCTGAAGCTAAATCTTGAATTCCAAGCTAAGGAGCTGGGCTTTATCTTGTAGACTTGCATACCATCGATGATTATCTTGATGTTGTAAGGAGGTGGACTGGACAGCAAGGCTAGAGGGAGGAAGACTGTTCCAAAGTCTACAAGAGAAATGGCACCCAGGCATTGGTGGGGGCTGCCTCCACAGCCCACAAAGTGCTGTGGCTCCATGCTCCATGCTGAGGGTTGGGTGCTCTGACTCTTGCTGCCAGGGGAGGTGGCCCAGGGCTCATGGGCTGGTGGGCACTGTGTTGCAGGTAGACACGCACATCCACGCAGCTGCCTGCATGAACCAGAAGCACTTGCTGCGCTTCATCAAGCACACATACCAGACAGAACCTGACAGGACTGTGGCCGAGAAGCGTGGCCAGAAGATCACCCTGCGGCAGGTGTTCGACAGCCTGCACATGGATCCATATGACCTCACTGTGGATTCCCTGGACGTCCATGCGGTGAGTGAGCCTCTGCTCTGGTGCCTCATGCAGTCCTGGTTGGGGACTCAGCCCCCTGGAAAGCAGCCATGATTGTACTTGGGGAGAGGCTGGCTGTGTAAGCAGCTTTTTCTCTTCTAGCCATGGAAACTGTGAAAGGTAATTTGGCTTCAGAGAATAATAGGGCTAGGAGCAGCCAAGGGACAGGGGAAGAATGTGTGACTTGGCATCAGACAGGTTCCAGTTCTAATTCCACTTCTGTGTGCCCTTAAGCAACTCCCTTAAGCATTTTTCCCTTTGCTTATAAAATGGTGAATGCTATGTGCCTTATTGACATCACAAAGTTATTAAAATGCTAAATGATGATGCAGGTGCTATAGAAAACATGGAGTTTCCTCAAAAAGTTAAACACAGAGTTACTATATGATCTAGGAATTCCACTCCAAGGTATATACTCAAAAGAAATGAAAGCAAGAATTCAGACAGATACTTGTACACCAATATTCATAGCAGCATTATTAACCATAGCCAAAAAGTGGAAACAACCCAAGTGTCCATCAAAAGATGAAAGGAAAACAAAATGTGGTAGATCCATACAGTGGAACATTATTCAGCCCTAAAAAGAAATAAAGTAAGTACTGATACCTGCTACAACATGGATGAAACTTGGAAACGTGCTAAGTCAAAGAAATCAAACACAAAAGGACAAATACTGTATGATTCCACTTGTATGAAGTACCTAGAACAGGCAAATTCAGAGACAGACAGGAGCTGAGGAGAGGGAGCCATGGGGAGTTGTTTAATGGGCATAAAGTTTCAGTTTTACAAGAGGGAAGGAATTGTGGAGATGGATGGTGGTGGTGGTTGTACAACATAATTAATGTATTTAAAATCATTGAACTGTACACTTAAAAATTGTTAAAATGGTAAGTTTTGTGTTACATACATTTTTCTACAATAAAAATATCTTAAAACAGTGAGATAATGTGGAGAAAATGCCTGATGAAGTCTAAGCAGTAAAAGGACACACCTGATTCCTCACTGCTTGGTAGTTCAGTGCTCTCTGTTTGGTCAGCCAGCCGTGCTCCTGCCACGGCACCTGGAGCACGAGGCCCCTGGATCCTCCCTCACAGAGGACCTCGTGGGGGACCCAGGGCTGATCCGCTGAGGACGCCTGGTCCTGGCCCGGGACTTCTAAGACCGCCTGTAGTGGCATGAGGGGGCTGTAGAACAGTGTGGTCATCGGCTGACGGTCTCTCTTCAGGGCCGGCAGACATTCCATCGCTTTGACAAGTTCAACTCTAAATACAACCCTGTGGGGGCCAGCGAGCTACGTGACCTGTATTTAAAAACTGAAAACTACCTGGGAGGAGAGTACTTTGCTCGGATGGTCAAGGTGAGTGAGCCCTCGGCCTCTGCGAGCCCTCTTCAGGTGCCTGACAGCACCTGCTCTCTAGGTGAGGACTTTCTTTCTGTTCCTCCTGTCCTCTTCCCTTCCGTGAGTTCCTGCACATCCCATCCAGCTCACACGGGGCTCAGGTGCCAGGAGCCCAGTCCCAGGGCCCTGACTGCCAGCTCCCAGGCATGGGCAGGCTGGTGCTGACTGAGCCCACTGCAACCAGAGGGGGAAGGTACCAGGTACCCACCCCAACAGTGCTCACAGCATCCAGGCTGGCTGCCCATGTGTCTGTGGCCTGAACTTGGCTGAGTACAGATTACTGCCATTTGGGGACACTTCTGCTGTCTGGCCTGCTTATTCATGTGCCTGTGCAGTCCCCAGGCCTTTCCCTAGGAAGGAGCCTAGGCTGAGGTGCAGTGAGTGCCTACAGGGCGGCCAGGCGATGGACAGCAGGCCTTCCCAGCTGGGGAGCAGGTGGCTGAGGGAGCTGTGGAGTCCAGCAGCTGGGGTGCTTGTGGGCTGACCCGAACTCTTCTTGGTGCCAGGAGGTGGCCAAGGAGCTGGAGGAGAGCAAGTACCAGTACTCAGAGCCTCGGCTCTCCATCTATGGCCGCAGTCCTGACGAGTGGCCCAACCTGGCCCGCTGGTTCATCCAGCACAAGGTTTACTCACCGAACATGCGCTGGATCATCCAGGTGCCCCGGATCTAGTAAGTGGGGTGGCCTGCTGTCTGTTTGTGCCCTCTGGGGACACCAACCTGTCTTGTGTGGGCTACTGACTCTGCACTGTTGAGGGGTGGGACTGTTCCCATGCCAGCTTAGGCTCCTCCTCCCTAGGGATTTTTCCATGGGGAAGGATGGTCAGCAAAGGTGTCCTTGTGACACTTACACTCTTGTTCTTTGAAGAACATATATGCGTAAGGCCTGGTGGGAACTACTGCCTATCTTCTTCTCATTGGGGTTTTAGGGTGGATTATCCCTTTGGGTGAGACCTGGGCTATGAGTGACCTGGTGGTGGCCTGCATTGAAGGCCCTCTCCCTGGATATGACTCAGACCACCACTGTCCTCCCCAGGCTGGCCAATGTGGGGCTTATAGCCTTGGGATGGGGTCGGATGTGTGGTTTACTGAAGTTGAGCTGAGTGGTAGAGAGTTTGGGTCACAGAAATTTGTGGACTCATTTCTCCGACCCTTGGTTAGTCTGAATCCCAACACCCTACTCCCAGCATGATCTCTAGCATCGAAAGCTCCTGATGGGCATACGTAGGTGTTGAGTTTGCAAACTAATGCCTGGTATTGCAGAACTTGCTGGGAGGTGGAGAGGAGGAAGGACTTATTTCAAGCCATGCCTTTGACTCTACTCTGGGTATTTAAATGGGGACATAGGCTGCTTGAAGAAGGGACTGGGGCCATTCTCTGACAGCCCAAGAAGGCTGTTTGGCTGACCTTATTTAGAGACTCTTTGCTTCCCCCAGTGACATATTTAAGTCAAAGAAGCTGCTGCCAAACTTTGGGAAGATGCTGGAGAACATCTTCCTGCCCCTTTTTGAGGCCACAATCAATCCCCAAGATCACCTCGAGCTTCACCTCTTCCTCAAATATGTAAGTGTGGGTGGTACCCCAGATGATGTGTGCAGTGGTAGAGGGGAGAGGATTCCTAGTAGGATGGGTCAGACTTCATTTCTCAGATCCTGTCCCTGTGTGTCCCATGCAAGGGGTTGCCAGCTCCAAGAAGCTGAATTTCTGAAATAACAGGCTAGCTCCAGGGATGGGGAGTCCCCTTTTCCTGAGGGGCAGCTCTGGGGTGTGGTTGGTCTGCTGGGAAGGCAGTGGAGGGAAAAGACTGAGGAGTTCGTTCCTGGCCAGGTGGGGCTGGAAAGTCTGGATCCTGCCCCCAGCAGCAACTGGCAGCAGCCCCAGGTCTCAGAAATGCAGGCCTTTCTGCACTCCGGCATTTACCTAGCAACTATGGTCCTTTTGCCTAGTTTGGTTAAGGACACAAGCCCCACAAAACATATATATTTGTTTAGTTATGGAAGAGGGGAAGAAGGGATTGAGGAGAGACTTAACCAGAAAGGGTATGAGGGGACAGGAGTTAGACCCTCCCTCTGGGAGCCCAGAATAGAGGTGGCTGCAGACAGTGAGACACAAGTTCAGTAGCTGGTGGAGGTTATGAGGATGATTTCTGATAGGAAAGGAGGCAGGGAAGATTCCAGAATGCTGAAGTCATGGAAGAGGGATGATTGAGTCTGCGCACATGCAGAAGATTGCCAGGAAAGTGTTTTGAACAGGCTGAGGAACATCACTGAATTTATGTTTCAGACAAACACCATTCTGACTGTTGTGTGGAGAAGAGCCTGGAATGGGAGGTAGCTGGAGGTGGGGGAAGGAGGCGAGATGAGAGTCAGGGGTTCACTCCAGCAACGGAGACTGTCAGTGAGGGCTTTAGCCCCCAATAACAGGTCACATTTATTCTTTGCTGCCTGCGCCAGTTATCCATGCCATGACATGATCTTGCTTCAGCTTCACGATTACCTTCTTGACATCATTTCTTTTGGTGTTAATAATAAGCAGAATTCTTATGTGCTTGCTGTGTGTTAGGCAGTATGTTAGGTGCTCTCCATGGATTATCTCATTTAATTCTCACAACAGCCCTGTGAAGCTACTAGCTCCAATTTACACATGAGGAAATTACAACTGAGAGGTCACAAAGATAAAAAGTAGCAGAACTGGGATGCATAAAAAGTGTTTGGATCCAAGCACGTGTCATTATCCCCAAGCTACGCTGCCTTCTGAGTAAGACAAGTGAGGTTTGTACAGAAGGCAGGCCGGGGACTCTGGGCAGGATGGTAGGAATGTGTGTAGAATTGATGGGGTCTGGGCAAAGCCTAAGGTGAGCAAGAGGGAAGAGTCTAGGGTGCCTCCCCAGTGCCTGCCTTTGTGGGGGAGTGGATGGTGTGTTCAGAGGTCACTGCCAATAGTGGGAAGGCCAGGCTTGGAGAGGAGAAGCTGGGGTTGGGTCACATTTTGTGTTTGAGTTCCACAGGAGGTCCAGTGTAAGACCCTGTCTAGGTTGGACACAGAGCTCAAGAGAGAGGCTGACATTACTCTCTGCCAGGCCCTGGAGAATTCAGGTGAAGCACGGGGTTAGTGAGGGCAGAGCAGAGCTCAAGGCCCTATGCCAGCCTCCCAGGCCCATCTGGGCCATGTTGAGAGCTGTAGTGTTATTTCCTTTTTTTTTTTTTTAAATAAAAGTATCATTGATATACAATCTTATGCTGGTTTCAAATATACAACACAGTGGTTCAACAGTTACCCATATTATTAAATCCTCACCCCCTGCCCCAGTGTGGTCAGTATCTATCAACATAGTAAGATGTTACAGAATTATTAATTGTATTCTCTGTGCTGTATCATTCCTGTGACCAACCTATACTGTGATTGTGTCTCTTTAGTCCCTTCCCCCTCCCCCACTACCCTCATCAACTCTTCCTCCTTGGTAACCACTAGTCCCTTCTCCGTGTCTGAGAGGCTGCTGCTGTTTTGTTCCTTCTGTTTTGCTTTGTTTTTATACTCTACAAATGAGTGAATTCATATGGTATTTGTCTCTCTATGCCTGGCTTATTTCACTGAGCATAATACCCTCTAGATCCATCCACGTTGTTGCAAATGGGAGGATTTATTTTCTTTTTATGGCTGAATAATATTCCATTGTGTATATGTACCACCTCTTCTTTATCCATTCATCTACTGATGGACACTTAGGTTACTTCCATATCTTGGCTATTGTAAATAGTGCTGCAGTAAACATAGGGGTGCATATGTCTTTTTGAATCTGGGATCTTGTTTTCTTTGGAGCCTGGGTCAAATGGTATTTCTATTTTTAGTTTTTTGAGGAACCTCCATACTGCTTTCCACAACAACTGTACCAAATTACATTCCCACCAATGGTATAGGAGGGTTCCATTATTTCCTTTGATACATATGGCTCTGTGACAGGAAAGATTCTGTCAAGACCCTGTGGTTCTTGTTACTCTGGGCCCTTACTGCCCGTATAGGAATGGAGAGGCTGGAAGACCATCAGTGGCCCGGGCCTGGGCTGGGAGCCCCCCAGTTTGGGTATCTGTGGTGTTAGGTAGCCAGTCTTTCAGAGACCCTCCCCCAAAGTTCTACTGTGGCTGTGTAAAAGGAGGGAGAGGTGTTAGCAAAGCTGCCCCTCCACACTGGCTACGGGGCTGTGTATATTCTTGGTCAGGGCCTGACCTGTGAACCAGGTGACTAGGGAGCCTGCGAATAGACCGGGGCTTCCAGGGGCAAAGTTTGGTTCCCAGCTGAGGTGTAACCGCAGTGGAAGTCTGAGCATCTCCTGAGCATCTCTGCCCCAGAGAGCGGTTTCCAGAGAGGAGTAGAAGAGCAGAGCCACCTCCCTCTCAAGAATCATGGTTTACCCTTCTGAGGGGCTCTCCTGGACTGGACACACCTTGACTGGTTTGTGAGACATCCAGGCTGGTTTCTCGTGGCCATACCTGGAACGTGCCCTAGGGCATCCTCTACCTGCAGCCCCAGAGAGTCTAGCCTGAGCTTATTTAGGCTCAGAGCCTGGTTCTCATATGGACAAGCTCCTAATCACTTTGGCCCTGGTTTGTCATAGTCAAGCCTTCACAGGGCTGCTCTCAGTATTAATTAGCTGACATGTGCTAAGTGCTTCAAGCAGGGCCTGACATATAGTAGGTGCATGGAAAATGCCTGTCCCTTCCCCCTCATAACTGTTGTAACTGCTGCTGATGGTGGTGGCTGTGGGCTACCCTGCAGAGCTAGCTTCCTCCTTGGCACAGCACAGGGATGGGCAGTGAGTACACTGTTCACCTGGTCTGGCCTGAGAGTTTCCCCTCACTGTCGCCACTAACACACACGGGTTGGTGCTCTTCAGTCTGGTCTTCTGGGTGCCTTTGGAAGGCCTAGAGGGACAGACTGTGGCATTGTGTCCACTCCCCATCCCTGGGAGGAATGTGGCCACAGGATCCCCAGCTGAGGTGTGAACATGAGGGGCCTGGATTCCAAAGCCTTTGGCAACTCATCTGCCTTGGCTTGATGCAGGATCCCTCCTCCTGCCCAGGTGACAGGGTTCGACAGTGTGGATGATGAATCCAAGCACAGCAGCCACATGTTCTCGGAAAAGAGCCCCAGCCCAGACATCTGGACCAGTGAGCAGAACCCACCCTACAGCTACTACCTATACTACATGTACGCCAACATCATGGTGCTCAACAACCTGCGCAGGTGGGTGAGTTCAGCCCCTGAACATGTCCCACAAATCCAGGGATATGCCCCAGCGTGTACACATGCATCCACGCCCATGCAACACACACGATCATGCTACAGTGCAGTTACATGCTGTGCCTGTGCGCTGGGTTCATACACCACCCACTGACACCTACAAGTCTACCTGTCTATACAGACATAGGACATGCCAGCCCATACATGTCTGCATAACACCACACCAACAGTATTCACACATGCTTTTATTCATGCAACAAATTACTGCACCTGCTCTGTGACAGGCACTGTCCTAGGCACTAGACATATAGTAGGGAATAAAACAGACTACATCTATGCTGTCATGGAACTTATATCCAATGGTTGTGCATGCACAGGCTCCCACCCAATGCATGTGTATGCACACATGCACACACACACACACACACACACACACCAGGCACACATGGCAGAGGCAGATGCCCAGGGCAGCAGGACATGGAGCCATTTATTCCTCTTCCTGCAAGGTGAGCATCCCACATGCCTCTGCTGGGCCGTGTGCTGCACTAGCTCAGCCAGGCCAGTGCTAGCTTGTGGGAATGTAGGTATCTATGGGTCCTGATTGAATGATGGCCTGGTGTTGGGGTGGGATGGTCTGGGACTGAGCTTTTGGAGGTGGAGGCTCTAGCTTTATCTCTGCCATTGACCTGCTCAGTGCTTCTAACGTCTGACTCCACCCACTGGGTTTGCCCATGTTTATAATAAAGCAGTTGGACATGATGTTTCTCACTGCCTTTCCTGCTCTGAAGGTCTGTTAACCTGGGCTACAAGGCCTGGTGAAGAGGGGAAGGAAAGGAGTGGGCAAAGGACAGGGCAAGTCTCTTTTTATCACTAGGCCCTCTCTCTGTTCCCTGGAGGTGGTGTCTCTTGGTTCTGAGAAGTTCTCAGCCTGGGCCTCTATTTTGGGATGAGTAATTTGCAGGGCACCCTGTGTCAGCTGTGCTGACCCTGCCATGGGTGACCATCTCTCCTGGAGGAGACCCTGAGGTGGAGACCCTGGGCTGGTGGGGACCTAGGTGGGGTGGACCAGGTGTCCTTGCTGACCAAGAGACTCACTTCTCCTACAGGGAACGAGGCCTGAGCACTTTCGTGTTCCGGCCGCACTGTGGGGAGGCTGGCTCCATCACCCACCTGGTTTCTGCTTTCCTAACTGCTGACAACATTTCCCACGGGCTGCTTCTTAAGAAGGTAAGCAGGCCACTCACAGAAGCCTGCCTTGCAGTGATGGGCCTACCCTAGGCTCCCCTGGGGAGGAGTGGAATCATCTGGGCTCTTGTCTGCCCCCTGGGAGGCTCTGGCTACTGCTGCTAAAAGGCCAGGGCCTTTTTCTGAGCTCATCTTCATCTCATGTTTAATTATGAAAGTAATATAATCAAACCCATCACAATTTAGATTTTCAAAAAAATTGAGAATAAAAACCCTTATTGCTATTACTTCAATAGAAGTAGCCATTATTAGCTTTTTAGTATTTATAGTTCTCATCTTTCTTACCAGAACATATTTCTAATGTGCTTATTATCATGAGGAACACAGATTTTTGGTTCTGGCTTTGTCCCTTAACTTGGTATAATAAGCATTTCTTTGTGCTGTAGCGTAGTACCTATGCTCCTCCTTCTGAAGGCTGTTGGAAGGATGGCCCATCACCTGGCTGGCCTATAATTGGTTGGTCTGTAGGCTCTGGTTGTTGGACAGAGTCCATCCAACTTTTCACTTGTATAAATAAGGCAACCTTGAACTCTGCGCATCCCATCTGCTCCGTATTTTGGATCGCTTCCATAGGAACAATGTTTGCTTGAACTCTGTTCCTGCCTTGGTCCTGCAGAGGGCCAATGTCAAGTAACATTTCTGTGTGGGGCAGGTGCTACATCAGAAAAGCTCTCTAGCCTGGTCAGCTCTTCCCCTTCCCATCTCTGAGGAGATGGAGTGTTTACAGTCTCAACCTTGAATGTTTTCAGTCAAAGCAACAAAATGAGAAAAAGGGGGCACCTCCTGGACTGACCCAGGGTCAGTGCCTGGGGGAGATGAGCTGAATCAGTCAGCTGGGGTCAACCTGTGGCCTTGCGGCTGCCCTTCCTGCCCTGAGCTGTGCCTCAGTTTGGAACCAGGAGGGAGCACTTCCAACAGTGGGTGGCAGGACACTGTCATGGAGGCACGGCATGTGCTGTAGGAATGAGTGCACAGAGGTCGGGAAAGGAGAGTGGGTCCGAGTCTCCTGGTTTGGGGCGGGGCTCAGCTTGACTAGGGAGCTGCACAGACCCCTGGCCTCCACTGGAGAATGTTTCTCCCCTCCCTTCCCTGGCACTAGTCCCCTGAGCATGCTGGTTCTTTTGCAGAGTCCAGTGTTGCAGTACCTCTACTATCTTGCTCAGATCCCCATCGCCATGTCTCCTCTCAGCAACAACAGTCTGTTTCTCGAATATTCTAAAAACCCTCTGAGGGAATTCCTGCACAAGGGACTGCATGTTTCTCTCTCCACTGATGACCCCATGCAATTCCACTACACGAAGGTGAGGACTTTAGGGGCCCCAGTGGGCACCTGGGCTGGCCTCCCATTACAGGCATATGAACTGAGTAAGTAGAGTAGGTTGGGGTCAGTCTGGGGCCTTGTAGCTGCTCTTCCTGTCATGAGCTGTGCCTCAAGACACAGGGGGCGCTCAGTTCTACTCTTGGGGTGAGATTGGTGGCCCAGTGGAGACAAGAGGTAAGCCCCTGGTAAGGATGTGTTCCTTCCAAAAGACCCTCTCTTTGGGCTTCTTGAATCTTAGAAGGCACATTTTCATTTATTTTTTGCCGTCTCTATTTTCTCTTTCTTGTACAAACTCTGTGATGTTCGTCAAGTTACTTGACCTCCTATATTTTATTCCTCTTCATGTGTAAAAAAAATAGGACCAGCCATTATTGTACCTAGTACATTTTGATGATATTGGTAAGACCAGTCATGGATTAATAAAAATAGGAGTGCTTGATTAGTAAACATAGAAGTGTCTTCTAGGAGGTTCTCCAAGTTTTTGGTCTCAGGATTCCTTTATATTCTTAAGAATTGAGACCCTCAGAGAGCTGTATTAGGTGAGTTATATCAAATGATATTTGTTTTAAAAACTAATGACAAATTGAAAAATATTAACTCATAAAAAATAATAAACCTATTAAATGTTTACATAGAAAATTTTATGAAAAAAAGAAACATATTTCTCCAAACAAAAAAAATGATGTTTTACATTTTTGCAAATCTCTTTTAATGTTTGGTATAATAGAAGACTGCTGGATTCTCCTATCTGCTTCTGCAGTCAATCTGTTGTGATACAATGTTTTTACCAAAGTATATCAAGAAATCTTGCCTCACAGAGATACATAGTTGGAAAAGGGATAACCTTTCAAAAGGCCTTGGACCACATTTTGAGAACTGCTGCTCTTAAGGCAATGGGATGGTGAAGAGGTAATAGAAGGGCTGTGATTAATGCCAGACATTTCATATTCCAAAAGCTAAAACAAAAACATAGCTCAAACCCAAATCCTTTTGGGATTACACTATCTCACTACATAGACTTGATCATTTCTCATTCATATTTAATGTTCCATCTCTGCTCTTGATACCTTAGATTTTTATTTTTTCAGAATCTTAAGAAAATGGTGTCTTAAATAAAAAGGAAAGCACTAAAGGTACTAAAAATGTGCATGACCAGGGAGACTGCCATAGGAGAGCAGAGGCTGGCATTCTCATGACTGGCACAGGGCTTCAAACATGTGCTGTTCAATGAATAAATGTTCTTTGACATCTCTCTTTGGAAACCTGAGATTTCCACACAAACCTGATGGGGTTGGCAGGCGGGGGGGGTGGGGGCGGGGATCTTGTTTGGTTACCTAGGTGCCAGACATTAAAGAAAAATGATATCTGCAAAGCTTATGTCTCTAGTTTTGGAAATGTGTGAAGCATTGAATGGATATTTTGCCATCTAATACATTTCCTTTTGGGGGAGTCTAGGAAGCGCTTATGGAAGAATATGCAATTGCAGCTCAAGTGTGGAAGCTGAGCACGTGTGATCTGTGTGAAATTGCCAGGAACAGTGTGCTGCAGAGTGGCCTCTCGCATCAGGTACAGTGTGATGACACTGTCTGCTGTCCTTCCTGCCCTTTCAACACACATACAATGAATGCCTGCTGTGTGCCAGGCACTTTCTAGGCATTGGAATCAGTGATGAACAGAACAAGTAGGGTCTCTGTCACACTGAAACTCATGTTTTGGAGAACCCTGGGGAGGGTCCTGAATTTTCATGGCTGCTGTCACTTTTACAAAGCTCTACTCAAATGTCACCTCCTCTGAGAAGCCTTCCCTGATCACCATTCTACAACAACTATACACCTGTCATCATTCTCCATCCCTTTAATCTGTTCTTATTCTTAACATTTACTACTACTGACATTATAATATGTAGTTATGTGTCTTTTTTTCTAGAATGTAAATTCCATTAGGGCAGAGAATATTTTGTTCAGCATTAGTTCCCTCAGGCCTTGAACAGTCCCTGGCACATGGCAGGTACTCAATATTTCTTCAACAGATGAATAGTACCTAGATTGAATAGAAAACTCCAGGGAGGGGAACCAGGCATCAGTATTTTTTTTATAGGTCCCTAGGTAATTCTGATATGGGGCAAGGGTTGAGAACCATTGCTCTAGATGGTGTCATAGGTCCCTGGGTACCTTCCCTGGGTGATGTTACTGGTATAAGAAGAGGGCTGCACTGGTGCTGCTCTTGTTGGATGCTGATGCAGAGAAGAGTTAAAGGCTTAAGACTGAATTTATGCCAGCTTTGTTCCCTGTCTGCCCTTGTCAACTCTCAGAAGGGGCCTCTAAGAGCCTCACACCTTTGTATTGTCCTCTCCATCGCTAGCAGCTCTTGCAGTTCTTATCTCTCCCTTCTCATCCAGGAAAGCATGTGAGAAGTGAAGGGAGTGAATGTGGTTGTCAGGGTAACGTGCTTGAGAACACAGAGGCCAGGAGGAATTTTATAAGAGCACTGTGGGGAAACTTGTAAGATGTCCTGATGGAGGATCTGCTTCAGGGGGACTAGTTTGGTGCCATTAATGTCAAAGTTTCCATCTGGTTAGAGAAAGTGAACCTAAGATATATTGTTTTATTTCTCTTGGTCCACAGGAAAAGCAAAAATTTCTGGGACAAAATTATTATAAAGAAGGACCTGAAGGAAATGATATTCGAAAGACAAATGTAGCTCAGATCCGGATGATGTTCCGGTATGAGACCTTATGCAATGAGCTGAGCTTCCTGTCTGATGCCATGAAATCGGAGGAGATCACAGCCCTGATCAAATAGGTCCAACCTTGGACATGCATTTTAACTTTCTAGTTTAATTTCAAGTCTGCTGTGATTAACAGTAGTCAAGATATCAAACTAGGACTTTCTTCCATGGAGAGGATATCTCTAATAACTTTCAAACTAGTGATTTTGGTTGCACTGTTCACTTTAAGATCTAACATGTCCACTTCTGTTAATATTTCTGAATAAAAGACAGTGAGTTGTCCTTGGGATCTGGGAAATGGACACTTGTCTATACTCATTCCTAATTTTCCAAATATTTCTCTTGAAACTGCTAGTGCTTGCATTGTTGGATCTTGCAAGGTCCAAAGCCCACTGACATGAGGTCTGCGTGGGTTTTCTGCCATAGACTTATATTGGCCCTGCAGGCTAGTTGGTAGTTGTTTATTTCAGCCTCTGGCTGGCTGGCTGCCTTAAACAAATTCAATTTCAAAGCTCCCTTTCATAAAGGAGCTATTTTGAGAGAATTAAAATAGAAGACTTCCCTTTGTGACAAGTTGCATTTTTAATGACTTTTTAAAACTGTTTTATTTAGTCCTCCTCCTTCCTTTCTATTTAGGAAGCCAGTTGTGCACACTGAAACAGTCACTTCTATTCTGTGTCTTGGTTTCCTCATCTGAAAAGTGAGGGTTTGGACTAGATGAGTGGTTTTCAGTCTGTGTTCTATGAATCCCCCTCGCAGACCACTTCAGGGTTAGGGAGAGCAATGGGGAGTGAGGATCTGGGTGCTGCCTTTGCTTCTTCAAAGCAACTCTGCTTCATCAGTTTTACACTGGGACTTCTAAATATTCTCATTTGAACTAAAGACTTTGGAAAGCACAGGACTAGATGATCTCTGTACCTTTTGGCTCTAATATTCTAGATTACAAGACTGTAGCCCAATTATCATTTTACTTTTCAAGCGTTAGGCCAGAGAAGTGAAATTTGCTTAAGATCACACAGCTAAAAAGTAGTAAATAGGACTAGAACTAGGTTTCCCTACTCTTGATCTCATCCTCTCCCTACTAGTCCATTAGACCTCATAAATGTTAGATTTTTAAAAATCACTGTAACCTGGTACACTTATTTTTTTAAGGTAAAATTTCTCCCTTACCTAACACACAGACTTCAGAAGATATAATTAGTCCCAAGGGCCAGGTAGACAGCATTTTTTAAGACCAGGCTGAATTTAAGCTTTACCAGTGTACTCTCCATCTGTGTTACTAGTGCCTGGTACATAGTAGGTGCTCAATAAATATATATTGAATAACTGAATGAATTTATCTTCTGGCAACTTTTTAAGGATATATGCTCCTAGTACTCAACAAGCTACTCTATGTGGGCAAATGCAGACTACAGAAGTCCTTTTGAATCTAAATCACAGAGTTAAGAGAACTCAGTTTTTGCCTGTGAAAATGCTTATTTGACTTTAGATAGTCTTGTCCTATGACTTTACAATGCTTGTTCCTCCACTGGTTACCTTAGCATATGGGACAATAAATGTAATCTTTTTACTAGTAGGCAAAGATATATGCTATCTTACAGCTAATCATGAAAAGGAATGATAACCCAGCATTTACCTTAGGCATTCATTCTCTTTGAAAAGCCCCCATTTGTATATATTTGCCCTAACAAGGCCAAGTATTGTACAGTTTTTCATTGTCATTTTATCTCTATCACGTATTTGTTTTTAATTATTAAATAAAGTCTCTTTGGACTGTGGCTCAGTAATTTAAAACTATTTCAAGTTAATACTATTTAAAGCAAATCTTTCACTTAGTCAAGTTTGGGCATGATGAAAAGCTACCAATAATAACCACTATTTTATCTTTTAGTAAGTCTTGATATGAATAACATTCACTAGGGAAATTCAAAATTTTCAAACTGAAGCTAAACTCAGAAGGTAAACCTTTGCTATCTTTTTCTCTAACTTCTGCCCTGTTACAGTTCAGGAGCAAAGCTATACATGTTCATTTCCTTTTCCCTGGGTATTATTTTAGTCTTTTCAGCCAACACTCATTGGATTTTACCTGTCCAGCAAAATTTTCAGACACCTTTTCTATAGCACTTTGCACTTTCATTACATCATTGTACCAACTGGCCCTTTTGTGGGGTGAATTCCTATTTTTGTGTGTGTGTTCACAGTTGGAATCAAAGGCAACTGTATACTAGCTCATGCTTCTAAAATAATAGTGGTTGAGGCATGTTATCTCTTTAAAAGGCTCAAGTTCACATTATGTGTTTCTTCAAACTGCACTGTTGAAATGAGCAATGTTATTGCTCTTTTTGCCACATGAAAACAAATCACAGCTCTGGGTTGGTATTTATCAAGGCCTGTCTGGGGCCATTGCTGTCTCTTATATTGGGTTAAAGCAGAGTTGAAAGCACAACCTTCTGGCTCTTTACTTGATTCTGAGTGCTATACTGGTGAAACAATATTCCTCTTTTTCTGGGTTTGTAGAGAGTAGTTGATGGTGAAGGTACTAGACCAAAGCACTCTATACCTGAACTATACTATAAAGATCAAGCATAACTAACTGCAATAAAAGGAATACTAATCAGGTAAACATAATTCCTTGGAAATTTTTACACCCTCAACCTCTAAATATTTTATTAGAAAGATAGATGATGCCAGAGGGTAAGCCTATAAATAATTGTAAGATTATCAAAATATGTTTCTGAGGAGGCTTTCAAGTCTTTGGATACCAACATATCTTCTTGGTACTTCTCCAGGTTGATATCTATCAGTACCTTTAATTATAAATTGCTACTCCTTCTTATTAATGGTTTTCTTCTTCTCCACACTAAGATTCTAACATGCTTCTCCAATTATGTTCTTTTATCTTAGAAATAATTTTATAAGATAACTATTAAAACTACTATAGGGTAGAATATTTTTTCAGTTATTTTCACTGTCCAATAGGGTAAAACGACATGCATACAAATGACTCTGTTGTCTACTGTTTATATTATATTGTCATTGTGTTGCTGGTCATAAATGTGGGTGATCAGCTGATTTCCCTAATATCCAAAGTAATTTTCCTACTCCTGGGTAGAGAAGTAAGCCTGACTTAATGAAAAAATCAGTTAAAAAATGCAAATTTTTTTGGACTGCCTTTTAATGAAGCCAACTTACCAATGTTATAAATCACTGAACCAGAGGTATTTTCAAGCAGCCTTATAACCTAGATATATATTAGGTATAAAGAAATCGAGTCCAGTTTGAAATGAATTTTAGAACATAACACACAAACATCCCATCCCCGGAACACAGTACAAATATAAACATCTAGTGTATAAGAATGTGAAACTACATAAGTAAAAAAATCTTTGCAATTCGCTAAAATTTACTTGCTAAAGATTATTTATTGCACAATGTATCAGTCTGTCCTAAGAATAAAACAGATACTATTATTCTCAACTTCTAAAGTCAGTAAATAGTAAAATCCATTTTCTCAAGCTAAAGTTATACAGCATTATGAGTAAACATTTTGCTATTGAGTTAGGATAGGGAAAACTTTATAACTTATAAAACAAATTCCTTAGAGTTCATGAAACCATTGCACAAATCCTAGAAGGCACACATTATATTTCCCATCATAGTAAGTGCATTTAAGTACTTCACATTTAAAAAAGACAAAGCTGTACAGAATACAAAAAGTGTACAATGCATCCATTTAAACAAATTTACAACTTTTACAACTTTTATTATTATAGACCTACCTAATACTCACAGCTAAAGAATTATCACCCAGTTTAGTGAAGTGAGCAAAAAACTGTGCTCATTTATTTGAAAAGGCTAATAAAAACACTTTATATTTCACGGTAGATCAGTTAGTATCTTGGAGCTTATATTGGAAAATAAAAAGGTTTGAGCAGTGTCAAGTTGCTGGGCTCACTGTCAAATAATTTTTTGAAAGGCATAATTCATTGAAGAATTCTGGGGCATAAAATCATTAGCCATACTGGAAAGATCCAAAAATCTATAAAACAACTTTGTTAATTTTCAGAAACATTCTTAAAGAATCTGAATTAGATTTAGTAAGACTAATCCAAAAGAACAACTTAAAATCTGAGAACTAGAAAAGATCTCAGGTAACATCTGTCCCAAGATTTTCAAAGTATGTCCCAAGGAATACTAAGAATCCCTGGAGGAAAAAAATTACCTAAAAATCAACTCCCATCATGTAACTGTGTTACTCACCAAACTCTAATATACTGGGTATCATCAATGCATTAACACATAATTTCATTGGTGACTTTATAATATTTACTATATGAAGTTTCTATGAGGAAATTTTTATTAATAAAATATGACTTTTACATAGTGGATAGAGTGTGTATGTACATGCATGGAGCACGTCCACATAGGGGTTCTGAGTGAGCTTTTGGAAAAAAGAAAAAAGGCTCTACTGCTGAAATAAAGTGTAAAAACCAGAGAGAAAACCTCCGTTCCTAAAGCAGGCACCTACAAACCAGTGGAAGGGACTTTCTCAAGGTTACAGAACCATCAAGTACATTTCCAGGTTGGTATGACAGAGCCCCCAGAACTCTGCTTGAATCAACATCCATAGTGAGTATTACCTCTTTAGTACTGAGCTTCCCTCATCATAAATGGCAACCAATAAGTTACCATTATTTTGGGGATAAAATCAAGCTACCTTTGGTCAGACATTTTTCCTAGAAATTAATTTTTAATTTGCACCTATTAAAATCCTAGTATTCAAAAACTGTGCCATCATTAAGCAGCAACTTAAATTGTGCACTTTGGTACTGTAGAAAAATAGTAATATTTCCAATTTAACCAATAGTAAGTCAGAAAAGTTACATGGAATGTTAACATACTTTTTAAAGGAGACATTAGGCCCTAGTTTTGCTGTATGCTGAAAAGGTAATGTTTAACATAAAACAAAATTTTACTTTATAAGAAAAATTTTTTTTAAATGGTTCAAGTACCACTTAATATCATAATTCCACTATGACTATACTCTGAAAAAGTGTACTTCAGTGTATCCAAAGTACAGTGAAACAGTAAGAAGGCCAAATTATCTCTTACTTTTCAGAGGTGCTTATTGTACATATGATTAAAAGGCTGTACTCTATTTTCTAATTTGAGGATTTTGAGACCTCTGGAAGATGCCTTCAAGTTAAGAAAATAAAAGCACCATAAACCAATACTTAATGACTTATCAAATTTGGAAACATAAAATTTAGGATCTGTGATGAAGAAAAATTTCCTTCTAAAACTCCAAGATCATGAGCATTATCACAAGCTATTTAGAACAGTTCTCAGCTTTGGGGAAGTATTTCCAGGACAGCAAGGAAGATTTCTCAGGAGAAATCCATTTACAAGGCAAAGTCATGCCCAACTTTATAGTCCTCACCCAAATTATATAGCATGGAAGAAAAGACTTTTAAGTAAAAAGCACATGTAGTTCCAAAACACATGTAGTTCCAAAACACACTGCTAAAGTTATGAAGTAATTGTGAATCATTTCAAGTAAAAATTATTAAAGGAGCAATAATTAACCACAAGGGGGCATATATACTCCTTAGATCCAGCAAAAAGACTAATTTAAGTAGTAACATGCACTTTATTTTACATTTTCAGTCAGTTAGAATTTTCTCTCAGATGGCAACAATTTTCTAACATTCAAAGTTTGTTTTAAACCTAACAGATTCCATAATATTCCTGCCCTGAAAAATGGCAGTGCTTCAGAAGCCTCTGAAAATGTTGCTGCTACCTCAGCAAAGGATTCAAGAGCAGTTAGTTCTAAATATATAGTAGAACAGATAAATAATAGGAAAATATGTCTTATACAGTAGCAAATTTTAGTTTACTATGAGTGGAAGACATGAAGAGTTAACTAAAATAAATAGGGAAAAATGTCAGAATAGCAAAAATAAGAGGGTGGGAAAATCGATTTCTTTGTGTTTGTGCAACAGCATCCCTGAATTCCTTCCCCATGACCATAACAGCATCAGAAGACCTTCACCCCAAGGTCATGGCCTATGGGGCTGGCCGGCCTCATCAGCCATATTAAGAATATAGCTAGCCATATCATCTTCAGTGGGGGCATCTGACACTACCCACGATTCATTTGCTCCAGTCATCTGTAGGCGACAAATAGGGCAATTCCTGTGTCGATCACTCCTGTTAGAGAAGTCAAAGAACAGTTTGCTTTCTTTTCTTTTTTTTAAAAAACAGATTTGTTTGAAAAGTAATACATGTACATGGCTTTTAAAAAAGTAAACAGTGGTAAAGATACCTCGAGACAAGTGCTGGGCATAGAAGCCACAGGGCATAAATCTGCAAAGAAGTAAAAAGCTAACCTTTGCAAACAATATGGCTTCTCTCTCACTTACCAACTTTACATTTCCCTGTATGGCCCCGGAAGATGACTGGTTAGCCAGAGACGGGTAAGATTCCTCAAGGGAGGAACAACCTAAGACAGGCACAGTCGCAGGGGGGCCATCAGGTGAGAATTTGGGGATCAACAGAGGTGCGGCTCAGAACCTCACCCCCCCTGCTTTGAGAGAAATCTTCTGCATCCGTGGATTTCTTGCTGCCCTTGTCTAGCCTGGATTAATACTTAGTCCATAGGCACACACCTGATCATCTGATATCTACATTTGCCCTCTTACAGCACTAAACTATGTTTTCTACCTTTATCTTGCATCTACCTACCACTTCAGCATTTTATTAAAAATAAAAATAATAATAATAATAAGAGAAATGTGGGATCAACATATAAATCAAGTACAAAAATCAAACGAATATTCATATTTGACCTGATTGTTTACAGGTCATAATGCATGATCAAAACCAAAAGTTTCTGTGATGAATGCCCTTGTACTGTTCACCGTGTAAGAATTTATTCACTATGTAAGAATTCGTTCACCATGTAAGAACTTGTTCGTTATGCTTCAGAAGATTGGAGACTGACGAGAATTAGGCTTGAGATGGATTAATGATTGTACATTGAGCGTTGACCCCCCTATACTGAATTTTATTGTTGTTAACAACCATTTGATCAATAAATATGAGAGATGCCCTCTCAAAAAAAAAAAAAAAAAAAAGCCTCCACAGGGATCCGGGCGATGCTGCGGTCACGGCTGCGTCCACCCCACCGTTTCCTGGACTTGCCATTGGAATGAGGAGGGAGATGTCTAGGCTGGCATGTGCATACGGTGAGACAACGAATTTGACCGGATCTGTACTGTTGGAACTCAACCAGGAGTTGGGAGGGGTGCAAGTTGTAGCACTCCAAAATCTTATTACTATAGACTATCTATGGTTAAAAGGATATATGGGAGGTGAACAGATCCCAGAAATGGGCTGCTTTAATTTGTCTGATTTTTCTCAGACTGTTCAAGTACAGTTGGACAATATCCATCATATCATGGAGAAATTTTCACAAATGCCTAGGGTGCCTAAATGGTTTTCTTGGCTTCACTGGAGATGGATGGTAATTATAGATTTGCTCTGTTTATGTCACCGTATTCCTATTATGTTAATATGTGTGTGCAAATTAGTTAGTAGTTTAAAACCTAGACATACTTAAGGTACTCTACAAGAAGATATGTCAAAGAAATAATCAATCCTCCCATGTTTTCTTCCGTCTGCTACCTCTATAGCTTTTCTTCTTCCCTCCTAATTATAACCCTTAAATAGAATTCATGCCTCATATCGAATTTACTGAGTATCATAATTCCTCCAGGTGGTAAAGATACTTCGAGACAAGTGCTGAGCATAGAAGCCACAGGGCATAAATCTGCAAAGAAGTAAAAAGCTAACCTTTTCAAACAATATGGCTTCTCTCTCACTTACCAACTTTACATTTCCCTGTATGGCCCCGGAAGATGACTGGTTAGCCAGAGACGGGTAAGATTCCTCAAGGGAGGAACAACCTAACACAGGCACAATCGCAGGGGGGCCATCAGGTGAGAAACTGGGGATCAACAGAGGTGAGGCTCAGAACCTCACGCCCCCTGCTTTGAGAGAAATCTTCTGCATCCGTGGATGTTTTGCTGCCCTTGTCTAGCTTGGATTAACACATAGTCTACAGGCACACACCTGATCATCTACATTTGCCCTCTTACAGCACTAAACTATGTTTTCTACCTTTATCTTGCATCTACCTACCACTTCAGCATTTTATTAAAAATTAAAAAAATAATAATAATAAAGGGAGAAATGTGGGATCCACATATAAATCAAGTATAAAAATCAAACGAATATTCATATTTGACCTGATTGTTTATAGTTCATAATGCGTGATCAAAACCGAAAGTTTCTTTGATGACTGCCCTTGTACTGTTCACCATGTAAGAACTTATTCACTATGTAAGAATTCGTTCACCATGTAAGAACTTGTTCATTATGCTTCAGAAGATTGCAGACTGACGAGAATTAGGCTTGAGATGGATTAATGATTGTACATTGAGCATTGACCCCCCTATACTGAATTTTATTGTTGTTAACAACCATTTGATCAATAAATATGAGAGATGCCCTCTCAAAAAAAAAAAAAAAAGTAAACAGTATAAAAGTATACAGTGAAAAACAAATCTCTCCTTCTCATCCCAATCTTTAATTCTTATCCCCAGGGCAACAACTGTTTCTGTATATAGTCTTTCTGAATATAGTGTGAACCTGTTTCTTATATAGTCTTCTAGAGGTAGACTAAGCATGTTCAAGATTGGGTATATGTATACATCATTGCTCTTTTTACTTGTCAATATATCTTGTTGTTATATTATGTATCAGCACATATTAGAGCTGTCTGTTCTTTTTAAACATACACCATATGGATAGGCCATAATTCATTTAATCAGTTTTCTACAGAAGGACATTTAGGTTTTTTCCTGCCCTTTGCTGCTACAAACAACAGAATGGAAGCATTCAAGATTTAAAATAAAAGATGAACTTTACATGCAGAATAATTTTTCTGATTATGTTTTTTGAATATTTAAATAAGATTATGTTTTCCAGAGGGTTTTTTGGTCTTGTCAAACATTATTTTGGAAATTTCAAAAATGCCATATTTGAGCCAGAAACATGTCATGCAGAGAAAATGTTTTTTTCTTCACCTCTCAGTGAAATTACCAAAGTAATTATATTATATCAATTGCTGCTTGGCTTTGGTGCAGAAATTTAGAAATCTGTTCCAAAAAGTAAATGTGAAAGCCTAGAGCTTTTATATTATTCAGACTCATTTCTGGTTACTCAGAGACATTTTCCAAGATAATTATGTATGCTCTTCTGTGCACAAAAGTCATGATTTTTAAACACCTTCTGCTTTTTCGCCAATAGGGACTAGATTTACCTTTCCACTTAAAACAATTAAAACACAGGACAAAGTACATGAAACAATGGTTTCAGAATTGGACATCACATGATAAAGGGTGATAATCCCTGAGAGATGGGAAGCAAAAGTGAGCCCTGTAATTGCCCAGCTTACTGCCTTGACAGTTGTCAGGCCATAAAGCAAGCAGGGGAAACTTAGATGGAGCCTGGCAGACTCCATGAGTTGAAGGGAGAGACAGAGCTGAGAATCCTAGGGGGCTAAGGCAGCTAGAGTTCACAGGGCAGAGTACTGAAGTGGAGAAACCTGCACAAGGAAAAAAACTCCAAAATCTTCCAAAGGTCCCCCTAGAATATATTCAGCAGAGTAATGATCATTGTGTACAGGTGGAAGAAACTACTCAAGGATGAAGAATCACCAGAAAGGATTTGAGGGAACAGTACCCAAAGCTACAGGGCCTGGGATGTTGTCTATTCCCACCAGTCAGACTGGAAAAACCTCAGAATTCATGGACTATTGAATAAAGTGGGGCCTCATTAGTGGGGCATAACTGGCTCTAAACTGCTCTGGTCTTGTCTATGAAATCATAAAAGCAAGACCCAAAAGGATCAAACTGTTTCTAAGTTACTATGTTCCAGAACAAAGCTTAAAGTTATTTATAGGAATACAAGAATATCCAGTACCCAAAAAGGTAAAAGTCACAATGTCTGGCACTCGGTAAGAATTATCGGGAGTAAAAAGAAGCAGTAGAAACAACCCAAAATGAAGAGAAACATCAATCAAAACCAAGGATGTTACAATTAGCAGACAAGAAAATAAAGGTTATGATAACCATATGTTTATCTTAAAAAAAAAAAAGCTAGAGGAAAGAACAAGCATATTAAGAGATGTGGAATATATGAAAAAAAAATCAGGCTTTTAGAGATGAAAACTATAATATCTTAAGTAAAAAATACACTGGATGGGATTAATGACAAGTTAATAACATTTGCAGAAAAAGGATTAATGAATTTGAAAAAACACTGCAATATTACCTATCCAAAGTAAAACAGAAAATGGCTCAAAAAAGAAAAAAAGGAAAATAGCAGTGAGCTGTGGGAAAACTTCAGGTGGTCTAATATATATATATATGTACCTGGAATCCCAGAAAGAAAAGGGAGAGAATAGAAAAAAATATTTGAGAAAATAATGATTGAATATTTTCCAAAATTGATACTATAAACCTACAAATCCAAGGAGCTCAATAAACATGAAAAAATCTACTTTTTTGATTATGACATATTATCATCAAACTGCTCAAAACCACTGATAAATTAAAAAGAAACCTCACAAGCAGCCAAAGGAAAAAAAAGCACATTACAGATTTATCATAGAAAACAACACAAGAAAAATGAGGCTGGAAAAACATCATTTAAGTACTAAAAGAAAAAAATACTATCAGTCCAGAATTCTATATCCAGTAAAAAAGACCTTTGAAAAATGATGTTCAGACATTCAGAAAAATCCTACTGAATTTAGAAAAAAGCTCTCAGAATAAGTGAGTTTTGTAAGATTGCAGGATACAAGATTGACATACAAAAATCTATTGTATTTCTACTTACTAGCAACAGCCAGCCAGAAACTGAAATAATACCATTTGGAACAGCATAAAAATATAAAATACTTAGAAATAAAACATATGCAATACTGAAAACTACAAAAATTGATTAAAGAAATTAAAGAAGACCTAAATTAAGGGAGAAATATACTGTGTTTGTGAAGAGAAGATTGTCTTTTCAGTAAAATTTGCTGGAACAACTAGATAACCATATGTAACAAAAAGAATTTTATCTTTTTATCTCATACCATATACAAAATGGATTACAGACATAAATGTAAAATCCCAAAACTACAAAACTTTTAGGAAATAGAAGAAAACCTTTGTGACCTGAGTTAGACAAATATTTCTTAGATATGACAGTAAAATCACTAACAGTCTGATAAATTGGACCTCATCAAAACAGAAAAGTTTTCTTTGAAAAGACATTCTTAAGAGAATGAAAAAACACATCACAGAGTGGGAGAAAATATTTGCAAACCATGTATCCGGTAAAGGACATATATCCATCATACGTGAAGAACTCTCAAACTCAACACAAAAACAATCTAATAAAGAGATGGGCAAAAGATTTGAATGGACTCTTCACCATAGAAGACATGCAGATGGTAAATTAGCATATGAAAAGATGCTCACCATCATCAGTGAGCAGGAAAATACAGATTAAAACCACAATGAGATAACACTACACATCATTAGTATGACTAAAATTAAAAGCACTGACCATGCCAAATACTGGAAAGATTGTGGAATTGCTGGAACTCTTACCACTACTGGTGGGAGGGTGAAATGGTACAACCACTTTGGAAAACAGTCGGCAAGTTGGCAATTTCTTAAAAAGTTAAACATATACATACCATATAGTAAAACCATTCTAATTCTAGGTCTTTACCCAAGAAAAAAACAAGATATATGTCCATAAAAAGACTTGTCCACTAATTTACAGCTTTATTTATAAGAGCCAAAAATTGGAAACAACCCAATGTCCATCAACAGGTGAATGGATAAATAAGCTGTGGCATATCCATATAATTAGTATTTCTCAGCCATAAAAAGGAACTATTGTATTGATACATGCTACAACATGGATAAATCTCAAAATAATTATATTGAGTGAAAGAGCCAGACAGAAAGAGTACATACTATATGATTCCATTTATAAAAATTCTAAAAAATGCTAATTATTTTATAGAGATGAAAGCACCTTAGTAGTTATCCAGGACTGGAAGTAAGGGGTAAGAAGGAGATTTTATAGTGGAGCACAAGGTAACTTTTGGGGGTGATGGATTTGTTTTTATCTCAGTTGTGATAATGGTTTTTATGGATGTGTACATATATCAATACATCAAATTTTACTTAAAATATATGTACTTTATTGTATGTCAGTTATAAATTTTCCTAAATGCTTGATTCTTATTTTGTAAAATAATGAGCTTGACTAGCTGATCTCCAGGTCCAATATTAAATAGTCAAGGATTCATATTATTCCTTCTAACCATATATACAGGAAGAATGTAGAAATGAGGAGAAAAATAGAAGAAAAAGGGAGACATATGATTCTAGATTCAAGTCAGGCACAAATTTCCTTAGAACAAAAGTAAATTGCCAAAAGTTAATTTACATCCCACATTTTATAAACTTTCGGTACAAAAATAAAAATATTTTAACCAGTAGAAGGTATGTCATAAAATTTAGAGTACTAAGCAAAAATCTCTTAACTACAGTATTTCTGTATTTTTCGAAGCTTATTCATATCTACTTTAAGCACTTCATACACACTTACACACTCTCCCATTTACCCTTTGCCTATCCCTGAAGGCAGCAAATAACTTACCATTTATCAATGCACTTCTGACAAAAGCTGTGAGTACAAGGCAGGATGAGGTCAGCTCGACCGTCCATACAGATACAGCATTCCTCCTCATCAGTCAGCTGCTTCACCCTGCAGTGGGGAACTGAGCTGGAGCAATGATAGTCTCTACTGTCATTATACTGTAAACCTTATTTCCACTGCCTGAAAAAGCATTATAAATCTATGTGCCCTCAGTATAAAGCACAATATGACTTGTGCAAAATCAAAGTAAATTAACATATCTTTTAGGGATAGCAAATATATTAAGGAAGAAGTACTAACAGGGACAAATTTCATAAAGACTGGATAAAAGACAATTCTGTGATGGTTAAAAAGAAAATACAGACAAAAGCTGGAAATATTCCAGTCTTTCTGAAAATAACTTAGCCCATTTTAATAATATTGAATTTATATAAACAAGTTCAACCAATATATGATTTATTCACCATTCAGGACACAAAGCTCTCTAAAATGTGGACTTTGCCATTAGGGCATTATCATTATGATGCTGATGCTGACAGTGGGCATATAAATGAAAGAATGGCTTAGTCTTAAGTGGCATGTGATATAGGAAATACCAAAGAATTAGAAAGCAAAGTCTCTATCCTTAAGCAGCTGTTTCATCTTGGGAAGAAGACAGATGCTGAACCTTCTACTCTGGTCACAATTTGGATTGCCCCTCAATGAGCCATGTGCCTTTGCATGTAGTGTTTTCCTTTCCTGGAATGCCTTTGTGAGGTTGGTAAACTCCAACCTCTAACTCAGCTCTAAATATCATCTTCTCTCTGCTCTCCAAACCTTAATTTGCCTTAATTAAAGGACTTAAATATTGCACTAAAACTGGCTGTTTATTGGTTGGTCTATCCATAAACTGTAAGCTCTTTGAATACAGGGAGTTTGTCTTAGGTTCTCAATAAATGTTTCCTGAAGTGATCTTAATTTGCTTTTACCTTTGTGCTGTTCTGCAGTTTTTAGGTTTTCTTCACCAATCTTCATTCATTACTTTTATAATTATACAAAAACTCAATGTTTCAAAGTATAATCACTAGACTATAAGCTTATTAAGGGTAGGAGCTCTCTCTAACATATCTTTATTCCCTGCTGTACTTATAACACTGAATATAAGATGAGATAGCACCTTAAAATTTCAATTTGAACATAAAACAGAATAAAAGCAAATGTCAAATGTGCATCACATGTAGTAAGTGCTAAGTAAAGAAGGAAGAAATGAGTATATTTCAAACTTGTTGGAAAGATGTGGTAGAAAATGATAGGACTTTGACAGGACATTCTAGATGAATAAACAAAACTGCAGTTAGAAAAAAAAGCCTCTGCTTGTGTGTGGGTATATGTGTAACAAGGAGGCTGGCATTATGTGGCAGGGAGAAGAATGAAAGGGTTGATTAAATATAGCAGAGATAATATGGTCATTAAATGTCTAAATAATAAATTTAAACTTGTTCTGATAGACAAACTAGAATCAGAGTTTGATCAAAAGGGAAAGTGAACCCCACTGAAATAATACTTAGGAAGATTAATTAGGAGTGCAGTATGAGAGACTATTTAGAAGAAGGAAAACCAGCTACATCCATATTTCAGCAGTTAACCTGGGAGATAATTAGGGCCTGGTCTAAGGAGTATTACAGAAACAAATCATCAGGATGTGGTAATAGATGAAATGTTATGCTTTTGTCATGGGCAAAAGGCAGCCACTGAATTGAAATGGAGAAATTGCATGAAAATGTAGAATGATGTGGATCTAATACGTATTTAATTTTTTTGTATAAGTTCAACTCAACATTTAAGTGCCTTTCAGAGGGTGCTATGTACTATGCTTGACCCAGATGAACTGGAATCTCTGCTTTTGAGGAGCTTACAACTTATATCTAAAGAGATATGTGTGTACATATATACATATATACTGACTTGGGTGTCAGTAGCAGAGAATATAATTAAATTCATAAAAAAATGACAAAGTTCTGAAGATTAGAGTTTAAAAGTGAGGAGTAGAGGGCCATGAAGAACTGCATTCCTGATAGAGGTCAAAGAAAGAACAGGAGATAGAAGCAGCCAGTGGAACCTGTGCAGTGTTCATGTGATTTTCTTGTTACCTTCCTAGCAGTACAGGGAAAGGAAGGAGAGTCTTGCTCTATTTGTCCTTGTTAGATCCCTCGTAGAGTATTCAGTTCTATGCCCCCTATCCTGAAAGATATATTGATAGATAAAGGATCATTCAGGAAAGTCTCTGGGATGTAGAAGAGACCTATTTGAACAAAGGCCAAAGGAATTGGGGATGCTTATCTTAGAGAACAGAAGCTCAGTGAGAATTTGATTACTATTTTCAAATATTTGAAGGGCTGGAAGAGAGAACAGATTTATTTGGTGGACTTCCAGAAGGCACTGCCACAAAAATAAGTAGAATATAGTAATAATTTAATAATACTGATAGTTAACTCATATTATATGCCAGGCATTGTTCTAAGCATTTTACATATATTGACTCACTTAACTCTCTCAAGAGTACTATGAAGCAGATATTATTGTTATCATTTTCTTTTAAAAGAGGAAAATGAGGAAAGAAAGTTTAATAACTTATCCAAAGTCCACAGGAGTAGAGCCAGGATTTGAACACAGGTAATTTGGTTCCAAAATCTGTGGTGTGCTGCCTCAAGAAAGCCAGATTTTGGCTACTCTGAGGAATTTAATAAAAAAGGGAAAATGTCATAGTGACTAGAGCTATTTATGTATAAAAAGGCTTGCTTCTCTAAGGCAGTGAATCCCATATAACTGCAGGTGTTCAAGGCAAACTGGATTACCGCTTGGCTAAATGTAGTAAGAATCTTACTAATCAAAGTGTTATCTGTGGATTAGCAGCAGTGACACCATCTTGGAGCTGATAGAATCTCAAGTTCCTTCTTAAAATCACTGAATATAAAAGTTTAATAATTGTAGTACAGGATCTTTATGTACCAGATGGTAGTAATGGCAAAGGTTAGGAGCATGGCTATATTGCCAGACAGGCCTGAATGTGAATCTCAGCTAGGCTAATTTCTAGCCACATCACTTTATGTCTAAACCTCAGGCTCTTCATGTGAAAGGGACCAATAATTGTATTCCCATGGGGGGTGTTGTGAGCTTTAATGAGTTTATAAATGTAAAACGCTCACTATAATGGCTAACACCCTATAAGGACTCAATAAATGTAAACCACTAGTAGAAATATACATCAAATGTGAGGTTCAACCAAATAAATACCTCTTAATACCTCTTAAGATCCCCTTCAACTTGAAAAGTCTGTTTTTCTATGAACAGACTTTTCTAATGTATACATTAAATACATTAATGTAAATAGTCTGTTTTCTAATGTACAAGGGTGTAACTAAAAAGCAAAACAAAGGAAAGAAGCAGCCGTAACCTACCAATCAGGTATTGAGTTTCCCAGTCTTGAGGGCACATGACAAAGGAACACCCTTACCTCTTTCATTAAGAAATTGCAACAAGAAAAAAAGCATTACTTTCATTTGCTACCATAAAGCTTTTATACACTGGTAAATACTATTCTCAGCTTTCAAAATACTTTTAAAAATAAAAAAAACACCATTCTGAAGGAGAAGTAAAAAAAGAATACCGGATACTTGTCTATGAAAGATTAACTTTATAAAACACAGGAAGGATAAGCCTAGACACTGCCTATATTGTTCTAAAACTCATCTGGCATTTCAGTAACACTGTACAACCCAAACCTAGAAACCAAACAATCCTATTAAAGACAAACAGAAAATGATAAATATAAAGTAAAATTTTACTACAACATAGTATTTGGAAACCAATTTGTTAAGAATGGAGCAGAAAAATGCAACTTAAATGGAGAAACAGAAGTGAATTCTTGTTAGGTAAGGTAAAAGACACTGTCAATACAGATTGCTGCTGTCTACCGAGCATGACATTAAGACAGGATGTCAACTTGTTGGGATCCACGTAAGGCTTTTTCCAATGAGGTGTTTACAAATTTAAATTATGGTCATGGTTGTCAAATGGCAACAGGTGGGTGCTTTCACATGCCAAAAGCATTACAGAGAAGGAAAAGAAATTTTAGAAAGAACAATAATACATTAAACCTGAGTAAACAAGCACCATCACACAGAACTCTGGCTGACTTCATTTCCTTCTGGTAACTCAGCATATGCAGTATGTGCACCAGCTACTTGCTCATTCCTGAATGGACTGCCAAGTCCTGGAGCCAATATTAAAAATTTTAATGCTCCACAGAGAATATAGTCAATAGTTCTGTAACATGCTTCTATGTTGACAGATAGTAACTACACTAGTTGGGATGAGGATTTAATGATGTGTATAGCTGTTGAATCACTATGTTATATACTTAAAACCTATATAATATTGTATATCAACTATACTTCAATAAAAAAAAAAATCACAAAAATTTTAATGCTCCAATTAGTCAGGTATTTGTAAGGAAAACTGGAATGGTTTTGCCAAATTCTTGGACCTAATTACCTGTAGGGCTCTGACTATCTAAGAACCTAAATGCTAATTGTAGGAGGGGCAGTAGCTATATCATTTGTCATTAAACACAAACATGTACAGTAGAGAGTGCATTCATAGAAGCTGGGTTGACAGAAACATCGCATGATATGAGCCACTTTACTTTTTCTTTAATTTGGCACTCTAACAATGTCTTGAAGCAGAGAATAATCCAAAAACTGATCTGGGATATAGTATCAACTGAGACAAAAAGTAATGTGATCTAAGATGTCAGAAAGAGCACCAGGAAAAATATTACTGAGATTTAGTAGCTTGCATATTAGAAAGTAAGAGAAACATGGTACTTAAGCATTTGTATACCTTCTCATCCAAAAACTAGCTTGACAAGATGCTGCAGATGATAAATTTTCATCAGGGTCTTCTGAGGTGGAGCTCTGTGCCAATACTCCTGCTGCTTGACTTGTGATGTCTTTATAAAGCTGAATAAACTGGTACAAATTCATGATCCGTGATGCTTCCACAATGCCACTGCTTTTGTTAATCTAAAAATACGAAGAAAATGAAAAAATAAGTTGATAATTTCTCTGATGAATTATTCCCAAAAAAGCGGAACAAATATTGAGTCCAACATTAGGAAACAGAAGTTTTCAAGGTTTGCAAACTACCTAGTGAGAAGAGAGCAAGAGTCTAAGCAATGAATCGTATCACACCTCCTACATTTGTGTGTTCCAAAGTACTTACAAATTTGTCTCATTTGATACTCAAAATAGCCCCGTAGGGTTGATTAGGCATCCTGTTTAGAGTTGATGAGATCCGGTGACTTTCTCAGACTTAAATGAATTTTAGAGATCAGAATTGACAATTCATAAAGAATTTCTTAGAGGATTTGTTTGAATCCAACAACCACATGCCATTGTACCATAACTGAAACAACAGATTGCTTTCTTGAATATCTTAAGTTCTATTTTATACCAAAACTTCCAAACTAAAACAAGAAAATTAATTAAAGTAAATCCTAACAAAAAGTTGTTGAATTTTTCCCACTAGATTATTTTGAGCTTTAGCAAAAACTCATTTAATATGAAGTGGAATCAGTGGCTCACAGGTTGTACCTTTCCCTACTCTAGCTTACATTCTTAATGGAAGGAGGTATTTGGGACAAGTGCAAGGTAATAGATAAGAAGAGAGAATATTGCTCTCATAAGACTTGGAGAGTTATGGAGTGGAACATATATTCCTTTTTTGAAATGACCAAAGCCAGTAGAGTTGAGGGCGCAATATTTTTGGATGAAGAATTTTAAGTAGTCAGTGACAGCTCAGGAATGTGAAAGACTTGCTTAGCACAGGAGATGGTTTGGAAGACTGTGGCAACAGAAGTAAGCAATGAAACCTATTAAGTGCTTATCAAAGTAAATGGAACAAACAAAATTAGAAAATATTTAGGAAGAAATGAAGAATGCAAGGTGAAATACAGACAGAGGGCCTTAAAATTGTGAATGAAATAGGTTCTGAAGTGTGTTAATGGAACTGGAGATAAGAGAAAATCAAGTAGTTAAGTTACACATTAAAAAAACATTACTTAGCAACATTTCAGTATTTGAAATGAAATTAATCGTAGTTGTAACTCACATGTATTATTGTCTACTAATTGAAAAGGTGGTGAGAAAAAACTGAGAAACAAGCATGAATCAGATTCCATATTGTAAAAATGGTTGAACCATCTTTAATAATCAGAAAAGTAATTGAATTTTGGGAAGGTAAAATCTATAGAGATGTAAATATGTAAGATTCTTTGTAAGAAAAAACTATATGGGGATAGAGAACAAATAAATAGAATTAAAGGTGATAGGAACTTATAGAGGCTTACAAAATAGACTTTCAGAACTGAAGAAACTGGGCCCATCTTCCTTTGGAACTCTATAGTTCAGCAGAAATTAGGGAATAATTCATATAAAATTAGTATTTAATAGCAACGTTTATCAAACTGAAACTATTATAGAATTCATACAACAAATATTTACTGAGTACTCATTATGTCAATGTTGTAAGTACTATGTGTACTACACTAGGCACTGGTAACAGAGTGTGTAGAGAGCAGACGAAAATGCCTTGCCCATACAGAGGTTACAGTGCAGGGCGAACAGACAGACAAATACAATACAAATTAGGTAAAATGGAAATAAGTGTATGGAGAAGATTCAACAGAGGAGAGGTAATGCCAGAGGGTTATAGGGAAGACCTCATGAGAAGGTGACATGTAAGAACTGGAAGAGGTACAGGAAAGAATCATGGATATCCAGGGGACAGATCCTTCCAGGCTGAAAGAACAGACAGTGCAAAGACTATTAGGCAGAAGTGTATCTGGAAAGGATCACAAGGAGTCCAGCCAGGAGCCCAGGGCAGTTGGAATAGAATGAGAGAGGGAGGTACTGGCAGGTGATGTGGGGACAGAATGTATAGGGCTTTGTGGATCACAGCAATGACTCTGGCTTTTATGCCAAGTGCATGGGAAGGCACTGAATGGTTTTGCACCAAGAAGTAATATGATCTGATATCATTTCAGATTATGAGTGGAATAGACTGGTTGTTGTACTAAGACTAGACAGAATGGAGGTAGGGGCAGAAGCAGAGAGACCAGTTAGGAGGCTATTGGAATAATCCCAGTGCAGGATGATGTTCACTAGAAACAGTGTGGTAGGAGTGGAGATGATGATAACTGGCCAGATTCTAAAAGTATTTTCAAGAGAAACCTGACAGGATTCAGTTATGGATTCACTCTGGGGTTTGAGTGAAAAAGAGAAAGATTACTTCAAGGTCTTAGTCTAAGTAACAAGAAGCATGAAAATAATATAATTCATGAAGTTTTTTAACAGCCATCTTAGTCCATAATTTTAATTAGCCCATTGATTTTTCTAATGTTATTCCCCTAAAATACTCCATTTAAACAGCATTTAGATTATTTTATAATGAATTAAATATTGTTGGAGGATAATCATCATAGTCAAGATAAAGTCTTACTACAAATACAGGTTATAACACAATTGTTCCTTAAGTTGTTAATAATTAAGAAATATGAAATTTAAGTCTCCTATCAGTTTTTCATATTGAACTTCAACTACTTTTCTAATATAGGAACTGACTTATAGATTCTTTCAAAAAGAACATAAGGAATGCAAAAAACATTTTTTTCAAGTAAATCTAAAAATCAAGAAAAGTAACACAAATGAAATATCAGATTGGCTGTATCTTTAATACTTTTGTTTTTCTATTTAGAATCTTATTTTAAGGAAGATGCTTAACTACAGATGTAACAGATACTGAGGAAAACTGGAATTTGATTAATAGTAAAATTAAACATTCTGCATTTGCTGAAGGGAAATAAAAAATTAAGGGGTCAGAAACTGATACATTCATATTCCCAAAGCTTTCTACAATTTATACTGCCTTCTTCAATGTGAGCTAAATACTTACGCAATAAAGATAGGGAGGGAATGTAATTTAGGTACTATACTGCATCAATTAAAAAGGAAAACTTCAATCTATCCCAGTTATTTAAACTGAGAATATTTCTTCCATAGATTTTTGCTTACTCAACATATATTGAGTTCATACCAGGCAAAAAGTACTATGGGCTGTAAGACATACAGAATGAATCTAGATAGAGCTCTTGTTGTTAGGAGCTTACTTTCTACTAGGGGAGCTAAGAACCTAAATAAATAATTTTATTTGTAACAGAGTTTAATTTTGAAGTACAAATAAAGTGCTTTTGGGACCTAGAAGAGGCAAGAGAATTTCTGTTAAGGAAGATTTTATGGATGAGATGGTATTTGAAGCAGATCTGTAAAGAGATATTAAGTTTAGACATGCAGAAATTAAAGACGTGGCAGAAACTATTAGCTGATTACCCAAATCCCATTCCCGCTTTTCATTACCAGCAGAGCCTTGATTTTGTTTTCCTGTCTACCACTTCCTGAAATTACTCAGGAGTCAATCCTGGTAAATCTAACCTAAACACAACATGGTAATCACATCCCATCTGTCAGTGTAGGTATAAGAAGGGCTAATACTGACTCAATGAGTTGGGCAGAGGGATCTTTTATTAACCAATCCAGGAGCTACTTTTTATCAGGATTTCTTCATAAATGAGAAAATATTATTTTTCTTTAAACTGTGGAATGGGTTTTCTTTGATTTGTATTTTGTAGCTGATGACAATTTAACAGAGGAATGGACATCTAGCTGAGGGAACTCAATGAGCAGAAGCATTCAATGAGGTGGGAAAGTAACAGTTATACAGCCTTAAATTGGTTAAACCTGGTAAAACTAGAGTACAAAAGGGGATAGCGGTGAATAAAACAGAAAAGATAGTTTGAAGCCAGATTATAGAGGGCACTGAATGCTAGGTTAAAGATCTGGGCCTATTTTGTAGCCAATGAGGAATTGTTGAGGAATTTTAAGCAGGATAGTGATCTATATGATGGGAGTTGTGCTTTAGAAAGGTTAATCTCCCAGCATCATAAATTAGAATTAGGAGAAACCTGGAGGTGTAGAGACTAATCACAAAAGCCAAGGTAATAGGTTGAGAAGAAAGAGGGGCCTGAGCTATAGGTACGGTCTTCTGGAGGACAAATAAACTGGAAGTGAAACCCAACAGAGGTAAAATTAACAGACGGCTGATTACTGTGGAGGAGAGGGCAGGAAAAGGAGTAAGAATGTGTGTTTTTCAAGAACAACCTTTGTCACTGAAGTTATAAATTCACCCATATGCCCTTTAAAGTTGACTTTCAAATAGTCCTGAAAGATCATGTACAGTGTTAATTTTTTTTTTATTAAGGTATCATTGATATACAATCTTATGTTCAGGTTTCACATGAGCAACACTGTGGTTACTAGACTTCCCCTATTATCAAGTCCCCACCACATACCCCATTATGGTCACTGTCCACCAGCATAGTTAAGATGCTATAGTCACTACTTGTCTTCTCTGTGCTATACTGCTTTCCCCGTCCCCCACCCTATATTATGTGTGCTAATCATAATGCCCTTTAATCCCCTTCTCCCTCCCTTCCCACCCACCCTCCCCAGTCCCTTTCCCTTTGGTAATTGTTAGTCCTTTCTTGGGTATAGTGTAAGTTTGCAGTTTTGGGATAATGTGAGAGATACCAAGCCTATCTGAACGGATTTTACATGTTTTTAGCTCAATTGTTCATTTCTTCTTTACGTTATTCCTTTGCAAAGTCAGAGGTTGCAGATACCCAGAGTTCTTCTGGGACTGTTTATTTATAGCACTGTGAAAAAGCCCTAGTGAATATAAATATATAATATAAACCCAATAAAAAAACAAACAAAAACAGAAAATTGGAAGAATATGTAGTTGGTATACAATTATTGAGCCCAAGAATTGAAGTATAAATAACAAAATATGATCTTGGGTGAAGCTGTATTTCAATGTATATTCTGTTACTGTGATTTGTATACATTGTATATACTTACATTGCTACCTACACTAGAACTACATTAGCTACCTCTGTGATGAATAATGCAAAAAGTTTTTGAATAATGGTTCTCTGGCAGCTATCATATTGTTCTTTAACATTTGGACTTAAAAAAAATCAACTAAGCAAATGTTCAACATGGTAGACCCAACTGAATGGTATTAAACTAGGCTGTGTATTTTCTTTAAATCAAGTGCCATTTAACTTCAGGCACTTAACCAAGTCTGGAATTATCTCTCCGTCTTTGCTTCTCTAATTCTCC
The DNA here is from genome assembly GCF_040802235.1 of Manis javanica. NCBI lineage: Eukaryota > Metazoa > Chordata > Mammalia > Pholidota > Manidae > Manis > Manis javanica. The sequence continues at coordinate 31,362,456 of NC_133166.1, forward strand.
TTGAATTCCTTTTCTACTCAAATTGATTAGAACTTCTAATTTGACCAGCTATCTGTCATCAGTCCTACTATGCTTAAAACATAGTAGTGACTGGTGATTACCATGAGGGAGGGACTGAGGTGGCTGGGTGGGGAGAGTGAGGACAAAGGGGCACAAAAATTCTCAATCATATGTTGGTCACAGGGATGGTAGCACAGCATGGAGAATATAGCCAATGATTCTGTAACACCTTTCTATGTTGACAGTAGCTACACTAGTTGGGGTGAGGATTTAATAAATTTGGGTAACTGCTGAACCACTGTGTTGTATACTTGAAACCAATATAAGATTGTATATCAACTATACTTCAATAAAAAAAAAAAAGGCATAGTACTAACAATCAACCCAGTGGGGAAATGTGGCATATTATTTGGTAACCCCCAGGGTCCATGACAAAAAAAAGAAAAAATCTCTTTATCCAAGAGTTCTTTATGGGTTGCTGAGGAATAGAATTCAGGGTATTCATAAATACCCAATTTATTGTTTATATGCATATGGATAGTTTTATTGTTTTACAGCAGTCTTGGGATATGAGACCTAATAGAATTTGTTTCTTCACTTTTACCAAAAGATCTGTGTCCTTGAAAAGATTAAGAACCACCTGTTCTAATTCCATTGGTGGATGAGGCTTCCTAATATTCTATGATGGCTACCATTATATTTTTTAGCATAGTTAATATATTCAGTTAGCTAAACTTCAAAGATGAACTAAGAGACACAGTGTACTGATGGTAGAAAATCTATTCTATAGCTAAAAATTCCTTTAAAAACCCCCCAGAAACAAAGAGCTCCAAACTTTTCTAATGGATTTTTAAATTATTATTAAATGAATGAAACCTAGTGTTCTTAAAAGAAATGATCTCCTAAGATAACTTTAATTTTTAAGGAGTCATCTTAGAGCTACATAGGGTATCACTGTAGAATTCCACAGCTAGTTAGAATCCAAAGAGGGGTTAAAAGGTAAGGATGAGAGATTACTAACACTTTCCATGATTATAAAAATCTGCTATGTGGCGATTATACAACTAGTGAGATTCAAACAGTTAACCTGGAAGGCAATAACAATATCAAAACTATGTTTTATAAGACTTTATAAATAAATGTTAACCAAATTATTGAGATTTATTTCTACTATATTACACTATTAAATGCAGTTCTAAACACTAAAATAGTTTAAGCTCAGAGTTGGAAGTCTCTATCACTCTCACCTTGGTACAGACCACCCGTACAACCACTCTCCAAAAGGCAGAGGAATCAGACCCAGGTTGTACCTCAAAGAGAAGATGTTTTTCCTGGCCAGAAGCCACTTTAGCAGTTCTGAAAAGAGACAAGGACATTAATTAATTTTACAAAAAGTCACATAAATAATGGAGCTATGAAACCAGATTCAAGAAACACTTTAAAACAGAGAAGGAAATATGAAGAAAACACACCAAGACAAATAACAATAATGGGCCTTTAAAACCTTTACTTTTTTAGCATTTTACTTTTTTTCTGTTTTTTAGATCATCCAAATGGTAGTATCTGAGGCATTACTTCTGGGACCATATTCTTAGGGAGTAAAATTGAGCCTAATAATTAGATTCTTTAAACAGGGACAAAAATGTTTTGATTGTAAACATACAACTTAATTTCCAAAGTTTTAAAACCCAACAGCATAGTGGCATGATATTTATGACCCTTTTTTTTGTGTCATATCTATTATCTCAATGGTCTTTAAATTTCTAACAAGTCCAGGGAATCCAGCACTTAGAGTTTAGCTAGTTTCACTTATCCAAATTTTGACTACTGCCTCAGATGTACATAAAATGTGAAAAAATATTGCCCTTGGTTGACTCTTTCTTTAAACAACATTAACACACCTTTTGAAAAAGGTTTTTTTTTATAGATAATTTGGGACTGGATCAAACAAATGATTTTGAGACATCCTAAATATAGCTCAACTTTCCTTTCCCTAGCAGACTAATTTTAATTTAGAGAGCCACAGGATTCTAACATAAAAATCTAACACTTTAAGAGGACAATATCATGACATCAACAACAATTTAAATTAGTTCAAAGAAATACTTAAGGACTGCAGCTCTCTTTTATCATTGTTCACATTTCCCTCTGAGCACCAGTGCAGATATCACACTCAGAACTAAGTGACTTAGAGCTAAAAAAATTGAGGCCACTGAAAATTAAGCAACTAGCTCTAGAGAACAAAGTTTGCCAGTGAAAGTAATTCAGCTGTTTCAGTTCTCAGTTCTGTTTTCTAGCTATCAAGCCATGCTGCTTCTGTATGGATTTAACTCTGTAGTTCTCAGGCAGCTTTGTATTTGTGAAATGCCCAACTATGACCCATGGGAACTGGTTTTAAGAACCAAATCCACTCAGAAACATTCTTTCCTACAAGAAAAGGAAGATATTCTTTACCAACACCTCTGTATTGCACAGTAAGCTTAGCTTGTGGAAACTTTTATAGGACACATTTTATCCAAAAGGCAAAATTTTATAGTTAGTCTAGCTTTAGGTATTAAGTCCCCAGACACTCCAGTTAAAGTCATTGATCACTCTTCATAAAAGCTGAAACAATAAACATAAAAAAGCATTTCACTGTTAGGATACTATTAAATTCTCAATCCAATTTTACTCCCTAAGAATATGGTCCCAGAAGTAATGCCTCAAAACTACCATTTGGATGCTCTAAAAAACAGAAAAAAGTAAAATGCTAAAAAAGTAAAGGTTTCAAAGGCCCATGACCACATTTTTATTACAAAAGATCAGATAGTACACAAATATACATACTAAAACGTAAAATCTCCCTTCACTGCTCCCCTGTCCACCAACTCTCAAGACACCCATTGTGTATCTTTCTAGTTTATTTTCTATGAATTTACATATATATCCATACAGGATCCATCCACATATCTACACATGGTTTTTTAATGAATGAAATCCAGTGTTCTTAAAAGACATGATCTTCTAAGATAACTTTAACTTTTAAGACTTTAGTCATCATGATTAGCCAAAAATGTCTCTTATCATCCAATACAGCTGTCACAAAATTTAGAAGGAAGGTTCAGACATCCTACCCTAAACAATTAATAGTGACTATAAGTTTATATATGCATAAGTGGTCCCAGACTACTAGGTGATTTTGTTTGGCCATTTTTGGGTTTAAGGAGAGGTAATGTGAGATAGTGGAAAGAATATCAGACTTAGGGAGAGCTGGGTCTGCCATTAAGACTTGGGTAACTGTTGTATGCCTCAGCTGAAATGTCTAGCCCTCAGAAGAGTGCCTTGCATATACTATGTGCTCAGTGAATGTTAGCTAACTTGAACAGACTAAAGAGAAAACCTTTACCATCTCAATTAAAAGGCAGTGCCAGCAGAACAAAACACACAACATATGAAGAATGGAGGAGGAGGAATAAGAAGGGAGAGAAGAAAAGAATCTCCAGACAGTGTATATAACAGCTCAATAAGCGAGCTAAGTTAGGCAGTAAGATACTAAAGAAGCTAACCTTGAACCTTTGGTAACCACGAATCTAAAGCCTGCAATGGCAATAAGTACATATCTCTCAATAGTCACCCTAAATGTAAATGGACTTAATGCACCAATCAAAAGACACAGAGTAATAGAATGGATAAAAAAGCAAGACCCATCTATATGCTGCTTACAAGAAACTCACCTTAAACCCAAAGATAAGCATAGACTAAAAGTCAAGGGATGGAAAAACATATTTCAGGCAAACAACAGTGAGAAGAAAGCAGGGGTTGCAGTACTAATATCAGACAAAATAGACTTCAAAACAAAGAAAGTAATGAGATAAAGAAGGATACTACATAATGATAAAGGGCTCAGTCCAACAAGAGGATATAACCATTCTAAATATATATGCACCCAATACAGGAGCACCAGCATATGTGAAGCAAATACTAACAGAACTAAAGAGGGAAATAGACTGCAATGCATTTATTTTAGGAGACTTCAACACACCACTCACCCCGAAGGATAGATCCACCGGGCAGAAAATAAGTAAGGACACACAGGCACTGAACAACACCCTAGAACAGATGGACCTAATAGACATCTATAGAACTCTATATACATTCTTCTCAAGTGCACATGGAACATTCTCCAGAATAGACCACATACTAGCTCACAAAAAGAGCCTCAGTAAACTCCAAAATATTGAAATTCTACCAACCAATTTTTCAGACCACAAAGGTATAAAAGTAGAAATAAATTCTACAAAGAAAACAAAAAGGCTCACAAACACATGGAGGCTTAAGAACATGCTACTAAATAATCAATGGATCAATGAACAAATCAAAATAGAGATCAAGGAATATATAGAAACAAATGACAACAACAACACTAAGCCCCAACTTCTGTGGGACGCAGCGAAAGTAGTCTTAAGAGGAAAGTATATAGCAATCCAGGCACACTTGAAGAAGGAAGAACAATCCCAAATGAATAGTCTAACATCACAATTATCGAAACTGGAAAAAGAAGAACAAATGAGGCCTAAAGTCAGCAGAAGGAGAGACATAATAAAGATCAGAGAAGAAATAAACAAAATTGAGAAGAATAAAACAATACCAAAAATCAACGAAACCAAGAGCTGGTTCTTCGAGAAAATAAACAAAATAGATAAGCCTCTAGCCCAACTTATTAAGAGAAAAAGAGAATCAACCCAAATCAACATAATCAGAAATGAGAACGGAAAAATCACGACAGACTCCACAGAAATACAAAGAATTATTAAAGACTACTATGAAAACCTATATGCAACAAGCTGGAAAACCTAGAAGAAATGGACAACTTCCTAGAAAAATACAACCTCCCAAGATTGACCAAGGAAGAAACACAAAAGTTAAACAAACCAATTACGAGCAAAGAAATTGAAACGGTAATCAAAAAACTACCCAAGAACAAAACCCCGGGGCCGGATGGATTTACCTCGGAATTTTATCAGACACACAGAGAAGACATAATACCCATTCTCCTTAAAGTGTTCCACAAAATAGAAGAAGAGGGAATACTCCCAAACTCATTCTATGAAGCCAACATCACCCTAATACCAAAACCAGGCAAAGACCCCACCAAAAAAGAAAATTACAGACCAATATCCCTGATGAATGTAGCTGCAAAAATACTCAATAAAATATTAGCAAACAGAATTCAACAGTATATCAAAAGGATCATACACCATGACCAAGTGGGGTTCATCCCAGGGATGCAAGGATGGTACAACATTCGAAAATCCATCAACATCATCCACCACATCAACAAAAAGAAAGACAAAAACCACACGATCATCTCCATAGATGCTGAAAAAGCATTTGACAAAATTCAACATCCATTCATGATAAAAACTCTCAGCAAAATGGGAATAGAGGGCAAGTACCTCAACATAATAAAGGCCATATATGATAAACCCACAGCCAGCATTATACTGAACAGTGAGAAGCTGAAAGCATTTCCTCTGAGATCGGGAAACAGACAGGGATGCCCACTCTCCCCACTGTTATTTAACATTGTACTGGAGGTCCTAGCCATGGCAATCAGACAAAACAAAGAAATACAAGGAATCCAGATTGGTAAAGAAGAAGTTAAACTGTCACTATTTGCAGATGATATGATACTGTACATAAAAAACCCTAAAGACTCCACTCCAAAACTACTAGAACTGATATTGGAATACAGCAAAGTTGCAGGATACAAAATTAACACACAGAAATCTGTAGCTTTCCTATACACTAACAATGAATCAATAGAAAGAGAAATCAGGAAAACAATTCCATTCACCATTGTATCAAAAAGAATAAAATACCTAGGAATAAACCTAACCAAAGAAGTGAAAGACTTATACTCTGAAAACTACAAGTCACTCTTAAGAGAAATTAAAGGGGACACTAATAAATGGAAACTCATCCCATGCTCATGGCTAGGAAGAATTAATATCGTCAAAATGGCCATCCTGCCCAAAGCAATATACAGATTTGATGCAATCCCTCTCAAATTACCAGCAACATTCTTCAATGAATTGGAACAAATAATTCAAAAATTCATATGGAAACACCAAAGACCCCGAATAGCCAAAGCAATCCTGAAAAAGAAGAATAAAGTAGGGGGGATCTCACTCCCCAACTTCAAGCTCTGCTACAAAGCCATAGTAATCAAGACAATTTGGTACTGGCACAAGAACAGAGCCACAGACCAGTGGAACAGAACAGAGACTCCAGAAATTAACCCAAACATATATGGCCAATTAATATTTGATAAAGGAGCCATGGACATACAATGGCAAAATGAGAGTCTCTTCAACAGATGGTGCTGGCAAAACTGGATAGCTACATGTACGAGAATGAAACTGGACCATTGTCTAACCCCATATACAAAAGTAAACTCAAAATGGATCAAAGACCTGAATGTAAGTCATGAAACCATTAAACTCTTGGAAAAAAACATAGGCAAAAACCTCTTAGACATAAACATGAGTGACCTCTTCTTGAACATATCTCCCCGGGTAAGGAAAACAACAGCAAAAATGAGCAAGTGGGACTACATTAAGCTGAAAAGCTTCTGTACAGCAAAAGACACCATCAATAGAACAAAAAGGAACCCTACAGTATGGGAGAATATATTTGAAAATGACAGATCCGATAAAGGCTTGACGTCCAGAATATATAAAGAGCTCACACGCCTCAACAAACAAAAAACAAATAACCCAATTAAAAAATGGGCAGAGGAACTGAACAGACAGTTCTCTGAAAAAGAAATACAGAAGGCCAAGAGACACATGAAAAGATGCTCCACATCGCTAATTATCAGAGAAATGCAAATTAAAACTACAATGAGGTATCACCTCACACCAGTAAGGATAGCTGCCATCCAAAAGACAAACAACAACAAATGTTGGCGAGGCTGTGGAGAAAGGGGAACCCTCCTACACTGCTGGTGGGAATGTAAATTAGTTCAACCATTGTGGAAAGCAGTATGGAGGTTCATCAAAATGCTCAAAACAGACCTACCATTTGACCCAGGAATTCCACTCCTAGGAATTTACCCTAAGAACGCAGCAATCAAGTTTGAGAAAGACAGATGCACCCCTATGTTTATCGCAGCACTATTTACAATAGCCAAGAATTGGAAGCAACCTAAATGTCCATCGGTAGATGAATGGATAAAGAAGATGTGGTACATATACACAATGGAATACTACTCAGCCATAAGAAGTGGAAAAATCCAACCATTTGCAGCAACATGGATGGAGCTGGAGAGTATTATGCTCAGTGAAATAAGCCAAGCGGAGAAAGAGAAATACCAAATGATTTCACTCATCTGAGGAGTAAAGGAACAAAGGAAAAACTGAAGGAACAAAACAGCAGCAGAATTACAGAACCCAAAAATGGACTAACAGGTACCAAAGGGAAAGGAACTGGGGAGGATGGGTGGGCAGGGAGGGATAAGGGGGGGGGGAAGAAGAAGGGGGGTATTAAGATTAGCATGCATGGGGGGGAGGGAGAAAGGGGAGGGTGGGCTGCACAACACAGAGAGGACAAGTAGTGACTCTACAACATTTTGCTAAGCTGATGGACAGCAACCGTAATGTGGTTGTTAGGGGGGACCTGATATAGGGGAGAGCATAGTAAACATAGTATTCTTCATGTAAGTGTAGATTAAAAATTAAAAAAAAAAAGAAAGAAAGAAAAGGGGGATTACTCCTTGATAGGATAAAACTATTGGTAAATCAAAGATCAAAGCATGCTTTAAATATCTTTAATGTTGATCACTTAAAGGGTGTCAGATGATCAGCTATGGAGATACTCTTTTCTGATAATATTCCTTTCTCTTAATAAAAAAAAAAAAAAAAGCAGTTACTGTGTGCTGACCTCCAATGAGTTCTGCACAGTGGTATAGAGGGCATGTCAAAGTGTGGGCAAAGGGTCTGTTTGTTTCTATGCAGAAGATCAAGGCCTAGCTTGGATACCCAGAAAATGAACTAAGATACGATATGAGGAGGAGCTTCCGGCATCAGCACTCTCTGGAGGACTTGTGCCGGGGGATGATCATCAAAAAGTCTCCACAGGGATCCGGACGATGCTGCGGTTGTGGCTGCATCCAGCCCACAGTCTCCTGGACTTGCCATAGGAATGAGGAGGGAGATGTCTAGGCTGGCATGTGCATACAGTGAGACAACGAATTTGACCGGATCTGTACTGCAAGTTGTAGCACTCCAAAATCTTATGACTATAGACTATCTACGGTTAAAAGAACATATGGGATGTGAACAGATCCCAGAAATGGGCTGCTTTAATTTGTCTGACTTCTCTCAGACTGTTCAAGTACAGTTGGACAATATCCATCATATCATAGACAAATTTTCACAAATGCCTAGGGTGCCTAAATGGTTTTCTTGGCTTCGCTGGAGATGGATGGTAATTATAGATTTGCTTTGTTTATGTCACCGTATTCCTATTATGTTAATATGTGTGTGCAAATTAGTTAGTAGTTTAAAACCTATACATACTTAAGGTACTCTACAAGAAGATATGTCAAAGAAATAATCAATCCTCCCATGTTTCCTTCCATATGCTACATCTATAGCTTTTCTTCTTTCTTCCTAATTACAATCCTTAAATAGAATTCGTGCCTCATATCGAATTTACCGAGTATCATAATTCCTCCAGGTGGTAAAGATACCTCGAGACAAGTGCTGGGCATAGAAGCCACAGGGCATAAATCTGCAAAGAAGTAAAAAGCTAACCTTTTCAAACAATATGGCTTCTCTCTCACTTACCAACTTTACATTTCCCTGTATGGCCCCGGAAGATGACTGGTTAGCCAGAGACGGGTAAGATTCCTCAAGGGAGGAACAACCTAAGACAGGCACAGTCGCAGGGGGGCCATCAGGTGAGAATTTGGGGATCAACAGAGGTGATGCTCAGAACCTCACCCCCCCTGCTTTGAGAGATGTTTTGCTGCCCTTGTCTAGCCTGGATTAATACTTAGTCCATAGGCACACACCTGATCATCTGATCATCTACATTTGCCCTCTTACAGCACTAAACTATGTTTTCTACCTTTATCTTGCATCTACCTACCACTTCAGCATTTTATTAAAAATAAAAAAAATAATAATAATAAAGGGAGAAATGTGGGATCAACATATAAGTCAAGTACAAAAATCAAACGAATATTCATATTTGACCTGATTGTTTATAGGTCATAATGCGTGATCAAAACCGAAAGTTTCTGTGATGAATGCCCTTGTACTGTTCACCATGTAAAAATTTATTCACTATGTAAGAATTCGTTCACCATGTAAGAACTTGTTCGTTATGCTTCGGAAGATTGGAGACTGACGAGAATTAGACTTGAGATGGATTAATGATTGTACATTGAGCATTGACCCCCCCTATACTGAATTTTATTGTTGTTAACAACCATTTGATCAATAAATATGAGAGATGCCCTCTCAAAAAAAAAAAAAAAAAAGGCAGTGCCTGTAAGTCGTAATTATACCCCAGGGAGATAGAAGGTTTTTTTTTTTGTGTGTGTGTGTGTGTGTGTGTGTGTATAGAGAGGTGGGTGTAAAGGTGCTGGTAAAGGAAGTCTTAATAGAAAGAAGTGACATCTACTTACCTGTCACCGGGGGTAAAAACACACAAACAAAAAAGCAGTATTTTAAAAGCATAACAATCTGGGGCCTTCAGGAGCAAACAGCTTCTGTATAGACCAGTATAAAAATTGACATAATAAAGGAAAATAAATTCACAAAGACTAAATTCTATTAGGTATGCTCTTTAAGAAGGCAGAGAAATTTATATTCCATCTTAGACAAAAATCTATTCAAGAGTTAGAGATTTAAAGATGTTAACTAATTAGAAAATATTAATAAATGAAATACTCTTCAGTGATGGCAAGTGAGTTATTACTATACTTGTATTTTCTCTGGCAAAATAATGGCTCAGTGAACAGACACAAAAGATTTATTTATTTATTAACTAGATGAATGGTTGCTGTACAAAAACCTGAATGCTCTCTGACTATCCTAGGAGCTTTTCTCTAGACTGGCTAAATGGCACATTCTCTTTTGTAATGTAAGCATTAAGTGCTTTTGAACAAGAGTCAATTTATATGCCTTTGTTCAAAATTCAGTTTTAAGTTCCTTTGGTTTCTTTTGTTCCTATTATGTATTTTTAAATAGCCACATAGAGAGTCTTATAGTAGGCATTCAATAAATATTTGCTAACTGCTGCTGAAAACATTAAATCTTACCAATTAATACTTCTGGTTATCACTGAGTCATGATATATAGAGCATATATTGGGGGAAAAATAAATGAAAAGGAGCAAGCCTTACACATCATTAAGTTCAGCTACTCTCCCAAGAAATTCTTCGTAAGTTAAAGAGCCACTTTCTCGAACCAATGTGACGTGTTTTGCTACTTTTTCTGGTAACTTGTTAAGAACCAACTGCGTCTGGTCTGAAATTTGCTGTCCCATGATGAAATGATGTCTTTTGAAATCCAGAAAAAGTGTTGCTTCACATAGTGCCTGTCAAATATATATAAAAGTTACTTTTACATATAATATAAAACAGCAATATACCCATCCCTTCAAGAAAACAAAGAAAAACTAGGAATATCCTTAAGTGGGAGTTCAGGAGAACATAAGCCTAAGGTGGAATTTCTTTTTAAATGAGTATATTTTGAAAGTAAAGATTTATATACATTTCTTAAGATCACATAGCTGAACAAGAAAACAGGATTCACTTATGTTATTTGAAGGGTGAGGAACCTCCAATTCCTGTAATTTTGCCAAGTCAAAAACCATTACACACTTCCACCCCCACACACAGGCACTGAAGTGACTATATTTAATAGGAAGCTTGTTTACCTTATTTAATTTTCCTAAGAGTATTTCCTGACCATATGTCAGATTCCAGACTAAGGGCTTTCCATATATTATCTCACTTATTTCTTACCACAATTGTAAATAAAATAGATTTTTGGTTTGAAAAACCTAAGAAAATTAAAATGGTTAGACAATTTAACCACCTCACACTTTCTGCTTCTAGCTCTTTTGTTTTTTAACTCTTCTAAGGTGTTCAAAAGATTACTGAATTGACTTAAAAATTTAATCACAAAACGTGTATCAAAGTAACTACTTATGCTGAAGTCTTGAAGGATATAATTTTATATATCATGGCTACAGAAGAGTGGAATGTGTTTATTCCAGAACGCTTTTCCTTTGGTAAATAATGATTCACCAGAATATTAAGTACTGAGAATATGGTTAAAATAGAAAATATGGTAAGTTTTCAGTATTTATCTATGTGGACATATTCTTTAAATGAATATGAAAATATCTATTCAATATACATCTTACTATTACTGATAGTAAAAGCAACTAATATTTGAAATAACTTCCATTGTGTAACAGTCTTCTTAGCACTTTACAGATATTCATGAATTCAGTCATTTAAATTCTCATAATAACCATTTTATAGATGAAAAACAGTATAGTTAAGGAAACAAGCCCAGTGGTTAAAATAACAATGTCATATAATAGCTTTTTTTACACAGAAAAAGAAAAACATACTGCAATTTCTAGACATCTTGAACCTGCGTAAGAAATTCCATTTTATTACCTATTAAAGCATAATTCATTTTATCTAACTCAAATTAACATTCATATCACATAAGGCAGGTGAAATAGTAACAATTTTATAGGAAATATTTTGCCAGGAAACCTGTTTTTTCATTTAATAAAAAAAATAAAGTTTTAATTCTAAAATAGAGGATATATAACTTTAAAATATAAAAGCATTTACAATAAGCATTCTCCATAACCACAAATATGTACATTTTGCTTTTGGTTATTACAGTTTAATGTACTACATTTGAGGTTTATTCCTTTAGTCATATTAAATATAAGAAAACTACAATTGTACTAAAAAAGAAAAACCCAACAATTACTGCTTTGAATCTGAGCCTACTTTGCAATGTAAGTATTATATTACAGAGATAAATGAAAGGAAGTCATTGAGGAAAATACAGGCCACTAAAAAAAAAATCTATAGATGAAATTATATATTTTAAATATAGCGAAATACATTCATAGCAACTATATCCAAAAAGAAACATCTTAGCTTAACAGAAGTCTCTAGATATCAACATTTGTGATTTCTGGATTAGGAAATCTCAGAATACCACGGTGTTACATATTTATTTTTATTCTAGGTAAAGACAGTTTCCAAAACTAAAAAAAAAAAACCAAAAAACCCCAAACCTAACAAACATTTAAAAAAGAACAGTTTAGACATGAAAAGCAGAAGATTAGAATAAAAGTCCTTCCCAAGAAGAAAGCAACTTTACTCTGACACATACTACATATTTACGTGTACACAGTTGTTCTTATTTTTCTTGTTCTAATCCAAATGTGTTGGGAGACATCAGGAACCAATGGCTGTAGGCTGGTATTAGGGAGCAACTGTGTTACATGGCCTTTTTAAAAATTAAATTTAAAAAGTATCACACACCTGCTGCTGTGCTATGTTCTGGGTATGTAATAGTGAAAGAAACAGGGTTCTTCCTACCATGGGACATCTGATAAAGTAGGGAAAAGACAACAATCACACCAATAAACATATAATTACAAAATGAGATGTATAAGCTGAACAAGTCCAGGGTGCTACGAAAGCCTATAAACGGGGGACCTGACCTAGTCTTGTGTCAGGGAAGAAATTCTTGGCCAAACAGTGTTTGATTTGAGATCAGTCATTTAGCCAGAGAAGAGGGGCAGGAGCGGCGAGAGTGACTAATGTTAAGAGGCACAGGCAGGAGGAGACAGCACCAAGAGAGAGGTCATTTACCATTTTTACTGACCCAAAGATAAGACCACATGCCTGCCCAATCTGTGGATGACTAAAATTGTAACGAATGAATCATGTCCATAGAATACCAGAATCAAGACTGAAATAGATACTGATTTGCTGCAATGGAATAAATTATATCAAATATGACTAAAAGTTAAATCCTGAATATGTTTTGAAAAACCTACTGCACAAAAACACATAGGTAAGATGTACTTAAAAGCAGTTAAAATATAAAAGGTATGAAGGTTTCAGTCAAAATAAGTCAAGATAAGAAAGATGCTAAAATAATCCTTAACTCTTGCTAGAAGCATATGTTTAGAGCAAGACATAGTCCCATTGTGCCTGTAATGGTTCTACCACACTGAAGTTTTGTAATTCTAAGCAGGTGCACTAATCTTAAAGGGCATTAATCATTTCAACAGACTTGGGAAGCATAACAAGTCATTTATTATAGATAATCATAGTTCAATAACAATGTGGAACAATATGACAAGTTTGTTCAAACATTGAAGAGCTTACATGTGGAAGATTTATTTTATATAGTTAGAACACAATGGCCAATAAATATAAAGGAGGCAGATTTCATATCAATATAAGAATTTCCTATCATCTATAATTATCCAGATATGTTAAGAGCTGTCTTGTAATGTATGTGAGCTTGCTTTCATTGAAAGTATGGAGGTATTTCAATGAAGATTAAAAGTTCATCTAATAAGTGTTTTAAAAAAGATTTTTGCTTGGGTGAGGAGTAGCTGACCTGTAACCTAGTATTTTACTTCCAAAGTGAAACTTAAATTCACTCTAGCTTTCCTGTACCAACCCAATCAAAATGCAGTGAGACTCTATAATCAACCCAACTGAAACTTTAAATTATACCTACATTACTTAACAGAGAAAAAAATAAAGCTTTTGAAAAACATGGTCTTAACATTTAGTATAAAACATGTAAGGATAGTTTAATCAATGTGCCCACCAAACAGATATCTAAAAAGAAGCCATGGGTGGGGAGAGGAGCCACGTTGGCAGTGTGAGTAGGGCAGCAGAAATCTTCTCCCAAAACCATATAGATATTTGAAAATACAACAAATACAACTCCACCTAAAAGAGAGACCAGAGGATAAAGTACAACAGCCAGGCTACATCTACATCAGAGAGAACTCAGCATCTCACAAAGGGGGTAAGATACAAGCTGCGGCCTGGCAGGACCCGAGCGCTCCCCCCACCACAGCTCACCAGCAGGAGTAAAGGAGTTGGAGCGGGGAGGGAGTGGAAGTGCAGGACTGCTGAATAACCAGCCCTAGTAATCTGCACCGGGAGCGCACACACACATTGCATGGTGAGCTGGATATTAGGGAAAAGGAAAAGTAAAATCTGCAAGTGGGTCCGCACAGCCGGCTCCCCTGGGACAAAAGAAAAGCGAGTGCTTTTTGAAAGTCTTAAAGGGACAGGGGCCTCACAGCTGGACGGAATCTTCACAGCACACTTGGCCCAGCAGGCTGGGAATTCTGAGAAGTTTCGGGTGCCCCAGCCCCCTGTGAGGCAGCGTAGCTCTGAAGCCCCTCACAGCGATAAACAGCCTGCCATTTGTTCCCCCAGCCAGCACGGCCCCGCAACAATGGCGGAGCAGCCTAAGAGTGGGCGTGCCCACAGCAGCCACCCAGAGCCTCCTCCCAGTGCACAGACATCCGGGCCAGACCCAGGGGCCACCAACGGCACACGCCTGCCCAGCGCAGGCAGAGGAAGCTGTGGCAGAGCGCCAAGGGGTGCCGTTCTCACAGGAGAGCAAACCTGGCATGCCTGCCACTCCCCGCAGGACTCTGGGCTACCCCTAGGGCTGCTCCCTGTGTGCAGGTAACTGACACAAGAGTGGGCGTGGAGAGGGGAAGGGCAACCAGCAAGCAGGAAGGAAGCTGACACACGCACCACCTGCCAACGACCACCTCTATTGCCATGAAAAGGCAGAAGAATTTGGTCCAGTCCAGAATTACCCAGACAACCCCCGAGAGAGGGCCTGGGGAGACAGATATAACCAATCTTCCATTCAAAATAAAGGTCATAACCACACTGATGGACCTGCAGAGAAATATGCAAGAGCTAAAGGATCAAGTTAGGAGGGAGAATACAGAAATAAAACAATGTCTGGAAGGACTTAAGAGCAGACTGGATGAGGCACAAGAGACCATTAATGGAATAGAAATCAGAGAACAGGAATACAGAGAAGCTGAGGCAGAGAGAGATAAAACGATCTCCAGGAATGAAAGAATATTAAGAGAACTGTGTGACCAATCCAAATGGAACAATATTCGCATTATAGGGGTACCAGAAGAAGAGAGAGAAAAAAGGATAGAAAGTGTCTTGGAAGAAATAATTGCTGAAAACTTCCCCAAACTGGGGGAGGAAATAGTCTCTCAGACCATGGAAGCCCACAGGTCTCCCAAAACAAGGGACCCAAGGAGGACAACAACAAGACATATAATAATTAAAATGGCAAAGATCAAAGACAAGGACAGAGTATTAAAGGCAGCCAGAGAGAGAAAAAAGGTCACCTACAAAGGTAAACCCATCAGGCTATCATCAGACTTCTTAACAGAAACCTTACAGGCCAGAAGAGAATGGCATGATATACTTAATGCAATGAAACAAAAGGGCCTTGAACCGAGAATACTATATCCAGCACGATTATCATTTAAATATGAAGGAGGGATTAAACAATTCCCAGACAAGCAACAGTTGAGGGAATTTGCCTCCCACAACCTACCTCTACAGGGCATCTTACAGGGACTGCTCTAGATGGAAGCACTCTGAAGGCTAAACAGATATCACCAGAGAAAAAAAAAACACACCAAAGAAAGCAGACCAACCAAACACTAACCAAAGGCAAAAAATAAAACCAACTATTCACAAAAGCAGTCAAAGGAAACACAAAAGAGCACAGAATAAAACACCTAACATATAAAGAAAGGAGGAAGAGTAAGAATGGAGAGAAATAAAGAATCATCACACTGTGTTTATAATAGCTTAATAACGAGTTAAGTTACACAGTTAGATAGTAAAAAAGCTACCTTTGAACCTTTGGTAACCATGAATCTAAAGCCTGCAATGGCAATAAGTACATATCTTTCAATAATCATCCTAATGTAAATGGACTGAATGCACCAATCAAAAGACACAGAGTAATAGAATGGATAAAAAAGCAAGATCTATCCATATGCTGCTTACAAGAGACTCACCTCAAACCCAAAGACATACACAGACTAAAAGTCAAGGTATGGTAAAAAATATTTCATGCAAACAATAGGGAGAAAAAAGCAGGTTTTGCAGTACTTGTATCAGATAAAATAGACTACCAAACAAAGAAAGTAATGAGATAAAGAAGGACATTACATAATGATAAAGGGGTCAGTCCAACAAGAGGATATAACCATTATAAATATATATGCACCCAATACAGGAGCACCAACATATGTGAAACAAATACTAACAGAATTAAAGGAGGAAACAGAATGCAATGCATTGGTTCTAGGAGACTTCAACACACCACTCACTCCAAAGGACAGATCCACCAGACAGAAAATGAGTAAGGACACAGAGGCACTGAACAACACACTAGAACAGATGGACCTAATAGACATCTACAGAACTTTACACCCAAAAGCAGCAGGATACACATTCTTCTCAAGTGAACATGGAACATTTTCCAGAATAGAACACATACTAGGCCACAAAAAGAGCCTCAGTAAATTCAAAAAGATTGAAATTCTACCAACCAACTTCTCAGACCACAAAGGTATAAACTAGAAATAAATTCTAGTACAAAGAAAACAAAAAGGCTCAAACACATGGAGGCTTAACAACATGCTAATAAATAATCAATGGATCAATGACCAAATTAAAATGGAGATCAAGCAATATATGGAGACAAATGACAACAACAGCACAAAGCCCCAACTTCTGTGGGACGCAGCGAAGGCAGTTCTAAGAGGAAAGTATATAGCAATCCAGGCCTATTTAAAGAAGGAAGAACAATCCCAAATGAATAGTCTAAAGTCCCAATTATTGAAATTGGAAAAAGAAGAACAAATGAGGCCTAAAGTCAGCAGAAGGAGGGACATAATAAAGATCAGAGAAGAAATAAATAAAATTGAGAAGACAAGAACAATAGAAAAAAATATCAATGAAACCAAGAGCTGTTTCTTTGAGAAAATAAATAAAATAGATAAGTCCCCAGCCAGACTTATTAAGGGAAAAAGAGAATCTACGCACATCAACAGAATCAGAAATGAGAAAGGAAAAATCATGATGGACCCCACAGAAATACAAGGAATTATTAGAGACTACTGTGAAAATCTATATGCTAACGAGGGGGATATTCTAGAGGAAATGGAAAACTTCCTAGAAAAATACAACCTTCCAAGACTGACCAAGGAAGAAACAGAAAATCTAAACAGACAAATTAACAGCAACGAAAATGAACCAGACAAAATCTCCAGGCCAGATGGATTCACCACTGAGTTTTATGAGACATTTAAAGAAGACATAATACCCATTTTCCTTAAACTTTTCCAAAAAAAAAGAAGAGGAGGGAATACTTCGAAACTCATTCTATGAAGCCAGCATCAATCTAATACCAAAACCAGGCAAAGACCCCACCAAAAAAGAAAATTACTGACCAATATCCCCAATGAACATAGCTGCAAAAATACTCAACAAAATATTAGCAAACTGAATTCAAAAATACATCAAGAGGATCATACAACATGATCAAGTGGGATTCATCTCAAGGATGCAAGGATGGTACAACATTCAAAAATCCATTAACATTATCCACCACATAAACAAAAAGAAGGACAAAAACCACATGATCATCTCCATAGACGCTGAAAAAGCATTTGACAAAATTCAACATGCATTCATGATAAAAACTCTCAACAAAATGGGTATAGAGGGCAAGTACCTCAACATAATAAAGGCCATATATGATAAACCCACAGCCAACATCATACTGAACAGCGAGAAGCTGAAAGCTTTTCCTCTGCGATTGGGAACAAGACAGGGATAACCACTCTCCCCACTGTTATTCAACATAGTACTGGAGGTCTTAGCCATGGCAATTAGACAAAACAAAGAAACACAAGGCATCCAGATTGGTAAAGAAGAAGTCAAACTGTCACTATTTGCAGATTACATGATATTGTGCATGAAAAACCCTAAAGACTCCACTCCAAAACTACTAGAACTAATATCGGAATTCAGCAAAGTTGCAGGATACAAAATTAATACACAGAAATCTGTGGCTTTCCTATACAGTAATGATGAACTAATAGAAAGAGTAATCGGGAACACAATCCCATTCACAATTGCAAAAAGAATAAAATACCTAGGAATAAACCTTACCAAGGAAGTGGAAGACCTATACCCTGAAAACTACAAGACATTCTTAAGAGAAATTAAAGAGGACACTAGCAAATGGAAACCCATCTCATGCTCTTGGCTAGGAAGAATTAATATTGTCAAAATGGCTATCCTGCCTAAAGCAATCTGCAGATTCAATGCAATCCCTATCAAAATACCAACAGCATTTTTCAGTGAACTGGAACAAATAGTTTTAAAATTCATATGGAACCACAATAGACCCTGAATAGCCAAAGCAATCCTGAGAAGGAAGAATAAAGCATGGGGGATCTCACTTCCCAACTTCAAGCTCTACTACAAAGCCACAGTAATCAAAACAATTTGCTACTGGCACAAGAACAGAGCCACGGACCAGCGGAACAGAATAGAGACTCCAGATATTAACCCAAACATATGTGGTCAATTAATATACAATAAAGGAGCCATGGACATACAATAGGAAAATGACAGCCTCTTCAGCAGCTGGTGTTGGCAAAACTGGACAGCTACATGTAAGAGAATGAAACTTGATCATTGTCTAACTCCATACACAAAAGTAAATTTGAAATGGATCAAAGACCTGAATGTAAGAAATGTATGAAACCATAAAACTCTTAGAAAAAAACATAGGCAAAAATCTCTTGGACATAAACATGAGCAACTTCTTCATGAACATATCTCCCTGGGCAAGGGAAACAAAAGCAAAAATGAACAAGTGGGACTATATCAAGCTGAAAAGCTTCTGTACAGCAAAGGACACCACCAATAGAACAAAAAGGCATCCTACAGTATGGGAAAATATGTTCATAAATGACAGATTCAGTAAAGGGTTGACATCCAAAATATATAAAGAGCTCACATACCTCAACAAACAAAAAGCAAATAATCCAATTAAAAAATGGGCAGAGGAGCTGAACAGACACTTCTCCAAAGAAGAAATTCAGATGGCCAACAGACACATGAAAAGATGCTCCACATCGCTAGTCAACAGAGAAATGCAAATTAAAACCACAATGAGATATCACCTCATACCAGTAAGGATCGACACCATCAAAAAGATAAACAACAACAAATATTGGTGAGGTTGTGGAGAAAGGGGAACCCTCCTACACTGCTGGTGGGAATGTAAGTTAGTTCAACCATTGTGGAAAGCAATATGGAGGTTCCTCAAAAAACTAAAAATAGAAATACCATTTAACCAGGGAATTGCACTCCTAGGAATTTACCCTAAGAATGCCGGAGCCCAATTTCAAGAAGACATATGCACCCCTATGTTTATCGCAACACTACTTACAATAGCCAAGAAATGGAAGCAACCTAAGTGTCCATCAGTAGATGAATGGATAAAGAAGATATGGTACATATACACAATGGAATATTATTCAGCCATAAGAAGAAAACAAATCCTACCATTTGCAACAACATGGATGGAGCTAGAGGGTAATATGCACAGTGAAATAAGGCAGGCGAAGAAAGACAAGTACCAAATGATTTCACTCATGTGCAGAGTATAAGAACAAAGAAAACAACTAAAGGAGCAAAACAGCAGCAGACTCACAGAACCCAAGAATGGACTAACAGTTACCAAAGGGAAAGGGACTGGGGATGATGGGTAGAAAGGGGTTTGATGGGTATAAGGGGGGGGGAAGAAAGGGGGCATTATGATTAGTGTGTATAATGTGGGGTTGGGCATGGGGACGGTTGTACAACACAGCGAAGACAAGTAGTGATTCTACAGCATCTTACTATGCTGATGGACAGTGATTGTAATGGGGTATGTGGGGGGGACTTGGTGATGGGGTGAGTTTTGTAAATATAATGTTCCTCATGTAATTGTAGATTAATGATACCAAAAAAAAAAAAAGAAGCTTTGGTTGTTTATTTATTGAGTTACAAAAGGTCCCTTTTGTTTCTGTTTTGATCTGGTGCCTCAACTTTGAATGATAAGGTTTACAATTTGAGGCATCACGATAACTTGTTATCCTATAAATGCACTTGATATCTGGGAAACCTGATCACTAACTCCTTGGTTTAAAAGCGAACACTAGTGACTACTAAATTTAAAAAATACCATACGTGTGATTCAGTGGAAAGGGTAATTTATTTTCATGGTATTCTGAATACCATGAAATAATGATAAACATCACTAACATAAAAACATGACTCTGTGACCTACATGCACTACAGAAGCACAACCAAGGGTGCATGTTCTCAGTCTGTTGAAGCCACCCTATAGTCACTTGCCATAAGCTTTTCAGTGTCCCTCTTTGTTGACTCTGCATATTCTTCTATCAGAGCACATACCATCAGTTAGGTCATTTGACCATCCCCTCTCTGTGAGCTTCTTGAGGACAGCAGCTGTGTTCTCTCTTCTAGCAGATACATAAATACACAATGCTTACAAATAAATACAGTAAATATTGTTGACAGCTTTTGTGTTTTTACAAAACTTCATTCTCTTTTGACTCTTGTTAACTAGTTCAGTCATTTACTAGTACTAACTTGGAGAGAGGCTTAAGTTACAAAACTACATGGAAGAAAAATATAAAATTATAAAAATTTATCATTAATGTTTATGTAAAATGAGAAATATTCATTATTTGATATTAGCAAAATCCTTCCCTCTAGATCATGGAACAGCAGTATTGCATAGGAACATTAATTTGCAAATGCACTGGCATAGAATTCAGCAACAGACAAATCTCTTGTCAAGAGTTTTCAAAGCACTAGCAGCTCTCATACCAGTCTGCCCTCTATGACTTAGTCCTTCCTAGCAGGATAATAATGTGCTTTCAAAAAACATTTGAAAAATTTTCTAAATAAAGAACTATCATTTTGAAACACTTAAGAATATCAAGGATTCCAAAAATGCCACATTCTCTAGTGAGTGGTAACATACATTTGATCACTTCTTTTTCTAACAAATGAACTATTGTAGTTCAAATATTCTTTACAAAGTTATAAAAATTGTATCATGGGTAAATAGCAAAAACAAAACAACAAAAACCTTCATAATTTGCACCATATCCATTCATAAAAGAATTAAAGCAAAGTCAAACAGATGCATAATGAAGCTATTAGGCCAGTCAGAGTCACTATAGAGTGTGGAATACTTGTTCTGGACTTAAAGATCTTAATCAGAAAAAAATTTATAGGAAGTAAACAACAAAAGGAACGAGAGTACTAGGAGATTAAGAATATGCATTTCTGATAGCAAAATAATGTGCCTACTAAATACATTTCACATTTGGAAGAATATACTAACGATATTTAAGAATTCTCTCTGAATCTTCCCTGCCTTTTGGGGAGGAGGAGGGGAAGAGAGAAGTGTGTTACGTGTGTAGACGTGAACTAAAGGATCAGACCACACACACCAAATGACAAATAACATATTTTGGAAACATACGATCATACTCGGGAGGGAAATACAAAGTGCAGCCAGGCAGTATCAAAGGAAAGTTGAGACATCCATACTGTTTCTGAATTCTCAGTTCAGAAAGCATCACTTCTTAGACGTGGTGACTTTAAAACACAGGCGACTATTAGGATCCTTGGTCCGCGGAACTTCATGCCCCAGATGAAATTCTGCATGGATAGAACTCATTTTAGAGCAAGAAGAATGGGCGGATGGGAGAAGAAATAAGTAACTTTATGCATAACATTCAAGAATTATAAACTTCAGTAAGTGTTATGGCAGATTTATAAATACGCCAAGGGAAAGAACTGAAACAGGACAGGATCAGAACATGGACATACACTACAATTTAATAAATGGGCTGAGGACAAACCTGAATAATAGTAAATCCACATTCTGTAACACGACACACATAACAAAAAAATCTCAAAAGCTAACACAGAAAGCTTCCCTTCCATGAACAGCTACTACAACTATTAGCAAGGAAACGTTCTCTCAGCCGGTTCTGAGATAGCTGATTGATTCAACAAAGCAAGGCGTTTGGAAAGAGGAGCAGTGTAGGCTAATTCAGAAATGTAAAACCGATTAAGCAGATCGATGTGGCCATTTCGGGGCTATAGCCCAAAGCAAGGGTTTCCAATCTGGGGCGCCTCTATCGGCAGGGGCGCAAAGGGCTTCTAACAGCACCAGCGTGTTAACTAAACGCACCGGCCACCTCAGCCCATTCACCAGCGCACCTGCACGTTTAATCAACAGCTACCTACGCTGGCTGGGCAACTTGCGCCGGCGGTAATATTCAAGAGCGGTTCCGACCGGGAGGAGGAAAAACTTTCTCTTGATTCCCCAAAACCACTCCCTAAACGGTACAAGCCACCTCCATCCCCGGCTACTGGAAACCGCCGGGTTGGGGACATAGTGTCCACGCGAGGGCCTCCCAAGCCAGCCCCTCGCCCTAAACCGAGGCCTAGAAAGGGCAGCAGGGCGCGGCCTGCCCCTCACTGAAGCCCGGTTCGGCAGCTGAGGCCTGCCCAGTGTTTCTACTCCCAGCCCGAGGGTCTTGGAGCTGTTAGGACAGGAAGCGGCGAAAGGAGAGCACTGCGGAGCTCACCCCAGGTTCAAGGCATCGCGCTTCCGGCAGGAGCGACGCCGCCTCAGTCAGCCGCTCTGCCACGCAGTCGGCGGCCGCGGCTTGGCCTGCTACTCGGTCGCACCTCAGTGACGAAAAAGCCCCGCCCCCCAGCGCGTTGCCTGGAGACAGTGTCCAACTTTCCATTCCAGCGCGCGGCTGGGACTTCCTCGCACCGCTTCTCCTGATGACCCTCGAAACAGGAGCCCGGGATGCCAACTGAGAGGGAAGGGTGGCAGCGAAGGCCACGGACGGGGCCGCGCCTAAGCGGCGTAGGGAGAGGCCTCGCCTGGCAGGCTCCTCGAGGCGGGACTCCAGGAGTTGCTTTGGGTACCGCCTGGCCGACTGCTGCCTACCCTGGCATCCTCCCCCGAGCCGGCTGTTGAGGGCCCAGCCTTGTGACAAAGGCCGCACTGTGAGCCCCCGTTTGGTCAAGCATAAAAGAACACGTAGAAAGTAACTAACACAGGGTGCGAAATGGTAATCCCTAATAAGTGGCAGCTATTATTATGAACATATGTTGGCGATATCCTTGCTTTTCAGACGGTCTATTGTCAATGTTCTCCATTAACCATCTGTTGTGTGCAAGATAGTATAGTAGGTACTCTACAGGCCTTGTTCTTGTGTAAGTAGTTTGATCGAAGTTACATAGACAGTAAACAGCAGAGCAAGAATTTAAGCCCAGATCTGGCTGACACTATTGTCTCTGCTCAGCAGCTACATTAAACTACTTCTTATACTTGTTAACGTTTGGATACCTTGTCCTTCACCAGTCGTTTGTAGATATACCCTGGGAAGACTATCTTGCCCTCTGATAATAGATAATATTTATTGACCATTTATTATGGACCAACCCCTGTCCTAAGTATTTAAAGAGGTATTAATCCTCACAGCTATCTTATGAATTAGGTATTATTAATACCCTCATTTTACAGATGAAGAAACAGGAATTTTCCATTTTTACAGATGGAGAAAGTCAATTAAGTTTTCCAAGGTCAACCAAGTAGTGAGGAGCAGGGCCAGATTCAAACCCAAGCAGACTGAACCAGGAGCTTGTGCTCTTAACTCTTGTTCTAAACTGCTTCAGTAAGATGGTTAGACTCCATCAGGGCCAGGTCCATGTCTGTCTGTATACTTTTATACCTATGGAGGGTGTACTGAGAATTGTCTTCTTGATAACCAGTACAGAGCCTGGCATGCAGTAGTTGCTCAATATTTGAACATTTGATGAATATTTGAACATTGGAAAAACTAAGAGCCTAATAATGAAGTATAAATAGAGATTAGTTTAAAATTAATTAAATTCAACAAGGTCCTATAGTTGAAACTAAACTAATCTGGGCTTGGGAGTCAGGAATATTTTTCTGTAAAAATTGCCTTTAATTAAATATAGCATTGGAGGTTCCAATCAGTGCAATAAAACAAGACAAATAAATAAAAGGCATTCAGATAGGAAAGGAAGAAATAACACTGTATTTGCATACAAAAATACTGTGGAATACAACCAAAAAAAGGCTACTACATCTAATAAGTGAGTTTAGCAAAGTTGCAAGATACAAAGTTAATATAAAAAAATATATCTACTAGTAATGAATAACTGAACATTGGAAATTTTAAAGTACCATTTAGCAGCAAAAAAATTAAATAGGGATAAATTTGACCAAAGGTGTGAAAAATGTAAAAAGATATAAACTGAAAACTACAAAACAATTGTGAGAGAAATTAAAGAGATATATCATGTTCATGGATTAGAAGATTCAATATTTTTAAGATGCATTTCTCTCTGAATTGATCTATAGATTTAAGGCAAGTCCAATAAAAATTGTAGCTGTTTATTTTTGTGGAAATTAATATGGAAATGAGAAGAGCCAGTACACCGTTCTATACTTCATGGAGAGTTTAATGAAGATTGGATTATAGGAGAGACTGCAAGACTAAATATCTAAATATTAATATTAAGTTAGTGTTATTATTGACATATCTAGATAATTCCTTCTCATCCTACAACTTTTTTCTTTGTACAAGCACAATGAATTAACTAGAATGAATTAACTAGAATTAACTTTATTAAGCCAGTAATAAAGATTATCTTAAAAATCAGAAGAGATTAGAAATTCACTCTGGAATAGGATTTAGGAAGTATATTGTAGCAGAATAAGGAAAACTTTATTTTTCCTCATATATAATAGTAGTTAAAGAAAAAGTTTATAGGAAATCATCAATATAAAGAGTAAGAGTTATGGAAGAAGAAACCTCTAAGTTAATCCTTTTAAAAGAAGGATGGATCCTTTGGTAATGACTCTTGCAATTTGTAATGTATATTCAGATTTCATAGTTTATGTCGGTATTTTCCAGTTAAAATACAGAGGCTTCAATAAATTGTAGAAAACAACGTCCTGGAGAGAAGACCAGGAAAACCTCAGAGACTTTTGAAATGGTATTTTTCTAGGAAAGTATGTCCAATGCCTCCTGCTTTTTGAAAGGTCACCTAACATCTGTGACAGGACTGTGGGAATATAAAAGAAAGGCTCTGAGTGGCTTTGGATTGTAAATATCTTTAACTTCCTGTATATAATTCATAAAATCATAAAGTTGAAAGAACTAATAAATCATCTAGTCCAACATTCCTCTTTTATAGATGAGGAAACTGAAAGTCAAAGATGGAAACTGATGTACATAAGGACTACAGAGCAAGTTAAACTGGGTTAAAATCCAGATTTCCTGGCCACTAGGTCTAGTACTTTTCCTCACAATGCTTTACTGCTTTTAATTGAATCAGTAGGGAATGTGGAGGAAAACCAGGCACCTACAATTAAGATTAAAGCGTCTTCATTTAGGATGCTGCACTTTGAGGTTTTTAAATCTTACTGATCCTCAACTTTCTGACTGACTTTTTTTTTGTAGGATTTTGCTGCATATTAAATATATTAACCCTTTTTCTATGTTTTAAATTGAAGATATCTTTTCGCAGTTTATCATTTGTCTTTTGACCTTGCTTAATAGGAATTTTTGACAATGCAAATTTTTGATCATGTCAAACTTATCAAAGTATGTATGTAGTCTAATCTTCATAAAGATAGCAATCATGTTCTTATTGCTTCTGGATTTTCACTATAATTAGGAAAATTTTCTCCACTTCCAGATTTTAAGGAATTCACCCATGCTTTCTTCTAGTACTTACAAGGTTTCATTTGTTACATTTAATATTTGATCCATCTGGAATTTATCTGACACAGTTATGTGAAAAGTAGATCTGATTTTATCCTTTTTTCTAAATGGTTCTTCAGTTGATCCAACACTACTTAGTCCATCTTTCCCCCTCCCATCTTATTTGTCCCCTTTTAACATGTATTAAATTTTCACATGAATTTAGGTCTGTTTGTGAGATGTCTGTCCTGTTACAGTGGTCTGTCTTTCACACATTAGTGTCGCATTGTTTGGGTTATAGGGTTTTATTATATGTTTTAATATCTAGCAGGGATAACTTCCCTCTCTATTGCTCTTTTTTCCCCTAGAAAGAGAACTCATCTGAAGGGAAAAGGAAGTCAGGCCTTTATGAATGACCATGTAATTAAGCTTTAAGCATGATATAGGGAATGGGCTGTAGTGTAGAGATTTTGATAAGATTTTGTCCATGAACCAATCCCTGTGGAATCAAGTCTTAAGTCATAGATTTATACAGGGATGTTAATAAAATCTGCAAAAGCTGTCTGAGCTAAAAAAAAAAAAAAAAGGACAGTATATTAGGTTATGTTTAGTACTGCTTTGGGCCATTTCTAATGGGCTTAATCGCAAATGGCGAGAGAAGTACTAATTCTCCTCTTGTCCTACACTAGGGTTGCTAGGTGAGATAAATGATTCTTAGCTTTGAGACTGCAGGCATTCCATTGCATCCGTGCTGATGTTAGGCAACAGCAACTGCAATAATAATGGGCAGAGATGGCAACACCTGAAGAAATTTGTGGTTGCTGAAGGAAAAGGCAACAGTCTCTAGTAGACATGTCATTGTCTGGAGAAGTAGCATTGTTAAGGTGCAACCTAGGGTTTTATCAGAAAGCAGCAGCATCTGTCAAAGGCCTTGGTGCCTTGTGGGTGTGGCAGTTCCCAGAGGATAGCAGCAGGGCTTAGTAGAGGAACTGGTACCTGATAGCTGTGGTGATATCTAGAGGAATAGTCATGATGCTTGGTAAGAAAGGAACATACTTGTGTGTTCAGTGTGCCTCGTAGAAGGTAGGATAGTACTCATTGGAGTGGAATTAGAGTCAGGGCAGTGGAAGAAAATGCCACATGGAAGGTGACTACACTCTTGTGAGCACATTGGAATCTTCTGCTTCTGGATAAAGCTGGAGGGTTATTTTTTTCTCAAGGAGTAGGATTCTGCCTTAACAGATTCAGGGAAATGCAAGTTACATTGGTGCTTCCCAGGCCATCATTCTGGGAGAAGATACTAAAGGAAGTGTAGATAATGTAACAAGGATAATTATCTGTGCCCATATGCAGACTTTACTGATATCATCCAATAGCTCCTCAGTGCGGGGCTTTCTGTGGAACCTCTTTTGCGTATAAGGCTTAAGCCTGGAGGCCTAAGTAGGATCCAGAAAGAGATGGATGCAACAGGAACCACACGTCCACTTATCTATCTAACCACATTATATAGAGTGAGAATGATGGATGAGGATACCTACCCTGCCTCCAGGAGCAGCTCCTGCTAGGGTCTGAGGAAGGAAGTTGACAACTGAGTGCCATGAATGGGTGCCATCTTTAAGGCAAAATAACTCCACCCACTAGTGAAATACAGCCAGCAGAGGTCCTGGCCTTATCAATCAAGTTAGCACCTTCTCCTCCAGGTTGGGGGAGAGCAGTCATTAGAAAGGGAACATACAGAGGTGGGAGCAAGGATGGGAATTTTCTCTTGTTTATATTAAAATTTAAAGTGTTCCCCAGCTGACTGCCACCTTATAACTTGCCCCCATGCAGATGTAGGCCACCCAGCTTACTGAAGTATTATTGTGCCATTTTGACTAAGCATCTTAGTACTTTGATCTACCTACATTGGGGTTTCAGATACAGGGCAAGATCCCCCACAGGCAGACATGTTTCAGTCCAAATTGGGATTGGGTTTGCCTCTTGCCTCTGCACAGACACCAGTCAATACTAATGGTAAGTTCACTTTGTCTCTGGTGTCTGCTATCAGCATACACCTCATCCTATCTTTGTTTCCATATTAATAACCCAGACAAATTTTCCAAGCTGCATCTTCAGATTTAGACATCTCCTCACCATACCTCTACTACACAGAAATTTCTGTTATGTTCTTCCACTTGTTATATCTTTAATAGATTCTTTTAAAGAATTAATGGTGAAAAATAACACAATTTTAAGATATTTTGTTATAATACTGTAGTTTAATGCAATTTTGTAATATCTTTATTATTACTATAGTTTACAATATGGACTTCTGCTAAAATGATAATCTTCATAGGTAAAACAATATGCACAATGCACAATTGAGTATTCTATTAGGTCTTTTGTATTCATAGGGATTTTCCCTTAGTTGATTTTGTCTTTTTTCTATCACAAAAAAAGTCTTCAACTTAGCTGAAGCCCAAACCCAAACAAAATAACTACAATTGAAGTTGTAAAAAATGTCTGGAGATGTCCCAGAAGGGTTCTAATTTCTAGAAAATGAGAGTATTTAGATGCAGAATTCCAGACTGCCAAGAAAACATCCTGGACTTTAAAGCCTAAAATTAAAATACAGAGATGAAGGAACCAAATTTTTGTCAATATTTATTCACCTTGTGGTTGCTAAGGGAGCTCAACTTTCTCTGAATTGACCACAGTTGAAAACACACTGCAGTTGCTCTGTTAAATATTAGTATGAGATTGTTCACAGGTGAGTCAATGGCCTACTCAACAGTAAAGTTCAAGCATAATAGCCTTTTATGCATTCTTCTGACTTGTTCACAACTGCATTCTATACCAAAATAAGGTTATCAAGAAGAACAATATTTAGGTGGACAGACCCAGTTGGCTCTGTATTGAATGATCTTAACACTCAGTGCAGATAGCTCCATAAAACTATAACTTGGAACTCATGAAATCTCACAGAATTTATATGTTCATTCACTTGGCAACATTTACTAAAAACCAACCCTGGGAGTGCTGGCTTTTCATGTACTTCAGGAGTGTTAATGATGGAAGGCAAATAAAATACGTACAGGGATAGCTAACAGTAATACAATGTAGCATATGGGAACATATATAAACAAATTGCAATGAGGAGTCATTAATACAGTAGAAGACAGCCTTCTAACAGGGCTCCCAATGATCCTCACCTCCTGATATTCATGCTCTTGTATAATTCCTTCCCCTTATGTCTGTGGGCTGGACATAGTGATGCTTAAAATGAACAGAATATGGCAAAAGTAATGGGATATCACATTGAAGATTAGATCTAAAATTTTTGACTTCTATCTTGCTAGCACACTCTGTCTTTGACTTTTTTCTCTTGCTTACTCTTATGAAGCAAGTTGCCATTCTCTGAGCTGCCACAATGGAGAGTTCCACATGGGAAAGTACTGAGGATAACCTTTGGACAACAGCAAACAAGGTATTAAATCCTGACAACAGCCATACATGTGAACTTGGAGTTGATTTTTCCCTAGTAGAGCTTTGAAATGAATACAGCCCTGGCCAACACTGATTGCAACTCTGTTAGAGCACCGAAGCAGAGGACCCAGTTCCTGACCCACAATACAAAATAATAAGTGTTGTTATAAGCCATTGAGTTTTGTGGTAATTTGCTGTGTAGCAATAGCTAATACAATTAGAAAGGAAAGTAAGGATAATTGAAACAGAATGAACAGCACTTGCAAAGATAAGAGGGTATAGTGTAGACTAAATTCTGGAATGGCTGATGATCTTGTGTGATTATAGCATGAAGTATCCTGGTAAAAATGACTGGAAATAAGGTTTGAGAAGAGGATTGGAAGCCAAATTGTAAAATGTGTTTAGTGTCATTTGTATCATTTAGGGTTTTCTCGAAGGAAAAAGAAACCTCTCCCACTATTTTAAACAGAGAACATTAAACACATTTAACTTACAAAATCATTGGAAGGGCTTAGAACTAAGTAACTAAGTCTGATCATTACTATACCTGTAATTGCCTCTTAACTCACATGAAGCTAGGCTAGACTCTAGACTTCGCTGCCACACAGCCCAGCATCTCCATCATCATGCTTGCCTGTAGCAAAACCGGAAGTGGCATAAAGTTGGTCTCTCCTTCTTCTGCCTTCTAACTCATATGGGTATGCATTAAATGGCAGAACCTAATTTGATTCCAGAAGTCTAGCTGTACAGAGTCTGGAAAAAGTAATTTTACTTTTCCATCCTCTTCAATTTAGGAAGGAACACATCTGAAATGGATGCTGAATACCAATTCACCATGTCCACCCAATATTGTAATATGTTTGGACTTGCTACTGGGAAAAATGGGGACTCCTCAAAGGTCCAAAGAATGACATAAAAAGCTCTGTATTGGAGAAAATTCACTCTGGTAGGATAAAAGGATGGACTTAAGCTGTCACAGAGAGGTTGCTGAGAATGGAAACAGAGATAGCAATGATATAGGTGAAAAGTGGTGAGAGCTTGAGCTCAGATCCGGGAAATAGCAAGGAGAGGACAGAGAATGTGTAAGGCAAAGTAAGTTGAATTCATTCTAATTCAGTTAATATCTAATACTGCCATTCAGCCTCTATGTCCTTTAATTCATGTACCTTGAATGATAACTACTCTAGGGACTCTATTTTCTTACTCTAATGGTAGTAATCCAGGAACTATATTTTTTTTCTGTATTCTAAAGTCTAATAATTCTTTATCCTTTACTAAGTTTAGTTCAGTGGTTCAGGCTTGGAGTGGTGCTGAAGTGAAAGGTAAATAGCACAGCAACCAAAATGAACTTCAAAATAATTTTTGTTTTGGATTCCCCCAAACTATGAAGACATTTAAATACATATGCCACAGCAAAGTTTGCAAAAATTTCCTTTCCTCTCCTGTCTACTTCCATCACAGCCTGCAATTGCTCTGGACATCTCCTTCCATAAATATCTCTTGACACCCACTCCCATGGGATTCTTTCTTTTCCCCACTTCCCTTCCTTCCCTTCCTTTATTATGTAGGTTGACTCAGACTCTCTCCAACAAGATAAATCCCTCCTTTTTAGGAAAGGCAATAAGGGGGAAGTTAGACTGGCAATTAAAAAAGTAAAGGTCAGATATTAATTTTTGTCAGATAATAATTTTCACTGTTAGCTATTAGCTATTTTTCTTCATTATTTTACTTCCAAACTTATCTCACCTTATTTCTTCCCAAGTCCTCAACTATATGTGTGTGCTAATGGCTTAAACATCTTTATCTTTAGTCTGCCTTCCCTCATATCTAAAATTTTACCTGCTTTCTAGATACTCCCACCCTGATATTCTGTTTCCATGCTACAAATGGCAGTCAAGCCAAGTGCAATATTTTGTCACAAATATGCTTCCCTTTTCTTCATTCCCTAACTGGCTACTGGAATCGTTCAGTAATTGACCATTCCTGTAATTAACCAAGTTGAAAACTTCACTATCATCTTTGAGTTTCTTTACTGTCTAATCAACTAGCTGGCATTTCTGATTTTAATCTCAGTGTCTCTGGAATCCATTTTCTGTCCATTTGCAATGTCATTGCCTTAATCCAAGCCCTTATCATTTCACACTGCTACTTTGTCTTACTGTCTCTAGTACCTTTTCTCTCTAGTTCAGTGATTCCTATTCACTGATCCTGGGATCATCTGGATCAGATTCTCTTGAAAGTTTTTTATTTTGTTTGTTTGCTTCAGTAAGATCTCTAGGTTCTAAACATGAAAAATATTCTGAATGTATTGGGCTTGAATAAGGGTTCATGATTTTGAGCATTTACAAATCTCCTTAGATAGGTCTGATGACCAGCTAGATTTGGTTTAACAATTTCTTTAGTCCATATTTTTAGACTCATTTCAGAATATCCAAACCTTATTACATCCCTCCATTGATCATAATGTTGTGATGTTTTCTTGTGCCAATCAGAGCAAATGTTTAGTCTAGGAGTGAACACACCAAAGAGTCTCACTTGCTTACCTCCCTGGGCTCAGTTTTTCCTCTCTTCCCTACTGCCATGACACCTTTGGCTATAGCCATGATGTACAACCGGCTAGCTAGGGAACATTACCCGTGCTTTCACGTATCTGTAACTTTGCGAGATCAAAAATTTCAGGTTTTTCATTCTCATCTTTTCCTGTCAAAAATTTTATGGATCCTTAAAAGCCTACCTTAAATATCACGACCTTCATGAAGTCTTTACAGGTAGAATAAGTCAGAAATAGTTCCTCCTCTAAGTTTCCATACTCATTGCCTAAATTATAGCACTTAGTATGGTTAGGTTCAAAGTACTGTGTGTTGTAAATTCTCTCTTTTACCAGATACTGTCTTTCTTTGCTTGATGGTAATTGTATGTATGTGTAGAGGGCAGGACCTGGGCAGAGGGGAAGAATGTGGAAGGAGAGAGAATCAGAAGGGTAAAGGAGTTAGATGCCAATCATAGGACTTGTTTGCTTGCTTTCAGCATGTTCACATTATCCTGAAAGATTATCCTAATTATGGCTCAGAAAATTATTTCCATCATTCCATATTGATGTATTTCCTTTAATTGGTTGGCAAAGGCCAATTCTTTGACTGGTACTTAACAATGAGTAAGTCATCACTGGTTCATTATAAAATAACAAAAAGAAGGTCTGTGTAGTGAGTTTTTCATGAAACTAGACTAAGTTAGCAACTTTATTCTGATTTTATATCTTTCTTTGCTATCTTTTATAAAATGATAGTGGTATTAGGTTGTAGTATAATTTTTAGATATCTTTGTCTGAAAAATAAAAAGTTGGAAACACTATTTTGGTCCCCAAATTTAAAAGGAACCATTGATCTATGAAAGTGGAAAATATTGGGACTGCTGTTGCCTGGGTTTCTGGAAGCAGGCCTAGAAGCAATTACATCCTAGTAGCAATGAGCTACTAGATCTTGATTTCTAATAACATTCTCAAAAAAAAAAAAGGTTGGGGGAAAGTCAGGACTCCCTGGAGAAATGGCTTATTTTAGGAAATATATAAAATTAGACTGGATCATTGTATAGTGCCAGAAAGTAAGGAAATGCTCAATAAAAACACAGTGATGGTGTGGTAGGTCAAAGGGACATAGGAGCAAACTGAAAGAGTTCCCAATGGTCAAAGCTGCAACAATTTGAACAAACTGAATTATACTGGATTATAACCTAACATAGAAAGTAAATATTCATCCTTCCATATTGATGTAAATAAATGACTGAATAAATTAATGAGGGAGAAGAGATGACTCTCCTCTTGTGCAGGAGAATTCCAAATGAATTATGTAGAGATTCTGCCTTCAAGGAGACAGAGCATGACTGCCCTCTATTTAAGTATGGGCTGTGCATAGTTACTTTTCTCCAAGACTGTAGTATGGGAAGAGGGGAAAAGAGTAACTTTACATCGGAGAAACTTGACAAACAATACTTCAGCCAGGTGCTCAAGGTTAATATCAAAAGTGATAGGTCATGTTAATAGTATGTACCCTTGATAGGATGTGATGAAAATGGCACTTTACCTCTGTGGTCTTCCTCTCTTCCTCCAGTGTAATGACAAGCAAACTTCAGATAACTCCCAACTGAAGAACATTCTGCACAATACTTGATCAGTACTCCTTAAACCTGACAAGGTTATAAAGAACTAGGAACATCTGAGAAACTGCCACAGCCAAGAGAAGCCTACGGAGACATGAAAATGAAATGTAATGTGGTATCTTGGATGGCATTCTGGAACAGAAGAAAAGATATTAGGTTAAAAACTAAGGAAATCATAATCAAGTATGGATTTTACTTAATAATAATGTATCGACTTTGGCTCATTAACTTTGACAAAGGTACCACAAAATGCAAGATGTTAATAATAGGGGTAACTAGGTGTGGGGTTTATGGAACTCTTACTATTTTCACTTTTTTTGATAAATTTAAAAGTATTCTAAAATAAGTTTATTTCCTAAAAGTAAATGGCCTTCTAGATGCTAAAGGGGAACACGCTAAATCACATCAGCATTGTTTAGAAATTTGGGCATTTCCTGAGGAACATAAATAGAGGAGAGTGCTCCCAGCTGATTTTAGTATTATTAAAATGATTTTATGTCAAACCAGACCTTATATGTAGACTATTAAAGGGTAAGCAACTAAATTTTACTTACATTTAACTAGGAGATTGAACTGACAAATAATTCCTTTTCTTCCTGTTTGGACACTTAAACCTTCTCTTTTTGTGTGTGTGAGTGACTCTTTAATCCTTAGTAAGAATTTATGTTCTTGTATGTTATTATTATTGTCCTTAGAAACCCATTCTTTCCTAGAGCAATTGGTTTTGCTTTGGACACTAGCTAAAGGTCTAGAAAAAGGCAATAAAATGTAGGATTCTTTGGTCTGGAAATCAGTATGATTCAATTCTGCTTAAGCCAATGGACATTTATAGACTCCAACTATGTAGAAGCATGTGCTGAGTCTCAAGGCATCTGCTTTATTCTAGCTTTCTACTCGCAGAAATCAGTGCGTCTTTATTGGACACACAGTAACATGTTAATATTTGATAGTTGGCCTGGCTTTTATAAAAAGTATGCAGTTTTACAGGGGACTCCTTCTCAAGACAGAGAACCTTTGCCCAAAAGAATGGATCTATACTGTTTGAATCAGAGAGGCAGGCATGAAGAAGAGGCATTTTTGAGCAGGTGATTTTTGTACTACCTGGGTATATAATCATATGGCTGTCTACCTTCTTGTTTGAAGACTGGTTTTGATAGGCTGGATTGTAGGTCTGAACTGAAGTAGTCTCTCATATTTTTCCAGTTTCTCTTTGTTCAATGAAGAATAAAGAGAATTTGACTAGGAAAAAGTAAACTTCTACGCCAAGCTCTACTTCTAGCTACCTGTGACATTGGGATTCATCTTTTTAAAACTGTGAAGAGTTTATAGGAGCTTATCTTAGATCCTTCAGTACCTTATATTCTCTGACCATACAAGCTGGATCAGGTAAGTCTTTGCTGAGGTTGGTGTCTGTATCCATGAGGGTGTGGTTATCAAAGTTCTTTAATTGTTCTCTTTTTCCCATGTTACTGCAAATGGATTTAAGAAAGATTCTCTGAAGTTGTGACAAGAATCCTAAATTGTTTTTCTTATTTGACTACTGTTGTTTTTGGCAAGTGACCAGTTTCAAGCTTTCATATTACAATAGTTTATATCCCTATATCATCACTTGCAAGCACAGTGGTGTAGGGAAAGGAATATGGGCTCTGGAGTCATTCTGACCTGGGACTGAGTACAATCTTTACCACTTAACTAGACCTGTGACCTCAGAAAAGTGACTTGAATTCCTCTAAAACTACAATTTTCTAACTAATAAAAAAATTAAAGTAATAATTCTTCCCAGGGAAAAGGTGGCAATTAAAATAGCACAACAGATGAAAATGACTCACTTAGTAGGTACTCAGTAAGTGTTAGTTTCCTTTCTTCCTTCCATCCTTTCTTTTTTCCTTTATTCCATAATGATGGAAGCTACATATTTTTATCAGTATGTTTACAGTGGACATCTGGGCTAGCTGGTGACTGTGGATGGGGATGGGTGGGGTTTTCTCCTCCCTTCCTTCTCCTGAGCATGACATATATGTATCTAAATTAACAGAAGATGATAGTACCCTGCTATATAGATGTTTACAAGATGGGAGATCTAGTGTGGAAGATCAGACTTTTTTCGGCTAACATACACAGAAGGAAGACCACTACTTAGGTTCTTTCTGCCCTTTTGCATCTCCACTCCTGAGGACTACATGAGGCTGAGAAAGCTTAAGGTCTGACAAATCAGAGTTTCAAACTCACAGACCTCAGGGCCAGGGAGGTTGTAAATGAATGAATTGGACTGGTTGTGAAACAAAGAGCCAAATAGTATTACAAGATCCATAGGAAACAGCATCCTTACTTAGGCATAAAGATAGAGAGTGGTGAGGAGTGTGGTGAAGTGGAGAGAACATAGCTCATTTAAAGAGGATATCCACCACTCAGTACCAAATAGTTATTTCTATGAGGGATGGCATGAGTTCTCTTTCTCCAGATCTTCCCACTTTTCAAGGAACCCCAGAAATATAAAGTGAAATTTCTTGATTTTTAATTCTTGGCAATTAAACCAAATTTTAAGATAACACTTTGTGGGCCAACCAAAAAAGATGATGCCAACAGGGTATGGGCTCTGAGATGAACATCATGGAGCTGTGGGGTCACTGGTGTAGGGAAGAAGATTATTAGCCATCTAAAGGGACAATGATAGAGAGATAGAGAAACAGGATAAATGAACTATACTGATTCTCCAGCTCCCTGTGAACTCTGCACCAGATTAAAATATAGGACTTGAATTCCAAATAAAGGATTCTTTTATATGTGTGTACTTGACCAATTTAAAATAAGACCGTCTGAAGCAAGAACAGCCCCACATGGTGAAGTATATACTACTGGATTTACAAATGTTTGTATTTCAACAACCAGAATTGTCTCTCTTACTTTTGCAAAAAACAGATTACTTCAGTTTTGTAGAAAGGTATAATGCCTGTATATAAAAAAAAGAACAAAGAAATTTTCTAAATGCTTTTATTTTTTTCGCACAAGTGTCTCTGTACCTTTCAGGCTGTGCTTGCTGGGAAAAGGAGAGCTACTAATGCATTTGATAATGACATTTAGAAAATACTTTGGGTATAGAGAATGATGTACTTTTAAGGTATGTTAAGAATAAATTAAGATTATAATGGTTGCCATATTAGAGAAAATAATGAAATGTTAGTCTCAGCAGAAAAAAAATAGCTTTGGATGTGGATAAGCCAGGGATATCAAAATTGAAAAAAAATTAGCTTCATACAATATTCTACTATATGTAAGTTTTTGATAAATAATGTTTAATTACAGAATGTAATACCTTACACAGCATCTGACATACAGCAGGTTTTCAGCAAATATTTGTTCAACTTTTCTGCCTTTTAGCACAGTAATTTCCTTAGTAATAACTTTGTAACTCAGACAAAAATAGAAATTTGTAAAAATTTTTTGTTTTTTGGAAAAGTATGTTCTATGAGAAAAATAGCTGCAGCAGGAGAGAGAAAGAAAAAAATGTATGCTCTTAAAAGTGATCCCAACTCAAATTATTCAGAGATGAATACTTTGGACCCCTGTCTGTATTTATAGTCCCTGCTGACAATATGCAGTCAGGATCCTCAGCCTCATTCTTTTTTCCCAAATCTATTTTGGTTTTATAGAGGTCAGTCTCAAGTCATGAGAAATTTCCATGGTCTTCAATTGCTAAACGTTACCTTCCTTCTTTTGCTCTTGCCTGGCTCAGAAGCCAATGCCAGGTGGTGTAAGTGTTTCCCTTTCAGAGCTGAAGAAAGGATCTGGGCTGTGGAGTCAATAGAGAAAGCCTTGGTCTGATGGTTTCTTGGCTCTCAATTCACCTATTCTCAGACACCCTAGAAGCCCCTTTACAAATGTGTTCTGATTAGCTGTCTCAGGTCTTTATGCTTTGCAAACCTCCTTTCTCCCTTTAAAATATTATTAGGACATAGCTAGGCTAGGAAGACCATGAGAAGCTTCAGAGGTAGGAGGATAGGATCCAGAAAGGATTGCAGGAAGAAGAGAATTCCCTTTGGCGAGCTTCATTATCCAAAGCTAGCCATGAGCTGATTTCTATTTAAAAATCAAGGGTGGACTTTCTTCTTTGGTTCTTTGGTCCTTTTAAGTTTCCCCATCTGGGGCTGGGATATGCATTAGGAAAGAAATCAGCCTCAGGTGTGTCCTCTTATTTTTTTTTCTCATCTAAACTTCAGCTTCCAGGCATCTCACTGTAGTTTTGGGTAGGCTCTTGGGCTCTTCTGGCTTTTTATCAGTTTTCTTTGATTCCTCATTAAGGTTGCTGTCATCAGCCTTCTCTTCCTTCACTACTTTGGTTTCAATCATTTCCTTCTGTTGATTCTTGTTTGTAAAAGGGAAGGCCTTCACATACCTGTAGGCATAAACATAAAATAAAGTGAGAGACTTCTATGTAACATATATAACAATAGATAATGCTTTTCTGTGATGGTCCCTATTGGCACAGTACACTTGGGTGCCTTTATTTCAGAAAGATGCCAATATATGCATGCTTAAATACATTAATACATCCCCACCTTAATGGATTCATTTAGGTGGAACAGTAAATTCACAGGTCAAACTTTAGGCTGACCTCACAACCTTTCCACCAAAAGGGAAAAAAAATCAAATAAAGCATATACTTTCCACCTACATCAATCTTTTCTTTTTATTTCTTGATTTTCAAGGGAATGTGCACTGAAATAGTAGGAAAGATTGGGTGACAGGGAGGAGAGGTGAGAGAAGGGAGAAAATCAACAGTGTAAGAGGACTGCCATTTCCATTTTGGCCAAGAAAATGCTAATAACAACCCTGGAAAACCACAAGAAAGGAATGGAGAAAGATTATAAGACTTACGATGTGCTAACAACCCTACCTTTTGACATAGCAAATTGCAAGACCAGCTGCAGCAGCAAAGAAGAGGAGTGCGAGTACTAGCAGAGCCGTGGGAACACCTGAGGGAACAGAGACATGGCCTGTTGGCCGTTCACGTATACATTGCTGTGCACTACTCCTCTAATGATTCATCTTTACATGTGATCAAGACAACAGATAGTGCAGGAGCAAAGCCTTCTCTGTGACCACATAGGGGCCACTGAGATTGCGGGGCCCACAGCTGCTGCTTTGCTTGCAGAAAGCCTTCAGAATCCTTGGTCTTGCCTCCCATGCTCTCTTTATTCTATAAGTTGCAATATGACAGACAGAGTCAATTTCTTCTCTGTGGCCCTAAGATGGTAAGTTTAGAGCTAATTAAGTATAGGACCCTTCCTTTTAAATAAGAAAACAAACTTTCTAATCATAGGCATTGAAGTTATATATTTCTAAAAGAACCTCTGAATAGTAAAAAACGATAGTAACTTATTTTGAAAGTCTGAGTTTTAAAAATGAAGCCATTTTATACTTGTGATTGTTACTTTAATCATTAAGGTTTTTTAGAGCTTCCATGCTCAGGAGAAGGAAGGAAGGAATTTAGAGCCCTCAAATTCTATGACTTTATGAAGTTGAGTTTCCATTAAGTTTTACTTATGTTTGGCAGAGACTTTACTCATTCTGGAGAGAGGTTAGTTTCTATATATTGTCTGTCATACACACACACATGCTGCAGACACAGAAAGTGCTGACATGGCCAGCATTATTTACCTCCAAACCCAACATCTTCATTCTTGAATGCTGCTTTATTTTCAGTATATGATTCAGTTTCTATAGATATGGTGCTAGTTTCCATAAAAGCTTCTGTTACACAAATTAACTTTCTTTTCCTTGAAGTAGAAGTGGAGGCTGGAGCAGGGGCAGAAGTGAGAGTAGGTGCGCTAGAGGAAGGTGCATCAGGAGGTGATGCTGAGTATATACTGTCACTGACAACCATTTCAGTTGTGTATATTGTGGTCTGACTGTTGAATATTGGATCTTTGGTGATAATTTCTGGAAAGCATGAGTTAATCCAAGCATCTGTCAAGAGAGGAAAAATGAAATAACAAATAAGCATCACAACAGCTTCCTAACTGGTCTTCCTGCCTCTGGTCTTACATCCCTCCAATCTGCCTATACTGTGGCAGGAATGGTCTTATAAAAATGCAGATCTAATCACATCATTTCCTTCCTTAGAAGCCTTCAGTGACTGCCTCTACTGCACGGTTTTTAAGACCCTCCATGATCTGTCCCCTGCTGACACGACCAGCATTATTTGGTCAGTTTGTCTCTCATTCCTCCTGCCATACTGGAATTCCTTCATATTTGATATGTTTTCTCTCACATCTAAGCTTTTCACCTGTAAGACTCTTTGCCTCTTCTTTATTTAGCTAACCCTTACTTATCCATTGTGTCTCAGGCTGAACGTTTCTTTATTAGGCAGACTTAATGGCTAGATTGGGTCCCTAGGCATATGTTCTTGTACCTTATACTTTCCTTATTGTAGTTCTCCTTACACTGCTCTTCATTGGACTGTGACCTCCATGGAAGCAGGAGTCCTGTCTGTCTTGGTCATCATAGTACATGCACTGAACTTGGCACACAGTA
Source organism: Manis javanica (assembly GCF_040802235.1). Lineage (NCBI taxonomy): Eukaryota > Metazoa > Chordata > Mammalia > Pholidota > Manidae > Manis > Manis javanica. Next base: position 31,402,602 of record NC_133166.1, read on the forward strand.
CATGCTTGATAAATATTTGAGTTAAGGAAGAAAGGAAAAGTTAAGGGAAGGAAGGAGTAGATGGGGAGACCAAATATACACACATGACATCACTTTAGGACAAAGATCCACTTAAACCAGATACCTCTGTGTTCATCAAAAAAATTTTAAGGAAGGGGGACAGGGGAGGGATGTAGGATTGCTTTCCAATCTGTTGTATGTGGTAGAGAGAATTCTAATATTTTGGGGGCATCTTTTCTGATCAACCATGGCACATCATTTAACAAGTTTATCAAACTCTCATTTATACAGGAGGAAACAGAAGTTCAGAGAAGTTGAATAACTTGCCCAAAGTCACATAGCTAGTGAATGGTAGAGGAAGGCAATATACTATAATATGACTTGCATCTATATTAAATACCTAGTTATTTCTGGCCGTGGGTAACATCAGTTGGAATGTTAGCTATGAATAAAAATTAATTCCATTCATTTCTGAAAAATTAAACATATTACCAATCAAAGTCACGGATACTACTGATAAAATATTTTGACTGCACACTTTCAGAATTTTATACTATTCATTTTACTTTGAAAAGACCTCTGTTCAAATAGACATCATTGTTGACCTCTGCCCTGAACTTTTAGTTGCATTTTACATTCTTGAACACATGCTAAGTTCTTCCTTCCAAAACATGAACATTTTTGAATATCAGGATTAAAGACAGACTGACCACATTATACCACATTGGGAAACAAAAGCACAGAGACAAAGCATGGTTCCTGTTTCCAGGAGGACAGAAGTATTTTGATAGGGGTAGGGAGATATCATTGGGGATTCACAGAGGAGATGGCATTTGGGCAGGGTATAGAGGATTAATGTGTTCATTCAAATATATCTGAGCTCCAACTCTGTGCCAGGCACTGTTCTAGTTGCTAGGCACATGGTACAAATAAAACAAAGCCTCTGCCTGTAAAGGGCTTATATACCATTGGAAGGATAGAGGTAAAAACAAAATAAAAATGAAACAAACAAAAAACCAATAAACCAGAAATTTCAGAGGATGATAAATGTTTAGAAGAAAATTAAACAGGATAAGGATTAAACTGGTAGGGGCAGGGAATGGGAGACATACTTTGGATAGGGTAATAAGAGAAAGTCTCTTTGGGAAGGTGATACTTAAGATGAAACCTGAATGATGAAAAGTAGCCAGTCATTGAAGATCTAGGGCAAAAGCATCTCAAGTAAAGAGAACAGGAAGTTCAAGAGCCCAAAGTTAAATGAATTCAACATGTCTGATAAACAAAAGGCCAGTATGGAAGGAATAGAGCAGCATTTTATCTAGCATGGAAGAGGGAATAGAATATCCCAGTCAATAGGAATACAGTGATCCATGAATCCAGAAGTTTGAAAGCATAGTTATGCTAGAAAAATGACAGAGAGTACAGAGTAGCTGGAGATCAGGGTGGTATATGATTGGTGAAAAACTGCAAGTAGGAGATGAGACTGGAGAGACAGGCTAAAGCCAGAGTATTGAGATTCATAAATACTGTGTTAAAGAATTTGGAATTTATTCTGTAGGTGAGGGAATTTTCAACTGGGGCCCACAAACCTCCCAAATGATATACAAAATTCTCACATATGCCCACTTTAATGTGTAAAAGCTTCATAGTTGACATCATATTCTCAAATAGAAAGTCACCCAAGGGCTGTGGAAAGGAGTAATGCAATTAGCAATGGAGCTGTGTGGAGATTGAAATTCACAGAAGAGAGAGCACAATCCAGGAATAAAGAAGGAGATTATTTATTAAAATTGCATGGAAATAGGGCAATCCAGAAGTATCTAGAATCCTAAAACGTAGATCTTAGAGATCTTCTAAGGAAAAGTGATTTTCAACCCTGGCTACAGGTCAGAATCATCAAAAAATATTGATGCCCAGGACCCACTGAGATCCTTGTATGTTATTGATTGTGACCACAGCAAGTTACACTCTAAGCACCAGTTACTTCTCTTGGAAAGCAGAAACAGTGCTTGTGTCATTTTAGTCAAGATTAATGAGAAAGTAAATGTGTAGGGCCTAGAATAGTGTATGGACATAATAGGTAAGACCTGTAACAATCAGTTTCCTTTGCCTCTCTGTTCATTAAGTGAAGCTGAGAGGGCCATAGTGTGAGAGAGCAACAGCTACCTGGTACCATGAACCCTAACTGGTCAAAAGTACACCTGGAAGAGTTAGGACATGGTATCTCCTTACTCTCCAAACTAGAAATGTCATTTCCCTGAATGTACCAAGTGCTCTTACAGATATTAAACACAGAATGTGGTTGGAGTCCAAGAGGAAAGAGAGAATAAGGTGTATGGGAAGGCTTCCTAGAGAAGATTGGCCTTTGAATTTTGAAAACTCCTTTACTATAAGTTAGCCAGATGGCAAAGAGAATGGGCATTGTGGCAGAGGGAAACAGCATGGAAATAGATGGTGTGTGCAGAGCATTAAAAACATTTTAGTTTGATCCCCAAAGCTCACAAAGATATCAATAAGTAAGATAGGATAAGATTTAGGGTCAAGTATAAGGTCACTCTGAACCTCAGACCTCATAAGATAGCAATTAAAAAAGAAAGTTACAAAAACAAAGAAATGGTAAATTTAGGATTAACATTAGGGTAAGGGTTAGGGTAACTGATCCTCACAAAGGCAAACAGAAGCAGGTGAACCTAATTTATTTCAAAATTATAATATAACCACACAAAGTAGCAATTTTTTTCAATCACTTTAGCACACAATTCTCTGGCAGTACATTTTTAGGGGGATATCTTCTTAGGACTAAAGGAAATGCAAAGAATCTCCATTTCTACTCAGTTGGTTTATTATTTCTAATAATGTTGGTTTTATAATTTTGAAACTATTGTAGGATAAGAAAATATACTAATATTATTTATTGGGAATTAAGGTTTTCCATATATACAAAAAACCTACAAGTAAAACTGTGTTAAAGAATTTGGAATTTATTCTGTAGGTGAGGGAATTTTCAACTGGGGCCCACAAACCTCCCAAATGATATACAAAAGTTCTCATATATGCTCACTTTAATGTGCAAAAGCTTCGTAGTTTACATCATATTCTCAAATAGTAATGTAAACTAAGAAAAAATTAGACTTGTTGAAGTTGAGTTGGAAATATAAATACAGATTCATAATTTTTAAATATGTATGTTGGCATATGATATAATATAAAATGTATATATATAAATGTATATCTATACATACATTTTATATATAGATATAAAATTTCCTAGCTATCCACTAAAAAGGACTGAGAGGCAGTGAAAATTCCAGCAGTAATGAGAATAATGTGCATCCAGATCTTGGTTTCTACTAACATTCTCCATTAAAAAGAACCAGGGTCTCTTGGAGCAATAAGTGGCTGATTGACATGTGGTACAGAGAAAGTACAAAGAGAACCTGGGACAGGTTATTATGCTGGAAGCAAGGAATTGCTCAAGTACTAATGGGATAAATGACATGAAAATTAACTAGAAGGGGTTCCCACTAGCCAAATTTAGGACAATTTGAGCATCAAGAAGAATAAAAGAATAATAATTGTGTGATTTATTTTTAACACATTACACACACAGAAAAAGTAAAATGCCATGTGTCCACTGGGGAAGGAGGAGATGTGCATGTGTGTGTGTGTGTGTGTGTGTGTGTGTGTGTGTGTGTGTGAGAAAGAGAGAGAGAGAGAGAGAGAGGGAGGGAGGGAAGGAGGGAGAGAAAGAGACAGAGGGAAAGAAAGAGACAGGGGGAGAGAAAGAGAAGGATTCTTCTTTATCAAAGAATGCCAGCTAATAAATGTAGTAAGAAGAATAGAAAATTACCAGTTTGCAGCCCTGCATATAATAACTGATTCCAGCAAGGATCATCAGTGGCTGATTAAGCTATTAGGTAAAAGATGGTTGGGGGTCAGAATATTTGCATGGTGCCAAAATATCACACTGTAGATTACTACTCATTGCAAAGGGGGAACATATCTTTATAAGTTCGTCAGAGTGATCTGACAGTCACCATCTTCTTCAAACAAAGTTAGCATATTCGTAGTGGGACATACTGACATTAAAATTCCTTTTATAGAGATGTAATCTGAAGTATACAATATCATCTATGAAGTATTTTTGCCAAAAATAGTGGATATGATTTAAAGAAGTCTCTAAACCTAACTAAGTATACAGGAATTACAGGGGATGGAAGTACAAGTTAAATGAAACCATAAGGAAACATGCAAATCCAAGTCTTCTTCCCCTGACTCCTTTTGTTTAGTTCAGAGGGCTGGGTATCAAATCATCCCACTGACAGCTGGTAGGAAGACCAGACAGTTAGAAGGTCAGGCCATTTGACAGTCTGGGCTGGCAATGAGATAAGCAGGCATGTGAACCACCAACTGCTCAGCCAAAAGTGATAGGCAGAAGAGGCAGAGGAGAGAAGGAGAATGGTGAAAAAAATAACTGGAATAAGCTTTATGTTCCAGTCTTGACTCTTCCACTAACTGACTATAAGACTGAACAAGCCAAACCTCCATTCTGAGCTATATAGTTGTTTTAATTCATAAAGTGAGGGAAGTGGACAAAGTATCTTTCAGTATCCATTCTAGGCTGAAGCGCCCTGCTTCAGAGAACTGTTTGGACCCTATGATGACTTTGGGCAACATATTGTTGCTGGTGCACACTTTTCTCTTGGATGTTAGGCAATAACTCTGGAATCCAACTTTGTGTATTACTACTCAGTCATCTGAGTTTTAGAAGGTCAGATTCATGAGTATGTGTGAAGAGTAATAAATGAGACAGAGGTTCTTACGATAAACTGAGAACAAGTGTTTAGTAAAAGAAAAACAGAAGTTACTCAGGTAAAGAATTAGGGCTAAAGTGTTCAAGGTCTCCAAGCAAAGTTAAAAGGACAACTATGTGACCATGAGCAAATCAGTTCTACTTTCTAGCTTCAACTCCTTCCTTTATAAATTGGAGATTAGATCTTGTTCTTTAAAATATCAAATGTAGCATCTGAATTTTCTCTCTTATATAGGAATGTAGGATAATGCAAAAAGCATGGTTTTAGAGTTGGACTTGAGTTTGAATCTTTATAATAGTGAGACCTTAGACAAATGTATTTACATCCTCTGAGCTAATTATTCTCATACGCAAAATGGGGGTGGAAAGGCATGCTTCATAGAGAGATTGTTGAGTTCAGTGAGGTAACTCAGTACATTTCTTTGTCTGTAGGGTATGTTCCCTTCCCTTCCTCCTGTTTATATTATAGAGGAAAGGGTGCAAGTAAGGGAGCCTCCTGGGAATGCTCTCTCCCTGTGTTGCCATTCAGTCATATTTTCCCTAACTTTTTCCTCTGAACGGTACTCTCCCTGGTCACAGAGGCCATCTTAGCAGTATTAAATGACCATCACCATTGATTGCTTCTGCTGCTGCTCAGTTACTCTTCTCAGATAGGTCATAGAACTAGAGAAACCCAGAGAAAATGTGGAGAGGCTGCAGATGACTCACCAGATGAGTTGTAGCAATAGGCCCTGAACTTTAAACTGAGGGAATTTCTCCAAGTCAAGACACCCATCCCATTCTTCCCACACTTGGGGTTCGGGAGAATCCGAGGAATGACCAAGAATTTATCTTCAACCCATCCATAGCTGTAACAGAATACACATTGGTTTAACTGACACATTTATCTCTATTGCTGACAAAGAACAGAAAGCCAAAAGAGCTCCAGCATTGTCTGTGAATCCAGCTGGTTCTCACCTGCAAGTCTCAAAGCCAAACCTCCATGCTTCTTCAACCTGGTTTTTGCTGGCCAAAGTTAGTTGCAGCAGCCTACAGGCCTCATCAGCTTCTGTGAAATTCAGCTGCAGGGTTGTCTTTTTGCTCACAAGTGTGACCCCCATAATTCTGCATGGCCCTGAGATTGAAAGCTCTGCAAAGAAATCACAAAGGCCCTCAGTTTTCTGCTTTCCTTGTTTCTAGCCCTTAGGTTCTTCTTCCTAGCCAGGCATTATTGGGTTGACATGACTGTGAGGTCTTTGTGGCTGGAATTGAAGTTTAGAAGTAAAAGGACACAGTCCAGGCATTTCCCACAAAGACATCTGCTTAGCTAGGTAGGTGCTTGTTCTGATCCAAGCTGCACCTCTCATCAGATCTGAATCCATCATACCCACTGCATTAAGGTGCCTTGTTCATTCCATGGAGACTTTGGCTATCAGTTCCTGGGGTGGGGCCTAGGTGAGGCAGTTCCTGCAAACCTTTTCAGAGTCTATAAAATGAAGGGTCTGAGACTTTGAGAAAGACAGAATTCAGGACTCTGATTAATAGAATTGTTAATGATATTTCAAACAGCATGGGTTGGGGACACCATTATTTCCGAGAAGGGCTGAAAAATGTTGCTCTTGGATTAACAGAATGTGAACTTTCTCAAGTCTAGGTCTTCTCTGACCATTGGGGGCAGGCTTACTCAGAAGTTCCTGGAGGAGCCTGGCAGTAAACCTTGCACAGCTGAAAAACTAAAATAAAGAAAATAATTTTAGAGTCAGACCTGAATTTGAATCTAACCTATATCTTTGTCTAGCTCTGTGATTTAGGCTCTTTACTTCATCTCTTTGATTCTCAGTTTCCTTATTTATAAATTTGAGAGAGTAACAATATCTATTGTACAGGGTAGTAAGAGTTAAATGAGTTAATTCAAATAAAAATGCTTAGCCTAGTGTCTGCCACAATGTAGGTGTTCAATAAATCATAAATTAACATTACATTATCTTCAAAGCATTTTGGTTTTAGTCTGCTAATAACCGATCTCCCTGAGGAAACCAAGGCAGTTGAGCAGTTATGATGAGTAATGTTTTACTCAAAATCTAATGAATCTGAGAGTTCTTTTGATCTCTTTTATGGATTCTGGGATTTATAGACCTGTATGAAATTGCATTGCCTTCAGTTACATTAGTCCTACTGCTTCATCCACAAAAGTCCAAAATAGGGCATTTCTAATCTCACAGGTAGTTGCCTGTACCCAGATCTGTGCATTAGATGTCCCATCAAATGATTTGACCTTTCTAGGTTGGCGTTTAAAGGAAATTTTTTCTTGCAAACATGAAATGAATGTTTCTAAGTCCTCCATGTTACCTTGCTATGCTCTGGAGCAGAGGGCTGGGGGCAAGGATGTGTATATGATGTACAACATTTGTGGATGGCCTTGTTAGCTTCCTGACCCTTCTCTCACCAAAAGAAAAGACCAGACAGCCAACACCCCAATGTAACTGTTTGTGACAAAACAGCCTCTTATGGTTATATGCACTAATACCTATACAATACTGGTATTGATTCTAATACTAATTTAATTCTAGCATCTATCATCTGTCATTGCTACTGTGTGTCAAACCCTGTCTCTTTTAATAGAAAATTGAATCTCAGGGAAATTAAGTAATTTTCCCTTAAGAAAATTTCCCTAAGCCCAAGCAACTAGGAGACAGATAGCAGGCACAAACCCAATTATGACTGACTCTAAAACCCCAGTTCTTAGTTAGGGCACTATTCCGCTTCCCACTCTACCATGAGAAGCTGAACACATGCACACACAACTAGAGCCGAATTCTCTAAACCCAACATTTATCCTGGAATTTGTCTCATTTAGCCCATGAGCTTGCTGTTGCCCAAACCTCTTATGGCTGCATCTTTGGGAATATCTGCAGAACAGGTTTGCTAATTACACCGTAAAGTGTTCTTGCTACTCTCTCATCATACCTCATTTTTACTCTAGATATTATTATTTAGAGTAATGATAGACCAGGACAGTGGACAAGTTAGTGTTCTTATCCATAAAATGGGGATGGTTGTATCTTCCTCAGAAAATTTTTGTAAGAATTAAATTAGATATTTTTACCTAGCAGAGGCTAGGTTCATAGTAGTTAGTCAACAAATACTTTTATGCTTTCCTATTTTATTTAAGGGCAAAAATTAGGGAGCTGGAATCCAAAGGTTACATTAATAATTCCTTACTTAAGACTTTTTAGGGACTAGCAGGCACACTAGAAATGGCATATACTTAGGAATTAGACAAAGCTGAAATCAAAACTGAGCTTTATTATTTGCTGCCTATATGACATCAGGCAAGGCACTTGGCCTCACTGAGTCTGTACCTTCAACTGTAAAAAGTCTTCTTGAGAAGATGAAATTATATATATATATATATATATGTGTGTGTGTGTGTGTGTGTATATATATATATATATACATATATATATATATAATTAATTAACTATGTATCTGTACATAATAGGCCCTCAAAAATACCAGTTCCCATCCTTATTCTCTTTATCTTCATTGGCCACTTGTTCCCTGGTCATGGTTGTGTATAACTTTCAACTGTTTCTAAAAATTTAATTTCCTTAGGAAAATTTTGCCATTTTCAAAGATAGTCCAAAGAGTGTGATGGTATCATTGTCAAAGAAAAATTTCTAAAACAGTTTGAGTAATGATAGCATTGTGGGGAAAAGTGAAATTCCCCAGGGGGATTTGAGAGAGGATCAAACTTATTTGAAAGTAACAGTCTGGTACTGAAAAAAAAATCAATCATGTAACTCTAATTTCAATTATAAAATTTAATACAACAATGCATAAATCAGCTTGGGATATCTGTTTCTAACATATATCTCAGGGCATATTCCAGCATAGGAACACATAATATTCCATATAAAGTGCTCAAATTTTCATTTTCCTGGAGCTATAATATGAGTGATTTGTGGTTATAATTTTTTGCCTACAGTACAGAATGAGGTTACCATTTAGGCATCTCAAAAGCCCAGAAATGTCTTCAAGTCATTCCTTTGGTAGGGAACTGATGACTAACTTACAAACCTATTATTTTTACATTTTTTTCCCAGTTAGCTATTTACAGCATGTTAAAAGCATGTGCATTCCATGCTAGAATAGTAAAATTGAAATTAAATAATTATACTGACACAAAAATATAAAACAGGCTAATATTCAGTGAAAGTTGACCATTTTTTCCAGGCTTAGTGATGGCTTAAAATTCATCACAATCATAGTTTGCTTCTTCAAAGAAACACTTTTAAAAACAATCTCTCCTCTATGTTTTGTTTCAAAGTATTCTCATTAAAATGATTCCAGAGCCAAAAATAAAAGGCAAGATAACATAAAGGTAAATGTGAATCATCTTGATGAAATTGACAATATGGTGAAAATATTTCCTACAAAGCAATACTATTAATCAGATCTTTTGTTGATACTGAGGGTCTCCCCCACTCCCAGCTATTCACAGTCAGTAACTTAGTAGGCTTAGGACAATTTGCAAGACCTTGCCTTGCCTCAGATTAGAAATAAGAAACCTACCTTCTACATGGAGAGTGCCTTGGACCAGAAGCCTTGTGGTCCAGATGGAGGCAAGAAGAGGCACCAGGCTGAGGCACTTGGCCATTGTGCCAACCTCTTCAGACCCAGATAAACACCTCATATGGCCACTGGCAGTAACAGAGGCAATCACTAGTCTGGATGGAGACTTCTGGAAATATGTTGCAGCCCCGCTGTTCCACTTCATAACTGACACATCCGGATTTCCCTGCTTTCAAGCTTCTGACTTGTCAAGGTCACTGGGGGAAATGAGTGACGTCCCTTGAACACTCAGGCTGTACTTTGTGGATGGCTTCTGGAAAATATAGCTAATGCTGACTCAGAAAACACACAAATGAGGAAAGCAGATAGTGCAACATGAACTGCTGATGTTTTCCCCAGTTCCCATATTCCAAGCTACCGCCCACATCTCCCACCAGCTCAGTTCTCACACTGTTCATTTTTATTGCCTGTGGAGCCCATTCATTTATGTACTCACAGGAATGTCTCTGTGGCTAAAGGAGATTGAGTATGGATGATGATTCCACAATCAGTGATTTTTTTCACTGGCTGCTTCTCTCTGTGATCTGTGGGGGAATGATGCTAATGCTTGTGAAAGTGAATGCCCATTTAAATACTGAGGACAGAATGTTAATGCCACCCTTTGGGAGTGGCACACTTAAAACTGAAATTTCTATGCCAGTGCAGGTGATGCTTTCTCCAAAGAAACCAGACACACACAAAAATCTTATATTTCCAAAGCATAACTGGAGGAGGTGCATTTACAAAATTAGTCACTTTATACTTTACAAAAGGATTTTTGACTTCACAACAGTAATTTCCACAGTGGTCCTTTACATAATCACTCTTTAACAATTTGTCTTATATTCTAGCAGACCAAAATTCAAAATTTTAACTTTCCTTTTCTCATTCATGAATGTGAAGTTTATCTGTACTGTGTATGAGCAGATTATACTCTGTTTTCCTAGCTGGATTTCCAGTGGTTTGTCCTCTTTGCTAATTATGGAACTCTATCTTGAGAGTAATACCTTGAGCAAAGGTTTATGAGTTTTCTCCAAAATGAATGTCATTTACAGGAATAGTGCCTGGATAGTTAGTTCTTTTCTATACAAATGGTATGATAAAATAGACATCTCTACAGAAAATACCAATAGTGAAAGAAGAACCTGCTCTGTACACAGACAACTTCTAAGAGACCAGAGGTATAGCACTTAAATATCTCTAATATCTAAGTACCTTTAGACCTCCTTATTTGGGTGAGCAGAAGCCCCAGGCTACAGGCATCTCAGAAACCTACATGACTCTATCACCATGGAACCAGGTGGGCAGGAAAGCAGGAATCATGTCCTCTTCATCATTATCTTTAAAGCCTAGCACCATGCCTGAAAGAGAGTTAGCCTTCAAGCCTTTGCTAAAGTATTCAAAAGAGGAAGGGAAAAAGACTGGAAAGGGAAAATGAATCGTGGCAGGCAAGGCTTTGGATGGGAGAGAAAGTTTACGAGAAATGAGAAGACCGACTACATTTTCAAAATAATTTCCTAGAAGGAGAGTTATCGGATAAAGGGAGTCTACATGACTGTGCTGGTGCTTAATAATGAGTTTGTGAAAAGGAAACAATGTTATTTTTCAGATATTCCTGTTGAGAAAAGTTAGGCCGTCATTAGGATGTGATTGAAAATGCTTGGTGGGAACTTGTTGCCTTGTTAAATGTGATTATACTCATTCTTAGCTTTTGCCCACTTACTCAAGGCAAGGTTCTAAAGAGTTCATTGCCAAGAGCTAAAAGTTAAAGGAGAGAGCTATAAAAATATTGCCAGATAATCTTTCTTCGCCATTTTGAGAAACAGTGTTCAGGATATGGAAAAAGAGCTAGTCCCACTGTCTACTTCTAAAATAACAGATCATGCTGTGATCAAGGAAAACCAACAATTAAAGAAAAAATTTGTAAAATTAGAAGGGAAATTTGAGAAGTTAAATGAAGATGAAGAGAACAGCAATCAAATTTGAAAGGATAGCAGGGAACTTGGCATATCTGGGCCAGTTTTCTTATTTTCTGGATATGGAACACAGAAGTGAAAATGATATTTAATCTGACATATGCAAATAAGTTTAAATAGAGTAGAATTTTTGAAATATGGCATGAAAGGTGGAAATATGCCTATAACAGTTACCTACTTTTGTTTTGATGTTGATTCTGCTTTCTGGGAGAAACTCCCCTGTCCACTATTTTCTGCAGCCCTTCATGTGTATAATGTCCCTTGACTGCATTTGAAGTGGGAATTAGGGAGTATGTCCTCCTTGAGAGTAGCATACTTTTTTACAATCTATCTTTTGCTGGTACAGGCTTAGAATCCCAGAAGTTGTTTTCTAATCTAAAGGAGTTTTTTGTCCTGGCTTGTATTTCCTTGTAAATGCACTTCCTTCACAAACTTAGACTTTTGGTCTATTTGCTTCCATTTGATTCTATGTACCAACAATTATACCCTAAATCCTTTCCCAACCATAATTCTCAAGTCATATTTTTCATTTTCTAAGTTCCATGATTCTTTCTCTGTTTCTCTAATTTAATGGTGCTACAGAGAGTTAATTTGAAAACATGTGTGGAAGGACCATATCCTTCATTTCGTCTTTACTGGACTGAGTTGATCTGAGTTCAACTGAAAAATCTTACTGGTTATATTCCACTCAAAGCTCTTTTTAGTCTTACTGTTTGATGGTTTGAAGCAGTCGGGTTTTCTAACCCTTCAATCTAAACATTCTATATTCTTTTACCTTTCTGCTTCCAAACAGCCAATTCTTTCCTGAATGCATCTTTTTCATACAATACCTTGCCAAAGGCAGCCAATAAAGTTTCACATACTCTACCACTGATTTATTCCAATAATTTCTCCAGAGCTATAGACCTCTGGGCCTCAGTTTTATCATGTCTTTCAAGTTATCATGGTTAAACTTTACCGTATATTTTTGTTTTATTCACAATACTGGTCACCATATTTCTAGCCCCTGATACCAGTTTTTTTATTTTCTGTCATTTGACTGCTAAGCCAATGCCTCATATTTTGAAAATGTATTATTGAAGTACTTTATTTCTGTTCAAATATATGCAATGTCAGAGTAGACTGTTACACCAAATACCTGCATTTCAGTGGCTTAATACACTATAATTTTATTTCTTATTCATGTTACAGTTGAATTCTGTGAGTGCCTGTTCACAAACCCAGATTCCACCTAGTTGTTGTGCCATTTTTTCAAGCCTCAGGTCCTAAACTGAATCCACTGAATTTGGTAGCTACAGAGGGGAAATAAAGAGAGTGTGAAATAGTGGGCAGGAGAGTCTGTTTTTAGGAAATTAGATCGGAGGGTCTCTATTTCCCTTCATCTAGCTGCAAGAAAAACTGAAAAAGTAGTCTGGCTGTGGAAATCAGGTTGGTGAAAACTCAGCAGTCCCTAGCACAGAAAAATGTATTAAATTTAAAAATTACAGGCCAAGAAAGTACAGGAAACTATGGTCAGGAATGGGAAAGGAGAGGAGGGGAACTGATGCAGCCCCTGGGATGTAGCCCGTAGAACAATGACCCCAAAACTGAAGCCCTCTGGCTTGGTTCTAGGAGGCACTAATATACAAAGGGGTCTAATTCAGGGTTGGAGCAACACTGTGACTTATCTCCATAAAATGAGGAGGCATTTGGCTTTTGCCAAAGATTTGGAAATGTGCTTTTTATTTTCAAATGCAGGTATGTGACACTCTATAGTTCAATGCTAGCACACCTATGTGAGGTTTAACAACATTAGGAACTGACAGCCAGTGATATACAAATCCAGCATCTCCCTCTCCATTGACTCTGCCAGGCTGTACACAGGGACCAATACATATGGGTTTTGTGGCAGCTAGAAAGTGAAGGTCCTTTTAGGAGGTAATACTAACAATGACACAAACAACATATCACTCTGCAGTTCAGGATAGGTACCCAGAGTCCTTCAGCTAAGCAGAAATGTCAGACTTCAGAGACATTTTAAGGGAGCCTTTATTTTAGATCAATATCACTGTTGGAAATACAGGCCCTGTTTCTCACCATTTCTCTGCTTCTTTGGCCACAGTTCTGACTGCTTCAGGTCAATCTTTGCTTTTCAGAAGAGAAATGCTGATGAATACTTTTCCAGGAATGCCCTTGGAAGAGTGATTACTCTTATGCTCCTTCTTTTCTTCAATCTCCTTTACTTACAGAGTAGTTTGGGTGAGGGCCTGTCTGGAAGTACTTTTGCAGGCCTTTCTGCAGAGCAGCTGGAGGTTCAGGAGCTCACTAGAGCTGCTCTTCTGGCCTTTGTCTCAACTGGAAACAAAGGTGGAACCCTGTGGCCAAGTGGATAGTGGGCCAGCTCAGCCTGGTTCTTCTTTAAGGGAGGCTGAAACTGGACATTGCCAGCACAAAGTCCTGCCCCACAGGCACTCTGGAGCTCCGTTTTCACCCTGCCTTTGGCTCTGAGGGCCTGAAAGAGTTTTCAGTGTGTCTGGTCCCCTGGAAGAGGCAGGGCAAGCCATCCATCCAGGCTCCCAAAGTCCCTGTGTCTTGATCTGCACCTCTTTACCTTAATGGCACATCCTTGGTCAACCCTTGCTTGGTCCTCTCTCATGGTGGTTTTCTAGCCACTGTAAGGGATGCTCCCCTTAAAATTACATGCTGTTTTACAGCATGGCCCCTTCTAGGGTCTTTCTGAAAAGAGTGGTTACATCATTGTTACACCATTGAACTTGGAAATGGTGTTGCTGGTTAGGTCTCATTTCTGCTCTCTCATAGAGTAGACTGAAAGAAAAATGTGAGAATAAATTGAGGCTAATAAAGACATTCTTTTCATTGAAATAGTGTTGGCAGTGGTGCTGATACTAGGAAGAATGAAGAATGGCAGCTGTCCCCAGCCTGCTCTCCACTACATTGAATGCTCACTTGTTCTTTTACCAACATTTAATGACACCCTCCCAAGTATCAGCTACCATGCTAGGCACTTACCCAGAGAATGGGTAACACATGGTTCTCGTTTTGGAGGAAAAAATACTAGGGCAGAAGGCACAGAATAAGTTATTGTGATATACTGTCATAATGACCTATAATGAAGAGTGTCAGAAAGCACAGAGGAGGGTGTGAACTATGATGTGGGGTGTAGGGGGAAGTTGAGGGAGGTCATCAAAGCCTGAATGGAGAGGAGAATTTTTGCACTTGGTCCTGAAGAGTAACCAGAAGAAAAGAGAGCAGCAGCAGAAAAACTAGTGGTGGAGGAACAGAGCTATGAGAGAAAACCATTTAGTCTAGGTATCAGAAATGGTTTGGAGTGGTTGGAAGGCCATGGGGGAGTGGGACTGCAATGTAAGGTGTCCAGTTTGGAGACCACTGGAAGATGCAATTTAGTGCACAGTCCTGTAGCCAGCCTGCCTGGGCTTCAGTTCCAGCCCCATGATTTATTAACTGGGTGTCCTTGGCAAATTACTTACGTTTTTTGGTGCTTCAGTTTCCTTATCTGAAAATGGGAAGAGTAGTACCTACCTCATAGTTTTTCCTTTCTGTCGAGCACTAAATGAATTAATAACTATATAATATCTAGAACAGTGTTTGACTCATAATAAATTCTATATGAGTATTAGCAACAAGAGCCAACAATGTCCACAGCAAAACAAGAACAAAAGCAAACAGCTGTAATAAAACTCCCACAGAAAACAACAGCCCCCAAAACTGATGAGGGATGACTGAAGGCAGTGTTAATAAAGGTGGAAGGATGAGTCAAAGTAGAGATGGGATGTTCTCCCTCAGTTTTATGCTAAACGATTGGGAATGCTCTGTGACATATCCTTGGGTTGGAGATCCGTTTGAACTGCAGCACTAAGGTGCACCATGCCCTTGCATGAGGGCACACAGGAACTGAAAGCACACCGTGTCTCCTCCTTTACCTGACAGGTTGGCTAACTGATCGCAATCAGAGAGAACAACTGGGAACAGACTGTGCTGTACAGCAGCTTAGAATTAGCACTTGTAATGGAGACCAGCAACGTCGCCATTGAAGCCATGAGTTTTCAGTGTTTTTCAAACATCTTAAATTCATGTGGAGAGCTCACTGAACAGGTGCCTGGTGACTGCCCACCTAGTGAAAATCTGTGGGTTGGTTTTATCCAAAACATACACCCAGTGCACACATCTGGAGGGTGTTGGCTTCATGCATGTGCGTGCTGTGTATGTATGTGTGTGTGTGCTGTGTGTATGTATAGACGCATATGTATTAATTCACATCTTCCCATTTCATTTCAATCACTCAGCTAAATTCAGCCTAAATATTTTTCTGAGAAACCTTTACTACTTCTATGAAGAGAAACTTTGATTCCAAAGGGGAGAGGGGGAGGCTGAAGGAGAGTCAGTGAGAATGAGATGGGAAATGGGAAGATATTCATGTTGCAACTCCAAATTCCAGGTCTGATCCTTGGGGGCAGAATTAGCCTTTGGGCACAATTCTTCCTGATTTTCAATTGCTGAGAGGAAAAAGAGGAGTGTTTCTTACTGTCCCAGCAGTGAAGGTGTCTTATTTCTCCTGGCCGTCTGAGCTAGGGGCAGGTGACTTTCCCTTTCATTAGAGTTCCTTGGGGAAGGTGACTTCTTCATCCAGCAGATGCTTTCCCAGGGCAGTTTTGTTAATCCTCCAAGAACATCAGTTACTGTGTATGAATAGCTCACACAGGGGTGCCAAGTATGAAAGAACCCCTGCTTATTTCCTGATGGGCAGGTGGTAGTGTGCCCATGCCTGGCTTGACACACTATGCTTGGGAAAAGGGCAGTCAGCTGTGTGCTGGAGGAGGGCACCAGCTGGGTATTGGATTTCCTATTGCTCTGTGGGCTGCTCATGCTGGAGTCCTGAGCTCCACCAGGAGTCCCTCTGGGCTGCTGAGCAAGTGGATCTCCCAAGGGGCCCATCTGCTTGCTCCACACAAGAGTTATAGGAATTGTAGAGCCCCAGCACAACAGTCAAGACCAGTATCGCTGCGGCCATCATCCAGATGACTTGCCAGTGCTGACACAGTTTGGGATACATGACTTGTAAGAAATGAACCAATTCTTCAAATTTGCTGTAAAAAAAAAAAAGAGGTGGAGAGTTTAGTATATTGGGTGCATATATGATGCCTAGACCCTACTTCTATCTAGGAGTACCTTCCATGTTGTCTTCAGGAGTGTTTTTCAAACTTGGTTGTGCATAGAATCACTTGACAGCCACTATTCAAAATACCTCAGGCCTCCAAAGGTATGGTCTAGGAATCTATAATTCAAAAATTTTCCCCAGGTGATTTTTACCCCTAGTCCATAACCTTGATGTTGGGAGCCACTTCAATGGCTATGACACTATTTACTTGTCTGATCATTCATTCATTCACACATATCATCTATTTATGAGATGGCCCTTGATAATCTGAACTCTCCCTAGCCTCAAGATACAAGGTTGGCTGATGCATACTCCCATGCATGCAGACAGGACCAGCATCTTTTCTGCACTTAGTTGTATTAGTTATCAGTTACAAGTTCTAATCTGCCCCTGCCTCCATGTTCAGATGCATAACCTGTTGTTCTTTTTCTCACTTCCATATCTGGGTGCAGAGCAGAAGGACTGTGGTAAACTCCTACAGTACTCTTGATGTTGAGTGATAAATGACAATAAACTAGATCAACCTTTAGAGCTTCAAAGTATCCCAGGAGCAACCCCAAATGGCTTATTCAAGGTATTTTCTCAATCCCATTAATCCTCATTCCTTAATTTCCCCTCTCCTTTTTCCTTCCCCTCTCCCCTCTGATTTCTCTCCTCCTACCTTCCCTTTCATCTCCCCCTGCCATTTTTTGCCTGCTGCACTCCCCTCTTTCCTCTTCCTGTCTTCCCAACTTCCTTTCAACATTTCCACTCGCTTTTGGCCTGGTGAGAAGACATTTGATTTGATGGCCTGCTTTGATGAGTCCATTCTTTGAGCTCTAGAGTTTCGTCCCTATTTCTAATCCCAGATCTATTTTTTAATAATATAAAAAATAATAATACTAAGGATCATCAAATGAGGAGGTGAGAAAAGTGACAGGAGGGCTTTATGAAGATCTCAAGGCTCACACAGACCCTGAAATATGCAGGCCATTTGCTGAGAAGTAGAGAGCTCTAATTAAGAGTTGGAAAAAGATGCCTCACAATGGGTGGAGAGACTCAGCAACTATCCTCCTTCAAAAGGGACCAGATGCTCTGAAAGGCTGCCTTGGATACTAAGACACCTACTGGTTTCTTTTTCATATGAGTACTCTTTAATAATTGTTTCAGGAACAATTAAGCAAAGCAAAACAGTGAGCATATAAGCTGAGGTGAAAATCATTGGCTATTTGTACCCTGGGAAGGGAGAGCTGAGAAACAGAAACTTGTTTTCTTTCAGCTCTATTTAGATTTTTTAGTTTCTATTTAGATTTAACTGGATGTCAAATTGCAATCTTTCTTTGGGCTTTATTTCCATGTTCCAATACAAGCTGCTAGAGTGGGGAGAAACCCATTCTAACCCCATTTTTAAGTGAGACTGCAGAGGAGGAGGTCAAATCTGGGTTTGTGACTCTTAGCTGGTACTCATTTCTAGCCTATGAAAGAGGTTAGAACTAGAATTAGATTAGAAATAGAATTCCTGTGAAATCAATTTTTGATTTTTGGTTTCTCTTTGGGAGGTGTAAGGTTGTTTACCCCTCACTCAGCCATAGGGAGAGGGGCTTCAGAGATGCTGCTTAGAGAGCTTAATATGTTGCAGTTTGGGGACATAGTGGACTGGTGTGTGCTTCATGCATGAGCAATCTGAAGAGCAAGGATCTTGTTGACATGCTTGGTAGCATCAGAGTAGCAGGCCATGATAGGGAAACTTGTCCTTCCACCAACAGTGGGCCAAGGGTACACATTTCACCTTAACTGGATACAGCCAGGTGAAGGGGAGCTGGCATGGGGTGTCACAGATCCTGCCTGGAAATGCTGCCTAGAAGCTGAACAATGAAGGTATACTTCCAGTGCCCAAGGACTAAGAGAGGGATTTTCAATGGGCAGTTAGAAGAGATGCATTCAACCTTATAAAGGAACCCGCAGCTGAGAAATCCTCAGCAATGGTGTGAATGTGGGTATGTTTTAGGGGGTGGGAGAAGCAGTTTCCTTTGGAGATCCCATAAAAGTGATATATTAAACAAAGTCAGAAGTCATTAATCCCTGCCAAGCCCTGGAGTCTGCTCACAACATTATCAGTTAGGTTATAACTTCTGTCCCCTCAATCTCAGTTCCTTTTCCCAGCATTGATCTTGGAGACATCAGACACTACATTAGCAGATCTGGGGTGGAGAGTGGGAGTACAAGAGGGATTGGGGGAAAGAAGCCATGTTCTCTGTCCCCACTATAGGCTTCCTCCCTAAAGCAGACTGGAACAGGGGGAAAAAAGAAGCTTAAACTTTGTAAGAAGCTCAGACTTTTCACTATTTCAGTGATTTGGCCATTGTAATTGCTAAAATGAAGTTATTCTTAGGACTTAAACTCGACCCAAGGATTTCTGTTTTCTGAGAGTTACTGGAAATCTGCCTAATATCATCTTAACCCCATAGAGTAGGTTTGAAAAGGCAGAAAAGATGAAAGTTTTCTGTTGCTTCTTATGAGTCTCACTTGTTCATTACATAAATGTCAGAAGACTGTCCTCTGTTTTAATATGGTTAAGATATTGGGCTGATTCAGCTGAAGTTCATTTAAGCTGCTCCTCCCAAAAGTAATATTTATAGCAGATTATAACAGAAAAGGAATTCAGACAAAAAGACTGTAGTGTTGATGTCATAGCCCTTAAATAAGGAGTCAGCTGCTGGGGTTAGCCCAGTATTTTTAAAATATACGAAGTGGAACATGGAACTTTAAATAACTTCAGACCTTGCTTGTTAGTTAGATGCCAAAATTTAATGGGGGAAATTATGTTTGAGTACAGGTTCCTAGAGGCAACTGTGTGTCTAAGAGACTCGGGAATGAATGAGGACATTGACTGGCATTGAAGACAACAGCTCTCAGGACCAGTCTGGCTTGGGTGACAGGTTAGGAAGGGACCCCATAACAGTGAGTGGACAGTTTATATGATGGCACTGTCAGTTGCCATAGAGATGTCAAGCCATACTGCTGGGCATGAAAAAGGGAAGCTACACTCCTGTGCTGAAGGACAAGGACCCTACTGAGGGCTGTACTGATGCCTGGTGTTTGTCACCTGAGGTACAGGCATGTTTTCAAGACCAAGAAGTGAATCCAAGAGGGAACAAAGTTTGGGAGAGAGAATGAGGTCTCTCAGGATAAGTAGGACCAAGCAGACACTCTTGGGCAGCATTGGTATGTGCTGCTGACCAGGAGCTAGATAGAGAGGGACCCAGACACTGCCTTACTTCCCCTGGAGGTTTCATGAAATGAGAGGGAGCTGCCAATCAACTGAGATCAAGTTAGCTACATAAGAATTCCAGCCCTGTATTTCATAAACCAAACTGTTTATGTTCTGTGTACTCTCTCTGTTTAGTTCTCTTTTGTTTCTTTTTCTCAGTATTTGAAAGTGTTTAAATACAGCTAAGACAAGCTGGAACTTCTAAGAAGAAGCCAAAGGAAGGGCTATTGTCTAGGCCTGGGCTTGACTGCATTAGAGGGGAGAAAGGCATTGTGGTGGCCTAAAAAATAAGAGGACCAGGACCCCTAAGAGGGAAAGAAGAAGTGAAGAGAATGAAAGCAGCAGATAGAATAGGAACTGTGCTTTAGTGTTAAAACTTGGGGTTTCTTTCATTAGGGGAGGTGGTGCATCCTAGCTCAGCTTTATTTTCAGCAGTGAAGCATTTTCTCCTGCTCTCCTGGACTTCTCTTCCCTTGAACATTGGGGTTAACTCATGCAGGTTGAGACCCCTCACTCTGGTTGAAGCTTCCACCAACTGGGCTGTATGGGTTGTTTCTATGTACTTGGAAGCATATCCATCTCATTTCTAATCTTTGTTTTATTACCATATTAGCTGCATGCATGTAATTTCCAGAGTCTACCCACAATGAGGCATAGACACATGCCCTGTCCTAAGTTTAGCAGCTGATTAGATATCATTTTGGCTGGAGTCACACTGGACTCCAGGATAGCCTGGGGGCCTAAAAACTAAGATTTTAGTGAAATGTTCCAAGTTTGCTGTAACCACATTTTAAAAATCAAAATTCAAGACTTTTGGTTTGATTGTATTAATAGAGACAATAGGGAAGAACATATAAAATTGGGGCTATCATTAAAATCCAGGACACTGATGAGAGCACCAGTAGGACAAGAGGCAAGATCTATGCTATCTTTATATATATGTGATATATTTTTTCCTTATTTAGGGAAAAATACACTTAAAATATAAAATCTATATATTTTTAAAAATCAAGTATGTCCAATACAGCATGAAAATACTATCAGATGACCAAGCTTGTTTAGTCATCTTGGAACATGCTGGAGACACCTTTGCCACTGAGCTGAGTTGGTCCCCTACCCACATGTGTTCTTTCTGTCCCGGTTCTTGTAAGAAACCCCCTCTAGGGTTTTACGTCAGCTCCATTAACTTTGGCTCTGTCATGGGGATCGCTGGGAAAGGAGCTAACTGACTGGACTAACAGCTACTCCAGTCAGTGTCCCTCACAAATTCATGGCTCCTGGGAGCTCCTGATTGCTCTTGGCTCCACTCTTGACCACCTCTGACTCCTCAGCTCTTGCAAATTCTTGTTAACTATTTTGCCTCTTTCCTCTGCCTCTTTGTTTCTCTTGGCTACTCTTTTGGGCCCCAGACCCACTGCTGTCCTTGACTGGTACTGCCCAGGGATGTTGTACAGTTAAATGAATTATGAACCAACCTCCTTCTCTCATCTTTTTCATCTTCCTCAAGTTCTGTCTCTTCAGGCTCCTCAGGATTCTCTCTCTTTCGTTCTTCCTCCTCTTCCTTCAGGTCTTGAAGCTCTTTGGTCTTCTTTAGACCTTCCTGGTATCTGGAGGGCAAAGAGGAACAATTCAGTCTGGAAAGAGCAGGCATGGAGTATCCTTTCCTGAGTTCCTAGAGGTGGGGACTTGAGCACCTCCAGTAATTATGCACTTCCTGTGGTTCTACATAACAGGAAAAAGCTGGGAAGCTCCACTGAATCCCAAGGTGGCTCATGTCAGTATAATTTCCCTTCACTCCTTGTCTTCTTTCCTGTTTATGTGAAAATGTGATAAAAATGTGGGTGCAGAATCTCCGGACTTGGTTCTTATCTTACAAAATGCCCAGTGGGTAAGAGTGCATTTGCTTTCTGTGTAACCTTGACACTTTAGCTCCCCACTTGGGTAGGGTGGCAACCATCTTACAGGGTATGGGAATATTTTGAGGAAGTGCCAACCAAACGAGTTCATCTAGGGAGAGCGATACCCATCACACAGTCTTGTTGGGAGGTTTTATGGAAGTGACAGGCACATACCTTGGCCTAGAGAGGTTCTCAGTAAATGTTGACAAAGCCAATGGAGGCACTAACCCCCACAGATTCTAAGTACAGAAGAACTTGTAGGTGAAAAGACAGGCTTTCCAACAGAAACCCTTCCATTTCTTCTTTCAGGATCAATATTACCCAGAACACATTCTTTTTGCTTGTCTTACAGCTGAGTGTTTAAGGCCAGCACGGTTTGCCTGAGGATACTCCATCATGGTGTCTATAGCTGCCACATGGAAGCCCGCACATTCCACATGGACGGGAAGCTGTGTCTCCCCCAGAAGCCATAGAGAAAAGAGAAGCTCAGGACATAGTGATACCTGGTCAAAGGTAATTCTCTACCTGGCTGGGCTTCAGTCCTGCTCAGAACTCTGTGCTGTCAGTGACTGACAATGGGCCAATGATATTATTGAAATTCAGTTAGAGAAGGGGAAAGTTGAAAATTGAGGGGACTCCCAGTTTATAGGAAGAAGGGGTGGCCAGGGCAGTTCTAGGAAGTGGGGTTGCAGCTTCCTGGGCATTGTCGGCAGCCACATGTCTTCTTTGGCCGGGCACATGCCAGGAAACCTCAGCATCAAAAGAGGAACCCACCCAGAGCCCCTGAGTTCCAGACTATTATGCACAGTGGAGTTCTGGTGGCTTTCTGCCTAAAAAGAGGGCAGTCTAGTTATTGTTTGACCACACCCTGTTGCCCTGCTTCCTCTTGTCCTTCCTGTGGAACAGTATTGGTGTTTCCTGTGTAGTTCTTTACTGAGGCAAGGAGGTCCTGGGGCCACTCGTTGCTTCCCTAAATCCTCTAAGAAACAGGAAAGGACCATGGGAAGGTATCTTCTGGACCTGCCAGGTAACCTCAGGTTGACTAAAGTCTGACTCACCCCTTATTGTATGCTTCTTCCTCCATCCTGGCCTTGGTCTTCTGGCTAATCTCCTCCAGGCAGCTTGAAGTCGGCATGGGAGCAGAAGCTTCACAATCTGGGTCCCCATTTGCCTTTCCACTAGTGAGAGAGGAAGTACAAGGTATCGTTTCAGTGACAGATTTGGTGTCTGAAAACCAAACCATGTCTGTGGCCTGATTTCTGATCATAAGTGAGGAAACTCATTCTGGATTGAACTCAATGAGACAAGATTTTATAAAGGCCCTAGTCCAATGAATCTTCCCTAGATCCCCAAACATCAAATAGGAACCAGCTCCCCTTTTTCTTCATGCTCCAAAATTCACCTTTATTCTTATTCCTGGAAATGCTGTGAGTGGATAGAAAACTATTGGGGCCTCCACAGCACTAAGAGGAAGAAGGAAGCAAATTAAAATGTTCAGAGTCATTCCATTCCTGGAGTCCATCTTTTGCTTTCTTCATTTAAGTATCTCTTGAGTACCAACTAAATCACAGGTATCTTGTAATGTGCAGGGGATACATTAGAAAATAAAAGAAATGGTCTTTTGCCGTTGGAGCTTAGCAGGAAGGAAATGCCAAAAAAAAAGAGAGAAAATAATTCATTACAAATTGTGGTAACTTATTGAAAGAAACACACTGTGCAGTGACAAAAAAATAATGAAAGAATCTGCTTAGACTGGGTGGTCAGAAAAGGCCTCTTTGAGGTGGTATGACTGAAGCACAGATCTAATGGATGAGAAGTCAGCAATATCTATAGCACAGGGAGGATAATTCTAGGTAGAGGATGCAGGAGTGTGAGGACCATGAGATACAAAAGATGCGGAGATGTATGAGGAACTGAAAAGAAACAAGTCAACTTTTGGACAAGATAGATTTTTGGTGGTTTTGAGGTTATTTAGATAGAGATGTCAAGTAGGTAGTTCCACCAGAGTGAGTTAGAGAAGAGCTCTAGGCAGGAGATATTCATTTGGCATTATCAGAATACAGGTGATATTTAAAGCCAGAGGGATAAAATTGCCTAGAGAAATAATATGAGGAAAGATGAGAATCAGGACCAAGCCATAGGCATTTCTACCCTTAGTGCAGATGGAGAAGAAGGAACCTACAGAGGAGACTGAGAAGTAGCAGCCAGGGAGGTAGGAGGAAAACCAAGGATGTGTGGGGTCCAGGGAGTCAAGAGAGGAGAGTGTATCATGGAGGGGAGAGCTAAGTGATTTGCACTTTTAAGAGATGTCAGATAAGTGCAGAAAAGGTGACTATTAGATTTGATAATATGAAGGTCAAGAAGAGCTTTGGTGAAATGTGGTGAAATGGTGGGAGCCACAGACAGATTGGAATGAGCTTGGTAAAGAATGGAAGTAGAGAAACGGGAAGACATAAATACAGTAATTGGACTAGAAAGGGGAGAAGAGAACAGTGTGTTATGGGAAAGCATAGCTAAGGAAGTGGGTCAAATAATGAGAGCACATTTGGCCATGGATAGAAATGATCCCATAGAGGCGAATGAAAAAGGAGATGACCAAAGGAACAAGCTCTTTAAAAAGAGAAGTAAGGACAGACCTTAGAAAGGTGGAGAAATTTCTCCTGGGTTATATGAAGATGGTGGGTTGGAGATCTGATAAACGAAGATGAGAGGGTTCCTATTTGATAGCTTAAAATTTTTCTATAAAATGGAAGACAAGGTGATATGCGGAGAATGAGAGGCAGAGAGGCCTGGGAAGGTTTGAGGACAGAGGAGAAGATATCAAAGCATTGTGTGAGAGAAGGGAGAAAACAAACATGCTAGAAAATCATCACAGGATGGCTGGGCAGTGCTGGGAGCCCATTTGAAGTATGGCATCATGAGTCTAAAGGAAGTATCCTGATGGCCATACCTTCCCTATAAATCCTTCAGCCCACCTAGGTATCTGGGATCCCAGTGGGAGTCATGTCATGGAGGAGCCCTTGAACAAGGCAAAACAGTGAACATAGCTTTTCATCAAGGACTCTGAAAGATCACAACTGCCACCCTCTCCAACCTCTCAGACAAGCTTTATGAGTGAGCCTTATATCTCCTTCTCATTCTTAGCATCATCAGTTTCCCATGTCTTACTTTTCATCAGACCTTGTAAAATTTACATTTCATCAAGCTGGAAACCAAAACCCATTGTGAACAAGAAAGATAACACTCTAAAAATATCACCTATTCATAACATTTCTCATTTTGCAAATTATGTACTCCCTTCCATGTGACCTTTGTCTAATGTGTAGTTTCCTATTTGTCCAAACAGAACAAGAGCAGAAAAACAGCTACAGTCACGGGCAGGAAAACAGCTACAGACACGGGCAGGAAAAGCAATTCTTTTATGAAACATGTTTATACATTAGAAATGAAATATTGGTATTAGACTTTTAGAATTAGAATTTCTTTTATCTACAGCTATGAACCTTAGAGGTTTAATGACAGCATGTATAAAGGAGGACAGTGTAGCGTAAAGGAAAAGAACCTGCCTGAGACAAATGTGGGTTTAAATCCCAGCTTCTATATGTGCAAATTACTTAAACTTCCTGAACTTCAGATTCCTCAGCTATAAAATGCAAATAGTAATATTCACATAATGACAATAGTGTAAGAATTAACAAAGAAATATAAGTAAACTTTCTGAAATATGGTACTCAATAAATGATATTATTATTATTGTCATTAAATTTATTGGTAAATGTTGGGAGTAATCTGAGGTTCTTCCAAATCTGATTCATAAAAAATCTAAAATTGATAAATTACCAGGTGATTATTTATAATCTTTAAGGCAGAACTTGGTATATATTACTGACACTTCAGAGTCAGAAGAACCCAAAATGTGAATTTAAAGTATGGTAAAATGTACATAAAATTGCTTTAGTAAATTTTGCAAGTGCATGCCAACTGTGTGCCATAACACATTATGCACTTTAGAGTTTTGCTGGCAAAGTGATAGTAAACAAAATTTTCACTATCCTTGGGTCATTGCTTTCTAGAGACTAAAACTTTTCCCTGGTAGATCCAGGAAGCCCATTTCACTCATCATTTAACGGGCAGATCTTCTGTTCTGGGTGCAGCTGTGCCAGTTTGAGTTGATCGCCCTGTCCAACTCAACTCACCTCTGGGGCTTTAGTTCTTAACATGCTTTTACATACATTCTCTCCTGTGACCCTCCCAATGATAAGAAGAACTAACATTTATCTTATGTTCCAAGCTCTATGCTAAGTAAGAGTTGAATGAGCCAATAAGAGAGGTAATACTATTGTTCTTAGTTTGACAGGTGAGGAAACCAAGGCTCAAAGAGATTAAATATGTAGCCAAAGATCACATGGCCAGAGCTTGACTTTGACCCTGTGTAGTCTGACAGCTGCCCATGCTTTTAACTACACTATCCAAAATCCATGCAGGGTATTATCCCATTTAAAAGATTAAAAACCCAAGCTCAAGTTGATTAAGTGACCTGCCTAAATTCACATTATTGGTGGTTGGTGGGCCTGGCTGAGACTCTCACCTTGGTCTTCTAACCACATGCCAAGGTACATTTTTCTACACCCCCTTTCAATAGAAGTTTTTTCCTGAGGCTCTGAGTGGTGTGTGGGGCTCCTGGATACTTGCTGAGTAAAGCCATTCCTGCTCTTGGCTGGGCCATGGCTTATGATGCCTCCCTTCTTTTAAAGGCTGCTTGTTTAGAGGGAGAGATGGGCTGGAAGAACCTTTAGTTAATGCTGGGGGGTAGGGTGTGAAGTGGGGGAAACAAACAACATGTGAAATGTTTGCTGTTGTCTTCTGACCCCTAGACTGAGCTTTTAGTTCCTTAAATATCTTCTCTAACTACCTAGAGTTTCTCCCTGTGCATCTTTAAGACTCAGTTCAAATACCTTCTCCTCTGAGGAACCTTTCCAGCGATTTTCCTTCTCCCACTTCCTTTGGTTAGAATTGATCTCTCGCTCCCTCAATTCCCTCATTGTACCTCTATAAGAGCAGAACTTGGAGATAGGGCATTTTTTGTTTTATATATATGCCCATCCCTCCATGTGACTATGATCACAGGGAAAGGGACTAGCTTGAGATAGAATGGTGCTTGGCACACAATAAGCACCTTTAAGTGTCTGTTGAGCTTTATTGACTTCACTATGGCTCATTCAGTCCCTGCCTATTAATCCTGTAAAACAGGTAGGTCCTTTCTATAAATGGCTATTTCCTGATAACCCAGTGTTTGGGTTGAGCTGAAGGAATTTCTATTCATGGCTGTAAACTTGAAGCTGAGCACAGCCTGTGCCCACCCTAGGGGTTTCTGGACCAAATACTCATGTATCTTGGCATCTATTCCCAGTGTGAAATCTCGCATGTTTTCTTTCTGGGATGATTCATTAAAATAAGGCTCATTGTTCTCTCTGTCCATGGGTCAAAAATGTTAGTCACTATGCTTGGCTCTCAGTAATGTGGGGGCTATTTAGTAAAAATGTATTGACTAGCAGGTATATTAGAGTTTTTTTTCATATGATAAGCAATATTTGAAAGTGTAATTGAGTACAATCCTTTCCAATGGACATATCTTACCTTTTTGGGCTCAGCAATGTCTCTAAACCACCCCTATTGCATGGCTCTTCAGACAGCCCAGCCCAGGGAAGCTGAGCTAGAAGAACTTCCTTACTCCCTGTTATTCACTCCCAGATTCCTGGGGTCTACTACTAGATGATAGAGGGCTAATTCATTCCAGAATACTATTAGCAAAGGGGAGTTGCTTACTGTACATGTCTGATGTCATATAAAGCCTTTAAGCAATTTACTCTGGCTGCTTCAAAAGTATAAAAGATATATTTTAGAGATGATAGTGAAAATTTCTGTGTGATGTAACAGTATAATGGCCTCCTTTATGAAACAAATGTGTGTCAACTGTATTAGTGGCTTTGCTGATTCCTCAGCGAATGCCTCCACATACACCCTCTGCTTCCACTCCACTCTGCACTCCTCTCCAAACCCAGCTAGTCACCAGGTTCATTCACAATAGCTCACAAGAACTCTTTCAAAAACAGCTCTTAAATCCATCCTCTTCTCTCCAGTCATACTCAGCTTCTTTTCTGCCTGTTGGAGGGTCTGTTAAGAGGTTAAGAGCATGAATTCTGCTATCTAGTAGCTGAGTGATCTCAGGCAAGTAATGATTTCTGAGGTGCAGTTTCCCCATCCCTCCTCAAATAGGGCTATTATCTCATGGAATTACTGTAAGGATTAAATGAGAATCATTGATGTAAAGCAATTAGAAAAGCATTTGGCTTAAAGTAGGCATTCAGTAAATAATCATCATCATCATTATCATTATCATTATTATTCTTTGACTATTCCATACTTTCTCATCTCAGAGCCTGAAATGTTGTTAACCTCCAGCTCATCTCATTAACTATATAACCTTCAGGTTTCACTTCAAAAGTAAATTCCTAAAGGAAACATTTTCTGAGCTTCCCCACTCAAGTCTGGGTTAAGATGTTCATTTTCTTATGTTGTTCCCTTAGCAACCTAGACTTCCTTATGATATCACCCATCACATTGTGTTTTAATGGACTGTTTCCCATCATCTTCCCATTACTGTGAGCTCCTTCAGTGCATTCTAGGTGCCTGACCTTTGGTGATTAGCTGTTGAAGAAATGAAGAGTGAAGGACAATGAATAAATAACTCTTCCTATTTATGGAACTGCTCTGTTTTAATCTTTAAAACTAACTTTAAATAACACTCTATGTTTTTCTCTAAGTCTACAGTTTCTAGACCCTTGTTGAGTAAAGAACAGTTTACTATAAAGTGACCTATAATAATAAGGCTCAGAATTCTCTCAAATTATATTAGGCAATGCACTTAGCTCTCAGGTATTTGAGAACTAGACACAGGTAATTTAATCTTCTTATCTTTCACAAGCTCAATCAGTTCCCTTCCTGCTTTGTCACTGTATGCTTAGGAAAATGTGAAATCATTTTAACATTAAGCTGAATACAGCAATCTAGAATGTACTGCATATTAACTTATAATGTATAGTTTCTCTTTGACACTATGGGCAAGGTAGCTAAAATCAACTATATTTGTGTTTGGAATGAAGATAGGAATTTATTTTCACTCACAGATTGTCTCATTGTTAGCATCTTGGCAATCTACTAAATGTTTCCAGCTTCATGAATTCAGATGGAATTCATGAAAAAAGTTAGCAATTTTTTTTTATAACTGGAGAGGAGCAAGCTGTTGTTAGTTTGAATCTCTACTCTTTTGAATAGTCTTCCCCTTTTTTTCAGCCATTTTTATAGGCTAGGTGTATTCTCAACAGGTAAGTCAGACACAGCATGGGTATCTCTCTGTAGCTTCTAAGAATGAGCTGCAGACACCTTCTTGGAGCTTCTTGCTTGATGTGTCACAATCCTCACTCTGTCCCTATCTCTCCTGGTTCCATACCCTTAGAATGGTGATGCCACCATTGATCCTCATTTGTTGCCACTCCTACTTTGGGGCTAATGCCTGCTGTCCCCAATTTTGTACCTTACTTTCTCCTACTAAGGACAGCTCAGGTTTTTGATGATCCCCACTGCCTCACATAGAAGTGCTCAGCTGGCCTGAGCATTAGTTTCTCTAGAGTCTAGGCCCTGTCTCATCAGTCTGTTGAGAAGAGTGGAGACATAGATCTTCTGCCTTGACTGGCTCTGCAGATATTGTTGGGAATGGGGCCTTGTTGGGGGCCCTCCTGGGGAAGGGGTTGATACACCCAAAGGCAGGATTGGAAAGGAGAATTTTAGTGTCCTTATCTCTTAGGGCATCAAGTGACCATTTCTGAAGAGATTCAGAGACTATGGACTAGACACTGTGACTCTAGGGACTTGTAAGATGCTGTAACCTTGGTTATTTCCACATGGTTGTTAGTTTGTCACCCCTTTAAAAATTCCTTGTGGTGATCAGGAAAACAAGGAGGCAAAGAAGCAAACAAAGATACCCTATACAATGTGAAAGACCCATAAGCTTATGCAGGATGAAATGGAAAGGTGAGGGATTGCTGAATGAAGATCAACACTAAAGTGGGGTGAGTCACTGAGTGATAGGTGGGTGGTTGCATATATTGAGAGCTGAGAAAACATACTGAGTCTGGGTGTGGGGAGCTTGGGAGCTTGTCTGCACTGAAAAGGGGCCCAATAAAGACTTCCTTGCCAGGTCAAGCAAAACTGTCCTAACAACAATGAAAATTGAAGGATAAAAGCTGTTTCAAGCCAAGGAAGAAAGAATAGAGGTGTATGTTCTGTCAAATGAAGAAAGACACAAGGGAAAAGTTATGAGAGGTGACAGCTGTGATCCAGATGTTTTCCAGCAAGCAAATGAAAGAATTTGAAAAAACAATTTATAAACTCCTCTGAGTGTGTAGAAACAGCCTGCCTTGTTCTGGCTGAGGATGAAAAGACCTGCAAATTACACAGATGACTGGAAAAGTTGGGTGTAGCAGACACTGTTCATTGCCAATCCAATACTCATTCTCCTTCCTATATCTTAACAGCCATTTGATTTGCTCAGAAATTTACTCTTCTTCACAAAGCCATTTTGCTTCAAGGGAAGCTGACCCTCTTTCTCCATCTCCAGGGCATAGTGTAAGCCCATGACAGCAATCCCATTCCCAAAGTTTGTGACTGGCTTAGAAAGGGACTATGTTCCAAATTTGCTAACAAGAGGGAAGACTGAAGAAAGGTTTCTGGGTTTATTTCTAAGAAAGAAACATGGGAAAAGAGGGTTCTTTCTTCCTCTAGATATTATCCTGTCTGGATAGAATACCTGAAATTAGCAGCCATTGCGACAAACCTGCTGACTGAGTCAACATACAAAGTGGGTAAGGGCAAGGAAATTGCAGAGGCTGAGCTGGGGCCTTGCTATACCACACCTAGAAAAGCTCTGCCTCTGGACTTATTATTTAAGCCCCTTGAGTTGGTGTTTTCTTGTATCTGTAGCCCAAAGAATCTGAACCAACAGAGCAAGGCTCCTGTTTCCTCTGGGCTTCTCTGAGATTGTGTTACACCTGGCCTCAGCCACAGCATCTTACTGGGCCAAGAATTTTGAAAACTAGTCTGAAATCTTTGTGGGTCTCAGAGTCCCATAGAATTGTTAAAGTAGGTAGATAGCTAGATATAAGCAGGGAGAGAGAAGGGGACTTTGGTTGGATGCTTGCTTACATTCTACACATTCTATATAAGATGTTCCTATGGGATGGGGACTGAGGGTATAGCTAATAGACTGGCCCAAACTGGCTGGTTCCAACATGAAGGAATTGAACCTGACTTCATTTCCAAATACATTATCTACTCATCAACATAGTAAAATCCACACAACCCCGCCCCCCCACTAACATAGTAAAAATCATTCCTTCTAGCACCATGACAGTTCCAGGGAGAAACAAGTATAGTCAAAACCTTCCCAGCTCCCCCACCCACATGAGGGTGGAGCAAGCCAGGACTCCAGTAAGACTCCACCTGTACTCTGGGGCATGTACTCTTGTCTTTTTCTGAACTTTATTCTCCAAATAAACTCTTAATGCTCAATGGCTTTTCTATGTCGGTTCTTGAATTCTTTCTTGGAAGGAGACCAAGGACCCATCTCCAGTAATAGAACTTAATTTGCTCTCCATCACATTTTGGGAGTAGGGATGGAAGGAAAGGTGAGTTGGGGAAATTTTCCTCAGAGATCCCCAAAGTTAAGATGAAAATCAACAAACTTACTTTTCCAAAAGTTCAGGCAGTGCAGAGGTGGCAGGTAGGTTGCCTTTCCCATTGTGTGATTCCGACTGAATGGAAAACAGGAGACAAGAGAATTAAGGATCAGCTAGGAAGGAAGAAGCCAGAGATGCTGGGTCTCTGATAATGCTGGGGAGGGACTGCTGCTGGACCTCCTCTTCCACTCCCCTCCCCACCATGCTTTCTAATCTGCATCTGAGCCCAGACATCCAGGCATTGCGGCTTCCCTGCCCTCCTTTCCTTAGTGTCCTTTGGGGCACATGCAATCTGTACCTTTTCCTTTTCCTCTTCCAAGTTTCCTTGAGTGAAGAGAAGAGTTTACATTTGTGGCTCCATTCAGGAGGGGAACCATCAGTTTTGCTGTCTCCTGTTTACTGACTTGGACTAAATACCAGCAGGCCTCCTACCAAACGCAGTCTCATCACTGCCCTGGAGATAAAGCTCTAGGCAAAATCCTTAGGAGATGCCAGTCATTACTAGAAGTTCAAGCCACCAGAAATGTCTTTAAAATGAATACCCCAGGACTACCATGCTGTTTTGTTGCAATGGATTTGGGTTAAGCAATGGTTCTCAACTCTGGCTGCACATTAGAATCACCTGGGGAAGGTTTTGAAAATACTGATCCAATTCATAATCTTGGAGTAAGGCCTGGGCATAGAAAGTTTTAGAAGTACCTAACGTGATTTTAGTGTATATCCCTGGTTGCCAACTCTTTGTCTAAAGGAATATGTATTTGGAAACCACAGTTGTACATTTAGTATATCAGAAATAGGTCTGTTAAAACATATTAACTAACCCTCCCCAAGCTCCCTTAAAAAAATGTTTTTCAGATTGCTTGGCTTCAGTGGGCAATTTGCGAGTTTCAATTGATTTCATAGATGACTGAAATGCTCAAGGCAAGAAGAGGTGAAAGAAGCTATTGCTGCCTATTGGGACAACAATAGAATTTGAATCCACTTTACCTATTGCTTACACAGTTAGATTGATTCCTTATGGAGTGGTGCTGGTTGTGGACACACAATAAACAACTGGAGAAAGAATTAGAAGAGTTTTAGATAGGATCAGCCAGATTCACAGAGGCCTGGGATGTGGAAAATACTTTGTTATATAGGAACTGTCTTTGCTTTAAAAAATTGAACTGGATTCTTTTCTGATTACTAGTAATAGATTCTTATTATAGAAATATAAAAAGACATCAAGAAAAAAATTAAAATCACCTTGGTTTTACCATTGCCCAGTGGTAACCATTATTAATAGTTTTACATATATTCTTCCAGACTTTTCTATGTCTACACAGAAAAATTCCTTAAAAAACTACAAAGCAAAATTATACTGTATGTACTATTTTATATACTGTTTTTACATTTCTTTGTATTAATGATTATGGACTTTTTCATCAACAAAGATTTATATTCTAGTTGTTATGTTTAGTGGCTTCATTAAAAACCTCTTATAGGGCTACACAAAATTTATTTAACCAATCTCTTATTAATGGACATTTCAGTAGTTTCCAGTTTTTCATTGTAAACAATGCTGCAGTGGATCGATACAGGATAAAATTAGTTTTAAGAACTCAGGCTCTAGAATCAGAGAGCCTAGTGTTCAAAGCTCAGCACTACTACCTACTACACAATGAAACCTGCAGATACATAAACCCACTCCAGAGTGGAAAAAAATCATATCCACCTTGAAAGATTGTAATTTAAGGATAAAAACATTCAGTTTGCAAGAAACACTCTCTGAGTTACCAGTACCTTGCTCAATCATTCTCAGGGCAGTGGAAGACATTGGGTCTGGCCTATATGAGCTTTTTGAGCCCACAGCCCAGAATCTGTGCTGGAAATTTCCTTTCCTTGTTGCACCTGCCCCCATCTAGGTCACCCCCATAGAAGTGAGTGTGAGGGAAAGATTGAAGATGGCTGGAAGGAAGTTCATCATCATACTCACCAGGGCTGGTAAGGAAGAAATGGGTGATGCACTGGGAGACTGGCTGGGCAGGTTCAGGGCATTAAATTTGGGAACCACAGCAACGCTGACCCTTCGGCGGGGCATGTTCTGTGGGAAGAGGAATGATCAGACCCACTGTCGTGGAAGGAGCAGTACCCACAGTTCAGAAAGACCTGGGAGATGCCTCCTAGTTCCTAATGCTGAAATAACATTCACAGGATGTTGTTGGCTTTGGGGTAGTAATGATGTTGGGGCTTGGTGTGGAGAGAGTGACCAAAGTTGAAACAAATTTTCTGTTAGTGGTGAGTGATTTTTCAATATGTTCTTATTTTTTATTAGATTCTGAAGAAATGGAACAGAAATAATCCCAATTGTCTCAGTAACAACCATGCAACATTTCATATTCATTTAAGGGATGGTAAAATCAGGGAAACCACGAGGAAAGAAAGGTTGGAGGATGAGCTAGCAAGTGTCGGAAGCTGAATTAGAGACGTTGTCCAGAGGTTTTCTGGTACCCATGCATCTAGGAATGAATGATTTCCTATGGAAATTCCTGTTGGACTCCCCCTGGGAGCCCTGGTATTCCTGAAACATGCATACCTTTGCCATAGTGAGGGACATGGACCGCACTGTGCGAGGGACCCCGTCTTCTGCAGCAGAAGAGAAAAATAGAACTAAGGTAAGTTTTCAGAGTAGGCTCCAGCAGGAAACCAGTAGGTAGAAACTAAGCTAAGGTATCTGTGGGTCAGAATTGGCCCTCACAGGGTGACCCAAGGGCCTAAGTGTTGAGGACACTGATTTTGACACTTCATCCTCTGAGCTGATCATCTGCAGAGTGGGAATTTTTTTGGACAGATCTTTTATCCTGAGTCCTCTGGGCATTATGAGAAGCCACATCCTCTGATCTCCACCCAACATCTGCATAGTCTTGGTATGCCCTTAAGAGTGTGTGAAAACTATGCATAACAATACTAAGCTTATTGGGTCATTTCTTGCTCATTCAGTGGATATACAGTCAGGGAAATTATGAGCAAGGAAGGTAAAGGTTGATAAAGGATGGAAACTTATTGACAGAGTGATTTCAAAATAATTCACAACAAATGAAATGAGCACCCCAGGATTGTCTTTTCCATAGTGCATACATTAAATGATACAACTTATGTAAAATGTTTTGTACTACACCTGGGTAATACTGCCTCCAGAAAACACCATTATGTACAGAGAAAGGCTTTTGAAAGCTCACTTCCATTTGATTCAGTTTGACTAATATCATCTAGCCTGTATATCTGTCTGTATCTCATATACAGGTATTTCAGGTATGTTTCTTAAAGGCACATAGCTGATTTTTTTCTTTTTAAATTACATTTTATTTTTAGGTACATACAATAAATGCAAAAATCAATGTACAGCTTGATGAATTTTGACATGTGTATAACTCCTATAACCATCACCAGATCAAGATATCAAACATTCTCCTTTTTTTTTTCCCTTTCACCTATTTCACCCATCTTTCCACCCTCCTTCCCTATGGCAACTACCAATCTGTTCTATATGTCTGAGTCTATTTCAGTTTTGTGTGTTTGTTAATTTGTTTTGTTTTTTTAGATTCCACATGTAAGTGAAATCATATGGTATTTGTCTTTCTCTGGCTTATTTCACTTAGCATAATACCCTCTAGGTTCATCCATGTTGTCACAAATGGCAAGATTTCATTCTATTTTATGGCTGAGTAACATTTAATTGTGTGTGTATATATATATATATATATATATATATATATAGTACATGTTTTATGTGTGTGTGTATGTGTGTGTATATATATATAGTACATGTTTTTTATCCATTCATCTATCATTGGGCATTTAGGTTGCTTCCATATTTGGCTATTGCAGATAGTGCTACAATAAACCTAGGAGTGCATATATCTTTTTGGATTAGTGATTTTGTTTTCTTAGGGTAAATTCCAGAAGTAGAATTGCTGGATTGTATAATATTTTTATTTTTGTTTATTGAGAAACTTCTATATTGCTTTCGTTAGTGTCTGCACCAATTTACAATCCCACCAGTAATATATGAGGGTTCCCTTTTTTCCACATCCTCACCAACATTTATTATTTCCTGTCTTGTTGATATTAACCATTCTGACTGGTGAGAAGCAATATCTCATTTTGGTTTCGTTTTGCATTTCCCTGATGATTAGCAATGTTGAGGATCTTTTCACATGTCTTTTGGCCATCAGTATGTCTTCTTTGGAAAAATATCTATCCACGTACTCTACCCATATTTTCATCGGATTTTTTTATTTGGTGTTGAGTTGTATGAGTTCCTCATATATTTTAGATATTAGCCCTTTATTGGATATATCATTTGCAAATATATTCTCCCATACAATAGATTGCCTTTTGCTTTATTGATGATTTCCTTTGCTGTGCAGAAGCTTTTAGTTTGATGTAGTTTTTAGTTTGATGTAGCAATCTTGCTTTGGCTATTCAGTGTTTTTTGTAGTTCCATACAAATTTTAGAATTATTTTCTCTAGTTCTGCAAAAAGTGCCATTGGCATATTCATAGGGTTTGCATTGAATCTGTAGATGCTGGAGTAGAATGACCACTCTAAAAATTCTTCCTATCCACTATCATGGAATAGCTTTCCATTTATTTGTGTCTTCAATTTCTTTCATCAGTGTCTTACAGTTTTCAGAGTACAGGTCTTTTACTTCCTTGGTTAAATTTATTCCTAGGTATTTTATTCTTTCTGATGTAATTATAAATGGTATTGTTTCTTAATTTCTCTTCCTGTGAGTTTATTATTTATATATAGAAATGCAGCAAATTTCTGTATATTGACTTTGTACCCTGAGACTTTACTGAATTCATTTATTCTAATAGTTTTTTTTTTTGGTGGATCTTTGGTGTTTCTATATATATATAGTATCATATCTATAAATAGTGACAGTTTTACTTCTCCCTTACCAATCTGGATGCTTTTTTTCTTTTCTGATTGCTATGGCTAAGACCTCCAATACAATGTTGAATAAAAGTGGTGAGAGTGGGAATCCTTGTCTTGTTCCTGATCTTAGAGGAAAAACTTTAAGCTTTTTGTTATGGAGTATGATGTTAGCTGTGGGTTTGCTGTATATGACCTTCATTATGTTTAGATATGTTCACTCTATACCCACTTTGTTGGGAGTTTTTATCAGGAATGGCTGCTGAATTTTGTTAAATGCTTTTTCAGTATCTATGGAGATGACTGTATGGTTTTTATCCTTCATCTTTAAATGTGGTATATCACACTGATTGATTGTGGATATTGAATCATGCTTGCATCCCTGGAATAAATCCTACTTGGTTGTGGTGAATGATCCTGTTAATGTATTTTTGTATTCAGTTTAATATTTTGTTGAGGATTTTTGCATCTTTGTTTATCAGAGACATTGGTCTATAATTTTCTTTTTTTATAATGCCTTTGTCTGGTTTTGGTATCAAGGTAATGATGGCCTTGTAGAATGAATTTGGAAGCTTTCTTTTCTCTTAAATTTTTTGGAATGGTTTGAGAAGGATAGGTATTAACTCTACTTTAAATATTTGGTGTAATTGTCCTGTGAAGTCATCTAGTCTTGGACTTCTGTCTGTTGGAAGTTTTTTGATTACCACTTCAATTTCATTATTAGTAATTGGTATGTTCAGATTTTCTGTTTCTTCCTGGTTTAGTCTTTGGAGATTGCGTGTTTCTGGGAATTAATCCATTTTTTCTAGGTTGTCCAACTTGTTGACATATAATTCTTCATAGTAATCTCTTACAATTGTTCATATTTCTGTGATGCCACGATTTTTTCTTAATCCAATCTGAGATATTCTATTAACCAATGAGTTTAAGCTGTTTATATTTCTTGTGATTATTGCTGTATTTCTACCATCTTATTTTATATTTTCTATTTACCTTGCTTTACTCATTGATATTTTTTTCCTAACCACCCCTCCCTTCTTGCATATTGATTTTGGAAGTTATTCTAATCTTTAGTGTGCCCACTTAAATGTTTAACATTTTATGTGACTTTAAATTAAAAATTAATCAAGATCTCTATTCTTTTCCTTAATAATCCTAAAATAATGATGACTCCCTTGCATCTTAAATTATATTGCTTTTCAGTATTTTTATTTCACTTTGTTTTTATAATCTCAAATTATTCATTATGATTGTTATTTTAAACATGCTTGTTGAGATTTACCCATGTTTACAAATGTTTTGATCACCATTCCTTGCATTCTTCTCCTTTCTTTTGATCTCAATTTCATTTTGCCTAAATACATCCTTTAGTTTTTCTTTTATCAAGGCCCTGTGAGAAATAAACTTCTCAGTTGTTGTGTCAAAATATCTTTACCTAGCTCTCAATCTTGCATCATATTTCAGGTGGTTGTATTATCTCCTAATAAATGTACCATTTTCTCAGTTGACAGTTATTTCCTCTCAGCTCTTTGAAGATTCACTTCATTGACTTCTGGTTCTATGATTCCTATGTAAATAATCTGTCACCTCTTTCTGGTTACTTTTAAGATCTTCACTTTGTCTTTGGTATCCTGCAGTTTCTCTTAGATGTACTTCTATTTCTCCTGCATGGAATTCACTGTCCCTTCTGAATCCAGTGATTCCTTTCTTTAGTTCTGGAAAATTCTCACATTCTGTAAAATCCCTTTTAATATTTTCTTTCCCTCATTCTCTCTTTATGGATCTCCTAATACATGTATATGGAACTTTCTCAGTCTATACTCCATCTTCCATATCTTACAACATTTCTCTCATGTTTTTAATCATTTTCTCTCTCTGAGATGCATTTTGGGCAATTTTGGGTAATTTCCAGTTAATTAATTTTTTCCCTCAATTATACCCAGTCTAATTTAAATGTTGTAGTACCAATCAGTTAGGTTATGCTACCCAAATAAACAACCCAAAAGTCTTAATGGCTTATAAAAACAAAGATTTATTTCTTGCTTATGCTACATGTCTATTTGCTTTTGAGTTGGAAGCAGGCTCTGCTGTGAATTTCCTCACTCAGGACTCAGGCTAATGGAGCTTCTACTGTTTTGGAGCAGTGACGATTGTCATGTCAGGAAGAAGAAACATAAGGCAAATTACACATTAGTTTCTTAAAGGCCCCAGCTCAAATATGAAACATGTCCTTTTATTCACATTTTATTTGTCCAATCACATGGGCCTATCTGATTTCAAGGAGGTGGTGAAGTATGCTCAGAAGGAAGAGATTTGGAATACTGAAGAACAGCCTCAACTATAGTAACCACCACAACGAAACTACTGCATTTTTAATTTTCATGATCCTTTCTCACTTCTAGGAGTTCTATTTTATTCTTTTTTAAATTGTATTCTTTTATTCATGTTTTTGACTCATTCTTTTATGCCTCTAATAATTTTAAACATATGTATTTAAAAAATTTTATCAGATTGTTTTATTATGTAAGATTCTTAGGATATAGTTCTGTTGTTTAATGTGTCTGATGGTTCTCACTCAGGGTGGATTACTTTCTTATGTATTTTATAATTCTGTGTTGTGAACTCATCTTCAGTGAGACTTTATGTAGAGGAATCCTGTGTGTCCTGGGCAGAGAATGTGTCTCTCTAGAGTGGCTTTATGTTTGCTTCTAACAGTGTTCCTAAAAGCACCATCATGATGTTCTTTTCAGATTCTCTTCATATTACATCATCACTCCTGTCATGACACTTTTAGGCATGGACTTTCTCTAGGAAGAAGGAAAAAGTATTTTTTCCTGCTAGAGTCCAGGGTGAAGCAGACAAACTTGCTTGATTTGTTTCTCTGTTGTTTGGTGTTTTTTTCTTGTCCAAGTTCTGTCTGGAGATGTTATTGGAAAGTCTTAAATTTCCATAGGCATCTCAGAGTCAACTTTCTGCTGTGCATGTCTGAGACCTCATCTTGGATTGCATGCAAGTGCAAAAGCCTAGCACATCAGATAACTTAAGCTGACATTTGTCCCCAAGGAAGCTGTAAACTCAGCTTGGTTTCAGTTCCCTTTTCTTATATCTTGAGTATTTCCATTTCTTTTCTTATAGATTCAGCTATTCTTTTAGATCAATGTTTGCTTTATTTTATCCAACAGAAATTTCTAGGTCAAAGGATTTTCAAGTTATCCAGTTAGTCAAAGTAGCAGAGCCAGAGACTGGTCTTTATATATGAAGAGTTCATACAAATTAATAAAACACCCATCTTACAAGTGGGCAAAAGATAGTAATTAAAGAATTTACAAAAGTGGAAATACAGATGTTTAATAAACATTTGCAAAAGTCAAAAATATAAACTCAAATATGAGATGAATTACAATTTTGGCCCAAAGTCAAAAATATTTTTAAGAAAGAACAAGAATGTTAATGTCACAATGAATTGACATTTTTGTTGCTCATTAAATGGAAATATCAATGAGTTACTTGAGAATAATTTGGTTTCAGAGCCTTACAAATATTTCTTTCTCCTGAGCTACCATTTATACTTCTAGACACCCATATTAAGGATATAATCCAAAATGCATACAATCAACATTTCATATTCAGAAAAAAATAATAGATGTTTTTTTTTCTTTTAAATATATTATCACCTTTCTTTAAGTCAGATATCTTTCAGAGTCTCAGGCATAGCAAAGATTGCCAAGAGCCTTACAGAGGCTTAAAACCAGTGACTATTATGGAGTGGTTGTAGAGTATCTGATAGATACACCTGTTGGGTAGGTGCTAGCCTTTCGACACCAGCCCAAACTGAAAAACAGTGGAGTGGAAACAAATGTCTGAAAAAACACTTATTGACCATTCAAGACTCAGCTACCATCTTCCTTCTTATTGTAAATACTTTTTCATCCTCCCAAACTGAATGTGAGGCTCTGTGGTGAGCTTTCCATGGAAATGTGCTTACTTCTATCACAGCACAGGTTACACTTCCTGTCCTCTTCACAGGTTGGAAGTCCTTTGTGTCAGGGACTGTGTACCCTTTATCTCTATATTCCAGTATCATGTAGGGTACACCTGTGGTGTTCAATAATGTCTGTAGAATGAATAAATGAATGAGACTCATGGGTAACTGTTC
This sequence comes from Manis javanica, assembly GCF_040802235.1. Taxonomy (NCBI): domain Eukaryota; kingdom Metazoa; phylum Chordata; class Mammalia; order Pholidota; family Manidae; genus Manis; species Manis javanica. Next base: position 31,443,175 of record NC_133166.1, read on the forward strand.
ATTCTATAAATCTTGGGTAAGGTAGTTCCCAGGAGACCTTGAACCTTACAGACTATAATCCAAGAGCCCACATGTTAGGATTTCCTTAGTGGCAAGTTTCCCCAACAATGACAGAGAGCAGTTTGTTAGAGGCTCAGATGCATAAGGGTCAGGAGTCTTGCAGCCAAGATCCAAAGCGGTCTGGAGCATGTGTACAGCCTTTGGACTCTGGGAAGCATCACTGATATTTCCCAGGAAACTTGTGAAACCTCCTGTTTATAAAGGTTTCTCCATCTGTTAAATTTTCTGTACTTTCCCTCCTCCTACTCTTGATAACATGGATGTTTGCATTCTACAGAGATTCCTGTCACTAAAAGGTCTGTTTTCTCCTGCTAACACCATCCTTATTAGCCAGAGCTCAAACCCTGGCAGTTTACAAGGAGAGGTCCTGGTCTAAGTGTGCAAGTGCTCCTAACTCAGTGTCTACATTCCCCTAATGCACTGCTTACTCTGAAGTCAGAGCAATCTTCTAAAAATTAAATCTGACCATGTTAGGTGGCATAAGCTTACTGGTGCCTCCCAGTTCCTACAGGACAAACGGCCTGGCATGTGGCCCTGGCCTAGCTGTCAACATCCCACCTGTCAACATCATACTCCAACACTGTAGCTACACCGAACTATTTGTTTCATATTCTTTCCTTCCTAACCCTACAACTTTGTACGTGCTGTTTCCTCCACCTGGGATGTACTTCCACCTTCTATCTCAAGAACTTCTATTTTTACTTTATAACACTTCCCAGATGCTATCCCACTGTAAAACTTTTCTTGACTCCCTGAAGCAGAATCATGTGGCCCTTCCTCTGTGCTTCTATAGCAATTCGTATAGATTGCTTTTTTTAAAAAAGAATAGTTCCTTAAAACATTTGTCTTACCCGATGAGACTGCTATTTATCTGTTTATCTCAGCAATATTTCCTTTAGCCAAGCTCTTACTCTTCCCCTGCTGCCCATACTTCATCTTTCACCTGAAGTGGTGTGATAGTAGTTTCATAGCTTTCCCTGTCTCTTTTTTTGCCCCAGTAATGTAACTATAGTCAGAGGGAACACACCATAGTCAGAGGGACCCTTCTAAACTCTGTATGATCATTTCATTTCCCTGACTAAAATATTTGGTTGGATCCCTAATGCTTTCTAGGATCGAGTCCAAATTCCTTAGCATGTGCTGCTTAAAGGGGGACCCAGAAGCACAAAGACTATAGAGTCTAGGGTCTGTCACTCTCTCAAAGTAGAATGAGATCTTGCACCTCATGACAGTGTCAGCTTTGTGACAATGATCAACAGCTCTCATTAATCGCATCAGGAGTCAAGAGTTGATTTGGGTCATTCATGTTTTCTGGCTCCAGGCTCACTGGAGCAGCTGCTGTGGGGCTCCTGTGGGCATACTGGACAGAGGCAGTGAGCCCTTGCTTAACCTGAAGCAGGTCTGGGGTTGCTCTAATAGATGTGATCCTAGCTTAAGCCATCAAGGGCCTACACTGCAGGGCCAAGATGGAGACAGAAGCCCAGTTCCTTACCAGAGGGGCCACAGGTACGACTTGAATTCTGATTTGCAAGTTTTTTAAACTCCATGAGCTCTGCATGGTCTTTCTCATATGTCCTCTTCAGATTCTCCACATACTGCATCATCACCTCTGTTGCCTTTGACATGCGCTTCTCCTGCAAGGAAGGACAGTATGAGCACAAGGGCATTTGGAAAGGCCCCTCTGCACTTGTTTGCTCTGAGTGAGGCTCTGGGCTGGAGAATGGAAAGGATACAGGGAGCAATCAGATGTGATTCTGCCCTCTAAGAGTTTGCTGTCTCCCATGTGGGCTGAGAATGGGGACTCAGGAGGAGAACCAGAACAAGCATAGCTTCAGGAGATAAGAGGTGTGAGAGACATCTCTGTTTGCAGAGAATGAGTCAGGGAGGGTTCATGCAGATGACATGAAGTGGATGTAGGATGTGGGCATCTGGGCATGTAGATATGGGCAAGAGGGAAAAAAAGCATTCAGGCCAGGGAACTCTCAGAGCAAAGGTGCAAAGGTGGGACATTGTAGGGCTTGTATCTAGGTAAGGATTTATCCTCCAGACAAGAGTCTTTAAAGAGTGAAAAGGGGTGCTACTAAGAATTACAGTGAGACAATAGGCATATACCAGGACTGGAAAACTGGGAAAGCACAGGTCATCCTACTTATGTAGGAATCAGCAAGTGGTTGTGTTTGTTCACAAGAAGAAAAGGTAGTTAGGGCTGGGTTGGGAAGGAACTTGAATGTTAAACTAAGGAATCTGGACTCTTTCTGAAGGAAAAGAGGAGTCATCAAATGTCTTAAAATAAGGAAGTGAAAAATCAGGCCACCAGTGGAGACTAGAATAGAAGGGAAAGAGACTGGTGGCAGTGAGAGCAACAGGAAAGAGAAGACAGGTGCCTAACCAGTCTGGTGGAACCAGAGAGAAAGGTGAGGACTGAGACAGGGAAGCTATGGGTGAAGGGTGCCATTCAGAGAAGGTGAAGACTAGTAAGCAACAGATGGGCTGAGAAACATGCTTGGGAAGGAAGGCTCCTCAGAATGAGGAAGAGTTTTCTCTGCTTATCTTCCTTAGATCCCTCAGAATGCCTAGCCCAGGGCCTGCCCGCCCTGCAAGGACATGCTCAGTGACCATTCCTTGGAAAAATTCCCTGCAGCCATGTACTGAGATGAGCTACTTCCCTCAAGCTCTCCCTTTATTGCTGCTCCCAGCTGGAGTGACTTCCTGGGTGCTGCTGCTGAGCTAGGCACCCTTTCCCTGAAGAACACATGGATGGGAGAGCCCAGAGGCTAGTCCTTCCTGTGTTCTACAAGAAATGCTTCAGGCTGTGCCCCAGGAACACCCTGCTGATGCAACCAATGCAGCAGGACATGGGTCCACGGCCAGAGCAGCATTGTTGATAACATGTAGGTGCATTTGAGGTATTGCAGTAACTCTATAGCAGATGCTATCATCTGCATTTGTGGTTGGAGAGGCTGGAGCACAAAGAGCCAGGTAACTGGCCCAAGGTCACACAGTGAATCATGGTGGAGGCTGGATTAGACCTTAGGCAGTCTGATTCCACACATCATCCTGGACCAGGGTGGTGTCCTGTGTGCCTCAGGACTTCAAAGTGACTGTGAAGGAGCCAGACCTGGGCTTGACCTCAGCTCTGCCACTCACTAGTACTAGTACCTTTCTGAGATGTTATGTCTTCAACAGGGGATAAAGATATTTACTTCACAGGGTTGCTGGGAAGATTAAATGATATGAAGCAGTTTTTCGTAAAGTATGTTTTGCCAAGTATTAGTTGCATATGAGTTGAATAGATATTTGTGAGAAAAATAAAAGGGGAGGTGGTTCTTCTGTCAAATACACTTGGGAAATGCATAGGTAAAGTTAAACAGGCTCCCTCACTATAGGACTTCCTGAAGCCTTAATTATGCCAATATGTATTAGAAATCTCCAAGGAAGGAAGGTAGTGCACAGTAGTTCTCAAACTTATGTGCCCACAGAAAGCTCTTCTCAAGGAGAAGCTTGAGGTTCAGTGATTTTCCAAAAACACTCAAAAAATCACAATGTACATGAGATGTTTGGCACATAGGAAGCCACCAATAAGTGGTATCTGTAGTTGTCACTGCTTACATTATTGCTCTAGTTACTGTGGGCAGAGCAGAGCCAGTCAGAAGGGATAGGAGCTGGTTAGGCTCACCTGGCGGACAGCCCCAACCATCTCAGCTCGGCTGGAGAGGCGGGCAGACAGGCGGTGCAGGACAGCAATGTCCTCCAGCAGCTTCTGGTAGGTCTCTCGGTGCTCACAGTGGTGCCAGAGTGAAGCTGAGGACTGAAGAGTGAGAAGAAACATCACTTGGGGTCCTCTAATACCAATACTGGCTTAGGTTCTCACAAGATGAGCCCTGGTCCGCATCCTAGCTGAAAGGGGTGGCTTCTTCAGAGCCCAGGCTACAACTTTTTCTGGGGATTGGAGAAGCCCAATATTGACACTCTATACCTGGTTGGCCTGAAAGAAGGGACTCACATCCAGGTCTCTTGGTCCCCTGTGCCATCCCAGTTCACCCGGCCCCTTCCTGAGGAGCTCCCAAGAACTCAGAGTCCTTGCCTACAACCCTGAGGTAACCAGGGCTTCAGTATCTCTGCCTCAGCAGCTCCCAGCTCTCTGAGGAAGACTGTTTGGCTTTAGGGCCTTGGCCTGATTTCTCACTTCAAGAGCCTCTACTCTGTGACGGAGAAAAGCAGGACACTTGACATAGGCCTTGTAGTCAGTCCCTCCTCCATGGATTTCCCCAGTCAGGCTTCACATTACCGTAATGGAAGCTTTGAAGTTTTCCAGTTCCTTTTCTGTGTTCTCCTCTGTCAGGTTGCGTTCCCTTTCAGCCTGGTTAATTCTAGATTCCAGGGTATAACTGTCATTTCTAAAGGCCAAGGACAGTTGTACAAACACGTTCTGTTGGAAACAAGAGTGTGGAAGAGGTGCTAGGAGAAGCCACTGCAGAGAATAATGCTGCAGGTGTGTTTCTTTCATGAACATTTATTTTCCTGAAACAAATCATCAAAGCAGCCATGTACAAGTGAGACACTCCCTTCATAGTAAACTGCATAAAAAATGGTGAAATAGAACCTGAGGTCCATGCTAGGTGCTTCCCAGGACCTGAAGACCAAATGCATTTTAGTGAAAAATAATAAGAGAATAACACTTTGCTTTTTCCTGAATTTCAAGAAAATAACATCCTGCATTTGTGTTTAGATAAATTCAGGCCAACACAGCTGATTATGTAAGCAGTTTGGATTCATGCTAGGATTTATTACATATGGGTTTTGCATGAAACCACTGTATTTTAAAAAACCAATTTGGGATGTAAGCCTGTTGACTTAAAGCAAAGTTCAGCCACTTTGCCTGAGTATTCCGAATCCTACATTGGAAGCAGCTTTAAGAATCTACCAGGAGATTAAATAAAGCCAAGTAGGATTCTGCTGGGAGAAACTTCCTGGAAAAAATAATCCATGCCAAAAATGTAGGCTGCATAAATGAAACTTTGAAAGGTGGTATTGATCATATATGGGATTCCTGGTAGAATAGGAAACTACTGTGGAAGAGAAAGAGACAGATGGACTTTACATAGGAAGCAAGCAATAACTTTCATTTTTATAGCTTTCATTTGCCCTGCCTGAGTCAAGTGGTAGCAGATTTATACCTTTGGGGTGAGCTAATTCTGCCTGAGCTTTTGAAGCTTGTGTGTCATTGCCCACAGTGGGCAGACATCTCCAGATAGAGAACTGAAGGCCCTGAATGACTCAATAACAACAATGATGACAGTATTGAAAGCCTTTTTTGAGCATCTACTATATGCTAGCACTAATATGAGTTTTATGCACCTTAGCTTATTTAATCCTGCAACAACCCTGTGTGGTAGGAACTGTTATATCTACTTTATGGGTAAAGAAACTGAGAACAGAGAGGTCATTAACTTGTTCAGGGTGACACAGGGAGTAGCAGAGCCAGGATTCAACCTCAGACTATCTGATTCCATAACCTGTGCTACTTTCAGCTTGCTGAGCACTGCTTGTGTTAGCATACATCTGAGGACAGGAGCTGGCCCTTAAACCATCTACCTATAGCTCATCTTCACTAATATTCATAGGTGGAGATTCTTCATCCTACAGAAATCTCAGTCCAGTTATGTTCTTCAGTAATGCTCAATCTTTAGTTCACTATACCTGGATTATCCCTTTCATGGCAATATGACATAAGTTCTGAATTCACTCAGAACACTTGGGTCCATATGTTGGTTCTGCTAAGCACTGAGTCTGAGACCTTGGGTAAGTTTTGAATCACTCAGTTTCCTCCTTTGTTCTAATTCTTGCTGTACCTGTTTTTCAGAGCTGACGGGGATGAGTATTAGTGTGTTATGAACTGTAAGTGCAACATCTGTGTACAAGATAATTGTTACTATCTATGGCAGATTTCACATTGTCTGTCTTCCTCTGTTTATGTGGTCCACTGGGTCTCAGGAAGGTATGTTAATTTTCTTGTTATCAATGACAAACCATGCTGTAAAGACTATAAAACATTTCATCCTCCCAACCTGGAATGAAGAGATTTGGGAATCATCCATATTCTTGTTCTCTTCCTTCTATAACTCTGACATAATTATCTTGAAACAAAATAGTGCTGGCATCAGAGGTCCTCACCATTTCACCTCAGAGGCATTCCCTTTTTCATCTACCCCTTTACCAGAAAAAAATGCAGAAGAATTCCTCTCAGCTCTCACCACCCCATTGGGCAGCATCTTCAAAGAGACAAGGAGGCCCAAGGGGATAATGAAAGAATCAGGAAGGCAAGAGTGCTGACAGTACAGCCCCCCACCTTATCTGAACTAGCTTCCTTATGTGTGAAGCCCTCAGAAGGGAAGTACCTTCTTCATCCAGACCAAAGTCTGAAACTTAAAATCTGACCATTTTTTAATAATTTTGAAAAAATTACATTCAGTTCTGGAGCCTCCCATCTGACTTTATGTATCTAAGTCATACTTTTAAAGAACATCAACAATTCTTGAAGGAATGTGGAATATCCAACTACCTTCTCATCTCTGACCAAATTTGTCAAAAGCTTCCATTAACTGGAGTGGGAGATGTGAGTGGTTCAGTAGGACTGATCGTGATGTCCATATTGCCCCATTGTCACTTATTCTCATTTTTGTGTGAAAATGTGAGGGGCAAAGGCTGGAGAAGAGAATGTTTTTAATAAACCCAGTCAAGCCCAGGCATTAAATTTTATAAAGCACTAGAGTTACTTACCTCAACTTCCTTTTCAGTGAGTGGAGGGGCACTGTGAAAAAGAAAAGATATGCGAATGAACTTTATCCAACCTATGAAATACCAAAAGGTGACTTTGAACAACCAGCAGACCATGTGTTTCCAGGAATTGAATACGCAAAATTGCTGAGCTGGAAAAGATGCAGGGTACCCTTTGTGTGAGCTCTGTAACCCATGAGACAATTGTCCAGATATTGACTCCTATGGAGGAAGTGGTGGAAAATATTAGGTCCTGGGGGGGGTCAGTCTTCCATCAGTGCCACTACTATTTATGACTTTGAACAAGTTATTTAATCTAAGTTTGCTCATCTGTGAAATGGAAATAATTATATCTACCTTGCAGGGGTCTTAAGGAATATATGTATGTATGTATAAGTGTGTGTGTGTGTGTATATATATATGTATGTATGTATGTTGTATATATATTCACATATATATTATATCCATATATATGTGTGTATATATGTATAAATGCATATATTCTATGTGTACATGTGTGTATATACACATAACACCCATACTCAGTAGGCACTCAGAAGATGGTAGCTATTGTTATTACTAAATCACAGGCTTGTTGTGAGGACATAATAAGAAACTACATGTGCTACATACTTTATAAACTATACATATCTGAGTAGCCATTATGATTTTGGGAGGCTACCTCAGGTCTGCAAAACTTGACTCCCCTCTCTCTGCAGGTGGTAACAAAGGTGCATATGGGTCAGAGAATAAAAGGTAGGGAAGAGTGGCCTAAGCTCTTCTCCGCAGGAAGAACCACCTCTGATGGCTGGAATCAGAGCCCCAGCTGGCACAGGCATGTCACTCTGAGAGGTCCCCTTTGCTTGTGGTCCCCACAGCAAGAGTCCTTTCATCTGTATGCTCTTGCTGCTGCTGCTGTTCTTGCTGGAAACTAAAACTCGCCTTGTTCTGAAGCCCAGTGCAAATAATGTGTGGGCCCCTTCCTGTGCTGGAGTAGGAGGACCGGGAGAGGTCCTACCAGCATCACAGGACTTGGCAAAAGAGCATACCATTGATAAGATTCTCAGGAAACACAGCTTCCTCCTTTTGATGGGTGTGGAAGGACCCCAAGAGCAAAGGTAGGGGTCAGCTCTCTCTGCAAGGGGCTGGTTCTCATCCCTGACGAGGGACTGTGAATGCCTTCCTGTCAGGATGAGGCAACAAGACCCCATGGCCATCAAGTCAGCAGAGTACAGAGCATGGGATAAACAACAGCAAAGATGTCTGATGCTTACAATTCTTGTCACAACCCCATCGTCATGCCCTTTCCTCTGTGGGCCAGCCAACATAATCTTAACTGTCATATAGAGCATGCACATGTTCTTTAAATGTTTATCAAAACTCACTGAGCTTGCCTTTGACTCCTGGCTTTGTTTGGATAGTATGTGAAATTTCTGTATTTTCATCAATTATTAACCAAACATTTTTAAAAATTTTGATGTCTCACTTTTTGCTTTTTTGTTATAGAACACAACTTTATAAAAAAATGTACAAAGCCCTGAGGAGTCAGGGAGGTGTGATTTAGGTGAAAGAGCCACATGACATGGCCAACTCCTAATGCAAAGAGCTATGCCTTGTGAACTGGAATAGGCAGCTAGGGGCCAGAGCCACAGGCCTCCAACAAGATGGAGTCCAATTGGTGATGCACAAGGAAACTACTCTGGATGGCATTGTTTGCCTCAGAATCCAAACTCCACTAATATGCCTTAGAATAAAATCAAGGCCCTCTGTGAACCGGTGCCTGTCAGTTTCTCCTCTTCCCAATCTCTAGCCATATTGGCCATTCTGCTCCTCAAACACACTTATCTCATTGTGGCCCCTGGACCTTTGCATTTACTGTTATTTCCTTTTTTCCCCCATTCTCTTTTGAAAGAGCTTTATTGAAATATAAATCACATAATATTTACTCTTTTACAGTTTATAATTCAGTAGTTTTTAGTGCACCCAAAGAATTATACAACCATCACTATAGTTAATTTTAGAACATTTTCATCATCCCAAAAAGAAAACCCATGCTCATTAGTAGTCACTCTCCACCTCCCCCAGACCTCTATCCCCAAGCCCTAGGCAACCACTGATCTATTTTCTGTCTCTATGGCTTTCCCTATTCTGAATATTTCATATAAATGGAATCATACAACATATGGTCTTTTGTAACTGGCTTCTTTTGCTTAGTATTTTCAAGGTTCATCCATATGTAGCATATATCAGTATTTCATTTTTATGGCTGAATAATATTCCATTATATGAATACATTACATTTACAAATTCCTCAGTTGGTGGACATTTGGGTTGTTTCTATTTTTTTGCTATTATGAAGGTGCTGTTATTGAATGTGTACAAGTTTTGTATGGATATATATTTTCATTTCTTTTTATAATATACTTAGGAATGGATTGCTGGGCCATATGGTAACTGTTTAACTTTTTGAAGAACTGCCAAACTGTTATTCCAAAGTGGCTGCACCATTTTACTGAGGATTCTAATTCCTCCACATTCTCACCAACACTTGTTATTGTTATGTGAAATCGTATCTCATTATCATTTTTATTTGCATTTTGCTAATGACTAATAACATTGAGCACCTTATCTTGTGTCTATTGACCCCTCATATATATTCATTGAAGAAATGTCTACTTAAATCCTTCACCCATCAAAAAAAATCAGTTGTCTTTTTATTATTAAGTTATGAGTTCTTTATGTATTCTGAGAACAAGTACCTTATCAGATATATGATTTGCAAATATTTTCTACCATTCTGTCTTTTCACTTTCTTGATAGTACTTTTGCATCACAGAAGTTTTTAATTTTGATGAAATACATTCATCTGTTTATTCTCTTGCTGCTTGTGCTTTTGGTGTCATAGCTAAGAAACATGAACTAACCCAAGGTCCTGAAGGTTTGCTCCTGTTTTCTTCTAACAGTTTTATAGCATTAGTTCTTATAGTTAGACCTAGCATCCATTTTGAGTTAATTTTTGTGTGTTGTGGAATATAGGGTTCCAGTTTACTCTTCTGCATGTGGCTATCCGATCACCCCAGCACCACTTACTGAAATTACTGTGCTATTTGTCTGGATATCTCTTCACCAAAATCTTTGCATAGATAGCTTCTTTTGTCATTTGCATATCTCTAATTAATTACTATTTTATCATAGAGGCCTTCCTTAACCCCCTACCCAGTGTTCCATTCCCATGTCATTCTCTATATCTATCTATTTCATGGTCTTCCTAGAAGCTTTGTTATTCAAAATCATTCATTTGGTTACTTGATATTATTTGATTCCCCACCTAGAATATAAGTGCCATGAGAAAAGAGACTATGTCTGTTTGTTTTCCATTCTATTGTATAGTACATAATAGGCATTCAATGAATATTTATTGATTAAATGACAGTTTATTGCTCCTGTTAGTGTTTAACTCTGGGCTACCTCATCCAGTGACCTCTCTTTGCATTCTTGTTAATCAACCATTGACCACATCCCTAATTCGAGTCCCAGATCTGGTGTTTCTACTGAATCCATTCAACTTGCTGATCTTATAAGCTATTTCTTGATATGTTCCGATCCCAGTTCACATAGTCCACATAGAACATGAAACCAATTCCTTCTTTATATTAAAACAGAAGTGTAATCTTTCCATATTTCTGTTCAGGAAAGGACTCTTGAAGCTCTGGCTTCCTTCTGTTGGATGACATCTTACATGACCATTTGTCCATCTATCCCATACTCCAAACCAAGGCTAGAGAGATCTTGGCCTAACGAAAGGCCCAAGCTGGAAACAGTCTCTGCTGAGGCCAGGAGTAGGGAGGTTGGTCTGGTGGTTGGAGTACATATCAGATCTAGAATTTCCCAGTTATAGGGACATGGTGTATCTGGGATTGAAACCATATTGCCTGGTCCAGTGCCCACTACCCTGTGCTGTCATGAGCCTCTGGTGACCCTTGTGGCCATCTATGAACCCCACCTGCTTTTTCACTTGGAACCACCTCATCTGGGCCTTTACCATTCTTTTTGTTTTGGATGCATTAGCTCTCTGTCTGGACCATGTGACTTTGATCCTTCTGGGATTGAAAATCAGGGCTGTCCCATCTAACATCTAACACAGGGGACATTCAATCTGTAACCTATGGCCTGATTTTACCTTCCAGGGAGAGACTTGTGAACCCGCAGTTTTCGCAGCAGCACATCAGAAATATTGGGCATCACATCCAAGCCACTTTTTGACTCTTCTTCCTCAGTAGCTGGTGTGAGTTCAGAAGGGAGCCCTGAAAAAAAAAGCGCTTAAATTATAAAATGTCTGTTTGAAATGTGCCTTTGGTAACTTGCTTCAGGGGGTGTGGAAGAGTTTTAATAAGAACCTAGTTATATGCCATAGGCTTTATCATTGTTATTTTACCCTCTCAATGACCCAGTGAGCTAGCACTTAATCATTCCACTTATAGGTAAACCAAAACTGTGAAAAGCTAAGAACTTTCTTAAGGTCACAGAATTAGTAAATGGCATAATCAGACTTCAAGCTGATTCTATCTCCTCTAAATTTTAGGTTCTTCCCATTGTTCCCCACGGTAACAAGCTCTTGTATCTGAGGTGTGAAGTTGGTTTCTGATAACTAGAAGCTGGTTGGCTTTTTGGCTGTAATGTTTGGAGAGGTCCCCTCTCTTTGGCAGATTTCTCTGGAGGCCTGTTGCTCAATTATTCTTCATCAAATGAATTCAACAGTTGCATCACTTGTATCCTACCTAGAAATCAGCATCTGGTTCCATATTGCATAGATAGAAACAGAAACAGAGTTTTTCCAGTGTAAAGAAAAGGTCATTTAGATTTTTTTACAGATCTCAGAAAAAGATGCTTCCTAGTCAATAAAACCAATGAACAGCCTTTTGTTATCTCTTAAAACTATTCTAGTTCTGCGCTGTGAGGCAGAAAACAAACTAAGTATTCTCTTTCCCATAAATCCTCCTCCTGTTTGAAGACAGCTCTTGTACCATTCCAAAGCTTCTCTTCCCTAGGTTCTAGCCCTGTTTTCCCAGCTTCCCGTTGTGGCCCACTGTGGCCCATGGCCTCTCGAATCATCCCCTGCCTGTTCACACTCTGGCTGTTGTTGCTCTAGAGGCCCAGATGTGCCCTAGTAAACTCTTACTTAGGAGCACATTGTCAAATGTCTCTGGCATTGATGTATGCTATTCATGCAGCACAGACTTGCTGTGCCTTACTATGGATTCACAGTACACTTAGGATTAAAAGCCTCAACTCTCTCTCACTTGAGCAAAATCAGCTATCTTCATCCCACACGATGCTTACTTTCCATTTGCATGCAAGACTCTATAGGATTACATGTTTTACCATCTCTTATCGGTTTTAACCCAGCAGATTTCCAACCTGCTCAGTCATTTACCAGAATTGTAGACCAGGACAGAGATAAGGACTATAGGCATAGTTGTGGTAGCCATCTAAATGAAGCTAAGATTGGGAATCATGTGAATTAGAAGCCTTACCAAGGAAGACCATGCAGAGAGAAGAGAAATTATAGTTTGGCTCAAGGTAAAAGATATTTAAATGCTTTGAGCTTTACAAAAACATGAGTTCCAGCAAAGTCTAGAGGGCCATCTATCAGAGGAGAAGCAGTCAGTGATCCTACATTTGATATAAGATTCAACCAGATGTTCTCTTAGCTACTGTCACCTCTTGGATTCTGTTCCAGTATTTATTGTTCTCTGAAATTTCCATGTGACAGATGGTAAAACTTGTGATATCTCTGGCCTTACTCTACCTTTATGTATCTCACTGTACCCAACAGAGACATAATTAAGTACTGGGCTCCTGAGAAATCTATATGATTAATGGAACCATTAGGGGTCTAATAATAAAGCAAAGCCATGTCAGGCTTTTGCCTAGGAAAGTCCCATGGATTGAACTCTTGCCCCCCTCCCAATCTGCTAAGCAACTAGTTAAGGTTTCTATCCCTGCTGACACAGCTATCTGAAGAGTAATCTCAGAACTGGTGGGTCCCAGAACCAGCCACCCTCCTTCCAAACAACCATATTAACAACAATAACAACAAAAAAACCCTGAAAACCAACCAAAAATATGCCCACAACTCTCAAAGACAGGAAAAGGCAATAATCTTTAAAATTAACCACCAGACAAAAAGGCGGAGCCAAGATGGCAGCGTGAGTAGGACAGTGGGAATCTTCTCCCTGAAGCATATATATTTTTGAAAATACAACAAATACAACTATCTCTGAAAGAGAGACCAGAAGACACAGGATAACAGCCAGACTACATCAACACCCACAAGAACCCAGGGCCTGGCCAAGGGGGTAAGATACAAGCCCCGGCCTGGCAGGACCCGAGCACCCCACACCCCAGCTCCTGGCGGGAGGAAGGATTTGGAGCAGGGAGGGAGAGGGAGCCCAGGACTGCTAAATAGCCAGCCCTAGCCATCCGCACCAGAGTGCAGACACAGTGTGTGCGTGGGGTGCTGGAAACTAGGGAAACAGGACAGTAAGACCTGTGAGTGGGTCCCCGCAGCTGGCGCCCCTGGGAAAAAGAAAAGCGAGTGCTTTTTGAAAGTCTTAAAGGGACAGGAACCCCACAGCTGGACAGAAGTGTCCTGGGACACTTAGCCCAGCAGCTGGGAATCCCGGTGAACTCTGGGCACACTAACCCCCTGGGCAGCAGCTCTGAGACCCCTCACAGTGGTAAACAGCCCCCCTTCCGTTCCCCCTCTGGGGCCCCACCATATCAGAGCAGCAGCCTGAGGCTGGCCACGCTCACAGCAAGGGGGCTTCCTCCATAGCCCAGCTGAGAGATTAATCAATAGCATACCACTGCATCTATCAACATGAAAAGGCAAAAAAATCTGATCCAGACCAGACTAACTCAGACATCTTCCACATCTTCCCATGAGAAGGAATTAGGGGGAGATAGATTTAACCAATCTTCCTGAAAAAGAATTCAAAACAAAAGTCATAACCATGCTGATGGACTTGCAGAGAAATATGCAAGAACAAAGGAGGGAGAATACAGAAATAAAACAATCTCTGGAAGGACTTCAAAGCAGAATGGACGAGATGCAAGAGACCATTAATGGACTAGAAATTAGAAAACAGGAGTGCAGAGAAGCTGATGCAGAGAGGGATAAAAGGATCTCCAGGAATGAAAGAATATTAAGAGAACTGTGTCACCAATTGAAATGGAACAATATTTGCATCACAGGAGTACCAGAAGAAGAAGAGAGAGAAAAAAGGATAGACAGTGTCTTTGAAGAAATAATTGCCAAAAACTTCCCCAAACTAGGGGAGGAAATGGCCTCTCAGACCACAGAGGTACACGGAACTCCCATGACAAGGGACCCAAGGAGGGCAACACCAAGACACATAATAATTAAAATGGCAAAGATCAAAGACAAGGACAGAGTATTAAAGGCAGTCAGAGAGAAAAAAAAGGTCACCTACAAAGGAAAACCCATCAGGCTATTATCAGACTTCTCAACAGAAACCTTACACACATACACAGGCCAGAAGAGAATGGCATGATATATTTAATGCAATGAAACAGAAGGGCCTTGAACCAAGAATAATGTATCCAGCATGATTATCATTTAACTATGAAGGAGGGATTAAACAATTCCCAGACAAGCAAAAGTTGAGGGAATTTGCCTCCCACAAACCACCTCTACAGGGTGTCTTAGAGGGACTGCTCTAGATGGGAACACTCCTAAAAAGAGCACAGAACAAAACATCCAACATATGAAGAATAGAGGAGGAGGAATAAGAAGGGAGAGAAATAAAGAATCATCAGACTGAGTTTGTAATAGATCAACAAGTGAGTTAAGTTAGACAGTAAGATAGCAAAGAAGCTAACCCTGAACCTTTGGTAACCACAAACTTAAAGCCTGCAATGGCAATAAGTACATACCTTTCAATAATCACCCTAAATGTAAATGAACCGAATGCACCGATCAAAAGACACAGAGTAATAGAATGGTCAAAAAAGCAAGACCCATCTATATGCTGCTTACAAGAGACTCACCACAAACCCAAAGACATGCACACATTAAAAGTCAAGGGATGGAAAAAGATATTTCATGCAAACAACAGGGAGAAAAAAAGCAGGTGTTGCAATACTAGTATCAGACAAAATAGACTTCAAAACAAGACAGTAACAAGAGATAAAGAAGGACATTACATAATGATAAAGGGCTCAGTCCAACAAGAGGATATAACCATTATAAATATATATGCACCCAATACAGGAGCACCAACATATGTGAAACAAATACTAACAGAATTAAAGAAGGAAATAGAATGCAGTGCATTCATCTTGGGAGACTTCAACACACCACTCACTCCAAAGGACAGATCCACCAGACAGAAAATAAGTAAGGACACAGAGGCACTGAACAACACACTAGAACAGATGGACCTAATAGACATCTATAGAACTCTACATCCAAAAGCAACAGGATACACATCCTTCTCAAGTGCACATGGAATATTCTCCAGAAGAGACCACATACTAGGCCATAAAAAGAGCCTCAGTAAATTCCAAAAGATTGAAATCCTACCAACCAACTTTTCAGACCACAAAGGTATAAAACTAGAAATAAATTGTTTAAAGAAAGCAAAAAGGCTCACAAACACATGGAGGCTTAACAACATGCTCCTAAATAATCAATGGATCAATGACCAAATTAAAATGGAGATCCAGCAATATATGGAAACAAATGACAACAACAACACAAAGCCCCAACTTCTGTGGGACGCAGTGAAAACAGTCTTAAGAGGAAAGTATATAGCAATCCAGGCATATTTAAAGAAGGAAGAACAATCCCAAATGAATAGTCGAATGTCACAATTATCGAAATTGGAAAAAAGAAGAAAAAATGAGGCCTAAGGTCAGCAGACGGAGGGATATAATAAAGAGAAGAAATAAACAAAATTGAGAAGAATAAAACAATAGAAAAAAATCAATGAAACCAAGAGCTGGTTCTTCAAGAGAATAAACAAAATAGATAAGCCTCTAGCCAGACTTATTAAGAGAAAAGGAGAGTCAACACACATCAACAGAATCAGAAACAAGAAAGGAAAAATCACGACAGACCCCACAGAAATACAAAGAATTATTAGAGAGTACTATGAAAACCTATATGCTAACAAGCTGGAAAACCTAGGAGAAATGGACAACTTCCTAGAAAGATACAACCTTCCAAGACTGACCCAGAAAGAAATAAAAAATCTAAACAGACCAATTACCAGCAATGAAATTGAAGCAGTAATCATAAAACTACCCAAGAACAAAACCCCTGGGCCAGATGGATTTACCTCGGAATTTTATCAGACATACAGAGAAGACATAATACCCATTCTCCTTAAAGTTTTCCAAAAAATAGAAGAGGAGGGAATACTCCCATACTCATTCTATGAAGCCAACATCACCCTAATACCAAAACCAGGCAGAGACCGCACCAAAAAAGAAAACTACAGACCAATATCCCTGATGAATGTACATGCAAAAATATTCAACAAAATATTAGCAAACTGAATTCAAAAATATATCAAAAGGATCATACACCATGACCAAGTGGGATTCATCCCAGGGATGCAAGGATGGTACAACATTCGAAAATCCATCAACATCATCCACCACATCAACAAAAAGAAGGACAAAAACCACATGATCATCTCCATAGATGCTGAAAAAGCATTCAACAAAATTCAACATCCACTCATGATAAAAATTCTCAACAAAATGGGCATAGAGGGCAGGTACCTCAACATAATAAAGGCCATATATGATAAACCCACAGCCAACATCATTCTGAACAGTGAAAGCTGAAAGCTGTTCTCTGAGATCGGGAACAAGACAGGGATGCCCACTCTCCCCACTGTTATTCAACATAGTACTGGAGGTCCTAGCCACGGCAATCAGACAAAACAAAGAAATACAAGGAATCCAGACTGATAAAGAAGTTAAACTGTCACTATTTGCAGATGACATGATATTGTACATGAGAAACCCTAAAGACTCCACTCCAAAACTACTAGAACTAATATCGGAATTCAGCAAAGTTGCAGGATACAAAATTAACACACAGAAATCTGTGGCTTTTCTATACACTAACAATGAACCAATAGAAAGAGAAATCAGGAAAACAACTCCATTCACAATTGCATCAAAAAGAATAAAATACCTAGGAATAAACCTAACCAAAGAAGTGAAAGACCTATACCCTGAAAACTATAAGACACTCTTAAGAGAAATTAAAAAGGACACTAACAAATGGAAACTCATCCCATGCTCCTGGCTAGAAAGAATTCATATTTTCAAAACGGCCATCCTGCCCAAAACAATACACAGATTCTATGCAATCCCTATCAAATTACCAAAAGCATTCTTCAATGAACTGGAACAAATAGTTCAAAAATTCATATGGAAACACTAAAGACCCCGAATAGCTAAAGCAATCCTGAGAAGGAAGAATAAAGTGGGGGGGATCTCACTCCCCAACTTCGGGCTCTGCTACAAAGCCACAGTAATCAGGACAGTCTGGTACTGGCACAGGAACATAGCCACTGATCAATGGAACAGAATAGAGACTCCAAACATTAATCCAAACATATATGGTCAACTATTATTTGATGGGGGAGCCATGGACATACAATGGGGAAATGACAGTCTCTTCAACAGATGGTGCTGGCAAGACTGGACGGTTGCATGTGGGAGGGTGAAGCTGGATCACTGTCTGGCCCCATACACAGAAGTGAATTGGAGGTGGATCGAGGCCTTTAGCATGAGTCGTGAAACCATAGAACTCTTGGAGGAAAACATGGGCAAAAATCTCTTAGACATAAACATGAGTGACTTCTTCTTGAACATATCTCCCCCCGGCAGGGGAAACAAGAGCAAGGGTGAACAAGTGGGTCTGTATCGAGCTGAAGGGCTTCTGTGCAGCAAAGGACATCATGAATAGAACAAGGGGGTATCCTACAGTATGGGAGAATATATTCGTGGATGACAGATCCAGTAAAGGGTTGACATCCAAAGTATATGGGGAGCTCACACGTCTCAACAAACAAAAGGCAAGTGATCTGATTAAAAAATGGGCAGAGGAACTGAATAGACAGTTCTCTAAGAGGAGGTTCGGGTGGCCAGTGGACACATGAGGAGATGCTCCGCATTGCTTGTTGTCAGGGAAATGAAAATTGAAGCCATGGTGAGATGTCACCTCACACCAGTGGGGATGGCTACCATTCAGAGGACAAACAACAGCAAATGTTGGCAAAGTTGTGGAAGGGGGCGGGCCCTCCTACACTGCTGGTGGGAATGTAAATTAGTTTGGCCATTGTGGAGAGCAGCATGGAGGTTCCTCAAAATACTCAAAATAGAGATGCCATTTGACCCGGGAATTTCACTTCTAGGAATTTACCCTAAGAGTGCAGCACTCCAGTTTGAAAAAGACAGATGCACCCCTATATTTGTTGCTGCACTATTTGCAATAGCCAGGATATGGAGGCAACCTAGATGTCCATTGGTAGATGAATGGGTGAAGAGGATGTGGTGCATATGCATGGTGGAATATTACTCAGCTATGGGAAGGGAACGGATCCTACCATTTGCAGCAACATGGATGGAGCTAGAGGGTATTGTGCTTGGTGGGATCAGCTGGGTGGAGAAAGACAAGTACCAAATGATTTTACTCATATGTGGAGTATAAGAACAAAGGAAAGCTGAAGGAACAAAACAGCAGCAGTATCACAGAACCCAAGAATGGACTAACAGTTACCAAAGGGAAAGGGACTGGGGAGGATGGGAAGGGAGGGATAAGGGCGGGAAAAAAGAAAGGGGGCATTACGATTAACATGTATAGTGTTGGGGGGCACGGGTAGGGCTGTGTAACACAGAAAAGACAAGTAGTGATTTTACAGCATCTTACTATGCTGTTGGAAAGTGACTGTGAAGGGGTATGTGGGGGGGACTTGGTGAAGGGGGGAGCCTAGTAAACATAATGCCCTTCATGTAATTGTATATTAATGATACAAAAAAAAATAACCACCAGAGAAAGACAGAACTTACTGGGAATAAATGTAAAGCTCTCATTCTTGGTAGCCTTTTCTTCTTCCCTCAAAGAATCAGTACTGAGGGGAAGATGTAAGAGGAAAAGTTCTGACAAGGAGTGCAATACTACGGGATGGGAAGGAAAGAGAACTAAGCAGGTGAGCAGACAGCCTTTGGAGGAGATGCAGAGAGTTTCTCCAGAGCAGAAGGATCTCCATATAACATAACATTCCAACAAAAGAAAAAAAATGTCCTGTGCTGCTGTTTGCTTTTCTTGTAGAGAAGGAGAAGAGAGGAAGGATGGAAATGATTGCACAGTATTCTACCAGAGCTGATTATCTTGAACAATGTGGAAGGATTTACCAGAAAGGAAGATGAAAGAGAAAATAAATAAAACTAGTCCATCTGATGGAGTGAGTGTCAGGTGACATATGGAAAGCCCCAGATGAAGCTATATCCTGCCCCCAATTCTGAAAATAGCACAGTGGTCAGACTCCTTAGATTTTGCCTATCTTTTCCTTCCTTTACCTGGCAGGGAGTGAGAGCGGCTTCTGGGAATAGTTGGGTCAAGTCTGGAAAATAAACAACTGTCTCTATAATCCTATCCTAAATTGGTAAAATAATCTATACCTCACTACTACCCTCTCAAAGGAATAAAATATGTCACCACTTTTTTTCCAAAAAAAACCCTGAACTGTTGGACTATGAACAAAGTTATAGAACAGGAACAGAAACCAGTTCCACAAACACCACTACCCACAGGCCCAACTGAACTTCCCCTTTTCCTCACCACCCAAGCAGTAACAAAGCAGACACAAGCCACCCGATCCTCAGCATTGCAGGAAGAACAGAAATCTCAGCTAGGTAGCAAGGAGTCAATGAAGATTAACCTAAATAATATATCTAGGTAAAAAGAAAATCCACCTAGAAATATCCATATCAAAAAGAAATAAAATAAAAACAAATGGCATGGAAACTATACAAAAATACTAAGGTCAAAAGAGGAAGGAAAGAAGGTATAAAGAAGAAACATGCAGAAGACAGCTGTCAGAATGGAAACACAGATGTTAAAAACACATCAAAAGTGCATTTTTGTGCAAAACATATCACAAGTGCTTTGACTCAAGGAGAAATAAGGCCCAGAAAAAATAAAAATAGGATATCAGAGGAAAGGTGAGAGGATCACACAAAGATGGAAGCCTATTACAATTTAAGGGAATAAATTGAAGACCAAAATAACAGAACTAAGCAAGAAGTTATAAAAGTATAGAACTAACCAACATGTTGGAAATATTGTAAATAAAAAGAAATAAAACATATACAGCCTCAAACTGAATTAATAAGGAAGGTGGAGGAGATTGAGATGAGCACAAGGGATGTAAAGAGGGAAAGAAAGATTGAAGTATTTAGAGATGGAATAATGGACCTGCAGTTGAGATCCTGGTGAGAAATTTACAGATTTGATGTTTGTGAACTAGTGAACAAAAGAATCAAATACCTATTTGAAGGTATAAGAGCAGAAAAATTTTCCTCAATTGAGGAAAAAAGCTGAACTTTCAGATTGAAAGAGTACATCATATTAAGAAAAAACATACATATATATGTGGAAAAAGAAATGTTTCTCCAACTATCTGCATAGAAAGATTAAGCCATCTACAGGAAGAAGTGAGAGCTGAGAGGTGCAAGAAGTCAGCTGGTCTCAGACTTCTCTGCAACATTGAATACTGTGCAGCATCTAAAACGTTCTGAGGGAAAGTGATCCAGTATTTGCAACTATCTAAGTCCTTCAAGAATAAAGAATATTTTCAAGCATGCTAGAATTCAGAGAACACAGCACCTTCGAGTCCTTTTAGGAAAAACTGTTGGATGATGAAATCCAGCTAAACAAGACATAAAGCAAAATTAGAAACTTGGGAATGGTGAGCCCTGGTAAAGAGTCTGGCAGTTAGTGTTAAATCATTTTTAAATCCTTTTACATACAAGTTTAAGGCTAAACAACTATAGAAGTTAAAGTTAGACATGCAATGTAAATGTGACAACTTTGACAATATAAAAAGAATACTTTATCATTTGTATATGTGGAAATGGAAAGGTAGGAAGAAATATGATGGTGAGAAGAAATGCTGCCATTCACGTCTTTTTCTGCAGGAAGTCAATAATCCAAATTTGAAACATGTAATATTAAAAAAGTACCTCAGTGACTCCAGTAGCATTTCATAGTATGTATTTTAAACTTTTAAACTAATCTTTTTTATGTATGAAGCTATTACCAAAATTCAGCAAGTCATTTAGTTTCACTTTAATTCAAGTTCAATTGAATTTTAATGCTTTTTATTTTTAAAAAGAACATCAAGCAATCTTCTCACCAGGATCTCAACTGCAGGTTCATTATCCTTTCCTCCCTCCTTCAGTGTTTGTGGGGAAGGGGACATTTGGTGTAAGCTATTTTTACTTTCTTCTTTATATTTTCCACTATCAGAGTTTAATTCTTTGATAATGGACATGAGGTATTTTTAATAAAAATAGTAAAATTATTTTTTAAATATCTGCATGTACTAGCTCATTCCAATGAAGGCATTTGTTTTTGGCAATCTCCAGGACTCAAAAGTAATGTTCGGGGCTTCTGGTTAAAGATGCTCTGAGACACAGGATGACCCCCAGAAGGCCAAAACTACTGGTTGGGGTAAACTTTATTCAGCTCAATCTTATCCAGGAAGGCCTTTTCCCTGGCTTGAGACCTGAGGGCTCTGAGTCCAGCCTGGGGGTGCCTGGAAGGAGTTCCTCAGCTCACACCTCTCTTGACATCCAAACATCCAGGTCCAGTTATCCAACCACTTCCTAGACATTGCCACCTGCATCAGAATAATAAAAACTACTCAATGGCCACCATTTATCAAACACCAACTTGCACTACATACACTTTCTCATTCATTCCTTAGAACAGTCTTACAAAGTAAATATTGCTAAGCTCATTTTCTGGGGAAACTGCAAACTAGGAAAGTGCGGCTCAGCTGAGTTAACTAGATTCCCCAGGGTCCCAGACAGTGGTACAGCCAGAATGCAAAGCCAGGTCTGTCAGACTATGGCATCCAAGCTGCACCCCACGGGCATTCACCATGTCCAACCCAAATTCTTTGCCTCCCTCCTCAAATGAGCTCCTCCTCCTGAGCTCTCCATCCTCACATCACACCCTCAGCCATGCAGACACACTGGTGGTTTATCTGATCTCCCTTTTCACCTCATCCCCTCACTGAGTCCTGCCATGCTGACCTCCAAATAGCTCTCAGACTGGTCCATCTCAGTCTATAGCCTCATCACCACACACCAGGCTGTTTCCATACTGGTCTCCCTGCCTCCAGCCTCTCTGATTTCAGGCCAGCTTTCCTAATTTATCCAGAAGAATTATTGTCAAACTCTGTTTGGTCCTGATGCTTCCTTACCTGCATGCTTCTCTGGATTTCCAAGGATTTTGAATGAAGTTCAAACTCATTAAGTGGCCTTCAAAGCCTCCAGCCTCCTTCATCCTCTCCATCCTTGCTGCCCATCTCTCTGGAACACATGGCCCACACTTGGTTCACATGGGATTCCTTCTGCTCCCAGAACATGCTAAGCACTAGAAGATGCCTGTATGCCTTTGCTCCTGCTGTTCCCTATGCTTGGGATACTCTTCTCTTTCTCCACTCATGCTGCTCTCCTGGATTCCTGCCCTGACTCACCTCTACTGAGCTGACAGCTTATTTCTCTGTCTTCCTAGGTACTTAATTTTCTTAAAGCCTTAACACAATGTATTAAAGTGATGTTTTCTACCCTGTGTTTCTTCTCCTAGAGAGTGAGGGTGAGCTTATTCATTTTTTCAATATTTATTGTGTGCTTACTATGTTCCAGGCAATTGGTTTGGAGCTCAGGATATAATGCTGAGCAAGATAGACATGTCATTGTCCTCTGGGAGCTTGTTATCTAGGGAGACAGAGATTAATTTGAGAAACACTCAAAGATTAAATTTCATACTGTGATATATTTTATAAGGGAGAAGGATCTGGAGGAGCTGGAAAAGTCTTCCCTAGAAAACTGACATTTGAGCAAGTATCTAAAGACTGAATGGTCTTGGCTAATGGTTCAACAGGCAACAAGGAAGAGAAGAATATCCCAGGTAGAGGGAAGAGCATGTGCCAAGCCTGTGAAAAAGGAGGAATGAGTTGCTGAAGGAAGGCCAAGATATTAAGAGTGCAGAAGAGAGTGGTCCTAGAAGTTCTGGGGAGGGTAGTAGGGTTAACCACATAGGGCCTTTTATGTCCTACCATAGATTCTAGTGCTCATTCTAAGAGCAGAATGAAGCCTCTGAAGATGCTGAACCAGCCTTGCATTTCAGAGATTTCTCCGGCTGCATGTGGACAGTGGATTGAGCTGGATGAGGAGGTCAGTATAGCCAGAGGGATGAGATAGGAGGTTATTGAGGTAGCTGAGAGGTCTAACAATGACAACTGGAACAAGGGCCTCTCTTCTTGACAGCAGGGTCTAAGCCTTTCTCACTTCTGCAACCCCAGCATACAGCCTGGGAACTGGCCCACAGACAGCCTCACATCTTTGGCTTGGAATGTCTTGCAAATGATCAAGACCCAAACGTCCTATAAATGGTCCCTGAGAAGAGAACTTGTTGGTTTTTTGGAAAGCTAGATGCAGCAAGGAAAAGAGACTCCCAGCCCTCAGAAACTGAACGAGAGCCAAAGTTCTTAAGACTCTAGAATGTTCTTATAAGGTGTTCCCCACCTTCCAAAGAAACAGTAAACAATTGTCATAAGAGATTTGAGTTTCCCCTGTGAGCTCATATGCACTGTTGTATTTAGAGCCTCTTAAAAGGGCCAGCCTCTCCAGCCCCCAAAGAGGGCTCCCAAGGCCTTTTTGTCTTGGATACAGTGGGGAATGAGGCTCTTCAATTGGGCTTTCAGAATGTAGGAAAAGGAAGTCACAACTCTACAGATATCAATCAAACTCAATGGTTACTTATCACACCCACAGCACTGTCCAATACAGTGTGGAGCACTTAGCTTGCAAGACAGAATTTTGCAACCTTGATGATAGGAATTAAAATGTATGCTTGGTTCCTGCTGGGAATAAAGACCAGCATTGTTATATCAGTTCAGTGAAGTAGGTTCTATTATTATCCCATTTTATAGGTGAGCAAAGGGAGGCATCCAGAGAATAAGAAACTTGTCCAAGGCTATGCAGCTGAAAAGTGGTGAAGCTTGAGCTCCTAACCACTCAGATCCTAGAAATGAGAGAAAAATGGGATAGAGAGGGTTCATTTATTGAATACCTACCATGGTTAGTTTTATTTTCTAAATTTATTATTTATGGGAGTCAAATTCATTTACCTGATAACTTTATTTCTAAGATCCATGTTCCTTCTTGGTATTGGAGAGTTAGGTGTTGCAGTAGGTAGTTGGTGTCTAAATTGGCATCATCTTTTGTAATTTAATTTGGCAGTATGTATACATATTCAAATATAAATATCTTTTATATAAATATAAAAAAAATATCTGACCAAGTAATTCTATTTACAAGGTATTATTCCATGGGAAAACATGATTTCTATAAAGATACATCTAGAAGAATATTCATTATAACATCGGTTATAACAGAGAAAGAGTGGAAACAACCTAAATATTAATCAATGCCCAATGAATTGGGATCTAGAAAGATGTGTGCAACTCTCTACTTATTAAAAAAAAAAAGCCTGCTCTGGACTTCTACTCTTTCTCCTTTCTACAAAATTTATACTCTTCTACTCTTTCTCCTTTCTACAAATTTTAAATACAAATTTGCACGTGATTTAGCTTCAACCATATAAACAATTATAATATCTAAGGGGATAGCAAAATGGCCACAGGAAAAACAGGGTTCCTGAATGATCACATGGAACAGAGCCACCTGCTAACCTGACATCTCACCTTAGAATTATTATTTGAGTGTGAAACAATCTTCCCTCTCCTATAAGTTATCAAACTTTGAAGCCTCTGTGTCACAGCAACTTAGATATTATATTAACTAATGCAGAAAGGTTGCAGAATACTTTAAGAGACACTTATATAGAAAATTTGGTAGTACATATAGAAGAAAATATTCCATGACCAAATGAGTTTAATTCCAGTACCTATAAGTGTTTATTTCTATATATGAAAAGTTATCAATATATTAAATATCATTTACATAATTATCCTAATAGATGTCCAAAGAAAATTGATAAAATTCAACATGAATATTGAAACTTAAGAGAAGAACATTTCCTTAAAATGATAAAAATAAAAATACAATGTGTAATATATATGAAATATTTTTATATTTTATATATTTTTATCTTTTAGTAAATAATATATTTTTCTATTTAGTAATAGTATAAAGTGATTTAATATGAAATAATAATAAAAATTAAAATGTTGCATCTATTTAATAATCAGACACAACATAATCCTTGAAATAAAAACTCAAAAAACAATTCAATTAAAAACAGACAAGGAAAGTGTTCTCCTTATCATCATTAGCATCATAATTAAAGAATGTTGCCAAAGAAATAAAACATATACAGATACACAAGAGAAATACATATATACACACAAACACACAACTAAGACAAAATAATGAATTTGATAAAAATAAATAAATAACAGACTGTGCATATGAAAAAGAAAGGCATTTTTCAAAGTGGTCAAGAGCTTTTGGATTTAGACATATCTTGATTCCAATCATGACTTCAGCAGTTAACAACCATGTGAACTTAACTAAACTCACCCTCAATCTCCTCATTTGTAAAATGGGTAAAATAAGGCCTACCTCCCTGGATTGTTGTGAACATTAAGTGAAATACTATTAAACTCTTAGCATAATACTTGGGACGTAGTAGTCACTCTAGTTATAATAACTGTGCTAGTTAATCACTATTGTAATCACTCTATCATTTGTTAATAATGTTATTTATTATATAAAAACATGTATTATATAAGAAACAAGCAGCATTCATCTATGCCACTAATCATCAGCTAGGAAAATCTAATGAAAAAAGGAGTTCTCTTCATAAATAAGCAAAAATATAAATCACATAGAATATATACCATAAGAGATATGGGGAGAACTATAAAAACTTAAATCTTTTAGACAAAAAATAAAGGTACACTTAAATTAATAGACAAACCATGTGACTGAATGAGAACTAAATGTTTGAAAGTAAATTAAAAGTCTATAAACTGTAAAACAAAATGAGGACAGTTCCTCTGAATCCACTGTGTAGCTTTAGAGCAATCATAAACTGTTGCATAAAATGGTATAAATTTCACTTAGAGAAACAGGTAGGTTAGAGGCAAAACTGGAAAAGACCTGGAATCCTTGACTCTAAAGTTAGAGTTAAGAACCTTCTGATGTCATCTAGTCCAAGAGGGAACAGAGGCCCACAGAGGCTGAGGAACATATTTAAAGACTCCATTAATTGGTTCTTGAACTGGGATGTGAACTCAAATCCCTGTCTTCTTGTAGAGTTGTTCTTTCTTTTATTTTGCACTGGATCTTTATATCTAGAATATAATGAATATTCTGAAGAAGAAGAGCAAAGAGGGAAAGTAACCCTACTACATATTAGAATATACCATAAGGAAGCAATAATTAAAATGGTGCATGTAAGAGAATGAAACTGGATTACTGTCTAACTGCATACACAAAAGTAAACTCAAAATAGATCAAAGACCTGAATTCAAGTCATGAAACCATAAAACTCTTAGAAAAAAACATAGGCAAAACTTTATTGAATATAAATAGGAGCTTTTTCATGAATATATCTCCTTGGGCAAGGGAAACAAAAGCAAAAATGAACAAGTGGGACTACAACAAACTAAAAATCTTCTGTACAGCAAAGGACACCATCAACAGGACAATAAGGCATCCTACAGTATGGGAGAATATATTCATAAATGACATGTCCGATAAGGGGTTGACATCCAAAATATAGAAAGAGCTCATATGCCTCAACACCCAAAAAGCAAATAACCTGATTAAAAAATGGGCAGAGGATCTGAACAGACACTTTTCCAGAGAAATTCAGATGGCCAACAGGCACATGAAAAGGTGCTCCCCACATCGCTAATCATCAGAGAAATGCAAATTAAAACCACAATGAGATATCACCTCACATCAGTTAGGATGGCCAACATCCAAAAGACAAGCAACAACAAATGCTGGTGAGGATGTGGAGAAAGGGGAACCCTCCTACACTGCTGGAGGGATTGTAAATTAGTTCAACCATTGTGGAAAGCAGTATGGAGGTTCCTCAAAAAGCTCAAAATAGAAATACCATTTGACCCAGGAATTCCACTTCTAGGAATTTACCCTAAGAAAACACGATCACAGATTCAAAAAGACATATGCACCCCTATGTTTATTGCAGCACTATTTACAATAGCCAAGACATGGAAGCAACCTAAGTGTCCATCAATGGATAAATGGATAAAGAAGATGTGGTAAATATACACAATGGAATATTATTCAGCCATAAGAAGAAAACAAATCATACCATTTGCAACAACATGGATGGAGCTAGAGGGTATTATGCTCAGTGAAATAAGCCAGGTGGAGAAAAGAAGTGCCAAATGATTTTACTCATCTGTGGAGCATAACAACAAAGCAAAAACTGAAGGAACAAAACAGCAGCAGACTCACAGAACCCAAGAGTGGACTAGTGGTTACCAAAGGAAAAGGGGTTGGGGAGGGATAAGGAGATTAAGAGGTATTATAATTAGCACACATAATGTAGGGGGGGCGCAGGGAAGGAAGTATATAGCACAGAGAAGACAAGTAGTGACTGTAGCATCTTACTGTGCTGATAGACAGTGACTGTAATGGGGTATGTGGTGGGAACTTGATAATAAGGGGGAATGTAGTAAGCACAATGTTGCTCAGATGAAACCTGAGCATAAGATTGTATATCAATGATACCTTAATAAAAAAAAAGAAAAAAATACCTTATCTCTTAAATTTCAGAAGTATTAGCAAAATAAACTATAGATAAACTACTAGAAAATAGATTTGTTATCCCAATTAAGAGGTAATATTTTTATAATGATTTCAATAATGGAAGACTTCTCAAAGGAAAAAATAGGAAAGATGATCATATAAAAATTTTATGAGTTCTCTAAAGTAAAACTTGTTGAAAAGTAAAAAGTGATAGAATGACAAAATACTGAGAAAAAATACAAATTCAACAAGAGTATTATAACACCCAAAATAGGTGCACCTAAAAGTATAAAGCAAATATTAACAGACCTAAAGGGAGAAGTATGCAGCAACACAATAATAGTAGAGGACTTTAATACCCCACTTTTATCACTGGATGGATATCCAGGCAGAAAACCAACAGGAAAACATTGACCTTAAACAACATGTTAGACCAGATGGACCAACAAACATATACAGAACATTCCATCCCAAAGTAGCAGAATACACATTCTTCTCAAGTGCACATGAATCATTTTCCAGGATAGATCATATGTTAGATCATTATAACACAAAATAAGTCTTAATAATTTAATAAGGTTGAAACCATATCAAACATCCTTCTGACCATAATGGAATGAAATGAATAATCAATTACAGGAGAAAAATATAGCCAATGAAGGGTCAATACCAACTAACAAAAAACAAGCACACCAATAAGAAACCCAAGATCTAAATGGACACATGGGTAGAGATGGGTTGCTAATCTACCTGTAAGAAAAAAAGAGTAAGTAAATATTTAAAAATTTTAAGCTGAGCTTGCTTGATAGCAAATCAATTGAAGTACTAATGAAGTGGCATTTGTTGACTATCTGTTTCTTACTATATTCTGACCAATAAGGAGTAAAGCAAAACAAAGTTCAGGGCTTGTAGTTCTTTGGAGGAAAACTCCTCACTGACTCTGCAGGTAGCATTACTCATTGGAGGCAATTTGCTAAATGCAAATGTTTCTACTCTTTGACCAATTGAATCTCAAGCCTGAGAATTTATCCCAAGGGAGTAACTTAAAGGAAGAAAGAAAAAAATGTACAAGTACAAAGTTGTTTATAGTAGGGTTGTTAATCACAGTTAAAAGAACTGTAAACATCTGAAATATCCAGCAATAGATATATCAATACAAAACAATACTATGTACCCATTAAATGATAAATATGAGGAGAAATCAAAAGATGTGGAATTAGTTATGAAATAAGTTAAAACAAGTAGAAACAGAAAGTTATATCTATACCATCAAATCAATTGTGAAGAATTATAAATATGAGTAAATACTGGAAAGAATAAAAACTGTTGCTTGTTCAGAATTTATGGGGTTAGGGATGAAATGTTAAGATAAATCTTTTCATAGTATTTTGAATCTGCTTTAATAAACAAAATTAAAAGTAGAGAGTATATAATATTTTTTCCAAAGATTTCCTTTAAATAAAGATGGCTAATTTTTTTTTAACAGTGTTTTGAAAAATTTTTGGAAATTTTACTTCTGGGGATCTTCTTGTTAATGTCGAATAGGTAGGTGTTAGTCACTGTATTTCAGACTGGGGCTTCCAGCATGGTTGGTGGCACCCTGGACATGCCCGCATGACAATCATTAAGCAGAAAGCTTCTATGTTTAGACCGACCATAGGCAGCATGAGCCATCAGGAGAGGTGAGTCAGGAAATGGAGGATGAGGAGGCAGGAGATCCAAGTCCTATTTTGTGAACATGAGTCTGGCAGGATGGGAGGATGGGGATTTGCAATCACCAAGAGGGAAGGGCTGGGGTCTGGACTTTGTGGTGACAGCAGATTGGAAATTAAGAGATGACTCTGATGTCTTGAAAAGAGGAACTGTTCTATTTGTGTGGCTTCCTGGGTGTGAGAGGAAAAGGAAAAGGAAGCATCGAAAGTTCAGGCGCCTGGGTCACCCTTCCAGACCCACTAGGTGCTAACAAGGCTCAGGGAGGGCTGCCAGTATCCGGATGGGGAGCTGGTTGGAAGGAGGCAAGTTTAGAAGTTCTCGGAGTGGGCAGGAAACATGATCTAATTCACTCATTCATCTGCAAACCTTTACTTAGGAACTGTTCAGTGTCTGCCCATACTCGCCACTGAGATGGAGGATAAAGGTACTGGCAGGAAGTCTAGTGTTAACATGTTCACCTTCTTTTATCAACAAAAATGAGTCCAGCCCTGGCCTAAGAAGAGCATCTGCCCTGAACCCACCTACCTTTTTCCTGCTCAGCTGCTTCACTGAGGTCTGGAAGCTTGAGCCCCACTAAGTTCTGATTTCTTATCAGGATATGCTCCTTTTTAGAAAAAGAAAAAGACAACATTTCAGATGATAACGTCAGACTGGACTCTGCCTATGACTCTGTGACCTCACAGCCTCATTTGGGAGATATGAACAGCAACCTCAGTGGTAGGTGGACAGTCATGACATAGTGATATCTGAGGGGCACCAGGAAGACCATTACTTTCCCAGCCTGAAACTCCACCACTGACACCACATTCCTTGGTTTAAGAGTTGTCCCTGGTATTGTCTGCTTTTTAAATAAAAGTGTGGGCCTCAGGGTAAATAAGCTGCCAGCAACTGTGTGGCTGAGGGCCATAGGACAAACAGAAGCAGAGCCCATGGCTCTGGGGACAGTAGGTTCCCCAGTTACGTGTGGAGCTGCCTCTGGAAACAATCTTTGGTGAGCTCATGGCTGTGCTCCAAGCTGACTAGAGACTCCTGCTCTGTTGTTCTGTGCAGTGAGCACCCATTTCCAGGAGTTGTGACCTCCTTCACCTCCAGTTCCTCAATGGCCTGTTATGACACCTCTTGAGTTATTAAACTCTATAGACAAATGAGGCCTGAAAACTACCATCCCAAAGGCAGCAGGCCCAGCAGCCTATCCTGCCTGGGACCACAGCAGTCAAAGCCCTGACCACAGGTATGTGGCACAGGTAGGCTCACACCTGCTCCAAGTCAGTCAGCACCAGGCCAGTGCCCCCAGATGGAAATGCCCACAGAGCTTCTGTGACTTGTGCTTATGAGGGTATTTTCAGTCTCCTGTGTTGCAGAGGTCACTAGAAAGTTTGGCCCCCTGGGTAAAGAAGGAGAGGAAGGGGCCAGCAGAGGGTGCTCATGGCCCAAATGGAAGTCACTGGCCCAGAAGGGCCCTTTACTTGTGCTAGTAGCAAGCTAGAGGCCTATAGCCAATCAGCTCTCAGCACACTGACCTGAGGAAGGGGTGCTCAGCTGCCAGGGCAGTGGTTAGGGGGATGGGACTTCCAGGTTCTCTGTGGCTCTCTTTGCTGCAGAGAGAAGTTGCAGGGGTGTGGGGGTGGGAGTGGCCTGTTGCTTGGGTCTGGCTTCTGATGCCCTGAGGCCTGCAAAGGCAAATGCTTGTCTGCCTGGCCCAAAGCTCCAGGGCTGTGGCTCATGACAGGCAGCCTTTTCAGGCCTGTACAAATCTACTAGTTAGTGAAGTCTTCCTGGCTGCGTGGGTTTTCTAAGTAAAATATTAACATCAGCAGCCAGGTCCCAGGTCTGCAGGAGCCTCCAACTCAGAGCATTATGGAAAGTTTCTGAACAGGAATAACAGGAATGAAGGTTTCTGAATAGGACACACTGGAATGTATCCCTGCTAGCACAGAACCCCCCTCACTTGTGTTGACTGCTATTAGGTGCCTCTTCCTTACCTGTCCCATGTCCCCTCTACAGGGAAGCCAGAAGAGCCTTGCCTAGTTCCAGCTGTGGGAGCACCAAGTCCCACCCTCTGGAGTCCCAGTTGCTGTGGCCTGTGGCCTGGGTTGGCCCTTTGGGGAAGAGGGGACCAGACAAGGACTCCTTTATCTTGTTAACCTCTCTCCTTCACACCTTGGTCTCTCTCCTCTATATTTCTGGATATCCCTTATCTCTCCCTGCATAGGGTGGCAGCCTCATAAGAGACCACCATTTCTGGCTTAATGGCCAATGAATGTTGAGGAAAATTGGAAGAAATTCACCAGGGGATTGCAGCCCCTCATGGCCATCATTGTCCTTGAGGATGGATTTGAGGTCTTTTGTTAACAGGCTTCAGGAAGGGGAAGTTTGGGGCATGACAAGGAGAAAAGGTATTTTATCCTTGCCTAGCCCCATCCTCAGCATGACAAGGTGCTCCATCAAGGGCTTCCTGTTTATGAGCTACCAGCTCTGGCTGGAGGAGTAGAACACAGTCCAGGAATAGGGCCCATGTGCTCCTCCATACACTCACCTTCCCCTTGCAATGTGGCTTTGTATGGCAAGTATATCCCAAACTAACCTCACCCAAGTAAGGGAAAAGCACCCGCAACTGGTGTTTGTGAAGAAGATGCTGCACAGAGGGCCTGCTTTATCAGGGTGGGGGAGTTTAGGGCCCCATGAGAACCATGTCCAGGCCAGAGCTGCCTTGCTGAAGAGCCCAGCTCAGTCCAGAGGTCTTCAGCCTGGGGTTGGGGGGCAGCCTGCAATGCACACCCTGCCCAGCTGTCCCCCAGGAACCCACCTCTCGGAGCTTGGTCAGTTTCTGCATCCGCACTGGCTGCACCTGTATCTGAAAGTCTTTGAGTCCAGGTGCCTTGGCCAGCTTGCTGCTAGCTTTGCCTGAAAAACGCTTCTCTTCCTCTGCCAGTGGCAACTTGGCAAGCACTTTCTGCAGCCGGGGGCCAGGTTCTTCAGGGCCACTGTCCCAGGAGACCCCCCGAAGCAGGGGCGGCCGGGCCACAGGGGGCCAAAGCTCAGCTTTGGAGCCAACCCTGGACCCTGTTGATTCTCCAGCTGTGCCTTTTCCCTGGGGGGCTGGGGGAGCCGCCCCTCCAGAGCCCAGGTCTGGACTTCTCGGCAAAGGGTTGCCCTCCCTGCCTGTCTTCAGAGGTGGCTTCCCCAGCTCTTTCTCTGCAGGGCCTGGTTGAGGGCTGTTCAGGGCCATTTTTCCACCACTGCTTGTGCCAGAAGCTGGGTCCTTGGATGTGGTCTCAGGGATCTGAAGGGGATCGAAGTTTTCCTTTTGTTCTATTGAAATCTCTTTGGACTTCTCAACTGTGGCAGACCGAGGAGTCAACCTGCCCTGAGAAACTTTCCTCTGGTCATTCTGTTTCCAGTCAGTTAGCCCTTTGGGGACATTCTGAAAGAGACAAGGTAGAGCTTGGATCCCAGAGGCAGGTTGGGGAGGAGGTAGGTGGGGGCTACTTCCCTTGTGGGGTCTCTGACCCCACAGGCCCTGCTAAGGGGCCTGTGGTGTGTGTGTGTGTGTGTGTGTGTGTGTGTGTGTGTGTGTGTGTGTGTTTGGGGATATGGGCTAGGTGGAGGGGCTTCTCATTTAAGTCTGAGCCCGTAAAGTGGACCCACAGACAAGTCTGAGGTTTGTAAAACAGACAGGACAAGGGGCCATGCCATTCAAAACCTGCCAAGAACTTACTAAGAGCTAGGAGCTGTGAAGGACAATTGAACAGAGGGCAGCTTAGAGGCATTCACAAGTTTTGACCTCAATTCAGCTGTCCCAGATTCTAGTCCTGCATCTGCCTGATAAGGCTCTTAGTTCTTAGGGACTCAGAGATCCCATTAGGTTTGTGAACTCTCTGAAATTATATACAAATGTGTGTGTGTGTGTGTTTCTGTATGTTTGTGTTGCATGTATTTTTCTGGGAAGAGAATTCACAGCTTTCAGTGATATCTCAGAGACTTTCGTGATGAAAAAGAATCATTAGATGAGGTGATTTTTGCAAAAGTGATATCTTACTAAGATTCTGTACTCTTCTTTCATTTCCCAAGGGAAACCTGCTTTGTGAGGAACACCTGGGGTCTGGGTCTGGGTATTTGTGTGGCTGTCTTGCATGTGTGCTGAAACTCTCCCTAAGGGCTCTATCCCAGACCCAGTTCTAGATAAGATTGGATTCTGTGCTGCCCCTGGTACCAGCTTGAGCACTTTGCTCCAACCAGGTCTAGGACCCTTATATTGCTCATCAGCAGAGATGAGGTCTTTCCAGGCTGTTCCCAGGAAGAATCCCAATAAGGGGATGGAGCTTTTACTCTTTCCACTAGAGCTGACAAAGGCAGCAGTCTTGCCTAGCTATTGCTCAGCCCAGTGGTCTCCCAGTCTCTGGCCAGCAACCTGAGTGGGGTTGCAGAGCTACAGGCAGGACCACCTAGAGGTTACTCTCACTGAATCCTGCCTCCTTAATTGTGCCTAGCAGTTACAATAGGGCAGAGGAAACTTCTAGCTTCCCCAAACTTGACTCTGCACTCATGCACACCCACTCATAGGCTGCCCAGGGCCAACCTAGGCAGCCTGAACTCTGCTGACACTGTGTCTACTACACTTATATAATCCAAATTGGACAGATCTCAAACTCACAGTCTCGCCAAGGTGAAGTGAAGGGACTTCAGCCTCATGCCCCTTCTGCTAAAGTAAACATGCATTAGTCAGCAATGTGGAGACCATATCTCCTCTTGAAATACCCTTAGAGAGGCCCATAACAATGGTGCAGATGCCTTCCGCACCCCAACCCAGCACCCTCATCCTAATGGTTCATGAAGGGCCTCTCAACGGTTAACAGTAAGAGGAGAGACTGGTTGGCTTAGAAACCCCAAATGGTCACCTCTTACCTGTGGTGGGGCTCCAGGGAGAGAGGACTGTGGGCCACTGCATGCATCCAAACCTGGAATGGCCCAGACACTGATGAGTGATGTCCAGCACCCCAGTCTCTCAACTCTCCCTTCAGCAAAAACACATCTACCTTCCCAGAATGTCTTCCCTTAACTCCCTTAGGCCTGGTTGCCAGTAAAGCCACTTGTTGAATACCTCGCACATGCTTGGTGCTGTGCTCAGTCCTCATTTAATCATCACAGAAACCATAGGAGGAAACGGAGGCAGAGGGAAATCAAGGTCACATAGCCAGGAAGTGTCAGTATTGGGAACTGAAGCCAGGCTGCTGGGCCTGAGCTTGCCCCACTGCTCTGACAAGGGCAGGCTGTGCTCCCTGGTACCTTACCCTTCCCATGCTGGTCTGTGTGGCCCTGTACTCAGCCTAATGAAAAGGAAGAAACCAAAAAGCAGGAAGCAGCTTAAATGGAGGTTTTTCCAAGTAAGCTCTCTCTGAGTCCCCTAGGCAGAGACAGCACCAGTCATAGCTCTCTTCCTACAGTCTTGACCCCATTCTCACCAGCCTATCTCATTTTGGATGAGGCCTGTCTCCCCACACTAGCTCAAAACCCCAATAGAAAGTACCTCCACCTCTTCCGGGCAGCACAGCCCAGCCCAGCTGGGGGCCCCAGGGAGGGGGCCAAACAGGGTCCTAACTGGGAAGCCTGCAAGATGAGAGGCACCCTGGTCAGGCCAGCAGAGGGACTAAGCCACCACCTAAAGGGAGAAGAGAGGGTGGGAAATGCCAGGGGCAGTAGACCTCACCGGGTGGTGTAGGGATGGTAAGAGAGTTGTTCTGAGAGGATGCAGAAGATCCGGGGCTGAGGTTCGGGCAGACAGCTGTGGAGACAGGCACAAATTGGCCAGCATTCATGCAGTTTTAGGACCTCTGCCCAACAAAGACATCCTTTCAAGTATTTCTGACCCCTGGGAACTGGGCCAGGGGCTAATTCTGAACTGCCATGTAAGGCTCCTACCATAGCACGATGCCTTCTTGCTGCCAGCCCAACAGAGGGAGGCACTTCAATCATTCGAGGGCTGAGGATTGGGGTTACACTCCTTAGCCTGCTTGGCTTGACCTCAAAGTACCTTCTAGAATAGAGGACCTGTCATTGCTTAGCAGGTACAACTCTAAGGGCTGTATTCCTAGACTTCCCAGAGTGATACTGATTTCAAATGCTTCCCTTGTCTCCTAAGTATGTTCAAGCTTGTCTAAAACCTGCTCCAACTTTTTGCTCAGGAAGAAGAGGAACTTTAGCCAAAAGGGTAGCAGGAGGATTTCGGGGTCCAGGAAAACCTTCCTTCTAATTAGAAATTCCATAAAGACACCAAGACCAGCTTCCTTCCACATAGTGCCTAGGATCCTTCCTGAGGCCCATGGCTGGAGGCCAGGGAGAGGGAGTCCAGTGCTGGTCTCTTTTTCCTTTGATGAGGAGGTGCCAATAGAGCAGGGCCTTCTGGGAAAGGTGGGGATGTCACACAGACTCTGTCCATGCAGGGTGACCTAGGAGTCGGTCCACATGGGCATCACACAGAGGATTCCTCTCCATGCAGGATTCAGGGAGGGAGGATCCCAAGTTAAGTTCATGGGTATAATATTCCCTAAAAGCCTGGGGACAGGTGGGGCTTACACCTGCAGTTGGGGCCCTCCCCATCCTGTACCTCACCTCAGAGGGACTCAGGGAATCTATACCCCCTACCTGATGGAGAGTCTCCGGGGCCACTCCTGGACTTCCTCCCACGGCGGGTAAGGAATCGCTCACTCACTGACTTGGCTTCTTTCAGCAGCGCCAGGTTTTTCTGCTTGTCTTCCTCTGAGATGCTGATGTCTGGTAGCTGGTCTTTTACCAGGTCAATGACATGGCCCAAAGGATCTGCAGAGAGAGGGTGAGCTTGGGGTGAGAGTCAAAGAATTCTTAGCCTCTGGCTAAGAGTCCCTGCCACCCCACAACTCAGCACAGGGATGCTGCCTGAGATGGACCCAGCCAGCCAAATCTTGGCCCTGTGGTGGGCCATAGAGAGGACTGCGTGGGGACAGACAGGGCTTTCTCAGTAGGCCTGGCTCTCCAGCTTATAGCCTGTGGCTGTGGCAGGTCCTCTGTCACAAATGGTCATGAAGCCACCTAGGTTTCTAGTATTGTCCTAAACTCTGCTCTCAGAGCAGGCTGTCAGGAGCCCCACTTCTGTGCTATCTGCTACCCTGATGTGTTCTCCCTTCAGGTTTCTGTTTCTTCAATAAGCTAGTGATCTTAATATCTGGGAATAAAGGGAGCTTTCAAATATCATGAGCCACCTTCCCTTCTTCCTCTACTGACACTGTCTACCCCCATACTTCTCTACAACTGCCTCTCCTCCAGCAGCCACCTCTCACCCAGCTGCTCAGAAACATGGAAGTCACTCCACGCTCCTCCCTCTTCCTCAGTCTTCCCATGTCCAACCGACTGATCACCAAGTTCTGATCATCATTTACCTCATAAATATCTTTGGAACCTGTTTCTCATCTTGCTTACCTGCACAATTACGTCAGCCACTGCGTAAGTCTGCCACCTGCAGGTGATCCCCTCAGTCTCATCCTCCACTGCCTAACCTTCCTTCCGAAGAGCCAGAGCTGACCATTCTGCCTCACCTTACCAGATTCCTCAGTATGCCATCCAAATGCTAAACTGGGCCCAGCCACTTGTGCTGAGCCCGCCTACTCCTCCTGAAGCCCCTCCCTCCAGACCTTCAGCAGTAAACAGCTCCCATTGTGCCTCTCCAGCCTCTCCTCCCCTTTCTTCTGGTTGTAGCTCCCTGGTTTTCTTGGGTGAAACCCCTCTGAGGCTCAATTACCCTAGTAAGGAAGGAGCTAAAACCCACCCCCACCTCACCCCAACCTTGGTCATTCAACGAGTTCAATGCCCTAGTCACAGTGGTTGGCCAAGGGGTAGCCATGAGAGGCCAGTGGGAGGCAATTCTGAGAATTGTGTGTTGTGTACATGGGGAAGAGGAACACTATTTCCACTGAGGGGATGCAAGCCTGGAATTGTTGGTAGCCATTTTCCAAGAAGAATGGTAACACACAAGAGAGGAGACTTGTAAGATGGGATGGGACTATTATTAATGACCCAACTTGAACACTGAATTCAGCACTCCCTAAAACCACAAGCCCTGGCTTTTATTTACTTCAGTTTTTGGGGTATAAGCTGTTTGAGTTGGTTTTCTATCATTTGAAAGAGTGCTGACTAATACACATGACAGAGTATTCAGTTATTTTGTATGGCTCCTGCTTCCCCACCATGTTGCTTCAAACTGAATGCCTTTCCCCCCTTGTTTATCTGTCCATCTCTTTAAGGCACAGCTCAAATACTCTCTCTTCTGGAATACCTACACAACCTTCCCCCTATCCCCAACAGAGTTGGTCCCCTTCTTGCCTCAGTTTCTGTAACATTTCTGTGAAGGGCCTTATAATACAGTGTCCTGATTATGTATCTTTTTATTTCTCAGTCTCCTCAGAGACTACAAGCAGCTGGAAGGCAGAGACCAAGTCTGTATCTTATCTACATTCTGATTGTCCAGAGCAAACCCCGAGAAACCACTGGGGGACAGAGCAGGTGATTGGTGCAGGCTGCCTTGCATTCAGGCACATGCCTACCTGGATGTAGGCCTTTTAGGAGGGGGTGGAGGACTCTGTTCCTGTAGTCTCAGCTATTCTTTCTCTCTTTCACTTCCTCTTAACACCCTGGTCTTGTCTTTTTACCAAAACAGTTAAAATTGGATGTCATACTTCTGGGCTCAAACACAGAAGGGCAAATCAACTGCCCTGTTGTTGGGCTCATAGGGATGGACCTGCCTGAGAAGGAGAGGGGAAGGGGCCAAGCCCAGCCAACCTGCCAGACCTCAGTCTTCCTACTCAAACACACCTTCAGCTGGACCCCATCTCTGGTTGCAGAAATAAGATCAACTGGCCTAGTCCTTACCTACAGAAGTCAGTGAAGTAGTGGAGACCTTCAAATGTCGGTGAGAAATCCGCTTGTGGGGACTGTGGGCTCTAAAAGACAGAACAGAATCATCTTGTTAAGGAAATTT
Organism: Manis javanica; assembly: GCF_040802235.1. Classification (NCBI taxonomy): domain Eukaryota; kingdom Metazoa; phylum Chordata; class Mammalia; order Pholidota; family Manidae; genus Manis; species Manis javanica. The sequence goes on from NC_133166.1 coordinate 31,481,825, forward strand.
GTCCACAGCTTATAAATAAGCAAGTAGATACCTGTACATTCTTTCAAAGTTGTCTAAGCTGAGGAACTTGTTAGAATTACAAATTCTCAGGCTCCACCCCAGACCTATTAGATCAGAAACTCTAGAGAGAAGGGTCCCAGACATCTGTGATTAAACAAGCACCCTAGGTGATTCTGAACCATTGCCTTTGGGAGATGGAACTTTGACTATTTACCATTTATTAGGGCTCAGACTCTGAGTGAACATCTAACTTGTTGAAAATTCTCAAAATGTGAATGATTGTCTGGTAGAGATGCAGATGATTTTTGCTGGGCAGGAAAGATAAATATAAGGTTTCATCCTCCTGTGAAACATTAACCTATTTTATATCTAATTTAGCAATCTTATTCCAGCATTCTTTCTCTCTCCACTGATTATATATGCATATCCATTTCTTATATCCTCCTTTGAACTAGTTTTGTTATCCTTATGATTCCCTCATTAATGAGTTAGAGAAATCTTTATATATCAGTATATATTTGTATAAGAATTATCTTTGTTAAGTTTTTGGAAATTATACTTAGGCAATCTCATTCCAGCTAGACCAGTGCATGGGCTATAGCTGTGTAAAACCAAGGCATGTGAGTCAGTGTCCCTCCCAAAGGATTATCTTCCAAAGACACAGGACCCACTTTGGCCAGCGGCAGGATTTCACTAAGACTCATCTTTCAGGTCTGTTTACAAATATCTGGGCAGTTATTAGAAGTAACTCCTCTGCTATGATTTGTCCTTTTCTCACAGGCTAGCAAAGTACAAAGAGCAAAATCCAGGAGAGGAAAATTAATTTGGGAGGGGGAGATAATGGAAAAATCCAAATGCTCTCTCCTATGTTGAAAACTTTCTTAATTTTATTTCATCAATATAATGATTGGCAAAGAAAATATTCATAAAAGAATACAGCTACCTAGTCCCCATGTGCTAGGAAATACTGTTCTTCACAGCGCAAAGTTTAGGCATATGGGATATACCTGTTGGCCAGGTTTTTGTCAGTTTCTCCTTCCAGTGAACTGACATCCCCACTCAGGACAATGGTGGGTGGACTGCAACGTATTCCTGCAGTGGGAGGGCCCTGGCAGTTTAGAACAAAAACATAGATGCAGTTAGGTTTGGGCTGGTGGAAGCTTCCAGGAGCAGGGAGTGGAACATTTAATCCAGCATCTTGACACTCAGAGACATCTTGATAAAGGTTGAATGTAGTTTATTGGGATTGTTTAGGAGAGAAAAAGGCCATTTTTCCTTCATTCCCCAGCAGGCATTCACTAAGGGTCCACTTTTCATGCACTAAGACTTGCTTACCTGTAAGGCATCCCGGGTTAATTCTCACTAACAGTCTAGGAAAAGAATGGTGCAGAGTCTTCAGGCTGTGGCCAGCCTGGCTGGGTAAGAGTGGAGACCAAGAGAAAAGGTGTTGGTACCCACAAACACCTGAGACTCAGTGACATTTGGGTAGTTGTGACATTTCAATAAAGGTGATTTGTTTGATGGGTAATGGAATATAGTTTAACTTTTGTAACTTTGTGAAAATGCTTATCTAAATAAATACACTTATCTGCGATTAGAACAAAATTATATGGTGATGAGCTGATCACTTGCTTTGTCCTCTTTTTGCATGTTCCCTCAGTTCCCATGTAAAATGGTCAAAGGTTGGCTCCAAGAAGGTTGTCCAAATAAAATGAAATGATGAATGTGTGTGTGCTTTGGAAGTGTCATATGGTTAGCGATTAATCACTATTGTCATTAAAATGAACGGGGGCTCTATGTAATTCTCCCCACCTTTTCTTCCCCAGGCTCCCCTGGTGGGAGGCCATCAAGCACTAGGGAGGCCACTCCAAGGAGCCAGTAGGGAAGCAGGAAGATCTTAGGTCATGGCATGGGGCCTGAGGACACATGAAGCAGTGTCCAGGGGAGTGCTGAGGTCAAGAAGGGGAAGCAGTGTGTCAACATGGCAGGTGACAGGATGGAGCTGGGGCAGGCAGGGCCAGGGGCATGTGTCCAGCTAAACAGGAGAGCCAGCAAAGAGAGAAGAATGGGAGGACTTTCTACTGCAGGGATTTTCTAGTGAACAGAAAGGGCTAAAATTTTTCTAGAGGCTTCTGTTCATAACTCTAAAAGGGCTTCTTACTTATGTGGTCTCTTAGATCTCAATCAGGGAATTAGCATCCTCTGAAGCCTGTTCTCTGATCTCAGAGCTGAGGGCCCATTTGCTGTGAGAAGTGTTTACAAGTTATTATATAAGTTACCAACATTTCATAATTGGAAGAATTCCCACAAAGGTCTGGATTTTCTGCTTGTCCTGAAAAACCAGGAGATGAAGCAATCATGGGTCTGCATTTCTGCAGAGGAACCCCTGGTTGGAATCAGCATGTAGTGGCCTGCTTCAATCATTTATGTTCCCTGCCTGGTCCCAAAGGTATCCGAGTTACTGCCTCTGTGGTACATGTTTCTTAACCTGTCTTGGTTTTCTGGAGCACAGAAGTTTGTGCTTAAAGCTTCCTCCACCCATGTCATCTTTTTTTAAACTTAACATAAAGTTTTTTAAACTTAATGAAAAGCTATACATATTTCATGTATATATCTTGATAAGTTTAGAGGTAAGTATATACCTGTGAAACCTTTACCACAATCTGCCATAAACCTATTCATCACCTTTAAAATTTTCTCATGCTGCAACCTTCTTCTTCTTTATTATTATTATTATCATTATTATTTTTATTATTATTATTACTGTGATAAGAACACTTATAAGATCTCTCTCCCTAGCAAATTTTTAGGTGTCATATACAGTATTGTTAACTCTAGGCACTATATTATACAAGTGATCTCTTGGACTTACCCATCTTGTATAACTCTCATGCCATCTTGATGGGGCTTCTTTCCATATGGCCTCATGGGTGACTGTCACCATGGAAATGTTAGTTGAAACACTAGCTGTGTTTATAGTATGTGTGAGCTTCCTTCCCTGGGTGGAATTTATTTCAATGGTGAAATTTTGAGCTCTAAAAATTACCCTTTTCATATTTATATTTTCTCTGGTGAACAAGAAAAAATATGCTTTGACTGAAGGGTTCATTATATCATATGGTTTCCGCCATCCCTTGGGGTAGGGCTTGCACAAATTCCCAGCAGCAGATAGATAGATCTACATAAAAGGGGCAGAAAAAATCAAACATTATTCCTGCATGTTGTGTTCTGAAAAGAAAAAAATTGTGGTGGTGGTGGTGGGTTTATAATATATACTCATTTCCAGTTTAATATATTTAGGTTGCTAAGTAAGTAGAATGAAGTTCATTTATCTATTTAATTTTATTGATACACTACTTATCTCCCAAAGCAATTTGAAGCAACCAACAATAAAATATAAGACATAAAAACATGAGACTATAAAAATGGGGAAGCAATTTGATAAATATAAACATCCCTAGAAAGAGAAATGCATGCTCCTTCTAATCATCCATGATTTGACTCTGAAGTTAAACTGTTTGACCTGAAACGTAATGAGGATGGGATCCACGTGGGTCAGGCTCTGAGAAAGATTGCTTTCAAGAACCGCTCAGCAGACAAACAAAAACGATATACAAAGAACTCCACTCTGCACCCTCACCTTTTAAAGGACATGAAAGGGGAACAAATCTTAACTCCCACGCTCACCTTTTCTCTCTTCTTTGACTCTTGACTTGCTTACCCTCTCCACAAAAATTTCTCTCTCCCTCTCCCTCCCTTTCTCCTTCTCTCCTTCCTCAGCTTACTCCTCCAGCTCCATCCAATTATTTATTATACATATAATTTTAATCTTTCTTTTTATGATTGACTCAGAAAAGTTTTCAAAAGTCTTATAGTCTAAAAGAGGAGTCAGTCTGTTAACATTTGTACATTATTATACTTTATCCTGTCTATTCATCCAGTGAACTTTTACTAAAAGCCTATGGTCTATGCTAGGGCCTAGGAAGACAAGCTGAACCAGGAAGTTAGCACGATGGGATGGGGAGTGGGGTGGAAGTACTCTCCCCCTAACCCCCCACCTAAGCAGCACTGAGGGCCTGGTGCTCTCAGTGTTGACCTATGAGGTGAATGGTCTGCAAGGCACTGGAGTTGCTGTTTTCTGGTGGCAGTTTTACCTGCCTCCTGGCTAAAGACCATTTAGTAGCTGCCATGCTGGGGCTGGGTTGAAGGCACCCTCACTCTGAGGAGGTATGGGCAGAGGTGCTTAAATAGAAAGACAGAAGCAAGTTACGGGTGGCACCTGCTAATCACATAGCCATGGACACACACAATTCAAAGCTGCTTAAAAACTAGGAGATACAAAGCAATTAGGCAGAAATCTTTTAATTCCCTGATGGAATGTCCTGGAATGTTCCTTACTCTCCCCTTCCAATGTGTACAAAATATATAGTAGTAAAGTTAGTGTTCTTTCCCTAGTCAGTTCAGAGAATGGTTGAGCAGGCTCTGGACAACTTCTAATTTTCTGCAAAACTGTTTTTGTGGGGAACATTCAGTCTTGTATGGGCTGTGTTTCACTCCAGCAGGTACTGGGGAAATGGTCATCTAGGAGAAACTTGGGATAATTCCAGGGGCCTTGTGGAGTGAATTCCACCAGGTTTTCATACAGTGTAAATACCCTTTCCTGCTCTTATTCTGAGGTGCCATACAGAAGGCAGTGCCTCAAGAAAGCTTGTAAGACAGTGTATCTAAAATAGAGCCTGCCAGGAAGTTACTTACTGGCTTTGGGACTTCAAGAGCCCCAGACTCAGGAGCCACACTAATTCATGATACAGCTTCTTGCTTACTGTGTGACCTTTGCAAAGTTATCTTGCCTCTCTGTGCCTCAGTTACCTCATCTGTAAAATAGCAATCTCACAGGGTATTTATAAGAAACAGGTTGATATGGAAATAGGATTGCCATATAAAATAGAGGATATCCATTTATATTTGAATTTCAATAAATAATGAATACATTTTTAGTATAAGTAGGTCCCAAATATTGCATGGGTACAACTATATTTTCATTTGCTAAATCTGGCAGCTCCAGACGGACAGCTCTTGAAAGGGTACTTGGCACCTAGGAAGTGTTCAATAAGTGTCAGATGTTCTATTATTCTAACCTTTGGGACTGAATTAATTGCTCTGGAACTTGGTTTTGAGGAGATTGTTGTTCTTAGTTTTGAGTCATTTGGAGTTAAATTAGGAGGGCCTTGCTGGTCTGGTCATGGAACCACAGAGCATCTTCCCTGGGACACTGACCATGTGAGCCTGTTATCAGTGCCTCCGGGAGAAGCCCACCTCCAAGGCCACCTTCACCTGGCTCCACTCCCTTTCTTATCATCTGTTTCTTAGATCAAATATGTCTGCTTTCTGTTGGTTATAGACATGAGAAGCAAAGGAACAAATGTGGGTAGACAAAAGTGACACTTACTTACTCAGACCTACTGCATGTGAGGCCCTGTTCCAGACACTTCCCATGTATTTCTCATTTATTTTTCTTGGCAACTCTGCAAATGATGCTCACAATACCCATCTACAAATTGGGGATGATTATACCTCCTGACCTCATAGGATTGTGAAGAGGAATTGAGAGGAGCAAAGTGAAGACCCTGAGTGTGGAGTAGGTGACTGATTCATTTCTTTTCTCACCTCTTTTTTCCCATTTCAATCCACCTTACCAATGAAGAAATGTACTTGTCCTGGGCTGTGCAGCTGTTATATAGTGGAAGAGACTAAATACCAGGCCTGTAGACCTTCCTACCACACCTCACTATTCTTACAGTTGTTCCCACTGCGCTCGCCTCCCCTGGTGTCCTGAGGGCCTCTGACACTCCTCTCTTATTCTTCCAAGCTGCACTCTCCCTCACAGTCCCTTTCCTCCAGGAAGCCCTTGAACCAGCTCCAGGCTTGAGGAAAGATAGCAAGGGCAGCCCTTTACCTTTCCAGGGGTCCAGCCTCCCCAGAGATCCATTTCCCTTCCCTGGAGTAAGCTGAGCACTGGGGGGCTGGGCCATCTCCTGGCAAGCTCACCCTATAATAAACCAGCAAGTCACATTTTGTTCTCCTTAAATAAACCTTATAGAAACATTTAAATGTTTATTTCACTCATAAAGTTCCAGGAATGCACAAGTTTCCTAACTGCCTGGGCACAGGGTTAAATATAGGCCAGTGTTAAAGACGGGAATATTGTCTTCCTTTCCCCAATGTCACATGACTAAGCCTGGGTTAGGAAGCTCTAAGCAACAGCCGGAGCCCCAGCCCCAGCCCCAGCCCCAGGCCAGGTGAGAGTGGAGAGTTTAGCTCCTGCACTTGAGCCCTGGCAGGCAGCATGGGAAAGAAGGACCCTACCGGAAGGCAGTGTGAGGCAGCTAAGTGTGGGAGGCCTAGACTAGAGTCCCACCAGGGTGACCTAAGTACTTTATTTAACTTTTCTGAGTTTTGTGTTCTCAAATATGATATGGAGCTGACAATCCCCATTTTCCAGGCTTGTTTTAAGGATTAGACAAGATAGCGCAATAATAATGAGGAGGAGGAGGGTGGCAGTAGAGGTCGGACCTTGTGGTGGCTGTATCCCCAGGGCCCACTGTCATGGGCTGAAAGGCAAACAGCGACAGCCTCTGTGGAAAGGCGCCCTGGCCACAAAAGGGAGTTAGTGTTCTTTTGACAGGATAAAAGGACTCTCTGGGGACTTACAAGAAAATGATTATTCCAGCAGCAAGTCCTAAGAGCATGGGAGAGAGCAGAAATACTTCTGCTGAGGTCTGCTGGAGGGGCTCCTCCCTGCCAAATAGTGAGGACCAGTTCCCTGGCTCTCCAAAGCCTCCCCTGTACGTCCCGAACCTGCCATTGGTGGACTCATTGTCCACTTTATTCCTAGAAGCCAGGGACCACAATCACTGGATTATTCTGCCTTCTTCAACACTGTTTTTACTCTCATGCCAATGGACTTCAGGAGTGTGGAAGTGCACACCATGTCTATAGCCTTCATGGAGAGTGTATCACCCGGCCAGCCAGCCATTCATCCATCATTATCTTCTCTCCTCCCCTCTGTTTTCCTAACACAGTTCCTCCATCCATTTCTTCCTCCTTTCAATTCAGACATTTAGTCATCCAGCCAGCCAGTTATCCACTACCCAGTCACATAACCATCCATCCATTCACTATTCTGCTCATCCACCTATCTATCCATCCATCCATCCACTTACCCATCCCTCTATCCTCCCATTCATCCATCCATCCATCCACCCATCATTTATCCATCTATCCATCATTTCCTGAGTTCCCACCACATGCTAGAGCCTATGATGAGAACAAGAGATACACATGTGAAAGACACAGTCCTTAACCCTAAGTAGCTCACATGCCGTCTGACAGGGAAATCAGAGAAACAAAAAAATAAAAAGCTACTCCACTGCTCACAATTAGAAATAAGGACAAATCATTGTAATTTACATCCCTGACCATCTGTAATGAGCAACATTTCTAAACACTTTCTGCTTTGTTCTAGGCACTTTCACAACTATAACTTCATAGTCCTTACTCTGTGACCACAACACTAGAAGCCATCCTGTTGCAACTGTCCTCTTATCCTTTCCAATCTTCTTTATCGTAGAGGTTGGAGCATCAAGTACCTGCTTCTGATGGCCAGGACACCCCTGGTGTCCAGGACTCTGGCTTTGTGGCTGGGTGGGGTCAGGGAAGACACAAAGCTGGCAGGAATGCCTCAGCAGGAAATGGGCTGGAATCTCTGCTCAACTATGACATAACTATGTGACCTTTGACAATTATATATCCTTGCAGAGACTCTGTTTCTTCTTATTCTATAAAATAGATATAATAATATCTACCTTGGAGGGGGGAGACCACGTAGATGTCTTCAGTATCTTGTACATCAGATCCTAATGCTTTACTGATAATTTGTTTGATGGTATTTCATTGAAGACCTTAATTGAGGCTATTCTTACAAAGGGTATGATGAGATAAGTGGAAATGAGGTCAGAGAGGATGAATTCAAGATCCTCAACTTGAACATTCAAGATACTGCCTGGTTTCTAGTGATTGCAGTGTACTTACCTTCCTCAGTTTTCTCATCTGTAAAATGGGAGAATCTACCCCTTAGAGTTCTTATAAGGGACTACATGCAAAACGTAGAGCAGAAACTGTCACATAAAAAGCATGGTATGAGGGTTCTCACTAGAGGAGTTGGGGGGGGGCGTGGTTCCTCAAATCACCAGGTTCCAAGTGTTTTACATGCATTATCTATTATGTCTTCCTCTCTTTACTGACTGATAACTGATTCTTTGGATCCTAAACCTTTTTTCCCAGTAGGGGAAACATGCATTTCCAAGGGTTCCTTTAGGGAAGAGTGGACAGAACCCCAGTCTGCTAACCAGTGAAGACAGGGCCTGAACAGCCAAGGGCAGATAAAATTGAGAGAAATGCTGGTAATCTGCCTTACAGAGTAAAGCATTCTGTTAAACTCTAGACATTCCTGGGATGGCATAGAACAAGAATCCCCCAATTGCAAATCAGAGAGAGTCATAAGAGAATGTGAGAGCGAATGAAATCAGAGAGAATTGTCATTCCATTGCAAATCCACCAGGGAAGTGAACTTCCTGGGAGTGGGAACTTGGTTAGTTGGTGCTCAACAAACATTTGTTGAATGAATTCAATAAGCACTTATTAAGTTGAACTCAATTCCATATTTATTGAGTACCAACCACATGTAAGTGAATAGTTGTCTCTTCCCTATGTGTTCAAACAAACTCTATTGCCATATAATAAGATACTATCAGACTAAAAAGAAGGTAAAAAAATTCTAGTCCAGTTTCCTCAGCTTATTGCCGTGAGGCAATGGATCCAGACCTTGCTACTTCCTTTTTATGTGACTTTGGACAACTGGCTTAACTTCTCCAAGCCTTAGCTTCCTAATCTGTAAAACAGGTATAGTCATTTCTAACCTATATAACATTACGAAGGTTTTCTGAGATAATGAGTGTGAAGAGTTTAGCCTAGAACACAACAGGAGCCCCATGTGTTAGTGTCTTTCCCTGCATTTGGATATGATACATAACTGCTCTGAACTTCCAATTCCCTGAGGATGGTAATCTCTGTCCACACAGTGGTGTTAGAAGATCAAATGCAATAATACATGTGAAAACTTTTTCTAAACTGTTTTGTGCTGTTTTAGGCACTGAGCACCTACTATAATGACTATTTTGCTTAGCATTTTATATATATGATTCTGGTAATTAAAGTCAAGCTGCCTGGGTTTGAATCTAGTCTCAACCACTGAGCTGTGAACCTAGTACATAATACTTTTCTGGGCTTAAAGTCTTCATATGTAAATGGAAATAACAAAAACACCTACTTCAAAGAGGTATTTTGAAAATTAAATGAGATAAATTATACAACAAGCCTAGCACAAGGCCAAGAGCACAGTAAGGGTTCCTTAAAGGCTCACTGTTGTTAGTGGCTATTACTGTCATGCTTGGCTTATAGATGAGGAAACTGAGGCAAAATGAGTAACACATCCAGGGTCATATTCAAGGATATGAAGGCCAGCTCTTTCCACTCTGCCACACTTCTTATATTTGGTGTTCCTGTGGAGAGTTTCCTGTACCTTTTGAAACTTCCTGGCTGCTTGGAGAACCCAGCTTGATACCTTTCTCTTTTAAAAGAACAGCCAAGCAGGATGGGCTCTGAGTGCAGCCCACTGTCTAGTGAAGGTAGGCCAGGATGGTTCTCTTACTATGCTGACACAAATAGGGAGAGAATTCCAGATTTATTATGATGACAGCTACCATGTTTTCCAATTTGGGGCCAAAAGAGGATGAGGCCCAGCAGCTTCATGGTCAGAGAGGTTCTAAGAGCTCCACCAGCAGATGCCTTCCTGTTGGGGCCACACATAGATGGCTGCTTCTCCAGAGCACACTCCAATCTGATTTTCAGTTAATTAAAAAGTGAGGGAGCATCCATTCATGATAAAAACTCTCAACAAAATGGGTATAGAGGGGAAGTACCTCAACATAATAAAGGCCATATATGATAAACCCACAGCCAACATCATACTTAACAGCGAGAAGCTGAAAGCTTTTCCTCTAAGATCAGGAACAAGACAGGGATGCCCACCCTCCCCACTGTTATTCAACATAGTACTAGAGGTCCTAGCCACGGCAATCAGACAAAACAAAGAAATACAAGGCATCCAGATTGATAAAGAGGAAGTCAAACTGTCACTATTTGCAGATGACATGATATTGTACATAAAAAACCCTAAAGACTCCACTCTAAAACTACTAGAACTAATATGGGAATTCAGCAAAGTTGCAGGATACAAAATTAATACACAGAAATCTGTGGCTTTCCTATACACTAACAATGAACTAGCAGAAAGAGAAATCAGGAAAACAATCCAATCCACAATTGCATCAAAAATAATAAAATTTTTGATTTAGGAATAAACCTAACCAAGGAAGTGAAAGACTTGTACCATGAAAACTATAAGACACTCTTAAGAGAAATTAAAGAGGACACTAACAAATGGAAACTCATCCCATGCTCTTGGCTAGGAAGAATTAATATTGTCAAAATGGCCATCCTGTCTAAAGCAATCTACAGATTCAATGCAATCCCTATCAAAATACCAACAGCATTCTTCAGTGAACTGGAACAAATAGTTTTAAAATTCATATGGAACCACAATAGACCCTGAATAGCCAAAGCAATCCTGAGAAGGAAGAAAAAAGCACAGGAGATCTCACTTCCCAACTTCAAGCTCTACTACAAAGTCACAGTAATCAAGACAATTTGGCACTGGCACAAGAACAGAGCCACAGACCAGTGGAACAGAATAGAGACTCCAGATATTAACCCAAACATATATGGTCAATTAATATATGATAAAGGAGCCATGGACATACAATGGGGAAATGACAGCCTCTTCAACAGCTGGTGTTGGCAAAACTGGACAACTACATGTAAGAGAATGAAACTGGATCATTGTCTAACCCCATACACAAAAGTAAATTTGAAATGGATCAAAGACCTGAATGTAAGTCATGAAACCACAAAACTCTTAGAAAAAAACATAGGCAAAAATCTCTTGGACATAAACATGAGTGACTTCTTCATGAACATATCTCCCCGGGCAAGGGAAACAAAAGCAAAAATGAACAAGTGGGACTATATCAAGCTGAAAAGCTTCTGTACAGCAAAGGACACCATCAATAGAACAAAAAGGTATCCTACAGTATGGGAGAATATATTCATAAATGACAGATCCAATAAAGGGTTGACATCTAAAATATATAAAGAGCTCATGCACCTCAACAAACAAAAAGCAAATAATCCCATTAAAATATGGGCAGAGGAGCTGAACAGACACTTCTCCAAAGAAGAAATTCAGATGGCCAACAGACACATGAAAAGATGTTCCACATCGCTAGTCATCAGAGAAATGTAAATTAAAACCACAATGAGATATCATCTCACACCAGTAAGGATCGCCACCATCCAAAAGACAAACAACAACAAATGTTGGTGAGGTTGTGGAGAAAGGGGAACCCTCCTATACTGCTGGTGGGAATGTAAATAAGTTCAACTATTGTGGAAAGCAGTATGGAGGTTCCTCAAAAAGCTCAAAATAGAAATATCATTTGACCCAGGAATTCCATTTCTAGAAATTTACCCTAAGAATATAGCAGCCCAATTTGAAAAAGACAGATGCACCCCTATGTTTATTGCAGCACTATTTACAATACCCAAGAAATGGAAGCAACCTAAGTGTCCATCAGTAGATGAATGGATAAAGAAGACGTGGTACATATACACAATGGAATATTATTCAGCCATAAGAAGAAAACAAATCCTACCATTTGCAACAACATGGATGGAGCTACAGGGTATTATGCTCAGTGAAATAAGCCAGGCAGAGAAAGACAAGTACCAAATGATTTCTCTCATATGTGGAGTATAAGAACAAAGCAAAAACTGAAGGAACAAAACAGCAGCAGAATCACAGAACCAAAGAATGGACTAACAGTTACCAAAGGGAAAGGGACTGGGGAGGATGGGTGTGAAGGGAGGGATAAGGGTGGGGAAAAAAAGAAAAGGGACATTATGCTTAGCATGTATAATGGGGGGAGGGGTCATGGAAGGGCTGTGCAAAACAGAGAAGACAAGCAGTGATTCTATAGTATCTTACTATGCTGATGGACAGTGACTGTAATGGAGTTTGTGTGGGGCACTTGGTGATGGGGGTGTCTAGTAAACATAATGTTCCTCATGTAATTGTAGACTAATGATACAAAAAAAAAAAAGTGAGGGTGGTAGTGGGAGCAGCGATGGTTAGTTGAGTGCTGCCGTGATCTTAAGTCAAGAGGACACTGCTACATAACAGGGATAAGCTCTAATCTCTGTCTAGAGGATCAGAAAGTGCATAAAAAGGAGGCACTTAAGGAAACCTGGAGTGAGAGTAATTTTGAATAGCATGGTGGTCTGCGTTTCTAGGAGTCAATGTGCATCGAAGCACATCTGGCTGAAGGAGAATGGAGAAGGTGACTGCACAGGATGGGGTAGGGCCGGCATAGGACAACAGGCAGAAGGGGTCTGGGAAGAGAGTGCCACAAGCTGTGGTGCTTTGCGGTTTGCATGGCAATGAGTTCTGCAGGGCCCAGGTCAGCCCTGTCAGACAAGGACTTTGGAAGAACAGGACTGGGTCCCCTCGGCCCAGGCATGAAGAGCTCTCACAGAGGATCCCAGAGACAAAACCAATGGTACTTAGGCAGGATAAAGACTAAGTGTGTGGTCTCCAGAGCAGGCTCCCTGGGTTCAAATCCTGGGCCTGTCACTTATAAGCTGTGTGACCTTGGAGGAAGGTGTTTAACTTCTCTGTGCCTCAGTTTCCTCAGAATGAATGGGGAAGATACCTACCTCATAAGGTTGAATGGAAGTTAAATGAGTAAATATGGTAAATTAGTAAATAGTAAGTAGTTAGCTTTTATTATTAACAGCTTTGTGGACAATGGAGCTCGGAGGTCCCACGGGTTGTATACTGGGGATGCTGGAGCAGAAGATGTGAAATAAGTGAGGTCTTCTTATGAGAGTTCACATGACCTGCCCCTGGGATCCTCCAGAAACTCTTAGAGGAGGATGGGGGTGTCTCTCGGTGGAAGCTAGAGCCAGTGAAAATTGAGCTCTTACAGCTAAAATGAGCCTCTGCCTCCTCAGGTTTGCAGGGCACTTCTGAGGAAGCCATGCTGTCCCAGTGAGTCGACTTTCTAACATGGCTGCTGGTTACAGGCCAGGAAATCATTGGTGCCCTGGTCACACTGCCTCTGGGGTCTGGGACCAGGTCTAGTGCCCCTAGGTGAGGGGGAAACAGGCTGGTATATGCCTAGAGGAGGGGCTGGGGGAGGATCTGAATACTGTCATGGGAGCAAAGCCTGGAGGAACTGTTGGAAGAGAAACTTGGGATGATGCAGAAACTGCCTTCCTGCATCGGCAGGTTTTCCCCCCACTACAGGCCGCTGTGGGAGGTAGAACTGAGGGAGAGTGTCAGTGGAGGCAGGCTCCAGCTTGACCAGGAAGCAGAGCTGGCCAACCATTGCAAAGGCTTCCTTGAAAGGTGGAAACTTATGGAACTACTACTACAGATTCCCAAGACCCACTCCAGGAGACTCAGGTTCAATAGGTCTAGATGGCAGAAGAATCTGGAATTTAACAAGAAACGAGGTGACTAAGGACTCATGCTATTCAGAACTTTGTCTGCCTTGGAGGAAGGGGCTTAGATTTGATTTGAGGTCCCTACTAGCTCTGGCAGTCTGTCATTCTGTGATCCCCTAAAGTCGTGGGCTTGTGTCCTGACAGCTTTTATTGCTGTCTGAACCATTTGGTTACAGGCTCATCCCTTGAGCCCTTCCGGTTCAAGGACCAGCTCAAATACATGCTCAGGACAGAGCCTCACCAAGTGCATTGTTCAGAAGCTTTATTTCTTTGTGGATTTTGATTACAGCTTCTGATTAGGCACCTCAAAAGTGTGTGTGTGTGTGTGTGTGTGTATACACAGGAAGAAAAGCAGGATCAGCTTTTGTGTTTTTGTGTGAGTAGGCCTTAGTTCATTCTTGTGTCGATGATGGGAAATAAGGGTTGGGACTAGAGGAACCAGAAGGAGGGCTGGACCCCGGGCAGCTGTCAACTAAAAGGATGCATTATTCTCTGCCTGCTTCACGGGGTGGGAATTCATACGGCACCAGGAATTCCAATTGAGTCCTCCTGGTCAGTCTTGCTTTTCTGGCTGTCTAGCTTCCACTGCTCCTAGGGACTTGGGCTCCAGCCCCTGGAGCCTCCAGCCCAGCTGGAGACTGTGACTGCCTGAGAAGCCCAAGGCAAGTCTTCTGATGGGTATAAGTAGGGAGACACTCTTCATTGTTGATGCCCATGGGCTCCTGGGGAACAAGGGAGGCTAGTACCTGTCAGTAAGGGCAGAGAATAAAACAGTACTAAATATGACATGGCTTTCAGTCTGGGGTGAAACGTGCCCTAGCTCCATGGTCCCCAAGGCCAAAGAAGGCACTCAAGACTGAGCTGAACAGAGTGGCAGCCACTAACACTTCCCCGGAGGAAGAGATCAGGAACCTGAGGCAAGTTAACAGGCTCACGTGAGTTTTCTTGACCAGGATGTAGAGTAGCTGTAACACAGGCCCAGCTTGGTCTTACTCCAGAGTCTACATTCTTAAGTCCTGTGCTAATGGTCCTCCCTCTCAGGACTTGAGCATCCTGGCTCCAGCTCACCTGATTTCCTCATGGATCCTTCTCCAGCCAGGCTCTGGCAATTCAGAGGCTATTGGTACTGCAAACAGTCCTTTATTGTATGGAGTTTCCATGAGCACAGAGACAGAATCACAGCATTTGAAGAAGCTTCAGAGATCATAGAGGCCCAACCCATCATGTTATAGAAGTCTGGTTCTGACTCACAGGGACAGTGAACTTGTGGGGATCTGGGATCTGGAACTCCTGCTGTTCAACTAAGTCTCCCTGATCCTTGACTGTGTGGTGAACTCATGGATGCCTCCTCCTGTTTGGCCATACCTAGAAA
The DNA here is from genome assembly GCF_040802235.1 of Manis javanica. Lineage (NCBI taxonomy): Eukaryota > Metazoa > Chordata > Mammalia > Pholidota > Manidae > Manis > Manis javanica. The sequence continues at coordinate 31,496,940 of NC_133166.1, forward strand.
TTCACCCTGACCCAGTGGAATGCACCTACATGAAATTTGAAGTCATGATGGTCAGAAAGGCCAACTGGCTTATGTGCTGTTTTGCCTTGTATCTCCTGAGGAGAGGATTACAGGATCTTTTACTTAGACAGGTTTGTAACCAAGAGGAACAGAACTCAGTGTAAAAAATTTCTTTACTGAGAATGGAGCTGCATCTTTGCCAATCTTTGATTTTTAGTTTTTTAAAAGAATACTTGTCTTCTTGGGGCACAAGGCATGGCAGCTGCTTGGGGGAGCTGTCTAGGAATCAAGAGCTAGATTTTGCATCAGAATCTGGCTTAAGGGCATCATCATTGTTAGTGAAGTGGAAGGGGCTAGGAATGACCATGGCAAGAAATAGTCCAGGGCTGGGGATTAGGGATGCTACTGGGACAGAACCCAGGAAAGTCATGACCTGAGGAGAGGAAGCAGTCACATTTGAATCCAGATGTGGGTGTTTTGCTCTGTGTTGTCATTTCCTTCTGTAATCTCCAAGCTATTGGGAGATTAACCAACTTTTTGTTGGCTAAACCTCATAGTCCACTGTTAGAAGTGCTTTGGGGTAATTGAAAGTGTCCACGCTTGGTGAGGAGCAACAAAAGGAAAGAGGCAGCAGAAGAGCACTCAGTTTGTGGGGGGCCCGACATCATGCACAGAGGGGCAAAGGAGCAACCTGGAGCCTCTAAAAGCAACTGACAAGCAGTTCCCATCGAGGCACAAGATATTCCTGGGGAAGAGACTCAATAAAACTCTGAGCTGGCTGCCTGCAGCCAAAGGCACAGGGGCTCGGTGCACTGTCATGTAGAAATTCGAGGACCATCTCGATCCCTCCAACTGAGGATATGGAGCTAAAAGAGGCCATTCTTTTCCAAGTATTTATTATCTAAGTTCCCACAGCTGTAATGTGTAAGAAAATAAATGTCATCATAACATGAAAATACTCACTAATCTGCTTACTTATCAAATTAATGCTCAATCATACATTCTTCCCTCACTTAACCAGTGCCTGTCCCTTCTGGCTGAGGTCAGCAAGGATGACTGTTGGATGTAACTGGAGGTCCAAGATCGGTACAAACCAACTGCAAGGCTCATGAAGTCAAAACAGTGGAAAACTTCATGTGCCAGGTCTTGGACCAGTGATGAGTGGACGGAGATGGATCAGTTAAAAAACGAAGGAAAAAATCATGAGGATGAGGTAATAGAGCTTCTTCACAAGAGAATGATTTCAATGTTGAGGGACTGGAAGAGGTCCTTGGGAAAATAAATGAAGCCCTTAAATATCAAGCAAAGAATCTCTTAATAAAGGTGCTATGAAGTAAAATGTAAAGGATGTGGTCCATGTGAACAGATTATTTTGTTGGTATGGAAATTAAATATGCCAACTCCAAAATCCACACACTTCATTAATTCTTTGTTCATTCTAAAAAGTAGCATATACTCTATATTATGTTACTTTGTGATAGGTATAACTAAAAATAACTTGTTTTCATAATTTTCTTTGTATAATACAATCTCAATGATACACTTTAACTATCTTCATCATTTCCTTTTTTATAATACAATTTTGCTGAAAATCTTTTCCACTTTTAACTGTGAAATTTTGATCTTCATTTTAAGTGGACTCAGTAAAAATGACCTTTTGCTGGTGCTGGTGCAAGGTGTATGACCCTGACATGACTAGGCCTTCTGTGCTGATGGTTCTCCAGGTCTTTCTCCATTCTAGGAGGGTACCTACTTGGGGTGGTTTGACTTTCCAGGAGGCCTCAGTCATACACAGCCTAGGAGTTTCTACTCTCAGGATTCATGGGGGCCTCAGTCAATTCAATGAACTTTGGGTATTTATTCCTCAGTGTAAAGCCACACACCTTACCCAGGTGCCCACTGCAGCCTGCACAGGCTGTCAGCAGCACTCTTGCTAGGCCAGGTACCATGGCCTCAGCCCAAAATGCTTGGCTTGGGCCCAGCCAAGCAAGCTGCAGGCAAGGAGGGCACTTACTTGGCTGGCAGGGCTCTGGGCTGCCTGTGGCTCTCCGGGGGGCTCCTCATCCTCAGGAATGTGGGGCATGGCAGCCTCCTGGCAGGAGTGGCCACGTATGCCTGGAAGTTCCTCTGCGTCAGCCCCAAAGATGCTCCAAGAGGCCTGGGCTCCGCAGGCTGAGGAGACGCCAAAAGGACAAGTCAAATCCGTTCCTATCCCTGATCCAAGCAGGGTTCAGTTTCCAGGAGCTATGAGCCAGAGAGAGCCTGCCTGAGTTTGCATCAACACCGGAGGTTGGACTAGGCTAGGAGAGGGCATTTGGAATAGCATTTCCTCCTGTTCGCTGGCTCTGTTTATAAAGTTAGACATGACCTTAGAGATTTTGCATCTAATTTGGTCCTTAAAGTAAACACAGCTATCCCAGAAGGGAGAAAAGTGCTTCAGACTCCTCAGAGCCATAGCTTATGGCAGACCTCCATTAGGATCAGATATGTACCCATGTACCATTTATTGAGCACCTACTAAGTTCCAGGCACTATCTAGGAGCATTGCCAACACCACCTCATTTAATCCTTGTGATGACCTCTTATACAGGTATTAATTTTCATGTCTTATAGATGAAAGAACCACTTCTGAGAGTGGCAGCACTTGCCCAAATCATGCAAAAAAAAACTAGCATTTAAATCCAGATCTTCCCGATTTTGAGGCCAGGGCTCCCTTCCAGTATACCACACAGGTTTGACTGGGTCAGGGAAGAGGGAAGGATAATATTTCCTGACTTCTTGTCCCATTAATGACCTCACACCCTTCAGGAACTCTTCTGACCTTTAGTATGGGCTCTCTCACTCAAGGATAGCCCTCATTGGTCCTGCCAGCCTGGTAAAACCATGTTTTTGGAAGGTCAGCTAAGGTGGATCTCATGTGACTTGTGCAGTGCTTACCCCCATCTCTGATTACTTTCCCAGAAGCCAGGTTTATCCCATCCACATTGGATAGCAACCTTGAGGCCTGGCTGGGATTAACCCCAAAAACATAATCTCATCTATCTCACCAGTGATTGGTTCAGGGATAGGTAATAGATCCAGCATAAGCTAATGAACACACAGCAGTGTTCTGGGACCCAGGTGCTTTATCTTCTGGGTGGTGGAGTGTGCAGATGTCAGATCTAGTGCTGCTGCCACCATTTTGTTTCCATGAGGTAAGCAAGACTCAAGATAAAACTGACACACTCGGAGGGGACAAAGCCAAGATACAGAGAAAATAACCTAGAGTTTTGATGGAAAAGTTCATCTAAAGCCTGAACTCTTTCTAGGCTGGCCAGTTACATGAACAATTACATATTTTAGTGTTTAAGTCAGCTTTGGTTGGGTTAACTTATACCTACTTGTACCAACTTTTAACTACTAACTACTGTTACTTGTAACTACCAGTTGCTCTTTCATGTGTCTTGTCAGTCAAGAGGCCTAGGACCATGATCTCTCCAACAGACCTGAACTACTGAGTCTAGGTCCTCTACTTTCTCTTAAAATTAAGACTAGTAATGTCAGGTCTCCACTTGGACATTCAGGATAACTGTAGAAAGAGCACAAGCTTTGGAACATATACCTGGATTTGAGTCCCCACTCTGCCATACTAGCTATGTGACCTTTTACATTGGTTTCACCTCTGAGCCTTGGTTTCCTTATTAGGGGAACAGAGATAAGAATGCCTCCCGTGCAGGGTTGTTTCAAGGATGGAATGATATAGACCACCCAACATGGAGTAGTAGGTGCTCCCAGAGGCCACCTGCATGGAGGTCTGCAGCCCAGGAAGCTTGGCTAGAGTCCAGAGGCCTCTGTCTGCCCACTTCCCAACCTTATACTCCTTCAGATTCCCTTCCCTTTTCCTAGTAGGGTGGGAAAGGACCTGCAGAACCCCAAATCAGCTCTATCAGATAATAGATGAAAACTACTGGATGCAGATGTTATCCTCAGACTGTCCTCAGCCACAGCCAGGGGGCTGCTGGGATACACGGCAGGAATAGAAGACACTGTCATTTACTCTGTAGGAACATAGTACCTACTATGTCGTGGATCATATGCAAGGTGCTGACTGCTAGAGGCTGAAGGAGGAGGAGTCAGAAAGCCCTACCACTTTCATGATTCTAGATATTCTTTCTGTCCCCAGAAAAAGCTCAGAAAGGACCCAGAGCAAGAATGCTACAGGTAGTGTCAGATCTGGCACCAGCCACAGCTCTGATGGACAATGCTACCCAATGTACACACCTCTGACTGAGCTCCCTAGGCAGGCAAAGGGCCTGATTCATTATGAATAACCAGAAGATTCATTTAAAAATGCTTGTTGATCTTTAGCCTTGGTAGTTGGCCCCTATGATCACCATCTTGACTTTGGTCACTCTCTGCAATAGAAAGGTAGCCCCTTTCAACACTGAAACAGTTAGGGTGACCCCTGCTGGTTAACCCAAGAAATCTCACCTCAAGTAGAACATCCATGAACTGAGTGATTCATTTGCCGCAAACACCTACTACCAGGTGTTGGTGATTTAAAGATGCTGAAGATGTGGTCTTGGCTCTCAGAAAGCACAGAGACCAGTGGTGGGAGGCAGTAGGAAAATAGTATAATGGAGTAAATACCTTTGAAAGTGTGAAGTTGCAGGATCCCAGAAAAAGGTCCTTCACTATGGAAACTGAGGCAAGTGGGATATAGTTTTAATAAAGATTCCACATAAGAAATGGTGTTTGAGCTGAGCCATGAACACAGAAGTGCTGAATGGAATTTCTATGAATGGAATAGCTGGAGGCCTAAAGGAAGAGGTGAAACCCTACTGGATAGATTTAATCTGGCTCTCTGGAATAAGAGCTATGGAGCCATGGCACTCTGTGTCCCCCACTACCGAGTGTTTACTGTACAAATAAATTGAGCACCAGGTTTCCCCAGAGATGAGTAATTTCTGTCACTTTTACTTGGACTTCAGCAGCAGTAACATCACTGGCTCTGGGCAAACTACATGGTAACAGAGGTTGATGGTAGAAAAGAATATCCACAGACCCCAATTCTACCAGGGAAGTTGGCTACATCTCCCAAGAAACCTCCTAAAATGATGTGTGATGTATGTGCAGGTGCACGCTGTCTTAATAAGAGTATGGTTTCTAAAATATGGAAGGTGACCATTCTACTTTCCTTTATGTATTAATCTCAACAAAATATATGTGCTCTGAATGCTATGAAGGATTTAGATAAACTGGGGCATATTTAGAAAGGGGAAGCAACATGCAGAGGGATAGAATTTATCTTTAAAGAACTAAAGACCTTTACCCTGGAGAAGAGAAAGTGTGGGGAGAAATAAAATCTCTTCTCAGATATTTGAAACTCATTTCTGTATTTCTGTTGTCTCCAAAGGATAAATGCATGACCAATAACTGAAAGGTCAGATCAAGGCAAGGGAAAACTCTCTAGTAGTTGAAACCACCTGAGGATGAAACAGGCTTCTCTTTAAGGTAATGAGCTCTGGACTCCTGGGAGAGTTCCAGCAAAGGCTGGGGCAAGAATCATAGGATTCCTAAATTCACTTCAGCGGCCTTTTCAATCTTGAGAGTCCTTGAAATCCTGGGATCTTCCTAGTCACAACACACCACAGACATGATGGTCCCATCCCATAGGATTCAGGATCATAGTGTTCCAAAGTCACATCTGAAACATCTTCTTTTCTGACCTTTCACTTTCCTCCACCTCCTGCTCCTCAAGAAAGACCTGAAGTCAGTCCCTGGGTCAGAAAGCAAAGTAAAACAGAAGCCAATTAAGTGAGGCAAGCACAAAGAGATGTCAGCTGCTACAGGATAAAGCAGAGTGGAGGCTGGCTGAGGTCCCACACTTGACAAGACAGGATCGCGTGCTCCTCGGGGAGAGCCCTGGCAGTCCTGCCTGCTGAGGCCATTCCCACGCTGCTTCACCCCATTTGCTTTCCCTCCGATCCTTTATTATAAACTCACTGCTTAAAATAGCAAGGTAAAAGCAGAGTCCCTCCCCCAGGGTGACATCTGGGTTCCGTTGGAGCTCACGGGCACACAGAACTCGGATCTATTGTAGCAGAGTTAGGAATACAATCTCCAGGAAGTGGTGATCTAGAGCACTGACCCATAAAAGGAAAAAAATATTTAGGAATGTTTGGTCTCCGAGCTGCTCTTTCTTTAACCCATTTTCAGGGCTCTTGTTGCTGCCTCTCCAGCCTGGTCAGTAAAGGGTTAGGTGGGTCATTGCCAAAAGCCAATCAGCAATTTGAACTCTACTCATTCGGCCCACAGCCAATGAAGCAACATACAGCTTGGCCCATTTTACAGGAAGGAAAACTAAGGTGCAGAGAAGGGATGCAACTAGACTGGGTCCAGTTACTTTTGTACTTGGCACAAATTATCTAAGCTTCTGCTGGGATATCTGTCCAATCATTTGTATAATTGAAAAGGCCAGAAGTCTCTAAAAGTCCCTAAACCATATATAAATATTTTATCTGTCCCTGGCCATGCTCATAAAAGAAAACAAATGAATATACTTTTTTTCATTCTTTCATTCATCAGATAGTTCTAGTTTGCCTTCTGAGTACTGGATACTATGCTAGGTGTATTTCAAGTGCTATCTTGTTTAACCCCCATGAGATGGGTTTTATTATTTCCATTTTATATATTAAGAAACTAAAGATGAGAGAGGTTCAGCAACTTGCTTGAGATCACACAGCTAATAAGTGGCTGGCCAAGGATTATAACCCAGGCTAGTCTCATTCCAAGGCTCATCATCTTTCTCTTCTTTATTTTACCTCCCCTGCCAGGGGTTCTGCAGCAGAACAGAGGAAGCAGCCGGTTATCAGGCCAGGGCAAAGGAGTGGGCCCACAATTTGAGGTTGCAGGAGTCCCACTGTGGGGTGGCAAATCTACCCATTCATCTGTCTGTCAGTCCATCCATTCACACACTTGCCTTCTGACTCTTCCATTTACACAACTGTCCTTAGTTTGCCCATCTGATATCTTACCCGTAAAACTCCCATACTTGTTAGGTCAACACCATAGCTCTGCATTGGGAAAGGCCACTGTAGGACCCTGTGGGTTGTGGAGAGAGGGTGGGAGGGAGGAGAGGACTGCTCTGACAGAGTGGCCATGTGGGCAGAGGCATGCCCATCCACAACTGGTGAAAACCCTCCTGCACACCTCAGCCAGTGGTAGGGGTGGTAGCTTGTTTTAGGGGCCACCTGTGTGGCAATGGGGGACCATCATCAGGAACAACCATGGGGGCCATCTTCAGGAGTCATGATTCATCAAAGGCCTTTACATAGACCATCCCCTTCAGAGCTCTTAGCAACCCTATGAGGCGGGTAACAGAAATACTATTACTATTAACGTTATGATTAGACCCATTTTACAGATGAGGAAACAGAGGCCCAAAGACTTGCCCAACATCATATCACATATGAGTGGCAGTGCCAGAGGTCAGCTGCAGGTCTCACTGACTGCCCAGCTCCTTGCAAGGCCAAGCCAGCCAGCGCGCGAGTGGCATTCTTGGCAAGCAGTGGCCTCTTACAATGGCCCTAAGGATGCTTCTCCCAGAGCCTAGAGACCAGCCCAAAGAAACCAAATCCATTTCTGAAACCACTGTGTCCCAAGAACCCAGTCTACAAGCTAAATGACTCTCATATTCTCTGTTAATCTTTGGGCGCTGGGGAAGAGCCGGACGCCCTTCTGGGAAACAAGAGGTTAATCTGGACTCCGCTGACCTTTCTGGAGTGACTCAGAATTCTCAGAAGGGAGTTTTTTTGTTCTTTCAGCTTTGAATTTTTGCTTTCATTTTAGCAGCACAAAGAATTTGAAAGAGATTAGGTTGCTATTAATACCACTGGGCTATCTCTAGATGAAGAATTTGATGGAGGGAATTGTTTGGGGTGATTGTACACACATCTCTCTTAGTCCCTCTGCAAATTCAGAGGGTGACAGGGATGACCACTGGAGAAGGGCCAGTCCTGCCCCCTGCTCCCATTTTATAGACAGGGTCAAGGACTTAATCAAAGCCGCACCTGTGAGTGAGAGGCAGAGAAGGTCCCAGAACCCCTGCTTCCCAGGCCCCACAATACATGTTAGCTTTCTGTCTCTAATTTTGAAGAGCTTACTTATAGTAAATAATAAGTAATTGTGTTCATGCTGTGAAAGAAAGTATCCTTTGGCAGTGCCTCCTGATCTTTCTTCCGCTCATGGAAGAGAGGATACTTCCTACCCCCTGCACTCGCCCCAGCAGTCCTGGACACACTGGAAAAATCACCACAGGCATCAGAGATAAGCTCAGAGTGCTGAGAGGCACCTCTGCAGGGCCCTGGGCCTGGCCAGCTGCAGAGCTTGGTCCTATACCCACAAGTGAGCCCTAGTAGGGGTCCACCTTGGGATAGCCCCATCCTGCTTCCTAACCTTGGGGTGCTGCCACAGGACTTTGGAGCTTGCAGACTAGGTTCTGATTCTATGCTTGTTTCTTGCTGGATTAGTCTCCCCTGGCCTCAATTTCCTGATCTGTAAAATGTGGGTAGCAGTATCTACCTTTTAGGTTGGTAAGGATTAAATTAGGAAATAGAAGCAAGACTGTATCTGAACACATAGCATGTACTCAATGAGTCCCTTCCCCATTCTTTAAATAGGTCAGCTGAGTTATCTGAACCATGGCATTCTCAAAAGCCAACCAGGCCCAGATAGTCTGCTGATCATTCTGGAGACCAGAGTCCCTGGATTTATCTCTTGCAAGTAAAGGAGACACAGTCCTGGCTAGGCTAGGGCCTCCCCTCTGTACTGACAAATAAGTAAAAGACCAAAAGATATGGCTGGGATTAAACCCATTTTGGGCCATGCACTGTGGTGATACTGATGTTCACTCTGCTGTTGGGCAGCCAGGGCTGCAGGTGATGGGTTTACAGAGAGTACAGTACTGTGGTTATCCCAGATATGTGCTGTGGTCAGTTCTGGGGCAGCAAAGGCGGGATGTAGAGGGCAGATGAAAGAAGCAACAGAGAGGGGAGGATGAGAGACTGGAAGGTACTTCCCCGATGACTTCTTGCCCCAGGACAATCCCTCTGGCCCAGGGGCTGGGAACACAGGGACTGTGGCCTAGTGGTGCTTCAAGGCTGGCCCTAAGTGGTCCCCAACACCCTCTGGGGTCTGTACTTTCTGGCCATGCTCTCTAGTCCTGGGATCTCTTATCTGCTCTGTTGGCTGGGGTGCCTTCATCCCCTGACTCAGATCTCATCCTAGCCCTGGGAAGGAGCCAGCATCTGTGCAGACCAGTGCCAGAGCCACATCCAGGGGGACACGCTGGGTTAACTCCCAGAGGAAGACTGCAAGAGGGGGCACCGCTGAGCTCAGCGGGGGCTTGGGGTGTGGGACACACAAGAGAGAAAGCAGGTTTGAAAGAGTAGCTGACCCCTCACTTCCTCTCTTATCTCTTCCCCCACCCACCCATTGCCCTTTCCTCACACAAACATTGAGGCCAGTCTGTGCTCATTGCCTTGGGGAGGGTTGTAGCCACAGGAGGTAAAGAAAAGGGAGTCCAACTCTGCCTTGTATGTTCAAAGGGCTAGCCCTTAAGGAAAGGGAAAGTGCTCGGGCATAGGAAAATGATTTGGAAAAAAGCATCCTAGTAAGAGTAAATCCCTCTGCTACGTGCAGAAAAAGATTATGGGGCAGGTGCAGTAGAAACAATGAGAGGTAGACTCTGGGGAGTCTCTGAGAAAGGGGCCTGTGCACCTCCTGGGGAGGTAGAAAAAATCCCTTAATCCAAGAGCAGAGAAGTCTTGGACCCTATTTCCCAGACAGAATCTCCGAGGAGGAGACCCCAAAAGAGGAAATGGCTATTTGGTATGACTCTATAGTTAAGTCATTCAGACATCCTTGTGAGGTTTCTGTGTGCAGGCATTTCTGTGTAGCCAGGAGCAGAGAGTTGCCAGACCTGACAGAGTCTTAAGTGGGCTGATTCAGAAAGTTACTGACAGAAAGCATGATGGTCACCTAATCAAATGCGGGCAAGGACAGATGACAGTGAGTGCTAGGGTACCTTCCTCACCCCAACTCCCTGGCACCTGGGAAGCTCATTTGACTTTAGATACCACTCTGGAGGAAAAGGAGGGTTGGATAAACCCTGAAATTCCTGGTATTCAGACTCTACACCCCCTGAAAAATGGTCAAGCTGGGGCCAGACCTCCATCTACCCCGCTCCTTCACCCCCACCCCAGCCATGACAGGAAGTAAGCCAGAACATCTCCCCAGGTTTCCTCTCCAGCTTGTTCACTTCAGCAGTTCTTTTTTTAAAAATAAGCCAACTTGAAAAAAATGTTCACTTCTTGGAAATATGTGCAATTGCTCAATCAGAGGCAGTTCAAAGGCACTGGGAGCAGCAGAAGAGCATCTGAGGCTTTCATTTAGCTCCCAGCAGAAATAAATCTTGCCCAGTTCTCTTTTTTCTAGGCCATCCAGCACCCTCTTCCCTGAGTCACTCATTCCAGGGTGACATGAATCACCATTGTGGGGTCAAGGACCACACGGTGTGCCTGGTCTGTGCAGCTGACCAGGACACTGAGGGGCCATCAGAAAGAATGGAAAACCAAGAAACACCTCCTAGGTCTGGGTCCTGGCTCTGTCCTTCCAGGTATGTCCTGGGGACTCCTTCAGCCTTTCTGAGAAGGAGGTGGATTTCTTGTCCCTTCCAACCTTACTTTGTTGGAGCTTCTTCATTGTTATGCAAATTGTCAAGAATTTTGTGATCTGGTCATTAAAAAGACATCATTAAAATTTAAATTACAATTAAATATATTGAAAACAAAAATCATAAATGCCCCAAATAACCACATCCTAGTTATTTTACTATATTTTACTATTATCTATACTCTTGGGATGCTATTTCTTCTGTCTCTTTATGAGGGAATCACCATAAAATGATGTTACTATGCACTTTCAACTCCATGCTCTATGACTTCAAGTTATTAATTTGATGGGAATATTTATACCACAGAAATTAGCAAATGCTACATATGAAGTGCTTTTCTTCCCTCGGAGAGCTGGCTGTTAAACATTTACCAGCACACCATTGAGCCTCTCAGTCCCAGGCCCCCACCCCTGCCAGGGCACAGAAGGAATGCAGGTGACTTTAATATCACCCCATGACAGCAAAGTTATGGAGATCTGATTGCCAACTGCTTTTAGACAACTCTTCTCTGGTATACCATAGGCCCCTCACACTTACCATGTCCCACATAGAACCCGTTGTTTCTTCCTCTCCCCAGCCTTGCCCTCCCCCAAGGCCACTCCTCCTGTACCCTAGTGAATGGCACTCAAGTTGATACCTGGAAGTCACCATAACTCCTCCCTCTGTCACCCTTCACATTCAGTTAGACTCCAAGTCCTGTCAATTCCAGTTCAGACATGTCTTTGATCATTTCCCTCCTTCCCATGGGCACCACCCCTGCCATAGCTCTCTGTGATCTGAGTCACTGCAACAGCCTCACTGGCCTCCTTATCTCTGGCCTGGCCCCTTCCAGCCACATTCCACAGGATGCCAGAGTTGTCTCTAAAACATAAATTGGATCATCCTTCCCCTTCTTGTAACCTTTGAGTGTTCCTTTTTACTTGAGACCAGTTCTGCATCAGGATCCCAACCCCTCTGTCTGGCCTCATCTCCTATTTCAGCCTTTGTGCACCGATCCAAACACAATGGACCAAGGTCAACTTCCAAACATGCCTTGCTTTTTCACACCCCTTGAACATATCCTCCTCCCTATGCCTGGGCTTCATTCAATCCCCTTTCTACACCTATTCTTCCTTCAAGATCCAGTTCAAATATCCCTTCCTTCATAAACCCATTCTTCTGTCACCCCAGAAAAAATTCTCTCTTCCCCTATTATTTGCCTATTGCTGCTGTGTAAAGTACCACAACCTTGATGTCTTAAAACAACATTAATTTATTATCTTACAGTTCTGGGAGTCTGAATTCCAAAACCAGTCTCAGTGGGCAGAGCTGTGTTCCTTCTGCAAGTTTTAGGGGAGAATCCTTTTCCTTGTTTTTCCAGCTTCTAGAGGCTGCCTACATTCCTTGGACGGTGGCCCTTTCTCCATTTTCAAAGGCAGCAATGGAGCATCATTTCTCCTCTCTGGCCTCTGCTCCCATCCTCCCATTTCCTTCTCATCTGAGTTTGACTGTCCTGCTTCCTTCTTATAAGGATCTTTGCGATCACATTGAGCCAACACAGATAATCCAGGATCCTTCATTTAATTATATCTGCAAAGGTCCTTTTTCCATTTAAGGCAATGTATTTGTAGGTTCCAGGAATCAGGACATAGACATCTTGGCATGGGACAGGGGAGGATTATTCAGTTTACCACACTTCTCTGTTCTCCCAGAATTTGCACAAACCTCAATTCAACTAAAATTTGAGCACCTCAATAGCAGGGACTATGCCTTATTCATATTTTTATGGATATTTTAATAAGTATTCATATTTTTATGACCCATATCCAGTACAGGGTCAAACACAGAATGACTACTCTTTAAATATTTGTTGAATTAATCAGTGAGTGAGACTGCACTACTAATAAACAGATTACCAAGGCTTTGCTTTAATTGGCAACCAGCTTCTGTAAAAATGAGACTCATGTAGAGGTGACAAACTCGAACCCTTCATGGGCTAGGCAGGGGGAATGAATGACACAATGAGCTATGAAGACCAGAGCTGGGCTGGAATCTGGTCTGTTTACTCCCAAACCCTTGCTCTTCTCTCTGTGCCCTATTTTATGCTTGCTGCCAAATCCTGGGCTGGGTTGGGATTGATAATATTGTCACATATGTGTCACATATGTTGTCAGACTTTCATTACGTTACAGAGTATAGCAAGACCAGAGAATACAGGCACCATCTAATGATAGCAATTATTATTCAGTTTTGAGGTCATGAAAAAATACCAGCCTTTCTTGGCCAGATTTCACAATTGTTCAGGAAAAGCAAGATATTTAAATATGAAATCCTCCTTTTCATAAATGTTAAATCTAACTAAAAATGAGGGAAACTCAGGCAGGCCAAATAAACATATCTCTGGGAAAAATTCGGTCTGTAGCTACCAGTTGCCACCTCTGATTTATTCTGTTAGAAAATGTTGCTCTGGATTTTTTCTGCTAATTAATCTAGTTCAAATCATGTCTGATAATGCTGACTATGAACACTGCCTAAGAAAGCCAATGAGCTAAGCAGATACTGGCTCTCCCTAAAGACTGACCCCCCCCATCTTTCCCTACAACTCCTGTTCTCTGGGTGGTTTGTGATTCCACGAATCTTTCCTTTCTATTTGGACCCTGGATTTACTGCCCAAAGAAACAGCCCTTTGCTTGGTTATGGCCTCATTCTTCATGAGAGGTTAAGCCCTGAAGTCTCACTAGTGCAGTGGCCATGCTTCATCAATCCAAACCCAGCCTAGGATTTGGTGGCAAGCATGAGATGGGGCATAGAGAAAACAGCAGGGGCTTGGGAATGAATAGAACAGGTTCCACCCAGCTCTGGCCTTTACAGCTCAGTGACCTTCAACAAAGCATGAACATCTCTGGGATCAAGCTGTCATTTGGAAGACGGGGTTAAGATACTTCTCTCAAAGGGTTGCTAAGAGATTTAAATAATGCATATATCCAACACATAATAGATATTGAAAAAGTATTCTTTACTCACCTCTGAGAAAGAGAATATTGATAACAAATGTCACTTGTGCTTCATGCAACGAAGGCCTTCACGTACAAGCTCAGTGCACTCCTTCCCAGGCACTCCACAGGCTTAGATTTCTGCTTTTCCTTCCCACAGCAGATTAAAAGCAAGAAAGGATAACTAAGCACAAGGATGTAGGCAGACACACTCTAAAGAGCAGAAACAAGCACTAGGCTTGGCATAGACTCTGGGGCCATTAAATCAGGGTGCATCTTTGTAGACAACTTCCTAGTCCCTGAACTCAGCCCTGGTTTGCAGCCTGGCAGAAAAGTTGGTGGGCATGAATGAAGCAAAGCTCCAGTGCTGGCTTCTTGGAAAAGATAGGAGAGGAAGTTCTATTTTAACATTTCCATCCAACATGATTAAGATGCATAAAGGTTTGATGGTTTAGACACAGTCGTTTCTGTTCACAATGTATTTATTGGTGAAAAAAAAATGATTCTACTTTCATTTAAAAAGTGTATATATTTTTAAGCATAAACAGTTTAAGTGAAATATGGGTAGATAGATCATGGCTATATCTATCCACAGGGGAGGGAAGTCCAGATTAAAATGCAAATGTTAAAGGTGGTTATCTTCAAGTGGACTTATGGATAAACTCAATTTAACACTTTAAATACTTACATCTATACTTTTCCTTTTTTTTTTAACAATGAGAAGGACTTGCAAAATAAATAGTGGAATTGTTAAAGATAAAAAATTTATTTGGTGTTCTGAAAAATTTCTTGAAGAGAACCGTTTATACCTGATGATCATGAACTACTTAGGTATCAGTGGTCTTCATTTCAGTGTATGCTAGTTGAGGCTCTGAGTGTTCCTGTGGAATTTCCTATCTAGAACTCCCTGGACAACTCTTGCTCATCCTTTAATGTTCAATTCAAATATCACTTCCACGGGGAAGCCTGCCCTGACTTCCCTATCTGATGCCCGTCTTCTGGGCTCCAACAGCCCCGTGTTTTCCTTTGCCTCCTTGCTCTTCACTTTGTCTTATAATCCTTCGTTACTACACCAGCAGTTCTCAACCTTTTTTGCTACCCAGCCCTTTTGCTATATGGCAAATTTCTATTAACTAAGAAAGACATAAATCTCCAGGGTGGTAGAAGCACGAGTAGTTCTCCAATGAACTCTGATGAGGTTCCCCTATCAGGTGCAGTATCCCCTCCAACCTCTCCCTTCCCCTTTCTCAGTCACACTTCATTAAGAATCATGGCCCAGACAGTGGGCTCCTTGATGGCAGGCCCAGCATATAATTCACCTCTCTGGGTGTCTTGAATAGATTAATAAATGAATGAATGAGTGAGGAAAAGAAAATGTGTCACATACTCTATGACACAGAGAGGTTAAGAGTTTAAACCCTGGTTTTTGAGGAAGCCTTTGGAAGTCAAGTGACCCCTCCAGGGCTGATTTTGCTTGTGACCCCATCATGGCCTTTGAGTTCCTCATGTGAGAAGTAGGTAGGACTTTGCCCCAGTTTCCTCTTACTGGAGTGACATGAGCACACATCACCTGGGCTGCTGCATATGCAGGTGGATGACCTTGCTTAGCCCTGTCCCCACTGAGCTTGTCCAGCTTAACAGCTGAGTTTTTCTCTTGATGATGTAACTGGTCTTCTTGTTTTCTCTGCCACACAGATATGCAGATTTTCCCCCATAGGATCCTACCAATTAAAACCTTGCAAAGAGCAGGGCCTCCTCCTCTCCATCTGCTTGCCTCTGCTCGACCATCCAGGAGTACTTTGCAAAGTGACAGATTTAATTTGTCAGTAGGACTTGCAGCTTTAACCAAAACCCAGCAGAAAACCACAGAGCAACCCCACTGGCCCTTCCACCTCCACTTGGAAAGTAGCCAAAGCACTTCCCAAATGGCTGCTGGTGGCACATGCTCAAATGTGCCAGCACTCCAGTGTTTGCTGTATGGCACTCCTGGAACCATCTCTTCCCCAACAGAGCAGAGCATGAGGGTTTTCAAGGTAGTCATAGACTCCAAACCCAAATCTGGACACATGGCCCAACTCCTGCTGCAACAAGGAGACAGACTCTGATAGAGGGTCCTAGCAATCTAGCACCTGGAACTGCCCATTCCTCTGGCCTTCTCCCTGGTCCCTTATTTTGGGAGAAGGCGAGAGGAACTGAACTGGATTGATGGGACTTGGTGGGACCCTGACTACATCAAGTCCTGCTCTGCCTAGGCAGACTCTCTCAGAAGCCAACAGTGGGGCCAAATATCAATCAACAACCTTTTTCTTAGATCTTCTGGCCTCTGAACCTGAAATTGTCCTTTCCTTAGGATGGGGACAAAGATGGAAAAAGACAAGCTGATATTTTGTCCAGGACATGAAATCTGTCAAAGGCCATGCAAACTGCCAGGAGTAGTCTGTCTGAAAAGCCAGGATCAGCACCTTATCACCTTGGGAACTTTGTTCCAAATAAAAATAAAATTTCTTCCTTTACTCAACCACACCCCACCCCCAGCTAAAAAAAAAAAATGTAAATGAACATCTGGTTCCTAATGTGCCTCTCTCTGCTACTTCATCTGTCCTACTTCACCCCCTTTTCCCTCCCTTCCCAGCATTGTTCTGGGAAGTGACCACCAGCATCTATATGCAGAAACTGGCCTGGGAAAGTCAGAAGGAAAAGTCCTTCATAGTGCCTGCTTAAACCATTCATTCATTCAAGAAATGTTTGTGAAGCGCCTCTGCAGTGTCAAGTACTATGCTAGGTGCTGGGACTCTGAGGTGTGACCTTTAAGGCTGCCTCCCCTGGAAGCCTTCCCTGACCTCTCCTGGATGCTGTGTGCTCTCTGGTCTATGATAGCTGCCCCATCTGCCACACAGTGGTTTCCCCTTCCTGTGTATTAATTGTGTCTACCAAGCCTAAGGGCAGAGAGCTTTCTTTAGTGCTCCAGCTGTGGGAACATAGCACGGGTCCAGAGCAATTGCTCCATACCTGGTGCCTTCCTCCTTCTGAAAGCAAAATCTCTAGGAATCAGACCATGCCTTTCATCAAACCAGGGCCTACTACACAGCTAGCACACACACACTGTACATATATATATATATATGGGCTCTTGAACCATTTCAGCTCTGTGAGGAAGGTATTATATCTCCATTTTACAGATGAGGGAATAGAGTCTCAGACAAGTAAAGTGACTTGTTCTAGATCACACATGCAGGAAACAAGAGTCAGGACAAAAACCTGGGTCTCCTGTGTCCAAAATGGGGTCTCCAGCCCTTCTCAAGAGAGGTCCCATTCCTGTTCTTCTCTAACCTCAGCAGAGAAAGAATGAGAATTGGGAGATGTTCCCTGACAAGGGATCTTGATTGTTCTAGATCATTCACAGCCCTACCT
Organism: Manis javanica; assembly: GCF_040802235.1. Classification (NCBI taxonomy): domain Eukaryota; kingdom Metazoa; phylum Chordata; class Mammalia; order Pholidota; family Manidae; genus Manis; species Manis javanica. The sequence goes on from NC_133166.1 coordinate 31,514,037, forward strand.
CAGGGCCAGCCAGGATAACCCAAGCTGAGGCACAGAACTGAAAAGTCCTCACAGCATCCCCCAGAGTAGATAGAAAGCAGCTGCCCCATCTAAGACAAACTGAAGAGATAGCTCTTTCCTGCTGGGGTGGAGCACTGCCAGCTCAAGTCCCCAGTTCCTGTTTATCTCCACTCTGGGAACTCCAGTTCTTCTTGTGAAGAAGAACTTGTCTAAGAATGGATCAATGAAAAAGAGAACACAACAAAGAGTCAGAAAGAAAGTAGGTCCTGAAGCTGTCATCTGAGGCTCTGATCAAGCTATGCCTGATATCCCCAGCCTTTCATGTTTCAAGAATCAATGAAAATCTCTTTTTGCTTAAACTGGCTTGTGTTGGCTATTTGGGGCACTTGCAATAAAGAGTACCAACTAGTGCAAACAGCCCAGGCTTTGCAAAGTAGGCTGTACAAAGTCTTTCTCAACACCAAAGGCTTCTCTCAGCTCACTGCTCTGCCAGCAACATGAGAGTTTGAACTGGAAAACTCCGATCTAGAGCAAGTGAGCTTGCCCTTATTTCTTAACTAAACATATTACAATGCCCCTTTTCTCCTTCTACATTCCCTGCTCCTATTGATAGGTTCAGCATCCTTCCAGAAGCCCCAGCCCAAACCTCTGAATCTCCTATCTCCATGATAACTACCTCCTATGCTTCCCTCAACTACGTACACACACATTTAAACTCAGACTACAGAAGAGGGATTAGGTTTGAAGAACCTCCGTGTTTCTGCCTAAAAGATAAGCTGGTGGACACAAAGACATGTTTGTTGAGTCAAATTTCAACCTTCAAATGATTTTCAAATGTCGTTGCCTCCTTCCAGATGACTACCAGGAACTCATTCCACCTACTCAATGTTAGATGCGATCTGACTGCTAGCCCTCCCCAGGAAAGCAGACATCAAGAGCAAGGCTGCGAAAGGCTGTGTGAACAGGCTTACCACCCTCTGCCCTGATGCTGTCCCACAGTTTGGGTAAGAACTCAAGTTCGCAGAACAAGGAAGAAACTCATACCTTGCCCACCAAGGCCAGTGGAGGGGGTGGGAGCAGTTGTGGTTCTTGGCTGGCATTTTTTCTTTCACCAAGTGAATCTGAGATGAACTCAAAAGATGCTCCTTGGACAGAGGCTGTGGCCACAAGAAGCCATGAGCTAAAGTAAAATGGAGCAGTTCCCTTGGTATCCAAAATCTATGTAAATAGCTGCGGGATTCGAGTCTTTAGACACCACTTGAGAATGGACTACGGTAAAATCATGATGTGGAATGTCCTGGCAGGGTCAGGGTAAGGAGGATGAAGTCAGGAGCTTGGGAATGGCTCTCCCAACAGCAAACTTTGGTGGCCTGAGGCACATGAATTGCAGCATATTGCTAATTAAATAGGCATGTGCAACTGCAGCAGCTTAGATATGAGACACGAAGGAACCATAGAGGATTTCTCTCCGGGAGTTGTCATCTTTCCACATGGGAAGATGCAGAGTGCATAGAAACAACTTCAGAGCATTAGAAGACAAGAGGTATTTATTGCACCAGGTGCTCTACTTGGCTCTTTATATCCTTTGTCTTATTCAGTCCTTACAACAGCCCTGCATGGTACTATTATTGCCATTTCTCAGATGAGAAAACTGAAGCTTAGAAAGGATAAAGAATTTGCTCCAGGCATCACAATTACTAAGCACTGTAAACAGGGTTTGAGCTCAATGTAGCTGATGGTTCTGTTCAACATACCTCAGTGAGGCTTCTAGGGCAATGCAGAATCCAACAGTAGCTTCAACCACCACCACCATAAAAGAAACGTTGACCCAGAACCAGAGGAGGTTTTTCTGGCTAAGGATTCACCAATTCAAAATGGAGAAGGTATTGTTCTTAACTTCAGAGTCACATATCTTCTGTTTTTTAAACTGCAATTTGTTATTTGTATAATGTCTCTCTCCTTAAGTTAACTGATAAACAACATAGAGTTCAACCCAGGGTTTAAGCTGAGTCATTCTGAAGGAGCTTCTGAAAATGCAGAAGAGTCTGGAAATTTCTCATCTGCACTTGCAGATGAGAGAAGCTGATAAGTAACCACAATTGGACTTCTGAGAGGGTTGGTTCTCCTGAAGAAGTAGTCCATCTTCCAAGTGGAAGTGGCCTTTCAAAAACATAATTGGTTATATTTCTCCCTTGATTAAAACATTTCTGTCGCTCTCTGTGCACTTATTCCCAAATCTGAGAATGCTTACTAGAATCATCTGAGGTGTACTCCTGGGCCTATCCCAGATCTACTGAATCAAGATAGCTGGGGACAGGCCCCAAGAATCTATATGGCTAACAGTCCCTCAGACAAATCTGATGCAGCATATCCAGAATACCAGAACTGGAAAACCCCTGGTCCACAGATAAAGCCCAGGTTCACTGGCACGCAGTCCAGACTTTCTGTGCTGAGTTTACCAACCTCTCCTGATTCTTCTCTAGCCAGCACACCAAGGTATCCCACACTGCATCATCATCTAATGCCTCTGTTTCCAGAATATTCCATTTGCTTTCAAACCTCTGGACCACCCTTTCTGCCTCAAAGGCCCATCTCTCCCATCTGTCTCCATGGAAGACTCCATTCATCCTTAGGAACCACCTCATGATCCTCACCGGATTAATCCCTTCTGCCCATTTCCTTTCAGAAGTTTAAATTGTTTACTTGGAACTGTAAAACCAAACAGCATTGGGTTTTACTTTGTATTTTCCATTTCCTAGCTCTGTGACTTTGGCTGTTAAATCTCAGTGTCCTCACAAATTGTTGTGAAAAATAAGTATGCAAATATATGTAAATTTATATACAGTGCTCATAATCTCTAGCACAGAAAGTTGTCAAAATGATAGCTTTTATTATTACTATTATTATTATTTGTATTCCCAATTTGATGACATTTCTCTAACACAGGGTTTAGAATACCAGAGCTGGAAAACCCCTGGTCCAAGCTATGGCTTGTGGGCCAATTCTGACCCACTGCCTATTTTTGTAAATAAAGTTTTATTGGAACACAGCCACAATCATTCATTTAGGTATTGTCTCTGGCTATTTTTGCACTGCAAGGGCAGAGTTGAATAATTGAGACAGATTCTGTCTGATTCACAAAGCCTAAAATATTTACTATTTGGCTTTTTACAGAAAATATTAGCAAACTCTACTCTAACATGATTATGATTATTTGTTTTCACTTTAGTCTCTGCCATTTGGCTGCCAGCAACTGAATGGTATTCACATCAGGCTTATATTCATCCTTCAAAACCCACTGTTTCTCATGTTTGTATCCCCAGCACTTGATACATAATTGAATGTTGATGTGAACGGAATAGATCTTTTTTTAAGTTATTTTTACAAATTTGTATGTTGAGGTACACACAATAAAATGCAAAAATCGCAGTGTACAGTTTGTTGAATTTTGACATGTGTATACACTCATGTAACCATCACCCAGATCAAGATATCAAACATTCTTATTGACTTTTCTCCCCTTCATTTATTTCACACATTTCCCCCACCTCCAACTGCATGGTAACCACCTATCCATTCCCTGTGTTTATGAATCTACTTCAGTTTTGTTTGTTTTGTCATTTAGATTCCACATAAAAGTGAAATCATATGGCATTTGCCTTTCTCTGCCTGACTTATTTCACTTAGCATAATACCCTCTAGATCCATCCATGTTGTTGCAAATGGCAAGATTTCACTCTTTTTTAAGGCTGAGTAATATTCCACTGTATATGTATACCACTTCTTTTTTGTCCATCTCTTGATAGACATTTAGGTTGTTTCTATATTTTGGCTATTGTAAACAATGCTGTGATAAACACAGGAGAGCATATATCTTTTCAGATTAGTGACTATTTTCTTTGGGTAAATTTCCAAGAAGTGGAATTGCTGAGTTATATGGTATTTCTATTTTCAGTTTTTTGAGAATCCTCCATACTGCTTCCCACAGTGGCTGCACCAGTTTGCAATCTCACCAGCAGCACGTGAGGGTTTCCTTTTCTCCACGTCTTTGCCAATACTTATTATTTCTCATTTTGTTGATGTTAGTTCATTCTTGTGGTATAATGTGATATCTCCTCATGGTTTGAATTGAATAATTCTTTACCCAGTTTAAATGTACATATATCCAGAAAGTCCTTAAGGGGAGAGGGGATAAGACTTCCCAGAGGACCAGGGATGAGGTAATGGGGATGCACAATGTAGAGAAACCAGGGACACCTAGGAAGTAAAATCAGACATTCATGGGATCAGAGGTTTTCCCTGCAGCCCTGGTTCTCAGCCTGATTCTTCCTCCTGGGGCAAGAGAGGCCCTGACCTCACTGTACCAGACAATCTCACTGCCTCCCACTATCCAACCCCAGTATCTAAGGCCTTGCAGCTGGAATATTTTCCCTGATTGAGAGAAAAGGGAAAAGTCCCTTACAGGAAATTCTCTTTTCAAAGTTCAGTATATCCCCATTATCCAAGAGAGCATTAATTGTTGGCCCAAATGGTCTATTGACCTTCATGGTCCTTATAGTGGATAATTAATGTGCTCATCTTTAATAAATGAACTAATTGATTGAGATTTTTTTCTCTGTGGATTTACTTTTTTTTTAGTTTACAGTACCCATGCATTTGCATGTCCTGAGCAAGTTTGGAAAGAGAGCTGGGATTTCAAAGCAATGAGGCCATTTCTTTGTGAGGTAGTTATGTAACCACTCTGTGACCTTGGGCCAGTCATACTTTTCTCTAGGCCTAGCTTTCAGCTTCTGTACAATGACTTTCAAACTTTTGACTCCCTGGTGTTCTAGCCACAGGGATGGCCTCTCTGACTCATAATGATAAAATGCTTCAGTAACATATTCTCCCTCCTTTTTCCCTTCCCAGCAAATAAGCAATTTATTCCTACTTGAGGCTTAAAAGAAGATACTTTAGCTGTTAAGCAGATCCTCAGAAGATAAGAAAATGCCACTAATCTGATTGGAAAAATCTGAGCTGGATAAAATGGAAACAGAGCTCTCCCCTGAGGCCTGATAAGGAGCAAATGGATTGAGGCCAAGTCCATCCCTTTCTTGAGCCTCCGGGAGCTAGCTGTCTACCTCCTCTTTCAGAATTCAGTGGCCTCTTACCCTTCACTCTCATTGCAGATACCCCCATGGGCATAACTGCTAAACCTGCAGGATCCTGGTAATCTGGGGCAAATCAGTCTTACTGTGGATTAAACGACTGGTCTTTATTGATTTCCCTGTGGGTGATTTATAACTGCCTTATTGTTAGAAGGGTTTGTGGCTAGATGTCAATAAAACACTCAAAGGACAAGAGAGTTAAAAATAAAAGACTGAAAAAGGGAGCAGGACTGTGCAGAGGAAAGAGAGATAATTCCAGCAGCCAAGGTGGGATGACTCCTCAGCTCACATGACCCAGAAGGACATCTTGGTTTTCAGTTCCTACTGACATAACAAATTGAGATCAGCAGCACCTTGCTTTTGGCTATTGTAAGAATTACAGAGTAAAGAATAGCCACATCTTGAGCTTTCAAAGAGAGCTTTTAAGAGAACAAAATTAGAGTAAGCATTTAAGAACTTTGCAGTTCACTTCATAGGAGTCTTTCCTTTCCTTTTTTTTTTTTTTGGTATCATTAATGTACAATTACATGAGCAACATTGCAGTTCCTAGACTCCCCCCATTATCAAGTCCCCATCACATAGCCCATTACAGTTCCTGTCCATCAGCATAGTAAGATGCTATAGAATCACTACTTGTCTTCTCTGTGTTATACTGCCTTCCCCATGCCCCCCAGCCTACATTATGTGTGCTAATCATAATGCCCCTTTTTCTTATCCCTCCCTTCCCACCCACCTCCCCAGTTCCTTTCCCTTTGGTAACTATTAGTCCATTCTTGGGTTCTGTGAGTCTGCTGCTGTTTTCTTGCTTCAGTTTTTTCTTTGTTCTTATACTCCACAGATGAGAGAAATCATTTGATACTTGTCTTTCTCTGCCTGGCTTATTTCACTGAGCATAATACCCTCTAGCTCCATCCATGTTGTTGCAAATGGTAGGATTTGTTTTCTTCTCATGGCTGAATAATATTCCATTGTGTTTATGTACCACATTTTCTTTGTCCATTCATCTACTGATGGACACTTAGGTTGCTTCCATTTCTTGGCTATTGTAAATAGTGCTGTGATAAACATAGGAGTGCATATGTCTTTTTCAAACTGGGCTACTGCATTCTTAGGGTAAATTCCTAGGAGTGGAATTCCTGAGTCAAATGGTACTTCTATTTTGAGTTTTTTGAGGAACTTCCATACTGCTTTCCACAATGGTTGAACTAATTTACATTCCCACCAGCAGTGTAGGAGGGTTCCCCTTTCTCCACATCCTCGCCAACATTTGTTGTTTGTCTTTTGGATGCTGGCTATCCTTAGTGGTGTGAGGTGATATCTCATTGTGGTTGTGATTTGCATTTCTCTGATGATTAGCGATGTGGAGCATCTTTTCATGTGTCTGTTGGCCATCTGAATTTCTTCTTTGGAAAAGTGTCTGTTCAGCAATTCTGCCAATTTTTTAATTGGATTATTTGATTTTTGTTTGTTGAGGTGCGTGGGCTCTTTATATAATTTGGATGTCAACCCCTTATTGGATATGTCATTTATGAATATATTCTCCCATACTGAAGGATGCCTTCTTGTTCTACTGATGGTGTCCTTTGCTGTACAGAAACTTTTTAGTTTGATGTAGTCCCATGTGTTCATTTGTGCTTTTGTTTCCTTTGCCTGGGGAGATATGTTCATGAAGAAGTTGCTCATGTTTATGTCCAGGAGATTTTTGCCTATGTTTTTTTCTAAGAGTTTTATGGTTTTGTGACTTACATTCAGGTCTTTGATCCATTTTTTTTTTGCTTTTTGCTTTTTAAAAATTTTTTATTAAGGTATTATTGATATACAATCTTATGAAGGTTTCACATGAAAAAACAATGGGGTTACTACATTTACCTTTATTATCAAGTCCCCACTCATACCCCACTGCAGTCACTGTCCATCAGTGCAGCAAGATGCCACAGATTCACTATTTGCCTTCTCTGTGCTACACTGTTTTCCCCATGATCCCCACACCATGTGTACTAAACATAACACCCTTCAATCCCCTTCTCCCTCCCTCCCCACACGCCCTCCCACACCCCTCCCCTTTGGTAACCATTAGTTCCTTCTTGGAGTCTCTGAGTCTGCTGCTATTTTGTTCCTTCAGTTTTGCTTCAATCTTATACTCCTCAAATGAGGGAAATCATTCAGCAAATCTTTCTCTGCCTGGCTAATTTCACTGAGCATAATGTTCTCCAGGTCCATCCATGTTGTTGCAAATGATAGGATTTGTTTCTTTCTTATGGCTGAATAGTATTCCATTGTGTATATGTACCACCTCTTCTTTATCCATTCATCTACTGATGAAAATTTAGGTTGTTTCCTATCTTGGCTATTGTAAAAAGTGCTGTGAAAAACATAGGGGTATATATATATATCTTTTTGAATCTGAGAGGTTATATTCTTTGGATAAATTCCAAGGAATGGGATTCCTGGGTCAAATGGTATTTCTATTTTTAGTTTTCTGAGGAAACTCCATACTGCTTTCCACAATGGTTGAACTAGTTTACACTCCCACCAGCAGTATAGGAGGGTTCCCCTTTCTCCACATCCTCGTCAACATTTGTTGTTTGTCTTTTGGATGTTGGCCATCCTTACTGGTGTGAGGTGATATCTCATTGTGGTTGTAATTTGCATTTCCCTGATGATTAATGATGTAGAGCACCTTTTCATGTGTCTGTTGGCCATATGAATTTCTTTGGAGAACTGTCTCTTCATATCCTCTGCCCATTTGTTAATTGGGTTATTTGCTTTTTGAGTGTTGAGGCATGGGAGTTCTTTATATATTTTGGGTGTTAACCCCTTGTCAGATATGTCATTTACAAATATTCTCCCATACTGTAGGATGCCTTTTTGTTCTGTTGATGGTGTACTTTTCCATACAGAAACTTTTTAGTTTGATGTAGTCCCATGAGTTCATTTTTGCTTTTGTTTCCCTTGCTCGAGGAGATGTGTTCAGGAAGAAGTTGCTCATGCTTATAAAAGGGATGTTTTTGCCTATGTTGTTTTCTAAGAGTTTTATAGTTTCATGACTTACATTTAGGTCTTTGATCCATTTTGAGTTTACTTTTGTGCATGGGGTTAGACAATAATCCAGTTTCATTCTCTTGCATGTAGCTGTCCAGTTTTGTCAACACCAGCTGTTGAAGAGGCTATCATTTCCCCATTGTATGTCCATAGCTCCTTTATCAGATATTAATTAACCATATATGGTTAGGTTTATATCAGGACTCTCTAGTTTGTTCCATTGGTCTATGAGTCTGTTCTTGTGCCAGTACCAAATTATCTTGATTACTGTGGCTTTGTAGTAGAGCTTGAAGTTGGGGAGCATAATCCCCCCAGCTTTGTTCTTCCTTCTCAGAATTGCTTTGGCTATTCGGGGTCTTTTGTGGTTCCATATGAATTTTAGAATGATCTAGTTCGTTGAAGAATGTTGTTGGTATTTTGATAGGAATTGCATTGAATCTATAGATTGCTTTAGGCAGAATGGCATTTTGACAATATTAATTCTTCCTATTCCATGAGCACGGGATGAGTTTCCATTTATTGGCATCTTCTTTAATTTCTCTCGTGAGTGTCTTGTGGTTTTCCAAGTATAAGTCTTTCACTTCCTTGGTTAGGTTTATTTCTAGGTATTTTATTCTTTTTGATGCAATTGTGAATGGAATTGTTTTCCTGATTTCTCTCTGCTAGTGCATTGGTAGTGTATAAGAATGCCACAGATTTCTGCATATTAATTTTGTATCCTGCAACTTTGCTGAATTCAAATATTAGATCTAGTAGTTTTGGAGTGGATCCTTTAGGATTTTTTATAAATATCATGTCATCTGCAAACAGGGACAGTTTCATTTCTTCCTTGCCAATAAGGATGCCTTTTATTTCTTTGTGTTGTCTGATTGCCATGGCTAGGACCTCCAGTACTATGTTGAATAGAAGTGGGGAGAGTGGGCATCCTTGTCTTGTTCCTGATCTTAAAGGAACAGCTTTTAGCTTCTCACTGTTAAGTATAATGTTGGCTGTGGGTTTGTCATATATGGCCTTTATTATGTTGAGGTACTTGCCCTCTATACCCATTTTGTTGAGAGTTTTTATCATGAATGGATGTTGAATTTTGTCAAATGCTTTTTCAGCATCTATAGAAATGATCATGTGGTTTTGTCCTTTTTGTTGATGTGGTGTATGATGTTGATGGATTTTCGAATACTGTACCATCCTTGCATCCCTGGCATAAATCCTATTTGATCATAATGGATAATCTTTTTGATGTATTTTTTAATTTGGTTTGCTAATGTTTTGTTGAGTATTTTTGCATCTATGTTCATCAAGGATATTGGTCTGTAATTTTCTTTTTTTGTGGTATGTTTGCCTGGTTTTGGTATTAGACTGATGCTGGCCTCACAGAATGAGTTGCGAAGTATTCCCTCTTCTTCTACTCTTCAGAAAACTTTAAGGAGTATGGATATTAGGTCTTCACTAAATGTTTTATAAAATTCAGTGGTGAAGCCATCTGATCCAGGGGTTTTGTTCTCAGGTAGGTTTTTGATTACCAGTTCAATTTTGTTGCTGGTAATTGGTCTGTTCAGATTTTCTGTTTATTCCTTGGTCAGTCTTGGAAGGTTTTATTTTTCTATAAAGTTGTCCATTTCTTCTAGTTATCCTGCTTGTTAGTATATAATTTTTCATAGTATTCTCTACTAATTCTTTGTATTTCTGTGGTGTCTATAGTGATTTTCCTTTCTTATTTATGATTCTGTTTATGTGTGTAGACTTTCTTTTTTTTCTTGATAAGTCTGGCTAGGGGTTTATCTATTTTGTTTATTTTCTGGAAGAACCAGTTCCTGCTTTCATTGATTCTTTCTATTGTTTTATTCTTCTCAATTTTATTTATTTATGCTCTAATCTTTATTATGTCCCTCCTCCTGCTGACTTTGGGCCTCATTTATTCTTCTTTTTCTAGTTTCATTAATTGTGAGTTTATACTGGTAATATGGGATTGTTTTTCTTTCCTGAGGTAGGCCTGTATTGCAATATACTTTCCTCTTAGCATGGCCTTTGCTGTGTCCCACAGGTTTCGTGGTGTTGAATTATTGTTGTCATTTGTCTCCAAATATTGTTTGATCTCTGTTTTTATTTGTCATTGATTCAGTGATTCAAGGGTCTAACTTAAGTCACTTAGTGTGCTATTACATACATATTGATTCAAAATGTCATTGATTCACTGGTTATTTAGGACCATGTTGTGAAGCCTCCATGTGTTTGTGGGTTTTTCATTTTCTTTGCTTAATTTATTTCTACTTTCATATGTTTCTGGTCTGAGAAACTGGTTAGTACAATTTCAATCTTTTTGAATTTACTGAGGCTCTTTTTGTGGCCTAGTATATGATCTATTCTTGAAAATGTTCCATGTGCACATGAGAACAATGTGTATTCTGCTGCTTTTGGCTGTAGAGTTAGGTCCATCTGTTCTAATGTGTTTTTCAGTGCCTCTGTGTCCTTACTTATTTTCTGTCTCGTTGATCTGTCCTTCTGAGTTAGTGGAGTGTCGAAGTCTCCTAGAATGAATGCATTGCATTGTATTTCCCCTTTAAATCTGTTAGTATTTGTTTCACATATGTAGGTGCTCCTGTGTTGGGTGCATATGTATTTATAATGGCTATATCTTCTTGTTGGATTGACCCTTTTATAATTATGTAATGTCCTTCTTTGTCTCTTGTGATGTTCTTTGTTTTGGAGTCTATTTTGTCTAATACTAGTACTGCAACACCTGCTTTTTTCTCCCTATTAGTTGCAAGATATATCTTTTTCCATCCCTCCACTTTTAGTCTGTGTATGTCTTTGGGTTTAAAGTGAGTCTATTGTAGGCATCATATAGATGGGTCTTGTTTTTGTATCCATTCAGTGATTCTATGTCTTTTGATTAGTGCATTCAGACCATTTACATTTAGGGTGATTATCGATAAGTATGTACTTAGTGCCATTGCAGACTGTAGATTCATGATTACCAAAGGTTCAAGGTTAACTTCCTTACTATCTAAGATTCTAACTTAACTCACTTAGTATGCTATTACAAACACAATCTAAACGTTCTTTTTTTTTTCTCCCCCTTTTTCTTCCTTCTTCATTCTTTATATATTAGGTGTCATATTCTGTCCTCTTTGTCTAGCCCTTGATTGACTTTGGGGATAGTTAATTTAATTTTGCATTTGCTTAGTAATTAACTGTTCTACTTTCTTTAGTGTGGTTTTATTACCTCTTCTGACAGCTGTTAAACCTTAGGAACACTTACATCTATAGCAGTCCTTCCAAAATACACTGTAGAAATGGTTTGTGAGAAGTAAATTCTCTCAGCTTTTGCTTATATGAAAATTGTTTAATCCCTCCTTCAAATTTAAATGATAATCTTGCTGGATAAAGTAATCTTGTATAGAGGCCCTTCTGCTTCATTTCATTGAATACATCATGCCACTCCCTTCTGGCCTATAAGGTTTCTGCTGAGACATCTGATTATAGCCTGATGGGATTTCCTTTGTATGTGATCTTATTTCTCTCTCTGGCTACTTTTAATGGTCTGTCCTTATCTTTAATCTTTGCCACTTTAATTACTATATGTCTTGGTGTTGTCTTCCTTGTGTCCCTTGTGTTGGGAGCTCTGTGCATCTCCATGGCCTGAGAGACTATCTCCTTCCCCAGATTGGGGAATTTTTCAGCAATTACCTCTTCAGAGACACTTTCTATCCCTTTTTCTCTCTCTTCTTCTTCTTCTGGTACCCTTATAATGTGTATATTGTTCCGTTTGCATTGGTCACACAGTTCTCTCAATATTCTTTCATTCTTATAGATCCTTTTTTCCCTCTGTGCCTCAGCTTCTTTGTATTCCTCTTCTCTAGTTTCTATTTCATTTATTGTCTCCTCCACCATATTTAATCTGCTTTCAGTGCCCTCCATTGTGCTCTTCAATGATTGAATCTTTGACCAGAATTCATTCCTGAGTTCTTGAATATCTTTCCATACCTACATGAAAATGTTAATGATTTTTATTTTGAACTCCCTTTCAGGAAGATTCATGTGGTCAATGTCATTTCAATCTTTCTCAGGAATTGTACTAATAATTTTACTTTGAGCCAGATTCCTTTGGCATTTCATATTTGTATATGGTGCCCTCTAGTGTCCAGTAGCTCTACTCTCTGGAGCTGTTCAGCCCCTGAAGCAATGCCAGGGGTCTCAGGGGAGTGGTATTGGTGCCTGGGGGGGAGGAAAGAGCTGTTTCCTGCTTCCTGGCTCCTATGCCTGTCTCCACTGCCTAAACCAGTGGGCCGAGCACAAAGCTATAAACCTCTATGCTTTGCATTTGTAGTTGCTGTAGGCAGATCTTCCCTCTGGTTTGCTAACCAGGTGGGGCTGGCTGGGAGAAAGGCACAGTAGGCTGCTTATCATGGAGGGGGTCCTTGGAGCTGTGTAGCCAGCCAGGGAGCTGGAGCACCTGAAGATCATGAAAGGTCCCAACCTTCTGGGCAGAGTGCACCTGGACAATTTTGTCTATCTGTCCTTTCTACTGAGCAGTAAACACTGTGCAATCCTTGCCCCTTTAGCATCTCTCTTGCTAAGGACTTCTTTGTTAGGAAGTCTCTCAGACTGCCCACCTTTCTTTTGTCCCAGAGCAGCCATATATGGATTCCTGCTTTCCACAAGCAGCTGGAATCTCAGTCTCTCCAGGATTCTGCCTGTCTTAGCTTGCTGATCCCCTAATCATGAGAGTACCATGCAAGCACCATGAAATGTAGGTTTGCGCTCCCAGAGCAGATCTCTAGAGTTAGGTATTTAGCAGTCCCAAGCCTCCACTCCCTCCCAGTTCTGTTTCTCTTCCTCCTGCCAGTGAGGTGGGGTGGGGAAAGGGCTTGGGTCCCACCAGGCCACAGCTTTGGTATGTTACCCTGTTCTGTGAGGTCTGCTCTTTTCTCCAGGTGTATGCAGTCTGGTGCAGTCCTCTTTCCTATTGCTCTTTCAGGATTAGTTGTATTAATTATATTTTCATATTATATGTCATTTTAGGAGGAAGCCTCTGTCTCACCTCTCACACCACCATGTTTAATTTCCATCTTTGATCCATTTTGAGTTTACTATTGTGTATGGGGTTAGACAGTAATCCAGTTTCATTCTCTTGCATATAGCTGTCCAGTTTTGCCAACACTAGCTGTTGAAGAGGCTGTTATTTCCCCATTGTATGTCCACGGCTCCTTTATCATATATTAATTGACCATATATGCTTGGGTTAATATCTGGACTCTCTGTTCTGCTCCACTGGTCAATAGGTCTGTTCTTGTACAAGTACCAAATTGTCTTAATTACTGTGTCTTTGTAGTACAGCTTGAAGTCATGAAGTGAGATCCTCTCCTCCTATATTCTTCCTTTTCAGGATTGCTTTGGCTATTTGGGGTCTTTTGTGGTTCCATATGAATTTTAGAATGATTTGTTCCAGTTCGTTGAAGAATGCTGTTGGTATTTTGATAGGGATTGCATTGAATCTGTAGATTGCTTTGGGCAGCATGGCCATTTTGGCAATATTAATTCTTCCTAGCCAAGAGCATGGGATGAGTTTCCATTTATTAGTGTCCTCTTTAATTTCTCTTAAGAGTGTCTTATAGTTTTCACAATATAAGTCTTTCACTTCCTTGGTTAGGTTTATTCCTAGGTATTTTATTCCTTTTGATACAATTGTGAATGGAATAGTTTCCCTGATTTCTCTTTCTGATAGTTCATTGTTAATGTATAGGAAAGCCACAGATTTCTCTGTGTTAATTTTGTATCCTGCAACTTTGCTGAATCTAGACATTAGATCTAGTAGTTTTGGAGTGGATTCTTTAGGGTTTTTTATGTACAATATCATGTCATCTGCAAACAGTGACAGTTTGACTTCTTCCTTACCAATTTGGATGCCTTTTATTCCTTTGTTTTGTCTGATTGCCATGGCTAGGACCTCTAGTACTATGTTGAATAGAAGTGGGGAGAGTGAGCATCCTTGTCTTCTTCCCAATAGTAGAGAAAAAGCTTTCAGCTTCTCACTGTTAAGTATGATGTTGACTGTGGGTTTGTCATATATGGCCTTTATTATGTTGAGGTACTTGCTCTCTATACCCATTTTGTTGAGAGTTTTTCTCATGAATGGATGTTGAATTTTGTCAAATGCTTTTTCAGCATCTATGGAGATAATCATGTGGTTTTGGTCCTTCTTTTTAGTTGATGTGGTGGATGATGTTCATGGATTTTCAAATATTGTACCATCCTTGCATCCCTGAGGTGAATGCCAATTGATCCTGGTGTATAAATCTCTTGATGTAGTTTTGAATTTGGTTTGCTAATATTTTATTGAGTATTTTTCCATCTATGTTCATCAGGGATATTGGTGTGTAGTTTTCTTTTCTTGTGGTGTGTTTTTCTAGTTTTGGTATTAGAGTGATGCTGGCTTCATAGAATGAGTATAGAAGTATTCCTTCCTCTTCTATTTTTTGGAAAACTTTAAGGAGAATGGGTATTATGTCTTCTCTAAATGTCTGATAAAATTGAGCAGTGAATCCATCTTGTCCAAGATTTTGTTCTTGGGTGGTTTTCTGATTACTGATTCAATTTCATTCCTGGTAATTGGTCTGTTTAGATTTTCTGTTTATTCCTTGGTCAGTCTTGGAAGGTTTCATTTTTCTAGAAAGTTGTCCATTTCTTCTAGGTCATCCAGCTTGTTAGCATATAGATTTTCATAGTATTCTCTAATAATTCTTTGTATTTCTGTGGTGTCCATAGTGATTTTTCCTTTCTCATTTCTGATTCTGTTTATGTGTGCAGATTCTCTTTTTCTCTTAGTGCATCTTGCTAGGGTTTTATCTATTTTGTTTATTTTCTCAAAAAACCAGCTCCTGCTTTCATTAATTCTTTCTACTGTTTTATTCTTCTTAATTTTATTCATTTCTTCTCTGTTCTTTATTATGTCCCTCCTTCTGCTGACTTTGGGCCTCATTTGTTCTTCTTTTTCCAGGTTCAATAATTGTGAATTTAGACTACATATTTGGTTATTGTTATTCCTTCTTTAAATAGGCCTGGATTCCTATATACTTTTCTCTTAGAACTACCTTTGCTGCATCCGACAAAAGTTCAGGTACTGTGCTGTTGTTTTTGTTTGTCTCCATATATTGCTTGATCTCTGTTTTAATTTGGTTACTGATCCATTGATTATTTAGGAGCATGTTGTTAAGCCTCCATGTGCTTGTGAGCCTTTTTGTTTTCTTTGTACAATTTATTTCTAGTTTTATATCTTTGTGATCTGAGAGGTTGATTTGTAGAATTTTAATCTTTTTGAATTTACTGAGGCTCTTTTTGTGGCCTAGTCTGTGGTCTATTCTGGAAAATGTTCCATGTGCACTTGAGAATAATGTGAATCCTGCTGCTTTTGGACGTAGTGTTCTATACATATCTGTTAGGTTCATCTGTTCTAGTGTGTTGTTCAGTGCCTCTGTGCCCTTACTTATTTTCTGTCTGGTTGATCTGCCATTTGGAGTGAGTGGTGTGTTGAAGTCTCCTAAAATGAATGTATTGCGTTCTGTTTCCTCCTTTAATTCTGTTAGTATTTGTTTCACATGTGTTTGTGCTCCTGTGTTGGGGGCATAGTTATTTATAATGGTTATATCCTCTTGTTAGACTGACCCCTTTATCATTATGTAATGTCCTTCTTTGTCTCTTGTTACTTTGTTTTGAAGTCTATTTTGTCTGATATAAGTACTGCAACACCTGCTTTTTTCTCCCTATTGTTTGCATGAAATATCTTTTCCATCCCTTCACTTTTAGTCTGTGTATGTCTTTGGGTTTGAAGTGAGTCTCTTGTAGATAGCAAATAAATGGGTCTTGCTTTTTTATCCATTCTATTACTCTGTGTGTTTTGATTGGTGCATTCAATCCATTTACATTTAGGGTGATTATCGGTAAATATGTCCTTATTGTCATTGCAGGCTTTGGATTCATGGTTACCAAAGTTCAAGGGTAGCTTCTTTACTATCTAACCATCTAATTCAACTCACTTAGTGTGCTATTATAAACACAGTCTGATGAGTCTTTCCCTCCCTTATTTTTCTTCCTCTTCCACTCTTCATATGTTAGGTGTTTTATTTGTACTCTTTTGTGTTTCCCTTGACTGATTTTGTGAATCACTAATTTTATTTTGCATTTAGTTAGTGTTTGGTTGGTCTACTTTCTTTGCTGTGGTTTTGTTTTCTCTGGTGACAACTATTTAGCCTTAGGAGCACTTCCACCAAGAGCAGTCCCTTTAAAATACACTGTAGAGATGGTTTATGGGTGGTAAATTCTCTGAACTTTTGATTATCTGGGAATTATTTAATCCCTCCTTCAAATTTAAATGATAATCTTGCTGGATACAGTATTCCTGGTTTGAGGCCCTTCTGTTTCATTGCATTGAATATGTCATGTCATTCTCTTCTGGCCTGTAAGGTTTCTGTTGAGAAGTCTGATTATAGCCTGATGGGTTTTCCTTTGTATTTTTTAACTGATCTTTTTTTCTCTCTGGATGCCTTTAATACTCTCTCCTTGTCTTTGATTTTTGCCATTTTAATTATTGTATGTCTTGGTGTTGTCCTCCTTGGGTCACTTGTGTTGGAAGATCTGTGGGCTTCCATGGTCTGAGAGACCATTTCCTTCCCCAGATTGTGGAAATTTTCAGCAATTATTTCTTCAAAGACAGTTTCTATCCCTTTTTCTCTCTCTTCTTCTTCTGGTACCCCTATGGTACAAATATTGTTCCACTTGGATTTGTCACACAATTCTCTTAATATTCTTTCATTCCTAGATATCCTTTTATCTCTCTCTGCCTCAGCTTCTCTGTATTCCTGTTCTCTGATTTCTATTCCATTAACTGGCTGTTGCACCTCATCCAGTCTGCTGTTAAACCCTTCCATTGTTTGTTTCATTTCTGTTATCTCTCTCTGGAATTCATCCCTTAGCTCTTGCATATTTCTCTGTATCTCCATCAGCATACTTATGACTTTTATTTTGAATTCTTTTTCAGGAAGATTGGTGATTTCAGTCTCACCGGGCCCTCTCTCTGGTGTTTGAGGAATTTGGACTGAACAAGTTTCTTCTGCCTTTTCATGGTGATAAAGTGATCGCCGGTGAGTGGCGTGTGTGTCAGCTGGGAGAACAAAGTCCCTTCCTGCTTGCTGGTCACCTTGGCCACCTCCACTGCTTGTGTCAGTCAACTGCACACAGAGAACAGCCTCTGGTTGATCCCCTGAGCTGCCATGGGCAGGATAGCTTTTGGGATGGCCTAGGACACTAGCGGGGGTTGCCAGCAAGCAGTGTGTGTTCACTGCAAGAATAAAGCCCCTTTGTGCCTTCCAGACTTTGCACTTGTCTCCACTGTCTGTGTCAGTCAACTGCAGGCAGGGGACAGCCTCTGGGTCTGGCCTGGTTAGCCGTGCACTGGGAGAAGCCTCTGTGTGGTTACTGTGGGTGGGGCTGTTCCCCAGCTGCTCTGCAGCAATGGCAGGTCAGCAGTTCACTTGCAGTGCTGGCAGGGGGAATGAACAGCAGGCTGCTTATCGCTATGAGGGGCTTCGGAACTGCGTTGCCACCCAGAGGGTTAGGGCACCTGAAGTTCCTTAAAGTTGCCAGCCTGCTGGGCTTAGTGTGCCAGGACGATTTTGTCCACCTCTTAAACCTTTGTCCCTTTAATAGTATTAAAGCACTGCTTTTCTTTTGTCCCAGGGCAGCTGGCTGTGGGGACCCGCTTAGTTTTGGGAGGAGATTTCTGCTATCTTGCCATGCTACCATCTTGAGAATCTCAGGAGTCTTTCCATTTAAGAATGGAAAAGAAGTCTTTCCCATTTAAGTAATTTCTATTCAAATTTCACTCTGCAGAAGGACTCCTCATGCAAGAACATTACCAAACTGTTTACATTTATGTAGCAGGATCTGGAATTACTTTTGCTTTTTTTTTCTTTAAGCAGGCAGTATAAATATAGGGTCTGGGCATTATATCCATGTCTGAGTCTGATGTAGTTATAGTACAGACTGTCTAAAGGGAGCTAAGGAACATGCAGAACTGCACATGAAGCTCCTATAATTCAGCAACAATAGACAATGACTTTTAATTCTGGCTGCAGGTCACTGTCATTTAGTGGTTGCGTGACTGGGTTACTTAAACAAATTCTGGCTTCACTAATTGAAACTGACCAAAGAGCATATCTCTTAGAAGAAAACCAGTAAGGATATTGTTATGGGCTGAACTGTGTTCTCCCAAAATTTATATATTGAATCCCTAGGCCCCAGCACCTCAGAATGTGACTGTATCTGGAAATAGGGTCTTAAAAGTAGCAATTAAGTTAAAATCAGCCTGCTGAAGTGGTCCCTAATCCAATCTGACTGTTGTCCTTCTAAGAAGAAGAAATTTGGGCACACAAAGAGACACTGGGGATGCGCAGGCACAGAGGAAAGCCCATGTGTGTGCACACAGCACAAAGGTGGCCATCTACAAGCCAAGGAGAAAGACAGTAGGAGAAACCACACCTGCCAACACCTTGATTTTGGACTTCTCCAGAACTCTGAGAAAGTAAATTTCTATTGTTTAAGCCACCCAGTCTGTGGTATTTTGTTACGGGGACCCCAGCAAACTAATACAGCTATTGATAGAATTTCTGAGCCCTATCAGGTTTAAATTCAAGTCTCTTTCAAATACCTAGTCTTTGGAATTGAGATAAATGAATTTGGTGGAATAATTACTTTAGTGTTTTTCCAGGCCAACCACAAAGCTCCTTTCAAGACCCTATAATGAAGTAAAAATGTTCTGGACTAGACCCTAAGAATTCTAGTTTTGAGGAGGTAAAACTACTGCTGTTTGAAGACAACATAATCTTGTACATAGAAAATCCCAAGGAATCCACTAAAAATCTACTAGAAATAATACACAAGTTCAGCAAGTTTGTAGGATACAAGACTGATGTACAAAAATCAACTATCTGTCTATACACTGGCAATGAACAATACAAAATGAAATTAAGAAAACAATTCTATTTATAATAGCATCAAAAAGCATAAAGTACTTAGGAATACACTCAACAAAAGACTGTTTATACATATAGAAAATTTATACTCTGAAAAGGACAAAACATTGTCAAAAGAAATCAAAGACCTAAAAATTGGAATGTAATCCTGTGTTTATGGTTCAGAAGACTTAATATTGTTAAGATGGAAATATTAAATTGATTTGCAGATTCAACATAATCCCTATCAAAATCCTAGATGCCATTTTTTTGCAAAGATTGACAAGCATATCCTGAATTTCATATGGTAATGCATGGGACCAAGAATAACCAAAATAATCTTGAAAAAAAGAAGGAAAAAATTGATAATTCACACCTCTCAATTTTAAAATTTAATATGTAAAACTATAGTATGACAGTATACTATAAAAGGGCAGGCATGTAAGTCAATGGAACAGAATTGAGAGTCCATAAAAACATCTTTACATTTACAATCAATTGATTTCAACAAAAGTGTCAAGATAACTCAATGGAGAAATAATAGTCTTTTCAACGGATAGTTCTGGAACAATTGGATATCAATGTTCAAAAGAATAAAATTGGACACCTTCCTTATGACATACACAAAAAACAGCTCAGAATGGATTAAACACCTAAATGGAAGAGATGAAACTATAAAACTTTCAGATAAAAACAGTGAGTTAATCTTTGTGTCTTTGGGTTAAGCAATGCTTTCTTAGATGCAATAGCAAAGGCAACAACAAAAAAAATAAACTGGATTTCATTAAAATTTAAAACATTTGCACTACAAATATTACCATCAAGAAAGTGAAAGTACAACTCATGGAATAGGAGAAAAATATTTGTAAATCTTATATCTAATAGGGGTCTTGTATCCAGAATATATAAAGAACTCCTACAAATCAATAAAAAGAGACAATGATTTTTAAATGACCAAAAGATCTGAATAGACATTTCTCCACAGAAGATATACAAATGGCCAATAAACACATGAAAAGATGCTCAACCTGATGAGCCATCAAGGAAGTACAAATCAAAACAATAATTAGATACCACTTCACACCCACTAGGATTGCTAAGATACAAAAAGACAAGTAAGAACAAGTGTTGGCAAGGATGTGGAGAAATTGGAGCCCTTATGTATTTCTGCTGAAAATGTAAAATGATACAGCCACTTTGGAAAACACAATGGCAGTTCCTCAGAAGTTTCAACATAGATTTGCCATATCATCCACCAGTTCCACTTCTAGGTATATACCCAAGAGAAATGAAAACATATGTACACAAAAAAATGTATACAATGTTCATAGCAGCATTAATCATAATAGCCAAAAGTGGAAACAAACTAAATGTCCAACTAATTAATAGATGAATAAAATATGGTATATCCATACAATTGAAAGTTATTCAGCCATAAAAAGGATGCTAAAATATGGATGAACCTGAAAACTTTATATTAAGCAAAAGAAGCCAGTCACCAAAGACCATATATTGTATGATAGCATTTATATGAAATGTCAAGAACAGAAAAATCTATTCCTGACAGAGACAGAAAGTAGATCAGTGGATGCTTAGGGCTGGAGAGATGCAGAAAATGAGGAGTGACTACTAACAGGTATAAGATTTCTTTTTAGGTGACAAAAATGTTTTGGAATTAAATGGTGGTGATGGCTGCACAATTCTCTAAATATACTAAAAACCATGAATCATACATTTTAAATAGATAAATTGTATGGTATTTGAATTATATCTTTATAAGACTTAAAAAATAAAACTTAAGCAAAACAAAAACAAAAACAAAAAATCAGCAGAATTACCTTTGGTCCTTACTATGTGTGACCTCTCTGGACACAGTTTCCTCAAACATAAAAGGTGGAAATTAAGCTATATGATTTCTAAGTTTCCTTCCATCTCTAAAATTCCTGAGTGTATGTAATTTAAGAAATGGAAGGAAAGAGATGGGTTATGTGTATGTGTCTAGGATGGGATTATGTGAGGAGAAATGGAGGAAGAAAAGGAGACAAAAAAAGACTCAAAGAAATAGAAGGAGATGAAGAGACAAAGGACATGAACTCAGAGCGACAGACACATAGAGACATGGAGACAAGACTCTCAAAAAGAAATTCACCAAGGTGCATGTGCAGATCACTTGGCCATTCTTCCATTTAGCAATTATTCACTGGGCAACAATGAAGCCAAGCTCTATATATAGTCCTAAATCAGGGAGATGGAGCCACTGAGCTCAGCAATAAGAGGCAGATCAGTAATCAGGCAGTCACAGGCATGGACAATGAAGGCTGCAGTAGTTCAAGATGTTCAGGGAGTACCAAGGAAGCATGCACACATACATACATACATGTGTACACACACTCACACCACATCACTCTCAACACACGCAACACTCCCAAAAGTCAAATTGTTTTTGCAGAGGGCACCATTTGTCACCTGAGGCTTTTAGAATTCTGCTAGCAAACACACTCAAATATATATTTTGTTCTTACAAGTATGGGCACACATGGGGGTGAAATCTTTTATTCTCATCCTGAAGTCCCTATGAAATGAGGCTCAAGGCTGAGATTCATCCCTCAATCTGGGGATTCCCCTACTCCTTCCCCTTTATCAGGGTGGACCGGCTTTGGAAACAGAGAGGAATGTGAACTATTAGAAGCACACCAGCACAGCTCCTCTGGGTTTTCAGCTGGAAAGTTCCCAGAACACATTCTGTTCTATTCTCTTTTCATCCCATTCAGATCTGGCCCAATAAAGACATCACGTGTTGCCTGTTTCCCCTGTCTTGTGGCTCTTCTACTGCTGACAGGTATGAGAGGGAACCTCAGCCCAAGAGGAAAACTGTCTCTGTTCCCTGCACAGTGTCTGCAATAAATGCTTCTGAATGACCACCAGATTCTGCTCCATTTCAAGAGATTCACATCCCTCACCCTCCCACCCCCTGATCAACTGTGACTCCCAGTTGCCTTGCCCATGGGACAGAAGTGATGCAGAGAATGAGCATCTCCCCCGCTTCCTGTAGGCTGACCTCCAGTCTTCTGACAATTAAGTGGCCAGGACCTGTAACCACTGCATGAGCTTTCTGACTGCAATGCAGTGTATCTCTCTGCTTAAAGATCATGCACTTTAGTTCTCATTTCTCTAGCTGTAACCCTTGTACCGATTCTTCAGTGGCTCCACTTTACCTCCCTAAGAGATGCCCGAGCAGCACAAAACAGAGAAAGTGATCAAGCATGGGGAGGAAGGAAAAGCCAGTCTATGCCTCAGGCTGCTCCTCTATAAACAGAGATAATTATTTCTGCCTCTGGTGGTTGACAGAATGAAGGGAGATGTGTAAACTACTTGGCACAGAGTTGGTGCTTTGGAGGGACATTTGCAGTTTTCGCCTGTTTGGCACTCAGTTCCCCATCTTCTGGTTAAAGCGGCATCTTTATTGTCACTGTGCTTGGGGTGGCAGTGAGGACCCCACTCTGGGAGGGGACCAATTAGAACTCTCCATGGCCCTGGTCCTGGTGATTGAGGGAGGGGAACATGACTCAGACTGAGACAACAAATTCAATTCAGCAACTTTTTTGGAACTACTGGGGGCATTCTTGCTGCTGGGGGTTCTGAAAGGATAGAATGTAAGCTGGAAACTGCAAGTGCCACCATAAGGCAGATGGCACTGAGATCAGACCCAATACCAAGGATAGTTGAGAGAGAGAGGGAATGAGCCCCATGGATCCACCCATATCTCAAACTGCCCTAGACTTCTCAGTTGTGTGACCCAGAAAATTCTAGTTGTTGTCTAATGTCCTTTGAATAAGTTTGTATTCCATACAAACTATCTTGGGTAATACAAAGCTCACCAGATTTGGCTTTCCCCTCCACATATTCACAGCCATTGCTGGGGGTAGGGGGGCTCCACAGAGGCAATGCCACATCTCATTTCCCCAAACTCAGTCCCTTTTCCTTCAGCCCGTCTTCCAACACACCGATTGTTCTCAAACATGGGCTTAGTCATGTTACTCCTCATCTGAGAAGATCCTTGACTCCCCTCTTCGTGGAGAGCAAGTTCCAACTTTCTCATCTCCAGCTTTAAAGCCCTCCACAATTTGACACCAATACCCTGTTTTTAATCTTTTTTAAATAAAGGTATAACTGGCATATAACATTATATTAATTCAGGTGTACAACATAATGATTCAATATTTGTAAATATTATGAAATGACCACTGCAATAAGTCCAGTTAACATCTGTCACCATACATAATTACCAATTTTTTTTTCTTTTGATGAGAACTTTTAAGATCCACTCTCTTAGCACCTCTCAAACTTATCTCTCACAACACTGTTGCCTGGCTCTGCAAATACTATGCCTGATTTATATCAACCCATTCCCTACTCTGAAACACTCCCCACTTTTCCACCCCATGACTTTGCCTGGAAATCCTTCTACTTTTACCTACCTGCTAAAATCCTATCTATTCAACTATTTTCTCTTCCATGAAGCCTCCACAAATGGCCAAGGCAGAATAATGTCTTGATCCCCTGAACATACTCTCTTGTTATACATAATACCTGTCAGTCTGTCCTTATATGGGAATAACATGTATACATTTGAGAGGAGGGAGCAATTCGTACTCAATTCTGGATCCTTCTAAGGCCTTCACAGAAGGCCTGCCATAGGTCCTTGGTGAATGTGCTGACACAAGGCATCAGCTTCTTCTGACAAACTTGGAATCCTCCCCACAGCTCCTCAACCACATCCTAGGAGAGGGGGGTCTCAGCCTTTGGTCACAGTTCCTATTTACTAGGAAACATTTTTTTTAATTGTGATAAAATACACATAACATACAATTTACAATTTTAACCATTTTAAAATTTACAGTTCAGTGGCATTAAGTACATTCACAATGTCACACACCTATCACCACTACCTAGTTCCTGAACATTTTTATGACCTGGAATGGAAACCTTAGACCCATTAAACAGTCATTTCCCATTCCTCCCCTCCCCACAAGCCTGGACACTAATTTGCTTTCTGTCTCTATGGATTTGCCTTGTTCTGGATATTTCATGTAAACAGGATCATACAAATGAGGTCTTTGTGTCTGGCTTTCACTTAGCATAATGTTCTCAAACTTCATCCATGTTGTATCATGCATCAATATTTCATTTCTTCTCACGACTGAGTAATATTCTATTGTATGGATATATCACATTGTATTTGTCCACTCACCAGTTGATGGACATTGGGTTGTTTTCACCTTTTGGCTATTATGAATAGTGCTGCTATAAACTTTATTGTACAAGTTTTTGTTTGAACACCTGTTTTCAGTTCTCTTGGGTATACACCTAGGAGTGGAATGGCTAAGTCATATAGTAATTCTGTTTAGTGGGCAGTCTCCTATACTTGCCATCTTCAATCCTTACCAACATCCTGGGTCTGCTTGCCTGACTTCACCTTGGAGGGTCCATTGGCTTTTTAGAAGGGAGCTATTTCATCATTATTATTGTCTTCTGATGGCAATCTTTATAGGGTATTTCTAGTTTTAAATATTAACCTCTTGTTATTTAGAACATCCCATTGTCTAAGCTATTTCACAGCAATACTACAAGGCAGATACTACCCTGTCCATTTCCAGATGAGAAGGCTGAGACTCAGTGGGTGAAGAGACTTGATGCATTATGACTTCTTCCTGAGCCTTGTAAAAAAGGGTTTCCCATTCATATATAAATCAAGTATAAAAATCAAACGAATATTCATATTTGACCTGATTGTTTATAGTTCATAATGCGTGATCAAAACCGACAGTTTCTGTGACAACTGCCCTTGTACTATTCACCATGTTAGAACTTATTCACTATGTAAGAACTTGTTCACCATGTAAGAACTTGTTTGTTGTGCTTCAGAAGATCCGAAACTGATGAGAATTAGGCTTGGGGTGGATTAATGACTGTGCATTGAGTCCCCTGTACAGAATTTTATTGTTTTTAACTGTTAACAACCATTTGATCAATAAATATGAGAGATGCCCTCTCAAAAAAATAAAATAAAATGAGCTGCTCATGATAAAATTTGAGCTTTAAGTCAGAATTGGAATTTTGAAATTAGAACATAGAAATACATTCTCCACATGAACTTGATATTTTTGTAATAAGTGAAGACCTTCTTAATAAGATTAGTAGTGATTTATTCTGGCATTGTACAATGAAATATGTCATGTTTGTAAGATTTATACCACTCTGTGAGCCAATGTATTCCAAGTGGTCAAAACCTTATGTTACAAAACCATGAATCAGCCAAATCAAAGCCTCATTCACCTCTGCACTGTGATACCATATGAGTTGCCACTGACATGTCAGGGACAGTTTATAAAATAATCAAGTTACACACACACACACAAAAAAAGGATTTCCCAAATTCTCTCAGGAGCAGCACCTGGCAGCCCCACCTTAGGACAGCAGCAGTCAGTTTTTAAAACTCTCAGGCCAAATGGCACGCAGTCTATTAAAAGACAATGCTGGTCCCCTAGGAATGGCCCTTTCTAACCTTGATGGCTGTGAAGGCCTCCGTCTACTTCAACTTCATTTTTTCCCTCACAGGCACATAAACATCAGAAGACCTAGAGTCTACACCTGACGTATTCATTTTCCAGGGAGATCTCGAGTTTCCTTCACTATTCCATAGGAGGTACTAAGCCTCTGACCCAGGGACATGGCACCAAGAGTGTTAGCAGCAGGGAGAGGACAGCAGTGGTAATGGGGGTAAGCAGGTTCCCCTTTCGGGGAGCAGGAGAGGGTGCCTGTGACAAGGGTGCTTGGGTAACAAACTAGGTTAATCAACAGTAGCTGCTGCAGCCCCAAATTTCGGTGGCTGTGAGTGTACATCTTGCCACCTTACGTCTAATGCAAGTCGGGATGCTTGCTTCCATCTGGTAGCAAGTTCTAGAACAGAAAATCCTACCTGGATGATACATCCAGCATTAAGCAAGAGTTCCTGGATGATCCTGGCTGCCAAAACTGTTCTCCTCTGTTGCCCAATGGGTGCTCCCCTCCTCCTTGGTGGAGAAGTGAGACCTTGGTGCTTTTGCCTGTTAACTCTCCCAGCTCTTCTAGGACTTCTCTGCCAGCTCAGTTTCCTGTTGCCCATAGAACAGATCCTTAATTTCTCACCTCTGGGAAGTCTCAGGCTCTGCAGGAGCTGTTACTGGCCTCACTCCTGATTCTCTGCCCATGGCAGAGGTGCTTAGCACTCCCTGAATATTCCTGTGCTCCTCTGCACTTCCCAGCCTCTTTGCAGTTGGCTGGGGCCATGCGACTAGCCCTGGCCAGGAGACTGTGTGTCACCTCACCCTCTGGGTTGCGGGACTGAGAGCCATACCTCCTACATCCGTCTTTCCCTCTGCTGAGTTGGGTCTGGAGAAAAGAAAAGCTTTAGCTTATAGAAAAACAAAAAGAACCAGCTCAGAAGAAAATGGCCCCCTCACTTCTCCACTGGGTGGAGGAAAAGCATTAATTGGGTAAGAGAGGAGAATGGCTTTGGCAGACAGGGCCATCCAGAAATTCTTGGCATTTAGATAGCCATTTAATGCCAGATATATCTTCCCTATAGGATTTTCTGTTATTAAGCTTCTTGCTTTAATTTGAGGTAACAGTGACCTGTGACTCAGATATCCCCAGTAGGACCATGGGACAGGGAGGCAGGCAGCATGTCTCAGACTGTAATGTGCACGCAGATCACCTAGGGGTCTTGTTAAACAGCAGATTCTGACTCAGGAGTTCTGAGGCAGCACTCAGGGGTCTGCATTTCTAACAAGCTCCCCAGCAATATTGATGCCTCTGGTCCCTAGGCTATCCATGCTCCGAATAGTAAGGTGATGGGCAGGGCCAACTTCTCCATGAAGTCCAGCAGGAACAGTGTCTAGTGCCTATGAAAATGTTTTAATTTCTTTTAAAATCAGAAGAAAAAAAAGTAAACTTTAAGGTCAAAGGAAATGTTTTAATAGGTAAATTAACATATTCATCTTTACAACAACAGTTACACAATAAATTTCTTCTGGAAGGGGCTGCTTCTGAAGGGAAAAGTGCCTGAAGCCCAGAAAAATCCTACAGCTGCCCTTGGGGCAGGGGAGGGGTGGTGGTGGTCCACCACTACCTGTAGCACTGAAACTGTGAAGCCCAAGGAATTCCTGAAAGGCTACACAGACACCTGGCTCCACAGTCCTGGAGGATTAAGTGAGATTCAGTCTGAGAATGTGCTGTGCAGATGGCAGTTAGCTGCACAGGCCTTTTTCCTGGGTCTCCTCAAGCTCTCCAGATCTCCTTCACTTCAGGGTCTCTGGGGGTGGGTACCCAATGCCTCCCGGAGACGCCCCAGCTCCTAGTGATGGTGAGGTTCATCTCTTCCAAGGGACTGAAATCCAGTCTTTTGTCCCCTCCCCTACCCAATAGGACACATCCACCTGCTCCCAGAGCTGCAGAGCTGGGAGCAGCTGGCGCTGTAGTGCGAGGGATGAGGGACCAGGCTCCAGGGACTGCTTTTGTTATCAACAAACACAAGACCATCATCTCTGATCTGAACAGCAAATGCTCAAAGCATGAGTCAAATGCCTTGTTACAGAAAAGAAAATGAATGGGCATTCCTTTCAGCAGTAAATGCTTTCTTAAAAACATAGCCTTCCATTTACTTTAGCCAGATGCCAGTTCTGACTGTCCTGTCCCTAAAGGCACTTCACAGGCTTTTAGAAAATAAACAATAATAGCTGACTTTTCTAACATACCTGCAACCCTCCTTGTCACCAAGTGTCTGACACAGTCTTTGCTCTGGGATGGCCTCAGTCATGCAACTGCTTGGGCGAATCACTGGGCCTTGCAGGGTGAACAGAAACCAAGACCTTGGAAGGGAGAGGAGATTTGCTCAGAGCCAAGCCTAGAACCTGGGACCACTGCTTGAAGGCTGTCTTCACTTCGGCACCAGGGATGGTACTGGAAGACTTTCTCAGTCCTCAAACCTGGGGGGGTTCATTCATTCATTCACTCATTCGGTATCTATCATGAACCTGCTCATACTTGCCATGGTTCTATCTTGATTCCCTTCTCTGAACCCATAATGATCTAACCTTTTTTTGAA
Organism: Manis javanica; assembly: GCF_040802235.1. Taxonomy (NCBI): domain Eukaryota; kingdom Metazoa; phylum Chordata; class Mammalia; order Pholidota; family Manidae; genus Manis; species Manis javanica. Next base: position 31,542,377 of record NC_133166.1, read on the forward strand.
ATCTTACTGGCCCAGCCTCTTCATTCTCCTGGCCTGATAGCTCCAAGTGTGACAGGCTATATGCACTTTGCACCCAGGGCAACCTAGCCTTGACTTTTCCATTTTTCCACTCTGTAATCCTGAGTTAACTAATGAACCTCAGAAAGCCTTAATATTCTCATCAGTACAATGGAAATATTATTACCTAAGTCACAGGGTGTTGTAAAAATATGAGATGATGTATGGAAAGCACATAACACAGTGTATAGCTGGTGCTCCATAAATGATAGTTGTTATAGAAATGATAGTAAGTACATTATTATTATTATTACTCTTGCTCTTGTCAGGTGAAACAAGTGGACCACAAGACCTGAAGACCACTGCTCAAGGACACAGTGAGCTTGACCAGGCTCCAGTGGCTTTCAGTCTCTGTCCAAAGTCTCTTTTTGAGCTGATTGAGTTGGATTTGGTTCCTTGCTGAGAGACTGATTGGTAGAGTGTCTCATTTAGCCATGGCAGTCATTAAAGTCCAGGGTTAGCCAAAGCTGAGATTTTAAAACATAATGAGGCATAATTAATCACATTTCTCTCACTAACCAGTATTCTTCTAAGGAAAACAAAAAAAGCTGGTGGCACTGTTAAAAAAAGAGCATAATTTTCAAATATTTTCATCTTACTCAGCCTTTAAAAATTTCTATTTTTATATGTTTTATAAAATAACTGGCCTATTAATACAGTAATTCATAAATAAGATTTAAAATAAAGAGATACATATAAATTGGAGGTACATGCTAATTTTTTTTTAATTGATGAGATGAACCATTAACAAACCTTTGCCCTCGAGAAGACAGCTCTAGAGAACACATTGGCACTGCCCTGGGGAATGTCTTCCTGAGGCCTAGCTGTCTACTCCTTCCTTTGATTCTCTGAATTATCTTCCAGCAAACCCCATCTTTCTACAAAAGACAAAGAGGATTCCAAAGCAAAATGTGTGCTTACCTAAGTTCCCAGGGGAGAGACCCCTTCTGTGCTCTGCAAAAGTCTCCCTGTTGTAGGCAGAGATAACTATCAGGCCACATTATGACCTGGGAGAAATACAGCTCCGAACTTTCCATCATCCAAACAAAATCTCCATCTCCCAGGCATTTTGGTCACTGGAAAGGGTTATCTCTCACCATGCATTAGATACAGACATTCAGGATTATATACTTCAGTCTCTTGTGAGTTTGGTTATCCTAAGTCAGTTTCCTTGTGCACAGTCAGCTCCAGGCCACTGACCAGGCTTAGGGATAAGCCCAGACCCTGGAATATCCTCAAGATGATACTCCTTATGGAGTCCTCTTGGCATCCATCCATCTAAGTTCTTCTTGACAGTACTCAGCCTCACCATCATTACTTTCCAGCCTATACTAGGGACCAATTGGACCCCAAAGGGGAAACAGGAAAGATGTCTTAGGTAAGATGCCAAGGAGGATATTACATTCTTTCTACTAGGGAACCAGTCTGCACACAGGTAGAATATATCACAAGAGAGCCTTTTGAAAAACCTGACCATTTGGGGGCTACAATAGAGGAGTTCCATGTGCTCAGTGGTAATCTGGGCTTGAATATGGGTTTGATTATACACATATAATTACTTATATTACATAATATTACATAATTATTTATACTTACACACACATAGTTACTTTAGCTACAGCAGTCCATTTCATCTTCATAATAACTCTTTTAGCAGTCCTATTATTATGATCACCAGCCTCCCCTTATTTTATAGGTAAGGAAAGTAAGACAGAAGAGGTTAGATCATTTGTCCAAGGCCACACAGTAAGTCACAGCGCTGGGACTTGAATTCAAGTCACTTGATTTGAGGATCTGAGGTCCCACCTACTCTGTACTGCCTCTGAGGCAGACTGGGCACTATGGCAATGTCTATGAACTTTCAGGGCAAAGCCTTGCTGAGTCACAGAGAGGGACTCAAGACTCACAGTAAGATAGAACATTTCTGCCAATAGAAAACCTACGATTCTAGACTTGTATTTTCCTACTAAACAGAGGAAGGAGCTTGTTCACTGGCAAGATTACGAGACGTAATAAAGATGGTCACACTGAGGAAGAAGACAAATGAGAGGCAAAGTAGAGCAGGCCTAGTGGAGCAGTTGCCCCAGACTCCTGCCCAAAAGCTCAGAGCTACTTCTCTAAGCAGCTGGGGCCTCCTGGGTTCAAACTACAGGAGCAGAAACAAGGGCTGGATACAGACTCTGCCCTGGGCCCAGGTACATAAGCCACAGACATGGAAATTGCTGTGGATTGGGGGTCTGGTGGTTTTTTATTTGACTCCCCATTCTCCACTTGCTAGTTACTAGTTGGTAGTCTTGAATAAGGGGTCCAACCTCCCTGTGTCAGTTATTCATAAATATATCTCTTTGACAGCTATGGTATGACTTTAATGAGATATTATATATAAATGCCTAGCACATACAGCATGCTCAAGCAATGGTAGTTCCCCTCCCTTTTCTTCTCAAAGGAAGGAGGAGTTAGGCAGTCATTTGTTCCCTGGCTGGAGCTGCCTACATGGAACTTCCATGAAAAAAATTCCCACCAGATGTTTCTAGCTGGATTCTTGCTTTTTCCATGGAATGATTCTTCCTCAAACATGTGCCCACCAGGCATCTAAGGGAGGAAAAGGGTGAGGTTCCATCAGGCAGCAAAGAGGGGAGCTGGGGTGCCTGCCTTTGTGGGACCATGCAGCAGCCCCCCGAGCTCCAGTCCTCACTGTCTCTCACTAGAACATAGCATATCTCCCAGGCATACATCACTGGAGAGACCAGCTTTGCAAGAGGGCTTGGGCCAGGCCCTCACTGCAGTACTGTTAGGAGAATAACACTTCTCATACATGATTGTTTCCTTCTGTTAGGAAGGAGTCCCAAGTGTGAGGTTCCTGGTTACCCCCGAGGGGAATGGCTGTCTGATGGTGAGTTCTGAGACTTGACTGACTCAGCCCTTTCTCTTGGGAATGAGCTGCCTACAGGGAAAACATTCTCTCAGCTCCTCGTGCTCTAAGATTTAAAGGGGCCTGGGGGGCACCACACAGGGCTGGGGGGTAAGTCTGCTTAATTCAATATTAGAAAGCCTACTTGATGAGCAACATAAACCACACTCTCTAATACTAGCTTTATCAGGCATGGAGTGTTATAAGACTGACTCCTCAGCAAGCCTTAGAACTTAAATGAAGGAAGGAGATGTTTTTTAATGGGCCTTCTTAAATACCCCACCAGGTACCCATGGTCAACCATCTAGAAAGTAAGTCTGCCACTCTGCTTGGGGGCATCAACAGAGGTTAAAATGGTACCCAGAATTATGAGCAGTCAGAGCCTCACACCCAGTACAGAAGTCTTCTCAATGGACTGTCTGAAGGGAAACACACAGAAGCTCAAATAATAATAGCTAATGTTTACTGGTTGCTAAGAACAGACACTGGGCTAAGGGATTTAACCTTGCAAAGTGGGCACCATCATTATCTCCACTTGACAGGAAAGGAAGCTGAGGCTTGGAGAGATTAGGTGCAGCTGGTCAGTAGTGGAACCGCACAGTCACTCCAGGGCCCACACTTTCCACCAGGGCTGGTGCAGCCTCTAGCAGAAGCACCATCTCCTTCTGTGATAATTAGGGAAGAGTTGTCAATGCTGAGCCCACTTTCTAACTTGGGGGCCAGTGCTCTTTGGACCACATCCATATTATGAGAAAAGTCAAGGGTGTCTTCAGGCCTTTTCTCACCTTCTGGTGAACCAGGAACCTTGGACTCCCTGGGAACACCCTCTTGGTTAGCCTGTCAGTAGCACAATGCCCTGCAGCCTTTGTGCGTCCCTTCCTGGAGTGGCCACCATGCCCTCAACACTGCACCCCCGCCCCACAGCCCCGCTGTGAGCAGTGTGTGCTCTCCTCTCTGTCAGGGTCTCTGGCCAGCCCACAGGTTCCTAGCTTTCCCCTGGTTTTGCCAGGGTGGCTCAGCTTTTCCCACATCCTGTACTCATGGGTACCCCTACTCACAGAACCCCAATTTCCTCCAAGCCAGTGTTTCCTAAACTTGGGTCACCTGTACACCACCCTTACATTTTTTGCCATCTGTACATTTACTGAGTTAATTTTCTTTAATTTGCCCAAATTAAAGAAATGAGCCCCAAATTATGGCCCTGCCATTTACCAGCCTTGCATTGTTGGACAAATCCTTTCTCTCTCTGTGCCTGTTTCCTCACCTGTGTAACAGGGTTAATAGCAGTACTATTCCATTTGTTGCTGTGAGACCCCCTGAGGTGCGGCACCTGGCACACACTGAGGGGGCAGTCATCTTCTGCTACCCTTGTCACAGTGATTAAAACGGGAATTTTATCCCCACTGTAAATTGAAAAATCTGTCCCCCTTACATCATGAATAGAGAGGAGTTATAAAAATAAATGGAATAAAACATGTAAAATTCTAGCTATTGCCTGACAAAGGCTCCAGGCCTACCACTTGCTCTTATTTTGTCAAGAAGGGAGACAAGCAAGTGTCCAAAAGATGTTGAAGGCACACCTGGCTCAAACCAGGTGAACAACTTGTCCTGATTGTCCTTGGACTTCTGGCCTTCAGACTGAAAGGCCTGCAGCACCCACTCCCGGGCTAGCTCAGCTGGAGGCCCTCCTTCAAATGAAAGGCGGAAAAGAACTTAAAAGGTAGTAACATTCTCAGGATGTGAGCGCATGAGTTTAGGGCAGAATCAGCACCCCACTAATTATTATATTGCAAAACAAGCCCACACTTTGGATCACAAGCCCACCTCTGAGCACTGAGTTTCCAAATGCCATAAAGGTATGGAAAAACCAAAACATGTGTACCACTGATAAAATCACCAAAGAAAAACCACATTTGTAAATGTCCAACAAAAGGAACAATGATTAAACTGTTGTACACTAAAATTATTGTAGATCATACAACCATTGAAGAATCATGTTTCAAAGTATCTTTAATGACATGGAAAAAATTGTGATAGAATGTTCAGATAAAAAAAGCAAATCAACATGCCCTTCAGTAGGTGAATGGATGGGTAAAAAAAACTGTAGCACATCTAGACAATAGAATATTATTAGTGCTAAAAAGAAATGAGCTGTTAAGCTGTGAAAAGACATTGGGAAAACTTAAATGCATACTACAAGTGAAAGAAGCCAGTCTGAAAAGGCTACATACCATTTGATTCCAACTGTATGACATTCTGGAAAAGCAAAACTATGAAGACAGTAAAAAGATCAGAGAGGGTTTTTAGGACATTGGAACTACTCTGTACTAATGATGGATATATGACATTGTACATTTGCCCAAACCCCAAGTATGTGTAACACCAAGAGTGAAGTTTAATGTAAGCTATGGACTTTTGGTGGTAATTATGTGTGAATGTAGTTTTATCATTTGTAACAGATATACACTTTGGTGGGGCGTGTCGAAAATGGAAGGACAGAGAGTATATGGAAAATATCTATTTTTTAGAACTTTGCTCTGAACCTAAATTCATCTCAATTTTGCTATGAACCTAAAACTACTCTAAAAAAAACAAAACAAGGTCTTTAAATTTTTTTAGAGCAGACTAAAAAAGCACATGTAGTAAGACCCTAGTTTTCTAAAATATAGAGAAATATGAAGAAAGAAACATGCCATAATATTAACAATATTTATCTCTGAGTGATAAGGCTCTGGAGAATTTTTTAAAATTTCTTTATATTTATGTCTGAATTCCTTATTTATACTCATTTCTACATTTTCCAAGAAATTTTAGTGAGGACTATACATTACTTTTATTACCAGAAACAAAATTTGAGTAAAAATGATAAATACATAAGTACTAGGAAGACAGTAACAGAACTGATTAAGCCCAGACTTTGCAAACTGTTTTCTGCATCTGCGGCTGACTGGGAAAGAGGTCTTCTCTCTGGCTGACGGGCTGTCACCGGCCTTCCTTCTCCACTGCAGAAGATCCTCACGGATAAGGCAGGGATTACCAGGTCAAGGACTCATGCTTCCCCTGCATCCTATCCAGTGAGCCTGCTCTGGGCTCTCGCCTGAACTCAGGGTCCAGCCTCCAAGGTCCAGGGGACAAATACAATATCCCCTCTCCCTCTTTTCTTGATTTTTCCATCATTTGAATGGTGACCCCAAAACCTGAGTTACTAACTAAAGGAAGGGGGCATCTAACAGTAAACACCCACTTTGGACCAAGGTAGCCTGAGCTAGAATCCCCACTCACCGCCCACAGCTGTGTGCCTTTGGGCACATAACTTCACCTCTTTGTGGCCACAAGTGTCCTCATCTCTATCAGAGGATTAAATTAAATCACCATTCTAGCACAGATCCTGACACAAGGGAACAACACAATTTACAGTAGTTTTCTTTCCTCCTTCCTTTTACATTTCCTACACAAGAATTCATTTCTCTACCTCCCTCCCTCTGACTCAAAGAGCTCATCAGGCAGCAGGGGCATATTCCGGGGGCCTTGAGACCTCTCCTCCCCATCCATCTGGGCCTCTGCTCCTCCTGGGTCCGCAAACAGAATCCCTCTGCTGACTGCCAAGCCACAGAGTGGATGGCTGAGGGGCAGCCCAGTGGCTCCATGAGGCCACCCAACAGGGTGGGAAGGAGTGGAAACTTTCTTTACATCTTTTCAAGCCAGACTAGAAGAATCTGATCATCAGGCACACATACGTAATAAACCCAGGGCCCAGTTTAACCAGAACACACTTTATGTGCATTATGTCCATTTCTTCATAAGAAAAAAAAACTGATCCTGAGCATTTAATACCCTCCCAGCATCATTCTGGGTGCAAGACACACAGTGGAGAATGAGAAGAGGTCTCTGCCCTTACAGGGCTCAGTCTCCACTCCTGCTGGACATGCAGAGTATGCCCATTCACCTTTTCTACCAAGACTTAGAGGAAAAAGGCAGGGACTGTTTGGGAAGCTGAGAACCCATACATGTAGTTCAGTGCGTCGGGCAGGGAACCTAGCTAACTCTCACAGAGACTCAAAGCACCCCTCACTCAGTCAGACTATGAGCTCATTAGGCCCCCTGGGAATCATTTTCAAGAAGGTGTTACGTGGCCCTAACCATCCTCATCTAAGACACTAAAACCTCTGCTCTGTCACTTGGTGGCCAGGTAACCTCGAACAAGTCATCTAACATCCCCTAGTTCTACTGTCCTCGCCTGTAAAATTGAAGTAAATAGACATCCCTCATAGCATTGCTGACAAGAGCACATGAAATCACACGTAGAACCTCAGGAGGGGTGCTGGAAGAGGGTGAGTGCTTCCCCTCCTGCCCTCTCGGAAATGAAACCAAGCAGAAATGAACAGAGCCTGGCGCTTAAAAGCAGAGCCTCCAGAGATGGGCTGCCTGGGCTCAAATGCCAGCACCACCTCTTACCAGTCGTGTGACCTCTTGATGCTAAAATGTCCCCATCTACAAGATGAGGGTAGTAATAGTAGTCTCTGACCTGAAGAGTTGTAGAAGTCTTCAATTAATATATGGGAAATGCTTAGGACAGTGTTCAATGCCTAGTAAGAATTGTGTGTTTGCTTTTTTTCTTCCAGGTGTTTATGATTATTGATCATGCAACAATTAGCACACAATTATACCTCCCACATGATCTTAGATGGTGTGTAGAAATGTCCCACTGACTACCAAGCATAGAGGAAGGTACATTAACTGTGAATACAAGCAACCACCCCCAACACACACACACACACACACACACACACACACACACACACACACTCACACGTATGACACTATTCAAGGCAGGAGTATACTCTCACACTCAGCCATGTCAAAGGGCAGGAGTCCTATAGTTAAAATCAAACAGACTAGGGTTTGAGACCTAGCTATGTTCTTTCTTAGTGGTCTGACCTTAAGTGGCAAGTTCCTTAGCCTGAGTTTCCTCTGGATAAAAGTGTTGAGGCATGGTTGGGGTGGGGGGGGTGCATTAACTCCACCTGTCTCACCAGCATGTCATTGCCCCCTGGTGGGGACTACAGAAACCCTTAGCAGGTTCTGACTCCCTAGCATTCCCAGCCTAAGTCCTGGGAAGCTTCCTTTTTCCTGCAGAAGACCCAGCTCACACAACCTGTGGCTACTTTTCTTCCCCACCCCTCCAGGCCCCCCAGAGAGCAGCCCGAAGAGTTGTTAACAGAACAGCAACTGCAGAGCTCTGGGATGAAGGGGCGCTGGCCAGGGGTCCTAGACCTGCACTCTGTTTACTCAAACTGCAGAGCATCTCTAGGCTTTTGCAACCATTTGCTGGGCAGGAGGGAGCAGGACAGCTGGATCCCTGCTGGCCTCTGGCTTCCACCGGCCCGAGTGCTGCTCAGTCTGGTAACAGCTTTGACATGCAGCTTCCAGAGGTGAACAGGTCTCAGGGCACAGGCTGGAGAAATGCAGCCCCTCTACAGAGCAGGGAAAGGGCACAGGGGGCAAAGCTGGCAATGGACAGATGGGCACAGAGATGATAACAATGTCTGTGACCAGAACACAGGACAGGAGGGGCAGAGACAGAAACAGGGGCAAGGTCAAGGATGGAGTCAGGGCTGGGCCAGCACAGGGTTCAAGGAGGGGGGTGAGGCATGGTTAGGGGTGCAGGGGGTGAGTGTGCAGAGAAAAGCACAAGCAAGCACATGGCAGGGCTGGGACAGGGGGAGCAGCAGTGTAGGGGAAGCCCAGCCTGATGGGCTTGCATAATCTGGGGACTCTCCGATGCCCCAAAGGGATCCACAGGGACTCTCGGGGTAGGGATCTCCACTTAGAATCCACACTTTCACCCTAATCTGTCCATGCTTTCTAACAGCAAGCAAAAGGAACATGATTTAGTTAAGTTAGGACTGGCGAGAGTCGCTTCATATTTAAAAATTATGACAGCAACAATAAAAATTCTCGGCTGAAATGCCACCCAACAAATCCAACTCCCCAGAAAGTTAAAAACAAGCACCCCATCCCAGCACCCTGTACCTTTAAGGAGGAGAAGGGTTCCCTCCGCTTTCCAGCTGAAGAGGCAGGTTATTCTTGGATATAGCTATGACTTACCTAAAACTGAATTAGTCCCCTTTCCTCCTCTGGCCAGCCTCTCTTCACTCTGGGGAGCTTTTACCATTTAAGGTCAATGTTACATCTGGCTTCAGAGCTGAGAAGCCTCTGGTTGCTGAGCCTTAGCCGCCCGCCTCCTCCAAGAGGGGCTGGGACTTAGAGCCCAGAGCTCCTGAGGGAGCCCCCTCTGGCCCGCCCAGGGCTAACAGCAGGAGCAGCTACCAGGCCCGTCCCAGGGCTCAGAGCAGGCTGGGCCTGCCAGGCAGCAACTCCCCCAGGGCCCCTCCCATGAGCCCCCATATGGCTGAGGGCAGTGCCCATAGGCAGCCCATGCCACTGGCCACTCTCCTGGCCAGACAGGGACCAAGGGAACTCTGCAGATCTGCCTCCCAGCCTGGAATCTCCAGCAAGCATGTGAGCCTGGACAAGACCCTGGCCCAGGGCCCAGAGAAACTGGGAACACTTCCTGTCCTGGGGGTTTGGAGGCTGGGGCTGCTCCTACCTTACACTCTTGGGATTACCAAAGAGAAGGGCCTGGGAGATTCAGCTTTCCCAGGGCTGGGGCCAGCCCCAGGGTCCTCAGTCCCTGCTCCTGCACTCTACAGCCCCTTGGACTGTTGGAGCCCTGTCTGGGAGCTTTAGTCTGCTCATGTCTAAAATGGGAGTAAGAGTGACAACACCTACCTCATAGGGTTACAGGAGGATTAAAAGGAATAATATTGAAGGTTTAACTCAGTGCAGGCATCTTATATGTCCTGATGGACACGAGTTCATTCCCTATCCCTGCTCCAGACACAGGTGAGGAATAGCTGCCTCCCTCCCGGAAGTCTGCACCCCGCCCCTACCTGCTCCTCACCCACCATGTGGGCAGTGCCCACCTAGAGCCAAGATCCTGGAGCTCCAGACTGAGTGCACCACATGGGGACCTCAGCCCTCTTCTGAGGTTCAAGGCAGCTCAGAGAAGCCCTGGGTATGCTTGCCAGATAAAATACAGAACACCCACTTAAATCTGAATTTCATCTAAACAACACATAACGTTTTTAGTATAACTATGTCCCAAATATTGCACAGGACATACTTATACTTAAAAAAAAGCATATTTTTTAAAATCTGAAATTCTAATTTTACTACACATCCTGTATTTTTATTTGCTAAATCTGGCAACTCTAGCCCTGGGCCATCACTTGCCACCCTAGAAAGCATTCACCAGTCATTCTGAGAGCTCTAGGGACTGGTGGCTTCAAGCCCTTCTGATGACAGCTGCCTGGCTGAACACAGTGCTTATTCCCAGCCCCAGGCCATGGGTCAGTCACTCCAGCCAGGCTTTCTCCCCCAAACCTAGATTACTGGGTCCCTATGCCAGACCCTTCCATGGGCATCTAGTCCTAGACTGTCTTTCCTCCGTAGTTGTTATGTGAGATTCCTGATAAGAAGGCAGGGCATGCTGTCTGCTACACCCACAAATAATGTTACTTTTATAAAAAGGACCAGAGGAGACTACCTTGGGTACTAGTCATGCTTTCTCTCTTCTCACACTTATCTATCTGCTGGGCACAAGCTCCCACTGGCAAAGCCACATGGTGGTAACTCCTAGAATTGCAGAAATAGGGACTATAAGAAATTTACCAAACTCTTTAATGCTGTTCCTCCAACATCATTGTGCATTAAAATATCCAAGTGTGAAGCTCCTTGGACACCTCTTCCAGAAATTCCAGTTCTATAGATCTCAAGTGCGACCCAGGAATCTGCATTTTAATTAAGGGCCTATGATGACTCTTATGCAGCTGGGCCAAGGATCCCACTTTAGGAAATGATGCTCCAAAGGTTGATATTGTGAATTCAGCAGCAGTTTCTACAGAGACAACTAGGAACAGGTTTAAATGGAACCACATGCTTTGTGTGCATGTGAGGGATGGTGCGTGCCTGCGTGTGTGTGTGTGTGTGTGTGTGTGTGTGTGTGTGTGTGTACAAACTGTATATTGAGCCCCTACTATATTCCAAGCACTAATTAGATTCACTACATAAAAGCATGTATGAATCCTCACAAGTACCTTAAGAAAGAGATTATTATACCTTTCCTTCCAAAGGAGACTGAGACTTGAAGAGGTGAAACAACAGCTAGTATTGCACAGCTGGTCAGAGGTAGAGCTAAAGGCGATCTTAGGCCATTGGCCCTAAACTCTTTCTCCTCTACCATATGCTGTGCTTCAGCGAGGGTTTCTTAAACTAGGATCCATGGATAGCCTGCAGGGTTCTCTGAGCCAACTGAAATTGTATGCAAAGCACTGTGTAATTTGTGCTCTTCTTGGGCACAGACATTCATAAGACTGGCAAAGGGATCACCAAATAACTTCTAAATCACCGCATTACACAGGCATTTCATAAAACACATTACTGGTGGGGGGCAAAATGGAACAATCTCTATAGAAGACAATTCAGCATCATCAAGATTATAGGGCTCATACCCTTTGGCACAACTCCACTTCTTGGAATTTATTCTACAAATATACTCCCATACTCGGGAAATGACAAATGAACAAGATTATTCATTGCAGTTTTGTCTATAAAAGCAGAAGGATTGGAAAGAACATAAATGTCCACCAGATGGGAGTCATAAAAGAGGTCAGGATACATCTATAAGGAAGGATAAGGAAGCTCTTTATGTACTGATATGAAAAGCCTGCAAGATATATGGTTAAATGGAAAAAGGCAAGATAACAGAACAGTATATAAATACATACATACACAAACACTTATATTCACGCATATGCAATCACAAGTACCTATGTGTTTATGTACATGATCTCACCAAGTAGTACAAGAACATTAATATTAGTTGCCTATGCGGAGGGAAACCAGCTGGGACACAAAGTATTCACTGTACACTTTTTTTATCTAAAGTTTTGAATCATATGAGTAAATCATGTGTTTGTATTAAAAAATAATAACAAAATCAAAGCATTGCTGTGAACTGGATTTAATCAGTTCATCTAGCACTGCCTCTCCCAAGTGTCAAAGAGTGCTGGCATGAGACTGACTAAGGCTTATTTTTGTATTTTTGTATTTTATTTTGGAGTAATTACAGACACACAGGAAGTTGCAAAAATAGGGCAAAGAGTCCCATGTACCATTCACCCGGCTTCCCCCAATAGTGACATTGTCTATGGCTGTTGTACAATATGAAAATCAGGAAGTTGGCAATGGTACATTACTGTTAACCAGACAACAGATCTTGTTCTAAAGATTTTTTTTTTAAACATAGCCTCTTACAGCTCATATATTCATTTAAAAATGTTTATTGAGCACCTTTAGTGTGCCAAATGTACTACTGGATGATAGGATGTGGTAGGAAGACCTCAGACCCATTCCTGCCCTCATGGCGTGTAGACCAGTGAGGGTGACCCCCTTACTCAAGTGGCAATAGCATCACAGAGGCCCAGGGTCCAGCAGTGCACAAGGAGTGCTGACCACAGCTCTAAAAAAGGAGCTGTGTCCCTTGCTGTCCTGGTCATAGAGCTTCACAGCTTGCCCAAAAGCTGACTTTAAATCCTTAAAAGAGCATGAGCAATTACTCGGGCTATATTTATCCTAGTTCCTGGAGCCACACAGGGATTTGGCCTCACTCTACCAGAATCTTCAGCTCATCACTCATTCCCATCAGAGACAATTACGTGTCCTCAACATAAAAACAGTGGGCCAGCAGAGGCGCATAGATGCACTGGCACACAGCTGGAGGAGGCTCTCCCAAAAGGCCATTTGACTCCAGGCCACAGAAGAATTTCAGAAGTCCCAGGCCAAAAGCACAAAGCCAGAAGAAGCAGCATCTTGCCAAGAACACTGCCAGCTCAGGGGCTGACTGCTGGGATGACCTCCCTGGGAGTTCTGACCTTCCTGCCAGTGCCTTTTATACTTAGGGACTCTGTGCTCTGCCCAGCACTTAGTGGGCCCTGGATGAGTAAGTGAACAAATGATTAGCCAAATCAGCAGGAACTGCACCCAGGTGTAAATCCCGGTGAATGACAGATGTCATTTACTTACTGAACACAGTGCTAGGTACTATGCCAGCCACTTTACACTTAAGGTTGAGTTCAGTCCTCAGCAAATCCATGTGACATAGGACTTCTCACAGATGCCCTCCAACCCCAAGTCCTAGATGAGAATCTGAGAAATGGAGAAGTCAAAGAACCTGCCAGTATCTCACAGTCTGTAAATCCAGATCTTTCTGGTTCTAGAGTCCCTGAGCATCAGGTTCAATACAGCAGCCTGGAAACATAACGTATCTCCTCTTCCTCTCACGATATCATTAAAGTGACAGCAAAGGACTTAAAAAAGGTATAAATACTTAGCCACAATGAGAATGGGAGGGGTTATGAGTGAACGTATTTCTGGAATTGGCAAGAGGATGGAGGAGTGGTGCCTGACGAGGCAAGGAGGAGGCCTCAGCCGAGCCCTGGGTGACCCCCAGGGAAGGGGGCTTAGCTGCTCTGGTTCCCCCAAGAGACTCTGACCTTGAAAAGCCAGGTGTGACAAGGACAGCAATGAGATATGGAGCCAAGGGAACAATTAGAAGTTTGTGGACAGAAGGGGCTGAGAAGGAAATACCTCGAGTAACTTTCATAAACAGCATTTGGACTAAATGACTTCAGGCAAAAGGAAGAAAAGAGCCATAAACACATTCTGAGTAGATTTCTTTTTCATAGATATTTGTATTAGCAATTCTAAGGATACTTACTGTACATTCTAGGATTGACTAAATTAATTAATATGTTGGTCACAGTAAGAGTCAAGTTTCTCACTGTCAAAGGAGGAAGCTACAAATATGGAAAGGAGGAGAAACAATAAACCAGGCAGTGCTGTGTTGGAACTGTAGGTACTGAAGTGAACAAGATAGGCAAGTAGGTAGATGGATGGATATGTATACAGGATTGCATGTATGGACATATATTTATATACATACATCCAGATGTGTGTGTGCATAAACATACATCTATTTCCTAGTTCTGTCCACTGAGAGGCCTGGAAATAACAATGCTCCAGTAGCAATGAGCATGCTTTGCACATAGATTTTAGTTTATAAATACCATTCTCCAATAAAAAAACTCCTTGGAGAAATGGGTACTTCTAGGGCTGGGAATAGAAAACTAAAAGATAACCCACATTGTCCAAAAAAGTAAGGAACTGCTTCAAGAATGATGGTGACATGTCAAAAGGCCATAGGACCACTTGAAGGGGCCCCCATTGGCCAAATCTCAGACAATATTGCATCAAAGTATCTAATGATAGTTAAAGATTCTAAACCATGAATAAAATAAGAATTCCAAAGTGGTCCTTCAGTGGGCTGGGAAGAGAAAGGATCTTAGAATCCCAGCTTTGCTTTAGCTAGCCCTGGAAGGAACAGCTACTGGGAAAATTGCCATCCACTTTCTCCACTCTCTCTCAAGAGCTTAACTTACCCATCTTTTTCAAGGACTTTCACTATACACATACCTGTGTCTGGGCCTGTGCTAGGCAGTGAGGTTACAGAGGTGACCAAAGTGTGACCCGTGCCCTCCAGGAGTTTACGGTATAAGACTAAAGAAAGTAACACCTATGATACAAGGTGTGTGGGTGGGGATTTGCAAACTATATGCTTATGTGAGGTGTTATTAGAACTATTCTATAAGGAAGAACATGGTTAGTACCATGGATGGTCTGGGGTGGGGGTAGGGGGTCATTGAACTTGAACCAAGTGTTGCAAAAGTTCTATGGAAGAAGAACTAGTGGCATTAGGAAGGTTTGCTTTAGAGAGGAGTTGGCATTTGAGGCAGTCATGAGTCCAAACAGATGTAGGTTTCTGGAGATGGAGAGTGGGTCATGGAGGATGTTCCTAGAGGAACACATGAAATGGGCCCAAATGTAGCAGTGGGAAAGTGCTCAGGAATGAAGCAGCAGGGGCTCAGTTACTGGGCTAAGCTAGAAGATCAGGCTGTCAAGGAGCCCTGAGACCAAGGCTCAAGAGTTTGGATTTAGCTCCATGTGGGCTCCCAGAAGGTTTCTAAGCAGGGATAGTGTATGAAGAGAGCTGGGCTTTGGGAATATTGTTCTAAGACAGGGAGTATGGGTCAAGGGGTTACTAGAGAAGCCCTACATTTGGCTTTGGAGCCAGATGGACTCCAAGGAACTCTGGGGAAATTAATTAAGCTCTCCAGTGTCCTCTTCTTCAAGATGTGTAACACTGGGAATTGTCTTCAAAATACATAACTCTTATAGCCCAAGCACTGGCCAGTTAGAATAGGTATCAGCAGCTGTCCAGCTGAAGGAACTGGCTTCTGGAGGTCCCTGCAGTAACAGGCATCAGTCCTTCAGTTGACAGATCATGGGGAGGTCCAGGAATCCTGAGGAGAGACCAGAATAACTGAGGGTGTAGGGAAGCAGTCACTCTTGTCAGTAGCTACTTACCACCTGACAAAGAAATACCTCAATATTTTAACAATGCATGGCCACAGTGGCATTGGCTAGACTGAATATTAGCCTGAGTGCTCCTGAAATAACATATAAATATGTGGCCTCAAGAGAGAGGAAGATGTCAGGGAAGAACAGGTTGAGCTACTGGATGTATAGTGGAGTAATCTACTGAGATTGGAAAGTAAGCTGGCAGGACAGCAAAACTCAAGAGTTCCATTTGGACATATTAAATTTTAGACAACTATGAAACAAGTAGAAATGGCATGTAGGCAGTTGAATATGTGAAGCCCTGTAGAGAAGTTGGTAACAGCAGTGATGCGGGTGGACAGAAAGCGATAGACAAAATTAACTTGTGACTGACTGCATGTGGGGGATGGAAAAAGGTGACTCCAGCATTTTAATCCTGAGATGGGGGAAAAGACAGTTAATGCCACAGGGAAGCCAGAGCAGGAGTGCATTGGTTAAGGAAGATATGAGTTCAGTTTGAGAGGATGCCTGGACAGAGATGTTCAGAAGAGGGTTAGAAATGCAGGATTAGAAGGATTGTTGCTTGAGAGATGTCCAGATTGGGGCATAGATTTTAGAAATAGGGATCTCTGAGAGAGCTTAAGTCACAGGTGAGGATTGTGATCAAGCAAACGGAATTTTGTCACGTCAATAGACCAATGAGATCAGAAGCCAATTTGCAGGGATTTGGTGAGGTCTTAGATGTAAAGGCAATGAGGCTTAGTGATCATTCCTTCAGTAACCATGTGCTGACATGAATATATGGGAAGAGGGAGAAAAGACATGGGTAAAGATAGACTGTGATACTAGGGTAACCTTAGAAGTCCCATGAGAGAACAGAGGTCAGGGAAAAATTTCAGAGAAGGCAGTATTGCTCTTTGGAGAAGTCTGGGTGAGTTTGTCCCCTTTTCTGGGCTCCATGACCATCAGAGAAGAGCTTCCCATGGCTCATAATACCTGCACATGGGGTAAATGGACAAGACTGTTCAGGCTAATGGTGGCCATTTGGGGATTCTGATGGTCCCAGACCCCAACAACACACCCAAAGAGCTAAGGGGAATTAGTATCTCAGCCTTTATGTAGCCCACTGGAAAACTGGAGCACACCAAAGAGAAACCTGGTATTAGACACCTGTCACTTAGTATTGGGACTTCTCTGCCTCCCCACATTGTTGTGAGATCCTCAAAGACAGGGATCCTACGCGATGGATCTCCGTAATAGGAATCAAAGCAATTACAACAGCAATGCACTGAATATCTGTTATGGGCATGGCACTGTGCTAAGCCCCTCGTGTGGATAATCTTATTCAACCCTCACTGAAGCACCATGAGGTAAGCATGCTCTAGTTACCAACATAAACCCATTTTAAAGATGAGGAAACAGAGATAGGCTAAAAGTTGGTGGTGTGAGAGGTGAAATAGAAACTTCCTCTCAAAACCACATAATATGAAAATATAGCAAATACAACTAATCCTGAAAGAGCAACAGGAAAGAAGGCTGTGGCAGACTGCCTGCACCTGGGGAAAACAGCAGACCTCAAAGGAAAGGGTAAAGTACCAAAGTTGTGATCCTGCAGGACCCAAACCCTCTCCTATACCAGCTCACCACTGGGAAGAAGAGAAATAGAGTGGGGAGGGGCTGGAGGCCAAGGACTGCTGAACACCCAGCCCTGGAGATCTGCTCTGGGAGCACGTACCTACATTACATGGTGTTCTGGAGATTAGTGGGGTTGGAAAACTAAAACAGGTGGAATATTTGGAGAGACTGAGATTCCAGCTGTTTGTGGAAAACAGGTATCCACAGCTGGCCACTCTGGGACAAAAGAAAGGCAGGCAGTATGAGAGACTTCCTAACAGCGAGGGGGCTGCTAAAGGGACAAGGATTGCACAGAGCTTTCTGTTCAGGAGAAAGGACAGGTGGACAAAATTGTCTGGGCATGCTCAGCCCAGCAGGTTGGAAACTTTCAGGAGCTTCAGGTGCTCCATCCCCCTGGCTGGCAATGCAGCTATGCGGCCCTCACCGCAGTACACAGCTTGCTGCTCCTTCCTCCCGGCCTGCACCCACTTGCAAACTGGCTTCCCCTGCCATTGCATCAGGCCAGCCAGAAGGCAGCCCTGCCTATGGCAGCTACAAGTGCAAAATACAGAGGCTTCTCCCTCCATGCTCGGCCAACTGGCCCTTGCAATGGATGCAGGCAATGCAGTTGGGAAGCGGGAAAGAGCTCTTTCCTCCTGACAATGACCAGCGCCACACCCCTATGACCCCTGCAATCACTCCAGGGGCTGAGCAGCTCCAGAAAGCAGAGCTTCTGGGCACTAGAGAGCACCACTTACAAATATGAGACATCAAAGGAACTTGGTTCAAACAATCCCGCAAACACTAGAAAGAGGGCCAAATGAAACTGAACTCATCAATCTTCCTGAAAGAGATTTCAAAATAAAATCATAACATGCTCACGGAGCTACAGAAAAATATTCAAGAACTCAGGGAGAAATTCAGGAATGAGATACAAACATTGAAGAATTCAGTATACCTGAAATTAAACATACAATGGGGGATTTAAAGGCAGATTAGATGAAGTGGAGGAGACAGTAAATGAAGTAGAAATTAGAGAACAGGAATACAAAGAAGCTGAGTCACAAAGACAAAAAAGGATCTCTAAGAATGAAAGAATATTGAGAGAACTGTGTGACCAATCCAAACAGAACAATACTCACATTATAGGGGTACCAGAAGGAGAAAGAAAAAGAGAAAGTGTCTTTGAGGAGGTAATTGCTGAGAACTTACCTGGTCAGGGGAAGGAGATAGTCTCTAAGGCCATGGAGTTGCACAGATCTCCCAATACAAAGGACCCAAGGAAGACAACACCAAGACATATGTAATTAAAATGTCAAAGATCAAGGATAAGGACAGACTTTTAAAACCAGTTAGAGAGAGGGAAAGGATTGATGGTGAAGTGATAAGTGAGACAGAGACTTCCTCCTAAAACCGCATATAATATGAAAATATAATTAATACAACAGGAAAGAGGACTGCACCAGACTACATACACCTGGAAAAAATAGCAGACCTCACAGAACAGGATAACGTACCAAAGCTGTGACCCGGCAGGACCCAACCCCTTCCCCTACCCCAGGTCACCAGCAGGAGGAAGAGAAATGGAGCTGGTAGGGAGTGGAGGCCTGGGACTGCTGAAAACCTAACTCCAGAGATCTTCTCTGGGAGTACAAACCTACATTTCATGGTGCTTTCATGATACTCTCATGATTAGGGGGTTGGAAAGCTAAGACAGGCAGAATTCCTGGAGAGACTGAGATTCCAGCTGCTTGTAAAAAGCAGGGATCCATATCTGGCAGCTCTGGGACAAAAGAAAGGTGGGCAGTCTGAGAGACTTCTTAAGAAGGAAGCCCTTAGCAAGAGAGCTGCTAAAGGGGCAAGGATTGCACAGAGCTTACTGTTCAGGAGAAAGGACAGGTAGACAAAATTGTCCAGATGCACTCTGCCCAGCAGGTTGGGAGCTTTCACAATTTCCAGATGCTCCAGATCCCTGGCTGGCTGCACAGCTCCAAGGACCCCCTCCATTATAAGCAGTCTACTGTGCCTTTCTCCAAGCCAGCCCCATCTGGCTCAGAAATCAGCAAACCATACGCTGGTGTTAGGCCAGTCAGAGGGAAGATCTGTCTACAGCAACTACAAATGCAAGGCATAAAGGCTTATACCTGTGTTCTCAGCCCACTGATCCAGGCAGTAGAGACAGGCATAGTGGCTGGGAAGGAGGAAACAGCTCTTTCCTCACCCCAGGCAACAATACCACTCCCCTGTGACCCCTGACATTCCTTCAGAGGCTGAGCATCTCCAGAGAGTAGACCTTCTGGACACTAGAGGGTGCGATATACAAATATGAAATGCCAAAGTAACCTGGTACAGAGTAAAATTAATGTAACTCCTGAGAAAGATGACATGGACCTCATGACTCTTCCTGAAAGGAAGTTCAAAATAAAATCATCAACATGCTAATGGACGTATGGAAAGATATTCAAGAACTCAGAAATGAATTCCACTTGGAGATCTAGTCATTGAAGAACACAATGGAGGGTATTAAAAACAGATAGGATGCAGTGGAGGAGACGATAAATGAAATAGAAACTAGAGAAGAGGAATACAAAGAAGCTGAGGCAGAGAGAGAAAAAAGGAACTCTAAGAATGAAAGAATATTGAGAGAACTGTGTGACCAATCCAAACAAAACAATATTCACTTTATAGGGGTACCAGAAGAAGAAGAGAGAGAGAAAGGGATAGAAAGTGTCTTTGAGGAGGTAATTGCTGAAAACGTTCCCAATCTGGGGAAGGAGATAATCTCTCAAGCCATGGAGATGCACAAATCTCCCAACACAAGGGACCCAAGGAAGACAACACCAAGACATGCAGTAATTAAAGTGGCAAAGATCAAGGATAAGGACAGACTATTAAAAGCAGCCAGAGAGAGAAATAAGATCACATACAAAAGAAAGTCCACCAAGCTATCATCAGACTTCTCAGCAGAAACCTTGCAGGCCAGAAGGGAGTGGCATGATGTATTTAATGCAATGATGCAGAAGGGCCTGGAACCAAGATTACTTGATCCGGCAACAGTATCATTTAAATTTGAAGGAGGGATTAAACAATTTCCAGAGAAGCAAAAGCTGAGAGAATTTACCTCCCACAAACAATCTATACAGTCTATTTTGGAGGGGCTGCTATAAATAGAAGTGTTCCTAAGGTTTAATAGCTGTCAGCAGAGGTAATAAAACCACACTAAAGAAAGTAGAACAGCTAATTACTAAGCAAATGCAAAATTAAATTAACTACCCCCAAATGCTATCAAGGAATAGACAAAGACGACAGAATATGATACCTAATATATAAAGAATGGAGGAGGAAGAAAAAGGAGGAGAAAAAGAAAAGAACCTTTAGATTGTGTTTGTAATAGCATATTGAGTGAGTTAAGTTAGAATCTTAGATAGTAAGGAAGTTAACTTTGAACCTTCAGTAACCACGAATCTAAAGCCTGCAATGGCAATAAGTATATACCTATCAATAATCACCATAAGTGTAAATGGACTGAATGCACCAATCAAAAGACATAGAGTCACTGAATGGATTAAAAAAAACAAGACACATCTATACTCAGCCTACAAGAGACTCACTTTTAACACAAAGACATACACAGACTAAAAGTGAAGGGATGGAAAAAGATACTTCATGTAGCTAATAGGAAAAAGCAGGAGTTGCAGTACTAGTATCAGACAAAATAGACTTCAAAACAAAGAAAGTCACAAGAGACAAAGAAGGACATTACATAATGATAAAGGAGTCAATCCAACAAGAAGATATAACCATTATAAATATCTATGCACCCAACACTGGAGCACCTACATATGTGAAACAAATACTAACTGAATTAAAAGGGGAAATACAATGCAATGCATTCATTCTAGGAGACTTCAACACTCCACCCACTCAGAAGGATAGATCAACCAGACAGAAAATAAGTAAGGACACAGAGGCACTGAACAATACATTAGAACAGATGGACCTAACAGACATCTTCAGAACTCTACACCCAAGAGCAGCAGAATACACATTCTTCTCAAGTGCACATGGAACATTTTCAAGAATAGATCATATACCAGGCCACAAAAAGAGCCTCAGTAAATTCAAAAAGATTGAAATTGTACCAACCAGTTTCTCAGACCATAAAGGTATGAAACTAGAAATAAATAAGGCAAAGAAAATGAAAAATCCCAAAAACACATGGAGGCTTCACAACATGCTCCTAAATAACCAATGGACAAATGACCAAATAAAAACAGAGATCAAGCAATATATGGAGAAAAATGACAACAATAATTCAACACGGCAAAATCTTTGGGACATAGCCAAGGCTGTTCTAAGAGGAAAGTATATTGCAATACAGGCCTACCTCAGGAAAGAAGAACAATCCCATCTGAGCAGTCAAAACTCACAATTAAAGAAACTAGAGAAAGAAGAACAAATGACACCAAAGTCAGTAGAAAGAGGGACATAATAAAGATTAGAGCAGAAATAAATAAAGTTGAGAAGAATAAAACAATAGAAAGAGTCAATGAAAGCAAAGCTGGTTCTTCCAGAAAATAAACAAAATAGATAAACCCCTAGCCAGACTTATCAAGATAAAAAGAGACTCTACACGCATAAACAGAATCAGAAATGAGAAACGAAAAAATCACTATGGACATCACAGAAATACAAATACTTATTAGAGAATACTATGAAAAATTATATGCTAACAAACCAGATAATGAGAAGAAATGGACAACTTTCTAGAAAAATACAACCTTCCAAGGCTGACCAAGGAAGAAACCGGAAATCTAAACAGGCCAATTACCAGCAAGGAAATTGAACTAGTAATCAAAAACCCACCTAAGAAAAAAATGGCTGGACCAGATGGCTTCACCACTGGATTTTATCAAACATCTAATGACGACCTAATACCCATCCTCCTTAAAGTTTTCCAAAAAGTATAGAAGGAGGGAATGCTTCCAGACTCATTCCATGAGGCCAGCATCACTTTGACACCAAAACCAGACAAAGACCCCACAAAAAAAGAAAATTACAGACCAATATCCCTGATGAACATTGATGCAAAAATAGTCAACAACAAAAAAATAAGCAAATAGAATTCAAAAATACATTTAAAAAAATCATCCATTATGATCAAGTCGGATTTATTCCAGGGATGCAAGGATGGTACAGTAGTTGAAAATCCATCAACATCATCCACCACATCAACAAAAAGAAGGACAAAAACCACATGATCATCTCCACAGATGCTGAAAAAGCATTAGACAAAATTCAACATCCATTCATGGGAAAAACTCACAACAAAATGGGCATAGAGGGCAAATACCTCAACATAATAAAGGCCATATATGACAAACCCACAGCCAACATTATACTTAACAGTGAGAAGCTGAAAGCTTTTCCTTTAAGATCGGGAACAAGACAAGGATGCCCACTCTCCCACTTCTATTCAACATAGTACTGAAGGTCCTAGCCACGGCAATCAGACAACACAAAGAAATAAAAGGCATCCAGACTGGCAAGGAAGAAGTTAAACTGTCCCTGTTTGCAGATGACATGATATTGTACATAAAAAACCCTAAAGAATCCACTCCAAAACTACTACATCTAATATCTGAATTCAGTAAAGTTGCAGGATACAAAATTAATATGCAGAAATCTGTGGCATTCTTATACACTAACAATGAACTAGCAGAGAGAGAAATCAGGAAAACAATTCCATTCACAATTGCATCAAAAAGAATAAAATACCTAGGAATAAACCTAACAAAGGAAGTGAAAGACCTATACCCCGAAACTACAAGACACTCAAGAGAGAAATGAAAGAAGATAACAATAAATGGAAATGCATCCTGTGCTCATAGACAGGAAGAATTAATATTGTCAAAATGACCATCCATATTCAATGCTACCCCTATCAAATTACCAAAAGCATTCCTCAATGAACTAGAGAAAATAGTTCTAAAATTCATTTGGAACCACAAAAGACCTCAAATAGCCAAATATTGAGAAGGAAGAAGCTTGGGGGATTACACTCACTGACTTCAAGCTCTTCTACAAAGCCACAGTAATCAAGACAGTTTGGTACTGCCACAAGAGCAGACCCATAGATCATTGGAAAAGTTAGAGAGCCCAGATACAAACCCAAGCATATATAGTCAATTAATATACAATAAAGGAGCCGTGAATATACAATGGAGAAATTACATTCTATTCAACAGCTGGTGTTGGCAAAATGGAATAATTACATGTAAGAGAATGAAACTGGATTATTGTCTAACTCCATACACAAAAGTAAACTCAAAATTTATCAAAGACCCAAATGTATGTCATGAAACCATAAAACTCTTAGAAGAAAACATAGGTAAAAATCTCTTGAGTATAAACATGAGCAACTTTTTCCTGAATGCATCTCCTTGGGCAGGGGAAACAAAAGCAAAAATGAATAAATGGGACTACATCAAACTAAAAAGCTTCTGTACAGCACCATCAGCAGAACAAAAAGGCATCCTACAGTATGGGAGAATATATTCATAAATGACATATCTGATAAGGGGTTGACATCCAAAATATATAAAGAACTCACATGCCTCAACAACCAAAAAGCAAATAAACCTTTTAAAAAATGGGCAGAGGATATGAAGAGACAATTCTCCAAAGAAGAAATTCAGATGGCCAACAGACACATGAAAAGATGCTCCTCATTTCTAATTATCAGAGAAATGCAAATTAAAACTGCAATGAGATATCACCTCACACCAGTTAGGATGGCCAGCATCGAAAAGACTAGGAACAACAAATGCTGGTGAGGATGTGGAGAAAGGGGAAGCCTCCTACACTGTTGGTGGGAATGTAAATTAGTTCAACTATTGTGGAAAGCAATGTGGACGTTCCTCAAAAACTAAAAATAGAAATACCATTTGACTCAGGAATTCTACTCCTAGGAATTTACCCCAAGAAAACAAAATCCCAGATTCAAGAAGACATATGCACCCCTATGTTTATTGCAGCACTATTTACAATAGTCAAGATATGGAAGCAATGTAAGTGTCCATCAATAGATGAATGGATATAGAAGATGTAATATATATGCACAATGGAATATTATTCAGCCATAAGAAGAAGAAAAATACTACCATTTGCAACAGCATGGATAGAGCTAGAGGGTATTATGCTCAGTGAAACAAGCCAGGCAGAAAAAGACAAGTACCAAATGATTTCTCTCATTTGTGGAGTATAACAATGAAGCAAAACTGAAGGAACAAAATGGCAGCAGACTTACAGACTCCAAGAAGGGACTAGCGGTTACCAAAGGACAGGGGTAGGGGATGGGTGGGGAGAGAGGAAGAAGGGGATTGAGGAGTATTATGATTGGTACATATGGTGTGTGTGGGGTCACAGGTAAGGCAGTGTAGCACAGTGAAGACAAGTAGTGACTCTGTGACATCTTACTGCACTGATGGACAGTGACTTCAATGGGGTATGAGGGGGGACTTGATAATATGGGTGAATGTAGTAACCACAATATTTTTCATGTGAAACCTTCATAAATGTGCATCAATGATACCTTAATAAAAAAAAGATAAGGAAACTGAGGCATGGGAATATTAACTGACTTGACCAAGGTTACCCCATCAAATAGCATGCTTTGATTTTAATTTAGTCAAACTCTGGAACAAGCACCCATAATCATCACTCCATACTGCCTCCTGTGCACTGGTCCCAGCACCCAGCTTAACATCTGATACATGTTAAGTGTTCCAAAAATGTTGGCTGAATTAAACTGGAAATAATGAAAAAGCTAGCAGTGGGCTGCAAGGAAACAGGGCCTAGGTCTCTGAGGGCATTTTGGGACTGATTTGTGAAAAGGAGAGATAATGGGAAGGAGAAATCAAGGAATGCCAGTCTGTTGAGCACCACATCCCTGCTAAGAAAGAACAGAGGCTTGATCAGGGAATAAGCCAATGAACAGTTGCCTGCTGGGTTTTACTCAGTTTCAAGCACAGGCCACACCAAGCAGGGCATGAAGTGAGGTCTCTGGGCTCTGCCCCCAAGTTGACCTCTACCCCGCCTGCTCATGGGAAGATGTGGAGCAGGTCCGGGAAGGCTAGAAGAGCTATAGAAGCTCAGGGGGATGAGAGGTCTGTGGGGCCTGGGTCTCTCAGGAAGGGCTTGCTGGAGAGGTAGGAACTTGAGGGCTGTGTAGACAGGGTAAGTCAAGAGAGGAAGAAGGAATTTCAGGTTGGGCCAACAGGTGAGCAGAACCATGCTGGGCCTAATGGATGGACAAAGTGTAGGATTTTTAAGTTGCAAAGAACAGAAACCCAGCCTGACTGGGTTGAATGTAAAGGGAGCTTGTGCCAATGAAAACTGTGCCTGTATAGATTACAAAGACAGGAAAGGAAGTACAATCAGACCTCAAGGGAGAAGGGAGCCTTCAGTACCTACAGTCCCTACTCTGTCTATCTCTATATCTGTATCCCTGTTTCCCACAGTCCATGTGACTCTCTCTCTTCTGCCTTCTCCTCTCTGTGCATCTGCTTCTTCCACCTCCTGTCTCTACCCCTGCTTTTTCTGCATACTTACCTTGCTACAGCTTTTGTGGCCTCTCAGCTCCAGCCCTCTCTTCTCCACAACCACTGGACAACTGTCTTGTTTTCAGACTCTCTAAAGCATTTGACTGGCTTAGCTTGTCTGTGTAAGCCAAGTCTTGTAAGCTATTAAGTACCTTTGAGGCAGGCATCTCTGGTCTATTAGTCATAGCTGAGGCCATGCAAAACTGTGGCCCTTTTTAGAGACTGTGGGTGGGACAGGCAATAAAAGATGTCATGAACAAAGAGCGAGGGAAGGACCACACGTTCATCAAGCTCTCACTGTGAGCCAAGAACTGTGGTAGGTGACCTCTGTTACATTATTTAATGGCTCTGTGAGATAGGTTTTATTATTCCTATTTTACAAAAGAATAAACTGAGGTTAAGGGAAGTTAAACAATGTGCCAGGGTCATAAAGGCAGAAGTAGCTGAACTAGAATTTAAACCAAGTTCTGTCCAACTCTGTAGTTAATGCTCTTTCCAATGGACCATTCTGCCAGGGAACTGGGAGTTAGAAACACTGAACAGTTTGAGAACACCATAGAGGTCAACCAGTCTATGGCTCACCCTGCTTAGAGGTACTGCTAAGGCAGACCTGCTAAAACTTTTTAGGGTTCCATAATTCTGAGAACCTGAGGAAAGCTGTGGAACATGCCCCTACGACCAGACCTGCACTTTCATTGAATTTACATACCTCCTAAAGCTCATCCACTGGTCTCTACCTCAGAGGCTTTTCTCTACAGCATTATGGACTATTGATTTTTTTTACCCCCTACTTGAATGCAAACAGAGCTCATTACTTTATGTGGCAGCCTATTCCAAAAAACAGAGTTCTCATAACTTCCCCTCCTTTAGGTCTCCTTGAGCCCATGGAGAAATGCAGAACCCATCTCTCTCGTACCCTGGCGGCCCTTCAAATATCAGCAGACAGTGACTGTGGCGTACCCAGGCTCCAGCTGAAGCCAGAAGCCTGTCATTTGTTTAAACCCTTGTCCCATACTGATCTCTCTCTCCACTAAATAAAACATACTTTGCTTAAGTCCCTCTAACAATGTAACGCCCAGAACAGCACAGGGAAACTGCTGGTGTCATCCAACCAGCAGCTCTTTATTCAGGGGATTCTGATTTCCTATGGCCAGGACACTCAATCTCTTTAAATTCAACCTATAATTGTGTTGGCTTCAGTAACAACCAGGTCATTATTTGGCTCACAGAAAACCTGTGGTTACTGGGACTCCCAGATCTTTACTGTAAGAACTAAGCTGTCCCTACCTTGGCCTCCCTTAAATTATCCTGTTTAACACTGTAGTCTCAGCCTGTTCTTCAAACACAGAATTTCCATGCTGGGGCCATGACACAACAGATTGTTCATCTCACCAAAGGAAGAGTCAAATCTTTCTCAGATTCTCCCTTCTGGCTTTACAAAGCATTTCTTTTGGATGAAAAAGGGAAAGAGATGTGAAACAGAAAAGGATTTTTGAGGTTTGCAAGTTGACATTCCACCATTAAATTAATGCTAACAAAAGCTTCATTTCACTAATCCTGAGAGGAACTTGATCTCCAGATGCACTGGGCTTGCTGGTTCCATGCCTGCATCATGAGCAAGGCCTTCTTCCACCTCCCAGAGTAGGGTGTTTTTCCTTTTAAAAAGACTTTGAAGTTACAAAGAGCATATATCACTTTTAAGAGCAAACCCAAAAGAGGTTTTGTAAGCAGCTTTGCTCAAGTGAAGGCTAACTGAATTAAAAACAGTCCCCTTTCCTAACAGTAAAAGAGGAGGGAGGAGGGATGCATTTCTTCCTCCTAATCTCTCCAATGTATAATGCTGAGCTGCTCCAGAGCTTAGTTCTCAGACCTGTAATCTCAATCTGCACTCACTCCCAAGAGGATCTTGTCTGAACTCATGATTTTAAATACCATCTGTACTCTGAACACTCTCAAATGTTTATGTCCAGTCTGGACCTCTCTCCCCAAACTCTAAAGTCATATATCCAACTGCCTACTCAACACTCCCCTTGGGTGTCTCATAGACACCTCCAACTGAACCTGTCCAGCCCCCAGTACCTGCTCTTCCCTCTGTCTTCTCTATCTTAATAAATGACAAGTCCATCCTTTAAGCTGCTCAAGCACAAAACCTAAGTCATTCATGATTCCCCTCTTGTTCCCCACATAACACACAGGTAATCCATCAGAAAATTCTGTCAGCTCTACCTTCAAAATATGTCCAGAATCTGACCATTTCTTTTGACTTTTACCACAGCTACCATAGTCTAGGCTACCATAAATTATTGCCATGTCATCAATGCATTCACCTCCTAACTGGTCTTCTGGTCTCCTACCAGCAAAGCAGGCAGGGTGATTCTTTTCAATTATGAATTAATCATGTCTTACAAGACATACTTTGTACCAGATACCATACATGGCAATTTATGTATTTGACTTATTCTCAAAACATATTCTCAAAACATGTTCAGTCCACATCTACCAATAAGAGAATGAAGCTTAAGAGAATGAAATATCTTTCCCAAGACACACAGGTGCTCTGTAAAAGAGCTGGACCTGAGTACCCCAAGGCCTGTGCTCTTTCCTTCAATCCAATTGCTGAAGAAGAATTCATTTTTTTTCTCCCTAGGAAATTCCTTTCTCAAAGCTGCCTGATCAAGTCAATGTAAGCTAGAGTCAAGTTGATAAAAAGAAATTTTTAACAAAATCAAGTAGGTAAGGATAGAAGAAAAGCAGGAATAGCACCGCTCTAAGTCAGTCTTCTTGACAGCAGTTTACCTGCCCAATTTATTCCATTCAATCAGCAAACCCATCCAACTTAAACTTTGATATGTCAGAACGAGGTTTTTCAACCAGATGTCCTGGGACCACATGAAGATAATACCAACCAGGGCCGTATTTTCTTTCTTTCCCATTCTTGGGATTCTGGACCCTGCACTATAATTTCCTTATTTTTCACATCATTCTGGATACAATGTTACACAGCCCCAATACCTCTTTTATTTCAACAATGACAAAAATTGCACAAATATCTGAGCACCAAATATCTGAGCACATCCTCCAAACACAGAGAAATATCTGTGTTTCAGAATTTACAAGTGCCCCATCCAATCCATTTGTTTTTGTAAACTTGAACTTCCACATTTAAAATAAACCATGCATTAGACAAAAGAATTCACTTTGGATCTGAGGCCTCCTTTGTGATCTTTCTTCCTTCTTCTGGAATTAAAAGCAAAAGACATCTTCTTAGAGCATTGAGGCCTGTTTAGGATTCTCCAAAAGTTAGTTTTAAGGGGTACTAGGGCTTCCCTCATTTTTCTTGGGTGGAAATGTTGTCTGTTTTTTATTTTTTTTTAATGTTGAAAGCATTCTGGGAATGGAAAACTGCAAAGTAGGACCCTGCAGGGTGTATGTATAGACCCAGGGGTGGGTGATAGGCTCCCCAAGAGCACCAAGGGCCTGAATGGAATAAGTAAACTCCTAGAGGGTGAACAGCCTTTGGCAGCCACCTTGGCTGTACATATAAGTTGGCATCCCATGGCCCACAGGGAACCTGCTTCTACTTTGAATGTGGATGTCGGATGTTAGGGATTATGGTGAACCAAAAATGTGGTATGAACCAGAAAGGCTCTGAAAAAAGAGAGTGTATACTACTAGCAAGACACAGTTCAAATTATAAAATGTGAAGAAGTGGAGTATGCCAAAGCACAGAGCCAGGCTTAACACTAGCTTGCAACCAAGCTCCAAAACACCAGGGAGTTCAGAGAAAAACAGGATAGGATCTCAGGGACTACAACCAACAGACCTGCCAGGAAGGAAGAAAGTGGGGATTTGTAGGGTAGGTGGAGGAGAGCAGGAAAGGAAGGGTTTTACTTTTCCAAAAGTCTGAAGACCCACCACAGTAGCTAGGGAACATGGCATGTGCTGCAGAACAGGGACCCAAAGCCACATCCACAGTTTAATATTCATTTATTCATTCATTCAATAAACACATATCTTTTATGCTTCCCCCTAACTAATCTCCTTGTCTATTCTCTGTCTCTGTCCAATCCAATTCCTCACAGTAGCCAGAATGGTACTTCTAAAATGCTACTCTGTTGTTTACACCCTCTGGCAGAGGGAGACCAGATACCAATAACTCAAGGACTCCACTCCTTGCATCAAGAATTCCTCCCCCTGAGCCTTGTCATTCCCTCCTCCTTTCTGCTGACCCTGGACACTCACATAACCTTCTCCAGTTGTGTTAATATAAAATCACATCACAAAAGCCTGAACAATGTCTCTGGAATTTTGTGTTAGAATAATTCTTGTAACTCTTGAGTTTGATCTTATTTTTTTGAGTTTTTAAAAGAGGAAAGGAGAGTGCAGTAGAATGAATGATGCTGTCTCACTGAAACACCCATTTACTACTTCATTTTTCCCCCAGCTTCTCTCATTGAGGCCTCCATATAACATCTACATGTAACGGAGGAACTGCTAATGTAACAGAGGAGCAAAAAAGAAAAGAAAAGAAAACACAATCTCTGCTATGTCTGGAAATGTAGCAGGAAGGCACATTAGGGTAGGTAGCACTTATTATAGGAAAAAGAATCAATGGAATGCTCTCTCCCAACAAATATAAGGCAAACAGGCACTCATACACAGGGAAGGAATATAACAGAGACTTCTACAGCCTGACAAGGACTACCTCTCCCAAACATCTGTGTACACTGAACTGACTACTGGGGTAAATCTGCATAGGAGGCAACAGCACTAAGCCCCTGACCCTTCCTTTTGCAGGAACATTACTAGAACCTCACTGATGTATTGAGACAGCCCCCACTGGGATCTTTGGGCAGGAAGGGACACCAAGAACCCCAGAGGGGTACATATCATGAAGCTATGGGTTGGTGATCCAGCTTGTGATAAAAGCCTAAGAGTCATGGATGAGAGGTGATTTTGATGGGGAATAGTGAGGCTGGAGGTCCCTCTCAGGCAGGCTACCGTGGCATTGATATGTGCTTTGGGTGTAATGACTGAGTTGAATGTATGAACTAAAAGAGCCATAACCTTAGAACCTAAATATTAGGTGCTCCTATGACCCAAAATAGTGTCCCAGTCAGCTAGAGAAGGTTTTGCTAAGGTTCCAAACCTTTCCAAATTCTCAGTGGCTTACAAAAGCAAAGGTTTATGTCTTAGCCATGTCACATGCTAACTATGGTTTGGCCATAGCTCTGCTCCATCAACTTTTCACTATAGGACTCAACTGAAGGAATAACTCCTATATGAAACAGTACCTTTTTTCGTGGCAGCAGAAAAAGACAGATTGTGGTGGCTTTCAAAGCTTCTGTTTGGAAGTAATACATGTTATATCCACCTCACTGGCCAAAGTAAATCACAGGGCCAAGCTGGACAGTGGAGTGAGAAATACGATCCATTCATAGAAGGACCCAGTGGGGACAATCTACCGCAGAGTTCTAGACTAATGAGGGCATTGTCATGGCAGTGGGCCACAGCCACATAGGACCTGATCTCAGCTGTGACACCACACGAAGACAACAGAAATAGTGGTGGCAAATCATCACTGGATCAGTGAGACTCTGGAGCTCAGCCTCCACCTGGCATTTGGCTGCACGACTGACTCTTTGGCCTGAATAAGTAACTGATAAAAGACAGGCCTGCAAGTGCTTGGAAAATGTAAGGGAGATGACTGCAGTCATACTCCACGCTGGGGAGGCTGCTCATACCAATTACAAAACCAAGGAGGTGACCTACAGTTATAACAGTGACCAGTCATCAGTGGTAACTGTACCAGACAGGCACTGTTCCACACCTCATAGGAGTCACTTTAATTCACACAAGAAATCATAAGGAGATAGCAGTATTACCCCTGTGACTACATAAACTAAGGCTTTAAAAGGCAAAGTATCCTTTCCAAGGATACACAGTTAGCAGATGGCAGAGTTCTGATTCAAACCCAAACCTATCAAACTCCAGAATTTTCTCTCCAACCTTCACCATTTGTGTGCCTCTCTCTGATGCTCTTCTCTGATACCCACCTCTTCATCCTACTTTCCTCCCATAGTTTGACTCCATTTCCTTTTTCCTGTCTTTGCCTATTTTTCTCTTAGACACTCCCTCTGCCACTGCAGTGCTGCGAGCCTTCCCAAAGAAGGATCCCTATTCTCCATCTCTACATCCTGAAGTTTGAAACCATAAACCTGCCTGTGTCCAGTTCAGAAAGTTGAGATTGCTCTGAGGTGTCCTGGGCTCCATGTTCCTTCATCACCTGCCAAGAATGGTTACTTTTTGCCTTAAGTATATCCCCTACTTGGAGCTTCCAGCTGTGCTAGAAAAGGGGCAAGAGGAGCAGAACCCTACAAGCAGACCCTGCGAGGAAGGCACAAAACAAGACTAACTTGTCCTAATTCATAAGAAGAGGTCCTTATTTCTAGAATAAGCAAACTATTCAGCAAAAATCAACTCATGAGGAGCCAAGGTAGTGGCATGAGTGGAGCAGTGGAAATCTCCCCTCAAAACCACATATATTTTTGAAAATACAACAAATACAACTATCCCTAAAAGACAGACCAGAAGACACAGGACAATAGCCAGACTACATCCACACCCATAAGAACCCAGCACCTCACGAAGGGGATAAATACAAGCCCCAGCCCGGCAGGACCTGAGCACCCCTCACCCCAGCTCCTGGCGGGAGGAGAGGAACCAGAGCAGGGAGGGAGAGGGAACCCAGGACTGCTAAACACCCAGCCCTAGCCATCCGCACCAGAGCGCAGACACAGTGCATGTGTGGGGTGCTGAAACCTAGGGAAACAGGACAGTAAGACCTGTGAGTGGGTCCCCACAGCTGGTGCCCCTGGGACAAAGAAAAGCAAGTGTTTTTGAAAGTCTTAAAGGGACAGGGACCCCACAGCTGGACGGAAGCATCCTGGGACACTTAGCCCAGAAGCTGGGAATCCCGGGGAACTCTGGGCACCCTAACTCCCTGGGCAGCAGGGCGGCTTGGGGCCCCTCATGGAGATAAACAGCCTCCTGGCCATTTCCCCTCCAACACAGTTCCACCATATCAGAGCAGTAGCCCGAGGCAGGCCACACCCACAACAACTGCAGAACTAAACTCCATAGCGGCCGGGCAAGAATCAGGCCCAGTCTGCACACAGCTTCCCAGCACAAGCCACTAGAGGTCGCTGTTCTCCCAGGAGAGGAAGGGCACAAACCAACAAGAAGGGCTGTTCTCCCAGCCTTCACTTGCCCCAGCTCCGCAAACTATCTCTATCACCATGAAAAGGCAGACTCTAAGACAGACAAAAATCACAGAGACAACACCTAAGAAGGAGATAGACCTAACCAGTCTTCCTGAAAAAGAATTCAAAATAAAAATCATAAACATGCTGATGGAGATGCAGAGAAATATACAAGAGCTAAGGGATGAAGTATGGAGGGAGATTACAGAAGTGAAACAATCTCTGGAAGCATTTATAAGCAGAATGGATAAGATGCAAGAGGCCATTGATGGAATAGAAACCAGAGAACAGGAACGCATAGAAGCTGACACAGAGAGAGATAAAAGGATCTCTGGGAATGAAACAATATTAAGAGAACTCTGTGACCAATCCAAAAGGAACAATATCCACATTATAGGGGTACCAGAAGAAGAAGAGAGAGAAAAGGGATAGAAAGTGTCTTTGAAGGAATAATTGTTGAGAACTTCCCCAAACTGGGGAGGAAATAGTTGCTCAGACTACAGAAATACACAGACCTCCCAACAGAAAGGACCCAAAGAGGACAACACCAAGACACATAATAATTAAAATGTCAAAGATCAAGGGACAAGAACAGAGTATTAAAGACAGCCAGAGAGAAAAAAAAGGTCACCTAAAAAGGAAAACCCATCAGGCTATCATCAGACTTCTTAACAGAAACCTTACTGGCCAGAAGAGAATGGCATGATATATTTAATGCAATGAAACAGAAGGGCCTTGAACCAAGGATACTGTATCCAGCACGACTATCATTTAAATATGAAGGAGGGATTAAACAATTCCCAGACAAGCAAAACTTGAGGGAATTTGCCTCCCACAAACAATCTCTACAGGGTATTTTAGAGGGACTGCTCTAGATGGGAGCACTCCTAAAAAGAGCATAGAACAAAACACCTAACATATGAAGAATGGAGGAGGAGGAATAAAAAGGGAGAGAAATAATCATCAGGCTGCATTTATAATAGTTCAATAAGTGAGTTAAGTTAGACAGTAAGGTAGTAAAGAAGCTAAACTTGAACCTTTGGTAACCACGAATCTAAAGCCTGCAATGGCAATAAGTACATATCTTTCAATAATCAACCTAAATGTAAATGGACCAAATGCACCAATAAAAAGACACAGAGTAATAGGATGGATAAAAGAGCAGGACCCATCTGTATACTGCTTACAGGAGACTCACCTCAAACCCAAAGACATGCACAGATTAAAAGTGAAGGGATGGAAAAAGATATTTCATGCAAACAATAGGGAGAAAAAAGCAGGTGTTGCAATACTAGTATCAGACAAAATAGACTTCAAAATAAAGAAAGAAAAAAGAGATAAAAAAGGACATTACATAATGATAAAGGTCTCAGTCCAACAAGAGGATAAAACCATTATAAACATATATGCACCCAATACAGGAGCACCAGCATATGTGAAACAAATACTAACAGAATTAAAGGAGGAAATAGAATGCAATGCATTCATTTTGGGAGACTTTAACACACCACTCACTCCAAAGGACAGATCCACCAGACAGAAAATAAGTAAGGACACATAGGCACTGAACAACACAACAGAACAGATGGACCTAATAGACATCTATAGAACTACATCCAAAAGCAACAGGATACACATTCTTCTCAAGTCCACATGGAACATTCTCCAGAATAGACCATGTACTAAGCCACAAAAAGAGCCTCAGTAAAGTCCAAAAGATAGAAATCCTACCAACCAACTTTTCAGACCACAAAGGTATAAAACTAGAAATAAATTGTACAAAGGAAGCAAAAAGGCCCACAAACACATGGAGGCTTAACAACATGCTCCTAAATAATCAATGGATCAATGACCAAATCAAAATGGAGATCCAGCAATATATGGAAACAAATGACAACAACAACACAAAGCCCCAACTTCTGTGGGATGCAGTAAAAGCAGTCTTAAGAGGAAAGTATATAGCAACCCAGGCATAAGTAAAGAAGGAAGAACAATCCCAAATGAATAGTCTAATGTCACAATTATCGAAATTGGAAAAAGAAGAACAAGTGAGGCCTAAGGTCAGCAGACGGAGGGACATAATAAAGATCAGAGAAGAAATAAATAAAATTGAGAAGAATAAAACAATAGAAAAAATCAATGAAACCAAGAGCTGGTTCTTCGAGAAAATAATCTCGAAGCAATATCTACTTTGCTTCGAGAAAGCAAAGTAGATAAGCCTCTAGCCAGACTTATTAAGAGAAAAAGAGAGTCAGCACACATCAACAGAATCAGACATGAGAAAGGAAAAATCACGACGGACCTCACAGAAATACAAAAAATTATTAGAGAATACTATGAAAACCTATATGCTAACAAGCTAGAAAACCTAGGAGAAATGGACAACTTCCTAGAAAAATATGACCTTCCAAGACTGACCCAGAGAGAAACAGAAAATCTAAACAGACCAATTACCAGCAACAAAATTGAAGCAGTAATCAAAAAACTACCAAAGAACAAAACTCCCAGGCCAGATGGATTTACTTTGGAATTTTATCAGACACACAGAGAAGACATAATACCCATTCTCCTTAAAGTTTTCCAAAAAATAGAAGAGGAGGGAATACTCCCAAACTCATTCTATGAAGTCAACATCACCCTAATACCAAAACCAGGCAAAGACCCCAACAATAAAGAAAACTACAGACTAATATCCATGAACGTAGATGCAAAAATAGTCAACAAAATATTAGCAAACCGAATTCAAAAATACATCAAAAGGATTATACATCATGACCAAGTAGGATTCATCCCAAGGATGCAAGGATGGTACAACATTCGAAAATCCATCAACATCATCCACCACATCAACAAAAAGAAGAACAAAAACCACATGATCATCTCCATAGATGCTGAAAAAATATTCGACAAAATTCAACATCCATTCATGATAAAAACTCTCAACAAAATGGGCATAGAGGGCAAGTACTCAACATAATAAAGGCCATATATGATAAACCCACAGCTAACATCATACTGAACAGTGAGAGGCTGAAAGCTTTACCTCTGAGATCGGGAACAAGACAGGGATGCTCACTCTCTCCAGTTATTCAACATAGTACTGGAGGTCTTAGCCATGGCAATTAGACAAAAAGAAATACAAGGAATCCAGATTGGTAATGAAGAAGTCAAACTGTCACTATTTGCAGATGACATGATATTGTACATAAAAAATCCTAAAGACTCCACTCCAAAACTACTAGAACTAATATCAGAATTCAGCAAAGTTGCAGGATACAAAATGAACACAGAGAAATCTGTGGCTTTCCAGTACACCAACAATGAACTAATAGAAAGAGAAATCAGGAAAATATTTCTATTCACAATAGCATCAAAAAGAATAAAATACCTAGGAATAAACCTAACCAAGGAAGTGAAAGACCTATACCCTGAAAACTATAAGACACTCTTAAGAGAAATTAAAGAGGACACTAACAAATGGAAACTCATCCCATGCTCCTGGCTAGGAAGAATTAATATCATCAAAATGGCCATTCTGCCCAAAGCAATATATACAGATTCAATGCAATCCCTATCAAATTACCAACAGCATTCTTCTATGAACTGGAACAAATAGTTCAAAAACTCATATGGAAACACCAAAGACCCCAAATAGCCAAAGCAATCCTGAGAAAGAAGAATAAGGTGGGAGGATCTCGCTCCCCAACTTCAAGCTCTACTATAGAGCCACAGTAATCAAGACAATTTGGTACTGGCACAAGATCAGAGCCAAAGACCAGTGGAACAGAATAGGGACTCCAAACATTAACCCAAACATATATGGCCAATTAATATATGATAAAGGAGCCATGGACATACAATGGGGAAATGACAGTCTCTTCAACAGATGGTACTGGCAGAGCTGGACAGCTACATGTAAGAGAATGAAACTGGATCACTATCTAACCCCATACATGAAAGTAAATTCGAAATGGCTCAAAGACCTGAATGTAAGTCATGAAATCATAAAACTCTTAGAAAAAAACATAGGCAAAAATCTCTTGTACATAAACATGAGTGACTTCTTCATGAACATATCTCCCTGGGCAAGGGAAACAAAAGCAAAAATGAACAAGTGGGACTATATCAAGCTAAAAAGCTTCTGTACAGCAAAGGACACCATCAATAGAACAAAAAGGTATCCTACAGTATGGGAGAATATATTTATAAATGACAGATCCGATAAAGGACTGACATCCAAAATATATAAAGAGCACCTCAACAAACAAAAAGCAAATAATCCAATTAAAAAATGGGCAGAGAAGCTGAAAAGACAGTTCTCTAAAGAAGAAATTCAGATGGCCAATAGACACATGAAAAGATGCTCCACATCGCTTGTCATCAGAGAAATGCAAATTAAAACCACAATGAGATATCCCCTCACGCCAGTAAGGATCACCATCATTGAAAAGACAACAAACAACAAATGTTGGCGAGGTTGTGGAGAAAGGGGAACCCTCCTACACTGATGGTGGGAATGTAAATTAGTTCAACCATTGTGGAAAGCAGTATGGAGGTTCCTCAAAATGCTCAAAATAGAAATACCATTTGACCCAGGAATTCCACTTCTAGGAATTTACCCTAAGAATGCAGCATTCCAGTTTGAAAAAGACAGATACACCCCTATGTTTATCGCTGCACTATTTACAATAGCCAAGATATGGAAGCAACCTAAATGTCCATCAGTAGATGAATGGATAAAGAAGATGTGGTACATATACACAATGCAATATTACTCAGCCACAAGAAAAAAAAAAGATCCTACCATTTGCAACAACATGGATGGAGCTAGAGGGTATTATGCTCAGTGAAATAAGCCAGGTGGAGAAAGACAAGTACCAAATGATTTCACTCATATGTGGAGTATAAGAACAAAGGAAAACCGAAGGAACAAAACAGCAGCAGAATCACAGAACCCAAGAATGGAGTAATACTTACCAAAGGCAAAGGGACTGGGGAGGATGGGTGGGAAGAGAGGGACAAGGGTGGGGAAAAAGAAAGGGGGCATTATGATTAGCATGTATAGTGCGTGGGGGGCACGGGGAGGGCTGTGCAACACAGAGAAGACAAGTAGTGATTTTACAGCATCTTACTATGCTGATGTACAGTGACTGTGAAGGGGTATGTGAGGGGGACTTGGTGAAGGAGGGAGCCTAGTAAACATAATGTTCTTCATGTAATTGTAGATTAATGATACCAAAATAAAAATAATAAAATAATAAAAAAAATAAAAAAAGAACAACTCAGGAATTTGAAAACACTGAAAATGCTCCAAGTGCCAGAGCCTTTCTGCTGCAGGCCCAGACTGTTCAAGGCCTTAAGCAGCCCCACACTTGGCATTTGGAGAGTCAGAAATTACCATTTCATCTGAACAAATGTCATCCTAAAGTTTAGCCTTAGAAGGGTAACCTTATGCTCTGAACCAGAAACTAGGAAAATACTTTGGAGAGAGAAATTTCTTTCCTGATTTGTGAATGTTCTTAAGAAAAAAAGTCTCCTGATTACCTGAAATTCATATTACATTTGGTTTTGTAATCAACAAAATCTCTTGTATGTATAAACAAAAATAGTGTTACATGAGTTTGGAATTGTGCACGCATCCCCCCACAATTAACCTATGGAGCACAGAGGCAGGCTTATATCTAGATGCCTTCTCCTCAAGCAGTGTATCTCATCATGTGATTACCTAATGCTTTAAGTCTAGGTTCCCGGATTTTACTCCAAACTGAGGGTGGTACAGCACAGAACTCTGTCACTTCTAGCAATCTTTCTAAGAAATTCCCACTGAAATTTGAGAAGCACTGTCCTAACTAGCGAAAGGCCAAAAAAAAAAAAGAGAGAGAGAGAAAAGACTCAAGTTCATGTGAAATGGAAGTTTTGGAATCCCCCAAATGGCTATAAATTCTCTCAAAAAACAGCCTGTGCAATTACTTGCAGAAGATTGCCATTGTGTTCTAAACTGGGAAACAAAGATGAGAACACTGATTCCTCACAACATAAGAATAATTTACTGCAGGAAGGAAATAGTGTGTTGTTGGTGCAGAAGTGGGGAGGAGAGCTCTGAGACAGAGGTGCTGGGTTTTGCCGGGTGGCCCCTCTGGCTGGCAGCTATAGGAAACTGCTGAGGCTGGGGGAGGAGCTAGCCACTCGCCATGGTTCTGGGCCAAGAGGCAAAACCCCAGGAGTGCTGAAGGGGCACCCCAGTTTTGTCCAGGCCTTCATCCTCCTCCACAAAGATTTATGCTTCAGTGGATGCTCACTACACCCCACCATCAGGGTGTGATGAGCCAGTCACAGATCCCACTCCCCTTTCCAGCTGTGGGGCTAGGCATGTGACCAAACCTGGCCAATGAGATAGGAAGGCAACTTCTGCTGAGGGGCTTCTGGGGAAGATCTCCTCCGTACAAGAGAGGAGAGGGAAAGACTCCACCCCTTCTTGTTCTACACATTGTGAGGATCAGCTATGATGTCTGGAACTGCAGCAGCCACTTGCCACCAATCTGAGGCTGGGCCTGGAATAGAACCAGGAGGCAGTGCTGGAGCCCTGGAGCTTGGAGCCAACCTGTCTCTGAGCTTCTAATTTTGTAAGATGATAATTCTCTTTACTGTTTAGGACACTTTGAACTAGGTTCTTATTAAATTACACCAAAAGCATCCTAACTGTGGGAGGGAACTTTTAAAAACTGACTGTGTGTGATAAATGTGAAATCAGACAAAAAATTTTATTATTGTAAGGGCTGGTGCTAGAATTCCTTTTAGTCAGGGAACTGCCTTTTGGGAAAAACATGTGGAAAATTGTTGGGGTACAATGTGGAGTTTCAAAAATCTGAGTGTTAGCTGGAAAAGAATAGTCAGATGGAGACAGAGGGGGAAGCAGACTCCTAGAAACTGTGGAGAAAGACATGACAGAAATAAAAGAGAAGTCAAGAGAGCTTTGGAATATGTAATATGACCCTCACTCTCTGCTAGGTTCACAAATACTGTTACTGCACATACACAGTCAATTAATATATGACAAAGGAGCCATGAATATACAAAGGGGAAAAGACAGTCTCTTCAATAAATGGTGTTGGGAAAACTGGACAGTTACATGCAAGAGAATGAAACCTGGATTAATCCTTAACACCATACACAAAAGTAAACTTGATGCATTAAAGACCTAAATATAAGACATGAAACCATAAAGTTCTTAGACGAAAACACAGGCAAAAGTCTCATGAACATGAACATAAGCAATTTTTTTCTGGACATGTCTCCTGGGCAAGGGA
This sequence comes from Manis javanica, assembly GCF_040802235.1. Taxonomy (NCBI): domain Eukaryota; kingdom Metazoa; phylum Chordata; class Mammalia; order Pholidota; family Manidae; genus Manis; species Manis javanica. Next base: position 31,582,650 of record NC_133166.1, read on the forward strand.
AACAAAAGAAAAAGGAAACAAATGAGACCACATCAAATTCAAAAGCTTCTGTACAGCAAAGGACACCATCAACAAAACGAAAAGGCATCCTACAGGATGGGAGAATATATTCATAAATGATATATCTGATAAGGGGTTAACATCCAAACAGATAAAGAACTTGTACAACTCAACAACAAAAAACCAAATAACCCAATTAAAAAATGGGCAGAGACTCTTACAGCACTAAATTATGTTTTCTGCCTTTATCTTGCATCTATCTACCACTTCAGCATTTTATTTAAAATAATAATAATAATAATAATAAGGGAGAAATGTGGGATTCACACATAAATCAAGTATAAAAATCAAACGAATAATCATATCTGACTTGATTGTTTATAGTTCATGATGCGTGATCAAAACTGAAAGTTTCTGTGATGACTGCCCTTGCACTGTTCACCATGTAAGAACTTATTCACTATGTAAGAACTTGTTCACCATGTAAGAACTTGTTCGTTATGCTTCAGAAGATTGGAGACTGTTGAGAAATAGGCTTGGGGTTGATTAATGATTGTGTATTGAGTCCCCTATACAGAATTTTATTGTTGTTAACAACCATTTGATCAATAAATATGAGAGATGCCCTCTCAAAAAAAAAAAATGGGCAGAGAACCTGAGTAGACATTGTCCAAAGAAGTCATACAGACGGCCAACAGGCACAAGGAAAGATGCTCCACATCTCTATAATGATCAGAGAATCAGAGAAGTGCAATTCAAAACCACAGTGAGATATCACCTCACACCACTATCCAAAAGACAAGAAATAGCAAGTGTTGGCAAGGATGCGGAGAAAAAGGGATCCTCCTACACTATTGGTGGGAATGCAAATTGGTACGGCCACTACAGAAAACAGTACAGAGGTTTCTCAAAAAACTTAAAATAGAAATACCATGTGACCCAGTAATTCCACTTCTAGGAATTTACCTGAAGAAAACAAAAATCTCTTATTTAAAAAATATATGTACCTCTATACATGTATATTCATAAAATAAATTCATGAACATAAACATAAGTAATTTTGTTTACTACCACATTATTTACAATTGCCACATTATTATGAAGCAACTAAAGTATCCATCAATAGATAAATGGTTAAAGAGGTGGTACATATACACAATGGAATATTACTCAGCCATAAAAATGAAAGAAATCCTACCATTTGTGACAATGCAGATGGACTTAGAGGGTGTTATGCTAAGTGAAACAAGCCATGCAGAGAAAGACAAATACCATATGATTTCATTCATATGTAGAGTCTAATAACAAAATGGAACAAAATAGTAATGGACTCATAGATACTGAGAAGAGACTGGTGGTTACCATGGGAGAGGGTTTGGGGTGTGTGAAGGTGATAATAGGTGAAGAGGATGAAGAGGCACAAAATCTCAATCATAATATTAATTAGTCATGGGGATAAAAATACAGCATAGACAATATAGTCAGTAGTACTATAACATCTTTCTATGTTTACAGAAACTACACTAGTTGGCATGAGGATTTAATAACACATATAACCATCAAGTCACTATGTTGTATATTTGAAACCAATATAATATTGTATATCAACTATACTTCAATTAAAAAAACCTAAAAAACACACAAATACTGTGAGGGGATCCCTTGTAGATGCCAGTGAATTGTGTATTCAGGTTGACATGGGGCATCTGAATCAGGATGGCTTACACGGCTGCAAAATTCTGGAAACAGAAGCACCAGGAGAATTCACAATAGACTTGGGGGGTGCTTTGGACTTCTGGACTGTGGAATTTGGGATTAGGAGCAATCTTTTCCATAGTTCAAGTATTAAGGAGGCCCCAGCTGACAACTGGGTTGCAGGGACCCAGGAAAGCCTATTTGAGGAGAAGGTGAAAGGCTTAATTGAGACCTCTCTATATTGCAGCTCATCAGTAGAGGGGCAAAAATCTTAGATAATGTGAATCAAAACAGGAAACACTGGGTGCAATGCCCAGCATTTGAAGACTGGAGAGTCCATGGGAAGTGGAGTAGCTGGGGCTATTAAACAGATACAGGGCCATTCCTACAGAACCTGCAGTGAATTATCTAGTAATGTGGGGGGCATGTGGGCCCAGCTGCCGCTGGCTCTGGGGGAAGAGGTTGGTTGGCCTCTCACCCTGGTCTGGCCAGCCAGAAGTGTGCCATTTGCCAGTCCTTGCATTTGGGATGTAATAAGCGTCTGCCGAGGTTGTCCAACCCTGCCCTGTCCCCCATTCCTGCTATTTCATGGGAAGAGCAATAGAACTATTGGGAGAGACTCAAGAAGCTATCTCTAGGAATGACAGAAGACCCCAAAGGGCACAGACAGGTGGAACTTTTGTATCTTTCTTACAGCTAAAGCCTGGCCCTTAGAAAGCATGGGAGGCTTTGGAGAAGAAGATCTGGCTACAGGGATCAGGCCAGAGGATGGCACTCAAGGTTCTTGGACTCTAGCACCTGAGGAAGGGAAAAATGGAAGACAAGCTTACCCAGATACTTGCTGATCTGACCAAGAGGCCTGAGTATGGAGCAGAATGGAGAAAGTGCCCAAAGAGGCAAGATCCATGGCAGAACTCCTGGATGCAGGCTACCTGCCTGGAATTCCAGTGATTGCCAACTGGACTCTCCCATCCTCATGTTCACCACATGAGATGTATCACTACTTACCGTAGATACATGCTGTTGAGGGATATGAAACAATTGCTGCTTACTCCTTGGTCACCACATACGCACATCAGAACCCTCTGTGTGTGCCTGCCATCGAGTCACTTCCTCCATCACCTGTTCAGCTGGGGGCAGTGTAGGGGGGTGACCCTGGGCCCTAGCCCCTCCCGCTCATCCCGCTATAAGTAATCATTCATTCACCCTCATTCCTGACCTGTGAAACCCACCCGCCCGTCTGAGGCTGTACCTCATCTCTCCCCTGGAGTATCGCAGCAGCCTCCCGTTTGCCCTCCCTGCCCTCAGCCTCCGTCTTCTTAAGGCACCATGTGGATCAGGGTGTCAACCTGACCAGAGTCTTTCAATGTCGTCCTCACTGCTTACAGAATACAATCGAAATCCCTCAGTGGGACATCCAAGATCCTACACAATCCAAGTACTACTTGCCTTTCTAATTTTATTTCCCAGTCTATTCCCTCAAGAAACCCCAACCCCATGCTTAAGCCACACCTAAATCCTTATTTCCATATAATGTTCTGCATGTTCCTACCTTGGTATCTTTTCTTAGTTGGCTCTTTCTACTATGAAGCCTTCCTCCCTCTCTGCATTCACTGAAGCCCTAGCCACTCTTCATAATTCAAGACAAATACCACCTCCCCCATGAAGTATTCCTAGTTGGAAATAACTTCTCGTTTTTCTCTTCCTCTTGGTACATATCATCATCTCAGTAGCCATCCTTGTCACTCCCTGCCTATGCTTCAGTGAATTTGTTTCTTGTCTCTTTTAACCTGTATTTGAATGTAAACACCTTTAGGCCAGTACCATGTATTAAATTGCTAGCATGGTGTGTATATTCAATAAATATTTTCTGAATTTGAGCTGAGTTAGAAGCTGAAATTAGGGAGAGAATTCTGGTAGCAGTTAATAGAAGAGAGAAAGAATGGAGAACCTGGTCCTGCATCTTCCACAAAGCCAGCCTACCTTCAAGGAGGAAGACGCAATGTCTCTAGGCTTGACTGTACCTAAAGGGCTCGCTGCTGTCTCCAGCCACACCTGCTGCAGTGTTCAGAGACAGAGCCTTGACCTGGTAAGAAGCTAACACAACTGTTTGAACTACAGGTCACTGGGGTACTGACATACTGAGATGTTAATGCCAAAAGTGGGCATCCCAGACACTCAGGTTTCCAACCCTCATGTTTTCCTCTCAAGGAGAGTCTTCCCGGATGTGGTTCTCCTTGAGGGAGGGGACAAGGAGAATCAGCCATCACCCTGGGCTCCAATCAGCAGCACCAAGGTGGGTTTGGGTGTGCAGAAGTTATAGCCGCCATGGAAGGCCTTGCGCTCTGCTCTGCATTCAGCCTAGTGTCCCTTTGGCTTCCAGATGTGCCACATTCCTTGGTGTGGCATAATGCAGGCACCATTGCCAGCTACCGACACTGCTTGCACCTCTGCCTCCATAGGCACCCAGCTTTCCTACAGAATAAGGAGGTGCCATTACCTCTGCTTCTCAGGGGATACTTTCCCAGCTATGCTGGAACTTGTGAAGCATGAAGCTTTTTCATAGTGACTGGGTTTGATGTAGGATAAGAAGGAGATGGACTGAGTCAGCATCTGGCCTCGGCACTAGGCTCTAGGGATCCATCATGTACCCCAAGCTCAGGTGTAGACTCACCCTTAGGAGCCCACCACCACCACCACCCTCTTACCACAGCTACCGCTGTTTAGAGAAACAGGAAAAAAAAACCTGTTCAGGTTAACTGCTCCGAATGAGATTGGAGGTTTACAGGGCCTCCAGCATGTGACTGATAAAACAGGTTTCTCAAGTAGAATGCAGTTCTTTCTGTATAAGGGTGAATGGTTACCATTTTATGCCACTAAAATCCCATCAATAATCAGGACTTTATAAGAGCCCCTGACAAATAATGGGTTGAATTGTGTCAGCCTCACATTCACATGTTGAAGTCCTAACCCCACCACCTCAGAATGGGACCGTATTTCGGTCATTGCAGATAAGGCTGGTTAAGATGAGGCCACAGGGTGGGCCCTAACCACATGATTTGTGTCCTTATAAAAAAAAAAAAAAGGAAGTTTGGACACAGACACACACACATACATGGAGAGCACCATGTGAAGAGACACAGAGAGGACATTACCTGCAAGCCAAGGAGCGAGGCCTCGATACACCCTTCCCTCAGGGCCCTCAGAAGAAACCACCCCCACAGACACCTCATTTCCAGGCTTCTAACCTCCAGAACTATGAGACAAAATATTTCTGTTGTTTAAGCCACTCGATTCATGGTACTTTGTTATGGCTGCACTAACAAACTACCACACTTACCATTCAAAAATTCTCCCTACACGTCATGTTCACTTACTGCAGTTAAAGTTTACAACAATACAATGAGTTAGTTACTTTTATTTCTCCTCATTTTCTAATTGAGGACTGTAAGGCTATGAAAGGATAAAAAACTTGCCTGAGGTAGTAAGTTACAGAGCCAAGATTTGAACTCTGCTGCTTGACTCTGAAATCCCTGTTTTTTCTACACCCTGTCACTGCCTCAGCCAGAATGGATGTCCTTATGAATCAGTGTTGTCATGTGTCCTGGGCTCATGGAAGCTATGCCCAGTCCTTGTCCTCTCTGTGTGGACACACTCAGTTTGTTGTTGTCAATGCAATGGGCTTCCTGCCATGCCACTCAAGATAGACAACACTTGGTGGCTCCCAGATGGCCACACAAGAGCTAGGGTGGCCGAAAGGCTGGCAAGAGCTGACAGTCAAGGCCCAGCTGGCAGGAGGAGGTGACAGAGTGAGGCCAGTACTCATGAACTGACAGGCTCAGCCATAATTCTATAGACCAAGTGGCGCCAGGCACCAAGAGAAGTGCATGAAAATCCAGGGAGGCACAAAGTAGATGGATAGTTATGTGGAACTGAGCCTGGGGAGGAAGGACAAGACAGGCACAGAAATGCAGGCTCTGGGACCCACAGAGACCAAGGAAACTGCAGTTCAAGCTCAAGGGACCCTGGACTGGCCAGCCCACAGGAGCCCCTTGACCCCCAAAGTCGGAAGTAACTGGTGTCTGAAGCTGATTCCCATGGGCCTGACTTTGGCAGAAACAAGGTAGAGAAGTGAAGAGGCTTCTTGTCTGAATTCCAGAGAAATAATTACCCTTGTGCAAATGAAACAAATGGGAACAAATGATGCATGGTTGTCCACCAACAGCAGGCTTAGAGTCATTGTGGCTTTCCTTTGGGGCTCCTCTGACCCTACTCTGGTTCAAATCCAGGGGTCATGAAAGGCCTTTAACAGCGCTGGGCAGAGCACACCTTCCTCATTTCTCTTCTGATTCCAGGCCCAGACTGCCCACCAGTTAGTATACCAGCAGGCCCAGCAGATGTGCCCCAGTCACTTCCTGAGTGTTTCCCAGCCTCTGTCAGCCAGCCTTCCTTGCTTCTACAATGTCTGGGGTTTCAGATATAAGGTATGAGCTCACCAGATGGGACCACAGCCAGCCTGCAGGAAGTTAGGGCAGGGGACTTGCTTTCCCCTCTGAGCTCTGCTCATTCATCTTTACAGCATTCCAGGATTTTTCTCAAGTGTGCATACCTACCTTTGGTGGGAAATGGATGATAAGCATTTTAAATGCCTGGAAGTTTCCTACTTGATGGGCTCTCCTTCTGGCAAGATCTGTGCCAGAAACCCTGGGGTTCACTGAGACCACAAGTTCCTCTTCAACAAGGAGAAGTGAGGGGATCCTTAGAGCTAATGTCTTCCCTTGCCTTTCTCGGCTTCTTGGCAGTGGCTTGCTGAGAGTAGAAAATGCTCAGGCCTTTTAGAACCTCTTCTAGAGCTGGCATAGGAGGACTCAGAGCACACAGACAGCTTTCCTCAAACTCTTCCTCCAATGTCTACTCTGCCTGGCCACCTCAACTTCAACTCTTTTCCATCCTTAAGTGAGTGAGAGTCCACCCCTTTGCAACTCAGAGGTAATAGTACTTGGGAAAGTGCCAGGATCTTAGAGCTTGAGCTGCAGCTGAGAGTGAAGCAGTTTCATTTTAACAACCAAGCACTCCAAGTTAGAAACCATAAAATGCCAACAAAAAATTAATCTGTCCTCTCCAATCTTTTATTGCCTCCCTCACTGAAGCCATCCACACGCCCATAAGCAAAGCTGTCACCCAAATGGAGGTGTTGCTGGATTCATTTAAGAGATAAATATGGGAACTTAGAAAGTTTATAAACTCAGTAGGTGTTAGGAACCCAGCTTTGCTTTGCTGATGTTTGCCTGTGGTTTTGGCTGTCCATGCAGGTCAGGACAAAGCTCACCACCCACCAGCCTTGGGCTACAAAGACACTGACTTGTAATGGGGATTTTATTGCTCTTGTCTGCAATGTTTAATGTATCAGCACCGCATGCCAGCCTCCATGGGGCTCTCACTCCCCCAGCAACACCTTCCCACACACACACACACTACTCCAGACACTCTTTGGAGACTGACATCCCCATATTCACTTAATAAATATTTATAGCATATGAGACAACGGGCTGGAAAGCACATGACAGCTATGACTCCCACTCACAGTGGGATCTGCCTGGTATCAACCTGGCTTGTAAACCTCTCTGAGTGTAGGGCAAGGTGTCCTAGGGAAGAGGTGATAAACATATACTGCTTGGCTGAGTCCCTAACTGACAGAATCTTGAAACTAGAAACCTATTCTAGGTTTCCTGCACAGCCCATGAGCTGTTGGTCTCCACGGTTATACACGCTCAATGGAAGACAAGTCTGAGAATGAGATGCATTTCACTTCTGAAAGATGACCCTTCATTGAACAGCAGAAAGGAAACAATGTCCAGATGTTCCAAGAAAGACCCCTTCATGCAGCTTCTAAGCATTTTCTAAGTCCTGGAGCCCTTTAAGATTATGATATCAGATTATGAGCCCCCTGAGTACTCTTCCAAGAAAAATAGACACATACATACAATACTGTGCATGTAATAAATTTGGAGATTGAAAGATGAATTAGACCCAAGCCTTTGACTTCAGGAAGCTAGCTGTCTTACGGGGAAGGTAAACAAACATATAAAAATGAACAATGCGATGAGAAAGTGACCAGTACTCTGGAGGATTATGGTGCTTAAGCATTTTGTGAGTTCATGCGAGAGAGATCAAGCTGTAAGGTAAAGAGCCAAGCAGAACAGGAAGGAACCAGTCCTAAATGTTGTTTTGTGTACTGAATATGTGCACTTCAGATGTCCGCTCAGGGCCTCTTTTCCCTGACTTATAAGTCAATGTCCCAGGACTTTGGAGTCCGTGGATTTCTGCTGCTCGCTGGCTTCCTTGTGCTTCTGCCTCTCAAAATTCTGGCTTCCGCACACACCACTTCTGTCCCTACACAACATCCCCCCCAATATGAAATTCAGTCACTCCTTTGATTTCCATCACACCAAGCATTTGTACAGGTTTTACAAAATATTGCAGGGGGTCCTGGGAAAGGGTCATGTGACAGAGCACCTGGCTTTGTGCCGTCCACCAAGTTCTTCTTCCCCACCTTCTCTCTGCACTTCTGTCTCTTACCTCCTCTTTTCCAGAAGCAACTCAAAAAGTTCCTGAGCCTTGGTGTCAGCCAGCTCCCAGGCCTGGGGTGAGGATGAAGGAGGGTTGGCAGGGGAGGGGAACTGCCTCTCTCCAAGAAGGATACTTCTTTGGAAGGCATCTTTCCAAAACACACACACAGTGCTTTCTCTATGAGGAGTTTGACAACAAAAGTCTCCTTCCCACTTGTATCTGTTAGTTGAACAGAACAAAATCCACTCTGGCTAGATTAAGCAAGAAATAATTTATGACAGGATATTAAGTGTCTTACAGAACTATGAGGAGGGATTTAGAAGAAGCTTCAGGTTGAGCTTTCAGAAAAGCTTCCCGAAGATGATCTGGGCCACCAAAGAAGCTTCTTGCTCCCGAACCAGTGCTAGTCCTGCACAAGGCCACCAGCAAAATGGGTGCCCTTGGACTCCCAACATCCATGAGGCTAGTGGCAGCACACAGGACGTCTGCCTGCGCTACTGGAAAGCTCGGTCAGCCTCTCTGCTGCAATGCCAGCAGGCACAGCAGAAGTCTCTGCTCGGCCACCCCATGTCTCCCACAAGCACACATGATGGCCGAGCCGTCCTTGCCTCCGGATCTCTGATGGTATGAGAGTCCTGGAAATACAGTGTTTAGCTCGCCAGCCTTTGCAATACTGGACAGCCCACTACAAAGCAGATGGAATGAAGGCTGAGTACTGATCTACTGTGTATATACCACACCATGTTATTTTGAATGGGAGGAGAGAGAGAAGAGGTTGAGGGGAGAAATGAGCCAACTTTTATTAGGCACCTAATATGTACGAGGTAATTTACATTCATTACTTCTTTAATTCCTACAACAAACTATGTGTAGGTGTTATCACCATATTAAAGGTGGGAACTAAAGCTGACAGTGTAAGTTAATCGCCCAGTTCACATTGGGACAGATGCCTCTTGAAGCAGTAGAAGAAACCCTTACCCCCACTCCCAGAGCTCATACAAGCTAAAGACAGGTGAACAGCCTGGTTCTTCCATTAGAATTCCAAACATCTTGCATGGTCTCCACTTTGACATCCTCTGTACCCAAGCTCCTCCTATTTCAACCACCATATGCTTCCACTGATACCCTCAGAAACCACCTCATCTGCTAGCTTCTGCCTGAGGCTATAAGACAGCTTGATGTTCTGCTGGCTGACTTCCACCTGCCACCCTTCTGGAAGCACATAGGCTGCTTCTTGAATGCCTTAACCTTGTGGGAGGATTCTCGTCAAGTCTTTCACTATTCCAGAATCATCAACAATTCTGGAACATCTGTTGTACAGTTGCTTTGTACAATTCAATCCCAACCTCAACCTCTGAGTAGTGTCCTGGCAACCGCACCTCTGTGCCCCATTCATTTATCATTAGAGCATTCTCTACCTTGCCCACTTAAATGACGGCTTTGGGTTCTGCAGTCTACTTGTCTGACAGTTACCAGGCATGCTGCAGACTTGACTAACCTCTTAGTTCCAGCCTCGGGGGCCCCATTTGCAGCATCTCACAGTGCTCAGACTTGTCTTCCACAAGGAAGTCTCCCACCTGCACTTTCACTCCTCAAAGGCCTTCCTTGCTACTCTTCTGTGCAGAGAATAACAGACCAGGATCTTCACAAGCTTATTTGAGGAGTTAGTGGAATCATTATGAGGTGCCCTGACATATGTTTGGACCTCAGAAAATCCTAGTTTCTTACATCTACTACCTTCCTATGATAGGCTGCTTCTAAAATGGTTCCAGATGGCCCAGTCTCCTGGTATTCACCCCCTGGTGTAATCTCCTCTGTGTGTGTGTGTATGTGTATGTAGACTGGATCTAGGGAGTTGCTTCTAACAAACAGAATATGGCAAAAGCAATGGGGTGTCACTTTCAAGATAAGGCTACAAAGGACCACGCCTTCCATCCTGCTTGCATTCTCCCTCTCCCCCTTGCCTTCTCAGCTTGCTGGTTTTGCTGGAGCAAGCTGCCATGTTGGAGAGGCCCACATGGCAAGGAACTGAGGAAGGCCTCCAGCCTAGAGCTAGGAAGGAACTGAATCCTGCCAACATACACACGAGCAAGATTGAGAAGGTGATCTTTCCCCTGTCATGTCCACGCCCCAAGAGACACCTTGAGCCCATCCTGTGAGAGATCGTGAAACATATAAGCTGTACCTGGATTCCTGACCTACTGAAACTGTGAGATAATAGATGCTGTTGTTTTAAGCCACTAAGTTTTGGGATAATTTGTTATGCTGCAGTACGTAACTAATACATTTCCCTTCACAGTATCATGGGTTCTATTTCTGGGCCAAAGCTTCTATATTAGTGAAGAGGAGAAAGGAATACCCTCTCTTTTGCAATGTGCATTAAGGTCAGATTGTCTACCCCAGGGAAGGCATCTGAGAGTTCATCATAGTCAGGACCCATTGGACCTGCCCATTGGGTGCATAGTCTGGCCCACACACTCATCCTTATGATGTAGGCCACACACACTTGTGTGCCCTTCACCACTACAGCTGTGCTCCTCCCTCAGAATCAGGCAGTGATGCCAGGCCCCTCTCTCTTTTGCTCCAGGCAGAGCCAGGACAGGGGTAAGGCAAGGCAGGTGCGCACAGGGCTGAACTGTAGGAGGCACTCCCTCTCTGGCTCATGCAATTGCAGGGTCAGCACCTGAGAGGAGGGTCTCCTTCAGTTTTGCGCCCTTGGTGCCTCACCTGTCACATCTTAGTTCCTGCTGGCTCCCAGGGCAGACCTTCCCTGGACTCCTACCCCAGCCTTAACAATTCCAGACACAGGTGCTGGCCAGCCACAGTAGTCACATTTCCTGCTGCCTCCAGCTTGATTCCTCAGCCAAATGTCAGAGGGCACCAGGCTGTCTGAGAGCCAACCCTTCTGTGCCAGGATGCCTTAATTCATAAGTTTCAGTATACAGATGCATTTAAATCCCTCTGCCCTGATGGCTCCATGAAGGATGCTGGTTTTGTCTCATGTACCAAGGAGCTCTTTCTCCTTCATGCCAAAAGGGAATGACAAACAATCATCCCACTTCCCACCAATCTGCTCCAAAATGAGAAAAAAGAAGAAAAGCATTATGGTGAAAACAGATAAATTGGACTATGTCAAAATTTAAAATTGTGAATCAAAGGACATGATCAACAGAGTGAAAAAGGCAACCCACAGAAAGGAAGAAAATATTTGTAAGTCATATATCTGATATGGATTTGATATCCTGAATATATAAAGAACTCATACAAATCATCATCAACAACAAAAAAGATCCTGATTTTATAAGTGGGCAAAGGACTTGCATAGACATTTCTCCAAAGAAGATACACACATGACCAACAATCACATGTAAAGATGCTCAACATCACTAATTATTAGGGAAATGAGCCAGGGCTACGTGCTTCCTCACATCTAATGGATCAGTGTGGTTGTATTCCCACTCCTAAAACAGTCACAATGGCCAGGGGAATGCCAAGGAGGTTGAGATGATGCTCATTATTTGGGCCAGTTGAAACCTTCCTTGAAACCAAAGTTGCTTTGAGTTGATTTGACCCTAGACTTATACCACATTGTTGCTATAAACTGTTGGAATGGCCACTGGAAAGGTAACATAACATCCACTACAAAACCCCTTTATCAGTGTGAGCATGTTGTGTCGTGTTTGTCAGTATGTGCATGTGTGATATGTCTGTGTGTGTGAGGTGTGTTTGTGTGTTTGAGTATATTATGTATATGTGATGTGTATGTGTGAGATATGTTTATAAGTGTGTATGTTGTATGTGATTTGTGTGTGTATGTTGTATGTGATTTGTGTGTGTGTGTGTGTGTGTGTGTGTTGAGAAGACCATATGCCCAGTGTTCCTTCCATTTGGAACCTTTCACTCTGCCCTCTGCTCCTACTACCTTGCTGGCTCCTAGGCCCTATGACCCTATGGCCAATGTGTGTGCAAAATCCCTTTCTCCTTAAGCACAGATAATAGGTTGGAAACTTTAAAAACAACTTTAGTAACAAAAAAGGAGAACAGAAAGAAAATCAATTCAGAGAGCATAAGAAACACACAAAGTTATTTTGACAATGTATGTGGCTGAGCCAATACTAATCTCCTATTTTCCCCAAAATGCTGTCTGCCTTTGAGCCTTCCCAGCTCCTGCCTGGCTCTAACTGACCCACACAACTTCATTCCCTGCTTTGCAGAACAGGCTCCAGGTGGCTTATCCACTTGCAGCCATGGCCAAAAATCCCATCTGTACTCACCATTTCACTCAGGACTTTTCCCCCAACCCCACCACAGTTCCAGGAGACTCTGCCCTTCCCAACAGTAAGGGACCCTCAGTAAAACAGCTTCATCATATTCTGTGGTAAGAATCAGCATAATTGAAAAGACAGGAAGCTTGCCTCATGCTCTCCATCAGCGTACTTCAGACTCCTGCGAAGTACTAGGAGATCCCCTCCCAGCCCTAGTCTAGTACCTGGTCTAGCTGCCTGGCCTACTGCCTGCTGCCACCTGCCCCGCACCCTCCTCCCCCAAATCAAGCTGATTCACAGCCCTGTGCAGCCCTCTGCTGCCGTCTGCTGGGCCTTGCTTCCCCAGCCTGGAGTTCACAGCAGCTGGGACCAGAGGGCTCTCTTCCCCAAAGCTTTGAGAGTTCCTCTTTGGTCTGACAGCTGGAACACAGCTACCAATATTTTAATCCATCCATCACTACTCATATGCTTGATTATTTGAAAAAAAGAAAAATGTGGAGAGGATTTACCTCACCACAAAGGCCACAGTGAAGATTAAAAGGGTTATTCATTCATTCATGAGCCAAATGTTTATTCATGCCAACTCTTTGCTAGACATCATGTTGGTACCAAGGATACAAGAAAGGAATTAAAAAGAAACCATCCCATAAAGGAAATGAATAAGATACAGGGACAAAACATCCCACGGGGAAGCTACTTGGCTGAGAAGGAGGCAGCACTTCAGTATGAGCAGATGTCACAGCAAGAATGGGGGTAAGGAACTCGGCTGAGTCTTCTGAGCAGAGAGACAAGGAGAGCATTTTGAAGACCAGAGGAAGGTGACTGAGGCTGGGAGCAGCTAGAGCTGAAGTAGGGCAGTAGGCACTGGCTAGAGTGTGCAGAGGCTCGCAGAGGATGGAAGAAGAGTGGACTTTATTCTCCATGCAGTGGAAACCACTGAAGTGTTGGGAAGTGGGTTTCTGAGATCAGGCCCTCCCATTCTTCCTGCCATACCTCTGGGTGCTCTGCAGTCTCTGGCTGGTTCCTTATTCTCCACCCATCTCTAAGTGCACACAAGGAACAAGGCTCGGTCCTGGGCTCTCTTTTCCTCTCTTTCCGCATTCTCCTCTCCCTCCACCATCTCACCCACTACTATGGTTCTAAGTAACCTTCATATTCGTGTCTGTGTCTCCAAATATAACCTTTCCTTCTAGTTCCATATCTGCTTATCAAGCTGCTTACTTGCTATCTGCTTTTGGATTTCTCCAGCATCTCAAATGTAACATCTCGGCCCTACACTTTTGATCTAACTCCAGCGCACTCTCCTTCACTCCCAAACTGATTTCTCCTCTAAATCTTCCCCAACCTAGCAAATGGTACCACTTGCTGAGACTCTATAATATAAACAAGTCCAAACACAGTATTTTTCAAAAGTCCCTCAACCTTCCCCAACCATTACTATTTCTCCACTTTTAAATATCTACATTAAAAAGGTGGCTAAATTTACATGGTCGAGAAAGGTACAAAATGAAAAGGTCACCTCTGGGACTCAGCCTACACCCAAACCATCAACAAATCTTGTTAGTTCTACCTCCAGCGGGTATCTCAAAGTTGTCCATTTCCCCCCACCTCTGTGGGCATGGCCCACACTGAAGACTCACCACCACCACCTCTGGCCTGGAGCACTGCAACAAGCTCCTAACTGGCTTCCTCACTGCAAGTTTGTTCTCTTCCAGCAATCTCCACGCAATGGCCAGGGAGATGTGGTTACACTCTGGGAAAATGGAGCCTGTCAATTCCCTACTTCAGATCCATTAATTACTTGCCTTTGTGCTTAGGACAAAACCAAGCTCTCCCAAAAAAAGCTGGCCCATCTTTCCAGCTGCATCTCACCTTCTTCTCACCCATGATTTACTATGATCGCCATGCTGATACTTTTGTAGTTCCTTTAAACACCCCAAGCTGTTTTCTGCCTCTCAACCTCTAATTGTGTAGCTTCCTCTACCTGGAATGCTTCTGCCTCCATCTCCATGAAGCTGATTACTTATTCTTCAAATCGTGGCCTAAATGTCACCCACCAGCAAGATTGTCTCTATCCACCCCATCCAAAGTCTGTCCACTTCTAGATCTTTCTGAGATCAAAATATATTTTGAAACTTCAATCAATAAAGCAGTTAGGTATATAAGAGAAGAAATTAATAGCACAAAAGAAAAATCAGAAATAGACTCTAATGCACAAGGGAATTTAGTATATTGTAAAGGTGTAAAGGTGAGATTTGATATCACTGGGGAAAAGATAATAGTTTAAAGGTGACTCACAACTAGTCAGTACCAACCAGATGGGTCAAATATTTAATGTAAAAAATAAATCATAAAATATAAGTTAATTTATTACTAATCTAAGAAAGAGGCCTTTCTGAGAAGGCTGTAAAACCCAGAAGCCATAAATGGAAAAGTTAATAAATGTGTCTAAGTAGCAATGTAACTGGCATGAAAAAAGGGGAAAAAACCTAAAACTAAATCAAAAGACTAAGTTCAAAAACAGGGAAAACATATTTAAAATAAATTTGTCAAAGAGCTCTTTTCCGTAACTTAAATTGGACTGATGTAGATTAATATGAAAATTTTCAACTGGGTTAAAAATAGAAACCCAACAGAAAAGTTAGAAAATTGTGCAAACTTTCAAGACTTTTGTATACTAGAACCCAATAGTAAATTGTGCAAAATATAGAAATAGTTTACAGAAAAATAAAATCAGAAAATGATAAGCATAGGGAAAGATGCTCTATTTCATGTCTAATTAAAGAAATTCAGATCAAAATAGTAAGAAACCTTTTTTTTTCACTTATCAAACTGGTGAAAGGCTTCTCTGCTGCTGGGGCTGTAAGGGAATTAATACTCTCACCCACTTTTGGGAGGGGAGTACAAACTGATACAGTCTTACTGCAGATTAATTTGATAAAATCTAGCAAAATTTAAAAAACCTGTATACTTTCACATAGCAAAGAATTTAGATATGGTTATACCTACAAAAACTGAGATACATACATATAAGAATCTTTGCAGATTTTTATGAATGCAAAACCCAAGGTGTCTAATAAAAGTAAATAAAGTACATGTCATCCACATGACACAATAGTGTTAGTGATTAAAGAGAATAAGGGAAATTTGGATGTGCTAATGGGAAAGGTTTTAAAAGACATATTAAGAGAAAAAAGAATGTTGTAGAGGAAAATGACCCCTTTTGTATAAATTATAACTGACACATATGTGGAATGTTATAATGTACAGAAAACAATACTTTTTAACCGTTGGGGAGGGTTAAGAAGGATAAGAAGGAAAGGAGCAAGACTGCCCCTTTTCATTTTGTATTTTCTGGAGTACAGTTGAAGACCTTGAAATTTTACTTTGAATTTATATTATTTTTTAACATATTTTTAGAACTTGGCACTCAATTGTTTATTATCAAATTATGGCCTCTAAGCTTTGAATGACTTCCAAAATATGCTCTATGCTAAACAACAGAATTCCTTTAAGCCTTTCTCCTTTAAAGTAAGTAAGATGTGAAACTTTTCCTGTTGAAGACCCTGGGGTGGGCATTGCTGGAGGAGAGGATTTCCTGCCATTTTCCGGAGGGGTGGGTATGAGGATGCTTGCTGGAGCGCTGTCCCTCAGTAACCCTGTAGCCTCAGCCTACTGAAAACATTTCCATGGCCCTCTCCATGGAAATTCAGTTCCCCCAGGCACCTCACTTGGAATCCAATCAGGCAGCACCTTGATCTTGGACTTCCTGCCTCCAGAACTGTGAGAAATAAATTCCTGTCGTTTAAGCCCCCCAGTCTATGGTATTTTGTTATGGCGGCTCAAGCAGAGTAAGACACAAATCTTTCCTAATGAAAGCTGAGGCTGCCCCCTACTCCCCACCAAGTTCGTCCTCCTTTGAGTGCACTCCCACAGTCCTAGAGTTCTTGAGTTTCCTTACATCTTATAGTTTACCCATTTATCACAGTTAATAATTCTTTATATTAAACTGCCCATTTAACCTACTGTGTGGTTTCTTTCTCCTGATTGGACCCAAACTCTTTCATCTCATCAGTATTTTCTATCTTAGGATAGAAATTTTTTAAATTATTTATTTGTTTGTTTATTTATTGCTCATGTGTCTCCTGCTAGACTGTATACTCCATGATCACAAGGACCATGTCTCTCTTTTGTGTCTTGTCATTCAGTTCATAGTAGGTGCTCAGTAAAGCCTTACTGAGTGAGTAGAAAGCTGTAAAGTGTAGTGATTATTAGTGTGGACTCTGGAGTCATACTCTGTAGGTTAAAATTGTTTGGCTCAGCCTCTAAACAAGTGTGTGACCTTGGGCAGGGTGCTTAACCATGCCTTTCTTTTCCCATCTATAAAATGGAGGTAATAATACTATGTACTTCATAGGACTATTGTGTGGATTGAATTAGTTACTATACATAAAGCACTTAGAAGAGTTCCCAGCACACAGTAAGTGAACTATACTATGTGAAGCAAGGTCAAGGGGAATGAAGACAGTCTAGAGACTGGGGTAACATTCATCTTCAAATATCTGAAGGACTCTCACAGACAAGACCCAGTTAGACAAAACTACCACAGAAGTGGAAAACTATTGGAAAGGAGGTTGGGCTCATTACAAAGCCTTTGAAATAGTCTGAGCTGTCCTAGGGAGATCCATCTTTCCTGGTTTGCCCGGCACTGTACAGGTTTTAAAACTGAGTTCCCATCCTGGGAAACTGCCCTGTCCCAGGCAAACCAGAGAACTGGTCACTCCAGCTATCCCCACAAGGCCTCTTCATGAAGCAGCGAGTGTCCCTCTCTAACAGATTTGAGCAGAAGAACCATGGTTCAGGGGTGTTAGAGAAGTTATTCCTGCATGAGGAAGGACCTAGGACTAGAAGAACTTTAATCCAGATTTTTAAAAAAACAGGTATTAGCAGAAGCAGCAGGCGTCTGGAGACAGAAAAACCCAGGTTCAAATTCTACCTCTGCCATTTAGCAGCTGTGTGACCTTGGGTAATGTAATTAACTTGCTGATCCTCAGCATCTTGATCTTTAATAGGAACAATCATTCCCAATTTGTAAGGTCCGGGTCTGGATTAGGCATAATGTATGTAAAGTGGCTTGCGCAGTGCCGGGCACAATGTAAGTATTCAAGAAGTTGAAACTTCTTTCAGAGTTCTGACTCTAGGATTCTCTAATCTCAGCCTATCTAAGCAGTAGTTCTCAAAGTGTGATCCCTGAGACAGGAGCAGTGGCATCACTGGAGAACTTGTTAGATATGCAAATTATTCATCCCACTTCACACTTACTGACTCAGAAGCTGGGGGTGGGGCCCAGAAATCTGAGTTACCACTAGCTCTGTAGGTGGTGCTTTTACACTAAAAAGTTTAAGGTGCATTGCTCTAAGGACAGTCCTATATCTGAAAGACAAAAATGGAAAATCTCTCCAAAGCTTAAAAATCTTTCCCTATTCCACCATAAAATAAAGTTATTTTAAAATGAAAATAGTGCTTAAATGTTGATCTCAATGTTATTTTTTTTTAGTTGCCTTTGTCAACAAGCCTCATGGGCAGGAATCATCTGTACTCTGTGTAAATATGTCAGTATGCCCTGGCCTTGACACATCCTCAGCCAAAAAGTACTGATAAATTGGCTAAGTTTGGTTATACTGTGTAAACAACTTACTTGACCATCATAAACTACACAGTCAATTGACTTTCCACATTCACAGATGGAAGTAAGTAGCTAGGGATAGCTAGGAAAGAATTTCCTAAATTGTTATAACATACTTCTTTAGACATAAAGTCACCACAGGGTTAAGTGAAAAGAATTCTACTGGAGTGCACGTTAATTTTTTTCTCAACCCTAACAAGTCCCAGAACACGGTGATATGTTTATAACATACATAAAGACAGACAAAGAATCAGGTAAAAGTATATTTAAACAGTTCTAAACTCATTTTATAAACAAAGATCTTTTAATATACAAAACCTAAGATAATTCAGTCAAAATAATCCATCTTATCTTGAATTTGAAATGCTTCTGCAATTTTTAGGAAGGACCGTGAAGAACAATCTTCATTTTTCAAGGTTCTGAAAGTATCTTCAAAATATTTATTTAAACACGTAAGCAGAAAGCTTCATTTTCACAAAATAATAACATGCAAAGTCCATGTGTGCATTTGCTTTTGGAAGCAGTATCTTTTTTTCTGCTTCCAACTGTGGTTTTATAAAGTAATTCCAAATCTATTTATGTACTGAGCACTTTATAGGTCCCTTATACTGGGAGAGAGGAGTACTCAAAAAGTATTCTGACCTTCAAGAAAGTCAGAGTCAGAGGGGAGAAAATATAGCATTCAAAAATGTATTTTAAATGTACTGTGATATATAACTAAATATATATATATATATATTCCAAACTAAATATTTTTAAAGACAATAAGAAAAATAGGAAGGAGAGAGATCCTTGAAGGATGTTATCAGAGCAGACTTCCTGGAGGAGATTGTACACATGATGCCAAAGAATTAGTAAATTTTAATGCTGTGGTATATTCCTTTGTCACTGACCTTTAGAGAGTGTTATTCTTGCAGTCAGGATTTTGCTTTATATCCTCTCTGCCTGAAACACTCCTTCCACATTCTGCCTATTCAGATCCAACCCATATTTCAAAGCCTCCTCAAATTCCATTTTCTGTCCTTCAACAAGGATCAGTAATAAAATCCTTAAAACAAGAAGGGATCTTGTGATTCTTATCTTTGGGGACCATAAGAAAGAGAGGAAGAGAAGAATTTGAGTTCCACCTGAAGTGAGAAAAGTCCAAAGCATAGAACATATGGTCACAGTTTCCAAAGTAGAGTCACGTAAATCACATTACACCACATCTTGTTTCTACACCAATCCTAGGAAACAGATATGACTACTCCCCACTGCCTCATACCATTGCAGATCACTGTATCTATGTCATTGGACTGTTCTGAAGATTCAGTGGATTTCAGCATGTAAAGTGCTGATACAAATAAACATTTAATACCTGTTAGTTACTATTAATTCCTACTAGGGAAGTAAGGATCAATGGAAAAGATTAAGTAACTTTCCTACGCTTCCCAGGGATACCACACACTTCAGGATAATTCCTATGCAAGTTTCATACCTTGGGAATTACCAGATCAAATGGGTAATGTCAAACACCAGAGATACAGACAAGTGATTACAAGTTCTCAGGGAAGACTCTCCCACCTGACCACGTCCATCACCACTGTCACCCCTATTTGCAACTTTTATATCGAAAGGCCGGAATATCATCTGTATTAGTAGGATTTTTTTTCCTTTAGTCTCCCCACTTAAACTTGTGGTGTAGTCTTTTAAGGCTTCCAGCATGGGCCAAAGCTTCTAATTTTGTCTCTTCGTGGGCATTAAAACTCAAGTTCCTAAAGTAATGGAAAACAACATCTGCTTGTACCCACTTGCTATCTGGGTAGTCTTAGCACAGGCTTAAATTTCTATTATTCAGATTATTAGGTCTCTCAGCTATGCATTTACAAGGACATTTACTGTGCTGTTCTTGTTATTTTTAATCCAGCATATCTAGGTGTTTATAGCAAGAGGATTTTCTGGTTATTCTAATTTGCCAGATTCCTCTCATAGTTTTTACTGACCATCAAATTAGGCCTGTTAAGCTCTGCATTCCCAGTTGTTATGTAAGGGAGCACTTTATGTAGTTTTAAATATCTGAAAATAAGCTCATATTTATTAAAAACCCAGAGGAAACTATGGCACAGATTATAAAAAACTGCTAATATTTTTGTAATGTAGTAATTTGTAATGACAAATAATAACCCTAAAATGATTTACTGATGATCATATATCCTAATATTTCAGAAACAAGCCTATATTAATAATTAACAGGGAAAAGTACAATTTAAAAATTCATCTGCAGAGACTTATACTATTGATAGGCTCTGTTAAGGGCTGAATTGTGTCCTTCCCAAATTACTTTGTCCTAATCCCCAGTACCTCAGAATGTGACTGTATTTGGAGATAGGATCTTAAAAGAGATCATTAAGTTAATATGAGGTCATTAGGGTGGGTCCCAACCCAATATGACTGGTTTCCTCACCAGAGAGGAAATTAGGACACAGACACACACAGAGGGAAGACCATGTGAAGACACAGGGAAAAGACAGCCATAAACAAGCCAAGGAGAGAGGCCACAGAAGAAACCAACTCTGCTGGCACCTTGATCTTGGACTCCAACTTCCAGAACTGTAAGAAAGTAAATTTCTATTGTTTAAATCACCCAGTCTATAGTACTTTGCTATGGCAGACCTAGAAAATTAATACAACTCCCTATTCTGTCTTAATAATGTATACAAACTACTTAAAACACTTGCCTGTGTATCCTGCTGTTTAAAAGTATGTAACATTTTGAACATTGTTAAGATAAAATATTTTTTATTCCTTTTTAATAATTAGCATATTTTACAACATATAAAATAACTCATTCTTCAGATTAGCTAAGTGTATATATATTTACCAACACTAGAAACACAGTATCAACAACAGAAAACTAGAGATTCTTAGCTACCTATTAAGAATATGTACTCAAATCTTTACTGTCCAAAGAGGCTAATTGCTTTACCTTGATCTGGTGTACTCAGGCCCAAAATGGAGCATGGCATTCTGTGAACGGACATTGCACAGCTGAAATAAAATCTTTGTACTCCCTCCAAAATTGGATCTACAGCTTAAAAATATCTGATTTAATCAGTGTCTGCTACAGTTTAGAGAAAAACAAAAAGCTGCCTGTAGTGTCAAGAGTTGCACTTCAAGTCCCAATTGTTGCCAGTTAATTTTCTCTCCATCCCGTCCTCTGATTCCTTGCAAACCCTCTTCCCCTACTTACCCACTGAATGCTAGAATTCCTCAGAGCTTGGTCCTGGGACCTATTCTTCTCACTCTACATTCTCTTTCTAGATTACCTCATCCAGTCCCATTGGTTTAAATTTTGTCTGTATGGAGGCGGAGTCAACATGGCAGCGTGAGTAGGACAGTGAGAATCTCCTCCCAAAAACATATATATTTTTGAAAATACAAAAAATACAACTAATCCTAAAAGAGAGACCAGAAGACACAGGACAACAGCCAGACTACATCCACACATGGGAGAGCCCAGCACTTGGTGAAAGGCATAAGATACAAGCCCTGACCCAGCGGGACCCGAGCTCCCCTCCCCCCAGCTCCTGGCGGGAGGAGAGGAGTCAGAGTGGGGAGGGAGAGGGAGCCCAGGACTGCTGAACACCCAGCCCCAGCCATCCGGACCAGAGCGCAGGCACAGTGCATGTGTGGGGTCCTGGATAGTAGGGAAACAGGGCAGCAGGAACGGTGAGTGGGTCCCGAAGCTGATGGCCCTGTGACAAAGAAAAGTGAGTGCTTTTTGAAAGTCTTAAAGGGACAGGGATGCAACAGCTGGATGGAAACAACACAGGTCACAGTCCAGTAGCTAGAAATTACAGGGAAAACTGGGCTCACTAACTCCTGGGCAACAGCTCTGAGACCCCTCACGGAGATAAACAGCCAAACAGCCCCCAGTACATTACCCCTCCGGGTGCTGTGAAGGCAGAGAAACAGCCTAAGGCAAGCCCTGCCCTGAGAAAGGGAGCTTCCTCCATACCGGCCTGGCAAGACACAAAGACCCAGTCTATACACAATTACCCAACACAAGCCACTAGGGGTCGCAGTTGTCCCAGTAAAGAAAGTCCAGTAGCAAGTGGAAAGTTTGGCACCCCCAGCTGACAGTCAATAGCACCTATCAACATGAAAAGGCAAAAAAATATGATCCAGACAAGAATAACCGAGACAGCTTCGGCATCTGCTACATCTTCGCCTGAGAAGGAACCGGGGGAGATAGATTTAACTAGTCTTCCTGAAAAAGAATTCAAAACAAACGTCATAAACATCCTGATGGACTTGCAGAGAAATATGCAAGAACTAAGGAAGGAGAATACAGAAATAAAACAAGCTCTGGAAGGGCTTCAAAACAGAATGGCCGAGATGCAAGAGACCATTAATGGACTAGAAAACAGAGAACAGGAACGCAGAGAAGCTGAGGCAGAGAGAGATAAAAGGATCTTCAGGAATGAACAAATTCTAAGAGAGCTGAGTGACCAATCGAACTGCAACAATATCTGCATTATAGGGGTACCAGAAGAAGAAGAGTGAGAAAAAGGGATAGAAAGTGTCTTTGAAGAAATAATTGCTGAAAACTTCCCCAAATGAGGGGAGGAAATGGCCTCTCAGACCACAGAGGTACACAGAACTCCCATGACAAGGGATCCAAGGAGAGCAACACCAAGACACATAATAATTAAAATGGCAAAGATCAAAGACAAGGACAAAGTATTAAAGGCAGCCAGAGAGAAAAAAAAGGTTACCTACAAAGGAAAACCCATCAGGCTATCATCAGACTTCTCAACAGAAACCCTACGGGCTAGAAGAGAATGGCATGATATACTTAATGCAATGAAACAGAAGGGCCTCGAACCAAGACTACTGTATCCAGCACGATTATCATTTAAATATGAAGGAGGGATTAAACAATTCCCAGACAAACAAAAGTTGAGGGAATTCGCCTCCCACAAACCACCTCTACAGGGCATCTTACAGGGACTGCTCTAGATGGGAGCACTCCTAAAAAGAGCACAGAACAAAACACCCAACATATGAAGAAGGGAGGAGGAGGAATAAGAAGGGAGAGAAATAAAGAATCATAAGACCGTGTTTATAATAGCTCAACAAGCGAATTAAGTTAGACAGTAAGATAGTAAAGAAGCTAACCCTGAATCTTTGGTAACCACAAACTTAAAGCCTGCAATGGCAGTAAGTACATACCTTTCAATAATAACCCGAAATGTAAATGGACTGAATGCACCAATCAAAAGACACAGAGTAATAGAATGGATAAAAAAGCAAGATCCAGCCGTATGCTGCTTACAAGAGACTCACCTTAAACCCAAAGACATGCACAGACTTAACGTCAAGGGATGGAAAAAGATATTTCATGCAAACAACAGAGAGAAAAAAGCTGGTGTTGCAATTCTAGTATCAGACAAAATAGACTTCAAAATAAAGAAAGTAACAAAAGATAAAGAAGGACATTACATAATGATAAAGGGCTCAGTCCAACAAGAGGATATAACCATTATAAATATATATGCACCCAATACAGGAGCACCAACATATCTGAAAAAAATACTAACAGAACTAAAGGAGGAAATAGAATGCAGATGGATTCACCTCGGAATTTTATCAGACATACAGGGAAGACATAACACCCATTCTCCTTAAAGTTTTCCAAAAAATAGAAGAGGAGGGAATACTCCCAAACTCATTCTATGAAGTCAACATCACCCTAATACCAAAACCAGGCAAAGACCCCACCAAAAAAGAAAACTACAGACCAATATCTCTGATGAACGTAGATGCAAAAATACTCAACAAAATATTAGCAAACCGAATTCAAAAATACATCAAAAGGATCGTACACCATGACCAAGTGGGATTCATCCCAGGGATGCAAGGATGGTACAACTTTCGAAAATCCATCAACATCATCCACCACATCAACAAAAAGAAAGACAAAAACCACATGATCATCTCCATAGATGCTGAAAAAGCATTTGACAAAATTCAACATCCATTCATGATAAAAACTCTCAACAAAATGGGAATAGAGGGCAAGTACCTCAACATAATAAAGGCCATTTATGATAAACCCACAGCCAACATTATACTGAACAGCAAGAAGCTGAAAGCTTTTCCTCTGAGATCAGGAACTAGACAGGGATGCCCACTTTCCCCACTGTTATTTAACATAGTACTGGAGGTCCTAGCCACGGCAATCAGACAAAACAAAGAAATACAAGGAACTCAAATTGGTAAAGAAGAAGTCAAACTGTCACTATTTGCAGATGACATGATATTGTACATAAAAAACCCTAAAGACTCCACCCCAAAACTACTAGAACTGTTATCGGAATACAGCAAAGTTGCAGGATACAAAATTAACACACAGAAATCTGTGGCTTTCCTATACACTAACAATGAACCAACAGAAAGAGAAATCAGGAAAACAACTCCATTCACAATTGCATCAAAAAGAATAAAATACCTAGGAATAAACCTAACCAAAGAAGTGAAAGACTTATACTCTGAAAACTACAAGTCACTCCTAAGAGAAATTAAAGGGGACACTAACAAATGAAACTCATCCTATGCTCCTGGCTAGGAAGAATTAATATCGTCAAAATGGCCATCCTGCCCAAAGAAGCAATATACAGATTTGATGCAATCCTTATCAAACTACCAGCAACATTCTTCAATGAACTGGAACAAATAATTCAAAAATTCATATGGAAACACCAAAGACCTCGAATAGCCAAAGAAATCCTGAAAAAGAAGAATAAAGTAGGGGGGATCTCACTCCCCAACTTCAAGCTCTACTATAAAGCCATAGTAATCAAGACAATTTGGTACTGGCACAAGAACAGAGCCACAGACCAGTGGAACAGAATAGAGACTCCAGACATTAACCCAGACATATATGGTCAATTAATATTTGATAAAGGAGCCATGGACATACAATGGGGAAATGACAGTCTCTTCAACAGATGGTGCTGGCAAAACTGGACAGCTACATGCAGGAGAATGAAACTGGACCATTGTCTAACCCCATATACAAAAGTAAACTCAAAATGGATCAAAGACCTGAATGTAAGTCATGAAACCATTAAACTCTTGGAAAAAAACATAGGCAAAAACCTCTTAGACATAAACATGAGTGACCTCTTCTTGAACATATCTCCCCGGGCAAGGAAAACAACAGAAAAATGAACAAGTGGGACTATATCAAGCTGAAAAGCTTCTGTACAGCAAAAGACACCATCAACAGAACAAAAAGGAACCCTACAGTATGGGAGAATATATTTGTAAATGACAGATCTGATAAAGGCTTGGCATTCAAAATATATAAAGAGCTCACACATCTCAACAAACAAAAAACAAATAACCCAATTAAAAAATGGGCAGAGAAACTGAACAGACAGTTCTCCAAAAAAGAAATACAGATGACCAACAGACACATGAAAAGATGCTCCACATCGCTAATTATCAGAGAAATGCAAATTAAAATTACAATGAGGTATCACCTCACACCAGTAAGGATGGCTGCCATCCAAAAGACAAACAACAACAAATGCTGGCGAGGCTGTGGAGAAAGGGGAACCCTCCTACACTGCTGGTGGGGAATGTAAATTAGTTCAACCATTGTGGAAAGCAGTATGGAGGTTCATCAAAATGCTCAAAACAGACTTACCATTTGACCCAGGAATTCCACTGCTAGGACTTTACCCTAAGAATGCAGCAATCAAGTTTGAGAAAGACAGATGCACCCTTATGTTTATCACAGAACTATTTACAATAGCCAAGAATTGGAAGCAACCTAAATGTCCATCAGTAGATGAATGGATAAAGAAGATGTGGTACATATACACAATGGATTACTACTCAGCCATAAGAAGAGGGCAAATCCTACCATTTGCAGCAACATGGATAGAGCTGGAGGGTATTATGCTCAGCGAAATAAGCCAAGCGGAGAAAGAGAAATATCAGATGATTTCACTCATCTGTGGAGTATAAGAACAAAGGAAAAACTGAAGGAACAAAACAGCAGCGGATTCACAGAACCCAAGAATAGACTAACAGGTATGAAAGGGAAAGGGACTGGGGAGGATGGGTGGGTAGGGAGAGATAAAGGGGGGCAAGCAGAAGGGGGGTATTAAGATTAGCATGCATAATGGGGAGGTGGGAGAAAGGGGAGGGCTGTACAACACAGAGAAGACAAGTAGTGATTCTACAACATTTTGCGATGCTGATGGACAGTGACTGTAAAGGGTTTTATAGGGGGGACCTGGTATAGGGGAGAGCCTAGTAAACATAATATTCTTCATGTAAGTGTAGATTAATGATAACAAAAAATAAAGAAAGAAAGAAAGAAAGAAAAGGGGGATTACTCCGTGATAGGATAAAACAAACTGTAAATCAACGATTAATGCATGCTTTGAATATCCTTAATTTTGATCACTTAAAGGGTGTCAGATGATCGGCTATGGAGGTACATCTTTCTGATAATATTCCTTTCTCTTAAGAAAAAAAAAGCAGTTCCTGTGTGGTGACCTCCAATGAGTTCTACACAATGGTATAAAGGGCATATCAAAGTGTGGGCAAAGGGTCTGTTTGTGTTTATACAGAGGATCAAAGCCTAATTTGGCTACCCAGAAAATGAACTAAGATATGATTTGAAGAAGAACTTCCAACATCAGCACTCTCTGGAAGACTCACACCAGAAGATGATCATCAAAAACCCTCAACAAAGATCCAGGCGCTGCTACAGGTATAGCTGCATTCATCCCACCGGTTCCTGGACTTGCCATGGGAATGAAGAAGGAGATATCTAAGCTGGCCTGTGCATACAGTAAAACAACAAATTTGACTGCATCTATACTGTTGGAACTCAACCAAGAATTAGGAGAAGTGCAAGTTATAGCACTCCAAAATCTTACAACTACAGACTATCTACTGTTAAAAGAACATATGGGATATGAACAGTTCCCAGGGATGGGTTGTTTTAATTTGTCTGATTTCTCTCAGACTGTTCAAGTACAGTCGGACAATATCCATCATATCATAGATAAATTTTCACAAATGCCTAGGATGCCTAACTGGTTTTCTTGGTTTCACTGGAGATGGCTGGTAATTATAGATCTGCTTTGGTTATGTAACTGTATTCCTATTATGTTAATGTGTGTGTGCAATTTAATTAGTAGTTTAAAACCTATACATGCTGAAGTTACTCTACAAGAAGATATGTCAAAGAAATAATCAATCTTCCCATGTTTTCTTCTGCCTGCTACTTCTATAGCTTTTCTTCTTCCTTTCTAATTACAACCCTTAAATAGAATTCGTGCCTCATATCGAATTTACCAAGTATCATAATTCCTCCAAGTGGTAAAGATACCTCAAGACAAATACTGAGCATAGAAGCCACAGGGCATAAATCTGCAAAGAAGTAAAAAAGCTAACCTTTTCAAACAATATGGCCTCTCTCTCACTTACCAACTTTACATTTCCCTGTATGGCCCCGGAAGATGACTGGATAGCCAGAGACGGGTAAGATTCCTCAAGGGAGGAACAACCTAAGACAGGCACAGTCGCAGGGGCGCCATCAGGTGAGAAATTGGGGATCAGAGGTGAGGCTTAGAACCTCACCCCCCCCTGTTTTGAGAGAAATCTTCTGCATCCATGGATGTTTTATTGCCCTTGTCTAGCTTGGATTAACACATAGTCTACAGGCACACACCTGATCATCTACATTTGCTCTCTTACAACACTAAACTATGTTTTCTACCTTATCTTGCATCTACCTACCACTTCAGCATTTTATTAAAAAAAATAATAATAATAATAAAGGGAGAAACATGGGACCACATATAAATCAAGTATAAAAATCAAACAAATATTCATATGTGACCTGATTGTTTATAGTTCACAATGCGTGATCAAAACTGAAAGTTTCTGTGATGACTGCCCTTGTACTGTTCACCATGTAAGAACTTATTCACTATCTAAGAATTTGTTCACCATCTAAGAACTTGTTCGTTATGCTTCAGAAGATTGGAGACTGACAAAAATTAGGCTTGGGGTGGATTAATGATTGTGCATTGAGCATTGACTCCCCTATACAGAATTTTATTGTTGTTAACAACCATTTGATCAATAAATATGAGAGATGCCCTCTCAAAAAAAAAAAAAAATTTCGTCTGTATGCCAGCAGCTCTCACACTTATTTCTCCAGCTCAGACACTGTCTTCTGAGTTTCTTATCTGTATATCCAACTGCTTGTCTGATTATCTGTCTCAGAGATATCAGAGTCAGGGCAAAGTGATCTACCCTCACCCAAAGGGACTCCTCCACTAATCATTCCTATCTTGAAAAATGACATTTCATTCACTCAGTTGTTTGTACCAGAATTCTTCTTTATACTACTTTTCCAATGGCCATATATACAATGCACTAGGAAGTCTACATGTATTTTTGTTTAATGCTCACTTGATACACCTTAAAATGTACTAAACAGTGTTTCCTAGAAATACTGTGCTGAGCTCTCAATATAGTGTACACTCACCAGATGAAAGATGCAACCGAGCTGAATTTAAATTTATTTTTTAATTAATTAAAAATATTTAATTAAAATTCAAATTAATCTTGGATTTCCAAGATTTAGTATGAAACATTTGTCTCAGTTTTTATATTGATTATGTGTCGAAATTATATTTATTTTGGATATATTGGGTTAAATAAAACATACCACTAAAATTAATTCCATCTACTTTTTTTTAATGCAGCTACTAGAAAATTTTAATTACCTACCTAGTTAGCATTATTTTTGTATTGGACTGCTCAGCTCCAAACATTGAAATTGTTATGCAACTAATCAAAACATAAATTTAACAAAGCTTCCACTTAAAGGCTTTGAGGGAGGTGGGAGGAAACACAAACAAGTTGGTATTTTTTAAATATAAATGTGTAACATGCTGAAGCTAGATTGAACTCTGGGGCCATAGTGGATGAAGTATTGAGTTAAATAGGAGGCAACTGCAATAATCCAGGAAGGAAAATAATATTGGTTTGGGCTAGAGAGATGGTGGAGATGAAAAGACGGTACATTTGAGAGACACTTGGGAAGTAAAACTGCCACTGTTTACAAATTTACTTAATCAGATCCTTCTCTGATCCAATCAAAACATTGCTTGCAAGCAGATTTAATTATATAATTTAATGAAAACGGTAATTAAAACCTATTTAATCAAATTCTGTAATATAATCAAAACATTGATTGTAGGCTTAATCAAATTCTTCAACAATTTTATTGAAATCACAAATCCACCAGATTCTCACATGCTTCAAAACACACACACACAATACATGAACTATCGCACTGATTACAGAATTCGTTATAACAACTGTACTTAAAAGTGATCACAAAGGTAGTACAGGTATGACTCACACCTAATAGCTGCTATTGACTATCAACCAATGACTGGGTTGAGGAACGAAATAATTACTCATGGCAATCTTAAGAAAACAAGATTGGCCAGGCCCACCCTCCAAGGGCCAAGACAGGCTCGGCCCGTGGAGAGGGCTGCTAGAATTGGCCGTTGGTCTCGCACTAGGCCCCGAACGCGCCTCCTTTGTTGCCCCGGCGGGTACGCCTGTGACGCGTGAAGTCCAGCGCGCGGCACGGCGCAAGTTGGACTCAGAAGCCGCAGGCCCACAGAGGTGACGGTTCGCTACGCGAAGCCATAGTCCTACAGTCCCGGTAACACCGAAACCGCAGACAGAGGACGGCGTCGGACAGAGCCCCCCAGCGGGGACTGCTTCCGGGGCAGGGGGCGGGGCTGCTGGAAGTGGCCGGACGCTGTCTGCGGCTCGTTGTTTAAGCGGCTGACGGGAAGGAGAAGGTTTGGCTCCGGCGGCGCCGCGGGGCGGCAGTCACGACCAGCCCTCAAGCCGCCGCTAGCCTCTGGACTGGCAGAAGCCAGGAACCCCGGCTGAGGAGCGGCGGGGCGAGACGCCCGCTGGCCTTCTGACCGCATCATGTCGCGGGGCTCCATCGAGATCCCCCTCCGGGACACCGACGAGGTAAGTGCCTAGTATGGGGGAGGGTTGGAGCCGTGAATTTGGACGGTCCCCTCCTCTCCCTTTCTCTCGATTTCATTTCGGAAGCGAGAGCACCCTCTCCTCCCGGAGTCAGATCGAAATCCCCAGCCGAAGCTCTGATCACCTCCTTCCCCAGCTCTTGCGCCCTCCCAGGCGGGGAACACCATGTCCCCGCGGCCTCGGGTCCACCCCAAGGAGTTCATGAAAGTTCCCCTCCAACCTGTTCGTATTTGACAGTACTCTGCTCTTTTCCTGATTCACGGGTGTTGGGGTGTGAGGGTCCCCGATAAACTGCAGAGCACCTCACAGATCAAAGGTGGGCGCTGGTGTCACCGCCGTCTGTCTACTGCCCACACCAAGTATCTTTCTCTGGGATGTCACTCTCTCCCTTAGAAACTCGCGTCTGTCAGGGTGCGCTGTGTCCGCCACACAAGGCTCCATCAGCGAAGTAGAGACCTCCACGATACAGACGCTCCTGTGTGCTAATAGAATTACCCCCTTCCTTTCCGCGCTTCAGTCATGAGTGGCGTATGGCTTGTCTGAGTACAGCTCTCAGCATTCGTATTGTCTCACTGGATATCGCCTACTCTTACTTTTGTTTGTATGATTGAAACACAGTATTGAGATATAATTCACTCACTGTAAAATCCAGGGTTTTTAGTAATATTCATAAAGTTGTGTAACCATCACTGCTGTCTAATTCCAGAACATTTCCTCCTGTTATTTTGGTGCCCACATTCAGGGGTGTCTGTGACACACAAATGCTGCCTCCATGATTAATGTGTACAGTGGCATTCAACTTTGCATTGCCTCTAGAATTGTGCTGAGAAAGGTGTCAGACCTATGGCATGAGTCTGTGGGCTGCTCATCTGCACTTTACCTGCATTATATGGTTAAGCAGGGTTTTGTTTGTTATTTTTGAGTAAGCAAAGCTTTTGTAGTATTTTGTAGTTCTGGTGATTTGAGGACAATTAGCAAGATTTGTTTGCTACTCTATGTTTTTACTTTAATATTACTATATAACCTACTTGCATGTGTTCCTTAAACATTTCTTAACATACACTTGCTCAGCTCTGTTGAAAGTGAACACAACCTTAGAGATATCATATTCATGTATATTAAAGAAAAGCATCAGTCAAAGGAGAAATGTAAATTAAAACAAACAAATAAACAAACCAGGAGTTAAAATCTACATTTTCTGTTTTAGGTCATTGAACTTGACTTCGATCAGTTACCAGAGGGGGATGAAGTTATCAGTATTCTGAAACAGGAGCACACACAACTGCACATATGGATTGCTTTGGCGGTCAGTATTCATGTTATGTATTTTTTAAAATGTTGATTGGGAAAAGCATGTGGTTTCTGTTTTCAGATACAGTAATAGCCAGCTTGAGTGTGTGATAAATAAATTAATTGTACCGTATGTATGGAAGTTAATTGTATTATCATCTGTAGGACAAAAATGCCAGTTTCCTAAATAATGTGCTACTCCACTGACAAATTAATACATACTGGTAAAGGAAATGCATTTAAGTTAAATATACCTAATTCTATATTGAGTGTTTGATTATTTAGTGATTATTATAGGTAAGATGCCCACAAAAAACAAGGTGCCATTATGCAAACATTTCTACCTTACATTGTTTCCTGTAACAATAAAACATTTCTCCCAAAATACTCTAAAAGGTGATTAGGTTCCAGGCTAACTCACAAAAAAGCCCTCTTGGATGAAGTTTATCTCGAGCTTAAGTTTTTTATCCCATTTGGTCCCTTCCATAACATAAATACTACTGGAGATACCCAGAAAAATCACTCAGAGAGCCTGAAATTCTAACACCCTCCCCCTTCCCCAGCCCCCATTGTATAATGATGTTTCCTTTTTATGGGAACATTATAGTAAACTATTACAGTTATATAATATAGTTAAGTACTATAATCATTATTCCAAAGCAAGGGGTGCCACTGGTCTCTTTCATAAAGATACAGAAGAGGCTCCTAATATTGTCTTGAAGGGTCAGATAAGTAGGTCTGGAATTGGGCTTGTATCCAGTGCCCAAACCTAATTCCAAGAGTTTCTCAGATATGGATTTACAGCAAAGTACTTTCAGTGACAAACAGTGCCTTCCTACATGAAGTGCTAAGTTTTCCTAGTCTGTGAAGGAAAAAACCATTCATGCTTTTGTCACACATTTTTTTTTTAATACAAATGTCTCCATTAGCAGCACTTACACAAAAAATTGAAATATTGGAGAATCAGCAGGGCAGCTGTGGTAAGATAAATTGTTGAAAGATTGTGGATTATAGGTTATTACAGATGAAAGAATGTAGGCTTTGGGATTAGAGAGGCCTTTGTTCAAATTTCATCTTGGCTGCTTACTAGCTATGTGACCTTACACAAATGATCTATCTATTGCACTTGCTTTTTTATGAGAATGTTAGTATTCACTTCAAGGTGGTTGTACAGATTAATGTGTATGAAGCTCCTGGCAGAGTATGTGGCCATATAGTAAGTGGTTGACAAATGATGGATATAACTTTTATTATTAATTATGGAACACATACCGAGGGAAGTTATTAAACAGGCCC
Organism: Manis javanica; assembly: GCF_040802235.1. NCBI lineage: Eukaryota > Metazoa > Chordata > Mammalia > Pholidota > Manidae > Manis > Manis javanica. The sequence goes on from NC_133166.1 coordinate 31,615,551, forward strand.
AAAGTCAAATCATTTTTGATAGATCTAGAACCAGATTCCAAGTTTTCCGTTTAGAATTCCTTTTATGTCTTAATATTGCTTTCTCTTGGGCTCAGAGTTAGTTTGAAATCAACTATTGCTAGGGAAGAAGTGAACTGGAAATATTTGTAGTGATTGTAATCTTTTTAAACAGCTTTCTTAGGTGTAAGTCACCTGTCATAAACTACACATATTTAATGTTTACTACTTGAGAAGCTTTAGCATATGTATACACCCATGAAATCGTCACCACAATCAAGATAATGTGTACGTCATCACTGCCAAAAATTTTCCTCCAAACTCTCACCTACCTCCCACAGTCCCCAGGCAACCCCTGATCTGTTTTTGTTTTTTACCCCAGATATGTTTTTTGTTGTTAAAGTTTAGTTTGTGTTTCCTGTAGTTTTATATAAATAGAATCATACCGTATATACTCTTTTTGGTCTGGCTTATTTCGCTTGGCGTATTTTGAGATATATCCATGTTGTAGCATGTATCAGTAGGTCCTTTCTTTTTATTGCTGAGCAGTATCCATTGTACAGATATACCTCAGCTTGTTTGTCCATTCACCTGTTGATCAGCATTTGGGTTGTTTCCAGTTCGGGGCTATTACAAATAAAGCTGCTATAAGCATTTTTGTACAACGTATGTTTTAGTAATTCTAATTTGATTCTTTGCTTTATAGCTGGAATACTACAAGCAAGGAAAAACAGAAGAGTTTGTAAAGTTGTTGGAAGCAGCACGGATTGATGGCAATTTGGACTACAGAGACCATGAAAAAGACCAGATGACTTGCTTGGATACATTGGCTGCTTATTATGTACAACAGGCTAGGAAGGAAAAGAATAAGGACAATAAAAAAGATCTTATTACCCAGGCAACCCTCTTGTATACAATGGCTGATAAAATTATTATGTATGATCAGGTAAAGAAGTCAGATTTCTTTGAATTTATGAAAGCAAAATGTATGTGATGGGCAACAGATTTTTAACTTTTCTTAAAATAACATAGTTAATATAAATAGTCAAAAAGAAGAGATATTTCTCATTAAAATTAGAATTACTTTAGTCCTTGTACTGTTGAAATAATGTGGGCAAATTTAACACACAAAACTTATCCATATGTTGAGTTAGTAATTCCAACATCTCCAGGTGAGTTTCAAGCATATTTTAAGGAGTTCTAACTTTTCTTTTTGTCATTTTCCCTGTCACCAAAGATTTGCATTTTAGGATAATTTCTCAATTTGTAATTAAGAATTGCTTATTGGTAGTTAAAATATATTACAGTTGATACAGGAATTTGTGTGATGCTCCACCTCCTTAGATGGTTTTCATTTTAATGTACACATTCATGTTAAAGTCTTGAAGTAAAGATGATGCACTACTTTTTCAGAACCATTTGTTGGGAAGAGCCTGTTTCTGCCTACTTGAAGGTGACAAAATGGATCAGGCTGATGCACAGTTTCACTTTGTACTCAACCAGTCTCCAAATAATATTCCAGCCCTTCTTGGTAAGTCATTTTCTGCAGTCATCTTAGAAATCTATATTTTTCAGCACTTGCCTAGAATATGTCTGTTTATAATAGCTCCTTAGTAACTGGTCTGGACCACAAAGTTGAAGAGCTTTATCTTAGTAAAAATGAAACTATTTGTAACAGATCATTGTTTCTGTTGAAATTACAGAAATAAAATATATACCAGTTAAGAATAATTTGTTATTCACTTCTAAAAGTCAGTAAACAATCTCTCTTTGGACAATTCTAAGCTATTTTAATTATCGTTTTATAACGTTTAACCTAAAGACAGAACTGTTGTATCTATAGGCATAAATTTATATGCCCTTATGGAAAACAAGTTTTGATATGAAATCTCAGTATTTCTTACTGAGAGATGTATCTGATTTAGGTAGTTAGTGTACAGCATGTGAGACTTGGGTTCTTTAATCAATGCATGTTTATTTTTAAAAATCATTACAGGTAAAGCTTGCATTTCATTCAACAAGAAAGACTATAGAGGAGCTCTTGCTTACTATAAGAAAGCATTACGTACTAACCCAGGATGTCCAGGTAAGAGAAGAACTTTAGGTCTAAGCCGTGTATTATCCAACTTAAAATATTGAGGATTTGACAGTTGCTTATGAAAATTAGTCATGAAAAAATATGATAGGATTGTTGAAATTTTTTAAATTGAGGTACAGACAATAAAATGCACAAATCTTAGTGTACAGTTTCATGAATTTTGACATGTGTACACTCATGTAACCATCACTCAGATCAAGATACCAAACATGTTCACTAATTTTTTCCCCTTCCCTTATTTCAACCATCTTCCCATCTCTCTCTTCTATGGTAACCAGTCTGTTTGTGTTTATGAGTCTATTACAGCTTTGTTCATTATTTTGTTTTTTAGAGTCCACATATTAGTGAAATCATATGGTATTTGTCTTTCTCCATCTGACTTAATTCACTTAGCATAATACCTTTTAGGTCCATCTATGTTGTCACAAATGGCAAGATTTCATTCTTTTTTATGGCTGAGTAATATTCCATTTATTCATGTATGGCAGCTTTTTTTCCATTCATCTTTAGGTTGTTTCCATACTTTGGCTTTCCAGTTTTGGTTTTCCATTATTTGTAAATAAGGCTGAGAAAAATTTAGAGGTGCATATATCCTTCTGAATTAGTGATTTTGTTTTCCTAGGTTAAATTCCCACAAATGGAATTGCTGCATCATATGATATTTCTATTTTTAGTTTTTTGAGAAACCAGAATTGAAGGTTTTTAAAAAATACTATGTCTGGTTAACAAGCTGAATAGTAGATCATATTATAATTTTTTTGCCCTATGCTATTTTTCTTTTCAAAATCCCATTCATTTAGCAAATTTTACCGAGTACCAACTATGTGAAAGGTGTTCTTCTAGACCCAGGGAATGCAGCAATGAACCAAAGGCAAAAGTCCCTGTCCTCATGTAATTCATTTTCCAGTGAGGAAGATAAAATGAGTAGAATACATACTGTCAGATATTGGAAAGGGCAAAGGAAAAGTACACAGCAGAAAGGAGTGGGTATGAGAAGGCAGTGGGCTTGGAAAGGGTGAGCAGGTAAATGTATCACTGAAATAGTAACATTTGCATAAAGACCTAAAAAAACTAATAAGAGGGTTACAGATATATGGAAGAAGATTACTCTCAGAGAGAGGGAATAGGCGGTACAAAGATCCTGAGGAAAGAATGGGCCTGGGAAGTTTGAGGAACAGGGAGGAAGCCAGTGTGGCTGGAAGGGAGAGAGAGAGAGAGAATGAGGAGGAGAAATAGTAAGAACTGGGGTCAAAGATATAACCAGGGGGCAATCACGTGCATCATGGATTATTATAAGGACTTTAGCTTTTACTCTGAGAGACATAGGAAACCACTGGAGGGCTACAGAGGAGTGAGTAACATGATCTGACTTATATTTAAAAGGATAATTTGAGATTACTCTCAGAGAGAGGGAATAGGCGGTACAAAGATCCTGAGGAAAGAATGGGCCTGGGAAGTTTGAGGAACAGGGAGGAAGCCAGTGTGGCTGGAAGGGAGAGAGAGAGAGAGAATGAGGAGGAGAAATAGTAAGAACTGGGGTCAAAGATATAACCAGGGGGCAATCACGTGCATCATGGATTATTATAAGGACTTTAGCTTTTACTCTGAGAGACATAGGAAACCACTGGAGGGCTACAGAGGAGTGAGTAACATGATCTGACTTATATTTAAAAGGATAATTTGAGATTACTCTCAGAGAGAGGGAATAGGCGGTACAAAGATCCTGAGGAAAGAATGGGCCTGGGAAGTTTGAGGAACAGGGAGGAAGCCAGTGTGGCTGGAAGGGAGAGAGAGAGAGAGAATGAGGAGGAGAAATAGTAAGAACTGGGGTCAAAGATATAACCAGGGGGCAATCACGTGCATCATGGATTATTATAAGGACTTTAGCTTTTACTCTGAGAGACATAGGAAACCACTGGAGGGCTACAGAGGAGTGAGTAACATGATCTGACTTATATTTAAAAGGATAATTTGAGCTTCTGGGTTGAGACTATAGAGTGGGACATAGGGGCAAAGATAGAAATAAGGAGACCAGGTGGAAGACTGTGCAGTCATGCAGCTCAGAGATGAGTGTGACTTGCTCTAGGGTGGTAATAGTGGAGGTGCAAATGGTTAAATTCTAAATATATTTTGAAGGAAGAACCAGTGGGGTAGGTGTGCTATATGAGACAAAGGTGGAGTCAAAGGCAACTCCTTTGCATAAGCAATTGGCAGAGTGAAGTTCATTTACAGCAGTTGGAAAATAGTTCAAGAAGAATTTGTTTTAGACCTGAGAAGTTTGAAATGCTAGGAGGGCTGGAGTTCAGGAAAGAGGTCCAGGCCCAAGTCATTAATTTGGAAGTTGTCAACATCAGGTGGTGCATAGTAGCCATGAAACTGTGTGAGATCCCCAGGGGAGCAGTGTAGATAGAAAAGAGATCCAAGGATGAAGCCCTAGGGAAGTGTGCCATTTAGAGGTCAGAGAAATGAGAAAGAACAGCCAGAACTGTAGGAGGAAAGGTGCAACGACCTTGAGGTCAAATGTAAAATCTTTGCAGAAGGAGAGGGTGTCAGACAGTGTCAGATTCTGTTGTTAGGGCAAGTAAAACAGGGACCCAGATAGTTAGATTTAGCAGCCTACAAAACATTAGTGACCTTGATAAAAGCAGTTTTACTAGAATGGTGGGAGTGAGATCCTTTTGGAATGGATTCAAGAGAAAACAGAATGGAAGTTATTGGAGGCAGCAAGTGTAATTAGATTTCTCAAGTTTTGCTATCAAGGAATAAATAGGAATGGCTTAACAACGGAAAGGGAAATGGAAGCAAGAGAGGATTTCTTTTTTAAGATGGGAGAATGTAAGTGGATGATGATTTAGTGGGGAGGGAACACTTGACACAGGAGAAATAAGGGAGGGTTGCTGGACCGGTGTCCTTAAAAGATGAGAAAGAGCAGGATCTAGTGACCAGTGGAGAGGTTGGCCTTAGATAGGAACAGAGTTGTGTTTTGGCATGACCTGTATATAAGCATAACTGAAGGGACTGACAGTATGTGCCTGTAGTCAGTCACAATGTGTAGGGCCTTAATGAAGCTTTTCATCCTCTGTTTAAAAGTTGCTCTTTGAAAATTAGATATGGAAGGTACAGTATAGCCAGGAATATTGGAAGAGAGGAAAAATACAAGTATTGTTAAACGTGTTCTGTTCTGTGGTGAGAGAGGTATCCATGATGCGGGGCAAGGGCGTTGGGGAGAGAGGTCTAACCTCCAGTGAAACTAAGTTTGTGATACACCAAAATATTTTACAGCATAGTTGTACTGAGATTAATTCTGGAGTTTTCCAGTTCATAAACAGAATGTTTAAGCATTTTTTTCTTTCGAAACCTAATAGTATGGTAGTCTGACAGATTAAGTGACTTGATTTTATTTTTTTAGCTGAAGTTCGTTTAGGAATGGGCCATTGCTTTGTGAAACTTAGCAAACTGGAGAAAGCTCGTCTGGCATTCAGTAGAGCCCTGGAACTCAATTCCAAATGTGTAGGAGCATTGGTTGGACTGGCTGTTCTAGAACTCAACAATAAAGAGGTATGTGAGTGAAAAAATTATCTCTCTTCTGACTAATTTGTTAGATCCTTATCTAAACTTCTTAAGGCCAGTGTGTTTTGGAAGTCAAGATTTCAGATTATAGAAATGTAATAATGGTGCCTGCACTGCATAATATGTAACACATCAGTTATTAGGACATAGCCCCAAATGCAAATTTATATTTCTATGGCAAAATGAATGACTATTCATACTAATAGGATAGCCTCACACTTAACGTTTTGCTACCAAATGAGCTTGCTCCAAGATTACAAAATACTTTTGTTTTTTTTTAGAGGTTTTTGATTTCAGCATCTCAGATAAGGGATTGTAGACTGTTTATCAGTTTGGAATGCTTTTGATTGCAAGTAACAGAAAGCATACTGAAATGACTTAACATAAGGGTTTTTATTGTTTAATAAACCAGCTGTCTAAAGTCTCAGATTTGGCACCTTAGTATCATCAAATGCAGGGCTTTGTATCTTTCTGTCTTCCCTTAATATGTAGCTTTTCCTCCTATCTGTCACCTCAGAGTTGCAAGGTAGCTGCTGCATCTCCAGACATTTCATTATTATATCACCCTTATAAGGAGGGAGGAAAGGGAAAGGATAAAAGGCTTTCTCATAGAGAAGTTTCTGCCCTACATTGAGAAAGAAGCTCCCCATCATGCTTCCCTACATGTTTCCCAGCCTCTGCACTGTTAGCACTGGGGCCAGATAATTCTTTAGTGTGGGGAGTTCTACTCTTCAGGATGTTTAGTAGTATCCCCGACCTCTGCCCACAGACTGCCAGCACATCCTCCAAATTTTGCTAACCAAAAATGACATTGCCCCCCCTTGAGAACCACTGCCTTAGGCCAATCTCCAGAAATGAAGAATAGATTCTTTTGACAGGTTTAGATGAATCATGATTCATCTCCTGGGGGTTGGAGAAGAGGAGGCAGCTTTCTTTCCTGAAATCAAAAGATCACAGGCAACAAAGTCTGGATTATGTTAGCAGAGTAAGAGGGGTAAAATGATTGTTGAATAATCCACAAACGTCTACCACCCAAAAGACAGCTAGAATCAGTAAAACCAAAGGTTGCTCTTTGGGGGAGAAGTGGGAGACTAACAAAGCAGAAAATCTCAAGCAAGAACTGAACAAGAAAAGAAAAAGAGAAAAAAGTTAAACAAAATAACATGAATTAAAAAGGGGGGATTTGATTACAAATGCAGTATTTAAAAATCTTGAGGCTTCCAGTTCCTGTCACAATGATGAAATAGCACAAGCTGTTGTCCGTCTCAATTCAAAGCCTGGAGAAGTATGTAGAACTGACATTTAACTATAAGTATGTAGAAGAATTTACTATAATCTCTAAGTGTTAGGCAGGAAAATAGATATGAGCAGTGTGGAAAGAGAACAAGGTCCATAAAGCCCCCTAGAAAGGACTCAGCTAACCAGTTAAACTAGAAAGCCAGAAAAGACTGGAGTTAGAGTTAATCAGTTAAAGCTCAAAAGGTCAAGAGCAACTTGGCCTTGAATGTTTGAATATTCCCCAGATATAAAGAGAAGTATCTGAGCATAGCCCATGTCTTATTTGTGTCAACTAGATCATTGTAAGATTTACTCTAGCTTGCTAAAAGGTCCACCTATAAACAGCATAATAAAAACAGGGAGATCCCACCTTAAAGACAAAATTGCATTTTAAAAAATCCAGGAAGTAAGATTCTTAACCTACCGTTTAGCAAGCAAATAATAACTTGGCCCACCCTGGAGGGCAGGGCAAATAGTCCTAATTGATATGCCCCTGGACCAAAAAGCTGCTATTCTGGGAAGAAATCAACAGTAAATTTCTTGTATTAATTTTGGAGAATTACCTGGAAAACTAATCAAAAGAAAGATGTAATGACTCATCAAGGATAAATATTCAGGGATCACTTAACAAGTCCACATCCCTCGCGCTTTGAAAATCCTCAACCGCCTATAAAACCCCAGACCCTAAAACCTGAGGGCGCCTCTTCTCTGATGTAGCCCACACTCTCCTCTCTCTGAGTGTGCACCTTTTTTTCCTTTAAATAAATCTCTCACTTATAACATTTTCTCTGCGCTTTTCCAGTGGTGTCTTTGTTACTTTGCTTTTGCATTCTAATCACCTTATACTCTGACTTCCTGCATCTCCAAACCAATTTTCCCCCCAACAGAGGAGCCCCCAGAAAGATAAGAAGGAAAATAGGGAGAAGAGAGTTAGGCATCATGGTTAGGGGATAGCTTTTGGGAGAGAGCAATAACCTAGATATACCTCTAGCAGCATGGATATTATCTTAAAAATGTGTTGACAAACAAAAATAATCAGAATGAGATTCACAGCATGTATACTTTTTATATTTGTTTAATACACATAAACAACATCACGTTGTTTTATAAGATAGTGCATACTAGGATATACATCCAAAGTGGTGTTCTGGTGAGGAGGGGATTAAAAGGGATTGAGGAACATATGAAATAAAACCAGAGGGGTTTCCATGGAGCAAATATGACAGGATACAAGAACTTGTCATACAGTGAGTAGCTTTTTGCTAATAAATATGTCTCATCAATAGAAATGGAAAATTCAAGCCAATAACCAATAAAGAAGTTGAGTCAGTCATCAGCCGCGGCTGTGTTACAGTTAAGTTTTGTCAAATTTGCAAGGAACAAATAATCCTTAACACAAACCTGCAGAAAAAGGAGAATGAAGGAAATCTTAATTTTTTTTAGGAGGATATACATTTTAAACTGAATTTTACAGTCATAAGTAGTAAGGAGAGAAAATTTATAAGGCCAGATTCTGTTTATGAATATACAGCCAAAAAAGCAAAAAACAAACACCCAAGTAGAGTTTATCACAGGAACACAAGGACATTTCAACATTGAAAAAAATAACAACATGGTCATTTATCTGGATGCAGAAAAAACATTTGAGAAAATTCATCACTCATTCATTCTATTGTAGAAATAGAAGTTGTTGGCAGAAACTGTCTATTGCTTTTCCAATAGCCATTTCACAGAAACATAGAGCTATGTTTCCTAACAACAGAAACTCAGCTTTGTTCAGGTCATAGGAAGAGACCCTTTGAATCCAAACAGTTTTCATAGAACATGACAATCTGATCTAAATTTCATAAAAGCCAAGTGTGAGTCTGGTGAGAGGAAATCCCAGGGCAAAATACCTCTAAAAACCTAAATCAGTCAAAGGGAGAAATAAAGTTTAAAAACCCGTTTATTGCTTACAAACTCCAGTCCTGGGCCATCTCTCTTTCCTGCTCCAACAGAAGCAAAACCGGCCCTCCCCCTCACCTCTCAGGTACAGATAAGCCCTCCCTTGCCCAGGTAATTACCCACTGATATGGAAAGGAACTTCTCTCCACCCCTGAGGAATGATGCAAATGCACTAAAGCCATACTTCTTTCCACCTCTGAATGCCTATTGATATGCAGATGTCTAAAGCCAGGTGAGATATTCTGGAAATGTTACAATTTTACCCACACCAAGAATCAAGATTAGCCAAATAGTTTTGAATAACAATGAGATAGGGAGAGAACTTATTTATAGAGCTTATAGAGCTATAGTGATAAAGCTAGTGTGATAGTAGTACACTGTAGTACCAGTGGAACAGAGAGCTCAAACTGACCTGCATAAAGATGGAAACCTGATTGTAACAGAAGTAGCCTGATCAACCAATGGACAATTGATAATCAAAAGTTATAACCCTAACTCATGCCATAATTATTTACAGATGGAGTAAAGATTTAAATGTGAGAAGCAAAACTTTAAAACCTTACGAATAAAATACGTAAAGTACTAATACGTGCTACAATAAGGATGAAATAGACTAAGTGGAATAAGCCACGCTCAAAAGACCGCATTGTATGATCCCATTTAAATGAAATGTTCAGAATAATCAAATCTATAGAGACAGAAAGCGAATTAGCAGTTGAAGAGGGCTGGGGGTAGTGGAGAATGGGGAGCAGATAAATGGAAAATGACTGCTAATGGGTATGGGCTTTCTTTTGGGGATGATGAAAAAGTTACAAAGTTCAATTGTGATAATGGTTGTACCACTCTTAACATACTAAAAAAAGTTGAATTGTACACTTTCAGTGGATAAATAGTATGTGAATGATATGTCAACAAAGCTGTTAAAAGTGTACTCTTGGAGTATTTTCTACTATTTGCCTTATTAGTCGTAAATTATTTAGGACTCTACTATCAAGCATATTTATTAAATACACCAAATATCAGCAGGCAGAAGTGCTTTCTAGTGGGCATGCTTCTGTAGTCAAATTTGTTAACAAAACTAAAGTCTAACGATTTAACTCACTGTTTGAAATTTTTTATTCCTGGTGAAGGTTAACTAAAATAAGGGTTATATTTTAGTATCTGAATTTAGACTTATATAACCTATTTCTTCGGACTGTAAAGAAAACTTTGAAAAAATGCTAATTAAGTAGTGTTTTCTTTCACTCAACCCTGCTTTCATTGTTTTTCTTTTAGGCCGATTCCATCAAAAATGGTGTTCAGCTTCTTTCCAGAGCCTATACTATTGATCCTAGCAACCCTATGGTTTTGAACCACTTGGCAAATCACTTTTTCTTCAAAAAGGTAGAAGACATTTATTTAAAGTCATTAGTTTTTAAATCCTGATTTTTATTTTTTTCTGTTGTAATTGAGAACTTTATTAACTTGGAAAGAAATTTGAAAATATCAAGAGTTTTTTTTTCTTCAAATGAAAGTTTGTATTACTTATCTGTATGTTTGTTCATTCATTTGATATTTACCGACCCGTTAGGCCATACCCCACACTGTGATACGGATGTAGAGATCGGGAACATGTGGTGCTGCACTCAAGGAGCTCAGTTCATAGAAAACACAGACTCATAAGCAAATGTAAATGTGAAAATAAAGGTCTCTACCCGGCTGTAGTAGAGAAATGAAAGAGGAAGTAATTAAGTGGTTAAGGAAGGTTTTCACTGAGAAGGAAAAGCTCTTGAACTAGGTTTTCAGGAGGAAGTTACTAGGTAGTTGAAAGGGGAAAGACACAGATCTGTGAAATAGTTTAATGAGAGCCTAGCATATGGTGGGCTCATGACAGGATCCAGATAGTGGGGCAGCTGTGTGATTCGAGGAGTTTGGACCTGCTTATGTAGGCAACAAGGAGGCAGTGAAATTTGTTTGTATTTTGATCATGATGTAAGTTTTAAAGTTGCATCTGCAGAAGCAATGGTATTTTAGGTTTCATAAATAGTAAACCCAAGATTTCATTGACAAATTGTTTATACAGTAAGCATGAAAGTTTAATCTGCCATATCAAAACTAGCTATTAAGTTATACTAAGAACTTTAAAGTAGTTAAATCGCAGTTTAGGTAAAAATGCACAAAACTGCATCAGTCTTTATTAATAATAGATACTATGTTGCTGTTATTGTTGCTATTAAATGCCAAACATGGTTAAAAGTGCATTCCATGAATTCATATAAAATTCATATAATCATATGAGGTAGGTAATATCCCCATTTTGTGGATGAATAATTGAGACAGAGTTAATAGCCTAAGGTTACATTGCTGTTAACCGTGAGGCTTTACTTCCTGTGGCTGTGAAAGCATCCTCCCCTTTCATAATGAATTACTAGTTAAGCTTTACCCTGTAACTGTAATAGTATTAAAAGGCAACTACTTAGGGAGAAGATGGAAATGCATCTTACAAGTAAATGGAATGTTACTATTTAAGGTAAAAGAGCTACACAAAGCAGTTTGGTTTTTACAGAAAAAACAAAGGACTCATAATTCTGATATTCAAGTGATCAACAATATATTCAACAATCAGTGCTTAGAGCTGTTAGGACAGGTTCCTTGAACCAAATGAAAATTACTCAGTTTTTGATTTTCAATGTTAGTCACCTTTCCACTGCTGAAGATAAAGACTTGCTTGTACTTAACATAATCAATATGTACAGAACCTTACAGATTGCTTGAGTGAAGTATGCAAATCAGGCAGCCTGTTTGAGTGTTCCTGAACACCTGATCTGTGGTCAGCACTGTGCCAGGTGATGTGAGGTCATCTTGTGCTGAGTATGTATCCCTAAGGTTTATAGAGTGTATATACATCTGTTTTCTCAATTTGTCACTTTAGCAGCCCGAAGAGGCAGACGGGCAGGATATTTCTGTTTCTCTTTCTATACATAAGAAATTCGAGGCTCAGAAAAGTTCAGTAACATCACTTGCTCAAATTTCTTTCACTAGCAGATAGTAAAGTTGAGATGTGATCTTTTAATTCTCTGCCCACCACACTACATTGTCTCCCCCACAAAAGAATCATTTAGCTGGAAGAAAATGTATTATTAACACCTCAGACACTTCAATAATTGAGTGGTAAAGAAGGTTTAGATATGAGAGCTCTTGTGACTCCTGGAGTAGTTATCAGAGACCTCCAGAGAGAGCTGAGAATTGAGCTTGGTCCTTGATTGGGAAGAGAAGTAGCCAGGATGCAGAGTAGATTAAGGACAAAAATTGTGGAGGAAAAAACTAAAAAAGATAAAGTCTCATTTTGTGCTGAAGATGTGAATGTGGAATTTAAAATAGAATAGAATAGTTAATATATTGTTAAATTTCAAATGAACTATTTTATTCCCTAAAAGATGTGTCACGAGTCATAGAATAATAAAAATAGGAAAATTAAAGTAGATTCCATAGCAAAATAAACCCAACATTTGACCCTAACCCTCATCCTAGAGTCATATGAATATAATAAAAAAGCTGTTGTGACAGCTAAAAATGTGGATTTTGAATTACTCGGTTCAAATTCAGGCATCACGATTACATAGTTATGTGTCTTTGGGCAAATAAATAAAGTTCCCTAAACGCTAATTTCCCCACTTGCGTAACAGTAATAATACCTACTTTATAGGATTTGAGGGGTGGTAGTTAGGATTAAATGTAATGTGCATATTTAATAATTATCTAATGGGAAATAGTTACTGTTAAAAACTACAGTCACATTATTTATTCCTAATGTTAAAAAAAAAGGTCAAAACTGGACATTGACCAAACAAAAACTCTACTTCAGACCAGTTTTCTAGTCAAACGAATAAAATAGATTCCTATTAAAACCAGAAAGTTTTTTCCTACCCCTGATATACAAACTGATTTTGAAACTCAGATTAGCTGGATATACAAATGAAAGCCAGGTCTAATCGGATTGTCATAACTCATGCTTTCAGCAGAGCTGAATTCCCCTATAGAGGAAGAATCATGTGACAGAACATTCCCTTAGGGTCAGAAAAAACCCTCAAATTCAAATTCTAGCTTTTCCACCTTAGACAACATACTTTGTTTCTTTAAGCTTCTGTTTCCCTGTCAATAAAATGGTAATGACACTCTGTGCAGGGTTTTTGACTAAGCTTAGAACTAGCATAGTGCTTGCATATAATAATACTCAATTGTCACTGCTGCCATTGCTATGAATAAGGGACTTAACCTCTCTTAGGTTTTTCTCATCACAAAAATAGGGGTAATACCTCAAAGGGCATTAAATGAAGTAACAGATATATGGGCAAATGTCAAGTACTGGGTAAATGTTAGCTCCCACCATCTCTCCTGAATTTATAAGCAAGGGGTATGAGAAAAATGATTTGTAATTCTGAATACAGTGCTGTTACTGTTAATTTAGTTAACAAATTTTAAAAATGAAATTTGAAGAAGCCTTATGACTGAGGCTGTTAGAGTTGTTGGGGTTCCCTTAGTTGATTTCTGAATCTTTGTTGTTCAGGATTATAGTAAAGTCCAGCACTTGGCTCTGCATGCATTCCATAACACAGAGGTGGAGGCTATGCAAGCAGAAAGTTGCTATCAGCTCGCTAGGTCATTCCATGTTCAGGTAAGATAATTGTGTATCTTTTCTAAATATCGAATTCTTTTGTTTTATGGTTTTGCAAGACTTTAAAAACTTTTATATGTTTTGTTGGTCTTGTTTGATCTTCCTTTTTAGGAAGATTATGACCAAGCTTTCCAGTACTACTATCAAGCCACACAGTTTGCCTCATCCTCTTTTGTGCTGCCATTTTTTGGTTTGGGACAAATGTATATTTATCGAGGTGACAAAGAAAATGCATCTCAGTGCTTTGAGAAAGTTTTGAAAGCTTATCCTAATAATTATGAAACTATGAAAATTCTCGGCTCGCTCTATGCTGCCTCAGAAGATCAAGAAAAACGAGATATCGCCAAGGTATGTTTTTTAAAATCATAGCTCTTTTCTGTTAGTTATCCTTAGACTCTTATTCCTCCTTATTGCTAGTGGAAATGTGATGGAAACAGTTTTGTCAGCTGAGCTTGTTCCAGTTGAAATAAAAACAGTTGAATTATTAAGCAAGGTAGAGTAGCCACCACTCTTTACTTTGACAGCCGGGAGTTGGAATACTTTAGTTGATAATCTGTTTGATCCCAGGGTCATTTGAAGAAGGTCACAGAACAGTATCCTGATGATGTTGAAGCTTGGATTGAATTGGCACAAATCTTAGAACAGACTGATATACAGGTATTTTAGCAATGTTTTTCATCTCCTACCTAATGCTTGGTGTAGTCTTTCTTTCATTTTTACATATACACCTTATTCTGTCCACCATGAAAATACAGGGTGCCCTTTCAGCCTATGGAACAGCAACACGGATCCTTCAGGAGAAAGTCCAGGCCGATGTCCCCCCAGAGATTCTGAATAATGTGGGTGCCCTCCACTTTAGACTTGGAAATTTAGGAGAGGCAAAGGTAGGAAAATAGAAATACTTCCTTTTTTTAATACTGTCAAGTTGAATGCACACTTTTTTAGATGTAGCACCTAAGTCTTTTAACAATGTAATTTTCTTTCTCATAGAAATATTTTTTGGCGTCATTGGATCGTGCAAAGGCAGAAGCTGAGCATGATGAACATTATTATAATGCCATTTCTGTTACAACATCATACAATTTAGCCAGACTGTATGAGGCAATGTGTGAATTCCATGAAGCAGAAAAAATATATAAAGACATCTTACGGGAACATCCTAATTATGTTGACTGTAAGAATTTTAAACTTTTTTGTGTTTGTATATTAAAATTCCTATAGCAGAAAAAATTTAGCCTGAAAAAAATATCTTTGTTAGAGCCAATAGTAAAAACTTTAGAAGGTTATAATATCCCCTTCTCTTCAAGGCAAATTGTGGCCTTAAAAAAAAAAAAGATGCAGCTTGACTTAAATTTATGCTAGAAACTTATAAACAACTAAAAATCAGTTGGACCATGTGTCTTAGACTTGCTTATCTTTAGTGGGTAAGCTACATTTATTAAATTTTTAACAAGTGCTTGGCATATTTGGTGACGGATTTACCTTTCTGATGGTCCTGCTTTGATTTCATATAAACATTTTATTTGCATTGTTTATAATAGAGCAATGTTTTCCCTTGAAATAATTATTACTAAAAAATGTCCTACCTTGAGTATTTACAACCTAGATGTTATGAAATTCCAAAAGTTTTTAATTAAAAATATACATACTGTACTTCCCTAAAAAGAACCTGAAGCTATGATGTTTTGACCTTGGTTAAATCAGGAGCTATTGATTTGGCTTCTGCCATGCTGTTATGGATACAAAAGTGATTTTAAATAAGTAAGATTTTAGTTGAATGCTAGACTAAATTTGAATTGATTTGATAGGCAGTAGTAAGCCATTACTGGTTTCTTGAGGAGAGTGACATTTACTGGAGAAAATAACAACTTATATTTGTGTTCATTTAAAGGGAAGAACCACAGTTAGAGACCAGGTTTTCAAACCGGTAATCCGTAGTAGTCCATGTTTTCACTGTTTTGCCAGAATAAGCAGTTTTTTAAGAAAAAGAAGCTGACAGAACTATACTTGAGAGAGAAATTGGAAACAGACAGCTCCAAGCTTTTAAAATAACAGCTTGAGTTAAGGACTTTGACCAGAATGCTAGCATTGGGAATGAAGTGGAAGAGATAAAACTGAGGTTTCAAACAATAAGACTTGAAGGTGACAGAGTTGCTCTTTAACTTGTTAGATTATTAGTTATATTGTTTGATATTCTTTCACCTGAGGGGACTTTCTGTTCATTGTATGAATGTGTTAATAAAAAACAATTGTTTTGAATGTATGACTTTAAAATTATGATTCTTTATTATAGCTAATATTTTAAAGATAAAAGCTTTAAATGTATATTTTCAGGCTATCTGCGGCTAGGAGCCATGGCTAGAGATAAAGGAAACTTTTATGAGGCTTCTGATTGGTTCAAGGAAGCTCTTCAGATTAATCAGGTTGGTAATATTAACTTTTATGTTTGAAAAATAGTTATTTAACTTTGTTCCCCCAGTAAATCAGTTTTTCCTTTTAATGGCAATCACATTTCTAATATCTTGGCATCTCCCATTTACTTGTTAAAGATACTAACAAGTATAGCTCAGAGATAGTGCATTTTCTGTTATAGACAGCCATGATAAAGCAAGCATCACAATAAAGCAAGTCAGATTAATTCTTGTTTCCTAGTGCATACAAAAGTTATGTTTACACAGTACAGTAGTTTATTAAGTGTGCAATTGCATTACATCTACAAAAACATTTAAAAATACTTTTATTTCCAAAAAATGCTAACCATCATCTGAGCTTTCAGTGAGCCATAATCTTTTTGCTGGTGGAGGGTCTTGCCTCAGTGTTAAGGGCTGCTGACTGATCAGGGTGCTGGTTGCTGAAGGCTGGGCTGACTGTGGCAATTTCTTGAAATGAAAATGAAGTTTGCTCCTTCAACTGAATCTTCCTTTTGCAGAAAATTCTCTGCAGCCTACAATGCTGTTTGATAGCATTTTACCCATGGTAGAACTTCTTTCAAAATTGGAGTCAATCCTCCCAAACAATGCTCCTGTTTTATCAACTAAGTTCATGTAGTTTTCTAAATTCTTTACTGTCATTTCAACAATCTTCACAGCATCATCACCAAAACTTGTTGAAGGAGTAGATTTCATCTCAAAAAATCATTTTCTTTGCTTATATATAAGAAGCAACACCTCACCCATTCAAGTATTGTCATGGGATTGAAGCAATTCAGCCACATCTTCAGACTTCACTTTAAACTCTAGTTCTCTCGCTGTTTCCACTGCAATTGCAGTTGTTTCCTCCACTAAAGTCATGAACCCCTCAAAGTCATCCATGAGGGTTGGAATAAACCTCTTCCAAACTCCTGTTAATGTCGATATTTTGACCGCTTCCCATGAATCATGAATGTTCTTACTGGCCTCTAGAATGCTAAATCCTTTTCAGAAGGTTTTCAGTTGACTCTGCTCACATCCATCAGAGGTATCACTATCTATGGCAGCTATAGCCTTACAAAATGTTTTTCTTAAATAATAAGACTTGAAGTTGAAATTATTCCTTAATTCATGGGCTGCAGAATGGATGTTGTGTTAGCAGGCATGAAAACAACATTCATCTCACTGTCCATCTCCATCAGCACTCTTGGGTGACCAGATGCATTGTCAATGAGCAGTCATATTTTGAAAGAGATCTTTTTTTCTGAGCAGTAGGTCTCAACAGAGGGCTTTAAATATTTAATGAACGATGACAGATGTGAGTCATCCAGACTTTGTTGTTCCATTTATAGAACGCAAGCAGAGTAGATTTAGCATAATTCTTAAGGACTTTAGGAATGGTAAATGAGCATCTTCAACTCAAGGTAGCCAGTTGCATGAGCCCCTAATAAGAGTCAGCATGTCCCTTGAAGCTTTGAAGCCAAGCACTGACTTTTCTCCAGCTATGAAAGTCCTAGATGGCATCTCTACCAATATAAGGCTGTTTCATCTACATTGAGAATCTGTTATTAAGTGTAACCACCTTCATTCATGATCTTAGCTAGATCTGGATAACCTGCTGCAGCTTCTACATCAGTACTTGCTGCTTCACCTTGCACTTTGATGTTATATAGGTGGTTCTTTCCTTAGGCCTCATGAACCAGCCTCTGCTAGCTTCAGACTAGCTAGCTTCTACAGCTTCCTTATCTCACTCAGCCTTCATAGAATTAATGACAGGCCTTTGTTCTGGATTAGGCTTTGGCTTAAGGGAATGTCATGGTTGGTTTGATCTTCTGTCCAGACCACTGAAATTTCCTCCACATCAGCAATAAGGCTGCTTCACTTTCTTATCAATCATGTATTCACTGGAGTAGCATTTCCTTTAGAACTTTTCCTTTGCATTTATAACTCACCTGTTTCAGTTAGCCTGTCTAACTTAGCTTTCAGTGTGTTTCAGCTTTCCACATGTCTTAAGCTTAGTCATTTTTTAGCTTTTGATTTAAAGTGAGAAATGCAACTGTTCCTTTCTTTTGAACAGTTAGAGGCCATTGTAGGGTTATTAATTGACCTAATTTCAGTGTTGTGTCTCAGGGAATAAGGAGGCCTGAGGAGAGAGAGCGAGATGGGGAAACTCCTGGTTGGCAGAGTAGTCAGAACACATGCAACATTTATCAGTTAAGTTTACCATCTTATATAGGCATGGTTCATGGCACCCAAAAATAACTACAATGGTAATCAACTGTTCATCAGCTGAACATCACTGATCACAGATCACCATAACAAATATAATAATACTAAAAACGTTTATAATATCACAAGAATTTCCAAAATGTGACAGAGACATGAAGTGAGTAAATCCTGTTGGAGAAATGGTGCCTATAGACTTGCTCGACACAGGGTTGTCACAATCTCCAATTGGTAAAGACACAGTATCTGCAAAGGACAGTAAGGCAAAGTACAACAAAATGAGGTGTGTCAGTACAGGAGTCATCTACAGTTTTTGATGATGACCCACTATAAGAAATAGATCTCCCATCATAGCCTCATATACACGTGTGTGTGTGAACAACTGAAAGTTTTGCAAATCGTTATGTACTCTTTGCCATGTACAGTACACTGATATTTTTACCACATTGTATTTCATTGCATCACTTATGCTGATAACTACACAGTAAATTGATTTTACAATTCACTGATCTCTTTAAGCTGTCAGTTTGAAAAATGCCATTGTAAATGTAGCTTGTAGACCTCTTCAGTAATCAGTTACTGTGGAAAGATGATTGATCTCTCTGAATCCAAATTGCAGATTTGCTTCTTTTTATATATGTGTTTCAGGACCATCCAGATGCTTGGTCTTTGATTGGTAATCTTCATTTGGCGAAACAAGAGTGGGGCCCAGGCCAGAAGAAATTTGAGAGGATATTAAAACAACCAGCTACACAGAGTGACACTTACTCTATGCTAGCCCTTGGCAATGTCTGGCTCCAAACTTTGCATCAGCCCACTCGAGATCGAGAAAAGGTAATTTCTTTTTGTCTCTTTAGAACAAAAGTGATAGTTGTTTGATTCTAGTTTGAATTAAAAAAAAATGTTTGTTTCTTTTTATAGGAAAAGCGTCATCAAGATCGTGCCCTCGCCATCTACAAACAAGTACTCAGAAATGATGCGAAGAATCTGTATGCTGCTAATGGCATAGGTGATTATAAGATTTGCATATCCATAATGATTTGTGAAATGAATGCTTTTGGAGGAATGTTTAAAGATCAGAATTTCTCCCTAGATGTTAGATGTACTAAAGGTTTTATGAACTATTTTAAAACAGGACTTTCAGTTGTTTTTCTGGCTTCAATGAGAAAATTATTAAATGTGAGGCCTTTTCATAATTTTAGGAGCTGTTTTGGCCCACAAAGGATATTTCCGTGAAGCTCGTGATGTATTTGCCCAAGTAAGAGAAGCAACAGCAGATATCAGTGATGTGTGGTTGAACCTAGCACATATCTATGTGGAACAAAAGCAATATATCAGTGCTGTTCAGATGGTAATGTCTTACCTTGCAAGATATTTTAGTATCATGTTCATTGTTAAGCACATATTTTCTTAATTATATAGCCCTGCTATGAGGCTGCATGCTACCTCTTGTTATACTGTGTCTCTTTGAACATTTATAATTATATAATATTAAGGCCAGTCTTTGATGTCCAGACAGAGATGTACATCCTGGTTCTGCCACTCGTTGCATGCCTTAGGCAAAGGGTATCCTCTCTGGTCCAGTTTCTCTGTCTGTAAAATATAGATAGTTAATCTCATAGAATTTTGTGAGGATCTAGTATTAAAAATACTTGGCAGCATACTTGGCATTGACACACCTGCCAGATCAGTAAGTACCCAGAAGATTGTAGTACTTAATATTCATTTGCTTATTTTACCCTTTAATTTCTCAGAAAGGAGAACTGAGTTTCAGAAAGGCTAAATGACATTTTAAAAAGAGAAAAAAGCTCTGTGGGGGAAAGTTTTCATGACTATAGGATTTTGTTATACTTTTTCTATTTGTTGAGTGCTTGAACTTGAAATAAGAGTTATACTCAGCGTCTATAGTATATTAAAAAGTAAAAAGGCTCTAAGGCTCTATGGGAAATACTATGGTCAGAAAAAACCAACTCCTTACCAAAAGGAGAAGACAAGAGCAGTCCAGGCTCTGGGAAGTGGTTCATTTTTTTTCTAAGAAAGGTGGTTATTATTGAGTTCAGAATATTGGAAAGGCATTAGTCAAAGGACTTGAAGAGCCCAAATTGTATATGGTAGTCTCAGAGGCCATATTTTTGGAGGTCAGCCTTCCTGATCTGCAGAATAATAGTGTTGCCTTTTAAAAATACTTTTTAAATACCTTTTTACTTTTTAATATACTATAGATGCTGAGTATGACTCTTATTTCAAGTTCAAGCACTCAAATAGAAAAAGTATAACAAATTAATAACTAGTGTATTCAGGGGAAGCTTTCTAGCCATCTTCCATGAAAAAGCTCTTTCCTATGACAAGATATGTTCCGTGGTAAAAAAGTGACATGTTCATGGAAAAATTAATACCCGTGTTGCTATACTGGTTTTACCAAGAAGTTAAATAAAACTGCAATTTCTCATGCTCATTGTCAGTAGGTTCCACCAATCCTAAAGGAAGGTGGCAGAGAGCATAACCCATAGAAGCTAAGTGTATGACTTCTAGTAAATCGTTAATAAGCTGATTCTAGATAGTATTACTAAAGATGAAAAGGGCCTTCCAGTCTTCCAGTCTGTTTCTCCTTTTAGTGTTGGTCCAGTTTTCAAATGTAACAATTATTTTGAGTCTCTACTTTTTCTTATGATTAGATTTCTATGTTGTGAAAATGTAACCTGGTGAATGTCAAAAGTCACTCAGTTATTCTTTGAAATTAACCATTGAAAGGGTGAAATACCTTTTCATTGAGCTTTCAAATCACTTGAAAATTTGTTACAAAATGACAATGTAATTTAATCCTGTTGTATCTTAATTAACTTTTTGTTGTATTATAGTATGAAAACTGCCTCAGAAAGTTCTATAAGCACCAGAACACTGAAGTTCTGCTGTATTTGGCTCGGGCCCTCTTCAAGTGTGGCAAGTTACAGGAATGCAAACAGACTTTGCTGAAGGTAAAAAGAACTTGTTATTATTCTCATCCAGTTCTGTGCTGCATTGTATTATTTTAAATTCTGTTTTGTGCATGTTCATATACCTAACCCTCTATTTGACTAAAGTCCTTCCTATATTATTAGAATATATGAAAGATTTGCCTTTTTTTTTATAGGCTAGACATGTGGCACCCAGTGATACAGTTCTTATGTTTAATGTGGCCTTGGTCCTGCAAAGATTAGCTACCTCTGTCCTGAAAGATGAAAAGAGTAATCTGAAGGAAGTACTTAATGCTGTGAAAGAACTGGAGCTTGCACACAGGTAAAGACTTTGTAGAAACAACCTCTGAAGTGCTTTGTTTCCTTAAACCCATGTCTCAAAAGGTGCTGAAAATCACTTCCCTCAAAAGGGAATTCATTTTCTATCAGAATCAATCCCTCTATTTTTAAGCCAAAGCAGACAGCTGCCACCAGGTGGCACCAGACCGTACTTAGGAGCCTGTCCCATAAACTGACCCCTAGGACTGGCTGGCTAGCTTTGCAAGCTTGCCCTAAATTTTTCATTAATTTGACAATAATACAACTCAGCATCTTACCTACTTGAAATTTTGGACTCTACTTACGTTGGTTTTACTTGGTATCCAAGTGTGTCTTTTTATTGACTTACATTGAGCTATGTATGATTAAGGCCTTTCCTCTTAAGTAGGTTTTTTCAACTCAGCTCAATGTGGAACTTTATAGTATTTATACTTAGTAATTAGTGTGTGGTAAAAGTAGGTTTTTTCAACTCAGCTCAATGTGGAACTTTATAGTATTTACTTGGTAATTAGTGTGTGGTAAAATTAAAACCTGATACCTCTTCAGGTTCTGTCCAACCTTATTTGAATTCTTGTTTAAGCTTTCTTGCTTTGCCCATAGAGTGTAAGTGCCTTCATGGTCTATGCCTCTTAACCTCCATGCTGACATAGTTAGTCCGTTTAGTGTTTAGTACTAATTAAAATACTAATTGCTTGAACTGATTTTTAGTTATTTGTGAATTTACTGATAACATTAAATATAACTGCATACCTTAATGAGCTTCTCTTTTAGTCAATGTATTTAGTAGTATATTGATGAGATTCTTTTTTTTAAAAGAGTTGCATATATAATTTTCCTATTGAGATGATAGCTCTTTGAGTATTAAATACATTCATGCAAGTCAATCAGTATGTAAGCCTTTTCTCAGACTATTTTTGTAGAACAGATTAAAATCTAAAGGGCCTATTTCATTAGAATTTTTTTGTCAAGTAAGGTATTTTATTTTTCCATTCTATTTAGATACTTCAGTTACTTGAGTAAAGTGGGAGATAAAATGAGATTCGATTTGGCCCTTGCTGCTACAGAAGCCAGGTAATGTTAACTACTTTAGAAGGTGACTTTGGGTATGTCGGTGATATCCATGTGGGCTGGGAGAGTGATGCAGTAGTGAACAGGTTACTGGCCTTCCTGGGATCAGTCTTTCACACTCCTCTCTGGGACTCTTAGCCTGGACCAAGACTTTTTCCTAAGGATTCTTTCAGGAAATATGGCAGAACTGATTTAGTGCAAGTGCTTAAGTCAGCTAGGAAAATTCTTTTCTATCTATTTCACTAACATCAGCTATGTCACCAGAATCAAAATATGATTCCTGACTCTTTGAGTCATGTGTAAAGATAATATTGGAAATCTTTTCAGCTGTGCTTTGGGAAAACTTTTATGCTTTGGAAACTTAATGCAGTTGACAATATTGGCTTATGAGAAACTAAGTTAATTTTACTGATTAAGTCTTCTCATAAATATCAGCTAACGGTCCTGCTTCAGACTTTTTAATTTATGTAAGGAAAACAGATGCTTTGAGTTTTTGAACAAAAATATATACCAGCTGCATGCATATTTCTCTAAATCTGAACTGTCCTAGACAATGCTCTGACTTGCTGAGCCAGGCCCAGTACCATGTGGCCCGGGCACGCAAACAGGATGAAGAAGAGAGGGAGCTGCGGGCCAAACAAGAGCAAGAAAAAGAACTGCTAAGGCAGAAACTTCTCAAAGAACAGGTATTGTGTGTTTAATTATACTACGATTAGAAAATTGTGTGCCTTTATATACTTTGTATGTTAAAAAATTCCCTTCTGATGGTAGCTATGATTTTTTTCATCCTAAGAACATTCTGGTGAAGTTTTTTCCTATGCTTTTTACCTCATAGGAAGAAAAACGTCTCCGAGAAAAGGAAGAGCAAAAGAAACTTCTGGAACAGCGGGCCCAGTATGTAGAGAAGACCAAAAATATCCTTATGTTTACTGGAGAGTCTGAAGCAGCAAAAGAAAAGAAGAGAGGTGGTGGTGGTGGACGGGTAAGATACGGCTCCTACTAACTCTGATGGCACCAGTCTGTCTTGACTTTCAGAAATGGAGATAATTGGCTATATTCACTCAGTACTTAGTCCTTAGATTTGACTTCCTCCTTTGTTAAGAGACAGTCTTCCAACAGAGAGCTTTAAATGGTATCCAGTGTTTAAAAATGCATTCCAATGTTAGCTCAGTACATTTTACCTTGCAGTTACCTAAGTAGTTGCTGATTTTTGCCACTTGAGACATTCATCCTAATTAGAAGTCTTTAAAATATGGGCCTTACCAAACATTTCTCTGTGACTTGGTAAAACATCCTTTGTTTGCCAGATAATAGGATAAGGCCTCTCTCTAGACCATAGCATTCCAGCCACACTTCCCCAGGCAGGAAAGAACTGACTGTCACCTGTTTGAATTTCAGCGTTCTAAGAAGGGAGGGGAGTTTGATGAGTTTGTCAATGACGACACCGATGATGACCTGCCTATATCCAAAAAGAAGAAGAGAAGGAAGGGTAGTGGAAGTGAACAGGAAGGTGAAGAAGAGGAGAGTGGTGAAAGAAAGAAGAAGAAGAGGAGAAGGTATTATCATTAATGTGTTTTAAATAACCTTATAAAGGTGGCAGAAGACCTTTTGCCTTCTGAATCTTTCTTACATTTAGAATTTGAGAATACCTGATAATCACTTGATCTTCCGAGACAATGAAGCCTTTTGGTTCCCCACTTCCTGTTTTAATCCTAAAATAGACTCCAGTACAAAATCCCAAGTACTTGGAATCCCCACATACCTCCCCAGCTTGCCTTCTGAGAGCTATACATTAGTCATAACTGCCTTTCTTATGTCTTTTTTGTAATATTAATTGGAAAATGTATGCAATTTAGAATGAGAAAGCCTGGTGCATCCCCACTAACTGTCCATGTGCAGTGTTAGAAAGTTTACCAAGCCTCAGTGTCCCCTCTGTGAAATGGTAATTGTGATGCCCCCCTCATGGTTTTCCTGGACATATAAAATGTTAATTAGTGCTAAAGAAGGGTGTTCTTATCTTCCCAGTGCCATCGGCTATTAAGATATGTGGTGCCAGGCCCATCCCTCACCTGGAGGTACCCCTAAGCTGTCCCTTTCCTCTCTCGTGGTGCTTCCTTGTCCAAGAACCGCTGATTGGCTACCTTACCTAGACTTGTTCTTCCCTTCCCATGGCTGATTATATTTGGGAAAGAACCTGATGAATTCATTTAAATACAGACCTGTGGAGCTGAAGCTGTGCTGAGGCATGAGCAAGCCTAGAGTGAGCACTTGGGAAGGAAGAAGGAGGAGAAAGATACTGAGGTCTGGAGTCTGGTCTTGCCTCACATCCTTTATCATTCTACCAAGTGGAAGATTCAAGCTTATCTTAGATTAATAAGGGGCTCAACAGTGAATAAATTAGTTGGCAGATGTGGCACAAATACATGCTTTTTACAGACTACCGAGCCATCTGCAACAAGGGTAAGTTACGGCATCTGCCGTTGAGGAGTGCCCGCTGTGGTCGAGGACAGCACTCAGAGTAGTGTGTTCAGAATGGACAATGTTTTGATGCAAAGTAGTCTTCAACTTTATAGGCATGAGTGAATCCTGACAAACTTTCTCTTGGTGTTCACTACCTAAGACCTCCAAAGGGAGAAGAAGGATCTGACGATGATGAAACAGAAAATGGCCCCAGACTGAAAAAGCGCCGTCCATCAAGAGCAGAGAAGAAGAAGGCTGTAAGTTTATACACAGTACTGGGTTTTCTATCCCCTGTAGACATAGGGTTGCAGGACATTAGCATGCTTTCTCTCCCTGCAATTTCTTCAAGCACAGATGCTTGTTTATTGGTTGCTGTTTGATTGTATCACTACAGTACAAACCCAGTTTAACAAGATGTCCTAATGTGAGAGTCTTGACTGATCTGTTATTTTTCTTCTTTCTTTAGTCCAAGCCAGAGCGTCTGCCTCCTTCAATGAAGGGAAAAATAAAATCCAAAGCCATAATATCATCCAGTGATGATTCTTCAGATGAGGATAAACTTAAAATTGCTGATGAAGGGTAGGAATTTTTCCCTTGGTATATCTTTTGAGGAAAGGTAACTGAGAGCTGTTGCTGTGCCATGGCTTTACTCAGCTTCTTAGAACTGTAAAGCTGGAAGAAACCTTGGCATATCTTACTCTAACCCTTTCATTTTGTCCTACTGTGTGCTGGTCCCTCAGAAAAGAAAACCTGTTCTGAAATCTCATTTTTTCGTGGATATTAGCTGCAATTTCCCAGGTGACATCCTCCTAAACACAGTATATCATTCTGCTACACTACTACCGACTGGCTGGGAGCAGTGTGATGAGTGGGTTGCCTGATCCTGGCCACATGGAGATAGGGACTTTCTTGACCTTCCCCTCCCTCCAGCTTGAGGTGCCCCCTTACCAATTTGGATTCCTAGACTAGGATTCCTGATCTATACCACACCGTGTTCTTCTTAGGCTGTTTCATTCACTCATTCAACAGACTTTGGAACATCTATTCTGTGAGAGAGTGTGCTATGTGTTGGGATACAGAAGATAGGCATAGACCATGCCCCTGGGGATGTTATGCTTCATAGGTAGTGGAGAATAATGGATAAACATTATAGTGGCATAAGTGTTATCACTAAGTTTTTCCTTTATTGCTGTCCAGGAACCACACCTAATCTGGAGTTGGAATGGTAGGGGATGTCAGAAATGTTTCTATTAAAAAATAATAGGCTTTTTGAGTTGAGTCTTAGAATAGACTCCTGGCTGATTAGAGGAGAGGCAGAGGTGAGAGGTTAGCGTGTTGAGGGGGCTAAGGGTGCTGGGGAAGCTGACCTTGGAGGGTAGATGTCTGTAGGGAACCATAAGTAAAGACTTGCAGTCCGCTTTTCCCTGAAGACATTGGCTGATACAAATTCGGACTCCTTCTCCCAAGAGTACTGCTTGCTCTTGCCCATGGCCTTGCCCTGGGCCATTGGCTAGAGCCATGCTTGAGCAGAGCAATGAAACATATGGTTTAGGCAGAAAGTTCAATGTGAGAGGCTGAGCTGCTGCCAACCTACACCTGAGGTCAAGGCCAAGTTGATTAAGTTGATTTGAGCCACTTGCCTCAGTTAAACTTTGTCCTGACCATCATGACACATTTGTTTATTCGGCCAAGTAGATGGAGCGCACAGGGCCCTGGGGGCCTGCTGGCCTTTGGTATATATAAAGGATCAACATACAGTGTCTTCTTCTAGTCACTCTGCAGGTTCAACTCTCAGTGACCTGAGTTCCATAATGTGTGTCGAGGTTTCTTCTTTCAGATGTGGGCACAAGGAGCCTTTCTTCAGTCTGCAAAGATGTTTTTATTTCTGCAGGGAGGTGAATATATTTCACCTCCTTCACCCTTAGTAGACTGAACCCCATAGGATTTAATATTCCTTTCTTCTAATATTGCCATGTAAATTCAAACTGAGGAATATGCCAGCAGAGAAGTGTTTCCTCTTCTCCAAAAGTCTGGGGGTGGTGAGCAGCTGCCACGGTGGTAAAGGGAATGTTTGCTCCAGAGCCTCCAGGAAGCCAAAATTCCCTGGTGCCACCACCATTCCGAGCATAAGCATAATCCCCTTACCTTTAACATAGCAACTGATAAGTAGGGGGAACTCGAGCACAAGTAAACAAGCAGCAGAACCCTTTAGCCCCAGCTTCCCGTCTTGGGTAAGTCTAGTCACAGTGGAGGGCCCTAGTGCTGTGGCACTAGGATAGGAATGGTGACTTTGCTCTTCAGGTATCCTGATAGCACAGACGGTAATCGGACAGGGAAGTGTCTCACTCATTCACCCTGGGAGAGGGTTAATTTTTCAACATCTGTATAGCCAGGTGAGATCCTGGGTTTCACCTCTGCTGCTATGAACTTGTGTATAAAGATAAGCAAATGCAAACCTTTCTTTTCATAATTTTAGACATGACGTTGAGAAATATTTCATTCTGATGAAAGATACCTGATAGAACCCAGTGAAAGTCATCCTTCACTGTTATATAGTGTTGTCTGCTCACTAAAGTGCCTCATTCTTTTTTCCATTTTTTATCCTTTATTGTGAAATAATCACATTTACATAAAGTACACAAAACAAATGTCACAAAATGAACACCTCTGTGAACACCATCCAGATAAAAACAATAGAACATTAAATGCCCTTATTTTTCAAAAGCCCATTCTCTGCTTGTGAGGGCGCCCACAGGCCGGAGCCTGGGAGTCTAACCAGCGCTTGTCTTTGGCAGACACCCCCGCAACAGCAACAGCGACACAGACGAGGGGGAACCGCGGAACCAGCGCACCTCTTCCGAGAGTGATTCCGATGAGAACCAGCACAGGTCCGGCAGCGAGGCTGGCAGCCCCCGCAGGCCCCGAAGACAGCGGTCCGATGAGGATTCAGACAGTGACCAGCCAGCCGGAAAGAGGCGGCCCTCGGGCTCCGAACCGTCTGACAACGAGTCTGTGCGGTCCGGGAGAAGCCACTCGGGAGGCTCGGAGGTGGACTCCCGCCCAGCCTCTCCAAGTGCCGAGTCAGATCGCGATTCAGAGAGAGCATCTGATAACGAGGGTTCTGGCCGAGGCTCTGGAAATGAATCGGAACCCGAGGGATCCAACAACGAGGCCTCGGATCGAGGCTCAGAACGTGGATCGGATGACAGTGACTAGGGTTTATTTCAGAAATAAGCGTCATCTCTGGAGGAAACTTTTTTAATATATGAAAGCTGTGATAAAAACGTTTGAGTTGTTTAGTCAAACAATTGTGAAATTTTTCCTAAGGCTATTTTTTTTCTATTCATTTGTATATTACTAAGCCCCAAGAGACATTTCCCATGCTAGAGTCCAATATTTGAGTCCTTTGAGCAAATGAAGAATGTGACTATCCATGGCACAGTTCCGCCTGTCATGTGTGAAAACTGCCGGGCAGATGAAGCCAGCTGGTAAATCATTCCTGCAGAGGTTTGACTGAAACTGTAGCAGACATCTCATCATCTTTGTTAAGTGGCTTACTGTTTTGATTTTTATTGCAGTCTTTTACCAAGTGGTGCAAGAAACTTGTTTCATTTTAAATTTAGATCAAGAATATTTTTATTTTCTGGAGGAAGAGGTATCTACTGTATAATTGCACCAAAGTACAAATGAGAGGCAGGTTTTCTTTAATAGTGTGATACTGCAAGCCACGTAGATAAAATCACAAATATATAATTTGTTAGGTTGAGTAAGAGTGGAAAAATGCTTTTCTGTTACTGGAATTCAAAGACCCACCTATGCCACATAATAAACTTCTTTTGCCAACTTTTATGGGTAATTTTGTGTCATTTTTATTTGGTTCAATTTCATATGAAGATTTAATATAAATAAACTATGCAAATATTTGGAAGGACCTGAATTGAGTCAAAGTTTGTTTACTCAAAACCTTTGTCATTTCTTTGGAGATTTGTGGAGTTTTTTTGAAGATACAAAAAAAACTAAAACTAATTTAATTTTTATTTTTAAATATTTAGTGGTTAACAAGAGTAATATTTTTATGTAGCACTAGTTTGTAAAAGAGCTGCAATTAATTTGGTGATGAATTAAATACATTAGATTAGGCATTGAGAATGGTACGACACAATGTCTGTCTGACCTCCAGAATCTAATGGAGAAGATCCCTTCACTGTCCCCATGGTGTGAAAAATGGGATGATGTTTGCACAGGTTGTAGGAGAACAAGGAAGGACCAAGTTGAGGCAAGGTCTCCGGAAGGACAGAGACCCTGGATGACCTGAAGGACTGACCACGTGGAGGGTTAAGGGAGGGGTTGTAAGCGGTGGGGGTTACCGTGCAGCTCTAGGAACTGGACTAAGGGAGGCAAGGTGTATATCCTCCTTTGAAAGGTGAAGGCCTGAGATTGAGAAGTTCACGCAGCTACTAAAGGTGAGGTTCCAACTAGAATCTAGGTCTCCTGTCTCCTTTCTGCCTGCGTTGTCCAGTTTGTTACATATAAACGTGAGGTCCCAGCCCTCTGGAGCACAGCTGGGGGTAGTGCCCAGCTAGGCAGAAGCATCGCAGGTCGGGGGGCGCCCACCAAAGACAGAGAAGAAAAGAAAAAACGATAGCACCCGCCACCGTTACCAACGCAGCGTGAAGATGGCGCCCAAGGGAAGGGGGGAGCCTAGAGTGAAACCCGATGGCACCCGCAGCTGGAGCAGGACCCAGAGAGACAGGAAGATGGCGCCCACCAGCTTCCCCACTGGAGGGTATCCCAGCAGGCCCTGCCCCTCAGTCCGTGCTTGATGATCAGTAAATGAGGTGCCCTCAGGAGTCTGGGCGCTTTTCCGAGGCTGCTGCTTCTCCAGGCCCTGCGGTGAGTGAGTCTACGTGCACGTCCTTTAAGAGACGGTCCTCAGTTCGCCGCAGCCCCTCACATCTTCTCGGGCACGAGCCCTGTTGGTTTTGTAAGCTAGGTGTTTTGGGGGCTCGTCTCTCAGATGCAGGCCTTAAAAGTTGGGGCACTCCAGGGAGGTTACAAACCGTTGCTCCCCGGGGAAGCCCCGGGTTTGGGGCTCCCTCCCCGTTCTGGGCCGCTGCGCAGGGCCTGGGGGACTGGGGGGCGTGTTATGGGGAGGCTGGGTCAGCCTTTCCTACCTGCTTCCATGTGGGTTTTTTTCCTCATTTTTCTGTTGTGAAATAGTCATTCCTCTAGCTCTTCGTTTTTTTTTCCCAGAGGAAATTGTTCCATATGCAGCCGTAGGTTGTGTCAGTGGGAGGAGGGAAGCTCGGGATCCCCCCGAGTGGCCATCTTCAAGCGGAAATCAGCCGGATTCCCCTGAGCAGAGCCGCGTCAGGAGGCAGCGAGGGTCGGCTGCCAAGGGCAGACACTGGGAGCCAGGAATCCTGGAGCAGAATCTCCCTTTGTGACACCTGCAGACCATGCGACCTTGGGCTGGTTGCCTCTCGGTAGGCCACTTTCCTCATCTGAAACAAGCTACTTCTACACTGAACGTTTTGAAAGCCTCGGTTGGATCTATCACAATTAGAGAACGTGATTTACAGTGGCTTTCATGTTCATTCAGACCCAGATACTAGAGGCCCTAGACCAAGCTATTCTATACCAAGTGCCTCAACCATAATTAGAACCATTAATTTTTAAAATAAATTTTGTTTAAATTTAGGCAAGAAAAACCACTTTCTTATTCTGACTCTGACGCTAAATCACTTCCTCTGCTGAAATGACTCTTTATTAACAAGAGGTTTCCTAAGTGGGCAACTGAATTCTCTTACAGCAGGAGACTATACCTAACTCAAGATTGTTGTGAGGATTATCAAGGCAAGTTGAGTGATGGGCATGGGACAAATTCCCAGTAAAGTCCTCCCTGTGATCACATCGGTTCTGAATGTCTGGTACTTGTTCACCAAGCTCACTAGTCCTTGTTTAGACCAAGTGGGGACTAGGTCAGTTACTCTTTCATAGGTCAACCTTTTAAAAATTCTTAACTTTTCCCAGTTCCTCTTAAGAAAAAAAATTTAGTTCCCAGGAAAATGACTTTCCTGGAGCTTAGGTATCCCTTGTTTTGATTCCACTAATGAACAGTTTCCTCCCTGGGAGAATAAAGTAGCCGACAAGCAAGAAAGACCTTTTAAAGGAAACTAGTATTGGCTCCTAAAACTAGAATTTGAAGCATAAGCCAGTACAGTTTTTTCCTAAAGGTAGTTTCCTAAAGGTAGATGCTCTGGTCTTTTGGGTATGTTAGAGAAGTACTAGTCAGTCTTGATGCTCACTACAGAGCATTGGAACACAGAGAAGGTGCTTGCTGCAGGCAAATCAAATTAACTAGATGTCAGTGTGTTCACTGGTTTGGGTGGAGCCAATCATCAACAGCCTGCAGCCTATCACCAGCACCAACACCAGCGTGTTGGTCATCAGTGTCCAACACGCTCACCCCTCCCTCTGGTGCCTCCAACCTTACACAGTTCAATCAGAAGATCAGTATTGTCAGACTCAGCTTCATTCATTGGTTTTATCATGCTATGGAAGAATACATATGCTAATTATCTAATCCCTTTACCCCATCAGAGGCTTTCTGTGTCTCCTTTCTCAGTTTCACCCCCTTCCATTCCCACATATGATAGTGTTGAATGATGTATTTAACCCTCTTCTGGTGTTTTAGGCTTGTAATTTGAGCATTACCTATTGTGAGCTCCTATAGAAAGTGGACCCCCCGCTCTGTCCTGGCTGACACCAGACTATTGATTAAAATGATCTGGTCATGTGTCCCCACCGGATGATGAACTCAATCAAGGACAGGGATTATAGCTTCTTCATCTGCTTTTCCAGGGGGCCAAGCATAATTTGCTCTTACTTTTACAACTGTGAAGGCACTGAGTGTTAGTCAAACTACTGGAACATTGCTGCTCTTGAGCATGATCCTAATAAACCAACCTGTAAATTGGTCTTTAGTTTCGGGCAAGCTGGATTCATCTAAGCAGAGTAAAGTGTCTATGATAGCATCCTCTCCTGAGAGGGACCAATGCCAAAACCTTTGTTCTCTCTTGGACTGTTTTGTTTCTTGAAACAATGCTACTTTGATTTCTCCACTGGGAGCTAGTGCTCTGATTTCCTTAACTGGAAAGAAGTGGAGACTTCATTTCCTGCCTCAACCTGCTGCGGGATTGTCCTGGCCCCAAGTGTGCATCTGTGCTTGTGTGCAGACATGCTCCTCACTTATCTCTCCTCCTGCTTCCAGCTTGGAGTGGCAGCTGAAGCTATGTGAAGGAGGCTTCCCAGGCCAAGGAGGCGGGAGAAGGGCACATCACCACTTTCTGGGCAGCAAGCAGTTGAGTGAGGGACAAATGCTAGGGCTGGTTGAGAGGATGTCAAAACCTTGCTTCAGCCCCTGTAATCCTCTTGTCAGCTGAGTCTGAACTCTGGCATTGGAATGATGCACATCCTTATTTTTCATGGTTTACACAAATTGTGTTTCCACCTTCTGATTCTCCAAGAAAACTCAAGGACTCTTCCTGCTGGAATCACACTTCAAACAGCTGATCTTGTCCCTAACCCTTATTCAAGGCAGATCTGTTGTCATATGAGTTGGCATTGATTCCCAGTGACAGTTGTGTTATGGCCAGTGGCCCCTTGTTCCCTGTGGCAAGGACAGCAAGTGCCATACTGTTATTTTGTCCCAAGGAATGGAGTCCAAGAACAGGAAGAGGGTTTGGACTCTTGAAAGAGCTAGAACCCCTCATCCATAGTAAAAAGAGGGAAGTCATGCATTGAGGCAATTCAAGTCAGTAATTTCAATATGGAAGGATGGAATTGCTCTCAATGAAGTCGATGCAGAGTCCCAGGCTGTCACAGTGGGGGATACAGTACAATCCTTGGTGGTCAGTAAGGGGGCCTATATTAGACTGTGGACCAGGGCTCCTCAAACTTTAATGGACTGATAAATCACCTGGGGATTCCAATTCAGTAGGTCCAGCGTGGGACAAGGTGTTTTGCAAGTCTAAGCTCCCAGTAATACTGGTCCAGAGACAACACTTTGAGTAGCGAGGTTGTACTTGCTACTCAATGCCCCCATGCTGGGGAACACTCAAAAAGTGTTTTCACTGGGGCTGAAGGGTCTGGCAAGGGTATAGAGAGATGGAGAAAGAGGAGGGGAGAGTCATTCTCTTAGTGAAAGAGAAGATATGAAATAGTTATTTTAAAGAGCAGGAAAGTGAGCATACCAGGGAGGCAGTAAAGTCTGATAGCACAAACTTCAAAAGATCTGAGTCTCTGGAAGAAAGGACAGCAGAAGTGGTTGGCAAGCACTGGTGGGAAGCCAGGTGGAGGCTGGCCCAGGCCACTGTCATGACAGGGAAGACAGTAGGGGAAGTGATGGCATCAGGACGAGGTAGAGGAGGGACATGGGACAAGCATCATGATTAATTTCCTGCCTATGATGAAAAATGCCAAGATATAAACAGTATAGTAAGAACAGGAGGGACTCCATCTTAAGGCTAAGATTCCATTTTAAAAACCAGGGAGTTAGGAGGTAAGATTCCTAACATTTTTTAAATTAAGTTATGATTGATATACATTCTTATGAAGGTTTCACATGAAAAAACAATGTGGTTACTACATTTACCCTTATTATCAAGTCCCCACCCATACCCCAATGCAGTCACTGTCCATCAGTGTAGTAAGATGCCACAGATCCACTATGTGCCTTCTCTGTGCTACACTGTTCTCCCCGTGATCACCCACACCATGTGTACTAAACATAATACCCCTCAATCCCCTTCTCTCTCCCTCCCCACCTGCCCTCCACACCTCCCCTTTGGTAACCACTAGTTCATTCTTGGAGTCTGTGAGTCTGCTGCTATTTTGTTCCTTCAGTTTTGCTTCATTTTTATACTCCACAAATGAGCATTTGTCATTTGTCTTTCTCTGCGTGGCTAATTTCACTGAGCATAATGTCCTCCAGCTCAATCCATGTTGTTGCAAATGGTAGGATTTGTTTCTTTCTTATGGCCGAATAGTATTCCATTGTGTATATGTGCTACATCTTCTTTATCCATTCATCTACTGATGGACACTTAGGTTGCTTCCATTTCTTGGCTATTGTAAATAGTGCTGCGATAAACATAGGGGTGCATATGTCTTTTTGAATTTGAGAAGTTGTATTCTTTGGGTAAATTCCAAGGAGTGGGATTCCTGGATCAAATGGTATTTCTATTTTTAGTTTTGTGAGGAACCTCCATACTGCTTTCCACAATGGTTGAACTAGCTTACATTTCCACCAGCAATGTAGGAGGGTTCCCCTTTCTCCACATCCTTGCCAGCATTTGTTGTTCTTAGTCTTTTCGATGCTGGCCATCCTTACTGGTGTGAGGTGATATCTCATTGTGGTTTTAATTTGCATTTCCCTGATGATTAGTGATGTGGAGCATCTTTTCATGTGTCTGTTGGCCATCTGAATTTCTTCTTTCGAAAACTGTCTCTTCATATCCTCCGCCCATTTGTTAATCAGGTTATTTGCTTTTTGGGTGATGAGGTATGTGAGTTCTTTACATATTTTGGATGTTAACCCCTTGTTGGAGATGTCATTTACAAATATATTCTCCCATACTGTAGGATGCCTTTTTGTTCTGCTGATGGTGCTGTACAGAAACTGTTAGGCTGGAGAAAGGAAAAACAAGGACATGCAAACAGAACAGAGAGATGCCATAGGAGGAGAACAGACCAGACCCCAAAGTCTGTGCAGTATATGGAAAGTATTATGTCACCTTTAGCCAATCATACCTCTCCACGCCCCCTAGGATAGCTTGCCCACTCCTCCCCCTCCTAATCCCGTATAAGCACCCCACCTCCCTAACCGGGTGTGACTTCTCTGGCCTGTGACAAGAAGGCCACAGAACCTCACCTGGGGGTATTTAAATAAATTACCTGGCCCTTTGTTGCCTCTCTTTGCCTGCTTATTCCAGCTAGAATGTATCTTACATATGGTGCCAAAACCTGGGAAGGAGCGTGAGCGCAGGGCCCCAACCAGCCACCGGCAGCCCTGCCCCCTCCTTCCCCAACCCGGGTCCTCAGCCTGCTCTCTGCTGCGTGGACTATTTTCTACTGAGTCCCTCAGTTTCCCATGGTCTGCTTCCCTTCCTAACTCCGTTTCGCCTAGTCCGTCTGAAATCGTAGCTACATCCAGGTCTGGGCATTCAGCCCATCCATTGCGAGTATCTGGGATACTCGCCCCTGGTCCTGTGGTGGGGCAGACGTCCCTCATCCAGGCTCCCAGGCCGTCTCCCCTGACTTGGTGTGCTTGGGACGCTGGGCGCTTCTCTCAGTGGGATTTTTTTTTGGGAAATGGGCGCAGACATGGGGAACCAGTCCTTGAAAGCAGAGGCTCAGACCCCACTGCAGTGTCTCATTTCTAATCTGGCTACTCTCTGTTTGTCCTGGGAAGTTCGCAAACGGAAGTTAGTCTTCCTTTGCTCTGAGGCTGGGCCTCAGTATCCCTTGGACAACCAATCTCGCTGGCCCCCTGAGGGAACTTTTGATTTTAGCCTCCTCACCGACTTAACTAATTGTTGACACCGGAGCAGAAAGTAGAATGAAATCCCATATGTGCAGGCTTTTTGGACTTTGCACTCCCGTCAAAACCTTTATGTTAAGTGTTCTATAACTCAGGTTCTCCTAGCCCGATGTCCAGTTAAAGATTGTCAGCTTCTTACTCTGCTCAGTCCTTCCTTTTCAGATCCACCAGAAAACCTCAGTCGCCCACCTCCCTCAGCTCGCAATCCCCTCCCCCTCTCTCCACCACCATCTTTAAGTCCTTTGTCTTCACAGGTGTCGCCTCCATCTTAAAGTCCTGCATTCTCAACCATGCCATTGTCCTGCTCTCCTCTTCCAGTGGCTGCACCACCCCCTCCCCCTTTCCTTCCACCTTCACCACCTTCTTCCCCCCGCCAGAACACGCCCCTCCCACTCTCTAGTTCCAGAAGCCACAGACAAGAAGCTGAGAAGAGAGACGGCAATTGGATATCAGTGACTCAAGTCTTTGTATCGGTTTGTCTATCTGTGTATATGTTTTTATATGAAAAGTGTTGCTGACTGTAGTCGTATCTCAGTTTGTACGTTTGTGTGTCTAGGTGTATAGATGAAAAATATTTTATTTAAAAACAAGCACTTGTGAAGATTGGGCATTCTGGAACTTCCAGAGAATCTAGTAAAAAATGTTAAGCATTAATGCTAATTTGAGTTTAGCTGAGGCAGGGATGTCCTTGTTGTTATCAGCTGCCTAAGTTTACCTAAGGTCATTTAAGTCAATGTTATCTGCTAAATCTTTTAAGAATAAAATGCTTAAAGGCTTGGCTTTGTCTACCAGTCAGTAAAAGTTTTGTAAGTAATCTAGCATAGTTGCTAAAAATAAGTAAACAAGCCTAGCAAATAAATATCTTAATAATAATACTGTATTAATGTATAACAGTATATATATATATATATATATATATATATATATATATATATATATATATATATATGCAAACAGCCTGAGAATTTTTATAGTAACCAAAATTCTTAAAGTTTGATAAGTTATATAGACATATTTTGTGCCTGGTAAGAAATTGTGCTATAAAGCACATTTCCAAAAATGATAATATATGTTCATAAATGTATCAATCTGAAAAATGATAGTGTAACAGTTTACAGTAGCCTATTTTTCAGTGTTCACTGAAAGTTAAAGTAATAGTTTTAAGTTCTAATCAAAACTACTTAAAGTAGTAAGGAAAACATTTCTGCATGCTAAAAAATATGTCTTTTGATAAAAGAAAGTTGTGAAAAGTTTGTAGAAGATTTTAATATAGTCATGCTATATAAAATTAAAGCAAATGAGTCTCAGTATCAAGTACACAGCAAAATTACAATTTTGTTTTCAGTTAAAAAGTTAAAGTTTTCTTAACTCTGCTCTTAATATTGAAAGATTACAGAAAGTTCTAATTGTTTTATCAAAGCAGTTTCTTATGCTTAAAGTCTCAGTGAGTTGTCAGAGTCTTTAAGAAAATGAAATCTTAATATTAAAAGGACTAAAAGCTAAACTTTGATAACAACTGTGTAACCTTCTTTATTTGCCTTTGAAGTACTTTGTTGTCATTCTAGTTAATTAGATAAGTGTTGCTTCATAGCAACCTATGGTCCTATTTAAGGAATTGTCTTAAAACTTTTAACAACTTCCCAAAATCAAATTTTAAAAAGTGATTTTGCCTCTAGTTAACTCTGATATTTTCCAGAGAGCCCCTAGAACATGTCAGAAAAACTTTTTCTCATTGGAGAAAGTATTTGGCTAATTTGGCTTATTTATCTGATATATAATTACCTGCTTAATTGCCTGGAGGGCACTGTCAAAAGGAATGATACTAAACTTTGTTACTGAATGTTTTGTGTTACAGAAATATCCAAATTTCTTTATAACAACTGTCTTACGGTAAGCTGTCATCATATCTTTAACCATTGTCATTTATAAGTCTTCTGTCATCTATATTCACTGTTTTATTACTCCTAAACTAGTAAAAAAACTAGATTTCAGCAGAACAGGTATTAGTAATCTAAGATTAAGTAAACTAAGGAAGATGATTTTGTGGCTTTTTGTTTCACATATTGCTGATAAAGTGTTTTAAGCTTTTTCTCTTAAGCTGACAACAGTTTACTAATCTTTATAAGCAGAATTGAAACTTTATCTTTCTCTCTACCTGATCCCTCCAGAATTTAAAAACTCTCAGTGACTACTTTTATATTTCATGGCAGTAATGTTTATTTGTATAAGTTCAATAAGAACCTGCTTTCCTTGTAAGAGGACCAATTAAAAACACTGGTTATACTATCAAGGCTTTGAATATATGGAATGTCATACCTGAGAGACATGTGTGTAAGCTCAGATATGAACAGCTTTAAGGAACTAAGGTTGGCTTTATAGAGCCAACAAAGTCCCTTGGAAGAACTAGCCTGGTACCTTGCTTACAGGGTTCCCAGCAGCCTTACCAGGTGAGTAAGGAAGGTCACTTCCTGGCAGGTTCAGGAACCTCACCATGTCTTAACCTCGAGGAGAGGAATTCACCCAAATCTACAAGTACCACAGGCAAAACCTGAGGGCAAGTCTTACTTGGCTTTCTGGCCTAGAGAGGCCTTTAAAAGTTCAATCTGAAATTCCTTACAAAAAGTTCCAGCAAAACATATTTAAAAGAACCTCTGTAATCAATTGCTCTTCTTGCTGCACTTACGCAAATAATCAAGCCAACTGTTAATTATTTTCTTAATCTAGCTACTTCTAATAAAAATGAAGGTGATTTTAGAGAAAAGTATTGTTTCAATAATGCAGTCTTATCTATACTAAATCCTAATACTAGTCATTGAGATGTAAACTCGATCCAGAATTCCAGTCCCCCATAATGGCCTGGCTAAGGCCCTTACTGGGCCCCTTAATAAAAGTTTGTGGTTTACTCTTAGTTGCCCCTTGTGTCCTCAAGTTCCTCCAACAGCAGCTAACCCAGATGACCCGAGTTGCCACCAACCAGATGTTACTTCACCTTTACGCACCTCTTCCCACTGAACCCCCTCCTTCAGCCTAATACCAGCCTCAAACCCCCACGACACCCCTTGTCAGCTGGAAGTAGCCAGATTGAGTCGTCGCCCATTATGACCAAAAGGCTGGAATGTTAGGCTGAAGAAAGGAAAAACAAGGACATGCAAACAGAACAGAGAGATGCCATAGGAGGAGAACAGACCAGACCTCAAAGTCCGTGCCGTATATAGAAAGGGGACAGCTCTCCCTGAATTCCATCCTGATGTGCCAACTAAGACCTGGATGTCAGCCTCCTCCCTCTTGGAAGGAAAAAAAGTTTCTAGTTGTCTATTATGTCACCTTTAGCCAATCATACCTCTCCACGCCCCCTAGGATAGCTTGCCCACTCCTCCCCCTCCTAATCCCGTATAAGCCCCCCACCTCCCTGGCCTGTGACTTCTCTGGCCTGTGACAAGAAGGCCACAGAACCTCAACCCAGGGGTATTTAAATAAATTACCTGGCCCTTTGTTGCTTCTCTTTGCCTGCTTATTCCAGCTAGAATTTATCTTACAGAAACCTTTTAGTTTGATGTAGTCCCATGAGTTCATTTTTGCTTTTGTTTCCCTTGCTTGAAGAGATGCATTCAGGAAGAAGTTGTTCATGCTTATATTCAGTAGATGTTTGCCTATGTTGTCTTCAGAGAGTTTTATAGTTTCATGACTTACATACAAGTCTTTAATCCATTTTGAGTTTACTTTTGTGTATGGGGTTAAACAATAACCCAGTTTCATTCTCTTGCATGTAGCTGTCCAGTTTTGCCAACACCAGCTGTTGAAGAGGCTGTCATTTCCTCATTGTATGTCCATGGCTCCTTTATCATATATTAATTGACCATATATGGTTAGGTTTATATCAGGGCCCTCTAGTCTGCTCCATTGGTCTGTGGGTCTGTTCTTGTGCCAG
Organism: Manis javanica; assembly: GCF_040802235.1. Lineage (NCBI taxonomy): Eukaryota > Metazoa > Chordata > Mammalia > Pholidota > Manidae > Manis > Manis javanica. Next base: position 31,655,057 of record NC_133166.1, read on the forward strand.
TACCAAATTGTTTTGATTACTGTGGCTTTGTAGTAGAGCTTGAAGTTGGGGCATGTAATGCCCCCAGCTTTATTCTTCCTTCTCAGAATTGCTTTGGCTATTCAAGGTCTTTTGTGGTTCCATATGAATTTTAGAACAATTTTCTCTAGTTTGTTGAAGAATGCTGTTGGTATTTTGATAGGAATTGCATTGAATCTATAGATTGCTTTAGGCAGGATGGCCATTTTGACAATATTAATTTTCCTATCCATGAGCAAGGGATGAGTTTTCATTTATTGGTATCTTCTTTAATTTCTCTTGAGAGTGTCTTGTAGTTTTCAGGGTATAGGCCTTTCACTTCCTTGGTTAGGTTTATTCCTAGGTATTTTATTCTTTTTGATGCAATTGTGAATGGATTTGTTTTCCTGATTTCTCTCTCTGCTAGTTCATTGTTAGTGTATAGTTATGCCACAGATTTCTGTATATTAATTTTGTATCCTGCAACTTTGCTGAATTCAGATATTAGATCTAGTAGGTTTGGAGTGGATTCTTTAGGGTTGTTTATATACAATATCATATCATCTGCAAACAGGGACAGTTCATTTTCTTCCTTGTCAATTTGGATGCCTTTTATTTCTTTGTGTTGTCTGATTGCCATGGCTAGGACCTCCAGTACTAAGTTGAATAGAAGTGGAGAAAGTGGGCACCCTTGTCTTGTTCCTGATCTTAAAGGAAAAGCTTTCAGCTTCTCACTGTTAAGTATAATGTTGGCTGTGGGTTTGTCATATATGGCCTTTATTATGTTGACGTACTTGCCCTCTATATCCATTTTGTTGAGAGTTTTTATCATGAATGGATGTTGAATTTTGTCTAATGTTTTTTCAGCATCTATGGAGATGATCATGTGGTTCTTGTTGATGTGGTAGATGATGTTGATGGATTTTCTAATGTTGTACCATCCTTGCATCCCTGGAATAAATCCTACTTGATCATGGTGGATGATTTTTTTTATGTATTTTTTAATTTAGTTTGCTAATATTTTTTTGAGTATTTTTGCATCTATATTCATCAGGGATATTGGTCTGTAATTTTCTTTTTTTATGGGGTCTTTGCCTGGTTTTGGCATTAGAGTGATACTGTCCTCATAGAATGAGTTTGGAAGTATTCCCTTTCTTCTACTCTTTGGAAAACTTTAAGGAGGATGGGTATTAGGTCTTCACTAAATGTTTGATAAAATTCAGCAGTGAAGCCATCTGGTCCAGGAATTTTGTTCTTAGGTGGGTTTTTGATTACCAGTTCAATTTCGTTACTGGTAATTGGTCTGTTCAGATTTTCTGTTTCTTTCTGGGTCAGTCTTGGAAGGTTGTATTTTTCTGGAAAGTTGTCCATTTCTTCTAGGTTATCCAGTTTGTTAGCATATAATTTTTCATAACATTCTCTAATAATTCTTTATATTTCTGTGGTGTCCATAGTGATTTTTCCATTCTCATTTCTGATTCTGTTTATGTGTGTAGACTCTTTTTTTCTTGATAAGTCTTGCTAGGGGGTTATCTATTTTGTTTATTTTCTCGAAGAACCCACTCTTGCTTTCATTGATTCTTTCTGTTGTTTTAGTTTTCTCAATTTTATTTATTTCTGCTCTAATCTTTATTATGTCCCTCCTTCTACTGACTTTGGGCTTCATTTGTTCTTCTTTTTCTAGTTTCATTATTTGTGAGTTTAGACTGCTTATATAGGATTGTTCTTCTTTCTTGAGGTAGGCCTGTTTTGCAATATACTTTCCTCTTAGCACAGCTTTTGCTGCATCCCACAGATTTTGCCATGTTAAATTATTGTTGTCATTTGTCTCCATATATTGCTTGATCTCTGTTTTTATTTGGTCATTGATCCATTGGTTATTTAGGAGCATGTTGTGAAGCCTCCATGTGTTTTTGGTATTTTTCATTTTCTTTGCATAATTTATTTCTAGTTTCATACCTTTGTGGTCTGAGAAACTGGTTGGTACAATTTCAATCTTTTTGAATTTACTGAGGCTCTTTTTGTGGCCTAGTATATGATCTATTCTTGAAAATGTTCCATGTGCACTTGAGAAGAATGTGTATTCTGCTGCTCTTGGGTGCAGAGTTCTGTAGATGTCTGTTAGGTCCATCTGTTCTAATGTGTTGTTCAGTGCCTCTGTGTCCTTACTTATTTTCTGTTTGGTTGATCTGTCCTTCTGAGTGAGTGGAGGTTGAAATCTCTAGAATGAATGCATTGCATTCTATTTCCCCTTTTAATTCAGTTAGTATTTGTTTCACATATGTAGGTGCTCCTGTTTGGGGAGCATAGATATTTATAATGGTTATATCTTCTTGTTGGATTGACCCCTTTATCATTATGTATTGTCCATCTTTGTCTCTTGTGACTTTTTTGTTTTGAAGTCTATTTTGTCTGATACAAGTACTGCAACACCTGCTTTTTTCTATTAGTTGCCTGAAAAATCTTTTTCCATCCCTTCACTTTTAGTCTGTGTTTGTCTTTGGGTTTAAAGTGAGTCTCTTGTAGGCATCATATAGATGGGTGTTGTTTTTTTATCCATTCAATGACTCTATGTCTTTGGTGCATTCAGTCCATTTACTTTTAGGATGATTATCAATAGGTATGTATTTATTGCCCTTGTAGACTTTAGATTCATGGTAATCAAAGGTTCAAGGCTAACTTCCTTACTATCTAAGAGTCTAACTTAACTCACTTAATATGCTATTACAAACACAACCTAAGGTTTCTTTTCTTTTTCTCCTCCATTTTCTTCCTCCTCCATTCTTTATATATTAGGTATCATATTCTGTCCTCTTTGTCTATCCCTTGATAGAATTTGGGGATAGTTAATTTAATTTTGTATTTGTTTAGTAATTAGCTGTTCTACTTTCTTTAGTGTGGTTTTATTACCTCTGCTGACAGCTATTAAACCTTAGGAACACTTCCATCTATAGCAGTCCCTCCAAAATAGACTGTAGAGATGGTTTGTGGGAGGTAAATTCTCTCAGCTTTTGCTTATCTGGAAATTGTTTAATCCCTCCTTCAAATTTAAATGATAATGTTGCTGGATCAAGTAATCTTGGTTCCAGGTCCTTCTGCTTCATTGCATTAAATACATCGTGCCACTCCCTTCTGGCCTGTAAGGTTTCTGCTGAGAAGTCTGATGTTATCCTGGTGGGCTTTCCTTTGTATGTGATCTTATTTTTCTCTCTGGCTGCTTTTAACAGTCTGTCCTTATCCTTGATTTTTTGCCATTTTAATGTTTTGGTGTTGTTTTCCTTGTGTCCCTTGTGTTGGGAGATCTGTGCACCTCCATGGCCTCAGAGACTGTCTCCTTCCCCAGATTGGGGATGTTTTCAATGATTACCTCCTCAAAGACACTTTCTATCCCTTTCTCTCTCCTCTTCTTCTTCTGGTACCCCTATAATGCTAATATTGTTTTTTTGGATTGGTCACAGAGTTCTCTCAATATTCTTTCATTCTTAGAGATCCTTTTTTCTCTCTGTACCTCAGCTTCTTTGTATTCGTCTTCTCTACTTCCTATTTCATTTATCGTCTCCTCCACCGTATCCAACCTGCTGTTAATACCCTCCATTGTGGTCTTCAACAATTGGATCTCCAACCAGAATTCATTCCTGAGTTCTTGAATATATTTCCATACCTCCATTAGCATGTTAATGGTTTTTATTTTGAACTCCCTTTAGGAAGATTCATGAGGTCCATGTCATCTTTCTCAGGGGTTGATTTAATTGTACTCTGTACCAGGTTCCTTTGGTGTTTCATATTTGTGTATGGCACCCTCTAGTGTCCAGAAGCTCTACTCTCTGGAGCTGCTTAGCCCCTGAAGCAATGTTGGGGGTTACAGGGGAGCGGGATTGGTGCCTGGGGGGAGGAAAGAACTGTCTCCTGCTTCCTGACTGCTATGCCTATCTCCACTGCCTGAACCAGTGGGCTGAGCACACAGGTATCAGCTTTTGTCCCAGAGTAGCCGCATATGGATCCCTGCTTTTCACAAGTGACTGGAGTCTCAGTCTCTCCAGGAATTCTGCCTGTCTTAGCTTTCCAACCCCATAATCACGAGAGTATCATGAAAGTACCATGAAATGTAAGTTTGTGCTCCCAGAGCAGATCTCTGAAGTTAGGTATTCAGCAATCCCAGGCCTCCACTCCCTCCCTGCTCAGTTTCTCTTCCTCCATCCCGTGAGCTGGGGTCGGGGAAGGGCTTGGGTCCCACCGGGCCACAGCTTTGGTATGTTACCTTGTTCCATGAGGTCTGCTCTTTTCTCTAGGTGTATGGAGTCTGGACCAGCCCTCTTTCCTGTTGCTCTCTCAGCATTAGTTGTATTAATTACATTTTCATATTATATGCAGTTTTAGGAGGAAGCCTCTGTCTCACCTCTCACACAGCCATCTTTAATCATCCGCTCCTAAAATATTTTATAGTAATCAACCAATAACCTACCCTATTTTAAAGCAGGGCAAGTAGTCCTAAATGGTATGTTTCCACTGCTTGAGGGTAACCACTATCCTGGAGAACAGGATCAATTAATTCCTTGTGTTGAGTTTATCTTACAGAATATCTAGAGGACTATGGATGATGACATAACATCTCTCACTGGAAATAGATATTATGAGATCAGATGTTGCACCTACACCCTCTGGCCCTTTGCCCCATTCTTGAAATCCTTTAAAGATAGAATCCTAAGCCTTTAAGCATACCTCTTCTCTGAGGTTGCCCACACTCCCTATTTCTTTGAGTGTGTGCTTTGTCTTAAGGCCTTCTCTCTGCTCAACTAGGGAGATTAATAAGAAACCCCTTTTCCCAGTGGTAAGAATTTTTGTTACTTTGTTATTTCATTCAGTTTTCTAGACTTAAGCTCTCTCAAGTCTTTACTCTCTCTGTCCTACTTAGACAAGTAGGGAGGGGCTACTGAGATCTCTGATTTAAGCTTGCCAGTTCATATTGCCTGGGTAACTCAGACAGGACGCAGCTATATGATCATGCTCTTTAGCCACCTGCCCCAAAATCTTTCTTTGCCTTGGGTAAATTCTCAGAACATAGTCTCACTCTATCCAGTGCTCTGCAGGCTCCCCCAAATCCTGGGGTGGTAGGGGCTTAGTTCCAATGCTGTGCAGATTCAAGCAGGTGCTGGATGCCAGGTGACCCTGGCTTCAGGAGTTGGCAGGGGATCTGCTCTATGTTGAGCTGAAGTTCAGTAAGCTTCCCTTTCCTTCCTGTGCTCTTCCTTGCTCCCTGCTTCTTGCACAGCTGCTGCCATTTGATGCTCCTCTCACTTTAGTGAATTCCTTCCTTACCTACGCTCATCGACTAGCTTGAGAACTCGTTCTCAGTCAGAGTCAAGAACCTTCCCCCTTCTAGGTCAAGGTTTCACCTAGTGCAAAGGGAAAAACCTCCTCAGACACAGTTGCCTGACAGCCAAGTTTCCTTCAGAGCTGGAAAGTGACAGGAATGTTCAGAGAGAGATGGGAGGACACAGGAACATTTGCTGAAGATAGACCCTGGGGGTGGGCCTCTGGGGGTGGGGGAAGGGCTCAAGAGATCAGAGGGTGGGGAATTGGGACAGAGTAGCAGATGTTTAGGGAAGCTCAGGGGTCAGGATCAAGGATGGATGACCAGGGGCCCTCTGGCTTCTGGTGCACAGAAGTGTCAGTGAGGCACAATGAGAAGATGGCTAACCAGTTTAAACTACATAGAGTGGGGCCACTGGCAGGTATTGTCTCCTGCAGCTTGGGTAACGCATACATCCTTTCTGGGGGAGGGGGCATAACTACTAGAGCAAGGTCACTCCTGGAACATGAGGCTAGGGTGCCCCTTCTCTGGGGCCCTGCTGGAGTGTGAAGCGTTGTGTATGTAACCTTGTCTTTCAATGGCACATGGTAGATGTTATGATTTTTTAAAGTAGTGTGGTTAGACACTGCAGTGTCTATGTTACATGGGGGCCTTAATATTCACTGGTCATCATTTCCACAAATAAAGCAAAAATTCTGTTTTGAGCCCCAAATATCATATATGCCCAAGTATAGCATGACTACATTCCCACTATAAAGGTTCTCTCACTGCCCCAAAGGGTTTTGACTGACTTAAGTTTATATATTTCTGGGATATAGGTGAAATAATTTAATGTCTACTAATAATATTTATTAACTTCATTATAAACATTTAAAAATCATATTATGTAAAACATTGATTAAGAACTAGTGCTTTTCTCCACATTTCATAAAATGTTATTTAGATACATCACAAAATCCTTGGGGTGTTGGTCTTCAGCCTTTTTAAAACTATGTAACATGGTTTTCAAGAGAACATTACCTTCCTTTCCCTGGCATCTTATGAAATCCAGGCTTGAGGATTTGTTTGCCTGAAATGTGACCCACAACTACAAGTGCCCACTTGCCTCACACTGGGACACCTGGTTTCTGATTGTCCTGTAAGTGGGTATTTTCCTTCTCCATTTAGTGTACCGACTTTTTAAGCCATCCTTAAAACGCTTTTTTTTTTGACTTTTGCTTTTTCAATCATGTGATCATGTCCCCAGAAATAATGATTAAATCTGAGTTAAATTTCTCTGGTTTTTTTTTTGTTTTTTTTTACACCAATGCCAGCAGAGGGCCTCCATAAACATCAGTAACTAGCATTGGTTGGACTATTTCAGGTTAATATTTCATCCCCAAACAGTGTACATCTGTGTGCAAGTGATTAAGAGGGCTTTCTGTAATTGAAAACATGGTTAGAGCTAAACTGTAAGGCCACTACCTCTTTTGGGGGTAATTTGGGGATGAAAAACTGTGCTGGCATCTATGGTATGTTATATTTTTCCCACTTTTTGAAATCTCCAATTTTGATCATATCTTAACAGAAAATATATGAGCTGTTGGGGAGGAAGAATTTTCCTCTACCCTTCAAGGTTCCAGCTGGTCTAATAATCAAACTGACATGAGACAGATTGACAGGAGGAATAGCAAAGCTTAATTGCATACCAGTGGGAAAGCCATAGGGATGGGTTCCAAAGACAGTCAGGGAGAATGAGGTATATATGTCATCTGAACCAAGGAGAAGCTGGTAGGGGTCTGAGACTTCAAAGGAAAAGGAATATGAAAAGAATAAATGTTTGGTAAACAAATACTTGATGGGTATAGGAAAATGGAAGTTCCATGGCCAGGATCCTCACCTGATCCTAATCTCCTCACCCCCTGTGCACGTGCAATGATGTAATACTTGGCCTACAGTGTATGTGCATGCTTGCCCACATGTTGGCAGTCAGCCATTATTGCCTGTGTTGCTGTATAAAGAGCTCCACCTGTGCTCTAGCCAGTGGAGAGGCCTGGCTGGCACAGGTGGAGGCTGAGGGGAATTGCAGGCTTGCCAGATGTGGACATGATTTTAGCACTTACCCTGTCCACGAGAATAAAGCTTAGTATAAACCCTGTTACTCCCAAATTTTTGTTGTCATTTTTCAATCTCACTGAATCCAGAGTGAACTTTCCTGGAGCCGGGAACCCCCTCTGGCCTGGAGCTACAATGGGCCACACAGAAACAGGGGGGCACAGGGAGGAATTTTAAGTCTATGTCACATTCCTTCCTGTCTGTCACCCTTAGTTTATATTATAATGTAGTTCTCTATGGTGACAGCTCTCCTCCTGTAGCAGTTCCTCCATTTAAATTCTTTTTATTCAGTTATGGTGGGTGGGGAAAGGAAGTCAAAGTATCTTCCTGAATCTTTTGAGCGGTGGTTTTCAGCTCAAAATAGTCTGCATACCTAAGTGGCACATCTTGGAGAGGCCTGCTCTGGGTCCCTACAGGGCTCTAGAGTCAGCAAACTGAATTCTAGCTCTTCCAATGCAGACTCTGTGACTTTGGATGGTAGTTTTATTTGAATGCAATTTTCATCTCCTTAGCCTCAGTTTTCTACTGTTTAAATTGGGATGACAATGTCTCCATCTCAGGATTGTTCTGATAATCGAATGCAGTAATGTATACTGTGGGCCAGGCACACAGAGCTCAAGAAAGCCTTTTTTCCTATTTAGGAGTTTTTGGTGGTTAATCTTTTATTGTGAGTATTGCAACTATTTGTCTTAGTTTGTCCTTTATATTGAGGCACACAGATTAATAGACAAATTCAACATTTTCCTTTACGGTTTCTGGACTTTTTTTTCAGGCAGAGGTTCCATAAAGTTAAAGAAGCTTATGCTTCAGGGACCCCTACCTGCATGGGGCCTCTTCCAAGGCCTTCTAGAGACATGACCCCAGTCTCTGCTTTGTCATCATGTGCTGTTCCCCCTGTGTATCTGTAGTATCTCATCTTCCCCCTTATAAGGACACTATCATATTAGGGCCCACCCTAATGACCTCACCTTAACTTGATTACATCCGCAAAGACTGATTTCCAAATAAGATCACATTCACAGGAACCTGAAATTAGGACTTCAACATATCTTTTGGGAGTGGGGGACATGACTCAACCTATAATGGGGGGATTTGGAAGCTGACTGTTCCTCACATCAGGTCCTATGGCCCAGCCCTCAGAGGCTCCTGCATGTGCTCACCCGGCTCACTACACACTTCCGCAAGGAGGAGATCACCCTCTGGGGTGAGTCTCTTCCTTTCTTTCCTCTTCCTCTGTCTCCCAACATGCAATTCAGCATAGCGGTGACGAGGGCTGGCCTCTGTGATGCGGTGCAGGTTCAAAGCACAACCCTGTGACTTTGAGGTGTGTGGAAAGAACTTGCAGGAGGCGCTCATAACTACTTGTTGAGTAAATTGAAGATCTCGGGCAAGGTGCTTAACTTCTCCAAGCCTCAGTTTTCTCATAAGTCTATAGAGATAGAAAAATACCTGCATCAGGAGGGCTGGAAAGATTAAATGGAATGAGTAATCTAATATGTCCAGTCCAGCCTGGCGTATACTAAATGTTTAAGAAATGTCAGCTAGAATAATCATAATAATATGCCATAGAATAGCCATGGATAATATCAATGAGGGGTTTATATTATTAATAAACAATAAGAGTAATCCTTCAAGACAGTCAATTCCACTTAGACTAAAAGGCGAGGTCCTCCCTGTGTCTGGCTAGTGCCGTGTGCCGCCCCTGCTCCTCCCCAGCCTGGAGTTCCTGCTCTCTGCTCGGCCGCCCTGGCCACCTCCTGTTCTCAGGCGCTCCTCTGAGTTCCTCCTGCAGGCCCTGCGGCTTTGCTTCCCGCTGCAGGGCAGGTTCTTTCCTGAGAGCTTTGCAGAGTTCACTCCTTCGCTTTCTTTGGTTATCAGCTTCTTGGTCACTGCCTCTTAAGGCCGTCCCTGAGCACCCTCTTTCAGGTAGCCCTTCAGCCCTCGCTCTCACTTACTCTCATCCCTTTCCCCACATCCACTGCATTTTGCTAATACAGTGTATTTGTTTATTCCCTCTCTCCCATCCCAAGAACGTTTGCTCTGTAAGGCTCTGTCTTTCACTGTTCTGTCCCTAGCCCTAGAAGTGTGTTTGGCATCCAGTTGGCACTCAGTCAGTGTTTATGAGTTGAATGGTCTTACAGAGCATTCCCACACTGTCTGGTACTGACTTTCTTTACCTGTCTATATGGCTCCTTGCAGTGACCCTAGGAGGTGGGCAAACCCAGGATTGTTTGACAGATAAGGAAAACAAAGCCCGAAGAACTGAAGTGGTTGGCCTAACTTATGGAATTAATGAATGGGGAAGCTGGGATTCAGGCACTGCTCTGACTGCATGTCCCATGCAGACCTAAGCAGCCTTCAAGGATTCACTGCTTATCAATCAAATCATTGCATTACCCACAGTTGACAGAGGACAGAGCTGAGGCCAAAATCCTCACCCCACCCTGCATTATAAGGATGTCCAATAGGTCTTGGTCTTCTTTCCCTTGGGATGTACAGGATTAATACTCTGGTATCCGCCTGCCAAGGGGGGAAGGGTGTCTTCTCCTGGCAGCCCAGCAGAGGGCGCTACAGAGACAGCATCTTGCTTGGTGGTCTGGCTCTGCCATTCTCGACTAAACTCCAAGTGAGGTAGGGCACCAGGACATTCTGTGGGTCTGGGCAGCGTGTGTGACTCCAGTGTCCTATTTCTGCCCCCCTTTGCCCTGTGCTCAGTCTCCTGGATGTTTCCTTCTCTCAGCTCAGGTAGCCGTTTACTCACATCTCACCTACCCCCAGGCCACACGATCTGCATCTGTCTTCCCCACTTGACAAGGGGCTCCTGGCCAGGTCCCAGTGCCTTTACAGCTCTGAGACCTTCCCTTCCACGGGTACAGATGACTGGGTTAACTTCAAGTGGGGAACTGGGTGCCTTGTCATTGGAGTGGGAGCACTGGGAAATGGTAAGGGAAGGGCAGCTATGAGAAAAAACTGTCACTCCAGCAAGCGTTTACTTATAACTACCCTGTTTTTAGTTTCTGTCTAGTGGGCTGGTGTAGATAGGTACAAAAATTACTGTAATAATTACCTATGTATGCACACACACACACATATATACTTATGAGATGAATATAGGAATACATATAGGTATATATAATTCTGAATGAATGACTGTAGTTAGAATTATATAATAAATAGTTACTTATTCAGTTACCCTGTAGTCAGTAAAGCTTAAATTTCAAGGCCTTCCTCTTACACAGGACTCTCTCTGGACCCTGGATTTTGTATTCTTTAAGAGCCACACCTTCTCCCCCACACCCCAACTGCATACAAGTCAGTTCCACACAACCTGATTCCTTGTTGCATTCGGTGTCCATTAACTGACCCCTAATACGTGCTCAGCACTGTGCTCGCACCAGGAACAGAGCAGTAGGAGAGCCTTCCCATGGCTGTCTTCTCAATACGGTGGGAAGACAGGCAGTCAGCAGGTGGTCACAGTGAAGCTGAAGCGTAATAAGTGCTGGCTGGGGAAGTGGCATACAGAGGCCTATGGTAGACAGTTACCTTTTCTTGTTGGCTGTACCCAAATTCCTTCCAAAGTTCTGTTTTTTGCCCCCACACTGTACATCTTGGTGGGAGTCAGGGCATGCTTGATACCACAGGGGCCCAAGAAAGCATGACCCTTGCTCTGCTAAAGGAAACCGGGGCAGCAAGGCAGAGACACATGATCCAGCTGTCACCTGTGGGCTTCTGCCCGGGGCGCTGAACCAGGACAGTGTCACTGGGGAATTCATTCAGATACTGACAGGGGAGGCCCCAGGGTTTGATGGGGGCTGCAGCTGTCCTAGGCAGGCTACTGCTGTGGTTCAGGCTACCCAGCCTCCCTTACTTTGAAGCCTGGTTCTCTGGGCTTCCTATGGACCAGTAAATTAAGTGGAGTTCCAATAAATTCCCTTTTTACTTAGTTTGTCCAGAAGGGTTTCTCTTCTTTGCAACCAAGAACCCTGATGAGCACCAACTCCTAACTCAGCCTTTGGCAGAGGAAGGCATTTTCCAAACATGGGGCATTTATGCTAATACCTGAAGGATGAATAAGAATAACCTAGAGGAAGGGGAGAAAAGAAGTGGTAATAGTAAAGAGAACAATTTCCAGGCAGAGGGAACAGCCTGTGCAAAGGTCCAAAAACAACATGGCAAAAAAAATGTACAAGTGGGCAAACAGCAGATGACTCAGTAGATGCCTTGTTAGACTAAGGAATTTGAAATTTATTCTGAGGACTACTAGGAGCCACTGAAGCGCAAAGTAAGGGCCCGACTTTAAGAAAGACTCCTGACTTCAGTGTGGAGAATGGACTAGGAGAGTAAGCTGAGAAGCAGGGATTGCTGCTCAGACGTAAGATGGCACTTGGACCTGGGTGGTGCAGATGGGGAGAGGCGAATGGTCTCAGTAGCTATAATGGGAGTAAAATGGATTTTTTGAGAGGAAGGAGGGGCCAACAATGACTCATGTTTTGGGCTTGGATGGGAGTATTCAGAGCCAGGAGAGGGGAAGTGCTGGTTTTTCAGGAGAGTTAGCGATGGGCATGATGGGTTTGAACTGCTTGTAGAACACTCAGAGTTTTCGAAAAGTCAGGAGCTGGTTAGGAGCCCAAGTATGATATTTTGGAAAGAGGTTTGGACTCAAGCTATAGATGGTCATCAGCAGCACACAGACGGTCACTGAAGCTACGGGAGTGAGTGGTGGTATTGAGGGGGGAAAGCTGGACAGTAACATTCATGCACCAGACTAGAAGAGAGCCTCAGAGGAGACTGAGAAGCCTGAGAGGGAAGCAAAGGAGGACACAGAGTGGTCAGCTGTCTTATACTTTCTATATGTCAAATAAGAAGACTGAGAAATGCCTATTAGACTTAGCTGGTGACTGCAAGCTCAGGGCAGTTCAAGGGATAAGTCTTGGTTGGAAAAGCTACGGCGAACATTGAGACGTGGATTCACATATTGCAGGACTGTGTGCGAGGCTGTCTGCTAGTGACTTCCACGTGCTACATTATTCAGTTCTCGTGGGAATCCTTAAGCATTAGCCCCATTTTCAAAAGAAATCAAGACTCAGAATGGTAAAATTTAGTGCCTAAAGTCACACTGCTACTAAGTAGTAGGAATGAACCCTGCATCTATCTAGAAATCAAGTCGGAGTCCTTTCCATTACTTCATCCTTCTGTGTCCAGATCCTGCAATGTAGGATAGCTGTATTTTTTATCTAGTTCAACAAATGTTTGAGTGCTTACTGTGTGCTAGGCACTGTTCAAGGGATACAGCAGTGAGTGAATAAGTAGTCCAGTCCAAAATCTCAGTCTCACATTCAGGAAGGAGTCAGACTTAAATGCAGTAGTCATATACTAATAGTAGACATGGAGATATTTAAAGCAGGAAAGAGGAGTAGGGGAGTATGTGTCCAGGGTTACATTTTTTAAATAGGGTGGGCAGTGGAGGCCTCACTATGAAAGTGACATTTGGGCCAAGACCTGATGAAGGGGAGAGAGCTAGCCAGCCAGTTATCTGGGGGAAAGTAGGAACAGAAAATCTCCAACACTTGGCATGTCCCAGGAGCTGCAAGGGGGCAGTGTGGTGGGACAATGAGCAAGGGCCAGGCACAAGAAATTAGATCAGAAAAGTAAGAGTATGTGTAAAGTCAGGGAGGAGGGGGGACTAGATCAGATGTAGGGCTGTGTAGACAACATTTAGTATTTTTGACTTAAAAATCTAACTAGGTGGAAAGCTATTTGGTGGGTTTGTTACCAAGCAGGGCTTATTTCTATTTATTTTTAAAGGATTCCTCTTCCCCTGGCAGCTGAAGGAGCACATGGATGAAATGAGTCCAGTTAAGGCTATTGTGCTATCTAGGTGAGAAGTGAGAGTGGCAGCTGAAGAGAAGTCTGATTTCTAGTGTTTTGAAGGGAGAACCAGCAAGATTTTATGATAAACTGGAGGAAGGGTTTGACAGTCAAGCAACTGAAAAGGTGTTTTGTCTTTTTGAGATCAGATATTAGCCACTGAAGATGGAGAACAGCCAGCGAGGTAGAAAGAAAACTTAAGAATGTGGTGTCCTAGAAAGGAGTCTCAAGGAATGACTTAAGTCACGTGCTGTCTACAAGATGATGGCCACCGGCTGAACCTAACACTGGCATTGTTGTTGATAAAGTGCTGTAGGAGTAGAGTGCAGCCTGTTTGAGAAAGGGAAGAAAAGGAACTGGTCAAGTGAATAGACAACCCTTTCAAACAGCTCTGACATATATATAAAACAAAAGCAGAAGTCTGGGGCAGTAATTATAACAGATATAAAAATACATGGAAGCTCCTATTTAAGGCAACTCAGTGCATATTTGTATGCTAATACTAGTAGCATAGTCATTCATAGAAAGTACATGCTTAATACATCCAAATAGTTTTCTATGGTATGGCACATTATAAAATATGCCATTCAGTGTCTTTGGAACAGATGAACTCTCTTTTAAGGGGTATCTGAATTGTTCTTGGAAGAATGGGGGTGGATGAAAGCCCTACTACTGTGACCAATGAAAAACCACTGCACAACAGGTCTGACTTCCTTTGGCTCAATTCCTCAGCTCATTGGGAGAATTCTGTCTGTAAACTCAAGACCTACCTCCCTAACCACAAACTGTTATTTGCTGGGTTAAAAGAAATCAATTTCCCCCTTGGTGAGGAGGGTTGGGCAGAGGGCCAGGAATATTTATTTATACAGACTCACACAGTAAGTTTCAAGTTCTTTAGTTTACATTAGTTTATGCTTAGCCTGAATTCCATGATACTCAGTTACCTACTAAAAGCTACACATCTGTTGTGTCACTGAAGAAACTGTGAGAATACAGGAAGGGCTTGGCTCACTTTTCTCACTCAAATAGAAAACTGGTTCTATCCACAACCCTCTTGAAGAATAAACAGGTAGCACATTAGACAGTGAAGGTTCTATCAGGGTCAGCAGCATGTTTATTATTGTCTGCCTAGGGGCTCTCCCCAAGCCAAGTACTGCTTGTTCATAGGCAGTAAGACAGCAACTGGTCTCCAGTAGTACTTCAAGAGCCTCTATCCAAGCCAAAGCAAGCCCAGAATAGTCACGTTCCTACTAGGGCTCATCAGCAATTAGTTGGGTGCATAAACATGTTTTAGTGGTTCCTAAAAACACATCTTCAACTTCCATGTAGAGCTTCAGTTGGATTAGGCAGCAGCAAACTTCACTGGGCTAGCACAGGGCTTCTAGAAAACTTCCCAGGCAGGGGCCATTCCTGGCAGCTCCACCTGCAGAATACCTGTGCTTGTCTTGGCCATGAGGGTGGTCTGCGTCTCAGAGATCAGTGTGTTTCAGCAAGTTTGTTGCTATGTAGTAGTAGTGCCCAGAATTCAGGAGACCTGACCTCAGCACTGCCTTCCTTAACAGCAGTTACTGACTGAGGTCTTCTAGTAAGTAATCTGATCCTTGAATAACCACCTTGAATTTTGTGTCTCATGAAGTTTAAAGTTCTGTAAATCTTCAAGCTAAAACTGGTCTCCTAACCTACAAAGCAAACAATTCCTCATAAATATGTGGGTCTTACTTAAAAATCACATATTGTGCAACTGCATCAAGTATCACAATGTTTATTGATAGATACAAGTATATAAAATCAGGGCATGAACATGACTTGATAAATTAAGTAGACTTAATTTCAATACTATAATAAGAGGGACCAATTCAAATTCTCACCATTTGTTTCACACCCACAAAAACCACTTCAAGGGCATTAACGATCTCTCAAAACTGATCAGTTTTGTGCAAGTAAACCATGTTTCTTTTAAAAAGACTTGTGCACTTGCCCAGGCTCAAGGATATTAAAATCTAGCACATAAAGCCCATTACTAGAGGTAGAAATACAGGCAATATACTATTACGGCAACAACCATCAATTACAGTTAAGAATTTTTCTGTAACAACCAAATGGATAATCAAATATTGCAACAACTCAAGTATTACTGAGCAAAGTGCATTTCTACAGTATTCAGTGTTGCTATTCAGTTTTCTAACTTAAAACAGCCTATGATAACTGGCAGCAAAGAAGGTCCTTGCAATAGACTGCCTCTGCTTGAGAACTTATGATGTAATTATTGCATGCTGCTAATATACTATCTAAACATTAAAGATACTCCTAAAATATTTGATGGTAGACTATGATTAAGACATACACTACAAAAAAACCTTACGCAGAAGGAAATCCTAACTGACGTGCTTCTGCTTTAAATATTGTGAAAACATTACAGCGGAATGAATTTTCGCAGTGGTTAGGTCAAATGCAGTTACATCATAGCAACAGTATGTTTTGCACAATTTAAGGCTTTGGCTGGTTCTTTAGTCAGCTTCTTCCTCTGATTCTTCTTCTTCAGCAGTTTCTAGCCAGGTTAACCACTGATTCACCTGTGATTTAATTTAGAATTTAACAAAATTAGTAGTACTTAATTAAAAGATGAAAACTTCAAATAGTCTTCAGGATCAAACTAGCAACCCACCCAATAACAGATAGGACTCCTTTCACAATCGCAAAAATAGCCTCTAGAACATACTACAAATAAATTAATTGTATATTAGTATTTGAGAAGTGGTTTATTTGTACCTGGGTAACATGTAAGTCATTTACGGCTAGTGAAGTGTCATTTTTGACACTGCTCTAATTACAATTTCAGATTTCAGTGTGGGAGTGGCTCTTGCTGAGCCTGCTTGTCAGCAGTACTGCGGAGTAAGGAAGATTCCCAAACACACTTCAAGCCCCACCCCAGAACTGCTGGATCAGATACCTTAAGAACAGGGCAAAGACTAACTTGCTACAGGATGATCCTCATAAAGCTAATGTGAACCTAGATACCATAAAACCATTGTTCTCTGGTCTCCAGGGACACTAGTGTACGAAATCATCTGGGTTGTGTACCACACACAGACCCAATAAATCAGAATCTCTAAAGGCAGGTTCCAGGACTTATCCCAAACCACTCTTCAGATTATTAATGTGCACTGAGTTTAAAACCCCAAGGTATAAAGTTCTGCCCCTAGGCCAGAATTCCACTTAGTAAGATGGTAAAGGGGAGATCACTTCTGATTTTTCTTATCTCCTCTAACATTTTAAAAGCTTAAACTCAATCTTTCAAGTACCTTTACTTCTAAAATAAAGTCAGCTACTTTTAACATCTTACCCAACATTAGGATTAAAGCCTTTCATGCCTACCTTAAAAAAGCTTATACAGTGCAGAATGGTATGTATATACAAACTACTAGGACTATTTTGCCTGTATTCGAGTTTTAAATGATCATTAAAGTTTAAAAAGCAAAGAAATGGCCAAATTTCTAACAAATTATTTACCTGGAACAAAGCCTTGCCTTTCCCCGGAAACTCTTGGGTTATATCTTCTTTCCAAGCCAAGAAGGCTTCTTCTTCAATAATTTCCATGTCATAGAAGTGAACAAAAAAACGGAGTAACATGCCTAGAAGAGAAAACATAACCCCATCAATTCAGTGTGCTGTTGAAGTGCCCTGTACTCACCAGTCTTCTGGTATCTGTCCCCTCACCTTTTGGGAAGTTGCTGTTGTAGCAGTGCACCTGAAGGGCATATAGGGCACTGACTTGCAGATCAACGTGATCATGAAGGAATTTCTGCATTACTGGCTTGAAAGAAAGCAGCAGTTGTTTCTCTTGCTCTAACTGTTCTTTGGAAGGAGCAGAGGAAGAATCTGTTTCATCACTGGGTGGGTTTACTTCACTAGAAATATACTGTAAGAAGCTGCATAACAGAAAGAGATCTTTTAAGAACCCAAAAACTTTGAAACAGACAATTCTTAGTCCCTTGCACTGTGGACCTTTCTCTAGTAAATAAGGCCTAACTTTGTATTGTAGGTAGATGACCACAACTTTATCTTACCTAGTCATTAAGATGTTCACAAATCCTTTATCTACATGAAGTCTGGGAGAGATGTTATCTTTAATCCATTTATATATGGTTTGAGGGGATGGATCCAACTTTATTTGCTTCAACAGTTCCTTCTCCAATTTGAGAAGTGGGAATAAGAAACTCAGTCCCTTTCCTTCCAAAATCTCCAACATGCGGTCCTTATTCTGATCAATTTCTGAAGAGACAAAGGCATTTCCATCATCAGCTAGTTCATTTTATGTGACTGGTCTAGAAAAGAGCTTTACAAATGATTTCCCAAATGTGTAAGATTCATATAGAATAAAGAACCCAGCAAAAACTATAGACCAAAGGGAAGTAGTTAAATCATAATAACCTCTCTTTTTAAAATAAAGATGAAGTCTACCTGTGGTAATGGTCATGCTTATCTGGAGAGGATAATTACATGTCTGACCTACATAAATCCAATCATGGGACTAAGAAATCTCTAGAATCAGTTTATGTGTGTGTGTGGTATGTGTATGTATATACATAATGTATATATAAAAAATTCCCTGGCATTCTCTTACCTGGGAGCATTTTCTGCATATTGACCTTGCTTTGTTGAAAAAGTTCGGTTAACCATTCTCGATCTTGTAACTTAGCTAATTGCTGAAGACAAAGTAAGAAGAGAGGAAAATGGGTGCCACTTTCCAGTGGTTGAGCTAGTTCTGAAATGCTCACCAGCTCTGAAATGATGGCACGAGCTGCAAACTGTGCTAAGTATGATTTCACCAAGGGGATGTCAACCTCTAGTTTAGGGCACTGGTCCAGTACATTCAGGAAAGCCTTAGAAGAAATACAGAACACAGCTTAGTTCTCAAATTCAAATTGAAGGAGAACTCTTACAGAATCCGAGAAGTGCCCCACCTGCATGAAGTTGTCACTTGTGGCTATCCCTTCCTGCTTGAGTAAACTGATCAAAGAACTTGCTTTTTCTTTATCTTCATCGCTTCTATCCAGTGACAGGATGATTACTTTGCTTAACATCTCAGGAAGAAAATGTTTAGGAGCCCTCATTTCTCTCACACCATTGACAGCTTCATTTGTGTTTCCACTATTCAGATATTCTGTCACAACAGTTTCCTGAAAACACAACCCAAGTATCTTTTACAATGTCTTCTTACCTCAAATTTACTCCATGAATTAGACTGTGGGATTATTGAACACTTACAGTTAGTTTAAGTAGTTCTTCCTTTGATGGTGGTGGCTTTTTACTAGTCTTGGCAGGCTTTTCCTGGATAAGTGGTGGATTAGTTTTGAGACCGAGCTGAGGTGTCTAAAACCAACAGTGTAATAGGAAAAAATGTTTAGTGAACTTTTTTTAAAAAAAAAGCCCATAGAATACACAAAACACCAAAAAAACCTTTAGAAATGTTGCCACACCACAGTTCATACCTGTCCCAGAGGTGGTGTTTGAGTGCGTGGTGGTTGTGCACTAGGAGGAATCATAGTTATCTGGGGCTGAAGCTTTGGCACTTGATTTTTATTCATTAGGAATGACTGAGCAGGCCTCAGGCTAATCTAGAATTAAAAACAAATCAGAACAGATACCCAAATTAACAACATGCAGTTAGCAAACTAAATACACTTCATTCCAAATTCTAAATTAATGCAGTATGTAGAAAACACTATAGAATCTAGGGTACAAATGTCAGTTTCTCAAGTAACTGGGAAGGCTTCACTCCAGTTAACATGTTTCATTTCTGGCAAGAAAACTTAAAAAGATCTGACCCACTCAAGAGTAAGATACTATTTATATTTGTACAGAATTCTCCTTGGATAAGCATCACCAAAATATTAAAAACCAGAAAATTCTAATTAGTTTGGAAGATGTATTTAAGTAATGTACAGAGAAATCACAATCAAAATCTTGACAATCGTTTCCCTTGCTCTAACTGAATACTTTTAAGAGGCTTGCCCTCATATCTCATAATCTTCACTCATAGGACGCTGGACAGCCAAAGAAAAGAAAAAGAAGTACAGAAAAGAATGAAAGTTTAAAGAACTCCAGCATTAAGTCCTCTTAATAACGCGTCTTTTTATAATCATCGGGCAATAGATTTCTGAATCGACAGACTACGGCATATAAGTAACATAGGCAAATGTACCTCATCTGCATTAAGCTGTCCTTTCTTAGAAAACCGAGGTGGCATATCCTTCGACTGTCCTTGCAGCTGGGATAAGAGTCCCTGACTCTGGTTATGGTAGAGCTGGCTTAGCCCCTATTACAGAAAAGAAGAAAGAAAGTCTAGATAATAAGGGTTCCATAAGCCATAAGGAGAACTAAATTGAATTTTCTCCAGAGAAAGTAAAAGATTCAACAGGGAAGAATTAAAAAAACAAAACAAAACAAAAACCAAACCCAACTAACCTGTCAAATAAAGTGATGTGATTTTACTAATATTTTACTCATCTTAAAAGATAAGCATTTTGCCCAGCTTGAAGTAACCATCACGGGGGTAAATACGGTTTAGGAAAAAAAGACACTAAAACACCCACACTTTAAAAAAGCCAAAATCACACACATTTCATGATCTAACACTTGTTGCCTTAACATTCTTAAATGTTTTCTCACCTGGCTTTTCATAAACTTGCCTCCCATCTCTCCAAACTGCGACTGGGTGGGAGGCATGATGTGTCCCCCGTGGCCATTGAAGAGTTGATTTGAACGATGACGCCCCATGGTGGGTGAAAATCTATCCTGGATAACTCCTGGACCAGTACCAATTCCGCTACCTTAAAATACATTCATGGACAATTCTTTACAACTCTATTATTATAAAAAATACTAAACTGAATTTTAACTTAACCAAACCACAGTTTTGTTCATAATCACCTGGCATTTGTCCAAACATATCAGCAAGTCCTCCAAGTGGGTCCCTATCCATTTTCATCCTGGGCGGCATGAACGGCCCCTCCAGAAAGAAGTCACTTCTCATCCCTTGAGCCATAGGAGCAGGAATAAACACCCCTAAATCCTTTTGAAATAAAGGGAATAAACATTTGATTCTGGACACTTCTGCAAAAAACTAAAATTCTTACACTAGGGAAAACACGAACTTCTAGACTATTAGAGTGCTATTTATATAATTTCTGTAGAGCTTTCTCTAAAAATGGCATTCAAGACACTAAATACATTAAGCTCTACCAGTAAGTCTCAAATAAGCATTAAGGATCCTTGTGCTACTATGAAGTTATTTAACCCAGTGATTTCAAGAAGAAAACAGTAACTATCTTACTTTTACTGCATCTTGACGGATTTGATTGATCGTCTTTGGTCCATTGTCAAGAAAAGCCTTGCGAGGAACCCAGTGGTGTTCTCGCAACTCTACGGTGTCCTTTAATTTAAGAATAGTTTCGTTTCAGTATTCCTGAATGGAAACTCAGCTTTACGAACAACACATTTAAAGAAACCAGTTTTACCTGCAGCAGGAAACGAATCCTCGCTGGCAATTCCTTACTTAACATCAAGGAACACATTCGGGCAAAGTACTGATCCATTAAGGACTAATAAAAGAAAAATACATTGATTAGGAAGAAAAGAACTATGGCAAATGTATATATAAGGGCTTTTAAGACTTCTGAATTACAATCAAGGTTAATGACTAAATATAGCTATGCCCTATAATACCACAAGGAAGCTGAGTATAAGTAAGACAAGCTACTCACACCGTTTCTGTCAGCAACACACATACCTTGGCTCGTTCATGGTCTAATCTAGGTCCCACTGTCCTCATTATCTGACAGAGGCACTCCAAATCCTCTCCCATATCTTTGAGTTGGACTCTCTTCTTCTTTTCCAAAAGCTACCAAAAGAAGTAAAATGCCAGATGTTGACAATATCTTACTTGGTTTAGATGAAGTACTTTCCCTCATGTTTGCACTGACTTAGTAATTCCTACAGTAGGGAGGAGTATAGTACTTTCTTTTTTTTTTTCTATGAAGAAATCCCTCCAAATAAGCAATTTCAATGTAGGTAACTTCTACCCTTCCATGCAAAACACTACATACTCCCAACATTTACAACATGTAAATAAATGTTTTACATGGCCAGCAAAATTGTTAACTAGCCTACCAACATACTCAGATGGTACAAAGCAATCACAATTTCCCCTTAATAATGATGCACACAGTGATTAAGTCTAAATTCCCAGTGAAACTTACTGTTTTGATGCACTTATGAAGGATAGATTCATGAATAAGATCAAGCTTTCCAAGTTCTCCAATGAATTTGATGTTCCCCAACATCTTGATCTTAGCAATAGCTCTCTGTTCCTCCTCCTCAGGGAGGAGGGGATTTTCACGCTTATCATAGACTGAAGAAAATACAAAAGAAAAAAAGTCAACATTCAGTATCAAGTTGAAAATACAAAGTACTACTTAGCATTAAACATAATAAATTCTCACCATCAACATTTCTGGTTCGATTTTCAAATTCATCTTGTAATTTGGAAATTAGGAGGCGTCTGAATGTCTAATGGAAATAATAAAGACATTTGGCAGGTTTTGTTAATGAAATCTTCCAAACCAACTTTAAAATAAGCAAGCAAACACTACCGCTTACTGTGCTTTGCTTCTGTCCTGGCTGACCCTCTGCTGCTGGGCCATCAAAGTTTGGTGCATCTTCTGCCAACCGCAGACATAGCTGAGCATACAATGAGCTATACTTTGGCTCTTCTAGGGCTTTGTCCACAATCTGAAGGACAATGTAAAAAACAAGTTTTTTACTCAATATGACAATTTTTGGGAAGAACCCTTCCTTTGTAATACTTCCCCCTGCAGTCTTAAGAGAGTCTTATTGAGAGTCTTAAATCTCTCAATAAATTCCTTACTGACCAATTGTCAATGACCCATTTACAATTTGGGAATAAGAGCACCTCTTCCGTAAGAGTTACTACATGAACTAGATTAGACAATGCATATGAAGTGCTTTGCATACAGCCGAAAATAAGAGGCACTTACATGTTGACTATTACAGTGTACCAGAAAGGTCCAATTTATACAGATCTCATATTAGCCACACCCCTCCTGCTCAGGATTTGAAAATATCTTGGATATCAAAACTATAGACACCAGAATCTAATCTTATACCAACTATCATACAATTTCATTTCCAAGACCAAAATGATGTTTTCCAGAGGGAAGAACAAAAAACCCTGGGAGAGTCAGCTGGTAAGCCCCTATTTCATTCTTCCAGCGTGGCTGAACAATTTAAAATTCACCTCTTAAATCTGATGCCATTAAGTTGGTAGTTTTTTTTAACACCATCATTACTTAAAAGTCCATTTATCTAGCTCACACCTCATTGTTAAGCAATGATACCAAGGAAAAGCTTGGGTTTGCTTAGTATTTTCCTCTCTCTTTCAGTCAAAGCCAACATTTCACTTACCAGCAGTATGACCCCTTTAAGGATGAGTTTAGACTCTACACCCACATTGAGGAGCTCAAGGCATAGCTTGTCAAACTTTTCAGGAGTAAGCTTATTTAGTATGCTGGGAAAAAAACGACGACACTGTGTCAGCTAATACTCGAAGCACTGAATTGAGAAACAGCTTTTTAAATTATGTTAATCTTTTTAATTACATTAGCTCTTTAATAAAGACTCATTTTCTAACCCATCCAACCAAGATGATGTTGAAGCAAACTTCGTTACCCTACTGGGGTCCCCAGCTGTTCAAGAAATCTTTCTCAAATCCTCAAAACCGAGAGCAAGAGCCTTATTATTCAAAGCTAGCTCCAGGAGTTAAGACCATTATGTTCTGTGCCACAGCAGGCACATGAAGTGGCAGCATAAAAGGCTTCTGGATTTTAGCTCAATGTCCAAAACCAACTCTAAGTCCCAAAATACTGATATGCTGCTCATCAAGATAAAACTGTCAACACTGACATTCATTAAATAGGTACTTTGGGCATTGACAATACCTTCTGAGTGATATAGCACCACACACAAAAGTAATACAGCCAAACCATTCTGCTTCCCTTTTAGTAAAAGGATAGACCTATAAACTTACCCTCTTACTTTCCTGAAGATTGCATCATGTCGTTCTTTTTCATTTGCGGAGTTGTTTGCTGCGGAGTTGTCATCTCGTCTAGTGCTTCGTGCAGGAATCCATTTCTGAGCGTTTTGCCCTGGGGTTTTCCCCAGGAACTCGCTAGTGAAAATTGACATTTATAATTAAGATAATTTAAACAGAATCCAGGCACATCTATCAAATACCTTACCACTAAGAAATTCTTCTAAATAGAAAAGGCAATTAAGTTCTTCTCGACTTTGCTAACAACTAAGTAACTCACCATCAGTGATTCTTAAACAACAGTGTGTACCATAAACATCTGATGGGCTGAGTGAACAGACTGCTAGGCCTACTCCCAATTTCTGCTTTAGGGGGTCTGCGTATAGGGCCTGATAATATGCATTCCTAATAAGCTCCCAAGTGATGCCAATGTTGCCGGTCCAGAAGCCACACCTCTAGAACCAGTATTTTCTAATGTCTATGACCATGATGCATTCACACTGCCTTGCTGTACCCAGTCAGTATGGAAAATAAACTGGTTTCAGAAATAACATCAGTGAAAACAATAATCCAAAGAGTAAGAAGATAAAATAGTTTGAGAGCTTTAACTCACATCAAATGATTTGGCTAAAGAATAATCAAGAACTGGTACTCTAATTTTAGGATATGTAACAGAACCATGCCATGCGTAAGATTAGGACTCCTGACATCTGCTGCCATAACTATACTGCTAGCAAAAAACTATTAATCTGTGAATCTGATTTTTATAAAATACTGTTTTTGCATGCTTTTTATACATACCTGTTGCCAGCAGTCTTGGGATAGTGCTGAGGTGCACCCCTACTTCCTCCTCCGCCCGAAGAAGCACTGTTTAAAAGAAAAAACATAAAAAATATATATATACACATACCCCAATTACGTCTTGTCTCACTTAAAAGCTAGTGGGTCTTTTAATTATTTTGTATTTCAGAAATTACACCACAGATGAAGACTGAACTTGGGACTAATGGAACACCAAGTAATTGACATTCATTCTTCAGATGGCAGTTAGTAGAAGGCAGGGAAACTTCAAGTACTTTTTAAAAATGTACACATTACGAATTAAACTTGCAGCACACTAACTTAGAATTATTTAGGGTGGCCATTCTTTTGGTTTTTCTCCCTAGCAACTGCCAAAACTAAATCTACACACACCTGAAACGAGAAGCACCCCCTTCTGCAATCGCACTCTCCACTTTGGCGGCTTAACAACGAAGAATCTTCAAAAGAATAATATTAATGGATTGGGGTGGGGAGGGAAGAGGATGGGAGAAACGAAAAACCTAGAATGAGAGAAAGAGTACCAAAATTAGATATTGTTAACATACAATTCTATAAATCCTCCTTCAGTTATGACTTATTTCAGATCCTAGCACTGCAGTTAATTTAACTTTCACTGCATTGCAGATCTCACAAGACTAAAAATAGAATGCACTCAAAGAAAAATAGACATTGAAATTTAATTTTGTTTGGCCACCTGAAAATTTCCTTGTGTTCAAAAATGCAAAGAACCTTCATAGAACCAAGAACATCTCAGCTAAGGACTAATCTCTGAAAAATCCACTGTACTTCCCTTAAAAGTGAGTACAGAAACAGAAACCCAACAGAAAATTCTCTTATCAACGCAGACTTATTAAATATTATGTGGAAAATGCAGTAGTTTTTACTGAATCTGAGATGAGCCCACAGACTGGTTCAGAGTTAGGTGAAGACTGCTTAGCAGTCTTCTTCACTGTCCATTCTTTAAACTCCCCCGCACGGAGGGCATCCGCGAAGTTGCGAGAGGGACGGGGTGGACAGTGGCTGGCACTAAGCAGGCGAAGACGAGGGCTACAACATGGCAACAGGAACCTCCGGCCCGCTTTTTCCCTTCCTGGAACAAAAGAGCAGCGGATTCCTCCCACCCAAGCTTGACTTAGGGAAGTGCTTCCGACAACCTTCCTGCGAAGCCGCCGGGAACAAGCCTCGGTCGGGGGTGGGGGGGAGCGGAGGCCGCCCCCACGCCCGGCTCTTTGTTCTCCAGGCAGGAGGGCGGCCTCCTGCCCACCAGCCGCCTCCAAGCCGGCTCCCTCCCGCCCCGTAAACCCCCAAGGGACTGACAGACGCCTCTCCGTTCCCTTGCCTCCGGACGGAAGGACCTAAGTCCTTGTTCTCCCTCTCCCGTCCCAGGCGGGGCCCGCTGGGAGGGCCCTTCGCTCCCGGCCGACACAGAGGCTCCACATACCTCCCCATAGGGAGGCCAGGCCCCGGGACTCCTGTGCCTCGGCTGGTCCCGCGCCAACGGCCGGGCCTTCTCCGCCGGCCCGCGTCCCTCCCCGTCGCGGCGCGCGCTGCCCCGCCACGCTCCCTGCCGTCGCAGCACACCCGCGCCTCGGCCCGCCCCGACCCCAGGCTCGGCTCCGCACGGGACGGCCCCCAACTGCAACAAGCCAGATCTGTCGGATTCCTTCTATTCCGTCAACAACGGGAAAGGGAGAATAAAAGCGAACAGGAATTGTTCGCCCACTGTGCCCACTGTGCAGTGGAAACGTTAGAAAGGGTCGCCCCGCCCGGCTCCGCCTGCGGCCGCCATTTTGTGCCGCTCAAGAAGAAGCGGCCGGGGCACGGCGGCCATTTTGGAACACACTACTCGGCGGCGGTGGCTCCACTCACCTTCACCAAGAACTCAGCAGCTGCCACAGCAGCTGCCTCCTCAGGATCCGGTCGTCGGGGACGGGGAGGGAGGGGAGGGGAACGGAAAACAAAAAAGGGGGAGGGAAGGGGAGGAAGGAGTCGGGAACGACTTGAAACTTTCAGCTCAGAGGAGTCGCTGCTGCAGCCACCACCCGGTACTCGCCGCCACCTCCATAGAGCTCCGGCTCGCTGCTGGCGCTAAGGCGTGTCTGAAGCCGAACTTATCACTCCGGGGCAGGCGAACCCACCAGAGCCGTCCCGAATGGCTCCTTCACTACCCAATCAGTAGTCTGGGTGCCGCCTGCCACCAATCCGCGCAGGGAGGCGGGGAAGAGGCACCGGGCAAGTTTGGTTGCGGCGCAGCCTCGCCGCAGTGCGCAAAGCCATATTCGTGAAGGCTCTGAGGCCAAGCCAGTGGCGTAACGGGACCTGAGCACGGTGGAAATGCGGGACACTTGCGTAAAGTCGGAGCGCCCTTCTGAGCCTGCGTTGGTGTGACTGTCTCCCCTTCCTCCTGTCTCTTTGTTCCCTGACTCCCTATCCCGCACCCGATATATACTACCCTCCTTCCCTTCTACGTGGTTTTGTCACCAGGACTCTGGGGAAGAAATTCGCCTTTTTTCTACCCTGCCTGATTCTTGTCCGTAGCGTGTGAAGAGCACTGAATTTCCCGGCGCCCTCAGGGAACCTTGACTGCCCCTTGCAGGCCGGGTGTCCCTCGGACGGGCCGGTAGGCTTGAGGCCAGGCGCCCCCGGGGCGCAGCGCTGGGAATCACTATTGCTCTCCCAAGTGTTCGGCTTCGGCAGAGTAGGGTTCACGAGACAAGACCGTGCGCCTAAATACGTAAATAAGACTTCATTCAGTTCCCTATTTATTCTACCCCCTGCAGAGGGAATGAAAGGAAGGGGTTTATTGTCTTTGTACTTCACACTAGCAGCTTTCCCTAAAGGACTGTCCGCCCAGTGATCACGGAGGGCTACCCAAAATATACCAGACTTCTTTGGAAGAAGTATTTGTGGAGCGCGGCCGTTTGGAGGACTTTAATTGCTAGCTCCTGGTTTTTGTTTCTGTTACTTTGTTTTTAAGAACGTCGAAGACTGTCAACTGTATATTTCCATTTTATGTAAGTTCCATCATAACAAACAGGATTAGGCTTTTCAAAGCCGGCAGGTTGAACTACTTACACTTCTCAGGTAATATTTTGAAGGTTACCATAAAATGAAGTGTTCCGTCGTTTGCGACATAAGAGCTATCCAAAAATGGAGTCCTGGCTATACAAAAATGAGCTGTTTCCATATATACTTAACAGAAATTTCCCTATCTTAATTTTGAACATACAGTTCTTGATACAATGTGTAATCAAAAGCAAGAATGTGTGTATTTTAACATGTATGACTTAAGGAAAGTGTGCAATAAAGGCTAGGATTTTCAAAGACCCAAGGTTACGTTTGACATGTCAAAACAGCTCTTGAGTGTTGAAAGCGCCCAGTTTTAATACGATTTTCAAGAGTGTTGCAGTT
Organism: Manis javanica; assembly: GCF_040802235.1. Classification (NCBI taxonomy): domain Eukaryota; kingdom Metazoa; phylum Chordata; class Mammalia; order Pholidota; family Manidae; genus Manis; species Manis javanica. Next base: position 31,682,671 of record NC_133166.1, read on the forward strand.
TTTCTTAGGACTTTCAAACCTAGTAATAGAAGGGTGTGTCTTTGAAGGTTCCTAAGACAAATCCAGCTTCTTTAGATCTTTTGCACATATAAGGCTGATTATTCCCTCTCTATATTACTATAATTATTGCTATTAAGTCAATTTCAGTTGAACTTTGTCTTTAATAATTGGAAAAGATATTCTCACTCTTGGAGTTACATGATAAAAAAAGAGGAAACTTAGTTTTGTGAATGGTGTGAGCTGTTTCAAATACAAGAGGTTTCACTTTGTAATTTCACGACACTTCTAGCTTCAGAATAACACCAGAATAATATTTCTTTAAAAATTTCTGTACGGCTTTACAGTTTGCAAAAATGCTTTCATATATGTGATGTTTTTACATAACTTGTTTATATTCTTTGTGACTAATAACACATTAATCTAGTAGTATAAAAAAATAGTCTAGGCTTCAAAGAACATATTTACTAAGCCCTAAAACTTGGGTGGTCTTTTAACTGGGGAACTTGAAACTCAGTAATTAAAAATAAAAAGGTTTTATTCAATCTTTAATTTTTTCTAACTGTGAACTCCTCTGTTACGGACTTTCCATGTGAGAAACTGGGCTGGGAGAGAGTAACCCAAGGATAAATATGGATAAAACACCATCTTTCAATTACCTTTCAATCAGTGGGAGAGAGATCCACAATTTTTAAATGTTTCCATCACATCATGGATATATCAAAAGTCGAGATCATTGTCTGGAATTTAACTTTTAGTTTATAGAAAATGGAATTTTAAATACACCCACTGCACTCTGCTAGTTTTTTTTTTTTTTGTCCCTGATCAATAGTTTTTTAAAAATTCATTTTATTATCATTAATCTACAATTACATGAAGAACATTATGGTTACTAGACTCCCCCTTCACCAAGTCCCCCCTCCACAAACCGCATTACAGTCACTATCCATCAGTGTAGTAAGATGCTGTAGACTCACTACTTGTCTTCTCTGTGTTGCACATCCCTCCCTATGCCACCCCCACATTATACATGCTAATCGTAAGGCCCCCTTTCTTTTTCCCTGCCCTTATCCCTCCCTTCCCACACCTCCTGCCCAGTCCCTTTCCCTTTGGTAACCGTTAGTCCATTTTTGGGTTCTGTGATTCTGCTGCTGTTTTGTTCCTTCAGTTTTTCTTTGTTCTTATACTCCACATATGAGTGAAATCATTTGGTACTTGTCTTTCTCTGCCTGGCTTATTTCACTGAGCATAATACCTTCTAGCTCCATCCATGTTGTTGTGAATGGTAGGATCTGTTTTTTTCTTATGGCTGAGTAATATTCCATTGTGTATATGTAGCACATCTTCTTTATCCATTCATCTACTGATGGGCATTTAGGTTGCTTCCATTTCTTGGCTATTGTAAATAGTGCTGTGATAAACATAGGGGTGTACCTGTCTTTTTCAAACTGGAGTGCTGCATTCTTAGGGTAAATTCTTAGAAGTGGAATTCCTGGGTGAAATGGTATTTCTATTTTGAGCTTTTTGAGGAACCTCCATACTGCTTTCCACAATGGTTGAACAAATTTGCATTCCCACCAGCAGTGTAGGAGGGTTCCCCTTTCTCCACAACCTCACCAACATTTGTTGTTGTTTGTCTTTTGGATGGTGGTGATCCTTACTGGTGTGAGATGATATCTCATTATGGTTTTAATTTGCATTTCTCTGATGACAAGTGATGTGGAGCATCTTTTCATGTGTCTGTTGGCCATTTGAATTTCTTCTTTGGAGAACTGTCTGTTCAGTTCCTCTGCCCATTTTTTAATTGGATTATTTACTTTTTGTTTGTTGAGGTGTATGAGCTCTTTATGTATTTTGGATGTCAACCCTTTATCGGATCTGTCATTTATGAATATATTCTCCTGTACTGTAAGGTACCTTTTTGTTCTATTGATGGCGTCCTTTGCTGTACAGAAGCTTTTCAGCTTGATATAGTCCCACTTGTTCATTTTTGCTTTTGTTTCCCTTGCCTGGGGAGATATGTGCATGAAGAAGTCGCTCATGAGATTTTTGCCTATGTTTTTTTCTAAGCGTTTTATGGTTTCATGACTTACATTCAGGTCTTTGATCCATTTCAAATTTACTTTTGTGTATGAGGTTAGACAGTGATCCAGTTTCATTCTCTTACATGTAGCTGTCCAGTTTTGACAGCACCATCTGTTGAAGAGACTGTCATTTCCCCATTGTATGTCCATGGCTCCTTTATCATATATTAATTGACCATAAATGTTTGGGTTAATATCTGGGGTCCCTATTCTGTTCCACTGGTCTGTGGCTCTGTTCTTGTGCCAGTACCAAATTGTCTTGATTACTGTGGCTCTATAGTAGAGCTTGAAGTTGGGGAGCGAGATCCCCCCAACTTTATTCTTCCTTCTCAGGATTGCTTTGGCTATTCGGAGTCTTTGGTGTTTCCATATGAATTTTTGAACTATTTGTTCTAGTTTGTTGAAGAATGTTGTTGGTAATTTGATAGGGATTGCATCAAATCTGTATATTGCTTTGGGCAGGATGGCCATTTTGATGATATTAATTCTTCCAAGCCAGGAGCATGGGATGAATTTCCATTTGTTAGTGTCCTCCTTAATTTCTCTTAAGAGTGTCTTATAGTTTTCAGGGTATAGGTCTTTCATTTCCTTGGTAAGGTTTATTTCTAAGTATTTTATTCTTTTTGATGCAATTGTGAATGGAATTGTTTTCCTGATTTCTCTTTCTATTAGTTCATTGTTAGTGTATAGGAAAGCCACAGATTTCTGTGTGTTAATTTTGTATCCTGCAACTTTGCTGAATTCCGATATCAGTTCTAGTAGTTTTGGAGTGGAGTCTTTCGGGTTTTTTATGTACAATATCATGTCATCTGCAAATAGTGACAGTTTGACTTCTTCTTTACCAATTTGGGTTCCTTGTATTTCTTTGTTTTGTCTAATTGCCGTGGCTAGGACCTCCAGTACTATGTTGAATAACAGTGGGGAGAGTGGGCATCCCTGTCTTGTTCCCAATCTCAGAGGAAAAGCTTTCAGCTTTTCACTGTTCAGTATGATGTTGGCTGTGGGTTTATCATATATGGCCTTTATTATTTTGAGGTACTTGCCCTCTACACCCATTTTGTTGAGAGTTTTTATCATGAATGTATGTTGAATTTTGTTGAATGCTTTTTCAGCATCTATGGAGATGATCATGTGGTTTTTGTCCTTCTTTTTGTTGATGTAGTGGATGATGTTGATGGATTTTCGGATGCTGTACCATCCTTGCATCCCTGGGATGAATCCCACTTAGTCATGGTGTATGATCCTTTTGATGTATTTTTGCATTCGGTTTGCTAATATTTTGTTGAGTATTTTTGCATGTATGTTCATCAGGGATATTGGTCTGTAATTTTCTTTTTTGGTGGGTTCTTTGTCTGGTTTTGGTATTAAGGTGATGTTGGGTTCATAGAATGAGTTTGGGAGTATTCCCTCCTCTTCTATTTTTTGGAAAACTTTAAGGAGAATGGGAATTATATCTTTCCTGTATGTCTGATAAAATTCTGAGGTAATTCCATCTGGCCCAGGGGTTTTGTTCTTGCACAGTTTTTTGATTACCACTTCAATTTCTTTGCTGGTAATTGGTTTGTTTAGATTTTGTGTTTCTTCCTTGGTCTGTCTGGGAAGGTTGTATTTTTCTAGGAAGTTGTCCATTTCTTCAAGGTTTTCCAGCTTCTTAGCATATAGGTTTTCATAGTAGTCTCTAATAATTTGTATTTCTGTTGGGTCCGTCGTGATGTTTCCTTTCTCATTTCTGATTCTGTTGATGTGTGTTGATTCTCTTTTTCTCTTAATAAGTCTGGCTAGAGGCTTATCTATTTTGTTTATTTTCTCAAAGAACCAGCTCTTGGTTTCATTGATTTTTTCTATTGTTTTACTCTTCTCAATTTTATTTATTTCTTTTCTGATCTTTATTATGTCCCTCCTTCTGCTGACTTTAGCCCTCATTTTGTTCTTTTTCCAATTTTGAGAATTGTGGCATTAGACTATTCATTTGGGTTTGTTCTTCCTTCTTTAAATATGCCTGGATTGCTATATACTTTCCTCTTAAGACTGCTTTTGCTACATCCCACAGAAGTTGGGGCTTTGTGTTGTTGTCATTTATTTCCATAATCTGCTGGTTCTCCATTTTAATTTGGTCGTTGATCCACTGACTATTTAGGAGCGTGTTGTTAAGCCTCCATGTGTTTGTGAGCTTTTTTACTTTCTTTGTACAATTTATTTCTAGTGTTATACCTTTGTGGTCTGAAAAGTTGGTTGGTAGAATTTCAATGTTTTTGAATGTACTGAGGCTCTCTTTGTGGCCTAGTATGTGGTCTATTCTGGAGAATGTTCCATGTGCACTTGAGAAGAATGTGTATCCTGTTTCTTTTGGGTGTAGAGTTCTATAGATGTCTATTAGGTCCATCTGTTCTAGTGTGTTGTTCAGTGCCTCTGTGTCCTTACTTATTTTCTGTCTGGTGGATCTATCCTTTGGAGTGAACGGTGTGTTGAAGTCTCCTAAAATGAATGCATTGCATTCTATTTCCTCCTTTAGTTCTGTTAGTATTTGTTTCACATATGCTGGTGCTCCTGTGTTGGGTGCATATATGTTTATAATGGTTATATCCTCTTGTTGGACTGAGCCCTTTATCATTATGTAATGTCCTTCTTTATCTCTTGTTACTTTTTTTGTTTTGAAGTTTATTTTGTCTGATACTAGAATTGCAACACCAGCTTTTTTTCTCTCTGTTGTTTGCATGAAATATCTTTTTCCATCCCTTGACTTTAAGTCTGTGCATGTCTTTGGGCTTAAGGTGAGTCTCTTGTAAGTAGCATATAAATGGGTCTTGTTTTTTTATCCATTCAGTGACTCTATGTCTTTTGATTGGTGCATTCAGTCCATTTACATTTAGGGTGATTATTGATAGGTATGTACTTATTGACATTTCAGGCTTTAGATTCGTGGTTACCAAAGGTTCCAGGTTACTTTCCTTACTATCTAAGAGTCTAACTTAACTCACTTAGTATGCTGTTACAAACACAATCTAAAGGTTCTTTTCTATTTCTCCTCCTTTTTCTTCCTCTTTCATTCTTTATATATTAGGTATCAAATTCTGTACTTTTTGTCTATCCCTTGATTGACTTTGAGGATAGTTAATTTAATTTTGCATTTGCTTTGTAATTAGCTGTTCTACTTTCTTTACTGTGATTTTACTACCTCTGGTGGCAGACAGCTATCCAACCCTAGGAACACTTTCATCTATAGCAGTCCCTCCAAAGTAGACTTCAGAGATGGTTTGTGGGAGGTAAACTCTCTCAGCGTTTGCTTATCTGGAAATTGTTTAATCCCTCCTTCAAATTTAAATGATAATCTTGCCGGATAAAGTAATCTTGGTTCCAGGCCCTTCTGCTTCATGGCATTAAATACATCATGCCACTGCCTTCTGGCCTGTAAGGTTTCTGCTGAGAAGTCTGATGTTATCCTGATGGGCTTTCCTTTGTACGTGATCTTATTTCTCTCTCTGGCTGCTTTTAGCAGTCTGTCCTTATCCTTGATCTTTCCCATTTTAATTACTATGTGTCTTGGTGTTGTCTTCCTTGGGTCCCTTGTGTTGGGAGATCTGTGGATCTCCATGGCCTGAGAGACTATGTCCTTCCCCAGACTGGGGAAGTTTTCAGCAACTACCTCCTCAAAGACGCTTTCTATCCCTTTCTCTGTGTCTTCTTCTTCTGGTATCCCTATAATGTGAATATTGTTTCACTTGGATTGGTTCCACAGTTCTCTCAATATTCTTTCATTCTTAGAGATCTTTTTTTCTCTCTGTGCGTCAGCTTCTTTGTATTCCTCTTCTCTAGTTTCTATTTCATTTATTGTCTCCTCCACCATATCCAACCTGCTTTTAATACCCTCCATCGTGCTCTTCAACGATTGTATCTCCAACCTGAATTCATTCCTGAGTTCTTGCATGTCTTTCCGTACCTCCATTAGAATGTTGATGATTTTTATTTTGAACTCCCTTTCAGGAAGAGTCATGAGGTCCGTATCATTTAAATCTTTCTTGGGAATTGTATTAATAATTTTACTCTGGACCAGGTTCCTTTGGCGTTTCATGTTTGTATATGGCGCCCTCTAGTGTCCAGAAGCTGTAGTCTCTGTAGCTGCTCAGCCCCTGAAGCAATGTTGGGGGTCACAGGGGAGCGAGCGGTACTGGTGCCTGGGGGGTGGAAAGAGCTGTTCCCCACCTCCCAGCTGCTATGCCTGTCTCCACTGCCTGAGCCAGTGGGCCGGGCACACAGGTATAAGTTTTTGTCCCAGAGCAGCCGGACATGGATCCCTGCCTTCCACAAGCGGCCGGAATCCCAGTCTCCCCAGGAACTCTGCCTGCATTAACTTTCCAACCCAATAGTCATGCGAGTCTCATGAAAGCACCATGAAATGTAGGTTTGTGCTCCTAGAGCAGATCTCCAGAGCTAGGTTTTCAGCAGTCCCAGGCTTCCACTCCCTCCATTTCTCTTCCTCCTGCCGGTGAGCTGGGGTGGGGGAAGGGCTCAGGTCCCACGGAGCCACAGCTCTGGTACGTTACCCCCATTTGGTGAGGTCTGCTCTTTTCTCCAGGTGTGTGCAGTCTGACGCCGTCCTCTTTCCTGTTGCTCTCTCAGGATTAGTTGCACCGACTATATTTTCTAATTGTATTCAGTTTTAGGAGGAAGCCTGTCTCTCCTCTCACGCAACCATCTTTAATCCAATGCACTCTGCTAGTTTTAACACTTCCATCTTATTGTCAGTTTTTTGTAGGTTTGGAAAACTAAGAGTCTTGACTGACTTGTTAAGTCATATGTTTTTACATGATTTTAACTAATCATGTCAAATGCTGGTTATTATTCCAACACATACATTCCTGGGGCATCTGCAGTCCTTTCTGTGCTTAACAATTCTATAATCATACATCTCCAGCCCAATTCTCTCACTAACTTCAATTCTGAATTTTCAACAGCCTTTTGATAGGAGGTGCAAACCTACAGCCATACTTAGTTTGGGCCATGTAATAGTTTTAAAATTTTGAATTAGTTGACAATGACAGTTTAGGAGATTTTACTTAAAAATGCAGCTCATCATTTTGTGAAAAGCCTAAAGTATGGCAATATGGGGCATGAAATTCCACAGGGCAGCATTCAAGTATATTTGAGTAGTGACTTCCTCATCTAGGTGTTTTCTCTTTAAATCTGACCTGATTCACTCATTTATGTTCCTGTCTGATCTCTATAGCCATTTTGTTTCTTTGAGTTATTTGTTCAAATTCAACTGATTTGGTATGTAGCTGATCATCTTCCTGTTGTAAAGAAAAGGAGTCAGACCAGTTAGTTCAAATACCTTTTCTACCACTTACTGTGTAATGTTGGGCAAATTATTTAACTGTTTCACCCCCCTCTTAGTTTCTGAATCTGTAAAATGGGAATAACAGTATTTAGAGTTCTTCTAAAGATTAAATGAGATAATGTATGCAAAGCACATAGCATAGTTCCTGACATAGTAATTAATGTAAATATCATCACTATTACTAATTAAACAACTGTTTTACAACTACTTTACCTTTACTAAGGATCCCTTTATTATTCTATACTAGAAGTTTGACTCTAACATTTTCTCTTTCCTTTTGATCAGGTTTCATATTCAATTAGTTACTGCATCCTGGTGTTACCTCCAAATCATCTTCATCTCTATAGTACAGCATGGTGTGCATACTAATCCAGGTCTTAGTAAATTTTTCTCCTGAATTATTGCAAAATTCCAGTTGGTCTTCTGTAGTCTTTTCCCTCTGCTCTCTATACTCCTATTAGCCTACCTTAAAACACTTTTCCTGCCCCTAACATATCATTACCATGCTTAAGAATCTTAATGCTTTACTATTTTCTACATCAGTTGATCTCAACCTGGACTGAACAATAGAATCATCTGGGGACCTTTTTAAACTCTCAGTGTCAGGCTGCATCCAAGACCAGATAAATATGAATCTCTCAGAGAGGGATCCAGGCATCTACAGTTTTCAAAGCTCTCCAAGTGATTCCAGTGTGCAGTCAAGGTTTGAGAACCATGATAACAGGTAAGAGTTTTATAAAAAATGGTCAACAATTACAGCAGAAGAAAACCCTGGGAAAAGGAAACTGGGTTCTAGAAGATAAGGGACTTTCCTCAGGTAGGGAAACAGGCATTAGAACCCAGGGACCCCAGTTTATATGCTTTTGCCTGGCTTTCAAAGTCCTTCATATTCTGGCCCTACCCTACCTCTTCTATTGGCCTTATTTTTCACCACCCCCAGATGCCAAATCTTCTCTCAGAGAGCCAGTTAGGCTGGTATTTCTGCCTCAAAAAATTAACTCCTACTAAAGCTCCATTGCTTACAATTTTGAAGCATCCTCATCTATCCCCTCTACTGATTCATTCCTGAAGTAAAAATGAATATATTTAAGTGTCTTGCTCAAAAACCTCAGTAGGTCTCCCCTAACAGAATATCTGAACCCTTTAGTTAGTCATAAATGACCCTTTGTAATCTTGTTTCAGACTACTTTCCTGTTTCTAGGCATACTCTTCCTCTATTTCTAGTTATTCATAATCTAGTTTTGGGGTACTCAAGCTTTGCTCCATTATAACACCAGTGTTCTATATTACATGACCAAAATTTGGTGGTCTTTTGTCTACTTGGCAGACAAAAATAAAGGTAATGAGTTAATATGCTAATGGTTAGACAAAGAGCTTGGGCTTTCTCTATTTCTAAGGAGCTCACAATCTAGACAAAAGATACATACACCTATTACATATAGGGGTGGAGAAGGGTAGAATCAATGCTCAATGAACAACCAAGAAACAAATGCTATAAGGTCTCATAAAAGGAATAATGGAAGATGAGGCTGTAGCCATCCTTCATTGAGTGCCAGAATGATGATTTAGGACTGACAATATGGGCAAAGACAGTTATTGAGCTGATCAGAAGTGATGAGTTTAGAGCTGATCAGTTTTAATTGATCAGAATGCTGTTACAGGGAAATTAACCTTGTAGCTGGTATAGAATGGATTGAAAGGCAAACCTGGAGACAGGGAGATGTTAGAAGGTTATGTACTGTATTATTTTTATCTCCCTTCCAAAATCGTAAGGTCTGTGAGATTGGGAACACCTCTTGCAATTCCAGTAGAGTTCTTTGCACACAGCAGCTGAGAAAATATTTGTGCATATTATCTTGTTGATATTTATTCATTCATTCTTCTCTTGACTTCTATGACTATACTTTCCAGGATTTCTTCCTACCTCCTTATATCCTTCACCAATTCAGCTGTCTTTGCTGGCTTTTCCTTCACTGCTTGACCTCTGAATACTGGAGTACCCATGGATTTATTCTGGGCCTTTTTCTCTTCCCTCTAATTACTTTTCCCCTAAGTAATTTATCTGTCCTATGATTAAAAAAAAAAAACACCATTTTCATGACGATGATTTCCAAATTCCTATCTCTATCTCTATCTCTGACTCATCTGGCCCCCCATGCAAGCTATAGATATATATCCAATTGCTTACTGAAATTTCCCCTTGGATATCTAATAGGCATTTCAAATTTAACATGTCCAGAATAGTTTTCCTCCATTGTTCACCATCTGCCATTTGCTAAGGCCAAAAACCTATGAATCATTCTTAATTCCTCTCTGTCTCTCATCTCCCATATCCAATGCATCAGAAGTTCTTTTGGCTCTATCTCCAAAATATATTTTGCATTGGTCCACTTCTCTTGGTCAACATTGCTATCACTTTAATCTAACCACTGTTATCTCTAGCCTGGATTACTGCCATAGCCTCCTAACTGGCCCATCAACTTCATCTTTTGCTCTCCAATACATTCTTTACCCAGAAGCCAGTTATCTTCTTAAAATGCACATCAGATAACACCACTCTTATGCTTAAGATCCTTTGATCATGTGTATACACAATATCCACAATGAAACCCAAACTTTTCATCATGGCCTACATGGTCGTACATGATCCAGCCCTTGAATATCACTCTGACCTCATTCCTTACCATATTCCTCCTTTGACCTTTATACTTCATTCACACTGGCCATTTTTTTCCTATTCTTCAGACATATCAAGTTCATACAAAGCTTTTAATTCCTCAAACATACAAAAGCTATGGCTACTTCTTTTTCAAGTTCCACTGCCCATAAAGCTTTTATTCCATTTTTTTTTTACATGTCTGACTCTTTTTCATAATTTAGGTCTCAGCTTTATGAACTTATGGTCCCCTCCTTTGAAAAGTCTCCCCTGGTCATCTATGTAATATATCCTTTTCCAGGCACTCTATCATATTACTTCACTTAATTTTTTTTCCTAGTCCTTATCACTGTCTGAAATGATTTTTTGCATTCTCGTGTACTCTCTGCTTACTGCATTGGGATATAAGCTCAATGACAGCAGGAACCTTGTCTGTCATTTTCACATTAAATCCTTTAGATACAGGGCTTAGAATAGTTCCTTGTATTTAATAGGCATCAATAAATATTTACTGAATACGAATATATATATCCTCTCATTTGAGTCTTAGTATGAATTACATGGGACATATCATTTCCCGTGTTTTACAGATAGGGACATTGAAAGTTGGGTGACCTTTCCAATGTAGTTCAGTGAGTATGTGGCAGAATCTCATATATTTCCAAATGCAGTGAGCTCCCCTCTACAGCAATGTGAGTAACCATAATGGGATATTCCTTTTTAATTTAAAATCACTTTTGCATCATGTCATATGTAAAGTGCTTAGTTTCCTGTGGCAGTGGCTTAAAACAACAGAAACTAGTTTTCGCATAGTTTTGGAGATCTGATGCCCAAAACCAAGGTGCTGGCAAGGCTGTACTCCCTATGGAGGCTCTAGAGAATTCATCTCTTGTTTTAGCTTCTGGTGGCTGGTGGCATTCCTTGGCTTGTGGCTGCATCTCTCTCTGCTCTGTCTGCACATTGCCTTCTCTGTATTTGTGTCATAAAACTCTCTGTGTCTTAGGAGGATACATGTGATTGCACTCAGATAATTCAGGATAAACTCCTTCTCTCAAGATCCTAAATTTACGTTTTTGTAATATAAGGCAATATTCACAGGTTTCAGTGATTAGGACATGAACATATCTTCTTGGGGACCACCATTCAGCCCATTACATTGTTCATTTTAGTGCAGAACTAAATTCTTGGAACTCTATTCAATAGGGCAGTCTCTCATTACTTGGATCTTCATTTATTCACTTAATGCGTGCTATGCACAGTATCAACTAGAAGTTGGGTACATACTGGTAAACAATTGTAAGCGCTTTATGCTTTGGGTGAGAGAGGGTGTGATTAATAATTACATTGGGACATCAGGCATAAACCAGGACTGTACCAGACAAACCAAGACATATGCATATTGTTAGACCAACAGAATCAAACATATCAAGATCTTGCCTGGTAGCATTTTTCCCTTTGTCATTCATTCTCTTTTCTAAGTCAGACATAGTGCTTAGTTTTTAAAGTTCTTAAATGGATAGATAGTAACATGACTGAGGTGATCTCACTGGACTTCATCAATATGGGCACCCCTTATAACTTTATTATTGGACGTGTAAGCTGGAAGTGGGAGGCCTATCTCAGGACAAAATTTTCTATACTAGATAGGTTAGAGGCACACTTCAGCCTTAAGTAGAGAAGGACAATGCTTTCAGTTCACTGTATTTCATAATTTATTTAAAAAAAAACTAAAGTTAAAGAAGGGATAATTTTCTTCTGCAAGAAAACACTCCTGAAAGGTGATCAAGGCTACTAGCAGCAACTTAATGATATAGTCTTCAAGTTATGTGCAGTTCCTAGTATTTTCTTTCTGAAATAATAAAACATATATGAATATAAGTTCCTAACAGTATTTTTATAGGGACAATGTGCATCCACTCTAATTTATTAAAAAGAAAACCATTTGCAAACCTAGGTACTTTATAATTTTTATTAGTGAAAGTACTTATTTAAAATATATTTAACAACCAAAAGTGACCAAATAGTATGCCAAAACAATGCAGGTGGAGAATCACTGTCCTTGAAAATGTAAATTATTGAACTGAAATAGATACTTAACTGCAATAAACCAAGCATTTAGTTAAGTTTTGAAGGGCAGAATATACACGTGTCCAGAGCATACATACACATTAACAATAATCATAAAGTGTTCAAGTTTACACTTTAAATGATGCTTTCATATGCAGGAGAAATATTATTTTTATTTTACAGATGAGGATTGGAGAAGCTGACTTGTGCATATCTATTTTTTTAAACTTTTATACCAGTGCTTTTGCTCTACTTTATACTTCATCTATTAATAAACTACAGAGTGCTCAGAATTAAGATAATGTATAATACTTGTTTAATGCCACTAAACCATTTACCTGAGTCTGAATAATTTAAATCAAAGCAACTGTGATGGTTAATTTTATGTGTCAACTTGCCAAGGCTCTGGTACCAGACACTTGGTCAAACATTCCAGTTGTTTCTATGAATGTGTCTTTTGGATGCAATTAAACATTTAAATTGGTCAAGCGAGTAAAGCAGATTACCCTCCATAACGTAGGTAGGCCTCATCCAGTCAGTTGAAGTACTTAATAGAAAAAGGACTGATCTCCCCCAACTAGAGAGAATTCTGCCAGCAGACTACCTTTGGACTCAAACTGCAAGTCTTCCTGGAGTCTCTGGCCTGCCAGCCTACTCCATTAGATTTGGATTCACCAACCTTCAACAATTGTGTGAGCCAATTCCTTAAAATAAATCCCCATTTATCATCTATCTATCTGTCTACCTACCTATCATCACATCCTGTTGATTCTGTTGCTGTAGAGAACATTGGCTAACAGAGCAATTTTTTGGAGAACTATTGTGACCAGGTAGAGTTGTCGTTGTAGAAAAGCTGAAGTTAATCTCATTCTCTTACTTTCTCTGGAAGATTGATGGTTAATTTAAAAAGCTGGCTTTTTAAAAAGAATGCCTGATCTTAGGCAGTTTTTAAAGTGGAAGTACAAGTATATAAAATATTTAAACACTCAATTACTAGAGAGTGAGTTTAAAATGCCAGACAATGGGTATTTCTCAGAGCAATTGTTCTGAGAACCAGTGTATGTATTTATATGTACTGGAGTGGAATTCTGGCTCTGGTTTATTAACTTTTTTGAACAGTTAAGCAAGTTACTAATTTTGTATATTGAGAATTATAGAGTTTTCCTAGAGATATGTTGTATCAATACATTTCTCTTTATAAATCTTGAGTTTCTCTAATGAAAGAAGCATCAATAATAATAAGTACCAAGTATAAGGATGATGACAATAATGGTAATAGTAATGCTTTAAACCTATGCAGCATTATTTTTCTGAGTAGTTCAAAGTACTTTCCCATGTCAGATCCAGTATTTTTGAGGGGGGATGATCAGGGTAGGTAGTAGTATCAAAATTCTACGGATGATGCAGCCAAGGTACTCTTGAAATCTATTATTTAGGGTCTTGCCCCTGAGGTTGCACAAGGCAGGTCTTGAAATCAGGATACCCAGTTCCCTAGCCAAGTACTCTCCCTTTTTAAAAATTTGCTTGCTTCATATATTTTCTGGGCTGGGAATTTAGTATCCCTGATTCTCTTCCAGACTTAGGCAGTAAACCAGAGTTGTACTTTCTCTGTGTTTACATACCTGTATTTCTAGTAATTTTTTGCCACAGATTGTTATGTAACCCTGAAGGACAATTCAGTGATGGAGTGAGAATTTCAAAGATTTATAAATACTGTTGAGAATTCCAGAACACGGACCTGGTAACTCTAGTACTCATTATGGCTACTAATTGTAGAACAAAAATATTAGTGGAAATGGGAAAGATATGAGAAAGTGAAAAATGGGAAAGTTTTATGATGTCAGGTGAAGGAGTTGGCAGTTGTTATAGCTTGACTAGTTGTGTGCTTTTTTTGAATTTTAAATTTTGGCAGTGTAATTGAAATTGAAATATAGAAGAGTGTTTATTTATTTATTTTGTTATTATTAATCTACAATTACATGAAGAACATTATGTTTACTAGGCTCCCCCCTTCACCAAGTCCCCCCTACACCCCATTACAGTCACTGTCCATCAGCATAGTAAGATGCTGAGAATCACTACTTGTCTTCTCTGTGTTGCACATCCCTCCCTGTGCCCCACCCCCACATTATACATGCTAATCCTAATGCCCCCTTTCTTCTTTCCCCCCCTTATCCCTCCCTCCCCTCCCATTCTCCCCAGTCCCTTTCCCTTTAGTAACTGTTAGTCCATTCTTGGGTTCTGTGATTCTGCTGCTGTTTTGTTCCTTCAGTTTTTCTTTGTTCTTATACTCCACATATGAGTGAAATCATCTGATACTTGTCTTTCTCCGCCTGGCTTATTTCACTGAACATAATACCCTCTAGCTCCATCCATGTTGTTGCAAATGGTAGGATTTGTTTGAAGAGTGTTTATTTTTACCCATCAAATTATAAATTCATTAAATGTAAATGTTCTGGCACACATAAAAATTGCCCAACCTATAGTAGCCATTCTTTAATATTTTGGTAGGATGATTTTGGTGCTCCTAAAGATTGTTGAAATATTAATACCTTACAAAAATAACTTACATGTCACTGGTTGAATAAATCTGCTTCATAGAGAGCCAACTCCAAAATGGAAGAAATCTGAAGATAGCATGGCAGACCTATACAGAACAAAGTGAATTTTGGTTGCTATTGCACCTAATACTTACCTTTCCTTGGCTATAAATACATTGTTCTCTGGTTGACAGTTACATTTTACTGTGGCTGGTTAGATAAAAGGTGGAGAGTGAGAGCGTTTGTGAACCACAGAGGAACTCAAAACAGGTAACAGAGATACAATGGTGAACCAATGCTGACCCAGTTACCCAGTGCTGACTCAGAGACTTCTTTAATCTTTGTCCCAGAGCACTGCATATCTCCATTATCACATCCCTACTACTGAGCTCAGAGCCTGTCCATGACTCCTTCCCTCCCTTAAAAGAGAGAGTGTACCTACCAGAATATACAAATCATCAAAATGTCTTTGTTTGGGATGTAGAATGATAAGCCAGAACAAAGAGTTGTCCTTTATTTTTAGTTAATTCACTGTATTCTTTATTAAGTCCTTTCTTCCTCTCAAACATCATTTATAGTAGAACTTCATATTATTTTAGATGGGGTTCTTATTCTCTTCTGGATAGAACATTTTAAAAGTTTGTTTCATTTATGCATACTTTCACTATGATTGCAAACCAGAAATAAAATCCAGCTGGATCTGGGAAACAACTGGTGAGAAAAAGACTTAAATAAGTACATACATTCAATGATAAATTCAAATTCACTCCTACCTTTCTGATTACAGCTCACCTTTCTTTTCCTTCTTTTTTTTTTAAAGCAAAGAGTAGTTTAATGAAGCAAAGTACACACTCAAGGAGGGAATACGGGCATGCTCCAGAGATGAGCAGCCTACAGCTCACCTTTCCACATCTCACCAGAGTTAAAGGGAAAACATATATAAACTGACAAACCACTAAATCAAAGCCAGAGTGGTAAAAAATGGACCAGCATCTTTTCAAGGTCCGAAGTTATGATTTCTGAGAACTTGAAACTGACAATTTAGTTCCAAGCTGCAAAATACTGTTTATTTTTAATTATAGGAAAATAGGAAAAGGTAAAATTTTGACAATCCTTGGTAAATTAAAGAGACAAGAAGGGCCATGATCTATTACTACAAAATGCACCTCTGACCTCTCAAAGCAAACAGAATATAAGGTAATATTATAAATCAAAGGGTAAACATGTTTTCTTGCATTCAAGAATCAATGGAGATGACCATGAAAGGCTAGTTAAATAAACAGCTACTCCTTTGCCATCATTACCATTTACAGACCAACTGCAGCTTGTTGAGAAACAAATGCACCATTATTTTCTGCTTCATTTCTTATGTTCTGCCTAGCACAATGTCTGGCACATTGTGGTCACTCAATAAACATTTGCTAAATTGTTAGTGTAGTAGAAGTAAGATGGGTCTCTTTCCAATAAGGTCATGAGTCAACTCATAATAATAATAAATAACAAACACTAAATGCTTACTATGTTGCAAAGTATGTTCTAAACATTTTACATGTGAGGTGTTTGATACTATTCTCTCTTTCACAGACAAGGATGCTGAGACACAGAGAAATGAGTATGTGACAGAGCTGGAAATTGTAACTAGGCAGTATAGGTCCTAGAACCCAAAAAGCCATACCACCACTTATACTACCTCAGATCAATCAGAGAGCCATAGGGGAACTCCATGCGAAATCAGGGCTGGATATCAGCCTGACCCAAGATCCAAGAACATGAAGTATGCCACTAGACCCGGGAATTTCTATAGATATCCAGGAATTGGCTGAAAGTAAGTCCTGGAAATCAGGAAGGGTCTCTTGAAGGCTTTACTTTCTATATTTGAATTTTCCTTTTTGTAGTTTCTTTGTTGAACTTCCTATGGAAACCATGTTTTAATTAAATTCATTTTGGAAAAAAAAACCCTGTTAGCTTACAGAGTGGGGCAAACACATTCACTCATATCCACAGCTTGGTTAGTGGATAATGGAACAGGGGATTTCAGAAGCTCTTGAATCTATTGTAGTGGTAGCATGCTTGAATTCAGGGAGTTTTAAAGCTTCCCCTTAACCCTACCCCTCAAATTCTGTTCCTAAAAAGCTTTGTTACTTTTGATCAGAGGAACAATATAAATACTAATGAATAATAATGAACATGTTTTTTTATAAAAAACAATCTCAAACCAATCCTTTATGACAGAAAGACTAGAGGGAGAAGTGATATATTAAATTTAGCTTGACATGAATGGAATTTTTATTTTATGTGGCATAACAACCTATTGGGGAAGAAATGGTCCCCATTGACTTAAGAGGCCTGCTATCACTGTTGGTCCAATTGCCCCATGTAGATGCACAGAAAAACTACTGATAGGTACCAGGTGAAGAGTAAAGGCACCAGTCTATAAAAAAAAGCCTGTTATCCCATTCACGTGCAGTTTTTCCCAGGGCTTACACATCTAAGACCTCAAGGAAGGAAGGATACAAAGGAAGTGATGGAACCTAGGAGTCGCTCTAGGTAAGTAGTACCCTCAAGCATGCTGTGGGACAGATGTATCTCATGAGACTGGGCACCATCAACCTGTGTTAGATCAGAAGGCTCTATTTTCTATATTTGAATTTCCCTTTTTGTAGTTTCTTTGTTGAACTTATGGAATCCATTATGTTTTAATTAAATGTATTTTGGGAAAAAAAACCCTGAAATGCACTAAACTAACAGCAAGGGAAATTAGCTACTATATGCCATTGTGCAAAGGTCTAGAAATACAGTAATAAGGAAGGCAGAAATGGTCTCTGCCTTCATGTAGCTAAAGATCTTTTGGGAAAGAAAGACAATGAAAAAGAAATTCAAACGTGATGTGCTATGAAAAAGGAAGTACAAGTTACGATGTACTAGTCGAGAAAGCAATTAGACATAAACAGAAGAGAAATTCTCAGTAGAAAGAAATTAAAAGCCAAGATAAAAATCAGGAATGCTCAGGAGTGGGTGGGAATAGATGGAGATCCATGAAGCCCAGGAGGCTTTGCTTGAGTTCAAGTGGGTTGAATATTTCAATTAGGTAAGGACTCTATTCTTTTTCTTTCTGGGCCTTTGTCCAGAGAGTGCAAGCATTCTGAAAGATTTGTTTGAACCCAAGCTCTTTTATTATTCTTTTTATGTATTAGTTAAAACTGTTATATACAACAGGGCTACAGAATGTGGGAGATGGGGCTATTGTCCAGAAGAGCTCACAGCCCATTTGGAGAAACAACATACAAACACAGAAAAAGGGCTGTTAGGAGCCCAAAATGAATAAAGCCTTAAGGAAGAAGTTGCTATGGGTAGAAATGAAGAGGGATGGCGTTATGATGGAGAGGTCCTATTTTAGAACTTAATGGTGAGTTGGACACTCCAAGACAGGGATTAGTGAACAGGCCTATCCACCTGGATTAGAGCCCAGTACCTATCCCCTGTAACACTGTTGACATTTTGGGCCAGGTAAGTCTTATAAGAGGCCACCCTGTGCATTGTAGGGTGTTTAGCATCCCTGGTCTCTACTCACCACATCTAGCAACATTCCCCTCAGCTGTGACAATTACAAGTGTCCCCTGGGGGGCAAAAATCATCCTCCAGTTGAGAAGCGCTGCATCAGACCCTGCCACCATGTTGACCCTGGCTGATGGCAGAGGAAGGTTCATCAATACAGGGGAGATTCAGTGCCAAAGATGAGTTGACTTAATTTCTGATGAGATAAATAATTGGCATGAAGATTATACATTCTGGTATCTAGAAGGGGTTCTAAGACTCCAGAACGTTGTGCAAAAACTTCCCTTTCACTATGAGACATATGGGGTAAATTGTCCTTGAGACCAAACGTTCAATGATCAGGACTAGATAGCTATTTCTGGGCCAACTGAACAAGAAAGGTAATTCCATACTAAGTCTTACTCAAAGGGAAGATAATCTGCTCAAACAAGTCTCCATCAGGAATCTAAAGTATAATTATGTCAACACATAGGAGATGAGCAGATTGAGCCATGAAGAGCTGGGGCAGGTAGAAACAGATATGAATCTTCACTTCCTTTAGCTTTGAGCTTATTCACAGGTATTAGGAAGCTAGACTACAGATAACTCTTCCAACTCCAAAGTTATATGTATGAGATAAGGGAAGACAGTTTGCTAACATCATATACTACTTATTAAGTGTCTACTATGTCCCAGGTACTTTATAAACATCTTATTTAATCCTTACAACAACTCTGTTAAGTATTATTTTTATAGTATAGCTAAGGTTAGAGGGGTTAATCACTTACCCAAGTTTTTATAGCTAGTAAGTAGCCAAAATTCAAACCCAAATTTGTCTGACCCCCCAAATCTTGATCTTTCCAATTAACATGCTTTCTCCTAAGGTGTGATAAGAGAGGAAATGATGTGAAGGTAATTTCAATTTCAGTAAGAGGTGGGGATAGAGGAAATGAGTAGGGTCTGGCTGAAAAAGGAATTGTGTAAGGATAAATCTTTACTCATACATACAAAATTTCTTAGCAAATATTTAATAAATATTTATAAAATAGTATTGTGCTTAACTATGGGATTATGTTTGAGGGAGGCACTGATGAATGTTGAGTATCCTAAATATGAATTAAACTATCCTTGTTCTTTAAGAACTCAATCTAATATAGCAGATACAACTAACACTTCTACAGTATAATATGAACAAAATGCTATTGGAGTTGTGGGTTGATCACTTTCTAATCTGAAAATGCTGGAAAGCTACTAAGTAACATTCCCCAGACTCCTTGTCAGCTAGGATTCACATGTGATTTGGTTGATGAATCTTGTGAGAAATCAATCAGAACTGAGCCATAGGAGGATAGAGGAGAGCTACATGGAATCTAATTTGCTTGTGTACATTTGGCAGAGGTGATGTGTGTGATTCTGCAAACCAGGAGTTTTCTATAACAACAGCAGTGGCAAAGTTAGTGAGGTTCTGTGGTAAAGCAACAGTAGTGGGAACATTTCTAATCATGGTAAGAGTGAATGTGAGGGCTGGAGATTGTTTCAAGGAGTTGGACCTACAACTTTCTCTTCCTGTCCTTTCAACAATTTCATGAGCTCTCAATTTCTTGTTTTAAATCTCTGCCTAAACTAGAGTGGATTCTGTATTATGCAATGAACATCGATTGATACAGTAATAAGTTGTAAACAATTGACTCTCTGGAAAATGGGAAAGTGGGATGAGTTATTTGACTTGGATATATCTGGAGGCAGTGAAGATCTGGTTACTATTAGTGTAGACTGGTAGCCCATGATACACAGAGGAGAAACAGTTATTTAAATGATTACCTATGGACTGCTAAACCAGTAAAATGTAAGCCAGAGACCATCTCTGTCATCACCTTCAGAGAGTCTCCCTGGGAATAAAGGGAACCAAGAAAGGCAGAGCCAAGAGATGACAAGGGATGGATTCTTACTGACATGATTTGAGTCCCTGGGTCCAGGTATATCCATAGACTTTATAGTTACATGAGAAAATAGATTTCATTTTTTATTTAAAAATCTATCATCATCTGGGGTCATCTTCGATGAAGTACCTATTAAAGGCAAGGCTCTGGTGGACCAACTAACTTCTGAGTTAGAGCATTATGGAAGGGACATGGAATACAAGGGCAGGGATTATGCTGGTTATTTCTAACTGTGTTGAAACTCCCAAAGAAAATTATAGGCTCCAGATTCAAAATTTCTAGCTCAAGGCATGTTTTGAAAATCAGGGTCTTTCTATGATTGCCCTAAAAACATCCCTTATCTCTTATAGTCACATCTAACACACCAATATTAGGAGCAGAATCTTCTTCATAAAATGCTGAATTATGACAGAGGTAGAATTAATAGCCTCACTGGATCTCTGATGTGGAAGTTAGGGTGCTGACTGTAAAAGAGTGGTATTCCAAAAAAAAATGGTATCCTGTGCTGCCAAATTCCTGAGTGTACCTTGCCTGCAAAAGCAGCTTCCATCTTCCCCTGGTCTTACCTGTCTTGAAAACGCTATAGAGATCTTATTGTAACTAATCTCTAAGAAGGCTCCAGTGATTCACACCTTTAGTATTAAATGCCCTGTGTGGTTTCCCCCTACAATGAATGGGGCTGATCTATGTAACATATAGGATATTGAAGAAATGATGGTGTGTGATTTCTGAGGCTAGGTCATAAAAGACAATTTCCACTTTGTTCTTTCTTAGATATGGGGAAAGCCATATGCCATGTTGTGAGGACACTTCAGAAGCACTATTGAGAAGTACACATGGTAAAGTACTGAGGCCTCCTGTCAACAACCAGCACTAACTTGCCAGGTATGTGAGTGAGCCATCTTGGAAGCATATCCTCCAGTCTCAGTCAAGCCTTCAGGTAACTGTAGCCTAAACTGACATCTTGTCTCAACCTCATGAGAGAAATTAAGCCAGACCACCCAGGTATATGCCATTTCCAGATTCCTGACCTAAAAACAGAAATTATATGAAATGCTTATCATTTTCAGTTGCTAAATTTTAGTTAATTTGCCACATACTAATAGATAATATTACCTTATTTTGCACAGGGATATCAATTTTCCTCCCTTTATATCCTATCTCCTCTCACTAACTTCAAATCTATAAGTTGAGTCAGGCCCTAGCATGCCCTAGGGTACTGATTACTAAGTAAATCTGGGAAGAGAAGGATTACATGCCAGAAGAATAGTAAGATTTTGCTAAACTGCATAAACAAATATCTGGAGAAAATGTGTAGGAATAGATCCTGAGGGTGCAAGGCCAAGGAAAGCTGAATTTATTCGTAAGAGAACACCAGGTACTTTGGAACCAGTGTACTAGTTCAAGTATCTGGATTGATCCAGTTATGTTCAGTTGGTTAACTGAACATGACTCAACTGGTGAGTGAAACGAAATAAAGTTTGGCTGCCATAAAAAGAACCAACAGTATACCTTCTCTTCACCTGACAGCATGCACAAATAGAACTATGCAGACAGCACAAGCATCCCTAAATGTTATATTTTATCCTCTGAAGATTAAAGGTTGTATGTGTTGCTACTGAAATGGGCTTTCTAATTTGAAGGGTAGTGAGGGATCCTGAGGTGGCAGAGAAAAGGTGGCAAAACATAACTGCCACAGACACAACAGGCCAATTACCAATATAACGTAGTATCAGAGTGGTAATTGGAAGTTTGGATCTACAGAGATCAGATCTTTGGTAGCAGTTAATTGATCATAGGGTTTCCAGTACTAAAATAGATGGGTAGCTCCCTAAGGACTTAAATATTTGTGTAAATGAACAAACTCTGGGCTGGGAAAACAGAAGCCTGACTAAATACCACTAAGAGTAACATAATAGCCCTCACCCATTCCTAGTCCTGGGAGGTGTACAGACTCTGAAGCCCTTAATATAGAGTATGCTATGTACCTTTGAGAAAGGACCTTGTGATTAACATCAAAAGAATGATGTGTAAATCTTTCTCTCAGGCTTTTCCCAAAGGAACATATAGCTATATGGTTGAGTAAAACTGTGCAAGGGGTGGAGGGAGGGGACCATCTTGATCTTTAAGGGATTATTGGACAATGGTGCTAATCCCTGGTGACCTAGAATACTATGCACACAAGACCCACTGGTCTTACTGTAAATCTCCAGCATCCAGTAGCAGCCAGCCTTTAGAACTCTTGAACAGGCTTTTGAAAACCGAGTTCCAGTGCCAACAGGGAGGGAACACTTCGTAAAGTTAGGGTGTTGTCCTTAGCAGGGATTAGCAAATTATAGTCTGATGGCCAGACCTGGCACACATCCTGTTTTTGTACAGCTTTTAAGAATAGCTTTTACACTTTCTAAGACTTGTAAACAAAAAGAGTATGTGACAGATACCGTATGTTGCCCTTAAACCCTGGAATATTTGCTATCTTGCCTTGTACAGGAAAGTGTTTGCCAACTCCTGTCCTAGCAACAAACATAGATGCTGTTTCTTCCTTATCTACAATACATGAGCTGGGGAACCCAGAAGTGAGATAGACACCTCCTACTCTTATACCTGTTGATCCACTCATAAAATGTTTTGCTTTCTATTCCCTCAACTTTGAGCTTTGCCAGTTTAAAAGATATTTAGTATCCCAAGGAAGAATGCACTCCTCAGAAAACCCAACAATGTTTCTACTTAACTGGGAGTTTATATGACTAGTTGGATTACTTTGTCTTCATGACATTGGAACAATAGGGAAAGAAAAAGGTTACAGTGTAGGCTGGGTATATTATCCTTGATATCAAGAAGAAATCTGATTGCTGCTACACAATGGGAGCAAGGATGAGAATGTCTTGAACCCAGGGGATGCTTTGGTTCACCTCCTAGTATTGTATGTACAGTGGTAGATGTTAATAGGAGACTATAGCAATCCACTTCAAGCAGAAGCACTAAGGAATGATAATCACATCATGTGAAAACCTTAACTAGCTGTGGATGCTGGCAAAATGAATATGATATAGATGATGACGGAAGGATGTTATAGAGCCTCAAGACCAGTTGTAGAAATGATAATGTACTAGCTACCTATCTCCATTGTTCTGTTTTATATATATATTTATATATGTTGGTCATGCCCGTTGACTTGATTTCCCTCCTACTTTATATAAGGCATATTTATAGTTAATGATTTGTACTAACATTAATTTATTAGTTTTTGTAATTATACTATGGTTATATAAAATGTTAATTATAGGATGCTAGCTGAAGGGCATTATACTATGTAACTTTTCTGTAAGCCTAAATTAAATAAAAAGCTAAAAAAAAGCACATTATCATGAAAACATACAAAGTTCATAATTTAGAAATACATGATAGTGATGAAATTTTAGATGCAACCTGGTAATAAAAAATAAGATACACTTAATATAATGTCTGATCCTTTTAAAAAGATACAAATGATATTAAATATTTCTTCTAAATTATACTACTGGTATCAGGAACTTTTCTTCTAGTATTTCTTTAATTATTGCTGCCTTAATAGTCTTTCTTATCTCTTCCTTAGAACTGAGATACTGGAATCTCTGAATTTATCCTAACATGTTTCTTAACTTCCCCAGTATCTTTGTTCTTTCAGAATAATTCTTTAGCTTGTTCTTCCAGTTTTGCTAACTTGTTCTTCATCAAAGTCCATTTGCTGTTTAGATCATCTTCTAATTTAAAAATTTTTTAACAATATAGTTCTTTTTAAAACTTAGATGCAATATTCTCTCATATTCCTCTGGGGATATTCTATATAAAAAGTGAATTGGAAAAATACATGTAAGGTGCTTAGAATGTCTGACACTATACCCAATATGCACTAAATAATTATATTTAATATAACTTCCAAGATCCTTCTAATAACTGTTTGCTTGGGTGTTCTTTTATTTGTTGATTGGTGGCACCGTTTTATGGTATTGGTCTTCCTTGGGTATTTGGTGGTTCTTCATTTTGTTCTCATCTTGTTCCTTGTTCCTGTACATGATGCTATTCCTGTTTATCATAGTTTGCTCTTGTGATTGTGAGGCAGGGATAAAATGTAATCTCACAGGGCATGCCAGTGGCTTGATGCTTTGGGTGTGAAACAAGGCTTCCTTTTGTAGACCTAGCCTCCTGGAGTACTGCTTGGCTTATCTGCCCTAAGTTTCCAGAAGTTACTGTGTCAGCCTATGTGCAAATGCCATTCTGGGTTACCATTAGCTTTGAAGAATGGAGGGAGAAGCCGACCCAACCAGAGGTTTCAAATTCTATTCTCCCAGAGTTACCCCTTTGGGTTGTTCTAGGACACTGTGTCCTTCCCCCAAAACCCTTCCCACCAACTCCTTGTATCCATTGCTTCTAAGCTTAAAGTCTGATTCTTGCTTGGCCAATCTGATCCCATCTGCTCTCTGATTTTCAGAGAGTTCTCAAAATTCCAAATTCCTAGCCCATACTGGCAATATTGGGCTCCAATAATCTCCAGTTATCTTGGGTCATGCTTCACCCCCTGCCCCAACCCCAACTCTGTGCCTTGGTCACCTGGCAAACTCAGACTTTTGCTTCAAGACTTAAGGCTTTTTTTCCCTTTTCTTTGATTAATATTTTACCCATATTTATTTTCAGAATGTACACAGCTCCTTTTATACACCTTTATTGTTATTTACAAATATCTCTGTCCTCCCCCACTAAAATGTGAATAAATTAACAAAGATAAGCTTTCCAAAGGTCTAGTTCACCAGAATATTTTCCTCAGATGGTCTTGCTGAGAGGTAACCTATTGTATGTTTTCTAAAAAATGAAAATTCTGATATCATTAAAACTTGGAATTTATACCATGGACCAAGAATGAAAAAGGTTTAACTTGCCTTATCTATGAAGAAAATGATTAGGATAAGCAATCCTAGGAAAAACAATTAGGATGGAGATGGCTAATTCTTCTCTAGAGAAGAATCAAATTTTTAACACTTGAGAAAGATTCATCTTAGACAAGTTTATGCTAACCCTACATTATTCCTATGTATTCATTGGGAGAAGTGTAATAGATGTTAATATCTGACTACTTTGTAGTCAGCAGATGTGATTTGGAATCTCAGGTTGCTATTTATTAGTCTTGTGAAACTGGATAAGCAACTTAAATAATCTGAGGCTTCTGGAGGCAACCTTCTAAAATGGCTCACAGTGATCTCTGCCTCCTGGTATTCCTGCCTTTGTGTAGTACTCTCTCTTCTCTTGCATGTGGATCTAGGAACTTTCTTTTTTTTAATAATCAACATAAATTTATTTCTCACATTCTTCTGGAGGCTGGGAAGTTCATGATCAAGGTGCCAGAAGATTTGGTGTCTGGTGAGAGCCTGCACTCTGGTTCACTTAGTGATTCACTTTTAATAAACAGAATACAAGAAAAGTGATGGGATAACATTTCTACAATTAGGTTGTAAAATTTTGTGACTTGTCTTACTGGTTGGCATTCTCTCACTTGCTCAACTTGAAGTTGGCATGTTGTAAATAGTTCTTTATAAAGAGGTCCACATGTCAAAGAGCTGAGGGCAGCTTCCCAATCAGTCCAACAGCCAGTGAGTAACTGAATCCTGCCAACAGGAGTGAGCTTAGAAGTGGATTTTCCCCAGTGGAGCCTTGAAATGACTGCAGCTCTGGCCAATACTTTAAAGGCAGCCTGTGGGAGACTATGAAGCTAAACTTCACATAGATTCCGGACATACAGAGACTGTGAGGTAATAAATGTTTTAAGACATTACATTTTAAACCATTAAGTTAATTTGCTATGCAATAGACAGCTGATGCAGAGCCTTAGTTTCATCTCTAAAATGAGGTTGACAGCCTACATCAGTTATGATAAATTACATAATGTATATAAAGCATCTGGTATCCAATATATTTAAAAAAGGACAACTATTATAAACTAAAATCCACCAAGGATCTCTACCAAGTAATGTTTTGTTATGACATTGTTGGTATTAAAATAATGATTTTTAATGAAGCTATAGCCTTTTACAGTGATTTTACACACACATCTTATTTGATTCTGAGATGAGGGCTGTGAGTAAAACTGTGGTATAATAAGAAATAACTATAGTTTTAGTCACAAGTTTCTGGCAGTTCCTAAACCTCTTTGAATCTCCTGAACAACAGGAGTCCCTTTTGAGCACACCTGAGTTTATGCTAATGAGGTGACTTAAGGTGGGCTCCCTAGATAGCCTCAAGATGGGGCTGGTCACCAAAAAACTAAGTGATTAGAAGGTTGGAAATTTCAGTCCCGCCCACCAATCTCTGGGTAGAGGGAAGTGGGGGAGGGCTACAGATTAAACTCCACAAACTCTTGAGCAAGAGTTGATGAGCTTCTGGATTGAACACTTGGAGTTGTAGAGAGAACAGGCCTGCCTAGAGAGCATGGAAGCTCCATACCCTTTCCTACATACCTTGCCCTATGTATCTTTGCCATCTGTCTGTTTCTGAGTTACATGATAAACTGGTAAATATGTTTCTCTGTGTTCTATGAACTGCTCTAGCAAATTAATCAAACCTGAGGGGGTCATGGGAACCTCCTCTTTAGCTGGTCGCTAAGGTGACAACTTGGACTTAATACTGGTGTGTGAAGGGAGGTGGGATGGGGGGGCAATCTTGTAGGACTGAGCCCTTAACCTGTGGGATCTGATGATATGTCCCAGTAGTGTCAGAACTGAATTAAACTGGGACACCTGGTCAGTATCTGCTGATAACTGGAGAATTGCTTGGTGATGTTGAAAAAAAAAATACTGGAAAAATGGAATAAAATATTATTCCTTTTAGAAATGCAGAAACTGAGGGTCAGAGAACTTAAATGATATGTCCAAGGTTCCACAACTAGCAATTGTCAGAGCTGAGATTCAACCCTAGTCTTTTCCTATCATTAACATGTTGACTTTCAATACTTAATGAACAACTATTAGATGTCAGGCAATATTGTAGGCCCTAAGAATAGAGGCAGTCAAGAAAAGTCAAAGTCTCTGCTCTTAAGGAACTTATATTCCCACTTGTACTATGCGATTAGAAATAAGAATTGCAACTTTTCATTCATTAAATCTTATGTTTTTCTGGATTGGTGTTTTTAGTATTTTATGACTTGGAAATGCAATGTTTACTTTATCATAAACTTTGTCCTGATTTGAGTAGATCTAATTAGCAGTGATGTAATAATGCAAAGCAGAGGCATAGTTGTGCATTTCAGTATGTGACTGGCTAAATACTGGATAAAAGCTCCATACATACATCAAACCATTCTTCATTGATTTTCATAACAGGGTTTGTGTCTTGAACTTCAGATCTTTGTTTCATAAGCTCTGTTAATTTCTCATGCTTTGGCGGAGTTTAGTTGATGAGTCTGCTTTCTTGAGTACAAAAGTAAGCAGAACAGGTACAGTTATTGGTGTGGCACAATTTAAGGAGCACTGGACTTAACTTGATGCTTGCAGGAACAATGTGAGAGCCTCCTGACTGGTAGTCAGTTGTGAAATTATTAACACTCAGAACAAGCCCATAACAAACTAGAGCTCTCTGTATTGTATCTGACTGGACACTGAAGCCTTGAGAGTTGCTTGTTTTCTAGAAAACAAATCTTTTTTCTCAGAAACTTGTACTTGTTCTAGAAACAAAAAATTTTGTTTCTAAAGCCTTCCTGAAAAGTGATGTTGGCTTAGTTTCTGATGACAGTTGCCTGGTTGATTTATGCTGCTTAATATTTGATAGATCATATGTGTATTTAAAAGCTGGGACTGGTACTTGAAAAACAAATTGCTGTTAAGGTAGGTGTATTCTAAAATGATCTGCACTGCTGCCTCTTGAAATAGGTGCTTGGTTGAGAAAAACATGGCAAAGGAATGTCGCTGAGTGAATCTGGGCGTCTCCAGAAGCATTTGAGGTTTTGATAACATGACTTTCTACTTCTTATAGTGTAAGAGATGATGTTGCACCTTTTCATTTATAGTAGTAAAAATAAAGGCCCTTCTCTTTTGCATTTTAAAGGCCTTTCTCTAAACCCAAAGTACTTAATGTTAAGCAGTTCTTCCACAGCTGCAACATGATTATACAATCTACTGCAGAATTAATTGCCTAACACCTTTGAAATGCTTTGGAAATTGAAATCCAAAGTGATTTTTAAAATATTGCTTCAGTTGCATGGAGAAAAACTTTGGAATAAAATCTTGTTCTGTTTTTCTAAGCCAATCTTGTGCTATACCATTCAGACCAGATTTTATAGTTCCCCTTCACATATTCTGGGCAGAGAGGTGGGGGGCTATGACTTTTATGAAATCTTGAAATCATCTAGTGGAGTTTAAAAATTAAGTTAAAAGATAATTCCAACATTGAAATTCCTACGTGTGAGTTTTGCTTCTCTACCCACTAAGAATTCTGACATCCTCTTCCCTGAGGGGTAGGAAGGGTGAGGAAGAGTTAAGGCAGCAAAAAGGACATGGCAGTAGCTGCCAACCTGAAGTTACTAGAGGTCTGAAGACTCAACATTCATCCCTTCACTCAATGAAAACATAGTGAAATCCAAATCTGGGCATTTTTATACATCATGGGCCTTTGATTAATGTACTTCATTTCCTATGGCAAAAGATAATCATTTCTCATGTTCCCGAATTTAGATAGTTGTCAAATTTGTGCCACAAAACAGCGCCACAAGGAGTCTACCGTGATACTATATGGGATGGAGAGGTCCAACATATATTCCCTGCTCTTAAGAATGGAGATGGAGCATCTTTCAGTTAATATGTATGTTTTCCAAAGGGGTCCCTAAAGTTCTGGGTCTCCTCAGAAGTATATGAAAGTCCCAGTATCATCCAAACTTTGAGCTCATCAAAAGAAAGGGTCCTATGCAGGTGGACCCATTATTGCCTGTACTAATGGGTCTAAAATACCCATTATAATAGCTTTTCCTTCAATGCCCTCACAACATGTTACACATAACCCCTTGAAGGTACAAACCTCTCCTCCCCCAACAATCCCATTTGAGAACCACAATAGCTTCCCATTGTACTTGAAATAAAATCCGAACTCCTTATACTGGCTTCTGATACCCTAAGTCATCTGGTTCCTTCCTACCTTTGACAACTTGTACCATGTTCAAGGTGCTTTTTATTCCAGAAATTAATCTTTCCATTCCTCAAACACACCAAGCTCTTTCTGTATCAGAGTGTTTGCACTTGCCTGCTCTCCATCTGGAATATTTTTTCCCTTATCTTGATTTGACAGGCTCCTTATCACTCAGGCTTCAGCTCAAGTGCCACTTTGTTGACTCAGTTAACACACTCCATTACTCTGACATTAACCTATTAGATTTTCTTCACAGCAGTTTAAAGTTTGTCTTTCCCACTAGAATGTAAATTCTTTGAGAGTAAATGATACCTTTACTCCCTTTAGTTTCTTAGCATTGCTGTGGATTTAGTCTAAGTTGGATTTAAGAAAATATATATCTATGGAATTCTGGGAAGGTAGAATAAAATGTAGGTAGTTAGGTCAGCACCTTAACCCTTAAGTCCCAGCTTCTTTGGGGAACGTTTTATTTTGCTCGTATTTGTCAAAAAGCCGTGCTAACTGCAATGTGACAGATTTTGCCTTCTCAACACATAATTGTTCTGAGAGTAAGTTAAAACAGTCCCGTGGGAACTTTAGAATTTTGACAGCAATTTTTAAGATAGAGGACTACTCAAACTATTTCAGGCTGATTATTTCCCCTACAAAACACATGACTTATTAAACTTTTTTTATTCCATCATATTTATCAGGGTTTGAACAAATTATAAGAAAAATGAGGACATTTGTTTTCAAGGTTAACTTCTAATTTGAATTATACACCCTAATTATCATTAGCCTAGCCTAAGCTAATAAGTAAAATCCATTTATTATCAAACTGTTCACTAACAGAAATAAATGGCATTTGATGATTCCTAATGATGTCAATATATCTGGTGATTTAGCTTCTGGTCTATAAAGTATTAGCAGTGGCAAAGTTTTGAATGTTAACAGTATGGTAGATGGGTGAATAAACAGAGATCAGACTAAGTTTGGAATGGCACTCATTTCATCATTGAAAGTTAAGTTTACCAATAAATTCTAGTTTTTATATTGCTTTCCTTTTAGACCACTATATTATTTAAGATGATTTTGCCTATGGTAATAGAAACCCCCAATGTAAACTGTCTTAAACAATGAACAGTATTTATTGGCTTAGGTAACAAAAAAAATTAAAGACAGGATAGTGATGAACTGATTCAGTCAGAGCTTTATTTTCTCACTCATTTTTTGGTTTTCTGCCCTCTCCTGTTGACTTTATCTCCATGCTAGTAGCTTGAGAGATTCAGCAATTCCAGCCTCCCAAGTACACAGGACATTTCTCTCTTAAGAGCAAAGAAATGTCTTTCTCAAAGCATCTATAATACTGCTTGTTTTCACTAGCTTGTATTGAGTCACGTATTATTCTGGCCCAATTGTGGCCACAGTAATACTATACCTTAATAGGCTTAGATCTAGGTTCCTGAACAATTTTTGTAAGGGCAATGGCAAATGAATGTTGAGGCTTTGATAATAAAGGTGAAAGAATGGAAGGGAAAGAAGTAGATAGCTAACCAGTTTTTCAAATGGTGGATGGGTCATGAAATTAATCTTTGTGTCCTAATCATCATTTTAAAAATTAAATAGATTGGAGATTGCATTGCACATATGAAGGGTTAGTACTGTTTTATGAAACTTTAGTACTCACACATATACACACCTGGATTATAATGTAAGATGTTTCTTCTTGTGAATTGGAGTAAAACAACTTTGAAACTACTATCTTAAACAAAAGTTTCAATCCCAAAACTGGAGTGGGGTGGGGTCAGTTTTTGCTTAAGTACATGGATTATGTAGGGGAACAATGGATACCTGAAAGAATGTTGGTACAATTTGGGAGAGGAAAAAAACAGATGCTGGGATGTAGTCAGCAATTTCCACTGCAGCCTGCCCACCACTTTAGTTATGATTTAATCTGTAGTGGACGTCAATAGGGTCATTAACCAAACATATTTTAGTCTTTCTAATGTTTTCTAAATTTCAAAGTACATCTCCTTCCAAAAAAGGACTTCATACCTTCCATCCAATAAGCATCCATGATGGGTAGTTTATTAACATTATCATTTTGTTGGTGGAAAGTATTATGATAAAAGACTTCATTGGAAATGCTTGGCTGCTAGGAAAAATACATGTATTTAAAAAATCTGAGCATACCTTATCATCTCCCTAATCTTTTAGGTTTTAGTTTTTATCTTATTTGACGAGGACTTTATAGCTCATTTTAGTTTAACTAAGTGAAGAAACTAAGGCCAAGGGAGGATGAACTTAGATGTCTAACACAATTAGTTACAGAACCCAAGTCTCCTGACACTTCAGTTTTTTTCCATTGTGCTAATTAACAGTGGTTATACCTACTTTAAAAAACAAAAGTAATAAACATGCTTAAGTTCCACAGGCAACCAGATTTACATAGCTGATCAATTCTTTCAAGAGGGTAGGTGAATTATATTTTGGGGAATAAAACTGCCTAAGATAACAGAGGAGCTTATTAAAGAAATGCTGCTATTCAATACAAGAAAAATCAACTATAATTCAGTAAAAAAATAAATGCAGCTTTTGACGTCTTTAAAAGGCAAAGAATAGCTACCACCTAATCTGTTTAAATGAAGCTTGGGATTTTAAAGCTAATTCTTATGTTACAGTATGAATTGTATTTCCCCTTAATACTCTACCTTTTAAACTAGAGAATTAATCACTTTTTTAAATTAAGGTATCATCATTGATCACTTTTTGTATGATTAGAAATTTGCAGTCCTATGAATGATCCTAAAGAAGTGTAGTTACAGAAGATTACAATTTATATATTTATGTATGTGTGGTATTGTAAGATTGATAGAGGAACAATCCTCATTTAAGAAATCAAGGCAATTCCTATTTGAAATACAGGGATTAAAGGTGGGAAAGTTCTTTGGGGCTGGACATATTAGGGGAACTTTACTGTTTCATGCACAGGCAGGAAGTGTAGCTTTCATCTGAGGGTAAGAGTATTTCTTAGTCCCCAGCTGTCTCTCCCTTATGAAGTTGAATGCCACCCATTTCTTCCTCTAAGTTCTTTTCTGTGTGAAGTGGTTTGTCACAGGCTTCCCTCTAGCTCGATAGATTCTCTAATATTTGGAGCCTTAGGGAGTACTGGCAGAAGGGTAATCAAAGAGCTTTAGAAGTATAAGAGAAAAGGAACCTAAGAGTGTTGAAGACTTTGTTTTGGTTTTATTTAAGGAAAGTCAATTCTGAAGGGTAGTTAAACATAAAGAACCTTCTTTTGAGTTCAGTCATGGTAACTACAGTAGGATAGGGTAACACAGAATTTTCTGTTCTGGACTGATAATGCCTATCATCCAACAGGTGCCAGACCCACCTTCAGGCTCTAAAAAATCATTTCCACTATCCATACATGGTATCCATAGGTTAGTCCCAATAGATTATAGAACAGGTGAGTAGTTGGTATCAGAACCAAGCTGGGTAGTGTTGGCATTAAAGTTATCTAGTAGCAGACAACAGGATCCCAGTCAGTAGACTTGGATTTAAAGCAGGAATCTAGTCTTTCAGAGAAGGTGGTTAAGGGTAAAGGACTGGAAAGCAAGAGAGGTCTCAAGAGGTCGACATCCTGAACAGATGACCTAATCAAGGGCTCAGTTCAGTAATTATGTGAGTTTAGTCTTCAGACTTCAGGTATCAGCCAGATGTAGACATGACAGAATTGTATATGCTTCTCAAATTAGGGTAAATTTAATTTCAGGATTAGTCAACAAAAAGTACTGCATATATGAGTAATTATGTTGAACCTTTTTAGATAATTTTTGATAGCAATTCAATACTTATTTTTACATATTTTTATATTAAAATAATCAGTTATACTTTGAAGTAGATAGCTAACTTTGGCTGCATCTAGAGAAAACAGGATTTCAAAGAAATCTCCCAATTTTAGTAGAGTTTTAGCTATACTACCAAGTCACTGATGCTCTTGCAAGTTTGAAAGGCAATGCCTGCAAAAATCACTCTGGAAAAGATCTGTTTTAAACTAGGTTCTGCTACTTACTGTGTGACCTTGGGCAAATTCAAAAATTACATAATTCCATAGGATTGCTGTAAAGATTAGTAACATACAAGCATCTAGTAAAGTACCTGACAGATAAATAGGTGCTTAATAATGTGACAAAGGGGAAAAAACCTGGGCTAGAACTGCTTAATCTTACTGCATCAGACTAGGTCAGGTCCTATGGCCTGGAGAACTACTGAGTCTCCACAAATAAAGACTCACATTAGAAGTATGTGTGTGGAGTGAAGCATAAATGGGACATGGTTGGATATAGTAGAGAGCTAATGTATGTCGAGTATCTACTCCTATTTCCACTGTTTGGACTTTCATATACATACTCATTTAATCTTAATAACTCTTCAAGGGCATGATTGTAATTTTATTACAGATAACTGAGGCGCACGAAGGCTCAAATTGCCCAATGTTAAATAGCTAGTTAAGAAGTGGAGCAGATACCTCAATCTAGTCATTCTATCACACTCTGCCTTAGTAAGAGGTACTCCTACTCCCCCAAATGGGAGCTAGGTTTGAATACATGAGATGAATAAATAATGGTTACTTACAGTAGCTCTTGACTACAGAGGCAACACAAAATATTTAATACTGAGTTAGTGACCTGTGTTTTGTGATATGACATGGGAAGAAAAGCCTGGAGATAGGCAAGCTGATCAGAATTCTTAGTATTCTAACAAATTGATGTGGGTTTCAAAACCAATCATCTTAATGTACAGGAAAGCCTTAATAATTTAGACTACAATATTAGAATTTGCAATAATCTATATATGAACTGAGAAACAAAGAATGTATCTGAAAATGTTCTTCATACTTTCTCTGCTGTCCCCCAATAATTCAGCTTGAATTAAAGCTATGACATTCCTTAGTGACTTCTGCTTAACATCTTTACTGAATTCTAGGTAACAGAATAACTGAGCCAAAAACATAATGGGTAGCATTCTGTACACAAGCAGAATATAAAAATAGAAACTATCATGTTCTATTCCATTTTTTGTTGGTCCACCATCAACATTTTTCCTTTCTTGAGCATTTACTTTAATAATGCCTTTTCCAGATCATGAAGACATAGAGGTGGAATAGAACCAGTAAGACTTCAGTCCAAAAACTGGGAATCATGAGAACACCAAGCAGTTCACATCTCTGAGACAGACATAAAAAATAGAGGCAAAATAAAAAGAGATAGAGAATGAAAGTACTGAAGATAAATTACAAAGTGTTGAAAAGCAAATGGGAGTTTGTTGGAAGCAAGAAGGGGAATAGTTTTTTGAGACCTGAAAGCATAAAATAGTGTGATGTGTTTAGAGAATGGCAAGAAGTTCCATGTGACTGGAGGGCTGCATAGCTAGAAAGGCTGATAGTGATTAGATGTTCAAGATATACAATATGCTAAGGAACTGGGGCTTTATCTTGTGGATGAACATTTTCCAGTTATGACCATGGTACCCTTTGAAATTACAATGTTAAGAAATACCAACAATAATATGTATTTAAATTTGTGATTCTTTAGTTCTCTTAAAGTCTAAGTCTAAGTATAAAAAACTTGAATCTCTTTATTTAAAACCCCAAAGTACCAGAGATGAAGTATATCATCTTTTATTTTCATCCCATACTTGGTTATCAAGAGACATGCAAAACCTTGATTTTAATGAGAACAGTGTTTTTGTGTCTTTTTATCACATATCCGCTTAATATTAGGTGTAATGTTGCTAAGTCGAATCCGCATATGAGGTGCAGCATCAAGTCTTTTCCTGTATTTCGTTTTTGTTGCAGCGTAATATGAAAATCCTGTTTCACACAGGTGCATTGTAGCAAAGGGAAGCAGTACACGAACAGCACGCCTCGCAATGACTGGGTATTCTTGAATTAGGCTACTCCAAAAATCATTTAGTGAAAGTTCACTGAAATTTTGTTTCACTTGAGAGTCAGATGTTAAATCAATCAGGCTCTCATAGTCCCGTGCTACTAATGAGGCTGGTTTAACAGTTATTGTAAATGGATTTCTAACCCAAGCATTATTATCATTAGTTACTGGGAAATATTTTAACAGAGTAGAGCGCAAACCCCTTAGGTGCTGCACAATGGCACTGCAAATATCTTTATCAACTGTAGAATTAATTTCCGTCAAAAAGTCACTGAGTGTAGGAAAACAATCAAAGTTCTCTTCTTCTACAGATGAGGCCCAAAATTCCAGTTTTCTTAACAATGATGACATTTTATCAAATACTGTAAAAACTGTCACATTTTTTCCTTGCATTGACAGATTAACCTCATTTAATTTAGTAAAAATGTCTGCAAGATATGCAAGTCTTAGCAGCCAAGATGAATTTGTTAAACAATCAGACAGTCGAAAAGCAGAATCCATGAAAACCAACAGTTCACGACGAAGCTCAAAAAGTCTTACAAGAACTTTACCTCGGGAAAGCCACCTCACCTCTGTATTTAGAAGGAGTGCTGTGTGCTGGGCACCCATTTCCTCACACAAAATTTTTAGTAGTCTGGACTGATGTGGTCGAGCTTTAATGTAATTGATGATTTGTACTGCCTGATCTAACACATTTTTCAGAGATGTAGGCATTATTTTAATTGCTAGTGCATGTCTATATAATAGGCAGTGACTACTGGTGCTTTCAGGAGCCACATATTTTATCAAGTTGACAGCCTCAGCAATTTTCCCATCCATTGCCCGAGAAGCGTCACTACAAACATCAACACATTTTTCCCATTCAATTTCATGTTTCTGCATAAAACTGTTGATGCAGTTGAAAATTTCTTCACCAGTAGCATTACTCTGCAAAGACTCACATAAGAGTAGGTCTTCCTCAATAGACTTATTAAACCTGTAACGAACAAACACAAGTAGCACAGCAAGTCCTGAAACATCAGCTGATTCATCTAGTTGCAGTGAAAACCCATCACAAATTTTCAGTCTACAAACTAGCTCTTCTTCAATGTCAGCAGCTAGATCCTTAATTCGACGTGCAACAGTACTGTTTGATAGCTGTACTGCATCTATTTTTTTACTATATTGTTCGTCAAACATCCGCATCACAACGTCTTTTGCACAAGGCTTGATAAGCAATTCTCCAATAGTATGAGCCTCTCCACTCAGGGCTATATGATAACTTACATTGTATGATGCCTCTGTAGCACTTTCATTATCTGTATTGACAATTTTAGGTGTTGGGGGTTTACTGTTTTCAGGTGAATCAAGATGTTGCTTGAAAAAGCTTATGTCTTTGTCTTTATATGCAGCATGTTTAGTTTCCAAATGTCTTCGAAGCTTACTAGGGGCCAAAGAGCTATTTGACAAAATTTTCTTACATAACACACACTGAGCATGAGGTGCATCTCTATTTCCAAAGTAAGTAAATCCAAAAGACAAATAACTTTCATCATATTTTCTTCTTTTTGGTTTCTTACTAAATGTTATTTTGTTGGAATTGGACATAAATTTGACCCTGGGAAGCTCACCGTCTGATTTTTTAGAAACTGAAGGCTGCAACTGTTCATCTTCACTTTGTAATATTCCAACCTTTTGATCACTTGATTCAGATACAATTTGATAACAAAAAGATTCTACTTCTTGTTTAAGACTTCCTTGTTTCAGCAACAGATCCATAGGCAATGTGTTTTTGGTACAAAACATGGTTAATTTAGAATAAACATTGAGTTATTACAAGTGTGTTGAATTATAAGACAGGATACATAGAAGATGAGCAATCATCAAAGAGATGACATATAGCAACACATGAGTTAATTTGTAAATGCTGCCTATGCATCAATGCGCAGATGGAACATCACACGTTCGTGTATCAGATGATCTCTCATGCGACTTCCTGGTGCTCTCAGGTGTGGCACACCTTTTCTTAAAGGTAGATTATCACATAAAAATAAAAGCTATAGAAATGAGTTTAGTAGTCTTAAACTTATATTTTAAGATAAACTATAAAGAAAAACTATTGTTAGTATTGATCTTTTTCTCAGAACACTTATTAACTTATAGAATATTAATATTCTATAAAACACATTGGGCTAAGAATAATGAAGAGTTGAAAAGTGTATTTTTAAGGAAGGGATCTTGAGGAGTATGTCCCATGGCAGGTTGGCAAACTTTTTCTGAAAAGGGCCATATAGTAAATATTTTTTATTTTATGGGCCATATAGTCTCTGTTGCAACTACTCTACTCTGTAGTTGTTGCATGGCAGCAGCCATGGACAACATGTAAAAGAATGGATACAGTTGTGTTTTAACACATTTCTATTTACAAAAACAGACAACATAGGCCATAATTTACCAACCCCTTCTGGTATATTCTATTTTAGAATCTCTTAGTTTTCTGATGCCTACTGCTGTTGGATACATTCATCACAGATACCACTATACATCTGAAGCCTTCTTTCAGGACTAGCAATTATTTGATGAGTTATATATTAAAAATACACAAACATAGTTCAAAGTTTCACAAGACACAGAATTCTGTTTTAACCTAAATACGGTATGTTAACACTGAAAAATAAACTGTAGATCAAAAGTTAACTACTATTTCTCTAGAGTTAAAGTTACATAAATATTTATATTACTCAAGTTAAGACTCATTCATAGTAATGTACAATTTACCGATTACTCTGTATCCCAGGATACTATAGGTAAAGACTTAACCAGGACCTAAAGAAAATCTAAACTCTCATTTTAATAGGTTTATTTCTCATATAGTGATAAAAAAAAGAAAAGCATAATTAAAAGGAAGGGTAATGCAAATTTTAAGACCTTCAAAGAATACTCCTAGCTTTTTAAGATATGGCATACAACTTTACTGTCTATTTAAATATATCTGCTTTTAATTTAAACTTCTATGATTTGGCTACAGAGTAAGCTTTGTATTTCATGTTAGATCCTGAATCAAAATGGTTTTCCTACTAACAGCTAGAGGGTAAGATACCTGAAATGAGGAGTACTCTCTTCTGCAATCACACTCTCCACCTTGGCAGCTTGAAATGCAGACTCTTCAAAAGAATAAAATTAAGGTATGGGGTGGAAGGGGAGTAACCAAAAGCCTAGAATGAGAAAAATTAAAATTAGACACTGCAAAAGCAGAACCAACTACAAACCTTAAAACGCCCTTTCAGTACAATTTATTTTAGGTTGAGGCAGTGCAAATTATTCTTCACTGCAATGCAGACCTTGAAATGAAACAGAAGATGCCAAACACAGTAAAAATGCTAGTATTTTTGTCCTTTTAATATCCTGGTAATTTCATTGTTTTGAGATGCTCCTCCATCCACCGACTTGATAGAAATACATTAAAAACCTTCAAAAATTAAAGCTAACTTCCACATCTTACTGTCTTTAAAACTATGCATTGGAAGTAATTCCAAATGTAACACAGGGAAGTGTTACAAGAAGTATGCCTTTTTGCTACAACCATTTTTTTCCCCTCAATAACCAATCTCCTAATGTTACCAATGTTTACTGAGTGATCACTGTTATAGGAAGAATTAATATTATCTCATTTAATCCTCACAGCAAACCTTAGTCTATTAATAACTCCAGGGACTACTAATAATCCCACTTGAGGGATTCACAGAAGTTAAATCACCTGCTAAATTAACACATCTTTTAAGTGAAAAACTACGAAGAAACCCCAAAAAGTTCGACTGCAGATCCCACGTGCTTTGCCATTACTCGTGTGTTCCTTAAAACTCTTAAAATTTCCCAAGCATTAATGGGCAGTGCAGAAAGAAATGGATTATAATGAGTTACAACCAACACAACGTCAAGGGTCTTAAATTGGCAGCAGCAGAAATGCCTACTTCATTATTGGGAGCAAAAGAGCATTAGATTTTCCTTTCACAATCCCAATTTGGGTTTAGCAGCAGGGAACTTCAAGGCGCTGCTGGCTGACCACAAAGATTAGGATCCCTCTTCCTTGCTGCCAGAGAACATAATGGAAGAGGAGGCTCTGTTTTCAGGAAGGACGGTTTCATCCCCACCTCGTCAGAGGTGCTTCCCCGAATCTCTCAAGAACAAGGAGTCTAGACTCCCTAGAGACTAAAGTTTCTATTCATTCCCTTCTCTGAAGAGGGAAGCGGGGACGGGAACCCTCTTCTTTGGCCTCTTCCGGTTAAACTGACAGGCAATACAATCCGTTCACCCTCCCCCTCAGGCAGTTCCAATTTTGAACAATACCCCCAGAGGCAGGAGGGTCGGGTAGGACTGCAGTCCAGTCAGGAGGAGGTTACGGACTCCCCTTCCAGCGCCTAAATGCTTTCTTACACGGTCAATTGGATGTGCTGCCCGGGCCAGCTATCCCTCAGATCCTGTCACCGGTGCGCGCTGCCCGCTGCCCGCGCTATGTGGGGCTCACTTTCTGTCGCAGCCCACCCTTGTCTACAGGACTCTCTCGCTAGCAACAGGAAAATGTCGCAGCACCCAACACCATCCTTTTACTTCAACTCCATCAGTGACAGAGAGAGCGGCCTTCGCTGCGGCTGGGCTGCAGAGCAGCGCCGCGGTCCCCAGCTGAGCCTGCGGCCGCCATTTTGGACACCTCACGGCAGCGGCCATTTCAGAGCGCACTACTCAGCCGCCGCGGCAGCTCCGGTCCTCACCTTCACCGAGGCCTGAACGGGGTCAAGAGCCAGTCGTCGCGGACTGGAGGGGGAAGCGGGGGATGAAAAACAAACAGAGGACAGAAGGATTCGGGGACAGGGTGATGTCTCAGCTCTGGGATATCGCCTATGCCACCTCCACCGAGATCCGATTCGCGGCTGGAGCGGTCGCCTGTCTGAAGATAAATTTAGCACTCCGGGGCACCCGAACGTACAGTCCTCGCGAGCGACTCCGCCGCCGCCCAATCAGCGCCAGAGTTGCTCCCAGCCACCTATCCACGCTAAGCAGCGGGGTGGGACCGAAGGAAAGGACCAAGTTCGGTTGAGTCACGGCCCGGTCGTAGCCGCTGCGCTGGATTCGTCGGAGCTTCTGGCCCACCCGGTGCCAGACACGAAGCGTTTGTTTTCAAACTTCCCTGGGCCGGAGTCGGCCAGGCGTTTGTTTATGATGCAGATTCCTGCGTGCTCTTAGAGTTTGTGATGCTGTAGGGCCGGGCTGGACCGGATCGCAGAAATCTGCCGACCCATTGGCTCTCTCCAGGCGACGATTTGTGTGGATTCTCAGAGCCCCGGCTGTATGCGCTTTCACGACCTCTTTGTTCCCTGAACCTCACCCCAGGCCCTGGTTACGCAACCGCGTCCTCTTCCTGGTTGTCCCCCCGGAATCAGGGCAGAAAACGCCACCTCCCTCCTCGCTCCTCTCCAACGTTGGCTTGGCAGGGGTCCCCGCGGCCCGGCCGAGAGTTGACCCTGATGCTTAGCGGGGCGCCACCCCAGCCTGGGGTCTCGGATGACCCCCTAGGGGGTCGGGGAGTTGCTGTGTAGGA
Source organism: Manis javanica (assembly GCF_040802235.1). Lineage (NCBI taxonomy): Eukaryota > Metazoa > Chordata > Mammalia > Pholidota > Manidae > Manis > Manis javanica. Next base: position 31,723,473 of record NC_133166.1, read on the forward strand.
GGAAGTAAGGATAGCGGCGCCTCCGCAGTGTCAACGGGAAAGAGTCCGCTTGCTGTCTTGGCCGCTCACTTGTAGCAACCCCCCTGAGGAATGCCCGGCCGCCTGCGCCAAACGGCCAGCCCTGTGGAATACTCCTTTTGCCAGCTGCAGCATTCGGGTGTTTGAAGCATCGTTCTGCTACGTCCATCCCCTTTTCTTAGAGACAGCACAGCATCAGGCTTGGGGCCGTGTTTCCATTTTGTGGAGATCCGTCGTGGAGACCCGGAGTCGGTTTTTCCAAACTGTCTTCTTAGTATATACCCTTCTTGAGGGTAATTTGTTAAAGTGGGAGTAACATTAAACAGCAGGGCTCATTGTTTGCAATATTTTATTTTTCTGAAGCCCCATGGAAATAGCTAACTGAAAATTGGTATTTTTTAGGCACTGTCACCAAAAAGCACCCAACTTATGAAAAGCTAGGGCAGCTTTTGTTTACATAAATGCTGCTTCGAAATGTAAACAAATCTCAGACATTGAAAGAAGCCTAACTCTTAACATAGGTTAGGACTGCATAGATGATTTCCTAGAAATTGGCTGATAACAGAAGCCAACATTTGGTCCTAAATGTTTTAAAGCCATTTCAACTTCTTCAGAATAAGCTATTCAGATGTATCATTTTTATTAAATCAGTTTCACGTGAGCTTTAACCACAAGGGTGGAAATCATTTTGGCCAAGGGGGTGCAGTTTTACTTGAACATCAAAGAATTTCATTTTGTAATTGTAGTTGTCTAGTTTCATAATGTTGGAATACTATCCCATATTTTCATATGTTTTATATTTCAGAAAAAACTTTTACATATATGCTCCATCTTCACACATCTGGTTTACATCTCGAAGAAGGGAAAATGCAAAACATTGAACTGATGGGAAGAATAGTGCTTAAACAAGTTTAACTCAAGTCAAGTCTAGGTAACCTAGGTCCTAAAAATCTGAAGAGTCTGATAATTAAGGGGCTTGGAACAGAACTCCTTCTGTATTTGCTTAGTCAATAAATTATAGAATGTTGGTTGATGAGACAGATAAGAAAAGAAAATATATAGACAATGTGGAATTCAGACAGGTAGTGATGATAGCATTTATTGAATACACAGTATGGGCCACAAGCTGTTCTACACTTTTTCAGTGTATTAACTCGGTTACTCTTCACAAAAAAAACCTATCAGATGATTGTTCCTGTTTTACTGATAAGGAAATTGAGCACAGAGTAGTAAATAATTTGCTGACGGTCCCAAAGCTAATTGGTGGTAGAACATAGATTAGGTGAAATGCTAGTTGTGGGAATTACAAGCCATGTGACTGGGTAGGGTGTGTGTGTATGTGTGTGCACATGTGCACAAGCGTGGGTGCACATGTGTAGTATTAGGCATTAAACTACTGTGAATATTATTACAGCAATATATTGAATAAGCATAAGTAGTGCCTCTTTGTTAGAAAGGAACATGGTTCTGTTACCTGGGGTCAAGTGAAATCATCACTGGAAGCAGTGACAAAAATTTTGACTGATGCCCCAAACTGGCAGCCTCGTTGTTGTAAGAGTTCTGAGATGGCACATCTGTTCACACTGGTTTGCAGTGCAGTTGGGTTTGACAGAGCAGATGATAAGACAGGCAGCCCTGCAGCCACTGCTGTAGGTCGGTGTCCCAACCCTGCCCTGTACACGCCTCCATCCCCCAGCATATGTCTGTGGGCTGCTCTGGGAAGGGCAGGAGCCAGCTGAGGTGAAACCTAAATGAGCTGACAGCTGGGGGCCAGCTGCTGATCACACTCCCAGGCCCCTGAGCAGGGCAGCAAGTCCTTTCTTGAAGGGTTTGAGTGAAGAATCTCCACGCCTACCACAGTGTGTAACCTTTAACATAAAGTGGGTAAAATAGTCTAGTTTACATTATTTCTGTGAAAGTTATTGTGGTGGTGTGTGCTTCATCAACTTTTAAGATGTATGAAACATTTAAGAGAATTTTGTGACCACATGTATGAGATTGATTTATTGGTATTTACAAGATTTACATAAGTGCTTATAAGGATTTCACTGGCTAGATGTTACATTTGTACCTATAGTTTAAAATATCTAAGAAAATTTGATTTGTTGAATATGCAAATGATGTTAAGGTAGTTAAATAGTCTGTTAAATTTGTGAATTAATTAGATCATAGAGAATAAGTGAAAATGTCCATAATTTTATGCAAAGATTGTGAGATTTATAGACTAACAGATTTATAAACTTAGCTTAAAGCCTGAAGAAATGCAAATTTACAATCAAATATTTGCCTATTAGTAAGCAAACTAATCACATCCATTTTCAGTGTTTACTGTAGCTTTTACTCCTAGAACTTTGACTATTCCCACTCTCTTCAGTGCTTCTTAAAAATATAACATGAGCCCTGACTTTCACTTGAACTTCAATTCCAAATTTTCAAGTCTGTAGCCTTTCTATTTGAATATATACCAACAACTCAGATCAGCATGTTCAAAACTTTAGTGATTCTCTTCCAGTACTTGTGCTTTCCTAATGATCCCATTTTTTGTTAAAGATTTTATTATTCTTTTAATATCTTAAGCAAGCTTAGAGTTAATGGTCATTCTTGACTCACCTTCATATTCCGTACATACAGGCATCAAGTTGTTAACTTCTAATGTTTCTAAGACTCATCCCCTTCCCTCTATCGCTCTTGTATGTTCTCTTAGACCAGGTTCAAGAAATGTTCATTTCAAATTATTGCCATAATCTTGCTAACTTCCAGGTTCTCTCTACTTAATTGGTTTTGTATACCCATTTTCCATAGTTTAGAACCTTCAGTGACTCACTAATTCTTCTGTTATGGCATAGAATCATAAAACTTTAGAGCTAAATATGATCTTTAGAAAATAAATGCAATGTAATCCCTCTTTTTCTCAGTTTTATAGAAGAGTCAATCCCGAGCTATCTCATGACTGATGGCACATTGACAGTTGCTGACAAAACTGAAATAGGTGTTAAAGTATATGGGGCATGTCTTAGAATTCCTTTTTATCACCCATTGTACTGGACATTAAACTGCTCATTTGGTAAACACACAGACAATATTTGTTAATATGAAAAATAAGCCATCTTTGACTGCAATAATTATTTTTCTGTTTCAAATGCTAGAAATTTAGTCCATAAGCAAAAATGTTGATTTCACAGCTCACATTACTAAAAGGCCATCAGTATAGGTATGGATGAATTCAATGGCTCAATGATGTTGTCAGGACTCTGACTCTTGATGTCTTGATAGGCCCTCTTTTATGGCAGTATGATGGCCTCTGACAGCCCCAAATTTATAGTGAAAGAGAGCATCTTCCCCAATAGCATTGGAAGAAAGGTTTTAGGAAAGGTCTTTCATTCAGTTTGGTTATGCTTGTGAATCAAATACACTGTCAGTGAAAGTGTGCTCTGGTCAACTTGGGACACATACCTCCTTTAATATTGAGAACATGAGTTTACTCTGATTCACCATCAGAATTCCATGGAATGGGTAAGGGACAGTGCCTAAAAGGAAGAGATTCTGGAAAAGTGGAAGATACCCACTAAATTTATTCTCCTTGCCCCTTATAACCAATCAGCTACCAAAATGTCCTCCATTGTTACCTCTTTGTTCAACATTTTCTGTCGAATTCCACTGCCACCAATTTAGTCCTGCATCCTATTATTAATCTCCTAACCAATGTGGTTACTATCAGACTCTATCAAATTTACTCTGCACACAAGTTTGCATTCTGTCTATACACATTAAAATCATTCCCTTACAGCTATCCTCATTGCTGGAGTAATCAGCTCCATGGCTTAGCATTCAAGAACTTGGCTTAGTTATCACTGAGCTCATTTTGACTTAAAAAAATTTGTTTTCAATTTTACAGCAGTGGAGGTGCTAGGTGGGAAGTGAGGCAAGTAAGGACTGGATTGTCTGGTGCTCCCTCTCTTCACCTAATGATCAGGTGATTTGTAGGTTAGTTGTTCTGGGTTAAAGGCCCAAGTTTGGAGTATTTATTTTGTTGTTTTACTTTTAGTTTTTATCCCAGCAATACAAGATAAAGTTTAAACATCCACATAGCACTAAACGGATTATAAACAACAACGAAAGAAATTCCTCAGCCCCTTCTTCAGATGCAACCATTTAAAACATTTTATGCCATATCTTTTGGTATTTACCTCTGTATTTATTAATGAATATGTGTATAATGATACTGCTTACACATGACCTGTCATTGTTTCAACTCCCAATCTACTTAACCTAAAATCTATAAAGACCTCAGTTCATTGGCTCAATTCCTCAGTACCCCAGTCCCAAAATTCTGAGAGGGGAATCTGGTCTGAAGTTATGTTTTCATTAGGTCACCTACCATTGGCCTACCTTCGGGTGGGCTGCCCTTAAGTCAAGTCTCTACTCTGAACTGTTGCCAGAGTTGAAACAAGATGGGTGGGTGCTCTAAGCCAGCTCTAATGACTTGGTGTCTGATTGTAGGTGACATCATAGATTGATGCACTCAATTCAGTTACAACTCCCTTCTAGTGAGTACTATTGTTTGAGGCTGGAAACCTAGAGACTGCATTTCCCAGAAGTCTTTACTGTGTGGTAAAGAAATCTAGTTTTGGTAAATCAAATGTACCTTAACAAGATCTGGAAGTTAAAAGTGAACATTTTGAGGTGAAGGCTTGTATTATTTTGCCACTTTTGTTATTTTCACTGGCAGATGTTGGTTTTTCTGAGACAGCTCTAGCAAGAGTGCCAGCATTCAGTCCCTAAATTCATGTTATGGGAGACAGAGGGCAGGTCATCCATTTTGCTGATTCAGATTATGTCAGTCAGCAGCTATGGAGCTGGCTTCCTGATTCCCCAGCTCCATAGTTCTGGCAGAGGTCTGGTGCTCATGTTAGGCCACTTCTGTAATGGAGTTCTGGAAGTCGTTGCTGAAAATGCAGCCTCAACTCTGTTCCACTAGCCCTTTTAGTGATTTTACAAATTCCCTTTCTGTTCAAATTAGCTGAAGTGAAAGTTGTTATTTATTTATTTATTTAGATAATTATTTTTTATTGAAGGGTAGCTGACACACAGCATTACATTTGTTTCAGGTGTACAACACAGTGATTCAACACTTATACACATGATAACCCCAGGCACCAGCCATCACCATACCAAGTTGTCACAACACCTTGACTACATTCCCTATGCTACACATCACATCATAGTCACTCACTCACTTTACAATTGGAAGTGGGCACTCCCTTTCCTTTCCTTTTTTTTGGTGAGGGCATCTCTCCTATTTATTGAACAAATGATTGTTAACAACAATAAAATTCTGTATAGGGGACTCAATGCTCAATGTATAATCATTAATCCACCCCAAGCCTAATTTTCATCAGTCTCCAATCTTCTGAAGCATAACGAACAAGTTCTTACATGGAGAACAAATTCTTACATAGTGAATAAATTACATGGTGAACAGTACAGGGGCAGTCATCACAGAAACTTTCGGTTTTGATCATGCATTATGAACTATAAACAGTCAGTTCAAATATGAATATTTGTTTGATTTTTATGCTTGATTTATATGTGGATACCACATTTCTCTCTTTATTATTATTATTTTTAATAAATTGCTGAAGTGGTAGGTAGATGCGAGATAAAGGTAGAAAACATAGTTTAGTGTTGTAAGAGAGCAGATGTAGATGATCAGGTGTGTGCCTGTAGACTATGTGTTAATCCAAGCTAGACAAGGGCAATAAAACATCCACGGATGCAGAAGATTTCTCTCAGAACAGGGGGGGAGAGGTTCTAAGCCTCACCTCTGTTGATCCCCAATTTCTCACCTGATGGCCCCCCTGCGACTGTGCCTGTCTTAGGTTGTTCCTCCCTTGAGGAATCTTACCTGTCTCTGGCTAACCAGTCATCTTCCGGGGCCATACAGGGAAATGTAAAGTTGGTAAGTGAGAGAGAAGCCTTATTGTTTGAAAAGGTTAGTTTTTTACTTCTTTGGATATTTATGCCCTGTGGCTTCTATGCCCAGCATTTGTCTTGAGGTATCTTTACCACTTGGAAGAATTGTGATACACGGTAAATTCGATATGAGGCATGAATTCTATTTAGGGGTTGTAATTAGGAAGGAAGAAGAAAGGCTATAGAAGTAGCAGGCAGAAGAAAACATGGGAGGATTGATTATTTCTTTGACATATCTTCTTGTAGAGTAACTTCAGCATGTATAGGTTTTAAACTACTAATTTAATTGCGCACACACATTAACATAATAGGAGTACAGTTACATAACCAAAGCATACCTATAATTACCAGCCATCTCCAGTGAAACCAAGAAAACCAGTTAGGCATCTTAGGCATTTGTGAAAACTTATCTATGATATGGTGGATATTGTCCAACTGAACTTGAACAGTCTGAGAGAAATCAGACAAATTAAGATAGCCCATTCCTGGGGACTGTTCACATCCCATATGTTCTTTTAACAGTAAATAGTCTGTAGTTGTAAGATTTTAGAGCGCTGCAATTTGCACTTCTCCTAATTCTTGGTTGAGTTCCAACAGTATAGATCCAGTCAAATTTGTTGTTTTACTGTATGCACAGGCCAGCTTAGATATCTCCTTCTTCATTCCCATGGCAAGTCCAGGAACCGGTGGGATGAGTGCGTCTACACCTGTAGCAGCGCGTGGATCTTTGTTGGGGTTTTTTGATGATCATCTTCTGGCATGAGTCTTCCAGAGAGTGCTGATGTTGGAAGTTCTTTTTCATATCGTATCTTAGTTCATTTTCAGGGTAGCCTAATTGGGCTTTGATCCTCTGTATAAACATAAACAAACCCTTTGCCTACACTTTTATATGCCCTTTATACCATTGTGTAGAACTCATTGGAGGTCACCACACAGGAACTGCTTCTTTTTTTTTTTGTTATCATTAATCTACACTTACATAATGAATACTATGTTTACTAGGCTCTCCCCTATACCAGGTCCCCCCTATAAACCCCTTTACAGTCACTGTCCATCAGCATAGCAAAGTGTTGTAGAATCACTACTTGTCTTCTCTGTGTTGTACAGCCCTCCCCTTTCTCCCTCCCCCACATGCACTAATCTTAATACTCCCTTTCTTCTTCTCCCCCTTATCCCTCCCTACCCACCCATCCTCCCCAGTCCGTTTCCCTTTGGTACCTGTTAGTCCATTTTTGGGTTCTGTAATTCCACTGCTGTTTTGTTCCTTCAGTTTTTCCTTTGTTCTTATACTCCACAGATGAGTGAAATCATTTGGTATTTCTCTGAAAGTTGTTATTTAAAACTGAATTCTAATGCACCTTTCAAAAAAGTGTTTTGTAAATATTTGTTCAACATTTTTTTGATGTAGGCAATGAGAAACTTAGTTTTCAAACAATTAAAAACACAAACAGATTCCTAAGGAGTGTCAATATTTTAAAGCAGTTTGGCAGTATGTCTTACATTTGTTTGTTTTTTTTTAATAGCTTCTATTCTCTTCATTTTTTTTTTTTTGCAATTTTTCTGACCAGGCACATTCACTGAAGTCATATTAAAAGATTTGAAATTTGTACTCATCACTAGTTCCTGGCCAACAGCACTATCCATCCATGAAATATTTGGTTTCAGATATCATCTGCCTGATGAATTTAATCTACTTGTTCCTTCATAGATGCAAGACATAAAAACACATGACAGACTTAGCTAGTCTTGGGGAGAGCTATGAGGCATAGTGAATATAGGTCCTGGAGGAAGATTTGCTGCAAATTGCACCTCTACCACTGCTATTTGTACAGTCTGAGGCACATCTCAATTTTCTAACCTGAAAAATGGGTTTAAAAACAATAAATACGATAATTGCTGGGTTTAACTGAAGTCATACATGTAAAGCACTTGGTATAGAGCCTGGTATGTAATCAGCATCCAATAAATGTTAGATTAATACTATTGTTTTTAGTTTCCACTCCCTGTACTGTATTTCAAGCAATGTATATTCCTTTACCTGTGTAAAAACTTGCCTGTGGAAACCTTGATTGTTTCTACAGTTACTAATAATCCCTGTGATTTTTTTAGCTCCCCTTATAGAATAATGATCTGAGCAACTGCTTACATTTTAATCCAGCTCTGACTGTGGTTAAGGGAAGATCCTGTGGGCAGCAGAAACTGAAGGGGAGAGCAGTGCACTTAGAAAAGGACTGTGACAGATACTCACTAACAGGCCTATTGTAATCCTCTTTAATTTATAAAAGCCTAGAGTCACTTTGTCACTTTAAATCGGTGACATATCTTACAAATAAATATACATGTTCTTTTTCTAGACTGCAGGTGAGACCTGTTGGTCTAGAATAAAACAGATTATTTGGCCCCAAGTTGAGACATTTGAATATGGCCAATCAGATGACATTCCATGTTCTTGGGGATGAGGAGGGCAGGAAGTAGACTTGTTTGAGAACTCAGGTTTCATACATGAATAATAATTTACCTGGAACTACATACTTTACAGAGCACTTTCAAAATTTTTTTACTTGAACCTTGAGACAATCCATTAGTTAAGCAGGGAGACATTCTTAATCCCATTTTACAAGGAGGAATCTGAGGTTTAGAGAATCGGGGAGTTGTACATGGTCACACATAGGGTGACTGGCAGAGGCAGGGTCTTTTGTGCTTCCTTTTCTTTAGAATGTTTTTGGAATTGGGATAATGTAGTTATAGAGAACTCTTGCTAAGTTACTCATCTTAGGCTAAATAATATGATCTGAGCTGTCATTTGGAAAGGCCCTGTATTCTTGGGTTGTCCTCTTATAGTCAGTGAAAACTAATCTTGCTCTTTTACTTTCTTTGGAAGGTTGATGTTAAACTTTTAAAAGCCATCTCTTTAAAAAGAATGCCAGACATAGGCAATTTTTAAAGCCAAAGTGAAGGTTTGCAAGTCATTTAAACACTCAATTACTTGGGGAGAGACTGAAATGTCAGGGGATGGGGTTATTTATGGTGCTATGCTGAAAGCCAATATTTATTCATACAAGAGTGGAGTCCTGGCTCTGGATCACTTCCTGACTTGTTTGAAGATTTGGGCAAGTCATTTATTATGTCTGTATTTTGGGATTATAGCCTTGCTTCAAAGGTGTGCTCTTTGAATAAATGAACCTTTATTTATAAATCTTGTTTAAATTTCTCTGATGAAAGGCATATCAGTGAAGATAGTTGTGAAGGGAAAGGACATATAATAACAATGATAATGTCAGTGTTGAATTTATGCAGTACCATTGCTTTGAAAAGTTTTCAGTGCCCCCTATCTGTCATGTATTCTTTAAAAAATCCTAATTATAAACATTTCACAAGAAATTATTATAATTATTTAAGTGCAGAATTAAGCAAACAAATGTAAGTATGATCTCATTTTATCTCCTCCAGTCATTCTATTTCCCTCACTCACCAAAGGTAATCACAATGAACAGTTTACACCTGCTGAAGACACTGCCCCTCTGGCAGATCGAGAAGCTGCCTCATTATCTCACTCCCCACATTCCTCAGACTTGGAAGGGGCATCAGTACTTCTCACTATCCAATTCAGCCTCTTAAACTTATACCTCCACCCCACTCTCCCATGATCCTTTATTCCTTTAAGGTTTACAACATCTCCCGTTATCCCTCTATTTCACTCTTGTCTGTCCCCTGGTCACCCCAAGTAACCTCAACATGACCAGACCTGCACTCTTCACTTCCCCCACCCCCAGACTCTCCATAAGCCTGTTCCTCCCCAAACCTATTTCCCTGCATTTCTTGTTTTAATGGCTTCCACCATCCATCCTGTCATCTAAAAAACTTGAAAGCCATCCTTATAACTCTTGTTACTCTCAAGCCCAACCATACACCAGAAATTGCCAGTTTTACCTCTTAAAGCATGCTTGGCCCCACTACTGTACTCTCCTTTGACCCTACCCCTATTTACACTAAATCATTTGTTAACCAGATTATTTCAGAAACCTCTTAAGTGAACTCCCTGCTTCCTGTATTGTCTCCCCTAAACCCATCCTTCACTGTGCACTCAGAGTGATCTTAAGTTATGTCATTCCCCTGCTTTATAATAAAACAATATAAAATACATATATGTTCTTAAAAACCTCAATGCTCCCAATTCCTTACAACAGAGATTCTTAATGTGGATGAGGTTCAGAGATATCTCTATTCTCTAAAATTATGTGTAACTTTTGAGTGTATGTTTATTTTACTAGGGGAAGGTCCATGGCTTCCATTGGTTTTTCAAGGGAGTCTGCAGTTAATCTTCTGGTAATTCTGAACTATTTATATTTCCCATGCCTTTTTTGAACAAATTTTCTTTATAGATTTACTGTATTGACTGTCTACCATGTACTAGATGCTAGGAATACCATGGTGAATAGGCCAAGAGAGCTACGCCCACCGTTTGGCCATTTGGCTTTTGCACATCCTTCAAGCCTTAGCTTGGGTCTCATTTCCTTTAGGAAGGCTAAGATATACTCTTCATTTCTGACCTCTTGGCACCTAGTACTTATCTCTGGCATTTTATAGTGAAAGTATCTGATTATGTGTCTTCTTCCTCACCATAAGCAACATGTGGGCTCAAGCTAACTGTACTCTCACAGTCTAACAGATCCTGGTGTGCAGTAAGGATTCAGTAAATATTTGCTGAAATGAAAGAAAAAGTTCAAGATTGATTTCTTTTTGCTGTGAAATGGAAGCAAATGGTCCATTCCCTACTGATTTTATGATATTATTGGAAAAGGTGTAACAGGATAGAGACTATTATAGAACTCTATTCAGGATCATGATGAATTTCATAGTTAGGTAATTATCTTCCTACTAATCTCTAAGATCTGAGTCAACAGAAAAAACACGGAAGATGATGGCATTGCTAATAAATGTGAGTGGCTGCAAAAAGAGCCTTATCCTTGAGACCAAATCCTGTGTTTTCCACAAGATGCAGTACCAGGGATGCAGTCTGGGATTCTGCAGAATGTGTCTCTTCAGCCCCGTTGAGCAAGACCTTTGGGGGCATGCCCACTGCTTCCCTTTACTTCTTATCTGCTCCAAATCTTCATTCTCCACAGTGGTTGACATTATTCTTTAAAGGCAAGGTGCAGTAATCCTTAAAACACAATCAAGGTGCTTTTCCTTTTTGCATTCCCTTGTGCTCCATTTCTTGCCGGTGAGAATTGTGCATCACTGTAGGGAAGATTAGGATGGATATTTCTGGAATACCAAGAGAACGACTCCAAAATGAGTTGGTGAAATAGTTTGGTAGTAATAGCTATAAAAAAAAAAAGTACTTTGTCAAAGCTAAGGTTTTTGAGAGAAAGAGGAATTGTTGAAATTTACAAGGCAAAAAAAAAAGTTTAAGGGAATGATGTTTGTCCATTAAAAACAAAAACAAAAACTGAGGACCCTACCCAAGTTGTTAACTAAATATAATGAAGCCTTTAAAATTAATTTCTAGTTTATAGAAAATACAAGGGCTCTATTTAAAAAAGATTAAATGACACTACAGGAAAGTGATTGGATAAATCAGAAGGTGAGCCATTTTATATGACAAATAGCCTGACTCCTCAGATGTCCATGTAATTAAAAAAATATTGGGGGGTATGATTGTTTTAGAATAAGAGAGATTAAAAACTGTAACAACCAAATGCAATCTATGAACTCTAATTGGGTCTTGATTCTAGATTATCAGCTAGAAAATTCTTATTGGGGGCAATTGACAAAAATTGAATGTATAATTTAAATTAGATGATATTAGCCAATTATTTTCTTAGGTCTGCTAATAGTATTATTATGTAGAAGACTATCCTTGTTCTTAGGAGATACATACTAAACACTAAAATGTTTAGTTGTGAGAAGTCTACCATTTAAAGAATTTCATATATAAAAAATTCTATTAAAGTATGACAAAATGTTACAATTGCTTAATCAAGATTAAGTGCATGCAAGTGGCACACTTCTGTTCTTTCAGCTTTTCTGTGTGCTCAAAGATTTCTGTAACAAGCAGTTGAAAAAAATAGCTTGAAAAGAGAACAATGAAGATCTAGGCTCTCCAACCCCAAGAGTGAACCCTGGAGCTGATGTGGGTGAGGGCAGGGGCATGAGAAGGGAAGTCAATAGGGCCTCCAGGACTGAAGGGGCCACATGAAGATGAGAGACAACATCAAGAGTCTGCCCCACCTGGGTCAAGTGAGCACAGTGGACAGTGCCAGGGTGCCACATGAGAGCTCAGCCAATACTCAGAATTTGGCCAACCCTTGTTGCCTGAGCTGATGAATCCCCTTTGATGCATTCATTGTCCTCGAGTGAAGGCATCTCTCCAACAGATGCCTCTATGGAGCCATCATGGTCCAACAAGAACAATGCTCACCCATGGGTGTGTGTATATATATATATCCCAAGAGATCTACCTTATGAGAAAAATCCTATTTTCAATGGCTCAGAACACTCATAATCCCTGACTGAAGGGATCTGAATAGGTTCAGCTTCCAGTGCCTGCATTTGGGTAGGAATGAATGGAACCATTTCAAGATTTCTCCTGGGGGCAAAAGTAGTTAACCACCACCCACATGTAGAAATATCCAAACATGTTCCTGAAGGAAGCAAACAGCATGGCTCAAAAGACCTTATTGCTTCTGAGCAAATGCCCCTTCAGTTTCCAGTGGTCTAGGACCATTGATAAATGAAGCATTGGAAGACACAGAAACTGCTGATGGTGCTGCCACTGAGAAATGATTATTGATTTGACAAACTTCTACACTGGAAAGCTATATCCCATAGATTGCAAGGCCCTTTTATTTCCTGTTTTCTCAATGTCTTTTTGTTTTCTGAAAATGTGACTAAATCCAAGAAACAGACTATAATAAGATGATTTTATCTATTCTCAAAGTCCCTAGGTTACATTAATGAGCCAAAGATAAGAGGCATATAGTCAATACATATTGGCAATTTGTAGTTCTGCTTTAAATAAACATTTTAAATGAAATGAGATTCATAAAGTAGTAATCATCAGAATAAACCACATAATAATTGTGTTGTTAACAATGTAACTCAACGGTTGCTGATCCTTACCAGTCAATAGGTACAACTAAATTTACATTCATATATTATCTGAATCCCATTGGCTGGCCCCCATGCAGTCTGTCAAGAATGACAGTTTCTAACAAAGTTCTCCCCAAAGCTTTCCAGGAGTGTCTAAGAGGGCTCACATAGGAACATGAATCAGCTTCTCCATGGAGCTGGCCTTTGTCCTTGCAAACCAGAGCTACTAAAGTGCCCTCTACCAGGGATGAGATCTGGGATTCCTGCCTGCTTCACATCATCACAGTGACTTAAAAGACCACAACTATCACTGCATAGACACTGCTGAGCTGGATGGAAACCCTCTTTTGACACCAGATTGCTGAGCCACTGATGCCCACGACGATACTAATTTACTCCCCAGTCATTGTCACTGGGAAGGGGAGAATGGCCCCCTTCATCCTGCTGGAACTTCCCTTGGCAGGTTTGCTCTGGGGTCCCAAAGCATTGCAGAGTTTAGTCAAACAGTTCTTCTAATTTTTACCCCTGGCCTTTCCTCCCAGGGTGCTTGGGGATCTCAGGGCTGCTCTTCCTAGGTACTTATGTCCCGCCCTAGGTCTGGCTCATTACAGACAGCCTACATTTTCCCTTTCACTGAATTCTCCCTCAAGGAACCAAATTGCCTTTCTAAAACCTGGCTTCATTCAGAAACTCCAAATCTATTAGCTGTGACACTATATACTTGAAGCCCGTTTGTGGACATGGTTCAAGTGTTTCTTTCTCAGGAATTCTTTGGTCCCTAGGCAAATCATCAGACATAAATAAACACTTGGAAGAAGGAGTGTTGCCCAACAATATATATTAGAGATCTGGAGTCTCATTCAGCTTCTGCCCAGCTGAGACAGACAGATACACAACGTATTTTCTTATTTAAGAAACTAACTTTAAAGGAATCCACTCCAAAACTACTAGATCTAATATCTGAATTCAGCAAAGTTGCAGGATACAAAATTAATATACATAAATCTGTCGTATTCCTGTATACTAACAATGAACTAGCAGAAAGAGAAATCAAGAAAACAATTCTACTTGCAATTGCATAAAAAAAAGACCTAGGAATAAACCTAACCAAGGAAGTGAAAGACCTATACTCTGAAAACTATAGACACTCATGAGAGAAATAAAAGAAGATACCAATAAATGGAAACACATCTCATGCTCATGGATAGAAATAATTAATATTATCAAAATGGCCATCCTGCCTAAAGTAATCTACAGATTAAATGCAATCCTTATCAAAATACCAACAGCATTCTTTAATAAACTAGAGTAAATAGTTCTAAAATTCATATGGAACCACAAAAGACCCCGAATAGCCAAAGCAATACCGAGAAGGAAGAATAAAGCTGGAGGGATTATGCTCCCTGACTTAGAGCTCTACTACAAAGCCACAGTAATCAAGACAATTTGGTACTGGCACAAGAACAGACCCATAGACCAATGGAACAGATTAGAGAGCCCAGATATAAATCCAAGCAATATCAATTAATATATGATAAAGGAGACATGGAAATATAATGGGGAAATGACAGCCTCTTCAACAAGTGATGTTGGCAAAACTGGACAACTACATGCAAGAGAATGAAACTGGATTATTGTCTAACCCCATACACAAAAGTAAACTCAAAATGGATCAAATACCTGAATATAAGTCATGAAATCATAAAACTGCTATAAGAAAACATAGGCAAAAATCTCTTGAATATAAACATGAGCAACTTTTTCCTGAATGCACCTCCTCAGGCAAGAGAAACAAAATAAAAATGAACAAATGGGACTACATCAAGCTAAAAAGTTTCTGTGCAGCAAAGGACACCATCAGCAGAACAAAAAGGCACCCTACAGTATGGGAGAATATATTTGTAAATGACATATCCAACAAGGGGTTAACATCCAAAATATATAAAGAACTCACATACCTCAACATCCAAAAAGCAAATAAATCTCTTAAAAAATGGGTGGAGGATATGAATAGACACTTCTCCAAAGAAGAAATTCAGATGGCCAACAGTCACATGAAAAGATGCTCCACATTGGTAATCATCAGGGAAATGCAAATTAAAACCACAATGAGATATCACCTCACACCAGTTAGGATGGCCAACATTGAAAAGACTAGGAACAACAAATGCTGGCGAGGATGCGGAGAAAGGGGAACCCTTCTACACTGCTGGTGGGAATGTAAACTAGTTCAATCATTGTGGAAAGCAGTATGGAGGTTCCTCAAAAAACTAAAAATAGGAATACCATTTGACCCAGGACTTCCATTCCTAAGGATTTACCCTAAGAATGCATGATTCCAGTTTGAAAAAGACATATGCACCCCTATTTATTGCAGCACTATTTACAATAGCCAAGAAATGGAAGCAACCTTAGTGTCCACCAGTAGATGAATGGATAAATAAGAGGTGGTACATATACACAATGGAATATTATTCAGCCATAAGAAGAAAACAAATCCTACCATTTGCAACAACATGGATGGAGCTAGAGGGTATTATGCTCAGTGAAATAAGCCAGGCAGAGAAAGACAAGTACCAAATGATTTCACTCATCTGAGGAGCATAAGAACAAAGAAAAAATGGAAGGAACAAAACAGCAGCAGACCCACAGGACCCAAGAATGGATTAATAGTTGCCAAAGGGAAAGGGACTGGGGAGGGTGGGTGGGAAGGGAGGAAGAAGAGGAATAAGGGGCATTACGATTAGCACACATAATATAGGCGGGGCATGGGGAAGGCAGTATAGCACAGAGAAGACAAGTAGTGATTCTATAGCATCTTACTATGCTGATGGACAGTGACTGTCATGGGCTATGTGATGGGGACTTGAGAATGGGAAGAATCTAGTAACCACAGTGTTGCTCATGTGATTGCATATTAATGATACAAAAAAAAAGAAAGTAACTTTACAGCTGTAAACAGCAGCTACAAACTTTAACTGTAACTTCACAGTTACAACAGCACAAATAAAAAACAGTGGATATGTCAATTTAGATTCCCCACCCCTAATTTACAAGAGTTTCTGGGAGAAAATGTTGGGATTTTAAAATCTATTGCTTAAAAACTTCTGAGAATTTCTGGGAAGCAAACATGGGCGATCTTTGAAGACATTATGCTAAGTGAAATAAGTCAGACATGAAAGGACAAATATTGTATGATTCCACTTATTTAAGTACCTAGAGTCATCAAATCTGCAGGGGCAGAAGATCGAGTGGTGGTTGCCAAGTGTTGGGGGAGGGAAGGGGGAATTATTGCTCAATGAGGACAGAATTTCAGTTTGGAAAGATGAAAAAAGCTCTCGT
The DNA here is from genome assembly GCF_040802235.1 of Manis javanica. NCBI lineage: Eukaryota > Metazoa > Chordata > Mammalia > Pholidota > Manidae > Manis > Manis javanica. The sequence goes on from NC_133166.1 coordinate 31,739,901, forward strand.
GAATGGTGGTGATGGCTCCACAACATAATGCCACTGAATGGATAAAAACCATAAATTTTATGTTATGTATACTTTGCCACAATGAAAGTAGAAGAACATAATGGAGCACTGTTAAAGAAACAAGAAAGCAGACACAATGATGTTATGAATGGAGTTAGGAGTTGGTCCAGTCTTGGGAAACTAGAGTGAAGCAATTTACCTGGGACTCTGAAGAAGCCCTACGCATGGACAAGGGGAAGTTGAGTGTGAAGATTGCTGAAGGGAAGAAAAACTGGTTTTCTTTTGGGGTGTGGAGGGGCCTGATGTATAGTAATCATCACCCCTCTGAGAAATATAGCATTTCAGTAACCAGAACACTTCCAGAGTCATCTAATTTGCTGCTGTAACAAGCCTGGGAGGGGAAGGGTGAAAGGCAGAGGTTTAGACTCTCTGGCCACAGAGAGGGGGAAGCTAGCTCTGTGCAAGGAACATCTCAGCTTCCTTGGGGAACTGACACCCTATTTGCCAACAAGGGAGCAGAAACTTGGAGAGGTGAATTGACTTGCCTCAAACCCCAGTTACTAACAAGCAGAGCAGAGACTTGACCCAAAATCTCTGGGCTCGCTCTCTAGTGCTCTTCTAACAACCAAGTATGAATTAAAACAGAATGTAACTGAAAAAGGTAGAAATAATTCCTGACTGTGTCAAAGAATGGAAGAATCTTTATTCTACATTAAAACTCAAGAGACAAAAGGATATAATTTGGTGAAATATTTTAAGTCTTGTAAAATCCTCCTACCCCTGCCTCTGAGTAGGAAAGGGGGTAAAAACAGAATTGAGGGTGAGAAGTCATCTGACTCATCCATGATATGGTGGAGAAAAATCTGTAAGCAAACACCCTCCATTTATTTCACGTACTGTGTCTCATGCCGCCAGCCTTGGCAGCCAGACCACTGCAAGTGCTTCAGACCCCTCCACTGGAGACATGGTCAGAGTGCTATTTTAGGATGACAGAAATGGCCTAGAACATGTGGCCATTAACCTAGAAGTTCAAAGAAAGGCACATGCAGAGGACAGATTAAGCCATCTGGCTGCCATGGTATGCTAGGGGCCAAACATCCAAATGTGTGTTCTAGGCCTATCCTGACACAGCACCGCCTCATCTGCAGAACATCAGCCCCGTGACATGGCCTGTTCCAGGAAGCAGCCAGGGAAGCTGCTGCAAAAGAATCACGTGGCCCCAGAGGTGAACCAGGGACAGCCTCTAAGGTGCCAGGGATTTATCGGAGCAGCCAAATGTACACTGACAGACAGGTCTGTGTGTGCTCGTTCCATAGCTCAGAGAAGTGACTGATTGTGGAATTCACCCACAAGGGGAAGTGAGCTAATGACTGGGATGTTTAACCTGCTTCGATGTATCATAAAATCAACTCGTAAAGCCTGGCTCTGAGAATACATTTGCTCACCCAAATGTGGTTCTGCATGGCTATGAAACATTTCAAAAAGGGAACATTCACAGAGAAGAAAGTTCTTAGGTTTTCTCTGTACTAGGAACAGGGCCAATGGCCTGAGCCACACAGCTGGTCCAGGAATGGCAAAATCCACTGACAAGATGCCCAGAGCTGCCTGCAGCATCTGCTCCACATGTGGGACTTGTGACTCATCAGCACTCTCTCCAGCAGCCCTGCCTTCTCATGCAGGCCTGAGCGTGTAGAGCCCACAGTGCCTGGGCCTCAGTGCTCAGACTCGTCCCTCCAGGGCATGACCTTACCTCCAGCACTGCCTTCTTCTGTCCCATAGACTAAGCCTGGACCACAGCCTCAAGTCCAGGTTCTGGGACCCTGGTGTCTGTTCTGGCCCTTTAAATTTAGCAGACCCACTCTTCCACTGTGCCCAGCTGGCCCACCAGTGAGCAACTGTTCTCAGCTGATCATGTTTACCCTGGACCTACTATTTATGCTCTCACTTCCCTGCTTCTCAGATTCCTGCTTCATCCCAGCTGCCAGAGCTGCTTCTTGCCCCTTCACTTTGGTGATCCTTTGGACTTTTGTTTTTAGACCACAGCTTCTCATATGTTTCTGACTCAGTCGGCTCACTCTTGGTCTCAGGTGAGGATTCCATGATGCAGCCCCAGTGCCTGGGTTCCCCCTCAGCTGGGATTGCTCCCAGGAAAGGCAGAGGGTGAGGGTTTGTTCCTGTGGTCTCTGCCTTCTTCTGACCCTCAGCCTTTTCTTGTCCTCCAATTCCAGCACCTGGAAACCCCCTGATCATGCCCCAGCAGTCTTCTAGCCCCAGCCTGAATTCTGATTCCTTCCCTCACCTGGGGCAGCTCTGCCCTTGGCTCAGCTTCTGATTTCATGCTGGCCTTGCCTGGGTCCCACTCTGGCCCCCCACTCTCTCACTGAGATCAGAGTTGGGGAGGCTCTTGGGCCTCTGCGGGGGTAGGTGTCTGAGATGAGAAGGCAGCACTGGCTCAGGTGGAGCCCTAACAGGGTGCAGAGGCTATAGAGCGTTTCACATCTGCCTGGGAACATTTCTGTCTATGGATTTGGGGGTTATATATGAGGAGAAACCTAATGGGACATCAGAAAGCATGGCAGTTGCCATCTCAGGCCCTTGTTTCCTACCCTCTAAACTGTGCATGTGGAGTGGGGAGGATGCGTGTTCTTGCAGATGATATCTCAGACCACCTTTCTGTTCTCAGGCCCTGGAAGGTCAGAGTAGTCCTGTATGGTTCAGACCCTTTTCCTTGTCTTCCAGACCCCATGCCTGTCATGGATGTTCTCCCTTTAGCCCCTCCACTAGTAAACAAATGGGTCCACCTGGGGTTCCCCCACTCACAACCTCTCCATTCCCACCACTCCAGAAGGTGCAGAAACAAGGGCCAGAGCCAGCCTCTGCTCCCCTATTCCTCCTCTCCAGCTGTCTTCATCCCCTCCCCTGGAGGCCCAGGGACCTGAAGACCATCTTCCTGTAAAATCTTGGCTGGCCACTTGGTTTTCTTTTCCACAGCCCTGCAGGTGACAGCTTGCTTCTGAGCGTGCACTGTGGTGGAACGGCGAGGAGCACGACTCTGGTGCCAGGGCCCCAGGGTAATTCCAGCTCTGTCACTACTAGTGAGGTGCTTCTAGACAAGTGATTTAATTTCTCTGTGGCTGTTTCCCCACCTCTCGTACTGGGATACCGATAGTCTCTCCCTCACTGCATTGTTGCGAGGGTTGTACGAGTTCAGTCATGGAAGAACAGAGTCTCGTATGGGATCAATGGTGATGCTACAGCTCATTGAGTGATTTCTCACTCTATGTCAGGCCTCATTCTAAATACAGATCTTCCTTTCCTTAGGGTGGGGTTATGTCCTGATAAACCCATCTTAAGTTGAAAATATCGTAAGTTGAAAATGCATTTAATACACCTACCAAACGTGGTAGCTTAGCTAGGCTAATCCTACCTTAAAGGTGCTCAAAACACTTACATTAACCTACAGTTGGGCAAAATCATCTAACACACAGCTCTACTTTATAATAAATGTTGACTATCTCATGTAATTTATTGAATACTGTACCAACAGTGGAAAACAGAATGGTTGTCTGGTCTGGGTACAGACTGGCTGTAAGTGTACTGGTTGTTTACCATTGCGTTCATGAGGCTGACTGGGAGCTGTGGTTCACCACCACTGCCCAGCACTGCATGAGAGTATTGTATCACCTATGGGGCTAGCCTGGGAAAAGGTCGAAATTCAAAATTCAGTTTACTGAATGTGTATTGCCTTTGCACCATCATAAAGTAAAAAAAAAATTTTAATCAAGCTATCAAATTGGGAACCATCTGTACTTTACATTCAATGATTACTTTTTCCTAAGCAAAGTAAAAGAGGGACAGATGGATCATTCCATAATTCTAGCTTAAATTATCATTAATGCTTATTATGCCCAATAACATAGTTGAAAAGCATTATTAAAACGCATCACAATTCCTGTTACTCCAAAGAATCAAATCATTTTTATTATTTAGTGCTCTCTCTATTGGCCTTGGTGAGTTCTATATATAAATAAATATTCATTCATGCCTGGTAAAAAAGTAAACTAAGTTATAAACGGTTAGAGAATTTCCCCATCTGAACACAAACCCAGTGTGTACAGATAACAAAAATGAAGCACCTTGAGGAAAGAGGCTCCCAGTGGTGCCCCTGATATGGACACAAGCCTCTGTCATGTGTATCATGGCAGAGACACAATTCTGTATGTTATCTTTTAACACTAAATCATAAACAGTTTCCATGTTGTTGTATAGTCTTTGAAATTATCATTTCAATGACTGCAGAATAACCCATTTAGTTAATTACCATAATTGAACTGACCTCATTAAGATGATGGCAGGGTTTTTTTTACTATTATAAATAATTCTGTAGTAAACATCTTGGCACAAGTGACTTTTTCTTTCTTTTAGATTATATCTTAGACTAATTCTCCGAGATGAGGTTACTGGGTCAAAGAGGTAAACTGAGGTTATTTCAAACTGCAATTGCTTCCATCATCTCATGCAGCCCTGCTCAGTTAGTGGAAGATTCCATTTGAGGGACAAAACATTCCTGGGGAAAGCAGAAAGGAGAAAGGAACTAGCATTTGCCTTTGAGTGCCAAGCATCATGCTGGTTTCGAACTGAATCCCTTATGTGCTGCAGTATGACTGGCCAGATTTGTTGATGTTGATGTTGTTTTGGCTGTTTATGAAGACATTTGTCAAGCAGTACATTAGAAAGCTTTGTTCATTTGATCTCATTTAATACCCTCAACCATGCTCTGAGGTAGATGTTAAATTATCTCCATTTTGTGAAGGAGGAGATGGGAACTTGAGATTAAGCCAAGATTGCACAGTTAATGAATGGAGGAACCTGGGCCCAAGCTTATGCTATGTCTGCTCTGCCACACTGTGCTCCAGTCCTTCCCCCACCTGCTAGCTCTGTATGAACAGATGGGATTCTTCACCCTCTGCTCTGAATGGATGGAGGGAATGCTGGAGACAGGGATCAGGGGAAGGATAAGCTGCAGGACTGCTTGCAGTGGACTGAATCTTCCTGGCCCTCCACTCATAAACTCATGCCCTTTTCTTTCTTGCTGGTGAAAAGTATAATATTAAAGGGAATGCACACATGTGCACACACACACACACATGCTCCAAAGAGAGGACTCCTTATAAATAAAGGACCCACCACCTATCAAAGATTCTGAACCAAGCTTTTTTACTTTATGATGGTGCAAAGGCAATACACATTCAGCTCAAATATCTTTTGAGGCTGAGTATCTCAAAGAACACAACTGAACCTCAGCACATGTACTGGGTCTATCCTTATGTTAAAATAGTTCTCCCACAGAATTATTTGACCTGGCCCAGCATTTATAAACTCCACACATTTCAGTATTTCCAATTATCTAACCTCAGTCTATACTTATTCTAGCCTTTTTTTTCTCTACCAAAGGAAACCTGTGTTATTTTTCCTCCATGTTTTGAAATATTGTCTATCCCATACTGAATGTTGTCTCAAACACACTGAATTAACACAATGCCAGATGTTGCTCAGTGATACATCTGGGCCACTGATATCCTGGTTGTGTCAGGACTACTGAGGAGTGCACTGCAGAAGGAGCTATTTTTCTTTCCTATGTTGTGGGAAGACAGGGACCGGCACCTGCACAGACCAAGAAGACCAGGTTTAGTGAAATGAATTGGTTAGGAGTCACTGTTGGGTGCGGCTGGAGGTCATCTCAAGGGTTCCATGAGCTGAAGTCTGTAGAACACTGAATAGAGCAGACCAAGGATTCCTCAGGCCTCTTTCAAATGCATGTGATGAAAACCTGACCAGCTGAGGCACTGGGGAATTTATTGGCCCTCTAGCTGAAAATCCTAAGGGTAGTCTTTAAGTGTAACTGGATCCAAGAGCTTAAATGGTGTTATCCGGAATCTATCCCCATCTCTTTGCTCTGCTTTTCTCTCTCTAGAGTGATGATAAAATGACCACCAGTAGCTCCATGTTTCTTTTCAACAGAAATCCCAGTGGAAAGGAAGTATCTATTTCCCAGTTGTTCCATCAAATGTCCCAGAACTGACTCTCCATTGGCCTGAATTGGCTCATGTGCTGAACATTTCAGCTTGACCTTCAAATCCTCTATCCACTGTTCTCCCTGCTCTGTAACTGAGAGGCTGGTCTGTGTGGATGCATCAGTGGCTCTTTACCCCTATGCCTTCCTTGAAGTCTTGTCAGCGGGAAGACCAGCAGGAGATGAGCAAGAGAGAATGAGGTCAGGATGTCCACTTTGCCTAGTTCTCTTTGCAAGGGTCTGCATGGGTTAGCTGTGTCTCGTGCCGGTAGTCACAGGTCCCACCTCAGCTCTCTCCACACATCTTTCTCTATCTGAGCTCCAATCACGGCTCCTCAATCTTGCCTCTATAACCTATGAGTGGTACCAATGCCCCACTGTGAGTAACCCTAGGAGCTGCCCCATCTCGTATGGTTTTCCTATACCCTGCGCATACCTCTTTGGGGAGGTTATTTGATAACCCAGTTTGAAAGTTTCATCTTTTTCTAGGACCCTGACTTCTAGGCATGACCATCCCTAAATCAAGTCTATGTTTCTTATTGGACAGTCCTGAGTCACATGCCCATCCCTGAAACAAAAGTCTGAAATCAGCTCCACCCAAACTGCACGTCCCAAAGGGAGACACAAAAACAAGCTACAATCAGTCCATTCTGCAAAGTAGTTAAGAAGGAATTCTAATGATCATTAAGTGTTAGACAAAATATTCTTCAGAAGCAGTGCCTACCTATAAGTAAGGATGAGTTTTTGGAATATAAATGCCAAGACAGCAATAAGAGTGCCTTTCATTCATGTATGCTCAAACCAATGCCTCCAAAAGACCTGGCCACTAATTTTCTGAGCTCTGGGTCTCTTGTCAACTCTCTTCTACAACAAATTGAAATTCCTGAAATTGATTTACTTTGAAATGTCATAAAGCAGTTAGTCCTTGGCTGGCTGAGCAATAAAGCAGATCTTCTTGGCAGCTCAAATGAGCTGCCCCTGACAGCAGGACAGGGGACAAGGCACTAAACATTGACAAGAATGGACAATTTGGAAGCTGTCTAGTGGTAGAAATGACAAGGCCAGAACCATAACCACTTTGAAAAAAAAATGACATTAGTTGAAGGATAAACATAAAATGGGACAATAGGAACCTCATAACAGACATGTGAATACTTAGAAGCCTGATGCCCCATGAAACCCCTATATCTTTCAGGGAATTCTTTTTCTGTTGGTTGACCCCCATTATAATGACTGGCTCTGCCATGGGTGAGTCACCTTGCAGGTAAAACCATGTGAACCCAAGTGAATTTCAGCCCTTTATCATCCAGAAAACCAGTAGTGCAGATGTTAGCTGTCTCATCTCCAAACCCCATGTTTTGGTGGAGCCTCCACTTTAAATGGGCAGGTCACCATTCAATGACATGCTAAGGATATTTGGTTTTCATCATCAGTTTTCTCATTAAGGCCTCAGATGCTGCTTTGGTTGGAGTTAAGGAATATGCATTTTCCAGGAGTTCTGGCCTCCTGAGCCAGTTGTGTGTCTCTCCTAGTCCCACTAATAACTCCTTTGTAATGTAATTCCACTGCAGTTCTTTTCATTCATAAAAACTTAACACTTGGGTATCAGCTCTTTGGGGAAAAAGGGATCTAAAGGATCCATTTGCTTCAGTTTCTCTAGAGCCTAGGAAATGAAGAGTTTGGAGCCCTGAGAAAGAAGAAATCAAAGGACTCTAGTCACTGGAATCCCTTAGCTGCACCTGGGTCCTGTGGGTGTAATGGAAAAATCATGGACACTAGAGGCAAACAGACCAGGTTCAGTTCCCAGTGTGTGACCTTGAACAAGTCACACCTTTGAGTCTGAGTTTCCTTGTCATTAAGTATTATTGTTTCTAAGACCCTAATGATATTATAAGCGTTTAAAAAAAATGAGTTCTTTGAGTCTAGGCATTTCTGATTCATATTTCCAAGAACATTCCTGCTTTGAAAGGTCCACTTAAGCAAAAGATATTAATAAAATTAGAGACAGAATAGAGAAATGGAAGCATGTCAAAAAGGTTTCTTCTCACCTGTCATCTCTGCTTGATTTGTAGTAGCTCCCTGGAACACTGTGCTCAAAGGGATTCTGAAATCACATCTGGGCTCAGTAGGAAAGAATGCCCTGATCAATGGGTACAAGAGGAATGTCTGGCACAATGCATGGCATCCCTATTTTAATGATCCAGAACACTGAGCTTGAAATTTTTGAGGAAATAATGTGTATTAGCTCTTGCTTCAATAACAAACAACAAAAAACACAATTTCAGTGGCTTATAGACATAAACACTTACTTCTCATCACACAGAGGATTAGGCTGTGGGTTGGATTGGGTTTGCCTTACATTTCTTCTCATTCCAGAACCCAGGCAGAAGGGACAGTCCTCCTCTGAGACATGCTGTGCTTGTGGCAAAGAGTGGAAACTCAAATGGCCAAGCCAAATTAGAAACTCATGTCTAAAACTTCTGTCCAGACATAGTATAAGTCATATCACTCACATTTCACTAGCCCAAACAAGCCATATGGCCAAGCCCTGAGTCACTGGGGAAGGAACATACAATCTTCTTACTGGGAAGGAGGGAGTGAAAAGCTGCAATCAATGCAACCTACCAGATGGTGTCTGAGAAAGATTCTTTTAGTATTAAGATGCTATATCGGTTTATTTTCTATTTTTTCCAATAGGCATGTAATAAAAAAATGAAAAGTGGTAAAATGCTAATTTATCTTGTAGCTATTGGGAATTCCTAGGGAGGGAGCAGGCTGATACCTGGAAAGAGGAGGGCACCTATGCTGTTGGAATGGGTTGTTGTTGGTGGTGGTATGGGGGAGAATGCAAAAAGCTGAACCTCTTCAGAGAATAGGTGAGTTTAAAGGACGAGATGGCAAGGAAACTAAGGAGATGACAAGTAGATCCACAATGGAAGCCCTAGGAAAGCATCAACAAATTGATGAGCAAGTAGGGTGGTGCCCAGGATGTGCCACTTGGATAAGCAGATTAACCAAGACCTGAAGAAAGCACAGAGGTCTCAGAACAGGGGGATGGATGGATCAATGGATGAATGAATGAATGTTAGAGATCTGGAAGGCAAGGGCTATGGAATATTGGTAAAGTATATAGGTGTCTTCTAAGATGGCAGTTTCAACAGGCAGTCAAGCATATTACATCATCAAATATATACTGAGTACCTACTAGGCACTTGGTACCATGCCAGGTACTGCGGTACACAGATGCACAACAAAACTGTGATTTCTGTGCTCAAGAGCTCAGAGCTGAATGGTAGAAATGGAAAACAAGAGAATCTCAAATGGCTACTCAATCTTCTTTCAATCTGATAACACTTACCTAGGATGTCCACTTTTTACCATTCAGAACAACTACTTCCCATCTTCTCACTCTTCAGATCCATTACCTCAATACCTCTGGTCCTGCACACAGCAGATAACCTCCCTTCATGCCTCATTAAGAAAAAAAGAACAAGGTCTCCCTCATCTTCCCACCAAAAAACACCAACCTACCCACTCAGTACACATTCTCTTTGCATCCTTTTTATATTAAAATAGGCAATCCCTGCCCCATCTAGATTGCATCCCCCCTTGCATTCAATCTTCACTCCTACAATTATGCCTTTTCTCTCCTGCATTCTCCCTCCCTACTTCAGCATTTGCAGTGTCACACAAACATTTTGTAGCTGGGAAGGGGAGGAGGCAGGATTTTCCCTTCCAAGAAGAATTTTGAAATGAATGAGAGTGCATTTTGGTTGTCACAGAGACCAGGGAGCCCTAGTGTGTTTAGTGGAAGCCAGGGATGCTAATTGTGTTATATCTGGTAGAAGGAAAACTCCCTTAAATCTCACAGCCTCCACCAACTACTACCAACTACTTCTCAAACCCTCCACAGGAAAACTTCTCATAGAGTTATCCATGCATGCTGTCTCTACTCCATCTCATAATCTCCAATCATGTTTCTGTCCCCACCACTTCCCATACACTGTTCTTTTTGGAATTATCACTGACCCCTATGTTGCAAATCCAGTGTTCACTTCTTAGTCCTCATCTTATTTGGTGTCACATAGAATTTGGTCCAACAGACCACTTCTTACTTTCTTGAGAGATTGTCTAAAATAGGCATCTCAAACTAACAAGACCAAACAGAATACTCTTGATACATTCATTCTTCATCCCAGTAACTAATCTTATAAGCAAATAAAAAAGACCTGCTATTACTCTTCCCCTTTCCTCTGGAAAAGCTATGCAGGTATTCAAGCCAAAATAAACAAAAATCTAAGAGCTATCTGTGAGTCCTCTCCCCTATTTCCTATATAAATCCATCAGCAAGTCCTATCCATTCTATATCCAAGACATATCTTACAAGTCCATGATTCTCTCCATCTCCACTATTGTCTCTTGGGTCCAAGTCATTAACATCTCTTGTTTGGACTATAGAACAAGGCTCACAGCTCTCCTGGTCCTCCACTGGTGCCTGCCTATGACCCATTCTTCATACAGCTCACAGAGTGAACTTTTAAAAATATAACTCCCAAGCTTGAAACTCTCCACTGAATTTTCCTTTCATTGAGAATAAGATCCACATTACTTATGCTGTCTTACAAAGCTCTACATAATATGACTCTTGTCCATCTTTCTGACTCCACTTGATACAAATATGTTCAGCCACACTGACTTTATTTACATCCTTGAAATATCAATTTTATTCATACCTTTTTGTGCAGCAAACATTAAAGGAGTTATTGTATAAAAGATACGTTTAAAATAGATGTTAGTGGGCAGTGAGGTAGGCTGAATATCCAGTTTACCACTCTAGGTTAGAGACTCTGATCAGAAAGATAAAGAAGGATATTACATATCAATAAAAGGGTCAGTACATCAAGAAAATAACAGATATAAACACATACATAACAATAGAACCCCCAAAAAACATGAAGCAAACTGACAGAGTTGAAAAGAGAAATAGGCAGTTCTACAATAATAGTTGGAGACTTCAATAATCCCTTTCAATAGTGGATAGAACAATTAGAAGATCGACAGGAAATGGAAGATTTGAACAACACCATAAACCAACTAGACCTAGCAGATATATATAGACCATTCTATTTAGTAACAGCAGAGAAACATTTTCTCAAATGCACATGGAAATAGTCTCTAAGAGAGACCATATGCTAGGCCATGAAACAAGTTTCAATAAGTTTGAAAGGACTGAAATCATAAAGTACCTTCTCCAGTCACAGTGGAATGAAACTAGAAGTAAATAATAGAAGAAAAATCACAAGTACATGAAAGTTAAACATTCTAACAATCAGTGGGTCAAGAAAGAAACTCTTGGCAAAATTTTGAAAATTCTGCCTTACCTAGCAACTCAGTAATTATAGTACCTTTTACTTTAATATCATAGAGGAAGCAATTATATGTCCAGGAAATGCCATGAATTCCTAGACAAATCAGCTTTTGCTTCAGAACAAACCACCATAAAACTGCCATGTAACAATAAACATTTATTCTCATGCTCACAGGTCTTCAAATTAGCTGAGACAGCCTGCTTCAGGCCAAACGTGTGTGGGAAAGCTAGGAGAGTCAGGCTGAAGGAGTAACAGCTTACCTGGGGGCATTTTCTTCTCATGGCAGAGGACAAAAACTCCTGGAGCAATGATGGGATGCACATGATTCCCCTTCCTGCCCAGGCTCACATGTTGTATGTTACCACTTCTGCCTACGAACCACTGGCCAGAGCAAACCACACAGCCAAGCCCACCTCCAGCGGAAAAGGGAAGAATACTTACCTCTACCATAAGAGTTGGAGGGGAGGGAATGAATGATCATCTGCTCTTCCACAGCCTCCTTAGAAGAGCTTTGAAAAATGCTGCTGTTTTTACTCCTATGGGTGCTGAACTCTCTTGTCTTCTTATTAACCATGTTGGTTGTGTTGTGAATGAAAGATTAGTACTCATATTCTTGATGTATTTGTAACTCTTAAAAGCCATATAGAAGCGCTCAGTTCTTCAAAGCCATTTTACCCGGACTAGTGAATGTTGACTGACTAATTTATTCTTAGCTGAGCAGCATTAGCACCTCATGAGCTTTTTTGCCTTGACACAATTTCTTTTCTAGTACTTAATAGGAACTTAAAAAAAATGTCTGTATGATATATCGAAGCACTAAAAGTGAAGCTGACACCATCAATAGGAACTGAATTAATATACCTTTTCTGAAAATCTTCCCAGAAGAAAAATCCCTCTGACATCCAAATTTTTTACTTATTATAGAAAACTTCAACCCTTGGATGGAATCTTTGTGAACTTCGTCTCTGCTGAAGAAAAAATATCCAATATAAATACAATAGAGAGTCTAATCTTCCCTGGCCTTGAAGACCTTGATCTGCTGCTAATATTTTCACATGCAAAAAGGCTGATTGTGAATGATGACATTATCCTGAATTCTGCATTACTCAGCCAACTGATAATATGTAGCCTCCTCTCATGCTATAGTGCCCCTTCCAACAAATATGTCTCCCACAAAAATTTCCATCCTATTTGTTTGATTTAGAACTTGGTGAAAAGAAAGATATTTTTATCTTAATTTCAAGATAGACAATATACAGTCATGAAAACATACTGAAAAGGCTAAACATATTTTAAACGGGACCTAAAGAGCCAGACCCGAGGCCTGCTGCCAAGTTCAATGAATAACTGTTTGGAGTAAGAACAGAACATTGCTCTGGGCTTCAGCCAGCTAGAAAGGCTGATGCACTATGACATCTCTGGCTTCTATACTCTCCCTTCCCTTGAAATGAACTCTGGAGGGAGGCTGCAAGGCCAGAGTTGACAGTGAGTTGAAAAGTGTATCTCTTAGTCATAAAGAATCAAAAACCTCACTTACCAAGCCACGTTAGCTGGGAGAAAGATCCATATAAATTAGTGGGAAATCCAAATTACTAGAAAAATCAAGAGGACTGTTCTTACCACGAAAGAAATGTTGATGAATTTCTGGAAGCAGGTAGGATGAATATAACTCAATGTATATTTAAAAAATTATGTCTAAATTAAATATTTGACTTACTGTTCAAACAGATAAAAAGGCACTTAGTGTCAGAGTTAAGCACCCAACATAGGCAGAAGAGGACAGGGGAGTGGACAGGTTTCCCCCAAAGAATTTTAGAAGAATAAATCAGCACAGCAAGGACATAAAGAATAGGCTGGAGGAGGCTCAAGATAATCATATTAAAAGTTGTAAATTTCGGGATTGTGTCACTGTCTTATAGGCTGGTCCTATAGACCAGCAGTTCTCAATGTGTGAGGCCTGTGAAATAAAAATGATTTTCAAAATAAGCTAAGATGTTGTTTTCTTTCACTGAGCTGACATTTGTGGTAAAACTGCTGATGCCTTCGGCACTTCACTGGTACTGGCAGTCATTGTATTCTTCATCACCAGACACTCGCAGAAAAAGAAAACCAATTTCACATAAGAATGCCCTTGATGAGGCAGCAAAAATTATGTTATTAAAATATAAACCTTTGGGTCTTTTAAATCTTTTGTGTGACAAAGTAGGATGTATAAAGCACTCTTGTTCAATAACAAATATAAGATTGTCTCAAGAAAGAACACTTGTACATTGTTTCAGTTGCAAGGTGACTTAGCTGCTTTTTTCATGGAACACCAGTATTTCTTGAAAGAGTAGACAAACTGTAGTAATTCAGACTTGGATATCTGGCAGACATTTTCTCAAAAGTGAATGTAATGAGCCTGTCACTGTAAGGAAAATAGCTGATAGTATTTGTTGGGAATGATAACATTCTAGCTTTCAAGAGAAAATCAGGATTTAGGAAAACTTGTATATGCTACTGTAAACCTGACAGGGTCCCAATATAACTTAAGACTATTTTGATCAATGGAAATACTACTGAATGATTTTTTTGATATGGTGTATTCTCACAACACTTGAAATATTTGCATAATTCAGTGAGCCAGTATTTCCCAAATGATCAACATATGATGTTACAAAGTTGTGCATGGGTAATTGAAAAGTTCAAGGCACTAAAGGGACCACTTGATTTTAATGTAATAGAATACAAAACATTCACTGCTAGGGTTTCAAATTCCATTTAAACCATCCTTTAAGAAACCTGCACTTGTCAAGTTTTGGTGTAATATCAAAGAAGATTATCCACATTTATCTGAATTAAATTACTCCTTCCTTTTCCAATTACATATCTGTGTGACATGTAAATCTGTGATGTACTCATGTAATCTGTGTGATATTGGATTTCAACCAAAACAATATATTATAATAGACTGACTAGAAGCAGATGTGGAAATCCAATTGCTTCTATTAAATAGTTATTAAAGAAATTTGTAAAATGTACCCTTCTAATTTTTTTTTGCTTTGAAAAACATAGCAATTTTCATAAAATATGTTATTTACACGAACATGTAATGGGTTTATTATTATTATTTTAAAATAAATACTTAATAATTTCTCTAATTTTAATCTATAATGCAGTAGCTATCAATGGATATACGCCACATAAACAGAAGTTCTTTGGGGTTCTCAATAATTTTTAAAACTGTAAAGTAACCTTGACAACAGATTGGAGAATCAGTGCTATATTCGCCTTGTTTACCATGGTTAGTTTCTACCTTCCGAGATAAAAAGAAGATGGAGGGGTGGGAAAGCCAACAGTGATGGTGTCCCCACTGCAGCCAAAGTGGAAGGGAGGATGACATGTCACAGCAGTGAAGTCCCCTAACTTTATCAGCTACTTGGGTAAATCTCTTTATGCCTTTAATGAAACTCAAGTCCTGAGGGAACATCCGTCCCTAAAATCCATCAGTAAACTTTGGGAAAGAGTTTACTTTCATTCACCTCCTAATAACCTCCCTCTGCCTCTTTTTCTCTCATAGCCTTACTTATGTAAACATGTAGCCTTTCTTTCCTGGAATTGCTACAAGAAGAAGTTTTTGCATTCCAGATCTCTAATATTTTTACCACTGACTGCTGTATAACTGACAGTGTGTGAGCTGGTTTGGGGAAGCAAACAGGAGGGTTCCCGTACAATCCAGTCCGACATGAAGCTGCTGGCCTGGCCCCATACAAATCTGAGAGAAGTGGGGAGAGTAAATGAATAACCTATAATGAAAAGAAAAAATCTGGTTACAGTTTGTGACTCCCCACCCTTAGGCAAACACACTCTTTGCACACTGTGGAAGGCACTTTCTTCCTCTGGGAATTTCGAAGTCCTACCAGGGCCCTGGCTGGTCTGAACAGATGAGGAAGTGGTGATATGCAGGGTTTCAAGGCAAGGCAAAGCCTCAGGACAAGCATTCAGATTCTCACTGATGATTAAGCATTTAGTCACTATTTAATCAGCAAGAACTAAGTGTACTATCCAAGGTTGGGTACAATTTACCAAAGAAAAGGTTGGTATTGGATTAAAAAAAGCTTAGATACATATCAAGATAGACTGTCTTCAGACTATTACAAATTCTCTTTTCCTTTCAGAAATGATTTGTTATTCTCAGTCTAGTAAAGAAATTATTAATACATCAGTGATAAGGTAAGGCATTTCAGCAAACTGATACTGTTTCAATAATTCTGAGAACCCAAAAATCATTCTAGTAAAATTAGAATAAAATAAGTTCACTTCCCCCAAATATCCAATGTAGTTTCTTTGAAGAGTGATAAAATTAACTGTTTTCTCTATCTCAATTCTGGTGACTTAATTTGAAATTTTAAAAAGCACATCATTGATGGAGTTGTAAGTTTTGGAAGACTGGCAAAATGGCTAATGGTCCTGATAACACAGAATCTTATTTTCTTACACAATTGTCCCCATTTCTCCTTTTTATGTTTGGTAACTAGGAGTTAGGGTTTGTGAACACCTGGGTGTTGGGCTCTTATTGTCCTCAGCAATCTTGAAATTCCTACTTCCCTAATGTTAATTGCCAGAGTCATACAGCAGTCAGTGGTAAAAATATTAGAGATCTGGAATGCAAAAACTTCTTGTAGCAATTCCAGGAAAATAAGGCTACATGGTTACCTAAGTAAGGCTATGAGAGAAGAAGAGGTAGAGGAAGGTTATTAAGAGGTGAATGAAAGTGGTATTATGCCCATCTCAATGCCAGTATTTCACTTTCACTTTCACTTTATATTTGTATTTATATTTCACTTTCCTTCTTGAGGGCAGACACCATAGACCTTGTAAGGGATCCTAGTATCTTCCTTACTAAAACATTTCTTAATATGTTAAGAAAGGAAGTCCCCTCTGGGACTTCTTAGTAGATATGAGGGAGGTGACACCAACTGAGTAGGAAAGACTCACTTCTGTGTGTCTCCGTTACTTTCACACCACCAGCACACTCACAATGCTTGTGACACTGGATGTGGGGGTTTTCTCCACCCCAAGTAATTCTGTGCAACACCAGCTGGGTGTCCTACAATTTAACTCAATTCTAACACTGTCTGCCTGGAGTTAGCGCAGACCACACAGGTTAAGGGCTCAGTCCCACAAGACTGCCCCCCACTTCAGATGCCAACCTCAAGTAGTAGGTCCCCAGGATACCTACAACTTCTGACTTGGCTACACATCAGAGTTTCCCAGGACCTCCTCCCCCTTGGGTTCAATTATTTGTTAGAACAGTTCACAGAACTCAGGAAAACATGTTTACCTGGTTTTTAAAAATATAATAAAGGATATGATAAAGGATACAGATGAACAGCCAGGTGGAGACACACAGAGTGAGTCCTGAGAGAGTTCTGGGCACAGGAGCTCCTGCCACCCTCCCAGTATGAGGACGTGCGTGTGTTCAACACAAAAGCTCTCTGAACCCCATCCTTTTGGGTTTTTATGGAGGCTTCTTTACATAGGCATGACTGATTAAATCACTGGCCCCTGGTGACTGGACTCAGTCTCCAGCCCCTCTCCCTTCCCTGGAGGTCAGGGGGTGGGACTGAAAGTTCTGACTCCCTGATCACATGGCTGGTTCCCTGGCAATCAGCTTCCATCCTGGGGTGCTGTCCAAAAGTCACCTCATTAACATGAACTCAGGGATGCTCAAGAAGGTTTGTTATAAACATCAACACTCTTTTATTATTTTTATCACCTAGGAATTTCCAAGGGTTTTAGGAGCTCTGTGCCAGAAAAGGGGACAAAAACCAAATACATATTTCTTATTATATGTCACAATATCACAGCAGGTCACACATGAAAACCTGCTCCAATATTCCTACCTACTTAGCCTTTGGAGCCCTTCCACGTACTGTCTCAGGGAAGTTCTTGCACCAAACTTCGTTACATGTAGGCCACCACTGAATCCAAAATTTAATCATCCAAGCAAACTATAAGAGCCATTTCTAGCTTTAGCTAAAACATTAAATCCAGAATATCTGGTAAATATACTCATAGTAATATATATATCCTGATACAAACCTCTACTCTGTTCTTTTTGGCCTAGCACCCTTAGAATCTATTCCCATACTTATTTCCTGGGTTTCTACTAATATGAATTACCAAACTCCTGAATTTATTTTGAAGTGTAATGATTTCTTCTCAGGTCAGAATCTTCATTTGTTCTGCTGGAGCATGCTGAGATCTGACTTTAGTTTAGGTCCAGAATAGGAAATAATGGACAGGGAGGATGGGTCTTGAGGAGAATAAGTACCCCCTTGCAAGGCAACTGCCTCATATATGGTGACTATTGAGTCTTCAAGAAGGAAAGGTCATTCTTCTCACTCAAGCAGAGGAGCTGCTTCTGCTTGCTCAGAGAGACTTGGGACTTCAGCTTCAAGTCCAAGCCAAGTCTCAGAATCTGCTTGTTTCCAGTGCCCTGTCACATAAACAGCTTGGTGAGTCTGTGAATTCAATTTCCATCATCATTCTAGAAACCCAACCAGTCATATTTTTAATGAAGATGGTCTTACAGCTATACAAAATAATATATATATATATTTTAGGGTTTCCATAAAAGCTCTCTAATCATCTCAATGTGACCTTGAGCTTGGACTTTAAAGCCTTGAGTTTGTCATTTCCTGTCAGATTTCTAGTCAGTCATAGAATTTCAACCCACCCTACAGTCCTTCTGTCATCATAATGGCTAAGTGCAATGTCCACTTGGTTTTTAAGGTAACTACTTCAATAGGTACTTCTCAAGCAACCACAGGAGTGCTTTAATTAGTCATGATCCTACTGTATGTTATAGGTTACCAGAATCCTTTTTCCATCAACAAGGAATTAAGCACTTCATTCAAGGCCAAGAACAAATCAATCCCAGAATTCTATCTTTGAGGAATAGAAAGAACAACTTTAACATTTTCATAATTAAGCAGTATTGATCTGAAATTACAGCTGATCCTCATATCAGAGTCCAGTCAGAAAGACAAGCCACAGTAGGTATTTCAGCAGAGGGAATTTATCATAGGGAGAGTGCTTATCCTGGTCTTAGAGGGCTGAAAAAGCAAAAAGTAGATGCTCAGGTAATCTAGAAACAATAACTGCAGGAAGCAGCTACCACCTCTAGGACTGTGGGAACAAAAGGAGGAAAATGGTAACCAGAACCTGGAAGGCCAAAATAGAGACCTCACAGAATTAGGGCTCAAACCTCTGCAGAGGGTGGAACCACCTGTCTGGTTCCAGTAGTGCTGAAAGCAGTTGGAGGCTAGAACCAACTGCCCCCGCGGAGGTGAAGCACACATTGCAGGTGAAAGGCTGCGGACCCTGCAACACTAACAAGAGCAACAGGAACTGGAAGTGGGTCCTCCCCAACTCCCTCCTCCCAGTTTTCCTATAGTGCCCCCTAATGGCAGAACCTAAGAAGAAACAATCTGACAAAGGAGTCTGGGAAATAAGTTGTGGAGAATTAGCCCCTGGGTCACAAGAGTACAGAAGATGGACTTGGAGCTAAGAGACAATAGGGACATGAACAACATAGATGGTGTTTATATCCAGTGCTTCTTTACAACTAAGTGAGGTTTATTCCAAGAATACAAGGTTAGTTTAATTTTTGAAAATCAAGCAGAGCATAGTTTCCCACAGATTATTAAACTAACAGTTTCTTGAATTTCAAGTGTAAGGACTTAACAGTTTTGGTAATCGTGAAAACAAAATTACTATGTTTTAACCCATGTATTCTCTCCTAGGAAATATCATTTCATATTTCAGTTATTGAAACTATCATAATGTAACCCTAGTCATTTATTAGTGCTTGTCATAAGTTACACTGCTTTGCCAGCATATCCTGGGTACTGCAAATTTTCTATCCATAGAGCCCAGTGAACAATCTCTCTGTGGTCTGTATGTGTGTTTATGCTATTTGTTTTGCCGTAAAATAGAAGGCATTTCTTGTTTAAGAAAGAACAGATTACTGTACTTCAGGGTATATAAATTTTATCTCTTTCTATACTAGCAATGACTACCAAAATTAATATAGTACTATTTACAATCACTCAAAGAAAAAAATGAAACATTTAGGTGCAAATCTAATAAAATATATGGCCATATATGCTAAAAACTACAAAATGCTGATGAAAGAAGTCAAAGAGAATCTAAATAAATGGAGAGCATGCCATGTTCATCAGTTGGAAGACTCCCCATACTAAAGATGTCAATTCTCCCCAAATTGTCATAGTTTTAATGTTACTTCTATGAAAATTCCAGCCAGTTTTTTTTTTTTGCATATTAGACAAAATTATTCTAAAAGGCAAATAGCTAAAACCATTTGGAAAAGGATAGAGCAGGGAGAGTCAGCCTGCCCAATTTCAGACTGGGCAGAGACACAGAGATCAACGAAATAGAACAGAGAACCCAGAAATAGACTGGCAGCAAATATCCCAAATGACAAAGGAGCAAAGGCAATTCAATTCAGGGAAGTACCCTTCTCAAAAGGTCATGCTGGAGCAATGGGACACGCACAGGGAAAGAAAAAGAGGACCTTGACTTAAGTCTCACACACCATGACAAAATTTAATCAAAATGAATCAGAGACTTAAATATAAAATGTAAACAATAAACATTTTAGAGAAAAAATAGAAAATCTTCAGGATCTAGGATTAAGCAAAGAGTTCTTAGACAACATAAAGACATGACCCATAAAACTTGTTAAACTGGCCTTCAAAAACTCTATGAAAGTCCATGTGATATGGATGAAAAGACAAGCTAGGGGAAAATATTTGCAAATCACTTCTTCAACAAAAGACTAGTATCTAGACTATATAAAGGACTCTCAAAGCTTAACAGTAAAAAAAAAAAAAAGACATGAAAACATATTTCACCAGTGAGGATACACAGAGGGCAAATAAGCAAAGATGTTCAGCACCACTAGCCACTGGGTGTGGTTTTGTGAATTAAAACCACAATGCAAATATCACATGCGAACCACATGAGATATCACTATATACCTATCAGAATGACTAAAACATAAAATTGAGACAACAAATGCTAGTGAGGATGCAAACAAACTGGATCTCTCATACATGGCTGGTGGGAATGTAAAATGGTGCAGCCAAACTGGAAAACAGTTTGGCAGCTTCTTAAAAAACAGGACATGCAGCCTAAAAAACTGGATATACTATGCATACAACTGTATTCTTAGGCATCTAACCTAGAGAATGAAAACTCATATTCATACAAAAACCTGTCCGTGAATATTTATAGCAGCTTTATTCATAATATTCTCAAACTGGAAAGTACCCAGAAAGAACAAAAGATTGACACAGTATGACCTCATCTTAACCAATTACATCTACAATGATCGTATTTCCATATAAGTTCACCTTCTAAAATAATGGGGATTGGGACTTTAACATATCTTTCTGAGGGACAAATACTAGCTGTAGCAGAGAGAAGACAGGTTTCAGTCCAAGAGGAAAACAGAGGAACAATCTTCAGCAATGGATGAGTGGGAGCTTTGTTTGCCACAGGTCCCAAAGTGCCAAGGAAAATGGTTGGGAGCAGGTGGGGGTTGTGGTTAGATAAGAGGTGAAAGGAAAATCTAACTGACATCCTGGATGACAAGAGTGATGGAAAAGTGAGGCATGGGGGTTAGCATGAGGTACCAAACGAGGCTCTGGTTTGAAGGTAGCCATAGCAAACGTGTTGCGGCGGGGTGAATACTTGACATCTGGAGACCGGGTAGGGAAGCAGCCATGGAATGCTTCAGTGGTTGCTGGGAGGTCAGTTACCATTCGTTGACTATAGTTTGCTGGAGTCACTTGTTTTTAGCAGATTCTTAGAGTTTTCTCCATCATGGTTGAGTTTTCCTAAAAGCTGACAACATCATTATTTTGTTCTTTTAATTAATTTCTTCTTGCTGCATCTGGCAGGCCGGACACAGTTATGTCTGAGAGCTACTTCTCATAACTTCATTTTCTTTGGAATTTTGGGGGTTTCTACTACTCCCTAAGAACCTAAAAGTAAATTCAATGATAAAGTTTGTTATTTGAGAAAACTGTATCTACTGATTCCATTCTTGTTACCCTTATGAATTCCAAAAGAGCAGAGTACAATGTAAAAGGTGTTCAGTCAAAAGGTTGTTACCATATTACAAAAGCATTCCTGGTATAGGCCCTGTGTTGTATGTCCTTCTAGAAAATACTTTTCTTTATGCAAGAGGGAATGGTAACTAATGCTCTGGCTATTGCTTTGTGTTTCACTTGCTTTTATTCTTTATTCTGTAATTTCTTAATTATAGCTCCAACTGCCTTACATCATATTTGATCCATTTTCATAAAGGATTCCGCAAATATTCTCTGATTGTATTTCATAAAAAGAAGCTGCTACCCAGGGTACAAGCTTAAATGCCAGCACAGGAAGAAGTATTCATTAAATGCTGCTGGGAGGCAGCAAGAGAGACTGTGCACCTTCTGAGCAGACTGGTGAGTGGTATGGCACAGATCTGGAGTTAAGGTTATATCTTCTTTATTATTATTGTAGTTGTTTTTTTAATTGTTAAAATGGATACACATTTTTCTACAGAGCTATTTACAAAAACTTAAGGGAGGATCATACAAATGCATGTTGCAGTTCATTTGCAGCCAAGCAAAGACTGGTGCATATCAGCCTTTGTTGCTGGCACTGAGGCAGGTAAGAGGTAGCCTTTTTCAGATGCATGTCTGGCAAATAGAGAAAGCCAATCCACAGGTCGAGAAAAATGAAGCCTATGTGGAGAGGGAAGGAGAAATGAGTGGCCATGCAGCTTTACAATGTGAGGAAAAAGGGGGAACAGCAGCAGGGCTGTGAGATGCAGACCGAGGGTGAGGGCAGAGGCTTCGAACCCAATTGTTTTCTGGCTTCTGGCTCTGGTCCTACTTGCCCTTTCTGCCCTTGAGTTCTGTGACACACCACTGTCATCTTATAATAAATCCCTACATAGTGTCAATGCTAAATCAGGTTTCATTGACTTGCAACCCAGAAGGCCATAAAGAACACATTAACATAACTTTTTTTTTCAGTGCAGTAAAATTTTTTAGTCTCTGGAGAGTGGACATGCAAATCAAGTTCCCAAGAGAATGCTGATTTATTAATTTCTGTGCAGACTAACTGCCAGTGGGACCAGAATACTCCCGCTTACAGGTCAGCTTGTTCTCTCCCAATAGGAAAATCTACATGGAAAGCCAAATTATAATGAGAAGGCTGCTTGATGAGTGCAGACAGAATCAGATAATTTAGGGATCTGAGCAGACTGTCTCCACACGAGGATGGCCAGAGGCACTTGCCTCCACTTTCAGGATGTGCCGACCCTGCCACGTGGTAGACATGTGCGCCTGTGCTCCGCAGTCTCAGAAAATAGGCCAACTCACTACCTCCAGTGCATCTGTAAGCCAAGTCGGCTAATGAGCTATTACCTAAAATAAGTATTTGTCCAAACATTTCATGTATGATGGAATGGTTTCTACAGCTTTCTAAGTATTTTTCTCCTAAGGTGACTGTTTGATGTGCATAGTTCTGTCTCTTCATTTTTCTTTTCTCTTCCCTTTCTCTCCTCTTCTCTCCTCTCTTCTATCCCCCTCTTCTCTCTCCCTCCTTTCTTCTTCCCTTTTTTTTCCCCTAACTCCCTCCCTCCATCTTTCTCCATCATTTTTTTCTCTCTACCTCTAGTTCAAAGACATTTTGGCCTACTGATCTAAGGTTGTCCACCTCTTCACCTTCATCCACACTCCCGTCCCCACTTCATCTCCCAGAACCCAAGACTAAAGGTTAGGTCTTCAGAGGTGGGTTAGTTAAAACCAGAACTATTGCCCAATGCAGAAGATTGGTAGAGCAAATCTAGAGTGGTTGGTGGGGGGATGGATTTAGGGGTGGGGCTCCAAGCCCAGGAGGCAGACCCTCCGTGTGACTTGAAACACCAAGACCAACACAGTGGAGGACTGTCAACTTGAAATGAAGCCAGAAGTCTACGGTGTGACCAGAGACTGGACTGAAGGGAGAACAGGCTGAAAGCAAGCGAGGAGACAACAGTTGTTTTGTATTTTCATTGCCCATTAACTATCTTATGCTCTTCTATTTCTTTAAAGTGATAGTATGTGCCTTTGGAAAATTTTGGCAATGTTGAATGTGCATAAACCTGGAGTTGCTCAACTCGGGTGTTTTATTTATGATTCATCAACTTTATCCCTTTCAAAGCTTCTCTTTCTTGCTGCTTTTGTCTGCTTCTAGGATGTGTGTGTACTAGATTTCATTATTAAACAAATTACCCCAAATCCGATGATTATTGCTCTGTAGTGAGGCATTTCTGTGTTGACAAGGAGAGTGAAGAGATGAGACATGGTTATCAGAACACATTAAGCTCTATTGCACTTTGTATTTTGTGACTTCTGAATGATGAAATGATACTGGACTACAAATATTAACCCACACATTATTTGAAAGCTCCTTTTAATTAAATAAAGCCAATCTCAACCAGATAAAGTTTGCTTCTATCATAAAAATGGCTTATTATTTACTTTTGTTTCCTGTTGCTTCTGTAATTAATTACCACAATTGAGTGGTTTACTGCAGATTTTATTATCTTACAGCTCTGGAGATTGGAAGCGCTGAAATAAAGGCACTAGCAAGGCTGTGTTCCTTCTGGAGGCTCTGGGGGGAAATCTGTTTCCTTGCCTTTTCCATCTTCCAGAGGCTGCCTGCATTTCTTGGCTCATGGTCTCTTTCTCCTTCTTCAAGCCAGCAGTGTAGATCTTCAGGTCTCTCTGACAACATCCCCTGCTTCTGTCATCCTTCTCTGACCCTTCTGTCCTCCTCTTCTAAGGGCCCTGGTGATTATATTGGGTTAGATAATCCAGGAAAATCCTTGTCTCAAGATGCTTCATGTAATCACACCTGCAAAGTTCCCTTTTATTCTCTAAGGTAACATATTCACAGGTTCTGGGGATTAGGATAAAGAGTCTTTGGGTAGGTTACAATAATATTTATTTATGCTATTTGGCCTGCTGTAATATCATTCATAAGGTAATAATAATATGCAGTTTAGAAAAATAAAAATAAAAATTCATGGTTTGACTACTGAAAAGTAATCATAACAAACGTCTTCCATCTTTTTGTAAATGAACAGTTTTTACATAGTTATGATCATATGATGTATACAATTTTAATCTTCATTTTTCACTAAATATTATATCATCTATTTTTCATGTTAGTTCATAAGTCTGAACATGGTTATTGACTACATAATATTCCATAGAGTGGTTATGCCATCTTTTACTTAAACCTTTCCTTTTTTGGGGGGGAATCTAAGGTGTTTCAAATTTTTTAATATTATAACAACTCTGTGACAAATATTTTTGTGTTTATATTTTCTCTTGGGATAGATTCCTACATGTGGAATTGCTTTATCAAAGTCTTTTTACAGCAAATGTTTTTCAAATAGCTTATACAAATTTTGAGAACCATCAGGTATGTTAGTCCCCATTTTTAAATCAGCGCATTGTCACCAGCACCAAGTAAAACAATCACAAATAACACCTTTGCCAGTTAGGTGGAATAGATAACTTCCTTTTGTTTGTATTTACATTTGTTTGTTTACAATGGAGAATGAACATTTTCTCAGGGGTTTATTTGCTAGTTATAGTTCTTCAATGAATTGTTGATTCAGGCCTCTTACTTTTGGAGGTCAGAACATTTTTTAAATCAATTTATCTAAGATCCACACATTTTTAAAAGTTTATTTAATGTTTGTGATACCTGGCATAAAAAAATCTCTTGTTTCTGTACTTTTTTATGCCTAGAAGTTTTAAGTTTGTATGTGATTTAATCTAGCCATCTTATTTTTTTCTTCTTCTTTGGTTCTTTAAAAATCCTGTTGCCCAAGTTGTTAACTATGTAGTAAGTACATTTAATATTCTTCTAGCTCTTCTTGTGGTTTAAAAAGTCTCTTTACTCCATCTGGAATTTAGGTTGAGATGACTACCTGCTTAAATGCTACCAGAGGGGCCTGATTGACACTCTCCAGTTCTCTGCACTGAGCCACCTGCCTTTTCCCTTTTCACTGAAAAGAAATAGAAGAGGTGACAAAGAAGTGTGAAGTGCGGTTTCCCTGGTCACAGGAAATAACTTTTGCTTCTTCTGACTATATTTAACTTTCTTCGAATAGTCTCACCTTCTGATTAGTATTTTAGCTTCAAACTGAGACATAAGTAACCATAGATAAACTGGCTTAAATATAGTGATGGCGCTCAAAAGTGGACAAAGAGAAAAAAATTTTAAACTGTTAAAAAAGTGTTGGAAGCCATTCTACCAGACATAAAACATTATGGTGCATTTGATAAATATGAATTTTAGATGAATTAGTCTAGGTAAGTTAAGCAAGAACTGACAATCTTTCCTCTAGACAGTAATTTAGACCAGTACTTTCTAAGGGAAAATGTGAGCCACATATGGAATATTGAGTTTTCTAGTAGCCATATTAAAGAAGTAAAAAGTAACAGGTGAAGTTAATCTAAATAATGTATTTTATTTAAACCAGTATAGCCAAAATATTACCATTTCAATACATAATCTATGTTAAATTTATTGAGATAGAATGAAAAAGGAGAATTTAGGTCTTTGAAGTCCAGTGTTGATGTTCCATTTACAGCATCATCTCAATTTGGATTAACCTCACCCCAGATGCTCAATAGCTACATGTACCTAGTGGCTGTCCTGTTGATAAAGCAGCTCTACACATGGTACATATTTTGGCTACTTGACTTCTTTTTACATTCCATGCTGAACAATATTAAAAAATGTCCTTTCTCAGGGTCTAATACAGTTGGTCAGCTTTTAGTATTGTTTGGTTATAATTGTTTTAAACATAACACTTTTCAGCAGAACTGGGTGTTTCCCAATCTTTGCAGTCATGGTTTTCAGACAACCTCTTGGTTGCTGCTTGGTTGATTAGTCTCCTGGTCACTGTCTGTCTCTTTCTGCCTCTACCTCTCACCTCTCACTCATCCCCTTCCATTTTTAGAATAAAAACAGCTTTATTACTTTTCTATAACTAAAAAAGTAATAAATACATATTTATTATAGAAAAAGGAGAGAATCTGGCACTCAGAAGGAAGAAAGAAGAAACTGAAAACCAATTATAGCTTATTACAGAAAGAGATACATCAATTAGTCACATTTAGGTAGTTCTGTCAGTATTGTAAATACACAGTTAGGAAAACTGAATCATATAATATATGCTATTTCACTTTGCCTTTTACAAATAATATATCATGGATATATTTGTATTAAAAAATATGGATTGACCTCACTGTTCCTCATGGCTGCATAGTGTACCTTACATATATTTACCATGCTTTATAGAACTAGCTTCCTATTGTTAGACATTTAGGTCACTTCTAATTTTTTGCTCTTAGCAACCAGTACATCAATGAGCATCTGTCTACATACTACTTTATATAAATATTGCATAACTTTCTAAAGAGAAGTTTCTAAAGTAGGTCAAATTCTGATAGACAAGGTTAGATTGTCCTTCAGAAAAGCTGATACAATTTATACTCCTTATAACAGGGTATGAGAATGTCATCCTGCGTCTTCACTGGCACTGGGTATTATCAACCCTTTCCAACTATGTCCATTTTATTTTGGATCTTTATAATTTTGTTTTTAAAATTCTAGAAGTACCTTAACTCTGACTGTAATACATGCAGAGGTTCGACATTTTGAGTGAATTAAATGATATGCCATGTATCTCTAAATGACTTCATGTACATTTAAGGGTCTAACCTGGTATATCAAACAGGATGGACTTGGTTACGCTGAAGTAAGGAACAACTAAATATTTATTTCTTGATCATGATACATATCTGGTACAGTTCCTCAGGGGAGTTCTGTTCATCATAAACACCAGGAGGCTTAGGCTGACAGAGGTTCAATCTTGACACTTGCTTCTAGAATCATTTCATCAGGTAGAAGGGGACCTAGCAAACCATGCTCTGGTTCTTAAAGCTTCCATCTCAATAGATGCAAGGCACTTCTGCTCACGTTTTTTTTTTCCCAAAGCAAACCAGAAGAAAAAACCCAGTTTCCAAGGGGATAGGGAAGTGCAGACCTCCCATGTACCTGGCAGGAGAACAGGACGTTCTGTGAGCTTCCCTAATGACTGGCACATTTTGGAGGAAAGGAGCTCCTACCAGGTATATACATATCATTATCCAAATGTCACAGATAAACTCTCTAAGTCTCTGTTTTCTTAAGAAATAGCTCAAGGTCACTTAGCTAGTAAGTGGCAGCATTGGGATTGTAATTTAGGCCCATAAGACTTAAAACCCATGCTCTTTGTACTATATTACCCTTTTAGGAGCATCTGCAACACTTCCAGAAGGAAGTCCAGGTTTTGGGACATCTCCATGTAGTCATGTGTTGATGTGGTCCTCAGATTCTCTGGAGCTCTTTCATGCTCCTTGTTTTCTCAGTCAGCACACTGAACACATCACTGTGCCTGATCCTTCATGGATTTCCTGCTTCCCATCTGGCAAACTCTGTTTAGAGTCAGTTCTCCTCTTGTGGCAACTGTTCTGCAAAGGTATCCATTGTGATGGCCTACTCACAAGTCCTTTGGGCCATCAATTGTAAATACAGTATCATTGTTTTGGGGATGTTTTCTTTTAAAAATCCTATGCTCTGATCATGTTTCAATTAAAAAGAGGCCCAGGAGCATTATTTTGGACAACTACAAAAATTACTGTACAATAATTTTCAACTGTCTAATCTTTTGACAATGATATTCTAGGGGAGGGAAATTAAAATTTTGGGAGAACCCTCTGGGTGTCAGGCATGCTTCTAAGAATTTTAATGTATTTTTAGCCTCATTTATTCTTCATAACAACACTCTGAGGAAGGGGTTATTATTTAGGAGTATAATTATCAAATCAAAGAGGATGATTAAAGTGAAAAAAAAAAAGGAAGACATCTGGCCTCATGTCTGAATAGGGGTAATAACACTTTCTTTATCATGGATTCCCTTAATTATTCTCATGGGGAGTCTTTCACCCTCTGAAGGATATTTAATATTTTTAAAAGGTGTGTTTGACCATCCCTGTAAGATTTAGAAATGAATATTGAACTCAAGAGCATATCATTTAGGACTCTTTTGGGTGCAAGTAACAGAAAGCTTAACCCATCCTGGCTTAAGCAAAAGAGGGATTTATTGGCTTGTGCAACTAAAAAGTACAGGCATGGATGGAGCTTTAGATATAGCTTAAGTCAAGGACTCAAAGCTCAGTCCAAATCTCACTCTATTTCTTGGAACTAGTTTTCCCTATATTGGCTTCATCTTCAGATTCTAAGAGGTGGAAAGAAGACTTTTGTCTTTTGTCCTCCCAGATTTAAGTCCAGTAGAAAAGATCATGTGTTTCTCTCTCAGGAGTCTCAGAAAAATTTTATTGTATTTCATTGGCTGTGATTAGGTCGAAGCCTGTTTCTTAAGCAATCACCATGTGCTGGGAACTGTGATGCTGTAACTGATGAGGCCTGAGTTAATGCCCATCCCTTCACACGTGGACTTCATGAGAATGAGAGTTGGGGTGGTTCCAGAGAGGAAAATTAGGGTGCAGTTGTCAGAAGAAAGCTTAGTATATGCTGCATAGTAAAAACAGCTGATACCAGTACAAACAGTACTATCAAACCCTCCACCTCCTTTTCTACTACTTAAAATGGTGTACAATATAAAAATGTTTTCATGTTGTAGAAGCCTAACTTACAAGCTTACTGGGAGGATAAAGAAAAGTGTTCTTTAGAAGATAAATTTATCCAGTAATTACTATGTAACATGAAAACTTTCCATTTCTTAGCTGTCAGAAAGCTTAAAGCTTTATTAGTGTTCAATTACAGAGACTCTCTCTTCCCAAATTCCTACTATAGCTATTTATCTTATCTTTTAAAAAAAAAGTAATTCCTTTTTTTACTTAAGAAAAATACATATTCTTACAGAAAAATTGGAGAATAAAGAAAAACCCAGGGATAATTATTTTGCTATCTTCCTTGTATTTATGCCATAAATTTCTTTCATGTGCAAAATTGGGATAATATCATGAATACTATGTAAACTTTTTCATTTAACAACATATTATGAATATTGTGCCATACTTTCAGATATCATTATACATGCTTTTTAATGACTGCTTGGTATTCTTCCAATGGATGTACCACAATTTACTTACAAATGTTCCTACATTTTTTCCCTTTTATGTAAATACGATAGAGCAATGGGTATTTTTGTGTCCATCTGCAATTAATTCCTTAGAGTAAGTTTTAGAAGTGGATTTGTTCCCCAGAAAGGCAATGCTACCACATACAATTTTTTTTTCATAGCTGGTTAAGAAGTAAAAGAAATTTCAGGTATATTGCTACTTGGCAGAAGAACACTAAACTACAGTTACATACATTTAGTAGTTACCTAGGAGAGGCCACTTGGTTGACAGTTGAATTCCTTGAAAAGTCATTTGGCAGTACCAATTTTCCACTTGCTTTTTCATCTAATGGGAAAAGGGTACTTTTTTTTTTTCTCTCAAATGACTACTGTTATCCTGTTTTGGAGTCATATCAGGCCATTAATGCTGTATGACCAAGGTTTAGAGGGAATGCCCTACCAAGGCTGGGAAAGTACTTAGGGTACAAGTCAGAGCAGACTTCCTGGAAGAGCCAAGACTTGAGCTGGGAACTGCATTTGGGTATCACCAAGTAGACAGAGGATGAGGGGTAGTATGTACTTTGTAGGGGCAAAGGCCATTTGGGCACCTTGCCTTAAACCAGTGAGGTATAAAATCATTGGTACACAAAAGAATAAAAGAAGTAAAACTGAAAACTTATCACCCCATAGCATTCATAATGCCATTTCCCTATCATTGAATATAATGTTGTTTTGAACAACAGGAATTTACTAAGAGCCCTCTATGTAGGGTCTTGCCAACATAGATACAGTGATACAGTGTCTCTGGGCTAGGCTGACATACATTCTTTTATTAAGGAATGAGATGGATATTTTAGGACATCAAGAGCTAGAGACTAGTGAAAGAAATATTCTTTGTTTGCTTTTTACTATCTATGGAAAGCAATTCCTAACAACATTCAGATCTGACCTGCAATATCTTGCAGCTCTTTACCAAAGGCAGGGTTTTTCTGGAAGTTTGAATAGTCTAGCACCCTTTTGTTGGATTAGCCTACTTGGTTTGAGTGGGTGGAGACAGAAGTCATTTGCCTGCAGCTCTTAGGCAAATGCTTTCAACTTTGGCAAGCTTCTTTGATTATCTCCCTGGGGAGGGATTTGGAGAACACTTCTGTTTGAGGTAGGAAGACTTTCTCTGTCCTTAAAAGAATACTTAAAGTCCAAGTGAATATAATTTCTGGACACAGAAATTATTACAGAAATTTTATATGTACTTTATGTCTCATTTAGTCCAAGTAGTATAGTCTTTTGGAAGGGTGCACACAGACTTGGTGTGATGAAAGCACAAAGGTCAGTCACAATTGTCTAATCCCACTGGTTTCCCATGACAAGGAAGAAACTTAATTGTATGGAGAATGACATGGGTGTTAGGGCTCATTAAGGAGAACTTGTCCTGGGCTGTGCAGCCCTTCTGCATCAGGTTAAGCCAGTAGCTGAATAAACACCAAATACTTTAACTTGAACTGTAAGGGCTCCAGAAATATTACTACTAGTGAGTCATTCAAGGGTGCAGCCAAAAAGCAATTCCAGACAGGTAGAAAGGGGAGGTTCAGTTACCCTACTATTTGAAATTCCCCTGGGATAAATATCTAGCATGGGATCAACAGTAGTGGCACTTGGCCCTGTGCTCTGGATTTTTGTGTGGTCCATGTCTCAAGAGGCAACTTGGTCCAACCCTAAAATGCAAGAAAAGATGACCCCTGGAGGTAAAAGTAAGCACCCATGGGCTGCAGACTCATCAACCTCTGAAATGAGTGTCTTTGAAGTCCTCATGCTAAGGGTGGAACCTCTGTGCTGTTTATACCTGCTATAGCACCTGGCCCACAGGAGTTCTCATCTGCTGGGTGGATGAACAGATGGATGAATGAGGTTAGGCTAGGACCAATTCCAGGGGCCTCCAGTCCTGTTTGCCAGGCCCAGCTCTGCACCTCAGCAACAGAAGATGATGTGACAGAGGCTGCTGTAGAGCACAGATGCTGCAAGCCTGGGATTTAGAGTCAAGACACATCTGAGCACCTTGCTCTGCCACCTGTTAGTTGTGTGACCTCAGCCCAGTTATTTGATCTTTGTTCTTCAATTCCTCACATATGAAATGAGATAAAAGCTTCCTCATTTGGCTATCAGGAGAATAAAATGATGCCTATAAAATGTTTAGCTAAGTCCCTGGCACACAGTAAGTGCTCAGCAAATAGGCCCATCTGGGATTCTGTGCATCTGTAGGTGCAATGTGAGAAGCTAGGTCTCAGGAGGAACAGCACACATCACTATTTCTGAGGGAGGCAGAATTATAAACTCTGGACCCTGCAGTGCCAGGCAGTCCAGTGCACTGACCTCAGGATTTTTCTGTCAGGAATTTGGGCCTTTAATCATGAACAAAAGTCTCTGAGGCTATATGTATGGGGACAAGGTCAGGGCTAGGCTTACGGTAAAGTCATACTGACCTAGAAGCTGATCTGCTTGATTTTTCAGGCTAAGAGTTATGGCTGACTTCATAGATGATGAGGAATGGAAGGGAGCTTCAGCTGGGTGTATGTAGTCTGGGTCTCAAATTTGATGGGCTTCCTCATTAATCAAGGTTCAGCATGGATGAACCCTCCCTGCCAAGCACCTTTATGGGGCTATTGAGAATGCTAAATTTGATTCAGGCAAGATGCACCACTGGGCAAATTTTGCGGTGAGTTCTACATGCCAGGAACTTCAGCAATCTGTCATCTGAGAAATCCCCAGAACATTGAGACAGGAGCCAGTATCTGCCCTGTAAGCCAGGTGGTGATGATTGTGTTTGTGAAATTTTTAATTGCTCAGAAATGACTGGTGGTGCTATGGGTGATTATATTCATCTTGGGTAATCAGTCATTCACTCAACAAACATTCATTTCCCTTCTTTGCTTTCTTCCTAGGTGAAACTGTAGCAGTGAGAAGCCACATATTTGAGTCCACAATGTACCAGGCATGCTTCTATGCAGGCTTTTTCATCCTATTTGCTTCCACACACAAAAGTATCTACATATGAATCCCAGGAGGTTTGGTGACTCTCTAATATTCCCCAGAGCTACTTTCAAAGCAGTGAGGTAACTCAAGTTCCAGCAGAGGCTGGACTCAAATTCTAAGCATGAACACTTGAGAGAAGGTGCACAGTACAGCTGTTGTTTAGTATCTTTGCACATTAACTATCCTCACTATCAGTAAATGGAATATTTAGATAGCAGTCACTGGTGGAGGCCAAAGGTTTTAGCAACAGAATTGTTTTACATTTAAAACCTACTGAACAAGTCATTCTCTTTTTTCTGTACGGACACTCAGTGGCACTCTAGAGAATAAACACACGTGGAGATCAAATCCCAGGGCCCTTGGTGTATGGGGTATAAAATCTCCTGGAGGTGCTCTTTCTCCAAGGAGTCAGCATGAAGTGGTAAATGCTTAGCTCAGAACTGGAGGTTGGGATATTGGGGTTCAAAATTCTTGCCGTGCCACTAACTTGCCAAATGACTCTGTGAGGGCTGCTGCTTCCTTGTCTATAGAACAAGGAGCAGTCTGGAGAGACTGAGTTAGCTTCGATGGTCATTCAGAAATCTGGAAACAATGTAATAGCTGTTCAAATCAATGTATCTTAGTAACTCTGAGTAGGGGTCAGAGATATTTGGCACTGGATAACAAAATCTCAGAGCTATGGAATGCCACTGAAGTGCCAAGTTCCTAGAATCACACAACTGTCACTAGCTTTTAATATGAAATTCTTTGATGGATAATTTCATCACGTTGGTAGATAATGACTTTTACAAAACTATGCTCTTTGAAATCTGCTTGCAAGCTCTAGTCTCCTCTTATTTTTCATTATTAGGAATAAAAAAGTAATACCATCAACTGTGGATTCAGTGCTTATAATGTACTAAGTACTTTTTACACTGGACTAAACATTACCTCATTAGTTCCTCCCAATAACTTTATTATTGCTCCCATTTTACAAATGAGAAAATAAAGGCTCAGAGAGGTTCAGAGGCTTTCCTAAGGTCACACCACTAATAAATGGATGTATTACAATTTTAATCTGACTCAGACTGACTTCCATCAGAGTCCACACTCTTATGGCTAGAAATTCTAGTGTTTTTGTATCAAATATGACTAGCATCATTATAATCAACACACAACTGTGAGGTGTCAGATGTGAAAAGAAGGCAGAGGAGGAGAAATTGGATATAGTCCTTGCCTTTAAGATCTCCATATCTGGAAGACAGTATGTTTGTAAATGATATAACAGCACAGAGCAACGAGTGGTACTGATGGTCAGAAACGGAGGGGCTCAGACACAGGAAAAGTCTTTCAGATTCTGAAAAAGTGTTACTGACAAATTAGGGCTTCATTTGAACACTGAAGAATGGAGGTTGAAGAATTTTGAGGGAAGCAGAGAGAACAGGAAAGATACTGGAGGCAGGGGGAAGGGTAAGAACAAAGACTTGGAGATGAAGTGTACTTGGAATGTTCTAAGAACACTGGGTGGTATCAGACATCTGCTTGACACTAGCCGAGGATTTGGGGAGCAAGAGATTCATCTGGACACCAGGTAAGGACTCAGTCTCCTTTGTGAAGACAGTTCTTCTAAGCAGGTGCACTTATACTGGGTGTGTCTTCTTTATAAAGCAAGAAATAAATGATTTCTATAGAGATATTAGATTGCTTCTCCAGAGAAATTTTATTAATGGAAAAACAGCCAAAGACTCTGATATTCACATGGCCACGCTAAAGGAGCTGCCTTCCATTCTGCCCATGTTACATGTTCATGCTTTACTGACAAGAATTGAAGGGAAATAAAAAGTGGCTAAAAAAGCTGTGTTAGGATGGCCTTATGGGTGATTTTCATTTTTTCCTTCTTAAAGTTGACTTTAATATTACTGTTAAGTACTAATTGACATTTTAAATGAGCCCAATCACATTGGGGTCCTACAGTAATTTCTGAATTTAATATTAAC
Organism: Manis javanica; assembly: GCF_040802235.1. Taxonomy (NCBI): domain Eukaryota; kingdom Metazoa; phylum Chordata; class Mammalia; order Pholidota; family Manidae; genus Manis; species Manis javanica. The sequence continues at coordinate 31,774,605 of NC_133166.1, forward strand.
TAAGTTATTTATAACTTTTAGTGACCAGAAATTATTTTAAGGCCTAAGACAAATCAAGGGAGAATGCGCATACCATTCCTTGGCCTGGACTCCCTTCTACTCTGGCTGCCTGGGGAGCTCCTATTCATCCTTTAAAAAACTGAGCAGACTTCTCTTAGAAGTCTTCCATCTGCTCACTTATATCCCACCCCCCAACAGAATTTACCTGGTGGTAACTCTGCCTATAATACCTTATAACAGTAGAAAACAGTAATTTGGAGTCAATTAGGAAGTTTAGGAATCCTAGCTCCACTACTTGATAGCTTTGCAACTAAGTTATTTAACTGAGCCTTAGTTTCTTCATCCATAAAATGGGGATAATATCTTTTGAGCAGATAAGGATTGAAATAAAATATATAAAATGCTTAGACCAGTTTATAGCATTTAATATGTGTTCAATAAATGATTCCTTTCATAATTAACCATTCCTATGATTGCATTTCATCACATTTGTTGCTTACTTGTTTTTTTCTCCCATCAGCCTCTAGAGGGCAGGGACAATGTTCTGTTTCTCTCTAGTACCCCGTCCCTGGCACACTTCGGGTAGTAAGTGTTTACTGCAGAAAGGAAGGAACAGAGTGAACTACTCCAGGGTTTGGGGGTACGGGCTCTAAATGCTAATTTTCCCATGCAGCTTGTTCTTCATGCTCACTTGCGAAGCCCCCTGAGCCTCACCATCACTCCCAAGCCTGTTGGAACCTCCCTGGCCACTGCTGCCCCAGCTACTAGTGCTTCTGCAGGCAGCTCCACGGCGGGCAAGAAAGGCTGGAGGGCAGGAACCACAACGGATTTATGGATGATCTGGGTCTTTATTCCAGCACCCAGCAGTGCTTGAGGCTAGTGGCCTAGTCTGGATCAGCATGCACTCCACCAGCTCCTCCCCACCTGAGGGGGGCTGGAGGGGATGGGACAGGAAATCCCGGACCTCTTCCAGCTGGTTAGACCCCAAAGGTCCTTAGGAAAGACTGGCAGGCCGGTCCCAATGAGCCTAATGCTGCAGCAAATAACTGCCAGGTGTGGGAACCGTTCTGTGGCTGCAGTGCAGGTGGGTGGATGTGCGCGGATGTGGAAGTCCCAACATCTCTCACTTGGGTGGCTTCCAAATGTGACCAGGGACCCTTCAGCTCTGGCTCCAGGATTTCTGCAGTTTGTCTGAAGGCAGCAGATGAGGAGGGTGGGGGCTCTGGGCCTGGACTGGCATGGCCTGAGGGCCCAGCCGGGGAATACTACATTCTTATAGGTGACTGCCTGGAGCTAGGGGGTGGGGGTAGGGCTGTGGGGCTGCTTGGGGAGAACAGCCCTTGGGAGGAAGGTAGCTCAGGGCTTGAGGTGAGAAGGCAGTAATGAGGACCCAGAGGAGGAAAGGACCTGGGGGATGAAAGCCCAGAAGGCTGGGGGGAAGGGCCCAGAGGTTGGGGGCTCGAGGTGCTGGTGCAGAGAAGAGGGAGTGGGGCAGCTAAGTGACTTGGTTTGGGGGGTTACGGGAGCGGCCGGCGGGACAGTGCTGAATGTGGGGAGGGCAGAGAGGCAGGGAGCTGAAAGGAAGGAGAGAAGGAGGTGAGTAGGAGAGGAGAAGGGGGAGGTTGGGGGAAGAGGGGAAAGACAGAGACAGAGAGAAAGGGAAGCAGAGAGACAGCCTCACAGAAACAGACACACAAATCAGAGGAAAGAGAGAGACACAGGGACCTCTGGCAGCGGAAAGGGAGAGAGAGAAACGGAGACCCAGGTCCGGAGAGAGCAAGAGCAGGAGCCACCCGGTGGGCAGAGAAGCCACCAAGCAGGTGGAGAGCCGGTGGGGAGGGGAGAGAGAGGGACAGAGAGGACTGGGGCTGGGGGTCAGGAAAGAGGGGAAAGCCTAGAGAGAAGTGGAAGACAAAGGCGGAAGGGGAGGTAGAAGGAAGAACACAGGGAGGTGGGCAAAAAGGAGGCAGGAGAAAGAGAAACCCAGAGGGAGGGAGGGAGGGAGGGGAGAACAGCTGCCAGGAGAGGCTTGGCGGGCAACCCCCAGGAGGAGGGGACTTTGAGGAGGCAAGTCTGGCAGTAGAGAGCCAGCTCCCCCTCTGACAGTTCCAAATGAAAAGCTCAGCAAACGGGGAAAGCCCATTCCATGGTTCTGTCACGTAGTCAGCGACAGTGCGAGCTGTGCCCAGAGGTTGTTGGAAACTCCCTGGAGGTACCAGGACCTGGAGGAAAGTGGTGCCAGGGCCCCCACAGGAGAGGAGATGGCAGTGGGGAGGGCAGGAGGGAGAGCAGAGGGACAGGGCAGATTGGTTGCCTGGGCACTGGCTGAAGATCACAGAGGGAAGGAGGTGTGTTTATTCTTTTATTTATTTGACAAACATTTACTAAGCAACTACAGTGTGCTGGGCACTGTCCCTGGCTCCAGGGCCACAGAGACATAACTTCAGCCTCATACTGTGAGCAGTTTATTGCCTGTGAGGGATACAGACAAAACACCCCCCTGCCAGCAGTCTGACCATGGACCAGTTACTTAACTGCTCTGTGACTCAGTTTCCTCATCTGTAAAATGAGGTTTTTTAGGAGACCTACTACATAGGGTTGTTGTGAGGATGATGAAATGATCTATATAAAGTACTAATTTGGTGCCTGGCACAAAGCAATACTCTGAAAGAGTTGGTCTATCAGTATTTGAGCTGCTGGGTGTTGAAGGAATAGAAGGCATTTGCTAAATGGGAAGAACTTTCTGGACAGAGGCCATAAGAAGGAAGGGGACTAGGATGACTGTAGGGTGATGGGTGTGCGGATTACCCACAGCAGCATCGTGATGGGGGAGGGACTTAGTCTTAGACCCCTCCTCAGACCTCCTAGATCTGGGTCACTGAGAAGGGCCTGAGACCTGTATTCTAACTTGCTCCCCAAGGCACTTCTGCTGTAACCCTTCCCACCCAGGGTCCTGTTCCCTGTCACCTTATCCTGTTCAGAATAACAGTTTTCTAATGGATTCAGCCCTGTTTTAGTCTCACCACCTGTAATCTGATCCTCCCTCAAGAAACATCTTTTCTGTGATGCCTTCCTTCCCTGACTGTCCAGGGTAGAACTGAAGGCTTACTTCTCCCTTCCCACTGCCCCCGGAAATCCCTACATTCCAGTACTTATGAAATTATCAGAGCTGCTGGTACGTGTGTCTATGTCTCTCCCTAGGCCTGTTCCAAACAAAAAGATGAGTCCTTCAGGAGAGAGGCAGGACCGAATTTATCTTCTATCCTCTGGTCTTACACATAGGAGGGGATCTCGTGAAGACTTGTTTGCCAAGTGGCTGTCTGGCTCTCTGGAAGATGACAGTGAGAGAATCCCTTTATGGACTCTTCTAAGGGGCCTCTGGCTTTTTCTTCCTTCTGTTGTTTTTTGTTTGTTGGGACTCACTTGGTAACAAGATGATTTCCTGTAGAAAAAAATTTCCAGGCAAAGTACACAGCTCTCAAGCAGATTTAAGTCAAGCTGCCCTTGCATGAATCTTGAGTACATGGGGGTAATGTGTCCCAGAGAGAATCCCAAGCGTGTTCCCACATTTCTGAACATATCACATTTTAGATACAGGTGGTAGTAGATAATCTGTCTTTTCTGCTGAGGAACCTGGGGCCTGAGGCAACTGTGAGGAGCTGGAACCCAGGGCATATAATTTGGTAGTGACACTGAGGAGTGGGGACAGTGGGACCTGGCCTAGAATCCCTTTGCCTGTTCCAGGGTCCTAGTCTCTATAAAGTCTAGGTTGCTTTATGTCTTTCCAGCTATGAGCCAGCTCAGGTTTGCAGTTTCACGGATCCCTTCCAAGAGAAGTCTTCAGCTGGCATCAGTTGTGATGGTTCCAGTGGGGACACACTTAAAAATGGTAATGTGCCTGCTCATGTTAAGGCTACGGCCAGGGACTGCATTGTCTCCTCACACAATGTTATTTAGTTCTCATAACAGTCCTATATAGGAGGTAATAGTTTTTGTTCTGCTCATTTGACAGGTGCAGAAACAGAGAAGAGTTAAGAAACCTGCCCAAGATCACACAGCTAATAAGTAGCAGAGCTGGGTTTTGAACCCCCTGCCTGTGTCAGTCCAGAAATGGGAGTTCTTAACCACATGCCTCCCAGACAAGTCAGTGCCATTTCCTTCCATTTCACTGTGCTAACCGATACAGACTATCATTGAAGAGAGTGACTGAAAACTCGAATGAGCATGGAAAATGCTGATGATCAGATTTCCGTGGAAAAAAAGGGATGCTCATTGGAGTGGGTGCTCTGGTTGTAACAGTCAGAAAATATTTAAGAGTAGGGATAAAAATAATTCTGTTGGCATAGCTGTGGGTGAACTTTAGCTGTTTTATTCTCAAAAATATCCTTTCTGTCACTGTTTCAGTCTTTAAAAACCACCACGACGTAAAGAATAGAAACCCAGGCTTGATATGTCATACTGGGTATGGCCACATGGTGTCCCTCCTGCTCAGTCTAAACCTTTGAGATGACCAACTTGCACCGTCTCCGTCAGGCTGAACAGCAAGGGCTAGTCCAAGCTCAGAGGACCCTACCTGAGCCACGGAGCCAGCGTCCAGGTGCTGGGGCTGGAGGGGACGGATGAGCCATTTCTCAGGACAGAGGGTGGTGATTTGTTTGCTTTCAGGGTCTCAGTGGGCCGTTCTGACATTGAAGTTTCATTCTGGATTGTCTGAAGATTGGGACAGGAAGGTTTTAGATTTGCAAAGTAGGAGAGCCACTTCTCGAGGGTCAGGTAATGTGAGGGAGGGCAGGAAGAAGGCTGGATTGGGGGCTGTGAAACAGGAAAGCTCAGAGTTTTTGTAGGAGGGCCTACGGGGCAGCACTGTGATTGGCAGGAGAGGTTGGGGACTTGTTTAGAAGCTGCATGTGCACAGCAGGCACACTGTCGCACAACAATAAAGAAAAGGGTTATTTAAGAGGCCCATTACCTCAATTTTTTACTTTGGTTTCTTGCCAGGCTGGCTCCAAACTCTTTTAACCAATATCCTGGGCAATTGGTAATTTTTGGTTTGACAGCCGACTTTTAACCTTTTTAGTAGCGTTTGGATTTCCTGTAGAGTGGTGATTTTCAAACTAGTGTGTCTCACTGGAAGGCTTGTTGAAAGTTTTCTGGGCTCCACCCAGAGTTTCTGATTCAGTAGGTCTAGCGTAAGACTTGAGAATGTGCATTTCTAAAAAGTCTCAGATGATGGTGATACTGCTGGTCTGAAGACCACACTGAGAGAGCCACCACTGTAAATGGATTATTTTCCTCCCGGGTCTGCCATTACAGCCTCCATTGTAAAAGCCAAGAGCCAAAGACTCCCAGTCTTTCCACTGGGTGCCCAGGTAATAGCCAGGGAGTGGGCTGTGACCTGTGCTCAGACAATGAGCTGCTTTTTCAGATTCTGGAGCACATGGCGCAAGGCTGAGGTGGATTGATGGGAAGTGGTTAGGGTCCACAGCAGCCTCCTGCTGACTGGCTATCAGTGTGTTGCTTGGATTTCTGGTGGCTGGGCTACCTTGGGATCTACTGGGTCCAGTCTGAGCCAGGTACCTCCCTTGATTCTGATTCTTCAGTAGCCTTATAGTAAATTCCCTTTTGCTTAACTTAGCTGGGGTCCTTTCTCCTGCATGCAGCCAAGATCTTTGACTTCACCTCTCCTCTGTACTGCCTCCAACTACAGGAGCATGGAGGCAACTGAGTGAAGTCAGATCACACTCAAGCTAGCAGAGCTGAGAGCTGGAGTCCTGAGTTCCTGTCTCCTGGGCAAGGGCTCTTCACTTCACATTTACAACATCTACTTGGATAGAAGCCCTGCTCATAAAGGCATTTGCAGTATGAATATTAAATCTTTCTGAAAGATGGTAGGTGTGAATAAAATGAGAGTTCCTGTGGCCTGGATTCTCACCTGGCTGTGGTTGACTAGCTCATTGCACACCTGTGGGCAATACATGGCTGTTGACTCTATAAAAAGAGCTCCACCACCCAGTACTCTGGGTGCAACATGGTGGTGGGGATGCAAGGCTGCAGGAGAGCAGAGCAGAGGCTGGAGTTGTGGCAGCACCGAGGACAGAGGCCCAGAGGACAGCTGTGCGGGAAGACTGTGCAGAGAGGCCCAGAGGACGACTGTGTGGGACGGCTGTGCAGAGAAGCCCAGAGGACAGCTGTAAGACAGAGAGGCCCAGAGGCAGAGACTGGTTTGCTGCATACAGACTCGCTCTGAGTGAATGGGATTCTAGTGACTGACCTGCTACGTAGAAATAAAGTTGGGTATAACCCTTTCACCCCAAAGAACGTTTTGCTGTCATTTTATTTGGTCACACTGAATCCATAGCAAACTTGCCTGGGGCTGAAACCCATTGGCAAGACAGTAGGACATCCAAATGTATAAATAAAGTTAAGCAGTAGGCACTCAAAGTTTGCCGCCCTAAAATACTTCCATAACTAATTTTATGTACAAAAAAAAAAAGATTCAGCCATTTCAGCAATTACAGTGGTAGAACTCACTCTGCTTTTAGATATGTATTGAAATCCTAAAACAGCTTTTCACCTGTTTTAGGATTTCAGACCTTGTTGCTGTGGATAGTGACATGCTATGAAGAAAATGGCTGGAGAGCAGAGGATCCTGAAGGAAAATGCCCTTCTATTCCAGTCAATCCCTTCACTCTTCCCTATGTGCCACCCTGCAATCCCTAGAAAGGGTGCTGTGGGGGAGAAGAACAACAGGGGTGTAACCAGGCACAGCCCTGGGGACATGCTGAGAACTGCCTCTTCTACCCTCTATGGAGCTCCTGGCTTCTGGGCTCCCCGGAGGGCGGAGTGGGAGGAGACAGCTCTGGTGGGAGCAACTCCAGGGGCTAGCTGTGTCACTTTGGGTTTTATCTCTGGTGGTCTCTCACTAGTTTCCTATTACTGCTGTAATGAAATACGGCAAACCTCGCAGCTTAAAACAACACAAGCTTATTACCTTACCTCTTTGGAAGTCAGAAGTCGGAGCAGGTTTCACAGGGCTATCTAAATTCAAAGGCTGTGTTCCTTCTGGAGGCTCTAGGGGAGAATCCACTCCTTGCCTTTGCCAGCTGTCAGAGATTGATTGCATTGCTTGGCCCCTAGGCACCTCACTTGATCTCTGCTTCTGTCATCCCATCTCCTTTTCTGACGCAAGGACCTCTGTGATGACACTGGGGCCCACCTGGATAACCCAGGCTGTTCTCTTTGTCTAGATTCTTACCTCAATCACATCTGCAAAGTCCCTTTTATCACATAAGGTAACATACTCATAGGTTCTTGGTATTAGGCTGTGCACATCTTTGGGGAGTCTACCATAATACTCATTTATACTGTTTAGCCCGCCCTAATACTCATTTGTAAAGGATTAATAAAATGCAATTCAGACAAATAGAAAGAAGAAAAATAAGCTAGTGGTTCAACTACTAAAATATAAACATAATGACTATTTCCTTTTATCTCTTTTTAAAATGAATAGTCTTTACATAGCTATAATTATACTATATATATAATTTGAAATCCTGGTTTTTCACAGATACTATAATCTATTTTCTATGTTAGTACATAGTCTGAGCAAACATGTGTATTCACTACATACTATTCCATTGAGTGGATATACCATATCTTATACTTAAGCATTTCCTTATTTTTGGAAATTTACATTGTTTTTAATTATGTAATATAAATAACTCTGTAATGACCATATTCGCTTGTCAATATTTTTGTGTTTGCATTTGTAAATTTTTCATTGGGATAGGTTCCCAGATGTGGAATGCCTGTATCAAAGACTTTTTATAACAAATGTTTTTCAAAAGGCTCATATGAATTTTCAAAACCACCATGGCTCAGGGGATTAGGATGTGAAATTCTTTGGAAGAATCATTATTCTGCCAACCATAGGCCTCAAGTTCCTCTAATACAAAATGGGAAAAAAAAATCACTACTTCATGGGCAGTTGAGAGGACCAAAGGCACCTGTATCTCTGAAGAGGGCTTGGCAAAGAGGAAAAGACCTGTGGGAGCTGGTGTTTTTGTTACTCTTATGACCTGGGCTCCCCTGTGTGGGTGGGATGGGAAAAAGTGCTTGTACTCATGACTCAGCTATACCATCCTACACCTCTTATACTTATCAGTGTGTGAAGTGTGTGTGTGTGTGTGTGTGTGTGTGTGTGTGTGTTTATGGGAACATGGGGGTTTGAGTGGGGACAGGTTTCTATGTAGCAGCTCTTTTCCTTCAGAAACGCCCAGCGAACATATTGATAAATGTCTAGAACAGTGGTGGTTCATAATCCTCACTGTGCAACATAATCACCTCATGAGCTTTTAAAAGGCACAGATTCTCTGAGTTTCACCCCCAAGAGGTCTGGTTCAGTTAGTACCAAGCATCTTGTTTGCCAAAGCTCCCCAGGGATTCTGATATAATGGAAACCACTGACCTAAGTCAATGCATGGGAAACTTGGGAAGAGATCCCAGCCTCTGTAGGAAGCTCGAACGGGCTGATGGCAGAGGTAAGAGGTTCTGGTCAGGTGTCTTCATTCATGAGGACAAGGGCTGTTACCTCTCACTGCTACTCTGCTCTGTGACCCCAGTAATAACCCAGAGAAATTGTCCAGTGGGAGCTGGCTCTGAGTTTACCAGGACAGTCGTGAGGATTTGCTTTGTGCCAACAGACACTTGCTTCCCTCAGGCTACTATGAGGCCATGCCATGCCTCTGAGCAGTATGTTTCTGGAACTGTCTGGGCTCTGCAAGTGGTGTGCACATCTTTCAGCATTGCCTTCTGTTTTCAGTGTGAGAAGTGAGTGGTGGAGGGATGCGAGCAAAGCCCTCCCTGAGACATGCCTCCCCTCCATCTCCGAGGGAGGAGGAGAGACAGTAATCAGTCTCCTGGGGCAGCAGCCAGAACTGTTAATTAGTCAGCAACAAATGAGTGAGGCAGTGAGAACACCTTTTCCCAGAACTGCTGTTACTAGGATGAGCAGCCTCCTTTGACCTGGAAAAAGAGGCCTCCTGTTCTTTGATTTTCTTGTTTTTAGACAGTGAAGCAGCACTTTTGCAGGCTCCAAGTGACATAGGCCACATGAAATTTTAGGTTATCAGATTGAGGGGTTTCAAGACTGACTCTGGATTCTGCCCTGCAGACAATACTTCACCCACAAGCCTTACTCAGTTTTATATGAGAGAGGGAATATATGTATATTTCATGCGTATTGTGTGTCAGCACTATGCTAACTGTGTATAGTACTTAGATGCATTATCTCACTTCTCACAACAATCCTGGGAAGGAGGTCCTATTATTTTCCTATTTTACACATGAAGATAAAATGACTTAGTCTGGTTCATGTAATTTGCCCAGCATCACAAAGCTGATGAATGGCAGGTCAGGATTCAAGTCCATGCCAACAGATGGGGTGTGGTAAAGACTAGTGGAGGTGGGTGGACAGGAGAACCCATCTCTTGGGGCCCCAGACATGTGTATAGTGCAATGTGTCTCCATCTTCTAGCCCTGACCAGACTCAGCTCACCTGACTCAGGGGCAAGGAGACCCCTGGGGACCTTGGTCCCTATAGTGGGTGAGTCTGGAATTGCTACTCAGGGGCCTGACATTTCACATGCCTGTGGAAGTCCTGAGTCTCCAGAGCCAATGAAGTCAAAGGGTCTCCTCCCCAACACCGGCGAGTTCCTCCTCCTCCCCACCTTCACTCCCCTCTCCCATCCCCCATTCAATCGGCATTCACCGCCTCAGATTCCTCCCTAGGTCTGGGCTTCCAGGCTAGGCTGTGTGTCCTGTTCTGCATGAATCAGCCCACACGATTGGGTCCTGATTCTCTGTCTAGTCTTCTTGGGGCTCCTTCCTTAACGAGTTTAGCCCTATCCTCTCACTCCCCAGCCCTCAGCAGGGCCTTACTGAGTGGGCTCACTGCTGATTGCTGGATTTGGTATGGCAGCCCAGAAGGACCCTGTGGCCTCTGGCTATGCTTCTCGGATGGCCCTGCTGATCCTGCGGCCTCTATAGCTGTGTTGTTACAGTCTGTCCTCCTGGGCCTCAGATTCTTTTCCTTCCTTCTCTAGGGGAAACTATTTAGCTTTTATGCAGTTGCCAAATTGAAGCCAAGAGAACACCGACTGCTGAGTGATCCTATAGACTGAGCTAATCCAGCTCTCCCGTGATTCAAGACGTTTTGCCCTGCATTTTGCTCTCACCCTCCGTGCTTTCTTATATGTGTGTAAAGAGGTGTCTGTGTGGGTGTCCAGATATTCTGTATGAATACAAAACACTGGCTCCTGAGAAGAGAAGAGCAGTAATTTATGATCTCAATGTGGAATCTGCATATTAAAATATACGCTGTCCCCAGGGGGTACTTTAATAGCTCTAATGAGCCTTCCTGCAGGTCTCAAGGGAACCCCTAAATGACCCTACATTAATTGGGAATTCAGATGTGGAGCTGATTTGGGCCATATGTGCCCACTTTATAGTCACTGTCAGACACTAGAAGTCTCTTTGGACTTGACAGATGAGGAAACTAAGTCCCGAGAGGTGAGTGAGGCTAGGTTTATATTACCAGAGCTTGAGTCTGCTTTGGTTCAACTCTCCAGTCTGGCATATAAGCATTCACTGAATAGACCAAGCAATTCAGCAGAGAAACTGCCAACCCTGCAGCCATGGGTGAGCCAGTGTGTTATATCCTCCAAGGACCAGAGGACAGGTTATCCTCTGGCTTTGCCTTCCAAATCCACTGAGGGTGGCTACACTGGGAAACTCATGCTTACCCTTTAAGGGAAAGAGCAGCAGTTGCTCATTAATTTTTGCCATAAGCACTGGAGGAGGACCTATGAAACGGGCCTGCTGTGGGTTGAACTGCGTCCCCTCAAAGATATGTTGAAGTCCACAGTTTCCCAGTACTTCTGAATGTGACCTTATTTGGAAACAGGGTTTTACAGATGCAATCAAGTTAAGATGGGGTCATTAGGGTGGGCCTTAGTTCAATATAACTGGTGTCCTTATAAGAAAAGGAAAACACCATGTGAAGACTGACACATGGAGAATGCCACATGACCACAAGGCGGAGACCAGAGTGAGGCAGCTGCAGGTCAAGTCATGCCAAGGGTTGCTGACACCATGGGAAGCTGGAAAAAGGCAAGGAAGGCTGATTCTACCCAGAGGCTCAGAGGAAGCACATCCTGACCAACACCTTGATTTTGATCTTCTAGCCTTCAGAACTGTGAGAGAATAAATTTCTGTGGTTTTAAGCCACCCAGTGTGTGGTACTTTGTTACGGCAGCCCCAGGAAATGAATACAGGGCCCACCCTCATGAGCCTCTACCCTATCTGTGACTGACACTGAGGCTAGGGCCCTTGTGAGCTGGGACGTCCCGTCATGGCCTTGATGCAGTTAGGGAGGGGGGCTGTGTGTTGAGCCTGGGGGAAGACGGTTGATGAGAATGGTCTCTTCCCATTTTAAGCTCTCACTCCTTGAGTCTGAGTCCTTGGAATCGTGGGATTCCAGTGACAGAACTCAAGGTGACTGATGCATTCACACTTGTGGACTCTGCCTCCCCAAGGAAGAGCTTGCTGACCCAGCCCTGTCTCCACTAGGTGTGCTGTTTGGGTCCTGAGCTGGACAGGCAGGGAGACTGAATGGCAGTGGAGACTTGCAGTTTCTTTGCAACTTCAGAAGTTAAGCCCTGGGCTATTAACATTAGCTCTCCTGGAACCAGCCCTTTGTCTGCCAGTCTGATCTTGGCCTAGCCCTCTGTGGTGAAAACTGTGTTATTCCCCAGCATTCACAACCTCCTTCATCCTCATGTTGACTTTATGATTTGGGAAGGAATGACCAATCCCAAGATCCAGGTCTAAACCAGTCAGGTGGTCCTTCTCCTTGCTTCAGTGATTGGCAATCACAATATTTAAAGTTGTAAACCAGTAAGATTTGGTGTAATTCGTTATGCAGAAATAGTTAGCTATTACGCTTATATCTGAAGGCATGCAAACTGATACATCTTGCTAGCTGAAAGCCCAGTAGTGAATCTAATACAGTTCGTTTCACTAGGGCTACTGTGTTCATTTCATTCTGGAGCCCCAGAAAAGTGCCAAGATCACTTTTCTTGCCAGAGAAGACATGGCTGGGTCGTGTGTCCTGGTCATAAGTTTCCCTTGGTCAGCCCATCCTGGAATCCTAGGGTCTTACACTGTTTCACAGTTGTGGAGGCCCAACATGATATGGGAGGAGCAGAGTTAATTCCGAGGCACTGGAGAGTGGTATGGGCGTGTCTGGCAAGCTGAACCTCAATAGGGCATGAAGTTAGGAATGACAGGTGACAAAAGAATATCTGAACTTGTATCAGTGTGGGTAGATAGTAACAGAGGACCAGATACCACTCCCACTCCAATTCCTTGGTCCTCTGTGACTCTGGGGAAGAGAAGAAGGGAACCTTAACAAATACAGCTTAAAAAGAAATTGACTTACAGAAAAGTGAAGTCCTATTCCTGTGTATGTGAGCTGTTGCCTTGGATTTATGACCACCATGCTGGTAATCAAACTTCCTGCTCCCAGCACAGTTCCTCCTTCCTTGCCCCACAACACACGCACAGTGAAATGACAGGGTCTCCCAAGCACCTCCCCTCTCTTGGGGGGTCCAAAGACTTGTGAGCTCCTTTGCCATCTATATCCTCCTGCTCTCAAGTGCAGTTACACATCCTCATTCCCTAGTCTTGACAGCTGCTACGGTTTCCTAGATATGAGCTAGCCCCGTCTGGCCCATAAAGATCTCTCTGCCTCGCTGATCTCACCCTTCCTGCTGTCACCAGTGATGAGCTAGGCATTTCTGCATGGCTTCTGATGCGGCTGCCTTTCCTCTTAACCTCCTACCCTCTTGTTTCTCTGCCCAAATAATTGCTGATCTGGCAAGAGAGATGTTTCCTTCTCCAACTCTTCTTTATTATTTTTCTCTTATGCTCTATAAAGAATGACCTGATTCTTATTTTATAAAGTTAACAGATAACATTTCAACTTTAATTTCACTCATTCTTTATTGTTAAGGCTACTTCCTCCATGAAGCCTTTGCTGATTCTCTCCTCCCTTCCTCATGTAGGGCAAGTCTCCCCACCAAGTATACATATATCTGTGGTTTGCATATATTACATTGTATTAAAATTATCTGTTTGTGCATCTTTCTCTGCCAGAGAGCCTCTGGAGTCAGGCACTAGTCTGATTATTTCTGTATCCTAAATTCCTAGTAAAAGTAGGTGCCCAGTGAATGTTTGATAAACTAAGGTCTAATAGTCCATAGCTCAATGATTCTGCTAAATATCTGCAGCAGATTTGTAGAGATTTCTCAACACTTAGAACTTAGGAAGAAAGGTCAATATTTTTTTTGAGCTTTTGGCTTTGCTCAAAGGGTTTATGGAACTAGAGGACTTGTTTATTAGGAGCACTGGTTTTGACTTTCTAATATGCATACAGACCAGGATTACTTTAAACATATATGGAGGAGGATCCAAAGCAATTTATAGATTCGATGCAATTCCTATCAAAATATCAATGTCATTTTTCACTGAACTAGAATAAATAATTCTAAAATTTATATGGAACACCCAAAGACCCCAAATAGCCACAGCAATCTTGAGAACGAAGAGCAAAACTGGGGGCATCATGCTTCCTGATACCAAGCCATACTACAAAGCTACAAAGATAAGAACAGTTTGGCATCTGGCAGAAGAAAAGATACATAGATCAGTGGAAAAGATAAATAGCCCAGAAATAAAGCTACACACATATGGACAATTAGTACATAACAAAGGAAGCAAGAATATACAATAGGGAAAAGAGTCTCTTCACTAACTGATGCTGGGAAACTGGACAGCTACATGTAATAGAATGAAAATGGATCACCGTCTAACACCATACCTGAAAATAAATTCAAAATGATTAAAGAATTAAACATAAGTCATGAAACCATAAAACTCTTAAGAGGAAAACATAGGCAAATCTCTCATGATAATAAGCATAGGTAATTTTTTTCTGAATATGTCTCCCTGGGCAAGGGAAATAAAAGCAAAAACAAACAAGTGGGAAAGCTTCTGCATGACAAAGGAAACCATCAATAAAGCCAAAAGACAACCTGCTATATGAAAGGATATATTTGTGGATGACATATCTGACAAGGGGATAATATCCAAAATATATAAAGAACTAATACAACTCAACACCAGAAAAACAAATGCCCAATTACAAAATGGGCAGAGGACCTGAATAAACATTTTTCCAAAGAAGACACATGGATGGCCAACTGGCACAAGAAAAGATGCCCCACATCACTAATGCAAGGGAAATACAAGTCAAAACCACAATGAGATATCACCTCACACTAGTCAGAATGGCCACTATCCAAAAGACAAGAAATAACAAGTGTTGGTGAGGATGTGGAGAAATGGGAACCCTCCTACACTGTTGGGAGCATGTAAATTGATGCAGTTACTATGGAAAGCACTACAGGGGTTCCTCAGAAAACTAAAAATGCAAATACCGTATGACCTAGTAATTCCACTTCTGGGAATTTTCCCAAAGAAAGCAAAATCACTATTTTGAAAAGATATATGCACACCTACGTTTACTGCCACATTATTTACAATACCTAAGATATGGAAACAACCAAAGTGTCCATCAATATATGAAGGGATAAAGAAGATGTGATACATATACACAATGGAATAGTATTCAGCCATAAAAGAGAAAGAAATTTTGCCATTTGCAACAACCTGGATGGACCTGGAGGATATTATACTAAGTGAAACAAGCCAGGTGGAGAAGACAAATACCATATTATTTCACTTATATGCAGAATCTAAAAAAAAAACAAAATAAAACAAAACAAATTAACAAAACAGAAATAGACTCACAGACGCTGAGAAGAGACTGGTGGGTACTATCGGGGAGGGGTTAGGTGGGTGGTTGAAATAGGTGAAGGGTATAAAGAGGCACAAAATCTCAACTATAACAAAAAATGGTCACAGAGATGAAAATACAGCAAAGAGAATACTGTCAATAATACTATAATCTTTCTGTGTTTTTACATAGTAACTATACTAGTTAGGATGAGCATTTAAAAATGTAGATAACTGTTGAATTACTATGTTGTATACTTGAAACCAATATAATGTTGTATATTAACTATACTTCAATAGAAAAATATATATGGAAGAGGATAACAACTTGCATTTTTCATTAATAATTAAGATGGGTTTTGCTCCCATGTTCCATCTCATACTTTGGCTACAAAATGTTCGTTCTTTAGTATAACAAGGAAAACTAAAAAGTGGTCCAGTCTTCAAAGGGCTGAATGGGCATGACCTTCTGTTTCCACTTATTTGTTGACTCTGCCAGGCCTGGACTCAGAGAGCCATTCTAAGTGTGTTCCCTGTCACTCAGGTCAGAGTTCCCTATCACCAACTACACTCAAAATGGGTATGTTGCAGCCTGGGGTATACCACTCTGGTATGCACAACATCAGGAGTTGTAGGCTGTGACTGGGGATGATGGCTTTCATTTAGGACTGGGGCATTTCACAAAGGCTCCCTTCATAAGGGCTCTTGGAAGCTTCTGACCCTGAGACATTATGGCCCCAGAGATGCTCCCTGGGTCCTTTCCCCACACCCCTACTCTTCCAGAAATTAGACTGGATGGATGATGTCTCACCTGAGGGGGATTGCTCCCAGGGAAGTTCACTCTGGATTCAGTGACACCGAAAAATGACAATGGAATGTTCTTAGGGTAAAAGGGTTTATACCCAGCTTTATTCTCTTAGTGGCAGGTTAAGTGCTAGAATCTCATCGGCCACTAGGGCAGTCTGCCTGCACGCAGCAAGCTGGTCTCTGCCTCCAGGCCTCTCTGCCACCTCACAGCCCCAGAACACTGGGCAGAGCTCTTTATATAGAATCAATAATAGATCACTGCCAACGTGTGCACAGTGATCAAGTATATCAGGGTCCGGTGATGATCCTGGCCAAAAGAACTTCCATTTTCCCTACATGCCACCCCTCCAGGATTCTTGCTTAATAATCTATGCACCCTCAATCTTCTGTGATGGAACTGGTTGCTGTGGAACTTGGTGTAAGTCTGTTTTAGAGCACACAATGCACTTCTGTCGGGTTCTGCTGACTTCTTCAAAGGTCAAAAGCAGGCCCCACTGATGGGCTATAGCCCACATTGTCTTCTGCCCTGCATGCAACAAATGTTGATGTAACTGCTGGGCCACATCAGAGGCAGGCTTTCCTTCTAGCCAATGTACCTGGGCCAATTCATCTGCTTCACCATTTCCTGGGGATGCCAAGGCAGATGACCTGTATTCCTTCCCAGAGTAGTGACCAGAATCCAATAGATTGGCAAGTTTGTTCAAGGCACTGCCAGAGGCCCCAGCCATAACCATTCTCAGTCACATGAACATCCAGCTTACAAGGTCTTGATGGGTCTATCATACTTAAGACCTGCATGGTCATGACTGCCTGCTTTGCAGTGGCAAAGGCAACTGCACATGTTTCATCCCAGCCTCACCTGATGCCCTTTTGTACCAAACAGCATAAGGGCTTCAGAATTTGTTCCAAATACAGGATAAAGACCCTCCCATACCTTGGAAGACCAAAAACCTCTTGCAAAAATGCCAGATTTGTCTGTAAGAGAATCAGAAGTAAGCATAACATCATGCAAAATATTAAATGTCCTATTCCCAATGGGACCTGGGCTTGTTTCATTCTAACAGCATCCATCTATAACAGTGGGAGTCCTGGAAAACCTCTCAGGGTTGCCATAAACCAATGAGCATTCAGCTCCTGTGTCCATCAGAGCCAGGGTATGTTGCACATTCACTGGGGACCAGTGAATTGATATTTCAACATGTGGTCTTTGGTCCCCACCAGGTCCCCCAAGGCAGGTGCCTTAATTCTCTCCTCAGTCAAACCATATCACCCAATCATCTTCCTGTGAGGTTGGCTCACCCTCCAGCAGGAAGTCTTGCAGACACAAAGGATGAGCTTGTGGCTTTATCTCTGGCCTCCTCTTCTTGGTTCTCAGCAGCTGAAACTGTTGCTCTGGCTTCAATTGTTGCGACAGCTCCAGTAAGATTTTATTTCACTTTCCATCCAATTTCTCTCTGTCTGCTCCTGCTTTTATCAAATCCACCCATATCTGGGTCCTTGTGACCTTCATGGGGCCCTTTAAACTCCTCTTCTGAGTAACTGATTGTATTCTCTTCTGTGCTTGCATTGTTTTATCTTCTCCCAAATCTGCTACTGTACAGGTACCCTTAGTTATGGGCTGCCCTAAGTAAAGGGCAAGAATGGCCACTAGGGGCCCTAAGAGGGACAGGGGAACCATTTGAAGCACCACATTCCTCATCCCCACAATAAATGGCTCCTCATCCAGGCACTAATTCATTGGGCTATAAATGGCATTTTTCATGCCTACCTCCTGTTACACCTGTTGCAGCTTGACATATGTCTGCCATCTAGTGGGGGGAAGATGGTAAATCACCCTAATTGGGCCATACAGCATGAAAGGCAGCCATTAACCAATGAAGGAAGGAATGATTCTCTGGGGTCTGATATGCATTTTCTAGTAACTGCTGCAAGGCAGGATGAACAGTCAGGAAAGCCATCTTTCCAATCTCTTATTCAAACAGAATGATCCCATCTACTTCTACATCCCAACAGCACAGGAGCCAAGCTGATAGTGACTCTGAGGGCTTCTGCTGAAACCGGGGGCCCAAATCCACTAGCTCAGCCTGTGTACAGGGGTGGAGCATGGAGTACTCCATGACCTGGGGAGGGGCCGCACCTCTCCCAGTGAGCCCATGGTTGCTGTGTCTTTATTTCCTTGACTATAACTGAGTAGTCAATAGAGGAGGGGTTGGAGCCTCTGGCAATAACCCCACCCCCTCACCCTTCTTTGAAATATCCTTTACTGCTTCCAGAGCAGACAGCAACTTCCTCACGACTCCCCCAGTGCTTTCTCTGCTACACCTTTACCCTTTCTTCAGTACCTTGCAGCAATGCTATCTCAGTCTCCAACAACTCTCTTATGTTCTCTTCAATACTTTGCAGTTGACATTCTCATGCTGCATCTTCTTGTGCTTCTTGCAGGAGCACATCCTCCTTCTTCATGGCCTTTACCTTTTCCTCAGTGCTTTATTGTGATGCTTTCTCATTCTCCAAATCTTTTTCCTCCACAACACCTCATAGCTTGCATTCTCGCGCTGTCTCTTGTGCTCCTTGCAGGAGTTCATCCTTCTCCCCGATGGCCTTTTTTAGTACTGTAAGGAATAGCCGACCCACAGTTCCCACCACCTTGTGGGCACTCTGTTTCTCTAAGGTTCTCCCAATCTTGTGGAGGGCCTCTATCACTGCCTCAGGAATCACCTCCCCCTCCCCCCACTCCTGGGAGGTGCCCACTCCTTAGGAAGAAAGCCACCTCGATCCACATGCCCACTGGGGGACACCTGAATTCCTCCTCATCCATAAGGGATTCCTGCAGTATTTCCCCAGCCATAAGGGCAGCCTGCTGAAGCACCTCTCCCATGAGGGAAGCTTGTGCCATTTTTTGGTCCACAGTGAATCCTGCCGACGTTACCAAATGTCTTGCCTGAGGGTTTCTGTCCTGGGTCGATCACTCTGGATTCAGTGAGACTGAAAAATGACAGCAGAACGTTTTGGGGGTGAAAGGCCTTATACCAAGCTTTATTCTCTTGATGGCAGGTTGAACTCTAGAATCCCATCTGCCTCTGGGGCAGTCTGCATGCAGTAAGCTCATCTCTTCCTCTAGGCTTCTCCACTGCCTTGCAGCCCCAGAGCCCTGGGCAGAGCTCTTTATGTAGAGTCAATAATAGCTCACTGCCAGCACATGTGCAAGTACGTGCCTGTGAGAACTGCATGTGCACAGCGGCAAGTCTATCAGGGTCAGGTAAAGATCCTGGCTGTAGGAACTTCCATTTTCACAGATGGTCATGGCTTTCTTTCCTCCCAAGCTCCTTCTCGTGTCTCCTGAGGCTCGCTCAGCACTCCTAGGAGGTCCAGTGTGATTCTGTTCTAGAAGTCAGGCCAGTACGACTTCATGAGAGCCTGGCTCCTTCTATCAGATCAGCCCATTGGCACCTACCCTTTCAGAGCAATTCAGAAATTCTTTCCCTGGCCTAGTCTCAACTGTGGCTTTTGGTTGAGCAGGCCCCCCTTAACAGCCCCCTTGCCTGCTTCATGATAGGCACCAAAAGCACCAACTGCTGAAGCAATCACCAATCTTGGGTCTCACCTGAGGGACACAATTCACCATCTCCAAACACATGCTTACCCAAGGGGGCAGATGCCATTGTAGTTGCTGAAGAGCCTTTTCACATATGCTCGCAGAGCATTCTTCAATTACACTTAGGAAATGGGCTCCATAAAACCCTTGTTCATCTAATGTGCCAGGGACCAGAACAAAAGGACTTAGAATTAACCATGATTGGATCATCCAATTCTTTGATTTAAAAGTGCCGAGAAACTGGTTGTCTGGATAATCAGGGTGGCTCTAAAATGGGCAATGTTGTAATTCAAATAAACTGCTGACAAGAAATGCGCTGCTTTGTCTGTGCAGAGGTGGAGTTACTGGCCAGCCACGTTGCCCTTGGCATGCCATCTTGAGAGTCTACTGCAAACTGAAGAGAAGGTTTGGGGATGTCTGTGTGACAGCTGCTGCTACTTTAAGGTTTAATTTTGCAAAAGCTACTGGCTATTTCCTCCAGAAATTCATATGCCAGATTGGCACTTGACACAAGTTTAATTTGGTGCCTGGATAATGATATTTGAGTTAAGATTATTTTTCTTTGATGTTTTAACTGAGAGGGAACACCTGGGACATGATCCAGTGAAGTGGTATACAAATTTTGCTACACATCAGAATAACTAGGGGAGTTTTAAAAAATTCTCAGGTCCACGTGTCCCCAGACCGATTAACTCAGAATTCTGGGGGATAAGACCTTCCCAGTCATCAGCGTTTTTCAAAGCTTCGCAGGTGATTGAAAGCCACTGGTCTAGTCACTTATACTTTGTCCATCAAGACCCTGTATTAAAATAATTGAACTGTTATTAAATATACACAAAATGGTAATTCAGAATTAAAATACAAACAAACATAACTATCTAGGTACAATGTAGAAATACTCTTGTGCTAACTTTTAATTGCTATCAATTATTACTCTATTATCCTGGTTTTCTTTATTATGCTTTAAGAAAAGATGCTGAGCTTTCTCTCACTTTTACTCTCAGTTCTAAAAAGTTCTAGGTCATTTCTGAGAAACTAACAAAGTGCTGAAAGCTGAGAGGAACATTGTGCCTTTGGAGCAGAGGTCAAATTTGAAAAGCGCTTCCAGAATTTAAAGAAAATATTTTGAGGCTGAAGAGATGGAAAAGATGGTAACAGAAATGAAAACTTAAAGACTAAGAAGTGAATCAGAAACTATTAATGAAAAGTATACAAAAAATATTTTACTAATGAAAAATATCCTGAAATTAGAGATAAACCATTTTGGGATCATCTGGCTCTCTGGCAGTGTCAGAGTGGAAGAAAAGCTGATCAGCTTAAATCAGTATCAAAGTGTTGGCATTCACACAAGACAGAAACTGGTGTGGGCATTAAAGATCTGCTTTGAGTGACTAGAACCTGTCTCCCTTATGTGAAGTGAGGCACATCCTGAATTTCTATTGCTTATGAACTTTCAATTTTTAATTTTTATTTAAAAAATGAATCATATAGTTTAAAAAGGCAAAGAGTAGTATATAGATTATAATAAAAAGTGGCAGCTTTGTACCCTGACCCCATTCCCCCATGCCTGATTTGTGCTCTCCAAAGACATTTTTACTTCTGGCTATTTCTTCTGTTATTTATTTCCACATTTCTAAATAACATGCTTATACTGCTATTTCTTAAACTTTCAATTTTAGACAGTTCCTATTAGCTTCCCATTATGCATGATAAAGATTTATTTTAGTTCTCTTACTCCCTTCCTCCCTCCTTCCTCAAACTTTTCTCCTTCATCATCTTCCCAATATAGTTATACCATAATTTTTAGTTAGATCAACATCCAATAGTTACTGTCTTCTGACTATCACGCTGTTTCACAGCTTGCCAAGAAGTAACCTATGAATCCATTTCCTTCCTTTTATGGCATTTTGTTTTTCTTGGAGTTAATGACTATCTTACTTTCTCAGTTGCTAGGGATTTTTTTGTGAACTCATCCCCAGGTTTCCCCTAAACTCTTCCACAGAGCTGTAAAACTCTTCTCGGTAAGGTCAAGCAAGCGCCCCAGGGAATCTAGCAGTTCCAGTTCTTCCCCTGAGTACATCCCTCCTGCAGCTCTCTCTCTTCCTGCTCTGGTTTGGACTGGTTGCCCCTAGAGCTCAGCTGAACCTTTACTGAACACCCTTTTCCTCACTCCCAGGTCTTTGCTTTTAGAACTCAGCATCTTCCTCTCTCATGTTTTACTCTCTTGTTTCGGCAGTGAATATCCTCCAATTTCTTTTTTAGAAAGGCTGCATGTAACTAAATTTCTTGAGGCCTTGTGTGTCTGAAAAGGGGTAAAGGTGGGGAGGTAGAATCTGGGGAGGGCCCCTAGCCCTGGGGCTTGGGAACTAGGGGCCCAAACCCTCCTATGGAGGCAGACAGGCAGGGGAGATGGGACTGTGCTGAGGATCCAATCCCCCTGCTCAGTGCCCCATCAGAATTTACTCACAAAACACAAGCTGAAAGATCAAATTACTAAGAATTTCATCTATAAAGCCACCCCTGGTGGGAAAAAGAACAACTTACATATTATATCATGCTCTCTAACTGATCCTATCCTTACACAAGAAAATAAAAAAAAATTTAACTCTATAAAGCCACCCCTGGTGGGAAAAAGAACAACTTACATATTATATCATGCTCTCTAACTGATCCTATCCTTACACAAGAAAATCAAAAAAAATTTAACTCCCTCTAAATATCAAAATAAACTCCAGATGGATTAAAGATGGAAATGTAAAAAATGGGACAAAATAATACAGAGCAAAATTTAAGAGAATATACATAAAATCTGGTGGCTTGGGAGACTTTAAGCAAATAAATACAGATGCTATAATGGAAAAGGTTGTTACATGTACTTGCATAAACTTCATAAATTTATATGGAAAAATATTTCATAAAAGAAGCCAGAAGACAAATGACAGACTGGGAAAAGTTGCAGCACATAAAACAAATGAAGGATTAATGTTTCAAATACTTAAATACTTCTACAAACTGGTAAAGAAAGACATCCCAGTTGGAAAACAGGCAAGGGATATGAATAGACAATTCATCCAAGAGGAACTCCAAACACCATGTGAAAGATGTAAGGGAAATGCAAGTCAAAGGGGTGGTAAGATAATGCCTCTCACACACCATGGTGGCAGAAATTATAGAGGGAATACTTGGTAGAGATTTTGCAGGGGAAAGGGCACCGATATCACCTGTGGAAATGAGAATTGTTAAAGCATTTACAGAAAATGCAACAATTCTATTTCTGGCGATTTCTCCTTTAGAAATTAAAAGACCAAAAAATAAGGTTATGTCTACAAATGTGTTTATGGCAGTACTTTTGTTGCAGCAACAAAGAAAAACAATAAACCAAAGCTACAAATAAGAAAAACAAAGATAACCGAAATATCTTCAATACAGGGATGGTTGAACAAACTAGTATATTCATAATTTGAATCACCAGGCAACCTTGCAATAATGAGTTACAGTTATACCGATTGACCAGAGGGATTTCCAGTTAGCTGAGAAAAGCATGATGTAGGGAAGTATATATAGTAAAATCCCATTTTCTTTGTGTGTGCAGAATAAGACCTAAACACCTGCAATGTGTGTGTATGCATTTGTGTGTACATGTGAATGTGTGATAGTACAGAAGTGTGAAGGGCACATACCAGTTTTTTAACCTTGGGGTTTGTGAGGAAGAGGGTAAGATGGAGGCTGTCCTGGTGAGAAGAGGTGGGTCTGAACGGAATGTGCATGGTTAGGCAATGAAGGAGGGGTTTGGTCTCTAAAACCTTTCCCGGACACTCCTCTTGGGAGCTGGACTTTGGCTAGTGTCTGGGCTCCTGATGCCTGGGCTTCAGGATCAATAGCAGTTTCAGTATAATTTAATTTCAAGGAAGTAGGAGTCCTACAGGCAAATAAGATGAAATCTAAGGATATTTTAAGAGGAATCTGACATTAGATTTCTTCTCCGAAATTGTAAGTTCCAGAAATTTAGTGGTAGAATGTCTACAGAAATAGGAAACTTTTTTTTAGAGAGAGAGTTTTTAAAAAGAGATAACATTTTTCTTTTTTATTAAAGTATTATTGATATACACTCTTATGAAGGTTTCACATGAAAAAACAATGTGGTTACTACATTTACCCATATTATCAAGTCCCCACCCACACCCCAATGCAGTCACTGTCCATCAGTTCAGCAAGTTGCCAGAGATCCACTATATCCCTTCTCTGTGATACACTGTTCTCCCCATGATCCCCCACACCATGTGTACTAAACATAATACCCCTCAGTTCTCTTCTCCCTCCCTCCCACACTCCTCCCCTTTGGTAACCACTAGTTCATTCTTGGAGTCTCTGAGTCTGCTGCCATTTTGTTCCTTCAGTTTTGCTTCATTGTTATACTCCACAAATGAGAGAAATCACATGGCATTTGTCTTCCTCTGCCTGGCTTATTTCACCATAGGACCATAGTGTCCTGCAAAAATTGGAGGTGGGGCTTCTGGAAAGTGATTAGGTCACAGGAGTCAAGCCCTCATGAATGGGATGAGTACCTTTATAAAGAAAAAAGAGCTCCTTATCCCCTTCTCTGGTTATATGAACCAGGAAATGGGCTCTCACCACACATGGAATCTGCTGGCGACTTAATCTTGGACTTCACAGCCTTCAGAACTGTGAGAAATAAATCTGTGCTGTTTAAAAACCACTGAGTCTATGGTATTTTGTTACACCAGCCCCAGCAAATGAAGACACGCAGTCACATTGTCATCAGTATATGACAGCATTCTCTGATGTCCAAGGATAAGAAAAGGTGCCACCCAAGTACCTCTTCTATAAGAATGTCTCAAAACATTTCCTCAAATTACATGAAAATGAATCACAACAAGAAGGTAAGATGGGGAATTTGAGATTTGGGAGAAGTGTCAGCAAGCACTAAAACCAGGTAAAGATATAAAAAGTTAATAAAAACTTCTAACCATTAATGAGAGCAGGTGAGTATTATACAGGTGAGTATAAATAATACCATGGCAACAAAATGGGATGCAAAAACATGCAACTTTAAATATTTATTTACCTCTTTATTTGTAATAGCATTTTCAAGTTGTAAAAGAACAAAAACTGGCTGTAATTAATTTTAAAATGCAGAAAAAAAATAAAGAAGAAAATAAAACCCATAATCCCATCATCCAGAAGCAACCCTATTAATGTTTTATGAGTTTTCTTTATTTAGTT